>NC_141000.1:87200872-88400872 GCF_052327205.1 Somniosus microcephalus
TCCCGGATGCTTCTCCAGTCCACACGCAATGACTCCTATGCAGCCAGTGACCCAGAGCCTGCTCACCACCTCCAATCCACTCAAACTGACACCTACCCTGCCATTGGCCCAGAGCCTTCACACCTCGTACAATTCAGAAAACAGCACTCCTACCCGGCCAGTGGCTCAGACCCTGCTCACCTCCTCCAATCCAAACATACTGATTCCTACCCTGCCATTAAGCCAGAGCGTGCTCACCTTCTCCAATCCAAACACACTGACACTATTATGTCCGTGTGTAATTGAGACACAGACTGCAGGAGTTGGTTATAACAGGTCTTTACTGAGTGGAGACAAAACTGGAACTACTATGCAAAGTTACTACACAGGCTTATATACAGGGGTGGTCACTACTGGTACTGCAGTATACAGGGGCTGCAGAATATAGTTCCTTCTGCAAAGTACATACACTACAATTCCTCCCCTTTTAGCTAAACAGTACATAACATTCGATTAATAATTAAATAACATATTTACAATTACAGTTGCTATATACATTAGCTGAAGTTAAGCAATTATAAGTTCAGTCTTTGAGGAGGCTTCCTGATTCTGTCTGGATAACGCCTCTTTGGGGTATCAGGTTCTTCTGGCAAAGTTGATTCGGAATCAACGTCGTTGTTTGGTTCGTCTGCTTCCAATATCCCCGATTCTGAGGTAGATGCAATTGCTACTTTGGTTTCATCACCAGGTGTATCGGATCGTGGTGTGGAATTGACGTTTTCCAGTGACTCTAGAATCTGGTCAGCATGGCGTCTTACAATGCTCTCTCCAACGTCCACGGTATACATTAGAGGTCCTTGCCGTGTGCAGATCGTTCCTGGCTGCCATTTCTCTGTGCGGTAGTCCCAGGCCAAAACTGGTTGACCTATCTTAAAACTCCTGGTCGGCCTTTCATTCATATTCTGAAACTGCCTGTTCTCCACATCTCTTCTGATGTTTGGCTTAACCAAATCCAAGCAGCATCGTAGTCTTCCATTGAAGAACATCATGGCTGGAGTTTGGTTGGAAACCGCATGTGTCGCATTCCGGAAGGCAAACAAGAAGTTATCCACCTTGTGTTGTAGGGGTATGTCTTCATTACACATTGCCTTGATACCTTCTTGAATGTTTGAACGAACCTCTCAGCCAATCCATTGGTGGCTGGATGATATGGGGTGGATGTGTAATGCTTAACACCATTGTTCTTTAAGAACCTCCAGAACTCTTCAGACACAAACTGTGGTCCATTGTCGGAGCAAATCTGTTCAGGCAGCCCATTTCTGGCGAATATGGTTCGTAAGACTGTGATAGTTTTTTCTGTGGTGGTTGAGGACATTTTTATTACCTCTGGCCACTTTGAATGTGCATCCACCGCAATTAAAAACATCGAGTCCATAAATGGACCAGCAAAATCAATGTGCACCCTTTGCCATGGAGATGAGGGCCACTCCCATGGATGTAGAGGGGCTTGTGGTGGGGCGTTTTGGACCTTCTGGCATCCTGTACAGCTCTTGGTCATCTCTTCGATTTCTCTATTGATTCCCGGCCACCACACAAATGCTCTGGCTAAGTTCTTCATTTTTACCCCTCCCAGATGACCCTCATGAAGCTCATTGAGCACTCTATCCTTCAATTTGGGTGGAATTACTACTCTGGATCCACACATCAAGGTTCCTCTGCACACTGACAGCTGTTCTCTTCTCGGCGAGAATGCTGGCAACAGTGGTTCGCCATGTGCTGGCCATCCCTTCACCGTTAAATCATAGACCCAGGAGAGTGTCGGGTCATTTCGTGTTTCCTTTTCTATGTTTGCATTCGTCACAGGTAGACATTCGACTATGGTCGAGTGGAATATCTCCACAGGATCCACTGCAGGTGCTTCTTCCACCATCGGCAACGGTAGGCGCGACAATCCATCAGCATTCCCATGCTGTTTAGTTCCTTTGTACTCGATGTCATATTGGTGTGCCCCTAGGAAAAGGGACCACCTCTGTAGCCGTTGTACTGTCATTATCGGGACGCCCTTCTGAGGGTTGAAAATGGAGACAAGAGGTTGATGATCAGTTAGTAGAGTAAATTTCTGACCATGCAGGTAGTGATTGAACTTCTTCACCCCCCACACCAGGCTGAGGGCCTCTCTGTCAATCTGGGTGTAGTTACGCTCAGCTGAAGTTAACGAGCGTGACGCAAAAGCTATCGGCCTCTCTGAACCATCAAGGAATTTATGTGACAGTACCGCTCCAATGCCGTAGGGAGACGCATCACACGCCAGTCTTATCGGTAGTGATGGGTTGTAGTGAGCCAATACTTCTCTTGAAGTGATTAGGTCTCTACTCCTCTGAAAGGCCCGCTTACATTCATCGCTCCATTTCCATGCTACTCCAGTTTGTAGTAGGGCGTTCAGTGGGTGCAGAATTGTGGACAAATTCGGCAAAAACTTATGGTAGTAATTCACCAATCCAAGGAATGACCTCAGTTGCGACACATTTTCAGGCGCTGGAGCCTTAACTACCGCTTCAATTTTGTCAGGGGACTTATGTAACTCCTCTTCATCAATCACGTGGCCACATTTCAATATCTGTTTCTTAAAAAACTCGCACTTGAGGCGATTGGCTCGTAGCCCATGTTCTCTTAGTCTAGTGAGCGCCTGCTCTAGGTTGGCAAGGTGTTCACTGTTATCTTCACCTGTCACTAGGATGTCGTCCAAGTAACACTGAGTCCCCGGAACCCCTTGCAGGACTTGTTCCATCGCTCTTTGCCATACCGCCGGAGCTGATGCTACTCCGAATACCAGTCGATTATACTGGTAAAGACCTTTGTGAGTGTTTATCGTGAGATACTTCCTACAGGATTCTTCAACCTCCATCTGCAAATATGCTTGTGCTAGGTCAATTTTTGTAAAACGCTTCCCTCCAGATAGTGAGGCGAAAATATCTTCTATCCTCGGGAGAGGATACTGTACTGTGTGAAGGACTGGGTTCACCGTCACCTTGAAGTCCCCACAGATGCGAACCTTCCTTGGCTCCTCAGACTTATTGTTTAACGTTTTTTTCATGACAGGAATGATGGGTGTTGCCCACTCGCTCCAGTCTACCTTAGATAACGCGCCTGCATTCTCCAGATTCTCCAGCTCTGCCTCGACGGCTGGGCGAATTGCATATGGTACCGGTCTTGCTTTGAAAAACTTGGGAATTGCATTCTCTTCTATTTTTATCAAGGCGGTTACGCCTTTAAGAGTTCCCAGTTCTTGTTGAAATACCTCTTTGGCGTTAGCTAAGATTTTTGACAATCGTCCAAGTGTGACGTCGTCATCCTTTTTACCAGCCACCGTCAGTGCCTGAATGGAGTGCCAGTCTAAACTTATCTTTCTGATCCATTCACGTCCCAACAACGGTGGTCCACCATCTTGCAGTATGTACAGATACAATTTCTGTATTTCCTTGCCGTTGTATTCGATAGGCACCCTTATTTTCCCTCTGGGGTATACTTTCTGCCCCGTATACGTCTTCAAGACAATGGATGTCTCTTCAAGGGTATGTGTGAGAATAGCCGCTCGTAGTCTCGTCGATTCATGACGGTCAGGGCTGATCCTGTATCCAATTCCATTTTGACTTGGGACCCTGCTATCGTGAGGGTGACCCAAATGGTTCGGTGATCCTCTTTTGCGATTACGTTGTGAAGTTTGAGACAGCTTAGTCTCTTGTTCCCGGATTCACTATCGCTCATCTGGTCTTCGGAACTACTGTCCGTCATATTTTGTACTTTCCTGTACTGTTCCTTAGTAGCCTTTTTGTTGTCGTTAGTCTTCTTCCCAGACCTGCAAATTCGTGCAATGTGTCCCATCTTTCCGCATTGCCTGCATATTTTGTCCTTGGACCAGCAGTCCTTCTGGTCATGGGTTGTTCTGCCGCAGCGATAACATTTTTCAAATCCCCGTGTCATTTCGTGGGTGCCGTATTCCTGTGGCTTTTGCTGTATTTCCGCAGCTCCCCTTGCTGCTGCTTCGTACAATACTACCACGCCGAAAGCCTTATCTAGCGTCAGCTCTTTCTCTGAGAGTAACCTCTTCTGGGTTCCTGCACTCAGGAGTCCACAGACAAATTTGTCCCGTAGAGTATCTGTCAGTCTTGCTCCGAACTGGCAGTGCTTTGATAGCTTGCGTAGTTCCGTAAGGTAATCAGCATTGCTCTCATCTTTATGCTGATTTCTCCTGTGGAATTTAAATCTTTCTGCTATCAGCAGCGGTGTAGGATTTAGGTGTTTCTGTAGGATATCAACAATTTCGTTAAAACTCTTCGCCATCGGTTTGGCTGGAGTGATCAGGTTCCGCAATAGGCCGTACGTTCTTGCGCCCATTAAGTTTAGTAGTACCGATGCCTTTTTCTCATCGGCTACTTCGTTTGCCTTGCAATATACTTCGACTCTTTCCACATACGTGGTCCAGTCTTCTATTGCATTATCGAAGGCAGTGATATTGCCAGTCTTCTGCATCTTGGAAAGCTAAGATGGCGCCTCCCGCGCTTTGCCTTCTTCCCCGATTTAACAAAATGGCGCCTCCCGCGCTTTGCCTTCTTCCCCGCTGGATTACGATGGCGCCTCCCGCGCTTTCTGTCTTCTCCGCTGCTGCTAGCGCTGTTGCTGGTGTTTTTATGCCTTGATGGCGACGCCCTATGGTCTTCGCGCACTTCCCCCCGCGCTGCTGCTAATGCCGCTCTCCGCGGTTCCCGTGGCAAACTGCAGCTCCTCGCGGCTTTCTGCGCTTCTAATTTCTTTTATTTTCCCATCGTCAGAGCAACCCTACGGGACACTTTCCTCCCTCTTCTCGGGTCTGTACGCTGCCCGGCTTCGTAGCACCGGCCGCGCCCTGTGTGCTCCACCCTCTCTCTCTCTCTCCTCTTCCCGACAACGCTGCTCGGCCCCGTTGAAAAGCCACCCGATCGAGCTCTAGCCTGCCGCAGCCCAGGAAGGATCAGTGTACTACCTGCCACCAGCCCGATTAGCTGGAACACCATAGACAGGATAACCAAGCCCCGCTCTCGACAGCCTCTCCTGCAAATCTTCAACTCCGATGAATCAGAGGCGGTTGCCCACGGTCGACACCCGTTTCTTCTGTTTGTTTTTTTTTCTTCCTTCTGGCCTCGACCTCTAACAACTTCGCTTCAGGGATGGATCCCCATGAGGTGGTGCGGAACTGTAGGTAAGTTCGGATCTGCTTGTCGCCAGTATTATGTCCGTGTGTAATTGAGACACGGACTGCAGGAGTTGGTTACAACAGGTCTTTACTGAGTGGAGACAAAACTGGAACTACTATGCAAAGTTACTACACAGGCTTATATACAGGGGTGGTCACTACTGGTATTGCAGTATACAGGGGCTGCAGAATATAGTTCCTTCTGCAAAGTACATACACTACAGACTCCTACCCTGCCATTGGCCCAGAGCCTTCACACCTCCTCCAATCCAAACACACTGACTCCTACCCTGCCATTGGCCCAGAGCCTTCACACCTCCTTCAATCCACTCAAACTGACTCCTACCCTTCTCTGGCCCATCGCCTGCTCACCAACTCCAATCCACTCAAACTGACACCTACCCTGCCATTGGCCCAGAGCCTTCACACATATCTCTTTATCTGCATTCCTGGGCTATTGTGTACTTGGCCCCTCCCCGCTCCAGTTGTCCGGCTGTCCAACTCTCTGCACGGTCTGTGTATTGAAATGCGCGGGAGCTCAGGGATCAGTGTGCAGCCATGCACCTTAGAGGGAACAGTGCCGTGATAGGCTAATAGCAATATCACGTAGAGCTGCCATGCTCTGCAGGATGCAACACGTGGATCTTCATGCTGTATTGTGATCCATCCTGTGAAAGAGAAATACTGCCATATAAGGCGCTAAAGGCCTTACCCTCGGTAATTTATTTGTAAAATACACCACTATGTAATAAGATTTTTTTCAAATGTATTGATGAACTCTCCCTAATGAGGTGACTAGTTCAGTGTGAGCTCCCAGCACTCCCACTGCTCACTGAAAGTAAGGACTAGCAGAGGGTGCTGGATAATTGTAGAATTCGCAAAATTGAACATTGTCCTATAAGGGTCTATTGGCAGAAAAGGCCTTAACTTTTAAAGACTGTTTTAAAAAAGAAGCCCAGGAAAAGGGGCACACAAAATGGCCGCCAGACCCTGTGACCAGCTTTTGGGACACTTTAAAATGGTTCCTGCAGTCCCCAGACAGCTTTTGTGGATTCAGCCCACAGTAGGTTCTGGAAGGCAGTTTCAGAGAAAACGAAACCAGACAGAACCCCATACATATAGATTGGATGCAGATCCGATCAGATCGGCCTGTAGATAAAGGCCATCTAAATGTTTACCCAGACAAAGGGGAACAGATTCAAGTTCGAAGAAGGACATTAAAGACAATACAGGGTCGTTCCAGACCAGAGATGGCAGTTACCGGCCATCCCGAAGATACTTTAAAAACAAAGACTACCCCGCTGTGCTACAAGCCCGCCAAAAGTTAAACAAAGACTAACCTTGATTTGGCAGGAGATAAGGGCCTCTTTGAGAAGTATAACTGGAGTCCTGGGGTAGCGTTGAAGGGTAGAGGAAGGAATTCGGATCGGAGTCCTGGGGTAAAAGCCCGGAGAGAGAATTGGGATCGGAGACCATCGGGTTCTCGGTAGCCATTGAGGAGCATCAGCTTCATTGGCGCAGAGTTCGAGTGGAGACGACGGAGGATCGAGATTCAAGAGGTTTGAGAGGGGAGATCAAGTCAGCATCCAGTCCCAGGGTAACTGTCGGGAGATCATCGACCAACCCCGGGACGTTGACGAGACGAGAAGAAACCCATATGACAATGGTAAAACAGATGGTCTCTCCACACCGATGTCCAGGCCTGCTAACATCCAGCCTGTCCGAGTCCATTACCCCGAGGGAGGAAAGAGTGTGTCGCAGCCCGCTGCGTTCTGCTGACCGCGTGGAGACAGGACGCCTGAGAGGATCAAAACGCAGACTTCAAAACCTCTATGTTTCTAACTGGGATTGGTGAGCATGTTTCTGGCCCCTCATAATCTAATCTAGCTAGGCTTAGGGGGTGGGCATTTTGGGTATAATTTAACAATGAGTTGTTGTCCCTCGATGTTCCGTGTGTTTCCCTATTTCAGGATGAACCTTGTAAAACATAATATGCCTGTAGATATGTTGGTTAGTACTGTATAATGATTTGTTTTTCCCTCCCATGTACCTTATTAGCTGATATTCAATTTTTCCTTTGTGCAATAAAATTTCATTTCGTTTCATTAAACTTTGGCCTATAGAGTATCCTCTGCATTGTAGTTCCTGCCTCAAAGTCCAGTGTATAGAACCTAAGGGGTGAGTGGGTCGAACCACTCGGTGTATTACTGTGCAAGAGAGCGAGGCTTCTAGAGCGAGAGAGAGAGACCTCGGCGATCGAAAACCCCTTACATAATGGAGAAAAAAAGGTTAAAGGTAAAAAGAGAAAGCAGTTCATTAAAATAGAGAAAGAGATCATCAACAATGGCACATAGAAATAGTAAACTTGTCATATAAGAGATAAGAACAAAGAGTTATACTGCGATTATTAGTGACCCTAACATCCAGTATCTACACTTATAATGAGAAAGAATTGTACTATGGAAATTACCACAGCTCAGACTGGTGCTGATGAAACTATTGCAAGGACTTTTCTATTAGATACTACTGAGAAATTGGTGATTTTTCTTTTTACAACTTTTTCCAGTTAGAGGTAATCTGTTGTTCAGCAGTATTCAGCAGATTCTATTCCATATCTACCAACAGTGCATACAACCAAAGATCGCCATAGCAAACTCATTTATTACAGTAAGAAGTTTGTAGGTTTGTTATAAACAATTCCCAGAGATCTTTCCTTATTTAATTGGGGCTGGATTTAATTTCAGATTAAGTTCTTAACAAAATTGAAGACCAAATCCCACTAGTCAAAGCAGTTTGGAAATTTGCTTGGAATGATACTGTGATGCACCCCCACTAATAGACTATCACATCAATCAGGGATTGAAAGTATACGCAACACTGAACAGATGCACCTCCGCTATGAGACTGTCAAGAAAAGCTTTGCCACTTCAAGAAGATAATGCTGTACTGTCCTCCCTACATGTATGTGTCTGTACGCAGTTAGACAGCCAGCCAAACTCCTTTCAATAACGACATGGGAGTCAGGATGTAGCATCCAAGCCCCGGTGTTTAATAATGCCACACTTGTATGAGGTCAATGAAACAATACAAATCAGTTGCATTGGGTTGGAGTAAAACTGGGAAAGAAAAAAGAAAGAAATGCACCTTGTTACATACATGAGATATAACTAACATCTAAACAAGAATATGTAATGAAACCATTCAACTCACAGGCAATGCTTTCGAAGGCGTAACACTGTAAGATTACAGCAGATTAACTTGCAGCACACTTCATGCTGATGTGACCTCTTTGTTTGCTTATACTACTTCCTGTTCCTGTTGAGTGACCCTACTGGCCATTACCATCTACTGCCACCTACTGGCGGCAACAAAACGTAACACCTGCAATTATAAGGCTGAACACTCCCCGCCTGGCGTCTATTAGATGCCACTACTTATAAAACATACAGA
Source organism: Somniosus microcephalus (assembly GCF_052327205.1). Classification (NCBI taxonomy): domain Eukaryota; kingdom Metazoa; phylum Chordata; class Chondrichthyes; order Squaliformes; family Somniosidae; genus Somniosus; species Somniosus microcephalus. The sequence continues at coordinate 87,209,532 of NC_141000.1, forward strand.
ACTGTGTAATCAATAACACTCAGTCCTCCTTAGGTAAGAGGAGTACAACCTCTGAGATGGGTCTGAAGAGCTTTTTGACCATCTCTTGAACAGTGGCCTTCACCTCTATCTTTCGCACCCTGTCGTCTTTGCTGGGGAAGACAGAGGTGACAAGACCCATAGGCCACTCATTGCGGGATACTTGGCTTTCTTTCAGTAAGACGATGTCACCTTCTCGGAGACTCCAACGAGCCTCGTTCCACTTCCGCCGGCTTTGCAAAGTGGGAAGGTACTCGGTGCGCCAGCAGCTCCTGAACTTACTGGCCAAGGCTTGTACTCTTCTCCACTGGCTCTTCAGGAGGTCTTTGTCAGTGAAGTCTCCAGGAGGAGTGGGTACACTGCCCTTCTGTGTGAGTAACATGTTTGGAGTCAAAAGGAATGGTGAATCTGGATCGGAAGAAACAGGAACAAGGGGCCTCACATTAATGATTGCTGACACTTCAGCCATGAAGGTGCACAGCACTTCGTGCGTCAGCTGCGGTGGTCTGTTCTGTCACAACATGAAGTCCAGAATGCGCTGCGACACTCCAATCATGCGCTCCCACACACCGCCCATGTGTGAAGCATGTGGAGGATTAAATTCCCATGTGCAACCTTGCTGGTTTAGGTATGTCAGGATGCTTGGCCTTTGGTTGTGTTCATTCCCTAACTCTAGCTCTCGACAGGCTCCAATGAAATTTGTTCCACAGTCGGATCTTAACTGCTTTGCTGGCCCGCGGATGGCGAAGAATCTTCATAATGCATTAATGCAGCTGGACATGTCCATGGACTCGATCACTTCTATATGCACAGCTCTTGTGCTCATACAAGTGAATAGCACAGCCCAGCGTTTGCTATGAGCGGCGCCTCCTCTGGTGCGGCGAGTAGTGATAGTCCAAGGGCCAAAAACATCCAGGCCGACGTATGAAAATGGTGGCGATGAACTAAGTCATTCCGGAGGCAGATCAGCCATCTTCTGCTCCTCCGTTCTCCATCTGAGCTTTCTGCATGTGACGCATTGGTGTAAGACAGATCCAATCAACCGTTTGCCGCTGACAATCCACAAGCCGGCTGCTCGAATGGCTCCCTCAGTGAACTGGCGGCCCTGGTGTTCTATCAGTTCATGGTGGTGTCTTGTGAGCAATGTTGTGATGTGGCTTTGATGTGGCAGGACAACAGGACTCCTTTCTTGCAAACTCAGTTCTGCATGCGTCAGCTGTCCTCCAATTCTGATGAGGCCGTCATTCAAAACTGGATTCAGTTTCCACAGTGAACTGGTCTTGGTAATGGTTCTTTTTTCAGCAAGTGCTCTGTACTCCTCAGAGTACGCCTGAACTTGAACTGACCTGATGATAATGTTCTCAGCTGCAGCCAACTCGTCTGGGAAACGAGGCTTCCTGCACCAGTGCCAACCTCTGCATTTGTTTGACGAGCTGCCAGGATCGGACTTGTGAGAGCGAGCCACATGGATTAAGAAAGCTATGGCTCTAACGAGCGATCGCCAGGTTGAAAAGCGTTCAAAGCGCTCACAGGTAAGTAGGCTCTCTTGGGTGTGAGTCATTAAGCTGATCACATGAGGACGGACCTCCACATCTAGTTCTGGGCTGACGAGCTTGAATGATTCTTGTGCTGTATGGTCAGCTTGGTCAGGTTTGTGTAAGAAAGCTGGCCCGGTAAACCACATTGTATTGGAGAGCTGGGAGGCAGGCACTGACCTGGTGGCGAGGTCAGCTGGATTCAGCTCTGTGGGCACATAGTGCCACTGGTCGGGGCATGTTGATTGTCTTATTCGCTGAACTCTGTTGTGTACATATATGAAGAATCTCTTTGACTCATTGGAGATGTAACCGAGCACAACTTTGCTGTCACAGTAGAATTTCACTGCATCAGGCTTGAAATCTATCTCATCCAGGATGAGATCCGCCATCTCTACCGCTAATACTGCAGCGCATAACTCCAGGCGTGATATAGTGGGCTCTGGCCAGGATGTTGTAGTGTATGTAACCGTCTACCTTTAAGAGACTATTGTATGTAACCGTTCACCTTTAAGAGAACTATTTTAGGTGTGGCACTACTTGTTTGGCTTCTGTATACGGTAATACCGACGGTGACCACACCGGTATATAAGTGCTGTGGCATGATTTATAGGGCAGATTCACCCTGACCTTCGAATAGTAAAGTCCTGTTGTATGTTACTCCTGAAGTCTGTGTCGTAATTAACTGCACAACCCACAGACTTTACAGTGGCGACAAGTCCGATCGTACCCTGCGGCAACAATAAGTTCAAAGCAACGAAAGAGCGTCGAAAAGAGGCAACCGCCTCGTCATTCGGCTGGGAGAAAACTCAAGGCTGCAGCAATAGAAAGGAGGAAGACTTTAGCGACAAAAACTTCCATCAGCAACAGGCACTGACTGTCCCTTCTGCCACGGTGACTGTGAGTAAGGGAAAGTGAAAAGAATAGCTGGAGGATAAGGGCTGGGCACTCGACCACGGTCGAGGGGGAAAAGGAGCCGGACAAAAAGTCGGGTCCAACGGCGTCGTGAGAGACCGCGACCGGCGGGAAAAGCCGGGCGGTGACCGAAGCCACGAAGCGCTGCGACCGGGAGCGTAGGCGCGGGAAGAGAGAAACTCAGCCGCAGCCGGGGAGAGAAGCACCGGACTGCGAGAGGGCTGGGAGGCGCGATTGGGGTCCGAGCGAGCGGGAGAGGCAGAGCCGACCAAGAGAGACTGCGCGAGAGCCAGTCCAGCGGCTGAACTGTCCTCCGTCAACGGGGTGTAACCAGCGCCGGTAGAGCCGAGCGAGCGGGAGAGAGGCAGAGCCGAGCAAGGGGAACTGTGCGAGAGCCAGTCCAGCGGCTGAACTGTCCTCCGTCAACGGGGTGTACCCAGCGCCGGTAGAGCCGAGCGAGCGGGAGAGAGACAGAGCCGAGCAAGGGGAACTGTGCGAGAGCCAGCCCAGCGGCTGAACCTGTTCGCCGTCAACGGGGTACCCAGAGCCGGTCGCCCTGCCATAAAATTTAAAAAAAAAGGGAAAGCCTTGAAGCCGACGCACAGGCTGTGAACCTGAAAGCCAGCGGCCGTCGCCCGTGGGGAAAGTGTACCCCTCCCGCCAGGGAAGAAACGCGGGAAGCTGCCATTAGGCGGGGAAGAAGACAGAAGCGGGAAACCGCCATTGAAGTGGGCGGGGAGAGAAGATAAGAGCGGGAAACCGCCATTTTCGCGGGAAAACCGCCATCTTAGAAAAAAAAAGAAATAATAATTTAAAGAAATACTTGTGTTGTTCCCAAAGAGAGGAAGATGCCTAAGCGTGGTAACATCAACGATTTTAATTCCGAGGTAGAAGACTGGGCCACGTACGTGGAACGCATTGAGATCTATTGTGAGGCCAATAAAATAGGAGAAGATGACAAAGCTATAACCTTGCTGAACTCGATGGGTGCAAAGACATACAGGCTCTTGAAGCATCTACTAGCACCAGCTAAACCGGCGGATCAGACTTTCGATGATATTGTGGCTGTCCTGAAGGACCACTTGAACCCTACACCGTTGATGTTGGCGGAACGATTCAAATTCTATGCGAGAACGCAACGGAAAGACGAAAGCAACACAGAATACTTGGTCGAACTGCGTAGACTAGCGAAATACTGCCAGTTTGGAGGGAATGTGACAGAGACATTGCGAGACAAGTTCGTGTGCGGGTTGGCAAAGGAAGGAACGCAAAAGCGACTACTCGAAGAGAACGACCTTACACTTGACAGGGCTGTCCTTATTGCAGCATCGCACAAAGCCGCAGCGAAGGGAACTGCGGAAATGCAGCTAAAGACAGCCGCACTAAATGTGGATCAAATTACCTCGACAACAACAAAATGCTATAGTTGTGGGAAGACAACACACGACCATAACCAATGCTGGTTTAAGAACCAGGAATGTAGGAAATGTGGCAAACTGGGTCACATAGCTAAGGTATGCCGGTCAGGGAAGAAGACCAACAACCAAAGGACCAACAACCAAAGGAAGCCATCACAGGAAAAGTACAACAAGGTACACAAGGTGGCTGAGAAGAGTTCAGACGAACAGAATTCAGACTCAGACCCAAACGGCCAGGAGCTGGGTAGTCTGAGAATTCACAATGTGAGTAAGGAAGCTGACCTACAAACTATCTGGGTCATGCTAAAAATAGCTGGAATCCAAGTGAAAATGGAGTTGGACACTGGATCAGCTCTATCAGTCATAAATCGAAGGGATTACCACCGGCTATTCTCACATATACCCTTAAGAGATACCAAGTTCGTATTGCAGACATACACGGGGCATAAAGTATACCCCATGGGAAAGATAAGAGTCAAAGTGAGAGATAGGGGTAAAGAACACCCAAGAATGAACTTATACGTACTACATGAGGGAGGACCACCACTTCTAGGACGGGAGTGGATCAAGAAAATAGACATGGAATGGCACTATCTAAAAGCCATAACGAGTGAGGACTCGGTGCAGACAATCAGCTCAGATTCTGAAACGGATGACGATAAGACCAACCCAAATATGAAAGACAAGGCTGAAATGGACTTGCCGACGAAGGTTGGAAAAACGAAGGCATGCATAAAGGCTTATGCTCCAGAGAAGAACAAAGTTTCAGAACAGAACTCCACCGAACAACGACAACCTAGTTCGACAGAAAATTCTGAGTCTGTTCAAGTTACGGACATATCCATGACGGAAGAACACCGAGCTCGGACTCAAACTTATTTCAAATTACGACAACAATTAGAACAATTGAGTTACCGTCTCGTACAAGAGATGAAAACAATGAAAAAGTTCTATGACACCGAATGGGAGAATCTGGAAAGACAACAGAAGCAGCTAGCTCAAGCAGAGAGCGACCATAGAGCCATCGTGACCAATTACCAATCACATCTCCCTTATGCTGTTCAGGAGTTAGAATATTTGCAGGAAGAAGCAAATGAAGAGGAATCTTCAGGAAGCCAGGATTTTATTCCAGTTCTTCTCTACGACTCCTTACAAGCAGAGTGTGAGAAGTTGAAAGAACAGTATGAACAGGCCCAGGCTACAATTCTGGAAGGGGTTAACTTGGCAACCTCCGAAAAGCTAGTTTCAGTGGAAGCATATGAGCAACTGAAGGTTGAACATGAGCAAGAAGTCCAAAGGCTGCAGGAAATTCTTGATGAGCTCAAGGCCAAGACAGACTCATCGGTAGAAGTTCCATTCATAGATGAGAAATTAGAGGTGAAAGACATGGCAGAACCTGAAAGACAAGATGTACAAGAACTCATAAAAATATTAAAGGAAACCCAAGACAAATATGGGGCGGCAATGACCGAGATTCAACAACTTGAAGAACAGATTCAACTGGGAATCCGTGCAGTGGAAGAAAAGGGAACTGTAAGAAACACAGAGACTGTAAGAATGGCCTCTGAACATGAGCTAGAGAGCATCAAGGCGCAACTTCTCCGAGCGCTGGAAGCCAAAGTACAAGAGGAAAAGAAGGTGAAAGCATTGGAGGAAAAGGTGGATGAAATGGAGAAGACTCTGACCCACAGTGTTCCCGTGGAAGAGTTAACGGTCAGCCAACTCCTTCATATGCTGAAGGACAAGACTCTACAATGGGAACAATCTGAACACGAGCTTCAATCTTCAAAGGGAAGGAGTTCGGAGCTCTCAAAAGTTATGGAAATAGCTGAGGTTGCAACACAGATTTTACAGGGATGCCAAAAGTACACTGAATCACGTCAATGTGAACAGCAGAATGTTGAAACAGCTGCTCCAGTAGAAGGATTGAATAGCCTGATCAATCAATCCCCGAGGGAAGGGGAAGTGTTGAAATCACAAACGAGGTCATTAGTGAAGGATTTGCAGGAAACCCAGGAAGAGCGGGATGAATATGAACGCATGAAGAAGTCTCTTCAGGAAAGATGTCTAGGGAGGGAACAACAGTCGGCTAACGTCCAGTTGGGTACGGAAGAAGTAGCAGGCCCTCTCGCTAGACTAGCTCAGGACGACACCGAATATTACCATGACCTGTTGAGTGACACTGAATATTACGAGGATCTGGTCTGCCCAGCTTGTGATGAAAACTCCCAAAGTGCAGAAATCAGGATGAAGCACTTAAAGTCTAAGGAACATAGAGAGATGGTGGCGCTACAGCTGGCAGCTGATAAGGGAGCCCCGAGAGTCTCCAAGAAGCAGAAAAGAAAAAGAAGAAGCAGAAGATGATAACCATCAAAATCATTATCACTCCTACCAGATCATGCACGTGGGCCCTACAAAGGGAGATAAATCAGTTGGAAAGTAAGGAAAATTACCAAGGCAATACAGCTGTTTGTAAAAGTCAGCATTGCTGGTTCAGCAGGACGGGAGTTCAAGCTGTCACGTCAAGGGGAAGACTAGTGGAGGAGTCACGCTAGCAATGTGAACCGGCTACACCACAGCGATGTTGTTCGGACCGAGTCAAGACTAGAGACTGAATCTATACACTGTTCCCACAGAGACTGAACCTGTGAACTGTTTCCCACAGAGACTATATCTGTAAATTGTTTACCTGAAGTTGGATATATGTATGTTAATGAGAAATAGTATGTTGTAAGCTAAAAAGGGAGGATTGTAGTGTATGTAACCGTCTACCTTTAAGAGACTATTGTATGTAACCGTTCACCTTTAAGAGAACTATTTTAGGTGTGGCACTACTTGTTTGGCTTCTGTATACGGTAATACCGACGGTGACCACACCGGTATATAAGTGCTGTGGCATGATTTATAGGGCAGATTCGCCCTGACCTTCGAATAGTAAAGTCCTGTTGTATGTTACTCCTGAAGTCTGTGTCGTCATTAACTGCACAACCCACAGACTTTACAGGTGTCAACTTCGCTTTTCCCAGGACAAATCCCACGTTGCTTTGGCCCTCATCATCCAGGGATCTCAGGTAGGCTACCGCGCCAATAGCTTTCTCGGACGCATCTGAGAATACACACAACTCGGTGTGTTTGGATTTGGAGAGTGTGTCTGGTGAGTAGGTGCGTGGGATATGAAGATTTTTTAGATTTTTGAGAGACTTTCTCCATGTCTCCCATTCTGTTAACCTGCCTTCGGGGAGTGGAGAGTCCCAGTCGCTCGTGTCAGTGCAGAGTTCTCGTAGCAGGGCTCTTCCCTGAATAGTCACAGGCGCCACCATGCCGAGAGGGTCAAAGAGCGAGTTGACCGTTGACAGCACTCCACAGCGTGTAAATGGCTTGTCACCTACAGACACTGCAAAGGTGAAGGTGTCAGATTCAATTTCCCAACGTAAACCAAGGCTTAGCTGGGCTGGCATGGTTTCGTCGCTGAGGCCTAAGTCTTTAATGCCCTTGGCGAGATCCTCAGCTGGAAAGACCTTCATCACTGCTACACTGTTTGAGGCAATTTTGTGCAGCCTCAGGTTGGACTGTGCTAATGAAGCTTGAGTTCGCTTCAGCAGGTTGATGGCTTCTGCTTCTGAAGGTAAGGATATGAGGCCGTCATCAACATAAAAATGTCTCTCCACAAACTGTCTTGTGTCTTTTCCATGCTCGTGTTCTCCCTCTTTGGCTGCACTTCTGAGCACATAGATGGAGACTGCAGGGGAGGGGCTGTTACCAAAAACGTGGACTCGCATCCTGTATTCAGTGATGTCCTTTGACATGTTGTTGTCGCGATACCAGAAGAACCTCAGATAGTTCCTATGGTCCTCTCTCACCACAAAGCAATGGAACATCTGTTGGATGCCTGCGGTTACTGCTACGAGCTCTTTCCTAAAGCGAATCAGCACGCCAAGGAGGGTGTTGTTTAGGTCTGGACCCATGAGCAGAACGTTGTTGAGTGAGATGCCACAGTACTGAGCGCTGGAGTCGAAAACTACTCTTATTTGACTAGGTTTCTGGGGGTGATAAACTCCAAAAATCGGGAGATACCAGCACTCTTCTCCTTCTTTGAGTGGAGGTGCTAATTCAGCATGGTTACTCTCGAAAACCTTTACCATGAAGGCAATGAACTGTTCCTTCATTTCGGGCTTTCTGTCTAATGTGCGCCGCAGTGATGCGAGGCGTGACAGTGCCTGATCGCGATTGTTAGGCAGAAGAAGCCGGGGTACCTTGAAGGGGAGAGGCGCAACCCAGCTGTTCGCCTCATCTTTGTGAAATTCTTTCTCCATAATATTCATGAAAGCTTCGTCTTCGAAGGAGAAAGCACCTTTGTTGTCGTCTTTTGTCTTTTCAAACACGGTGTGCCCCAGTTTGTCGACAGCTCTGGTGTCAGCCGAGCACCCCCATGCTGTGTGAGAGAAATCACCTTGTTGCTCCCCGCCATAGCTCGCTCTCTCTTTCAGGTGGATGTGACTTGGGCAGGGAGTGAGGAAAGAAGATCGTCCGCTTTCTAGCACGTTGGTCTTAAAGGTGCTTACGTTGGGCTTGTGAGCTTGGCCTAGGCACACTTCTCCCACGAGCACCCAGCCTAAGTCGAGTCTTTGGGCAAAGGGGGCATCGTGTGGTCCGTTAACTTGCTCTCTCACCTTATGCACGCTCACCACATCTCTCACGAGCAGGAGGAGAATCTGGGCCTTTGGATCCAATGCTGGGATGCGTGATGCTATGGGCTTTAGGTGGGCATGGTGAAGTGCTGTCTTAGGCGTTGGTATCTCCGATCGGTTGTTCGGGATTTCACTGCGCTCTATCAGTGGCGGTAAGTCTATGCTCACCCCTTCACTCACTGCCTCGGCACAGAACCCATCTGCTTTCCTTCCTGCCATCTCCAAGAGTCCGGCACAGGTTCTCAGTGAGTAAGGGGCTGGGCTACTCTCGACGCCAAATATGTCAAAAAAGTCTGACCGTGCGAGTGACCGGTTACTTTGGTCATCGAGTATTGTGTACATGTTAACTGAGCGGTCGCGCTGTCCTTGTGGGTAGACTCTTACAAGGCATATTTTGGAACACGATCGTCCTGTGAGGCCTTGGCCACACACCTCAGTGCATATGGAGCTCACCGTTGGTGCAGTGGTAAGGGTTCCCTTTCTCTCGTCTCCGGGCTCAGAGTCTTTGATGGTCGGCTTTTCCGTTGTGGGGGTAGGACCTGGGTGCATAGCTGTGCTGTGGCGGTCACTCTCACACTCCCTGCATCTCAACGCTATCCTACAGTCTCTTGCAGTGTGGGAAATGGAGGCGCAACACCTAAAACATATCCCATTATTATCTTTGAGGTAGGCTCTGCGTTCATCTATGGTCTTGTTTCTGAAGCCTCTACATTTTGCGAGCGGACGAGGCTTATGATGGATGGGGCAGTGTTTTCCGGGATCGTCTTCATTCTTTGCTGCATCTATGCTGATGTCGGTCTTTGCAGTGACATCCGTCTTATGCACAGATATAGGCATTCTTGTGCCTACGTACTTTGACATGGGCTTCTCATACTTTGAGGGTCCACTACAGTAGCTGGACAGGGCAAAGCTTGGATCATTTCTAATTCTGGCCTCTCTGCAGGTAAAGTTCACAAAGAAGGAAAATGGGGGAAACCACATGTGGTTGTCTTCCTTGAATTTTGAGCCTACGTTGATCCATTTTTCTTGGAGAGGGCGGGGCAACTTCTCCACTATTGGGTTGATGCCGCGAGCAGTATCTAAATAGAAGAGCCCAGGTAAGTATCCATCTGTTTTGGCTGCCAGTAACTCCATTAAAAGGTCTCCGAGTTCTCTAAGCTTAAGGTAGTCTCTGTTACCTATTTTAGGAAAGTTTTCCAGTTTACTGAAGAGGGCTTTCTCTGTCACCTCAGGAGCGCAGTAACACTCCCTGAGACTTGCACAGGCCATTCTAAGGGCTATGCTTGGGTCATTTGTGTACACAAACCAGATCCTACAGGCATGTTCTGATGATTCTTTGCCCAGCCATGATGACAATAAATCCAACTCCTCACTAGCACTCAGGCTCAAGCCGCCAGTGGCATTAAGGAAGGATGACTGCCATGCTCTAAAACTCTCTGGCTTGTCGTCAAATTTTGTGAGACCTGTCCTTACAAGTTCTCTACATGCCAAATATTGGGCAATGCCTGTCATATTAGGAGTCTGTGCATGGGTTGCCAGAGTATGATCGCATCGGAAGGGCTGCGATTGGATGGGAGACGGCCATGCCGGATGACCTGTTCTAGCCTTTAAAAAGGGTTCTTTTTTGATGTGTGGAATTTTAGCATGAGTACCTTCCACGTGGTTGGGAGTGGCGGATTGAGGCACAGGTTTCTTCGGGAGCGCTGCAAACTCTCCTTCGTGTGACCAGTCATCAATAACATGGAAGGGATCATCATCAGTGTAGCGTGAATGATCCACCTGAGTGACCTCATGTTGGGCTGGTGATGGCGATTCCGTGTTCTCGTGCAATGGTTCAAAGTTTGGGAAGGAGGAGATGTCTGTGCGTATCCTAGCCTGCTCCTGGACATAGTCGCTTGTCCTCCCTATGAGTATGTGTCTGTACGCAGTTAGACAGCCAGCCAAACTCCTTTCAATAACGACATGGGAGTCAGGATGTAGCGTCCAAGCTCCGGTGTTTAATAATGCCACACTTGCATGTGGTCAATGAAACAATACAAATCAGTTGCATTGGGTTGGAGTAAAACTGGGAAAGAAAAAGAAAGAAATGCACCTTGTTACATACATGAGATATAACTAACATCTAAACATGAATATGTAATGAAACCATTCAACTCACAGGCAATGCTTTCGAAGGCGTAACAATGTAAGATTACAGCAGATTAACTTGCAGCACACTTCATGCTGATGTGACCTCTTTGTTTGCTTATACTACTTCCTGTTCCTGTTGAGTGACCCTACTGGCCATTACCATCTACTACCACCTACTGGCGGCAACAAAACGTAACACCTGCAATTATAAGGCAGAACAAATGCCCTTTAACCAAATCATCCTTCTGACTCCACCTCTTCCTCCACTTTTGTGTATCAATGAAAAATTATTAAGAAAGAACACAGTAACATCTTGCATTTATACAACAGCTTTAATGTAGGAAACGATTTATACAAAAATTGACACCAAGCCAAAGGAGGAGATATTAGGAAGGGTGACTAAAAGCTTGGTCAAAGAGATAGGTTTTAAGGAGGATGTTAAAGGTGGAGAGGTTTAGGGAGGAAATTCCAGTGCTTAGGGTCTAGATAACTGAAGACATGCCTGACAATAATGGGGCAAAGGAAATGGGGAATGCGTAAGAGGCCAGAGTTGGAGAACTACAGAGTTCTCAAAGCATTGTAGGGTTGGAGGAGGTTGCAGAGATAGGGAGGAGCGAGGCCATGAAGTGAATTGAACATGAAGATGAGAATTTTAAACAGGAGGCGTTTTAGGGACCAGAAGCCAATGTAGGTCAGCAAGCACAGGGATAAGCAGAACTTGGTGCGGGTTAGGATACTGGCAGCAGAGTTTGAGTTTAGGATGAGCTGAAGTTTATAAAGGGTGGAGGATAGGAGGCCGGCCAGGAAAGCTTTGCAATAAATCGAGTCTGGAGGTGACAAATGCATGGATGAGGGTTTCAGCAGCAGACGGGCTGAGGTTGGGACAGAGACTAATGATGTTGTGGAGGTGGAAGTAGGTGATCTTTGTGATGAAGAGGATCTGGGGTTGGAGCTCAGCTCAGGATCAAGTAGGAAGCAGAGATTATGAACTGTCTGGTTCAGCCTGAGACAGTGGTTCGGCAGAGGGATGGGATCGGTGGTGAGAGAACAGAGTCTGTGGGGGTGGGCGAAGACAACGGCTTTGGTCTTCCCGATGTTTAACTGGAGGAAATTGCAGCTCATCCAGGAGCAGATGTCGGACAAGCAGACTGACAACACAGAGACAGTGGAAGGGCCGAGAGGCTGTGGGGAGATAAAGCTTGCTGTCATCAACGTACATGTGAAACGTGATGCTATGTCTTCAGATGATGTCGCCGAGGGGCAACTTTTAGGTGAAGAATTGGAGGGGACCAATGATAGATCCGTGGGGGACTCCTAGAGGTAATGGTGTGGGAGTGGGAAGGGAAGCCATTGCTGGAGATGCTCTGGTTACGATCGGATAGATAAGAGTGGAATCCAAGCGAGTGTAGTTCCACTGAGCTGGGCGACAAAGGAGAGGCATTGGAGTAGAATGCTTTGGTCGACTGTGTCAAAACCTGCAGAGAGGTAGAGAAGGATGAGGATGGATAGTCTACCATGGTCACAATCACATAGGATGTCATTTGTGACTTTGATTAGTGCTGTTTTAGTGCTGTGGCAGGGGCAGAAGCCTAATTGAAGAGATTCAAACATGGAGTTGTGAGAAAGATGAGCACGGATTTGGGAGACAACAGTTTGCAAGACAGAGGGGTCGAGGGTGGGTTTTTTGAGGAGAGGGGTAGTGAGAGCAGTTTTGAAAGAGAGGGGGACAGTACCTGAGGTGGAGGACCCATTTACAATGTCAGCTAGCTTGGGGGCCAGGAAGGGAAGTTGAGTGGTCAGCAGTTTAGTGGGAATAGCGAGAGAGCAGGAGGTGGGTCTCATGGACAACATGAGTTCGGAGAAGGCACGAGGGGAGATAGGACAGAAAGTAGAGAAAGATGCGAGATGAGGGCTGGGGCAGGGGGAACCTTGGAGGAAGCTTGGCTTGGACAAGGGGAAAAGAAGGATGTGGCAGAGGCAGCTGAATGAATGGTCTCAATCTTAGTGACAAAGATATCGCTTGTTGTTGGAGGCAAGGGTGGAGGGGGCAGAGGAGAGGAGTTTAATTAGATGGTTGGTTATGGAGAAAAGAAGCCGGGGTTTGTGTTTGCAGTTTTGGTAGAGGAGAGCAGGGCCCGATAGTGCTTGATGTGATCCAGCCAATTAAAGCCTCCTTGAAAAAGTGTAACATCCCCACCGGCACCTGGGAATCCCTGGCCCAAGACCGCACAAAGTGGAGGAGAAGCATCCGGGAAGGCGCCGAACACCTCGGCCTAGAAATTCGGTTGGTAGCGCCAGCGATTAGCGCCTAAAGAGCCCGAGAATTGGGGCGTTACCCAATTTTCGGGCGGGCGCTGTGAATATAGCGCCACCTCCCATATTGAGTATGATTTTAGCACCGGCGCTAACTTTTTGCGCGCGCCCGCGGGCGCAGGCAGATCATGACGTCATTTCAGTGTGCAACGCCATTTTTGCGCCCCGGACCGGATATTCGGTGGCGCCCGCAACCTTTCCGCCTGGCGCTATTAGTGACAGTTGGATGGAGCGTTCCCAGGCCCTTCTAGGACTCGGGGGGCGCTATTTAAAGGGGACAGCACTAGTATAAAAGCTGCAGCCATTTGGGCTGGCCATCCTGATCGTTGCTGGAGAGAGTTGCTGACCTTCTGTTGGACAGTAATTTTCTCATTGAGCCTTCGGAGGCACTGGCACTGGCAGCTTGAGGGCCCGGCTCCCGAGCTGGTGATGCAGCATCTGAAAGCAGGGAGGTGGAAGAGTGGCTTTAGCAAAAGGACAGGTTCGCAGCAAGGGATGCCAGATTGTGGCAAGGCTATGACATGGGTCCACAGTGAGAAAGCATGCTGGCGGGGGGAACAAGTAGAAGGAGACAGTTGTAAGAGGTGAGAACCTTACCATCGCTGTCGACAATGGGGTCGGTAGCTGCAGTGGTTACAGGACCACTCAGACGTCCTCCAAGAATCTGGTGGACTCTCTCCTCGAGATCCGTGAGAGTGACCACTTGTGGAGGTCCTCCACCGGTGCGAAGCTGGTCTTTGCCAATCCTCGCCAGCATGGACTGCAGGGGAAAGGAGGGGAAGTTATGTTACCTGATGCCCTGAGTGATCATCTCATGCCCCCCATGGTGCAAGAGCCCTTACATGACGCCCTGAGTCAAATGTGCATGTGTGTGCCCAGAAAGGGCCATAGGTGCTTGCTGGCAGATGGCCAATGGGGCACAGGCCACCCTGTAGCCATAAAGTCAGGTGCAAATGAAGGGATGCAGAAGTTTGCAGGAACAACACCTACCCTCACGACCCGAGTGAGGTCGTTGAATTTCTTTCTGCATTGGACAGGGCTCCTGGTCACCATGCTGCTGGAGTTGACCCTCTGGCATACATCCCTCCAAGCTCGTCGGTAGTCCTTATGATTCGGCCTCCTGCCATTGTCTGGGTAGAGAACATCTCGCTGGCGCTCCGCTGCGGCCACCTATTGCTCCAGAGCCTCATTGATGAAGCACTCTGCTCTCTGTCTCACCTTCTCCATCTGGTCCAAGTTTTTATCGCCAGAGAAGGGCCTGCGCCGATTCTGAGGCCTGCAAGGCGCAGAGTGTGGATGCTGAAGCTGACTGACCCACCCCTTTAAGAGCTAGCCGGTGCCTGGAAGTCTCGTGGTCATCGGTAATTGAGAGCACCTGCGCTGAGCCCGTCCGCTCCGATATTGGGTTGCGCCGGAAGTTTAGCGCCTTAGGAGTCCCGTGTAACGCCTGAATTCGCGCCTCAATCACCTTTAGGGGCGATGCAACCCAATATCGCGCCAGGCGGCGATAAGTTTCGTCTGGCTATAAACTTTGCGCAGCGCCAGTTCTAACGCCTCAAGCCGGGCTATACCCAATTTCTAGGCCCTCGAGTCTCTTCGCCGGGAGCAAGTGGAAGCCAAGCGCAGACAGCGCAAGGAGCGCACGTCAACCCAAGCACCCCACCCACCCACCCTTCAACCACCATCTGCCCCACCTGTGACAGAGACTGTAGGTCCCGCGTTGGCCTCATCAGTCACCTGAGAACTCATTTTTAGTGTGGAAGCAAGTCATCCTCGGTTCCGAGGGACTGCCTAAGAAGAAGAAGATCCAGCCAAATCTGGCGATGAATGGCTAATCCAGTTGTGCACCATAGCCATTCAAGTCTGTGTCCTTGGACTTAAGAGCGAAGATGGGGGCCGCACTAAGGGGAATGATTAGGGTGGGAGAGAGTAAGGGTTTTAATGGGAACAAGGGCATCAGAGGTGGAGGTGAGGGTATGACCGAGCAGATCGTTAGCTGCAGAACTTTCATGGCAAAAGGAGGTTCAAAGGCTAGACAGTTGGCAAAAGCATTTCCTTTCCAAAACCAAACGTAGATTTTTTGGGGGGCAATAAATTTGTGCCTTATAATTGTGATAAAGGTTATCTCACCTATAATTGTGATAAAGGTTATCTCACCTATAATTGTGATAAAGGTTATCTCACCTATAATTGTGATAAAGGTTATCTCACCTATAATTGTGATAAAGGTTATCTCACCTATAATTGTGATAAAGGTTATCTCACCTATAATTGTGATAAAGGTTATCTCACCTATAATTGTGATAAAGGTTATCTCACCTATAATTGTGATAAAGGTTATCTCACCTATAATTGTGATAAAGGTTATCTCACCTATAATTGTGATAAAGGTTATCTCACCTATAATTGTGATAAAGGTTATCTCACCTATAATTGTGATAAAGGTTATCTCACCTATAATTGTGATAAAGGTTATCTCACCTATAATTGTGATAAAGGTTATCTCACCTATAATTGTGATAAAGGTTATCTCACCTATAATTGTGATAAAGGTTATCTCACCTTATAATTGTGATAAAGGTTATCTCACCTATAATTGTGATAAAGGTTATCTCACCTATAATTGTGATAAAGGTTATCTCACCTATAATTGTGATAAAGGTTATCTCACCTATAATTGTGATAAAGGTTATCTCACCTATAATTGTGATAAAGGTTATCTCACCTATAATTGTGATAAAGGTTATCTCACCTTATAATTGTGATAAAGGTTATCTCACCTATAATTGTGATAAAGGTTATCTCACCTATAATTGTGATAAAGGTTATCTCACCTATAATTGTGATAAAGGTTATCTCACCTATAATTGTGATAAAGGTTATCTCACCTATAATTGTGATAAAGGTTATCTCACCTATAATTGTGATAAAGGTTATCTCACCTATAATTGTGATAAAGGTTATCTCACCTATAATTGTGATAAAGGTTATCTCACCTATAAAATAAGTGACAATTACCTCCTGGAAAAATGGACACACTTTATTCTAAAATTGAGACAGTAAAATCTGTCTCTTGCAGCCATCTATTGGATTGGTTTATGGTAGCCTTTCATAAGCAGTCGCCTAATGCAGACTAAAGTCGAAACTAATCATTTACTGTTGAGACTGAGGTTCTGTAGTTACTGTACCAGGTGGGGACTAGTGCTCAGGTGCCCAAATAAATGGAAGTTTAAAAGCGGGCAATAATAACTTGAGAACTACTTTTCAGTTCAAACACTGCCCCAAACACAACCTTAGCAAATGAGCCTCTGCCACCACTGTTTCAGCTCCTTATTAAATTGATCTTTTTCGACCATGTCAGTTTGGAAACTGGAACCCTTGATGTTTACATCCTTGTTTTTGAGTTGGTTTTGCTTATGGTAGAGTTTTTGCCATTTATTAATTATGGACTTTCCGGCCATTACCATGATGACAGTAATTGGCTGACAGACCAGGATGCTGACATTATTAAAGCAAATTGGTGACAAATTAAGCGGAACCATTGCATAAAGCTGTGCCATGTACAATTACAACTCTGAATGCAAATCACTTTTGGATAAGCTGAGCCTGCCACCTACTGGCCATCAGAGGATTTGTTTCTTTGTCTGAATCACCTCCATCTCCAGCTTGCTGAATTATTTATCTTAACTATATACAATACTTTATCTGCGTTTTCCAGAAGTTTAAATAAAATAAGTATTTTACATACAGAACCCCACTCCCTTGAGGTTGACAGTAAGAACAGATGACAGCATTGCTTTCTCTACAGCGGTTGGACTTACTGCTTCACTAAGCAGCACAGCCTGTGTGATCCAGGCAGCTGGGTTCTGATCAGACAATTGCACACATGTAGATTTGAGCACTTACACCACAACCAGCTCTTACTTTCTGAAAATATTGAGATATTCAATCTCCTACTCTTCTGATTTGATATTTTTCCCCTTGTGCTGTCATTGTGCCTATTGTTTGGTTCAGTACAGCCATGTAAACACGTGTCCACAACCACAGTAGTTATTAGTCAGCCTCAACAGGAAGGGAAAATAGCACTTTTCAGTGCAGCTGTTATTTACAAACACCTCTCTCGCACTCCTAGACAGGGTACAAGAAAATGCTTGGTGTCTGACAATCCCTCTGTCACCGTTCGCCTCAGCCTCTCTATTGCACCTTTTTCGGTGTTCTCCATTGTACTGGAATCACTAGGGTCAATGCTCCTCTGAACTTTCTCCTTTGGCCTTCATGCCATCTCACACTTTCTTCCAAGTCTCTACATTGTCAATCTGTTCAAATCAAGACTTGTTGACAGTTTTTCTAGCTCATTCTCTCCCAGACCTCCAAACTGTAGAAATCCTTGCCTCCCTCAGTCTTTCCTTCCTTCTACAACCTTCAGGCTTTTCAAACCCAAACCTGGAGTCACTGAATCACAACTTCCTGCTGTAGCTGGTCTTGTCTTCTCACTAACTCTCTTCATTGGGCCTTGGACCTTCACATTGGCTTCTCCATTAAAGAATTACCCTCACTGCATAATCTATCAGGTAGCAAATTAAAGCTAAAAGTTTGTGTGACATTTAGAAAAGGCCCGTCAACCTCATCTCAACTCTACTATAGTGTAGCAATCACACAACAATTATGTTATGAGTGAAGTTGGAGGGACAGAAAATGGGGTGAGACCGAGAAATACCAGAGTCCTGCCCTTTAACATTGCAC
Organism: Somniosus microcephalus; assembly: GCF_052327205.1. Lineage (NCBI taxonomy): Eukaryota > Metazoa > Chordata > Chondrichthyes > Squaliformes > Somniosidae > Somniosus > Somniosus microcephalus. The sequence continues at coordinate 87,227,292 of NC_141000.1, forward strand.
TCAAAATTCTGCCGGGGTGGGTTTAAGAAGTGCCCAAAACCCAAACAGATGCAAAATGCCAGGAAAATGATTGATGCCATCCGTCAAAATACCCAACATTTCCATTAGTATAACTCAACAACATGGGCCAGATGGTTTCCATCCCAGGGTTTTAAAGGAAGTAGGTGAGCACATTGCAGATGCCCGAACTGTAATCTTCCAAAGTTCTCCAGATTCAGGAACTGTCCCTTTAAATTGGAAAATTGCACATGTCACTCCGCTTTTTAAGAATGGCGAGAGAGGGAACCAGGGAATTATAGACCAGTTAGCCTGACATCTGTTGTCTGAAAATTGCTAGAGTCTATAATTAAGGACAGGGTGACTGAACACCTCGAAAATTTTCGGTTGATCAGAGCGAGCCAGCATGGATTTGTGAAAGGTAGGTCCTGCCTGACAAACCTGATTGAATTTTTTGAGGAGGTGACTGAAGTAGTGGACAGGGTAATGTCTATGGATGTTATTTATATGGACTTCCAGAAGGCATTTGATAAAGTTCCACATAAGAGACTGTTATCTAAGGTAGAAGCTCACGGAATTGAAGACAAATTATTGACCTGGTTAGGCTGAGCGGCAGGAGACAGGCAGTAGAGATAATGGGCAGGTACTCTAATTGGCACGATGTGACTAGTGGTGTCCTGCAGGGATCTGTGTTGGGGCCTCAACTATTCACAATACTTATTAACGACTTAGATGACGGGATAGAAAGTCACATATGCAAATTTGCCAATGACAGAAAGATAGATGGCATTGTAGGCAGTGTAGATGAAAGCATAAAATTACAAAGGGATATTGACAGATTAAGTGAATGGGCAAAACTGTGGCAAATGGATTTCAATGTAAGGAAATGTGAGGTCATCCACTTTGGACCTAAAAAGGATAGAACAGGGTAAAAAGCTAGAAACAGTGGCATTTCAAAGAGACTTGGGGGTACAGGTACATAGATCATTAAAATGTCATGAACAGCTGCAGAAAATAATCAAAAATGCTAATGGAATACTGGCCTTTATATCTAGAGGACTAGAATACAAGGGGGTAGAAGTTATGCTGCAGCTATACAAAACCCTGGTTAGACCACACCTGGAGTACTGTGAGCAGTTCTGGGCACCACACCTTAGGAAGGATATATTGGCCTTGGAGGGAGTGCAGTGTAGGTTTACCAGAATGATACCCCGGACTCCAAGGGTTAAGTTACGAGGAGAGATTACACAAATTAGGGTTGTATTCCCTAGAATTTAGAAGGTTAAGGGGTGATTTGATCGAAGTTTTCAGGATATTAAGGGGAACAGATAGGGTAGGGGGAGAGAAACTATTTCCGCTGGTTGGGGATTCTAGGACTAGGGGGCATAGTTTAAAAATTAGAACCAGACCTTTCAGGAGTGTAATTAGGAAACACTTCTACACACAAAGGGTGGTAGAAGTTTGGAACTATCTTCTGCAAACGGCAATAGATGCTAGATCAATTGTTAATTTTAAATCTGAAATTGATGGCTTTTTGTTAACCAAAGGTATTATGTGATATGGGCCAAAGGCGGGTATATGGAGTTAGGTCTCAGATCAGCCATGATCTCATTGAATGGCGGAACAGGCTCGAGGGGCTGAATGGCCTACTCCTGTTCCTATGTTACTATTAACAACAACTTGTATTTATATAGCAACTTTAAAGTATTAAAACATCCCATAGCGCTTCACAGGAGCGTTATCAAACAAAATTTGACACTGAGCCACATAAGGAAATATTAGGGCAGGTGACCAAAAGCTTGGTCAAAAGGTTAGGTTTTAAGGAGCATCTTAAAAGGAGGAAATAGAGGTAGAGAGGTGGAGAGGTTTAGGAAGCAAATTCCAAAGTTTAGGGCCTTAGCAGCTGAAGGCACAGCCACCAATGGTTGAGCGATTAAAATTGGGGATGCTCAAGAGGCCAGAATTGGAGGAGCACAGATATCTCAAATGGTTGTAGGGCTGGAGGAGATTAGAGAGATATGAAGGGGCGAGGCCATGGAGGGATTTGAAAAGAAGGTTGAGAATTTTTAAATTGAGGCGTTGCTTATCCAGGAGCCAATGTAGGTCAGCGAACACAGGGCTGATGGGTGAACGGGACTTGGTGCGAGTTAGGACATGGTCAGCAGAGTTTTAGATGACCTCAAGTTTACGGAGGATAGAATGTGGGAGGCCAGCCAGGAGTGCGATGGAATAGTCAAGTCTAGAGGTAACAAAGGCATGGGTGAGGGTTTCAGCAGCGGATGAGCTGAGGCAAGGGTATATATAAAGCAGGCATGAATGCCATTATCAGTGGATCAAGGCCATAGCACCATAACCATGGGTTTCCCAATTGGTATTCCTATTTAGTCATTATTAATGGAAGCAGAACAAGAGCAGGAGGAAGAGGATCACAGGGAGGCACACCTCATCAGACTGAACTGAAGGAAGATGAGACTTAATCACTGCTAGCTTACATGAAGTGTCTGCAGAACAGGATGTCACTTAAGAAGTCTGCTTAAGGAGGCTACGCTTCACTAAAGAAGCTTTGGATAAGCTTTGTGTCCTGCTTCAACCAGGCTTCCAAACCAGGTCTTTCAATGAATATCCCTGAGGAAGATGAGGAGGCAGGAAGGGGATCACATAATCCACAAGAACATCAGCAGCTGCAGGAAGAAGAGACAGAAGAGAACAGGAGCAAGGAGCAGACAGATTCAGTAGCAACTAATCAGAAACACCTTTCCAAGTCATTAAATAAAGAGAAACACCTAAAGCTTGCCCTCTCCCACAATTACCTACACCATACAATCCTGGGGAAGAACCCCAGCACTGATCTCTCAGGACACGTCTTCCATTACCCCAACTATGGTCAGTTACTATTACAGTTACAAGACTATTACAAGAGATTTTTTAACATGCACCAACATTTTTCATTGTGTCTTTCATGTCAACACTGTACTTCGCTCTGGTGCCCCTGTGCACTGTCCTTAAGCCTATTCTAGTGTTCTATCTAGGTGCTGCCAGAGGTACTGAACACACTGTGAGAACATGAGCCTATTGAGACCAACATGGGCTGCTGAATCTCAGGAGGGCCGTGCTGCAGGCTGTATCACCACTACTGGTGAATGGGCAGCCTGGTCCCATTTCATCCACCTACAAGAGCAAGCAAAGTGTAAGTGAGACTTGATACATTACAGCTTGTGCAGCTATAAACCAGAGGCAGTTTGCTTTACATAAGGAAACTGACTGAACTGGACATGCACTGCCACCAGGAAGCAGGGCAGCAATGTGAAGGAAGACTCCAGCCATGCTGGGTCCTGGATCTGACTGCCCACTGATCAGTGGGAGGGCAGACCTAATGTTGACAGTTAGACAGTCTCCCCAAGATCTCAGATCTGGTTGTCATTGCTCTCTCTCTATATAGTCCCCCAAAGCCTGAAGGCTAGTAGTCAATGCCTCTACATTGGAGGCACTGGGAGTGAAGTTCAACTTTGTAATGCTATGTTTCATTTGGAAAAAATCAGTGATATCTTGCTATGTTTTATCTAGAGAAACAGTGAAGAGAGGTTAGAATATGAGGCAGCTAATGTAAGTATTCCATGTAGCAATGGAAGCTCTATGATCAGGGTTCTTGCAAGCATGTCTGTACTCCCAAAACACAAGACAGGGAAGCTGTAGATGATCTAGATAAACCTATAGGTGTTGGTGGTCCTCTTATTTCTCTGTTCAGCATCAATAGGGTGGGCCCCAGGAATTCCAGTATTTCTCCACACATGGTCTGAAATTTGGGGGTGTTACGGGCCAGCTGTAAATGAAAAGTGAAAGGCATTTATAGCACCGACGACTAGGCAAATTATCGTGTTATAAGAGCTAGACACACAAGGTAATATATAAAGAAAGTGCATTAAAGGGTTAAGGGGAGGAGTAAGCATACCTTGGCTGCTCTGGTTCAGTCATTAAACTTCTTCCTGCAATGCAATGGAGTCAGAGAGGTCCTTAGTAGCACTCACTGCCATAACAACTCGCTCCACAATGTACACACCACTAACTTCAGGGGTCTCATGCCACCAACTGCAAAGAGTCTGTTGGTCCTGCTCTGCATTTCACTAAGCAGAACATCCAGGTCAGATTCTGAAAACTTTGCTGTTTTCCTCTTTGCTCTTGCTGCCATCCTTCACTCGGTTTGCCTGCTTCCTCCAGTGTTGTCATTCTATTCATTAAGCAGCAGCAAGTTTTATATCCTGCTGCATCAAGTCTCCGCCTCTTTCACTGAATTTCTGCTGTTCCTCCAGTCTGCTTCCAAAACAGATCACATCTTGGACAGTTCTCCCTCCTTTGCATGTGTTTTCCATGCTTCCCAGTTCCCACCCATCATAACTGAAGCCTAGATTATGTAAATTAGCTGACTCAGTGACTTCCAGCAGAGCCAACGGTGGAGTAAAATGGTGGGTGGAAGTTCTAGGCTTTCTCGGGGAGAACAAAGAAGTGGAAAATGTTTTGATAAAGGATGGGGTGGAGCCTTAGCATGCCGACATGGTGTACCACAGAGTGATGGAGCACAGTTTGGTGCCCGTGATTCATCAGCTAATGAATTCGCAGTTCCGACTGGGCAAGTGCCACTTGTAGGTTAGGTAATTTTCCAGTGGGAGGGAAGGAACATTCTAATGGATTGCTGAACAATCTAAAGAATCTGGAGAATGTAAAGGAGAAAGGGTGACAAACCATGTGTAAATTAATAAATAGCAGTGGTTCCAACACTGAGCCCTGGGGCACCCCCCCCTCCCCCACCTCTCTCCCTTCCCCCCCGCCCCCCGCCGCCGCACTCTGACATTACCTTTTTAATCAGTACTCAGTGTTTCCTACCTTTCAGCCAATGTTTTATTTATACCCAAGTTTTGCTTTGCATCCCCATAGTTTTGAGCTTAATTAGTAACCTTACAGGTGGAACTTTATCAAATGCATTTTGAAAGCCTAAGTACAAAAAAGAAAGACTTGCATTTATATAGCGCCTTTCACGACCACTGGACGTCTCAAAGTGCTTTACAGCCAATGAAGTACTTTTGGAATGTTGCAATGTCACAATATCATAGTGTTTACCACAATCAACTTGTCTCAAAGAAATCAAGGAGGTTGGTCAGGCAGAGTCTTCCCTGTTGAAAGCCATGTTTACTAGAAGATTGTACAGAAAATCCTCAAGTTTACTCCTGATAATCAATTCCATTATTTTACATGGAATGAAAGTAAAACTAATAGGTCTTTAGTTGACTGCCTGTTTCGCTAACTTTCTTGCATATAGGTACCATGTTAGCTTGTTTCCAATTACAGTACTGGTACTTCCCCAGTGTCTATTGACTCTCTTGTTGCTGTTATAAATATGGAGGTGTGTAGAGCTCCGTAAGCCATGCTTACACATTTATCACCAGAGCCCCTATCTTTTCAAGAGTTTGCTGAGAGAAGCTGGAAAAGGATTTTTGAAAAAGAGAAATATTAATGGGTATGGCACAGACCTATTTCTGTGCTGCAACATTCTATGATTCATCACACTTGTATGTGGATTCCAATGTATAGTGCTTTTACTTCTAAGTAAATCTAGACACTCAGTGAGCCTGTAAAAGTGGGCTAGTGTTGTGATATTTCCCATCATCTGAATTAATTAAAAAAACCTAGTGGGCATCGTGCGTATTCTCCAGGAAGAAATATAATGTGATCAGGGTTAATTGTTAGACCAGGTTTATGCAACTCAGTATGGCAGAAAGTAAAAGACACATGTTTCAGTTGGTAGGAGACATCTATGGCCCACTTATGACAACTTTCAAGCTGTTTAAATGAGAAAATGGTGTTGGAGAAATCCCAAATTGTAACAAGCACTAAAAGCACTGATATGCCACACCAAGATAAAAATGTATTTCAAAAATTGGAGAAAAATATCCAATTTCAAAAGCACAGGCCTGGGAGTAGATCACCTACCCACCCTCTAGTTGGGGGATTGTTCATGATAAAAAGACATTAAAAAAGACAACAAAGGAAATATGGGGGCAAAGGCTGTATTGAAGAAATGATGGATCTTGCATAAATATGAAAATTAGAATATTTCAAAAACAATAACAACAACAACTACTTGTATTTATATAGCGCCTTTAACATAGTAAAACATCCCAAGGTGCTGCACAGGAGCATTTGCACAGGCACTGCACAAGGCGTTGCACAGGAGTAAATGCAAATTTGCTTTGCTTTAGTAGATTTTTAAATATTATATCAACATTGCTTTAAAGAGCAAATACTTCATAGCTATCTGGTAAAACTCAGCTTTGGAATATTTCAGGTTCATAGTCCGAATCCTCTAGAATATAAAAACGTCAAGGATATGTAAAATATATTTGAGTCATTTTTATGAAATGCACCAGGAAAAATGCTTCTAAATGCTCCAAGTGTTAAAGAAGATGTGCATTCTACAGTTCCATAATCTCAATGTTATAACGGCATAGCTGTACATTTATTCCTGTTTCAGTTGACCTTGGTTAAACAATTTGTTTTGTACTATCTTCAATTGTCCAACAGCCCTTATATGATCTCATACTTTCTGACTAAATAGGGTGCATCACTAAGTTACAGAAAGTGACAGGGAAATTATTGTTTTGATATACAACATTGATGATTTTTTACATTATGAAAAAGAATGTTTATACACTTGTAATAATTAATTTTGGATATAACTGGCAGCTAACTCATCAGAAATAAAATTTTAGAACAAAATTCTGTCAATACTAAAATAATCTATTAAACATAGAGAATGATCTTTGGAAATAGATAGTTTGCAAACCATTAAGTAGCATAGCTAAATAACTCAACAGTACCTGGCATGTGAGTTTTGTCAGTCATGGAGTGAGTGGTTTACACACAAAAATTTTATATATACAGTACATATATATAAAACATTTAGATCTTAAATTATCCATAATATATTGAAAAAATAGAGCCAATTTCCCCGAGCTGCCGCTGTTCAGAAGCAAAGTATGTGCAGTCACCAGAAATGCACTGTGCCTGGGGAAGGAACGGAGCGCTGGAATTTCCTATTAGCTCTCAACAGCATAATGAGGGTGAACATTGGGCGCACATGGAGATGCACAATTCGTGAAGACCACCCAGGCTGATTAAAGGGGCATGGAGCACCAAGAAGCAAATCTGAGGAACTGCAGAGTATTTGTTTTGGATTGGTCCTGCGGTTCTCGCAAGGAGGTGACTGTTTAGGATGCTCTTGACATTTTGAAAGTGTAAAAAAATTTAAGGTTTTTGTGTAAAATGCTTTTTACTATATTTGTGACTGAAGTCTTCCTTGGAATATATGTGCTCTTGCTGCTTCTGAAGTTCTATCTGCTGGCGTTGTTTCTCTAGCAGCATAGGGTGGTAGCAATATGAAAAGGGCAAAGAGCTCTACAGTTTGATGAGGCAAGCATAGAACTGCTGCTTCAGACTATGGAGAGGCGGAGGGCAATGCTGTACCCCACAGTGGGCAGAAAAATATCAAAAACATCTGGGTGGAACGTATGGCAGCAAACAGTGGAGGAACTGAACAGTGGCTGTGCGTCCAACCCACGTGGATGCAGTGCCAAAAGAAGTTCACAGATCTTGTGAGAAGGGGCAAGCTAGGACATTGGAAATAACAACAGAAAATGCTGGAAAAACTCAGCAGGTCAGGCAACATCCGTGGAGAGAAATTTGAGTTGACGTTTTGGGTCAAACCCTTCTTCAAAGCTAGGACATTGGTTGGCTATGCTTCTCAACAAGGCAAGGTTATTTTTGTGTGCACCTCAATACATTCTGTCCCTCAATCTCTAGATCCTAAAAAACCTCCCATCTTCACTCTTCTAGCCCTTCCTTCTCCACCACCAATTCTTATAGCAAACATGCCCACTGCTAAAAGTTCTCAAGCTTGAATGTCTCCTCACCCACCCTTTGACACACCTCAATATTTTATAACATTCATCCCTGTTTCTTTTTTTTTTAACAGGAAAAGGCAGACACTAATAGAAGGCAGAGTTTGGCAAAGGGAGGAGGGAAAGCCTTCATAAAAGGACCTCACCTCCTTTGATTAGCAGGCCATCTCCAGCCAAGAACACCAAATCCTGGATGTTACAGGACAGCAAGTCCCAGCAAGGGGTTAGTATTCCAAGGTTCCTACTAGAATACTGCAATATAATAGTCTTTCCAGGAGCACTAGAACCATGCGAAATGCTTGACTATGTTAGTATTACAATTATAAATTTGTTTTAGTCACTGCGTCCTTTTTGTGTCTGTATAGAATCTTCTCAGGCTTCTGCAGTTGGCCCCTCCCACAACTCACCTGGCAACAGCCTCAGGAGAAGTCACACCACACCTAGCACCCCATCACTGCACTTTCCCTACCCACTCACCAGCTCAGATAATCCACCCTGGAGTATTTAGATAGACAGTAGTTGGGCATCACAAGTGGTGAGTCACAGACCACCGATGGACAGGTGCAGGTGGAGGAAGAGGAGCAGGGAGCTCCTCATAAGGGGAAGAGATTGCCTCCTTCCTCAGCTGTTAAGGTCAGAGAACCAGATCGAAGTGGTCCAGCTTTTAAGCGAAGGGTGCTTTCTTAGCACAATGCGAAATTGGGTTACTGGTAGATCTCCCAGAAGTTTCCAACAATTGACGGTTATCATGGAGGAGTCCAGCATTCACGCGTCGGATGCTGAGGATCAGGCTGCAGAGCCTGCAGGCATCCTTGGATAGGGTGGCAATTTCAAAGCAATCTGCAGAGCACACTCCACTCCCGCCATGATGACATGATAACAATTCAAACAGGTGTCATCTGACTTTGGACTGCACTATCATATCACTGGCTATGGTTACTGATGTATTTGCCCAAATGAGGCATGAGATGGGGGGTGGGGGGAAATGGGCTTCCGTGACATCACTGTAGCCATCAGATTTGTGCACCCGCAGATCAGAGAGCATGGTAATATGCTTCAAGTAGGATTGGGATGTATATGACCATGGAATGTGAGGCTCCTTCTCGAGATAATAGCACTTCCCGCTACTCCTCCACCCACCACTCATGACTGCCCAAGAAGCAGGTGGCAGGCTAAGCCAAGCCATTGCCACAGCTGCAGAAAGTTTACAGCTTGCAGTTGGATCATCTTGGGGTCTTTGCTCAAAGAAATTGAGGCCCACCTCCTTCCCAGCACTATGTAACAGAGAAACAGCTTAGTCCCCTCTCCCAGCTTCCTATCAGTGGGAGTTCACATAGAATGAGCACTAGGATATGTAACCACATACCCAGAACACCACCATGGAAAATGTGGGTAAGGTGGAAGCACCGTGATGATAAAGTGTAGGCTGTGACCTAAAGACCACATTGCAATACATCACTGAGAACTTGATCACTGTCCTATCAGTACTTTTTTTTTTACTGTAGATGAACAGGTGTGCACTTTTGTGAAGGTTTGGGTTTAGGAGGAGCGTACAAGTTTGACTGAGTACCATCTTTGTATTTATTGTGGAAGCTATTGTATGGAAAGGTGGAAGGAGGATTCCTGTCCTTTGCTAGTGAAGCAGTTGATGGTGGCTCTGGAGAGGGCCTGGCAAATATACTCAGCAGCTGTCAAGGGGGTTTATGGTTTGCTCCTCTTCTGTCTCCAAATAAGCTACCTCGCAAAAGTGGGGGAACCCAAACAGCAGTGATTTTTTTTAAAGTACAATATTCTGCAACAATCTTTGAGGCTGAAAACTCACTTTTCACTCAAAAAATCCAAAAATAGAGTTTTTTGACAAAAGCAGCCTGTCCCTTTAAGGCAGACCGGCCCTGAATGGCAGCTTTGGAGGAGCAGTTCTCTTCTGAACTGCACCCATCAGTAGAGCAGAATATCTGAGTGCACAGATCTCAGACACTCATTTGCATGCAATTTACATTGTCGCATCCTCTTCAGGTGCAGCCACTTGAAAAGTTCTACAGGAAGTCCAGCCACACCAAGGTAAACATTTATTTCAAACATTGGAAATAAACATCCAATTTCAAAAGCACCACTGGCACAGGCTTGGGAGTCGGTCATCTTTCCACCCTCTAGTTGGGGACTGGCTCATAATACAAAAACATTGCTTCTTTTCTCTGGCACAGTTAGAGGAAGAGGAGCAACAACAGCAGAAGCCTCAACAACCAGGACAAGTAGGCAAAGGGGGGGGGGGAGCTGCTCATTGGAGGACTTATCTGTAGTGTATGTACCTTTAAGACAGAACTACTTTTACAGCTCCTGTATACTGTAGTACTGGCAGTGACCACACCTGTATATAAGCTTTGCGCATGCCTCTGTACCCCCAGTCATGAGACTACCCTCCTCCAGTAAATACCCGTTTGTTGTTAAGTTACAGCATCCGTGTGGTTATTGAAAAACGGCATACCCTCAGAATCACGGATCTAACAGTGGCAACGAGTGTCGATTCGAATCTACCTGCAGGGCGAATGAAGTGCCAGATGCTAATAAAGCACTGGTTTTGTTAAATTCCATGGGTGCAAAAACTTATGGGTTACTGCGAAATCTAATAACCCCAGAGTAGCCGGTGAACAAGAATTTCGAAAGCATAGTAGAAATCCTACAGGACCACTTAAGCCCCACACCGCTGCTGATAGCAGAACGATTTAAGTTCCATAAAAGGAACCAACACAAAGACGAAAGCAATGCTGAGTACCTAACGGAACTGCGCAAGCTATCGAAACACTGCCAGTTTGGAGCGGGACTAGCAGATACGTTAAGGGACAAGTTTGTGTATGGGCTACAAATTGAAGGAACCCAGAAATGGCTTCTATCAGAAAAGGATCTTACGCTGGACAAAGCTTTCAGTATGGCAGTATCACACAAAGCAGCCGCAAGGGGCGCTGCAGAGATACAACGGAGACCGCAAGAATATGGCACCAATGAAATGTCCTATGGAACAGGGAAGTGCTATCGCTGCGGCAGAACAACACATGACCAGAAGGATTGTTGGTTCAAGGACCAAGTGTGCAGACAGTGTGGGAAAGCAGGACACATAGCAAGAGTCTGCAGGTCTGGGAAGAAAACCAACAGTAAGAAATCTCCACAGGAGAAGTACAAAAAGGTACACCAGGTGATGGACAGTGGTTCAGACAAACAGAAGTGACACAGAATCCGGAAGCAAGGAGCTGGGTTGTCTGAAACTACATAAGGTAACCAAAATGGAGGATCACCAGACTATCTGGGTTACACTCAAGATAGACGGAGTCCAAGTGAAAATGGAATTGGACACAGGATCAGCCCTAACAGTCATAAATCAAAGGGACTACAAGCAGCTATTTTCACATATACCCTTGAAAGCTACAGAGATTGTCTTGACGTATACGGGGCAAAAAGTCTACCCCAAAGGAAAAATAAGGGTGAAAGTGATGTATAAAGGTCAGGAAATACCTAAAATGGATATATATGTATTGCCAGATGGAGGACCACCACTGCTAGGACATGAATGGATCCGGAAGATACAATTTGATTGGCATTCCATACAGGCACTGAAGGTTGAGGCCAAAAAGGATGACGACGTCACACCTGGACAACTGTCAAAAATGCTAACTGACGCAAAAGAAGTGTTCCAGGAGGGACTAGGAACACTAAAAGGCATAACAGCAATGATTAAAATAGAGGAAAATGCAAGCCCAAAGTTTCTGAAGGCCAGACCAGTGCCTTATGCGATCAGACCAGCTGTTGAAGCAGAGCTGGAAGGGTTGGAACGTTCAGGAGTACTGTCCAAAGTGGACTAAAGCGAGTGGGCTACACCCATCATTCCTGTAATGAAGAGGTCGTTGAGTAATACACCTGGGGAACCAAAGAAGGTCCGCATCTGTGGGGATTTTAAGGTGACAGTGAACCCAGTCCTTCACACGGCACAATATCCGCTTCCACGAATTGAGGATATTTTCGCCTCGCTATCTGGAGGTAAACGCTTCACCAAAATTGATCTAGCCCAGGCGTATTTGCAAATGGAGGTAGAAGAAGCTTTGAAACAATACCTTACGATTAACACTCATAAAGGTCTCTATCAATACAACCGGCTGGTGTTCGGAGTAGCCTCGGCTCCGGCTATCTGGCAAAGGGCGATGGATCAGGTCCTGCAAGGGATTCCAGGGACCCAGTGTTATTTGGACGACATCCTGGTCACGGGCGAAAATGACAGTGATCACCTCGCCAACTTGGAGAAGGTGCTCACCAGATTAAAGGAGTATGGGCTACGAGCTAATCGCCACAAGTGCGAGTTTTTCCAGAAACAGATCTCGTATTGTGGCCACGTCATCGATGAAGAGGGGTTACATAAGTCCTCTGACAAGATTGAGGCAGTAGTCAAGGCTCCAGCACCGGAAAGTGTGTCACAACTGAGGTCGTTCCTCGGGCTGGTAAACTACTACCACAAGTTCTTACCAAATTTGTCCATGGTATTACACCCACTGAACACCCTACTGCAAACAGGGTTACCATGGAAGTGGGATGATGAACGTAGACGAGCTTTCCAGAAGTATAAAGAATTGATCACATCAAAAGAGGTGTTGGCCCATTTCAACCCAGCACTACCAATTCGTTTGGCATGTGATGAATCACCCTATGGTATTGGAGCGGTGCTGTCGCACAAATTCCCAGACGGGTTGGAGAGGCCAGTAGCCTTTGCGTCTCGGTCACTAACCTCAGCCGAGCGCAACTACGCCCAGATTGACAGGGAGGCCCTCAGCCTAGTATGGGGAGTAAAAAAATTCAACCAATATCTGCATGGGCAGAAGTTCACCTTGCTGACTGACCACCAACCACTTGTCTCCATCTTTAATCCTAAGAAGGGCGTTCCAGTCATGACTGCACAACGGTTACAAAGATGATCCCTGTTTCTAGGGGCGACTCAATATGAAATAGAATATAAAGGCACGAAACAGCATGGGAACGCTGATGGGCTATCGCGCCTGCCACTGCCTACTGTGGAGGAAGCACCAGCAGTGGACCCTATCGAGATATTTTATTCGTCAATAATTGAACGATTGCCAGTAACGAACGCGGATATAGAGACGGAGACCCGCAATGATCCGACGCTGTCTCGGGTATATGATTTGACGGTGAGGGGATGGCCAACACGTGGCAACTCACTGTTGCCAGCATTCTCATCCAGAAGAGAACAGCTGTCAGTATGCCCGGGGACAGTGATGTGTGGATCCAGAGTGGTGATTCCACCCAAGTTAAGGGAGAGAGTGCTAAATGAGCTACATGAAGGTCATCTGGGGGGAGTGAAAATGAAAAGCCTTGCTAGGGCTTATGTGTGGTGGCCGGGAATCGATCAACAAATCGAAGACCTAACTAAGAGCTGCTTAGGATGCCAGAAGGTCCAAAATGCACCACCACATGCCCCTCTACACCCATGGGAGTGGCCCTCCTCTCCATGGCAATGGGTGCATATTGATTTCGCTGGTCCATTCATGGACTCAATGTTCTTAATAGCAGTGGATGCTCATTCAAAGTGGCCTGAGGTGATAAAAATGTCTTCAACCACTACAGAGAAAACGATTGCAGTCGTACGGACCATATTTGCCAGAAACGGTTTGCCAGAGCAGATTTGCTCTGATAATGGACCACAGTTTGTGTCCGACGAGTTTCCAAAATTTATGAGAAGGAATGGGGTAAGGCATTACACATCCGCCCCGTATCATCCAGCCACAAATGGATTGGCTGAGAGGTTCATACAAACCTTTAAGAAGGCGATAAAGGCCATGTGCGACAATGAAATTCCACTACAGCATAAGATGGACAATTTCTTATTAGCCTACCGAAACGCGACACATGCAGTTACCAACCAGACCCCGGCCATGATGTTCTTTAACCGAAGGTTGAGATCTCGTCTGGACTTGCTCAGACCAAATGTGCGAAGAAATGTTGAGGACAAACAATTCCAGCACATCAATGAGAAGCCGACAAGGAGCTTCAATGTAGGGCAACCAGTCTTGGCCCGTGACTATCGAACAGAGAAATGGCAACCCGGAACGATATGCACAAGGCAGGGGCCATTAATGTACACAGTGGATGTCGGGGAGAACATTGTGAGACGCCACGTCGATCAGATCTTAGCGTCACAGGAATGCGTCAACCCCATGTCTCGAGTACCTGGGGATGAACCCGACATACTGGTAGCATCTACCTCAGAACCAGTAGCAGTGGAACCCGATGAACTACCTGATAAAAAGGGGTCAGAATCGCCTCTGCACCAAGAACAAGAACCTACGGAAAGGCGCTATCCCGAAAGGGTCAGGAAGCTGCCCCAAAGACTGAATCTATAAATGGACTATTGTTGTTTAATGTGCATGTTAAAGTGTTAATTGTTATTTGAATATTAGGGGTACTACTAATCTAAAAGGGGAGGAATTGTAGTGTATGTGTCTTTAAGACAGAACTACTTTTACAGCTCCTGTATACTGTAAGTACCGGCAGTGACCACACCTGTATATAAGCTTTGCGCATGCCTCTGTACCCCCAGTCTTGAGACTACCCTCCTCCAGTAAATACCTGTTTGTTGTTAAGTTACAGCATCCGTGTGGTTATTGAAAAACGGCATACCCTCAGAATCACGGATCTAACATTATCCAGCCCACAGTGTCTATAGGCCAAGAGTTAGTTTCTTGGATATCTCTGAGGAGGCTGCGCTTCACCAGGCAGACTGTTGTTGACTAATGCAGCCTATTGCAGTATGACCTGCTGCCTGCTGCCTGCTGGACCAGGGGACCACTCTTTGCCAGTGGCTGTCAAAGTCACCACCAGCCTTAACTTTTTTGCCACAAGCTCCTTCCAGGCTTATACAGGGAACACCACCCATATCTCCCAGTCTGCAGTGCACAGCTGAATCAAGCAGATCACCAATAACCTTCTTGCTAAAGCAAACCAGTACATTACTTTCCCAATGGATGCCAACAGCCAGAATGAAAGTGCTGTGATTTGCAACAGTAGTTGGCTTCCCTTGTATCCAAGGCATAATAGACTGCATTCATGTACCTATCAATACAGCAGAAGACAAGCTAGAAGCTTTTGCCAACAGAAAGGACTTCCACTCCATCAGTGTACAACCGATGTGTGATCATGGCAGAATAATAATTCAAGTGTGTTCCAGTTTCGCTTGCAACTACCATGTTGCCTTCATTCTGCCACACTCATCCAGCCCCTCTCCAACCTTCCACCCATCCAGCAAAGTCAGAGGATGGCTGCTAGAAGACAAGGGACACAGAAGACTAATGCCACCCCTCTGCAACTACACTACGACTGAACAGCTCAAGTATAATCAGAGCCATGGGACATTTAGATTGATCGATGTTAGAATATTCATAATTACTAATTGTCCATCTTCCCATCAAATCCTGCCTGGGTACTGTTATGTTCATTAATAACTAGTCATTTGCATTATGAACAGCTAGCTTTTGCTTAGTCATTTATTCGGTACATGTTCTCTATTATTCAGCATCCTGTAGAGATTCAGCATATGTACTTCTGTGTGCAGGCTTCCATCTTGACTACTGCTTTCTGGGTAGCCTAGTGCATCGTGGGTAGTGTAGTCTTAAACACATACAACTAAATATACAGCTCTATACAGCTCTACAGCTCTATAGCTCCACCTAGTGTACTATTCTAGAATGACATGTTATTGATCATTACATCCCCCTTTCTTTGAGGTTAAACAAAATCAATATCAATCAACTTTCAAGAAACACGATAAAGAAGATATCAGTAACACTTTTGCTAGTGCTCTATAAACATAAACATTTTCACAACAGTCAACACATTTTCAAAGTAGTTTTCTTTGTACTCAAAGATTAAGTCTATCAGGCTTTTTTACTTCACGTGTGGATCTTCTCAACACAGGTAAGTCTGATGTGTTTTCATGAGATTGTTCTGGTGGTGAATGACAAGATTCAGTTGCGGCATTGTCATCAATCTGCTCTTGGATAGTTTCTTGTGTTTTCAGGAGGGAATGGCGGTTCCTCCTGAGAATCTGTCCTTCCTCAGTTCTAACAGTGTATGACCTTGGTCATACTTCTTCAAGAACTGTAGCTTTCCTGTTCCATGCATCTGGATCCTCAATCCTGACAACATCATCCCTTGTCAATGGTTTTAGAGTTTTGGATGACTTGTCATAGTATGATTTCTGTTTCTTCTGCTATTTGCTTTGATTTTGTGTCTGACACGAGCAGCGCAGCAGTGACCATACTCACATGAACATCCACGTCTACTTCAGTAGAGCTCACTTGACTCATTGTGGGTGCTCGGAATAGTGCATCTGCTAACACTATGTATTTGCCTGGTGTGTAGATCAGTTCAAAGTCATATCTTTGCAGCTTCATCATGAGTCGTTGAATCCTTGGAGACATCTCATTCAGATTTTTTTTTATGATGGCAACCAGTGGGCTGTGGTATGTCTCAACTGTGAAGGTGGGAAGTCCATATATGTAGCCATGGAACTTTTCTAATCCAACTACCAAGCCTAGACATTCCTTTTCAATCTGGGCGTATCGACACTCAGTATCAGTCATAGACCTGGAGGCATAGGCAACAGGCTTCCAATCTTCACCCTCTGCTTGTAGCAAGACCGCGCCTAGGCCATCTTTTGATGCATCCGTTGACACTTTGATTCTCTTTGTTGGGTCAAAGAAGGTGAGTACAGGTGTGGTTGTCAGCACTGTTTTGAGATTCATCCACTCTTGTTCATGTCTCTCTGTCCATGCGAACTCATTTGTTTTATGTAGCAGGTCTCGCAGACAGGCTGTCTTGACTGACAAGTTAGGAATGAACTTTCCAATGAAGTTTATCATCCCCATGATGCGTAGCACTCCTTTTTTGTCAGTGGGTCGGGGCATGTTGAGTATGGCATTCACTTTTTCCATATCTGGCTCTATTCCTTTACCAGATAGAATATCTCCTAGGAAAGTGACTTCCTGGACACCAAACTGACACTTGGCTTTGTTGAGCTTCAGTCCATTCCGGCGTATGCTCTGTAGCACTTTAGTCAGTCACTCATTGTGTTCTTTCAGTTTGGAGCCCCAGATGATGATGTCATCAACATAGACCCAGATTCCTTCTAGACCTTCAATTATGTGTTACATCGCTCTATGAAAGATTTCAGATGCAGATATTATCCCGAAAGGCATTCTGAGGAAACAATACCTGCCAAATGGTGTGTTGAAGGTACAGCATTTGTTGCTCTCTTCATCAAGTTTTAGTTGCCAAAATCCTTGTGAGGCATCGAGCTTTGTAAAGTATCTGGCACCTGACATTTCACTGGTGATTTCTTCTCGCTTGGGAATCTGGTAGTGTTCACGTTTTATGTTTGCATTTAAGTCCTTTGGATCCATGCATATTCTTAGATCATTGTTCTTTTTCTTTACATATACCATGGAGTTAACCCAGTCTGTTGGCTCTTCAACTTTCCTGATGACTCCTAGTGTGGTCATTCTGTCCAGTTCATTCTTGAGCCGGTCACGCAGGGGTGCTGCAACTCTTCGTGGAGCATGTACCACTGGCTGAGCATCCTCCTTTAGTTGGATCTTGTATGTGAATGGTAGAACTCCAAATCCTTTGAACACATCCTGGAAATTATTCACTACAGAATCCACCGAGTCATCTGGTCTGCTTATGGCACAGTTTATACGGTAGACTCTCTTGACCAGTTCTAAGTCTTCACAAGCTTTGTCACCTAGTAGTGAATCAAGTCCTTCAGCCACAACAGAAAACATGAGATGATGCACTTTGTCTTTGACTGTCACTTTAAGTCTGCATACACCTAAGCTATCTATTTTCTGACCATTATAGTTCTTCAGTAGTACTGACTTTTTCTGTATTTTGGGCTTTTCTTTCATGTTTTTAATGTCACTCATACTGATTAAGTTTGCTTTTGCCCCAGTGTCTAGTTTCAATGTGACTAATACTCCATTTACCTGTGGTGGGATCATCCATTTGTCCTCTTTTACTGCATCAACTTTATGTTCAGCATTGTTTATTCCTGAGGGCTACACATTTTCTGTATCCTTTTCTATATTGTCACATGACACCATTCCTACAAAAAATGTCTCACTTAAATCAGTGTCCTCAATCACATTGACTTGGACTTGTTGCCCTTTCTTTGTTTTTACTTTTGAAAAGCATTGTTTGGCAAAGTGATTCTTTCCATGACATTTTGTGCACATTTTTCCAAACGCTGGGCATTGTTTTAACTGGTGTTTGTAACCACAGCGTTTACAATTAAAAATTCCTTCCTCCGATTGCTTTTCATTTCTGTTCTGCCCATGTTGCTTCCCCTTGTAGAACACAGCACCGACAGCAGCACTTACTACAATCGCATCATTATTGATTTCACTGAAAATTTTCGCGTGCTGTCGAGCTAGCTCACTGGCTTGGCATATATTCACAGCATTTTCCAATGTTAGTTCGGTTTCTCTCAACAGACGTTCCCTGACTTTTTTATCATGAATACCAAACACAATCTGACCACGAATCATGGATGCTTTCAGCTCAGAGAAATTACATGTCTGTGCTTTCAGTTTCAGATCGGACACAAAGCTATCAAAAGCCTCATTTTGCCGCTGTGTCCTCGAACGGAACACGTATCTTTCATAGGTTTCATTCTTTTTGGGAGAACAATGTGTATCAAATTTCTGTAGCACATCGTCTAAATTTTCTCTGTTCTCCTCTGGATTAAATACAAATGTATTAAATACCTCTATCGCCTGTGGGCCTGCAACCGTGAGCAGCAATGCTATTTTTCTTGCATCTGGCTTCGTACCGAATCCGATGGCAACAATGTAGAGTTTGAATTGTTGTTTGAAAGCCTGCCAATTGTAGCCGACATTTCCCATGAGATTCAAACCTCCTGGTGGCTTCAAATTCTCCATGTCGTTTTCACAATTTTCAGCAGATCTTCACCAATCCTGGTACCATGTTATGTTCATTAATAACTAGTCGTTTGCATTATGAACAGCTAGCTTTTGCTTAGTCATTTATTCAGTGCATGTTCTCTATTATACAGCATCCTGTAGAGATTCAGCATATGTACTTCTGTGTGCAGGCTTCCATCTTGACTACTGCTTTCTGGGTAGCCTAGTGCATTGTGGGTAGTGTAGACTTAAACACATACAACTAAATATACAGCTCTATACAGCTCTACAGCTCTATAGCTCCGCCTAGTGTACTATTCTAGAATGACATGTTATTGATCATTACAGGTACAGCAAGTTAAAATATCCTTGCAACCTATTAGTTGAGCTTACAGGTAAAAAGTTGTGTTTGACAACCACTGACCATAAGCCCTATAATTAAACCAAATAACCCTGAACCTAATTATATACAAATACTGGCCTTGTCCCTGAGCATATCTCGTTAACCATCTGTTATTTATCTGTAAGTAAAATCAGAAAATGCTGGAAATACTCAGCAGGTCAGGCAGCATCTGTAGAGAGGGAATTAGAGTTAACGTTTCAGGTCGATGATCTTTTGTCAGAACTGGCAAAAGTTAGAGATGTAATAGGTTTAAAGCAAAGAATGGAATAGAGGCAGGGGGAGGGGAAGAAAGTACAAAAGGGGAAGTTCTGTGATAGGGTGGAAGGCAGGAGTGATTAAATGACAAATGGGATGATAGTGCACGGCACACGGGGGTGGTAATGGGATAAATAAAGAAACAAAAGATGGATCTAGAGGAGCTGTAAATGGCAACAGTAGACCCATTACCAGCCCCTGTTGTCTGAAAAAATGAGAGCTGTGGTTATGATCTGAAATTGTTGAACTCAATGTTGAGTCCGGAAGGTTGTACAATTCCTAATCAAAAGATGAGGTGTTGTTCTGAGCTTCTGTTGAGCTTCATTAGAGCAATATAGGAGGCCAAGGACAGAGAGGTCAGTGTGGGAGTGGGATGGAGAATTAAAATAGCAAGTGACCAGAAGCTGCAGACTGAACGGAGGTGTTCAGCAAAGCGGTCACCCAACCTGCGTTTGGTCTCCCCAATGTAGAGGAGACCGCATCGTGAGCAGTGAATACCGTATACTAAATTGAAATGAAGTACAAGTAAATCGCTGTTTCACCTGGAAGGAGTGTTTGGGGCCCTGAGGAGGTGAAAGGGCAGGTGTTGTATCTCCTGTGCTTGCACGGGAAGGTGCCTTGGGAAGGTGAGTGAGTGTTGGGGGTGATTGAAGTGTGGACCAGGGTGTCACAGAGGGAATGGTTCCTTCGGAATGCTGAAAGGGGAGCGGAGGGAAGCTATGTTTGGTGGTGACATCACGTTGGAGGTGACAGAAAATGATCCATTGAATGTGAAGGCTGGTGTGGTGGTAAGTGAGGACAAGTGGAAGCCAATCGTGGTTCTGGAATGGAGGGGAATGGGTGAGGGCAAAAGTGCGGGAAATGGGAGGTACATGGTCGAGGGCCCTGCCAACCATGGCGGAGGGGAATCCTCAGTTGAGGAAAAAGGAAGACATATCGGAAACACTGGTTTGGAAGGTGGCATCGTCAGAACAGATGCGACAGAGACGGATAAACTAGGAGAATGGAATAGAGCCCTTACAAGAAGCAGGGTGAGAGGAAGTGTCACTAGCACGTGGCACTGGGGGTAACCCAGAGATTACAACCTTTGAGGTCCTGCTTTTTAATCTGCTACCTAGCTCCCTAAATTCTTGTTGCAGGACCTCATCCCTGTCTCTACCTATGTCTTTGGTACCAATGCGAACCACGACCTCTGACTGTTCGCCCTCCCCCTTCAGGATGCCCTGCAGCCGTTCAGTGACATCCTTGACCCTGGCACCAGGGAGGCAACATACCATCCTGGAGTCACGTCTGCAGCCACAGAAACGTCTATCTGTTCCCCTTACGATAGAATCTCCTATCACTATTGCTCTCCCACTCTTTTTCCTTCCCTCCTGTGCAGCTGAGCCACTCGTAGTGCCACGGACTTGGCTCTTGCTGCATTCCCCTGAGAAACCATCTCCCCCAGCAGTATCCAAAACGGAAAATCTGTTGGAGAGGGAGATGGACCCAGGGGGCTCCTGCACTACCTTCCTAGTTCTTTTACTCTGTCTGGCGGTCACCCATTCCCTGTCTGCCTGTGCACTCTTTACCTGCAGTGTGACCACCTCGTTAAACGTGCTATCCACGAAGATCTCAGCTTTGCGGATGCTCCACAGTGACTCCAGCCGCAGCTCCAGCTCTGAAACGCGGATTTCGAGTAGCTGCAGCTGGAGACACTTTCTCCACATGTGTTCGCCCTGGACACCGAAAGTGTCCCTGACATCCCACATAGCACAGGAGGAGCACTCCATGCTGCTGAGCTGCCCTACCATGTCCTAATCTTAACTTACTCCCTTTACTTCCTTTAAATTAAAGAATATTAAATACACTAGGGACCTTACTTCACTTTAAACACTACTTACTCTAAACTAGAGACCTTACTTTTACTTCAACGGTTGGACTGTAGAAATACTCACCAGGTCCTACTTACCAATCGGCTCCTTCCCTGGTTGGGAAGTCACTTTAGCGGTTTCGCAGTTGTTGTTTGACTGCTCCCTCTCTCGGACTCTTTCCCAACTCGCAGCACTCCTCTGCAGCGCTCCTTTATGGCCGCTCCGCCTTCTCTCAGGTCCCGCTGCTGCTCCCACACAGGTCCGTCTCCTCCGGTGTCGGGCCTCCTCTGCAGCGGTCCTTTATGGACGCTCCGCCTTCTCTCAGGTCCCGCTGCCACTCCCACACAGGTCCGCCTCCTCCAGTCGTGGCTAAAGAGTTGGTGAAGGAGGGAGGGCTTTAGTTTCCTGGATCACTGGGTCTGCTTCTGGGGAAGGTGGGACCTGTACAAGTCGGATGGGTTGCACCTGAACCGGAATGGGACCAACATCCTTGCGGGGAGGTTTGCTAGTACTGTTGTGGGCTAACTAACTTGGCAGGGGGATGGGCTCAGAGTGGAGCTATAGTAGGGGGTGATGCACAGCCAAATATAGAGGAAAAAACAAGTCAGCCTGGAAGACAGAGCAAATATGTAACGGCACAAGGGGGTATGGCAAGGCTGGATGGCATTTATTTTAATGCAAGGAGTCTTGCGAGTAAGGCAGATGAATTGAAGGTGTTGATGAACACATGGGAGTTTGATATTGTTGCTATCACAGAGACATGGTTGAGGGAGGGGCAGGACTGGCAGCTCAATATTCCGGAGTATAGAATCTTCAGGCGAGACAGAGGGGGGTGCAAAAGAGGAGGGGGTGTCACAATATTAATCAAGGAGTCAATTACTGCTGTAAGGAGGGATGATATCTTAGCAGGTTCCTCTAATGAGGGCATATGGGTAGAACTTAAAAACAAAAAGGGGGCAAGCGCTTTGCTGGGAGTGTACTATAGGCCCCCAAACAGTCAGGGGGAGATAGAGGAACAGACATGTAGGCAAATCTCAGAGAAGTGCAGAAATAATAGGGTAATAATAGTAGGGGATTTCAACTTCCCCAATATTAAATGGGATAGTCAGAGGGTGAAAGGCTTAGAGGGTGCGGAATTCTTAAAGTGCATCCAGGAGAGCTTTTTGAGCCAGCATGTAGAAAGTCCTACAAGAGAAGGGGCGGTACTGAAACTAATTCTAGGGAATGTAGACGGCAAGTGGTAGAAGTGTCAGTAGGAGAGCATTTTGTTGACAGTGACCATAATTTGGTGAGATTTAAGGTAGTCATGGAAAAGGACAAAGATGGACCAGAAATAAAGGTTCTAAATTGGGGGAAGGCCGATTTTAATATGATAAGGCAGGATCTGGCCAAAGTGAATTGGGATAAGCTACTTGTAGGAAAATCCACAACGGAACAGTGGGCGTCTTTCAGAAAGGAAATAGAGAGAGTACAATACCAACATGTTCCCATAAAGGTCGAGTGGGACCAACAAGCCCAGGGAACCCTGGATGTCGAGGGATATACAAGAATGGATTAGGAAAAAAAAGGAGGCTTTTGGCAGATACAAAGGACTAAAAACAGTGGAAGCCATAGAGGAGTATAGAAAGTGCAGGGGGGTACTTAAAAAAGAAATTAGGAGAGCGAAGAGGGGGCATGAAAAAACACTGGCGGGCAAAATAAAAGAAAATCCCAAGGTGTTTTATAAGTATACTAGTTGGGGGGGCCCCGTGTTGCCAGGGCTGTTTTGGGCCAGGCGGTTTAAATCGAGTCCCAGGCTTTCGGGCCTGTCTGTCTGTCCCCCTGTGAATCTGCTGCCGGGCAACATGTCTACCTTTTTAATACCTTGAAAGATGAAAGTGAAAGTACTTATAAAACGTTTTTGGTAAATCTTATGTTATTTTTAAAAGAGATACTAACTTTTTCAAAGCTGGATTAGCAGATTTTGAGCTGGAAGTTGTAGTGTCCGTGTGTTGATAAAGACACTGAAGACAGGAGTTGGTTCATAGGTACTTACTAAGCAAAGTCTGGGGGGGGGGGTTCTAACGGATATACACAATATACAGGCTTATATAGCCCGAGTGGCAATTACCGGCATTACAGCACACCTGGGGCTCTTAAAGGCACATACACTACAATTCCTCCCCTATTAGCTAACCAGTACATCATATTTTAAGTAATTATTAATTACATGTTATAAGCAAAATAATATACATTGCTGTAGTTAATTAATTATAAGTCAGTCTCTCAGGAGGCTTCCTGACTCGGTCCGGATAACGCCTCGGGGGTGTAGTAGTTTCTGGTGGTGTAGTAGGTTCTTCTGGCAAGGCTGATTCGGCTTGAATGCCAGTGTCGGGTTCATCGGGTTCCAGTATCACTGGATCGGAGGTAGATATGGGTATCTCTACTTCATCGTTAGATGTATAGAGTTGTGGTGTAGGTTGTCCTTTTTCGGATGACTTTATGATTTGGTCAGCTTGGCGCCTTATTATGCTTTCTCCGATGTCCACGGTATACATCAGTGGTCCTAGTCATGTGCAGATAGTTCCAGGCTGCCATTTCTCGGTACGGTAGTCCCGGGCCAAAACTTGTTGACCTATCTGGAAGGTTCTAGTTGGCCTTTCATTCATGCCTTGAAACTGTCGGTTCTCCACGTCCCTTCTGATGTTGGGCTTGACCAAATCCAGCCGGCATCTTAGGTTTCTATTGAAGAACATCATGGCGGGAGTTTGGTTGGTAACCATATGTGTTGCATTCCTGTATGCGAATAAAAAGTTATCCACCTTGTGCTGAAGTTTTATGTCTTCATTACCCATGGCCTTTATGGCCTTCTTGAAGGTCTGGACAAACCTTTCAGCCAATCCATTGGTGGCGGGATGGTATGGGGCGGACGTGTAGTGCTTAACCCCATTGTTTTTTAAGAACTTTCTGAATTCTTCGGACACAAATTGCGGTCCATTATCAGAACATATCTGTTCCGGCAGCCCAATCCTGGCAAATATGGTCCTTAATACTGTGATGGTTTTTTCCGTGGTGGTGGAGGACATCTTTATTACCTCTGGCCACTTGGAGCGTGCATCAACCGCGATTAAGAACATTGAGTCCATAAATGGACCAGCAAAGTCGATGTGCACACTTTGCCAGGGAGATGAGGGCCACTCCCATGGATGTAGAGGGGCTTGTGGTGGAGCGTTTTGGACCTTCTGGCATCCTAGGCAGCTCTTGGTCATTTCTTCGATGTCTCCATCCATACCTGGCCACCATACAAACGCCGTAGCTAGGTTCTTCCTTTTCACTCCACCCAGATGCCCCTCGTGAAGCTCCTTTAGCACTTTATCCTGGAGTTTGGGTGGAATTACCACTCTGGATCCACACATCAAGGTTCCTCGGCACACTGACAGCTGCTCTCTTCTTTGCGAGAATGCTGGCAACAGTGGTTCGCCATGTGCTGGCCATCCCTTCACTGTTAAATCGTAGACCCGTGAGAGAGTCGGGTCATTTCTTGTCTCCCTTTCAATGGCAGAATTTGTTACTGGTAGACATTCCACTATGGTAGAGTGGAACATCTCTACTGGGCCTACTGTAGGTGCCTCTTCTACCGTTGGCAACGGTAGGCGCGATAAACCGTCAGCATTCCCATGCTGTTTTGATCCTTTGTATTCTATGTTGTATTGGTGTGCCCCTAGAAAAAGGGACCACCTTTGTAGCCTTTGCGCTGTCATAATGGGAACACCTTTTTTAGGGTTGAATATGGAGATGAGGGGTTGATGGCCAGTCAACAAGGTAAATTTTTGTCCGTGTAGGTAATGGTTGAATTTCTTCACTCCCCATACCAGGTTGAGTGCTTCCCTGTCGATTTGGGCATAGTTACGCTCAGCTGAGTTTAATGAGCGTGACGCAAAAGCTATCGGCCGTTCTGAGCCATCAGGGAATTTATGGGATAATACTGCTCCTATGCCGTAAGGGGATGCATCGCACGCCAGTCTGATTGGCAGTGATGGGTTGTAATGAGCCAAAACTTCTTCGGATGTGATTAAGTCTTTGCATTTATGGAAAGCACGTTTACAGTCTTCGTTCCAATTCCAAATCACTCCTGTTTGTAGAAGTTCATTAAGAGGGTGTAGAAGAGTTGATAAGTTCGGTAAAAATTTATGATAGTAATTTATTAATCCCAGGAACGACCTTAATTGTGAAACATTTTCAGGTGCTGGGGCTTTTATGACCGCTTCAATTTTTTCAGGTGACTTATGCAACCCTTCATTATTAATTATGTGGCCACAATATGATATCTGATTTTGGAAAAATTCGCACTTGGGGCGATTCGCTCGTAGGCCCCGTTCTTTCAGCCTAGTGAGCAGCTGCTCCAAATTGGCAAGGTGCTCGTTGTCGTTTTCTCCTGTTACAAGGATGTCGTCTAGGTAGCATTGAGTCCCCGGAATCCCTTGCAGGACTTGCTCCATAGATCTTTGCCAGATAGCTGGAGCTGATGCTACTCCAAAAACCAGTCGATTGTACTGGTACAGGCCTTTGTGTGTGTTTATCGTGAGATACTTTTTAGAGGCCTCCTCAACCTCCATCTGTAGATATGCCTGTGCCAAGTCAATTTTGGTGAAACGTTTCCCTCCGGATAGTGAGGCGAAAATATCTTCTATCCTCGGAAGAGGATACTGTACTGTGTGAAGGACCGGGTTTACAGTCACCTTGAAGTCTCCACAGATGCGAATTTTTCTCTGTTCTTCAGATTTATCTTTATTCAATGCTTTTTTCATGACTGGAACGATGGGTGTTGCCCACTCGCTCCAATCTATTTTGGATAATACGCCTGCTTTTTCCAAATTCTCCAGCTCTGCCTCGACTGCTGGATGTATTGCGTATGGCACCGGTCTTGCCTTAAAAAATTGTGGAATTGCTGCATCTTCCACTTTTATTGAGGTGGTGATGCCTTTCAAGGTTCCTAGTTTCTCTTGAAACACTTCTTTGGCGTTGGCCAAGATGCCTTTTAATCGTTCAGGTATGATGTCATCATTGTTTTTTTTCTTACTGGTCACCGTCAGTGCCTGAATGGAGTGCCAGTCTAAACGTATCTTTCTGATCCATTCACGTCCCAACAACGGTGGACCACCATCTTGTAGAATATATAAATACAACTTTTGTATTTCTTTGCCGTTGTATACAACAGGCACCCTTATTTTTCTTTTGGGGTATACTTTCTGCCCCGTATATGTTTTTAAGATAATGGATGTATCTTTTAGAGGTATATGCGAAAATAGCCTCTCGTAATCTCGTCGATTTATTACGGTTAGAGCTGATCCTGTATCTAGCTCCATTTTAACTGGGGACCCTGCTATTGTGAGGGTAACCCAAATGGTTTGGTAATCATCTTTGGCAAGTACATTATGTAATTTGAGACAGCTTAGTCTCTTGTTTTCGAAGTCGCTATCGCTCTTCTGGTCTTCGGAGCTACTGTCCGTCATCATTTGTACCTTCCTGTACTTTTCTTTATTGATTTTTTTTTTTCTGTCTGTGGATTTATTTTGTCCAGATCGGCATACCCGTGCAATGTGTCCAATCTTTCCGCATTGCCTGCATGCTTTGTCCTTGAACCAGCAGTCCCTCTGGTTATGGGTGGATCTGCCGCAGCGATAACATCTTTCGAAACCCTGTGTCATTTCATGGGTGCCGAAGTCCTGTGTCTTTTGTTGTATCTCTGCAGCTCCTCTTGCTGCTGCTTCATATGATACAGCCATACTGAAAGCTTTGTCCAATGTTAAATCTTTTTCAGAAAGCAGCCTTTTTTGTGTTCCTTCACTTAAGAGACCGCAAACGAATTTGTCTCGAAGATAATCTGATAGTCCTGCCCCGAATTGGCAGTACTTTGATAGCTTTCTTAATTCGGTTAGGTAATCAGCGTTACTTTCATTTTTGTGTTGATTTCTCTTGAAGAACTTGAATCGTTCCGCTATCAGCAGCGGTGTTGGGTTTAAGTGCTCCTGCAGGGTATCAACAATTTCTTTAAAATTCTTGTCCTTTGGTTTGGCTGGAGTGATTAAATTTCGTAACAACCTGTATGCCTTTCCACCCATTAAGTTCAGAAGTACTGAAGCTTTTTTTTCATCTTCTATTCCATTTGCAGTGCAATATACCTCTACTCTTTCCACGTATGTGGTCCAATCCTCTATTTCGCTATCAAAAGCATCAATATTGCCAGACTTAGGCATTTCAGAAAAGATATGGTGCTTCCCGCGCTTTTTTTTCTTTTCTGCAGCAAAGATATGGCGCTTCCCGTGCTTTCCCGCCGCTGCTGCCGATGACAACGCTGTTTACTGCGGTTTCCGTTCTTTTTTTTAATTTACTGTTGGAGACTCGTTCCCGCCGGAGTTTCTCTCCAGGTTTGAACGCTGACCTGCTTGCCGCGCCGGCCGTCTCCCGAGTGCTCCCTCCCAGTCCGTTATTGCTTGCCTCCGATTTTGCTGCCTGTCTCAGCTGTAGAGCCAGTCGCTGGAGCCCCAGCCTGATGCCCAGGAAGGATTAGCGCAGTACCTGCCACCAGCTTGGCCAGCTGGTGAAACCACAGCTTCTCTCACTTCCTTGAGTCTTCTGGACGCCCGAGGAATCGATGTCCTTGAGGTGCTGCCGAATTGCAGGTAAGTCCGTTTCCACTTCATCGCCACTGTAGTGTCCGTGTGTTGATAAAGACACTGAAGACAGGAGTTGGTTCATAGGTATTTACTAAGCAAAGTCTGGGGGGGGGGTTCTAACGGATATACACAATATACAGGCTTATATAGCCTGAGTGGCAATTACCGGCATTACAGCACACCTGGGGCTCTTAAAGGCACATACACTACAGAAGTAGTTGAAGCAATGGCTGCCCGATGCCTGAGTTGAAAATCATTAGTCCCGCCCACAGACGCAGCGATTGGCCAACCATCAGGTGACTGAACTGTAGGATTGGTCAATCATGACGGCACAGGATTGGTCGACCTTGACATCAGTCAATCAATGCTAATGAGCGGATAATGAGTGGAATTTTGAAGGTTTTTTGCATAACGCGCGAACAATTTTTGTCCGACCGAAAAGTAAATACGCTTACAACCGTCCTGGAATGGTAAGCTTTCTTTGGACGTAATGCACGTGTAGGTACGCTCTATAACTTTCGAGTGTATAGCCGGACAGACACACCGAAGGACAGACAGACAGACAGACAGACAGACAGATGAATCCTTTTATGGAAAAGAGTAGGGCCCATTAGGGACCAAAGTGGCAATCTGTGTGTAGAGCTGGAAGATGTGGGTGTGGTTTTAAATGAATATTTTGCATCTGTGTTCACTATGGAAAAGGACGATGTTGGCATAGAAATCAGGCAGGGGGATTGTGATATACTTGAACAAATTAGTATTGAGAGGGAGGCAGTACTAACGGTTTTAGTGGGCTTAAAAGTGGATAAATCCCCAGGCCCAGACGAGATGTATCCGAGGCTGCTGTGCGAGGCAAGGGAGGAGATTGCAGGGGCTCTGACACAAATTTCCAGAACCTCTCTGGCCACAGGGGAGGTGCCAGATGACTGGAGGACAGCGAACATAGTAACATTATTCAAGAAGGGTAGTAGGGATAAACCAGGGAATTACAGGCCAGTGAGCCTAACATCAGTGGTAGGGAAATTATTGGAAAAAATTCTGAGGGACAGAATTAGTCTCCACTTGGAGAGACAAGGATTAATCAAGGATAGTCGGCATGGCTTTGTCAGGGGGAGATCATGTCTAACCAATTTGATTGAATTTTTCGAGGGGGTGACTAGGTGTGTGGATGAGGGTAGTGCAGTTGATGTAGTCTATATGGACTTCAGTAAGGCTTTTGACAAAATCCCACATGGGAGACTGGTCAAGAAGGTAAGAGGCCATGGGATCCAGGGCAATTTGGCACATTGGATCCAAAATTGGCTTAGTGGCAGGAGGCAGAGGGTGATGGTCGAAGGTTGTTTTTGTGACTGGAAGCCTGTGTCCAGTGGTGTACTGCAGGGATCGGTGCTGGGTCCTTTGCTGTTTGTAGTGTACGTTAATGATTTAGATATGAATGTAGGAGGTATGATCAGTAAGTTCGCAGATGACACGAAAATTGGTGGAGTGGTAAATAGCGAGGAGGGAAGCCTTAGGCTACAGGATGATATAGACGGGTTGGTCAGATGGGCAGAACAGTGGCAAATGGAATTTATCCCTGAAAAGTGTGAGGTGGTGCATTTTGGAAGGACTAACAAGGCCAGGGAATACACAAATAATGGTAGGATTCTCGGGAGGACAGAGGATCAAAGGGACCTTGGTGTGCATGTACATAGATCCCTGAAGGCAGCAGGACAGGTAGATAAGGTGGTTAAAAAGGCATATGGGATACTTGCCTTCATTAGCCGAGGCATAGAATATAAGAGCAGGGAGGTTATGATGGAGCTGTACAAAACGCTAGTTAGGCCACAGCTGGAATACTGTGTGCAGTTCTGGTCGCCACACTATAGGAAAGATGTGATTGCATTGGAGAGGGTGCAGAGGAGATTCACCAGGATGTTACCTGGGCTAGAGCGCTTCAGCTATGAAGTGAGACTGGACAGGCTGGGGTTGTTTTCCTTAGAGCAGAGAAGGCTGAGGGGGGACCTGATTGAGGTGTACAAAATTATGAGGGGCATAGATAAGGTAGATAGAAAGTAACTTTTCCCCTTAGTAGAGGGGTCAATAACCAGGGGGCATAGTTTCAAGGTAAGGGGCAGGAGGTTTAGAGGGGATTTGAGGAAAAACCTTTTCACCCAGAGGGTGGTTGGAATCTGGAACTCATTGCCTGAGGTAGAGGCAGGAACTCTCACAACATTCAAGAAGCATTTAGATGAGCACTTGAAATGCCATAGCATACAAGGCTACGGACCAAGTGCTGGAAAATGGGATTAGAATAGATAGGGCTTGATGGCCAGCGCAGACACGATGGGCCGAGGGCCTCTTTCTGTGCTGTATAAATCTATGACTATAGTAGACATTGGTTGGAAGTCTCTCTCCAGAAATGGAGATAGAGAAGTTGAGGAAGGGAAGAGTTGGAGAGATGGACCATGTGAAATTTGGAAGCAAAGTTGATGAAATTTTCCAGTTTGGGACGAGAGCAGGAAGCGACACCAATGTACCAGAAGAAGAGGTGAGAGAGGGAACCTGTGTAGGATGGAAACAAAGAATATTCCACGTATCCCACAAAAAGGCAGGCATGGCTGGGACCCACACATGTTTTCATAGCAACATCTTTTATTTGGAGGACGTGAGTGGAGTCAAAAGGAGAAGTTGTTCAATGTGAGAACAAGTTCAGCCAGGCGGAGGAGGGTGGTGGTGGATGGGGACTGGTTGATCCTCTGTTCAAGGAAGAAGCGGAGGATCCACAGGCTATCCTGGTGGGGGATGGGAGTGTAGAGGGACTGGATGTCCATGGTGAAAAGGAAACAGTTAAAGCCAGTAAACTGGAAATTGTTAAATTGGTGGAGGGTGTCGGAAGAGTCTTTTTTTTGCAGATTGTTCCAGAAAAAAACCTTTTTTCTGTAAGTTCATTTAGTAGGTCGCAAGGACATTTTAACTTGCTGTACACAGGCAGGGTCTGATGGGAAGATAGTCAACTAGTAATGGGCAATATTCTAATAATCAAGAAGGTCAATCCAAATCAAGTACGTTCAGACTCAGTGCCGTGGACAGGGAAATAGGACTGAAGGGATTCAGAAAGGGCATGGTGACAGAGGGGAGTAGACAAGAGTTAGAAATGGAGCAAAAGGGTTAAGGATGGGCTTTCTAATGAGAGAGTAGGGGGAACAGCAGCTTTGAAAAGGAGAGGAACAATGCCTGCATAAAGAATGCCATTAACAATTTTGGTGCGCACTGGGGCCAGTAAAGTTAGTTGACTGGTCAAGAGTTGGGTGAGAAGGGGGTCGAGGCGATGACTCACATGGAAGAGATGAGCTTGCAGAGGGCAGAGAGGAAGATGGGAGGAAAACTGAAGCATGACTATTCTTGGAGGTAGGATGAATGAATGACTGGGGGGACATCCACAGCAGAGAGAGGTGGGCGTTGAGGTGGTTGTGTGGATGGTGATGAGCTCTTATTGGACAGATGGCCTTTTTTTGGCCTAGATACATTAACATAATCATAGCCTCAGTCTTTGAAATGAAGAAATCTGTGAGCTCCTCACACTTGCTGGTACAAGTAAGAGTGGAAGGGGTGGGAGAAAGGGGTTTGAAGAAATGGCTTATCAAAATGAAATGAGTCACGATTTATCCATACCCTGAAGCAGTAAGACGGTTTAGCTGGGGAGAGGGAGGAATGGTACTGTTTTTCGGATGGTTGAGCCAGATTTGGCAAATGTACCTGGTTCACTCAAGTATGTGGCCTTCAGGAGCATTTCCATAAGTGGAGGGTAAGGGAGTGGTATGGGAGTAGGTAGGAGTAGGCAGGAACATGTCATTAGTAAAGAAGAGGAGGAAGTGGTTCGAGATTTCAACTTGATTGAGGCCTTGGAAGTGGCAAGGCCACGTGAGATAGGTGAGGTCAACACAGTGGTCATGGGTGTAGGTGGGGCAGTTGATATGAAGAGTGAGGTTAAGTGAGAACAGAAGGACTGAGATGTCATAGGAGAAGGAAGAAGGGGAATTAAAATGGAGATTGAAGTCCCAAAGGATGATTACTGGCTTGGTGCAAAGGCTGAGGTGAGGAGAGATAGGACATCCTAGTGAGGAAGTAGCAATGGGATTTGATCAGACATTAGGCTTTAAGGAGAGGGGGATGGAAGAGGGTAGAGTCTGACAAAAGATTTGCATTTTGGCATCTATAAAAATAGACCATTTATAATAGAATCATAGAGTGATTACAGCACAGTCCCATTCCCCTTCCCTTTTCCCGTAGCCCTGCAATTTTTTTCCCTTCAGATACTGTACTTATCCAACTTCCTTTTGAAAGATAAAATTGAGTTTGCCTCCACCACCCTTTCAGGCTGTGCATTCCAGATCTTAACCACTCGGTGTGTAAAAAAAATTTTCTTACGTCGCTTTTGGTTCTTTTGCCAATCAACTTAAATCTGTGTCCTTTGGTTCTTGACCCTTCCGCCAATGGGAACAGTTTCTCTCTATCTACCCTGTCCAGATCCCTCGTGATTTTGAACACCTCTATCAAATCTCCTCTCAATCTTCTCTGCTCCAAGGAGCATAACCCCAGCTTCTCCAGTCTATCAACTTAACTGAAGTCCCTCATTCCTGTAATCATTCTCGTAAATCTTTTCTGCACCCTCTCTAAGGCCTTCACATCCTTCCTAAAGTGTGGTGCCCACTTCCTAAAGTGTGGTGCCCACTTCCTAAAGTGTGGTGCCCAGAATTGGACACAGTACTCCAGTTGGGGCCGAACCAGTATTTTATACAGGTTCATCATAATTTCCACACTTTTGTACTCTATACCTCTATTTATGAAGCCCAGGATCCCGTAAGCCTTTCTAACTGCTTTCTCAACCTGCCCTGCCACCTTCAACGATTTGTGCACACATACCCCCAGGTCTCTCTGTTCGTGCACCCCTTCAGGATTGTACCATTTAGTTTATGGCCTAGAAATTGGGTATAGCCCCGCTTGAGGCGTTAGAACTGGCAATGCGCTAAGTTTATAGCCAGACGAGAGCTATCCGCGCCTGGCGCGATATTGGGTTGCATCGCCCCCCAAAGGGGATTGAGGCGCTAAATCAGCCATTGCACGGTGCTCTTAAGGCGCAAAAGGTCAGGCGCTACTCAATTTCGACGCGGACGGGCGCAGCGCAGGTGAACTCAATTATGGCAAAGCACGAGACCTGTAGGCGCCGGCCAGCTCTTAAAGGGGTGGGTCAGTCAGACTGAGCTTCAACACCCAGATTCGGCGCTCGCCCTTGTCTGGCGGTACAAAGTTGGTCATTATGGAGAAGGCTAGGCAGAGAGCAGAGCGCTTCAGCACTGAGGCTCTGGACCACTTGGTGGCTGCAGTTGAACACCGTCGACAGGTCCTGTACCCGGATAATAGCAAGAGGCCAAATCAGAAGGCTTATCGACGATCTTGGAGGGAGGTTGCTGTGAGGGTCAACTCCAGCAGCATGGCGACCAGGACCCCTGTTCAGTGCAGGAAGAAATTCAATGACCTCACACGGATCGTTAGGATGAGTGATGGTTTACCAAACTTGTGCTTCCCTCCATCTGCAGCTGACTTCGGGCACCCTGCTGCAATGATGCGCCACTGGCCATCTGTCAGTATGCACCCATGGCCCTTTCTGGGCAGACACATGGACAGATGTCTCAAGGCCTCATGTAAGGGCTCTTGCACAATAGGGGGCATGCGATGATGTCTCAAGGCCTCATGTAAGGGCTCTTGCACAATGGGGGGCATGCGATGATGTCGCAAGGCCTCATGTAAGGGCTCTTGCACAATGGGGGGCATGCGATGATGTCTCAAGGCCTCATGTAACAGAACTTCCCCTTCTTTCCCCTGCAGTCCAAGATGGCGCAGATTAGAAAAGAACAGCGTCGAACCGGTGGCGGACCTGCACAAGTGGTCACTCTCACGGATCTGGAGGAGAGAGTGCACCAGATACTTGGAGGACGTCTGTCTGGTCCTGTGACCACTGCATCTGCCGACCCCATTACCGACAGCGAGGGTAAGACTCTCACCTTTTCCACCTGTTGCCTTCCACTTGGTCCCTCTGCCAGCATGCATCCTCAGTGTGCAGCCATGTCAGAGCCATGCCGTAATCTGGCATGCCTTTCAGCAAACCTGTCCTTTTGCTAAAGCCACTCTTCCACCTCCCACTTTCAGATGAAGCAGCACCAACTCGGGCTCAACGCGCTGAAGCTGCCAGTGCCAGTGCCACCAGAGGCGAGGACCAGGAGGAATCCGGACCAGCCATTGCAGAATCCGGGGAGCTGAGACATCTGCAGACTGGGGATAATAGTCCCCTGGAGGGGAGGGGGGGTGGCTCTGAGGATGAACCAGTTGCCGGATCAAGCGGCATGGAGCAACGCAGGGGGGATAGGCAAGTTCGGCCACCGTCTCCCCGCAGGGCAAGGCAGGTCGTCATGACTGCTGCACAGAGTGCAAATGAGGTCCGTCGCCTGGCAGAGATGAGCAAACAGGCCTGGGTCAGACACACGGAGCTGATGGCTGCAGTGGAGAAGATGCCTGAGTCAATAGGTTCATTGGCTAGGAGTATGTTGGACTTCGGGGCAACAATGGAGAGGACTCTGCAGGGCTTTGGCGCAACAATGGAGAGGACTCTCCAGGTGTTCGGGGAAACAATGGACAGGTCTATCCAGGGCTTCGGGGCCACAATGGACAGGACTATCCAGGGCTTCGGCCCAACAATGGAGAGGACTGTCCACGGCTTTGAGTCGGCAATGGAAAGGACTGTTCAGGGCTTCGGACAATCCCTGGAAAGGTCTGTGCAGGGCTTGTCCGAGGCAGTGGAGCGGTCGGCTCCTGCCTTGTCCGAAGCCATGGGAAGAACTGTCCAGGCCTTCTCCGAAGCACTGGCACCTGGCACACAGGTCCTCACTGTTGCCACGCAT
Source organism: Somniosus microcephalus (assembly GCF_052327205.1). Lineage (NCBI taxonomy): Eukaryota > Metazoa > Chordata > Chondrichthyes > Squaliformes > Somniosidae > Somniosus > Somniosus microcephalus. Next base: position 87,262,316 of record NC_141000.1, read on the forward strand.
TCACTTGCTGGGCTCCTCCACAGCCAGATTGACGCAACGCGATGCCTCACTGCAGCCACCCTCTCTGCATCAGATAGGATCACCCCGGCCCTTCCACTCCCGTACAACGCCAGGAATCCGTGGAGCTTGCGATTGTGGCGGATGAGCCGAGCCGCTCCCCTCAGATAGCCAGTGTGTCGTCCAACCATGGTGCAGGTGTCCTCTCTCGTCAGGAGACCATTGCACATGCCAGCGCTGGGACGCCTGCATTGCAGCTGCCACCACCTGCAGCCCACACTGCTTCCAGCCATACTCAAAGCAAGCATCCTGCATCCGCACCCTCCAAGCCCAGAGGTCGGCCAGGCCGTACCTCAGGGGCTTCTGCGCTTCCAGACAGTCGGCAAGCGTCCCCCAGCCTTGAGGCCGCCACTGGGGTGCAATTACGTAGGAGCAGCAGGGAGGGAAGGGGCCGGGCGCGAACGAGAAGTCGTTCTCCCTCAAGGGGCCAGTTGTAGAGGGAGATGCTGAGACGTTTGTTTGTCCAAATTCAAGGACACCCTCACCTGCTGTTATAGGTGCAGATTTTTGTTGAGTTTTGCTGCTTTGCCGAACAGGTCACATTTATTTTGGAAGTTATGGTTTCTGCTCACTTTACATTGTTTAGCTGTAATGAAAGACTTTTGTGTCAATAAACAGAAGTTTCAATGTTGCTTGGTGCATGTGACTACTTTCAGTGATGCTGGCATGCAGAGGCCCTCAAACATCCAAAGTGCGCATGAGGTAAGACTCTCATCATTCCGCCACAGGGGTGTTGAGACGATTCCAGAGGAGCCTCTGGCGTATGGACCTTCCACTTTCAGCAGCCCTTCCATCTTCCTCCTCCTCCTCCTCCTCCTCCGCCTGCTCTTCCTCCTCCTCCTCCTCCTCCTCCTCATACTCCTCCTCCTCCGCCTGCTTGTGCAGGGTCCGAGGGAAGGTAATGAATGGACGCGTTCGCCTATAAAGGGCATCTGTCACTTGCCGGATGCAACAGCGGACTGCAGCCTGAGCGACAGTCGCATTGTCCCCAATGGCTGACTGAAAGGATTCGTTGGCATAAAAATGGAGGCCTTCAGTCAGTGTAGCCATCATGGACAGAGAGGTTCTGCAGCGTTCACGCGGCTGCAGATCCTGACCAAGCAGGTGGCACAGATCAGTAACAATGTCCCTCCAGATTCGGAGCCTTCGCAAACACTGCTCCTCCGACATGTCAAGGCTTGTCACCTGCTGCCTAAAGACCCTCGCAGCATCCCGTCGGATTGGCCGACCTCCATTGTCCCTCCTCCTTCTGGCCAATCCCGGCCCTCTCTCCCGCTGTCTCTCTGCCCCTTCACAGTGTTGGGCGATGAGGCCGTCGCCCTCCAAACAAGCTCCCATTCCGATGCCAGTTGGTCAAAAGGCTTTTAGGTGTAGTGCTGCAAGTGCTTCGGACAGGGTTGAAGGTCCCAAGTACTGTAAAGCTCAAATCCCAGAACTCCGCTCCACATTAGCTCGCCAACTCTCTCTAGCAGCGATCGCTATGAGCAGGCCAAGTGGCAGAAGATTCTGTACTAGAGCTGTCCCCTTTAAATAGCGCCGCCCTACTCCGAGAAGGGCCTGTTAGCCCTCCCTCGAACTGTCACTAATAGCGCTGGGCGCTAAGGCTCCGGGCGCCACCCAATATGCGCTCAGGCACTCCTAAAAGGCGTTGCACACTGAAATGACATCATGAGCTGCTTGCGCTCGCGGGCGCGTGCAAACACTTAGCGCAGGCGCTAAATGTATAGTCAATTTCTGAGTCGGCGCTATCCTCATAGCGTTCGCCCCAACATAGGGCTTCGCCCCAATTCTAGGTCTCTTTAGGCGCTCAGCGCCGGCGCTACCAACCCAATTTCTAGGCCTATATGTCCTCTCCTCATTCTTTCTACCAAAATGCATCACTTCACACTTTTCTGCATTAAATTTCATCTGCCACATGTCTGCCCATTTCACCAGCCTGTCTTCTTGAAGTCTATCACTCTCCTCCTCATTGTTCACTACACTTCCAAGTTTTGTGTCATCTACAAATTTTGAAATTGTGCCCTGTACTCCCACGTCCAAGTCATTAATATATATCAAGAAAAGCAGTGGTCCTAGAACCAACCCCTGGGGAACACCACTGTATAACTTCCTCCAGTCTGAAAAACAATCGTTCACCACTACTCTCTGTTTCCTGTCACTTAGCCAATTTCATATCCAGGCTGCCACTGTCTCTTTTATTCCAAGGGCTTCAATTTTGCTGGTAAGCCTATTATGTGGCACTTAGTTGAACACCTTTTGGAAATCCATGTACACTACATCAACCCCGTTACCCTCATCAACCCTCTCTGTTACCTCATCAAAAAAACTTGCTCAAGTTGGTTAAACACGATTTGCCTTTAACAAATCTGTGCTGACTTTCCTTAATTAATCCACCCCTATCCAAGTGATTGTTGATTTTGTCCCTGATTACTGTTTCTAAAAGCTTCCCCACTACTGAGGTTAAACTGACTGGCCTGTAGTTGCTGGGTTTATCTTTAAACCCTTTTTTGAACAATGTTGTAACATTTGCAATTCTCCAGTCCTCTTGCACCACACCCGTATCTAAGGAGGATAGGAATATTAAGGCCTCCGCGATTTCTGCCCTCAATTCCCTCAGCATCCTAGGATGTATCCCATTCACTCCTGGTGATTTATCTACTTTAAGTACAGCCAGCTTTTCTAATACCTCTTCTTTATCAATTTGCATCCTATCAAGTGTCTCTACTACCTCCTCCTTCACTATATCTATGGCAGCATATTCTTCCTTGGTAAAGACAGATGCAGTGTATTAATTTAGTACCTCAGCTATTTTCTCTTCTTAGGCAGTCCCTCGGAACCGAGGATGACTTGCTTCCACATTAAAAATGAGTTCTCAGGTGACTGATGAGCCCAATGCGGGACCGACAGTCTCTGTCACAGGTGGGGCAGACGGTGGTTGAAGGGGCGGGTGGGTGGGGTGCTAGGGTTGATGTGCGCTCCTTCCGCTGTTTGCGCTTGGCTTCCGCTTGCTCCCGGCGAAGAGACTCGAGGTATTTGGCACCTTCCCGGATGCTTCTCCTCCACTTTGTGCGGTCTTGGGCCAGGGAGTCCCAGGTGTCAGTGGGGATGTTGCACATTTTCAAGGAGGCTTTGAGGGTGTCCGTGAAGCGTTTCCTCTGCCCACCTGGGGCTCTCTTGCCGTGTTGGAGCTCCAAGTAGAGCGCTTGTTTTGGGAGTCTCGTATCGGGCATGCGGACGATGTGACCCGTCCATCGGAGCTGATCGAGCATGGTTAAAACTTTGATGCTGGCCTGAGCGAGAACACTGACGTTGGTGCGCCTATCCTGCCAATGGATTTGCAGGATCTTGCGGAGGCAGCGTTGGTGGTACCTCTCCAGTGCTTTGAGGTGCCTGCTGTACATGGTCCATGTCTCTGAGGTATACAGGAGGGCGGGTATTACTACTGCTCTGTAGACCATGAGCTTGGTGCCGGGTTTGAAGTCCTGGTCTTCAAACACTCTCTTCCTCAGGCGACCGAAGGCTGCACTGGCACACTGAAGGTGGTGTTGGACTTCGTCATCGACATCTGCTCTTGTTGACAGTTGGCTCCCGAGGTATGGAAAGTGGTCGATGTTGTCCAAGGCCTTGTCATGGATTTTGATAATCGGGGGCAGTACATGTGTGGCCGGGGCAGATTGGTAGAGGACCTTTGTCTTACAGATGTTTAGTGTAAGGCCCATGCTCTTGAACGCTTCAGTGAAGGTGTTAACGATGGTTTGGAGTTCAACCTCCGAGTGTGCGCAGACGCAAGCGTCGTCTGCATACTGTAATTCGACGACAGAGGAAGGGACGACCTTGGATCTGGACTGGAGGCGACGGAAGTTGAACAGATTCCCATTTGTTCTGTAAATTAGCTCCACTCCAGCGGGGAGCTTACTGAGGGTGAGATGGAGCATTGACGCAAGGAAGAGCGATGCGTCTGTGCAGAGGTCTTCTTTTTGGTCCCTAATCAGCCCCGCCCCTTCTCTTTGTTTTATTCATTCATAGGATGTGGGCGTCGCTGGCAAGTCCAGCATTTATTGCCCATCCCTAGTTGCCCCTGAGAAGGTGGTGGTGAGCCGCCTTCTTGAACCGCTGCAGTCCGTGTGGTGATGGTACTCCCACAGTGCTGTTAAGGAGGGAGTTCCAGGATTTTGACCCAGCGACATTGAAGGAACGGCGATATACTTCCAAGTCAGGATGGTGTGTGACTTGGAGGGGAACTTGGAGGTGGTGGTGTTCCCGTGCGCCTGCTGCCCTTGTCCTTCTAGGTGGCAGAGGTCGGGGATTTGGGAAGTGCTGCCGAAGAAGCCTTGGCGAGTTGCTGCAGTGCATCTTGTAGATGGTACATACTGCAGCCACTGTATGCCGGTGGTGGAGGGAGTGAATGTTTAAGGTGGTGGATGGGGTGCCAATCAAGCTGGGCTACTTTGTCTTGGTGTCGAGCTTCTTGAGTGTTGTTGGAGCTGCACTCATCTAGGCAAGTGGAGAGTATTCCATCACACTCCTAACTTGTGCCTTGTAGATGGTTTGAGGAGTCAGGAGGTGAGCCTTGCCACAGAATACCCAGCCTCTGACCTGCTGTTGTTGCCACAGTATTTATGTGGCTGGTCCAGTTAAGTTTCTGGTCAATGGTGTTGGATTGCAAAAAATAGGCCTGTGAATCAAAGCCTGAATCCTCTAGTCTTTAAATGTATTAATCAAAGCTGTAGGGAGGGCTGTAGTACTAGAAATCATATTCAAAGGATGTTTAGCTTCACATATTAGGAAATATATATAAAATGAACATGTAGCATTTAGGTAGCTGCGAAGCATGATGGGATACTTGACCATCATATTAACCCTCTTAACCAAGCACGGTAGAAATAACATATTTACTACACTCTTAGTCTCTGTCTTTGTTGTTAACAGTGTTACAGAAGCAGTGTTTAATGCAGCTGGCCTTCTGAGAGATATGGGGAACTGAACTTCATAGGTGTTAGATCCGTGTATCTTAATGTTGTGTCCTTCAATAATCAGACAAAAGACTGCAGGGAATGATCAACAGGTGTTTACTGAATGAGGGTTACTCTAGAACTAACTCTACAGATCACTACTCAGGGTTTATATACAGGCGTGGTCACTGCCGGTACTACAGTATACAGGAGCTGTAAAAAGTAGTTCTCCCCTTAAAGGTAAATACATTACAATTCCTCCCCTTTTAGATTAACAGTACCATAACACTCATTTAACAATTAAATATCAACTAATTACAATTAACACTTTTAACATGCAACATTAGCTGAAAATAGTCTATTTATAAATTCAGTCTTTGGGGAGGCTTCCTGATCCTTTCTGGATAGTGCCTTTCCCGAGTGTCTTGCTCTTGGTGCGGAGGCGATTCTGGCCCCCTGTCGTCAGTTGGTTCATCAGCTTCCGATGCTACTGTTTCTGAGGTAGATGCGACCTGTACGTCGGGTTCCTCACCAGGTACATATGGCCGAGACATGGGGTTGACTCGTTCCTGTGACTCTAGGATCTGGTCAGCATGGCGTCTCACAATGTTCTCCCCAACATCCACTGTGTACATTAGTGGCCCCTGCCGTGTGCATATCGTTCCTAGTTGCCATTTCTCTGTTCGGTAGTCGCGGGCCAAGACTGGTTGCCCTACATTGAAGCTCCTTGTCGGCTTCTCATTGATGTGCTGGAATTGCTTACTCTCAACATCTCTTCGTACATTTGGTCTGAGCAAATCCAGACGAGATCTCAACCTTCGGTTAAAGAACATCATGGCCGGGGCCTGGTTGGTGACTGCATGTGTCGCATTTCTGTAGGCTAACAGGAAATTGTCCACCTTATGCTGCAGTGGAATGTCGTCATCGCACATGGCCTTTACTGCTTTTTTAAAGGTTTGTACAAGCCTCTCAGCCAATCCATTTGTGGCTGGATGATACGGGGCGGATGTGTAATGCCTTACTCCATTCCTTTTCATAAATCTTCGAAACTCTTCGGACACAAACTGTGGTCCGTTATCAGAGCAAATCTGCTCTGGCAAGCCGTTCCTGGCAAAAATGGTCCGTAGGACTGCAATAGTTTTCTCCGTGGTGGTGGAGGACATTTTGATCACCTCAGGCCATTTCGTGTGCGCATCCACGGCTATTAAAAATATTGAGTCCATGAATGGACCAGCAAAATCAATATGCACCCGTAGCCATGGAGATGAGGGCCACTCCCATGGGTGTAGAGGGGCATGTGGTGGTGCATTTTGGACCTTCTGGCATCCTGAGCAGCTTTTTGTCAGGTCCTCGACTTGCTGATCGATCCCCGGCCACCACACATAAGCCCTAGCAAGGCTTTTCATTTTCACCCCTCCCAGATGACCTTCGTGAAGCTCATTGAGCACTCTCTCCCTTAACTTGGGTGGAATTACCACTCGGGATCCACACATCAAGGTCCCCTGGCATACTGACAGCTGTTCTCTTCTGGATGAGAATGCTGGCAACAATGAGTTGCCATGTGCTGGCCATCCCTTCACCGTCAAATCATATACCCGAGACAGCGTCGGGTCATTTCGGGTCTCCTCTATACCAGCGTTAGTTACTGGCAAGCATTCAATTATAGTCGAATGAAATATTTCGACAGGATCCACTGCTGGTGCTTCCTCCGCAGTAGGCAGTGGCAGGCGTGATAGCCCATCAGCATTTCCATGCTGTTTCGTGCCCTTATGCTCAATTTCATATTGGTGCGCCCCTAGAAAAAGGGACCATCTTTGTAGCCGTTGCGCAGTCATCACCGGAACGCCCTTCTTTGGATTAAAGATGGAGACAAGTGGTTGGTGGTCAGTCAGCAAGGTGAACTTCTGCCCGTGCAGATAGTGATTGAACTTTTTCACTCCCCACACTGGGCTGAGGGCCTCCCTGTCAATCTGGGCGTAGTTACGCTCGGCTGAGGTTAGTGACCGAGACGCAAAGGCTACTGGCCTCTCCGAGCCATCCGGGAATTTGTGCGACAGCACCGCTCCAATGCCATAGGGTGATGCATCACACGCCAATCGAATTGGTAGTGCTGGGTTGAAATGAGCCAACACCTCTTTTGATGTGATCAATGCTTTGCTCTTCTGGAAACCTCGTTTACATTCGTCACTCCACTTCCATGGTACCCCCGTTTGCAGTAGGGTGTTCAGTGGGTGTAGTACGGTAGACAAATTCGGCAAGAACTTATGGTAGTAATTCACCAACCCGAGGAACGACCTCAGTTGTGACACATTTTCCAGTGCTGGAGCCTTGACTACTGCCTCAATCTTTTCAGGGGACTTATGTAACCCCTCTTTATCAATAACGTGGCCACAATACGAGATCTGCTTCTGGAAAAACTCGCATTTGTGGCGATTAGCTCGGAGTCCATATTCCTTCAATCTAGTGAGCACCTGCTCCAGGTTGGCGAGGTGATCACTGTCATTTTCGCCCGTGACCAGGATGTCGTCCAAATAACACTGGGTCCCTGGAATCCCTTGCAGGACTTGTTCCATTGCCCTTTGCCAAATAGTTGGAGCTGATGCTACCCCGAACACCAGCCGGTTATATTGGTAGAGACCTTTATGAGTGTTGATCGTGAGGTACTGTTTCGAGGCTTCTTCTACCTCCATTTGCAGGTACGCCTGGGCCAGATCAATCTTAGTGAAGCGTTTCCCTCCAGATAGCGAGGCGAAAATATCTTCAATCCGCGGAAGCGGATATTGTACAGTGTGAAGGATTGGGTTCACTGTCACCTTAAAGTCCCCACAGATGCGAACCTCCTTTGGTTCCCCAGGCATATTACTCAACGACCTCTTCATTACAGGAACGATGGGTGTAGCCCACTCACTCCAGTACACTTTGGACAGTACTCCTGAACGTTCCAAACCTTCCAGCTCTGCTTCGACGGCTGGGCGGATCGCATAAGGTACCGGTCTGGCCTTAAAAAACTTTGGGCTTGCCTTTTCCTCTATTTTGATCGTCGCTGTTATGCCTTTTAGTGTTCCGAGTCCCTGCTGGAACACTTCTTGTGCGTCAGTTAGCATTTTTGACAGTCGTCCAGGTGTGACATCGTCATCCTTTTTCGCATCTACAGTCAGTGCTTGTATGGAATGCCAATCTAGCTGTATCTTCCGGATCCATTCACGTCCTAGTAGTGGTGGTCCTCCATCTGGCAATACATATAGGTCCATTTTTGGTGTTTCCTTGCCGTTATATATAATGTTCACCCTTATTTTTCCTTTGGGGTAGACTTTTTGCCCCGTGTACGTCTTCAAGACAATCTTTGTATCTCTCAAGGGTATATGTGAGAATAGCCGCTTGTAGTCCCTTCGGTTTATGACTGTTAGAGCTGATCCTGTGTCCAATTCCATTTTCACTTGGACTCCTGCTATCTTGAGCGTGACCCAGATAGTTTGGTGATCCTCCATTTTGATCACATTATGTAGTTTCAGACAACCCAGCTCCTTGCTTCTGTATCACTTTTCTGTTCGTCTGAACTACTCTCCGTCACCTTATGTACCTTCTTGTACTTCTCCTGTGGAGATTTCTTGCTGCTGGTTTTCTTTCCCGACCTGCAGACTCTTGCTATGTGTCCTACTTTTCCACACTGTCTGCACACTTTGTCCTTGAACCAGCAATCATTATGGTCGTGTGTTGTTCTGCCGCAGTGATAGCACTTCACTGTTCCGTATGACATTTCATTTGTGCCATATTCTTGCGGTCTCCGTTGTATCTCTGCAGCGCCCCGTGCGGCTGCTTCATGTGATACTGCAATGCTGAAAGCCTTGTCCAGTGTAAGATCCTTTTCTGATAGAAGCCGTTTCTGGGTTCCTTCACTTTGAAGCCCACACACAAACTGGTCCCTTAAAGTATCTGCTAGTCCCGTTCCAAACTGGCAGTGTTTCAATAGCTTGCGCAGTTCCGTTAAATACTCAGCATTACTTTCATCTTTATGCTGGTTCCTTTTGTGAAACTTAAATCTTTCTGCTATCAGCAGCGGTGTGGGGTTTAAGTGGTCCTGTAGGATTGACACTATGTTTTCAAAATCCTTTTCTACTGGCTTCTCTGGGGTTACTAGGTTTCGTAGTAAGCCATACGTTTTTGCACCCATTGAATTCAACAATACCAGCGCTTTCTTGTCATCTGGCACTTCATTTGCCTTGCGGTATACTTCTATGCGTTCGACATATGTCATCCAATCTTCGACTTCATTGTCGAACGCTGTGACACTGCCACTCTTCGGCATCCCTGGGTGTGGTTAGACTGGCTTAAAATGGCGTCTCCTGCGCTTTCCTTTCTTCCCCGCTGCGGCTTAAAATGGCATCTCCCGCGCTTTCCTTTCTTCCCCGCTGCGGCTTAAAATGGCGTCTCCCGCGCTGCTGCCAACGCCGCTCTCGGCGGTCCTCGTGGCAAATGGCGACGCCCTGTGGGTTTCGTGCGCTGCTCCTGCGCTGCTGCCAATGCCGCTCTCTGCGGTCCTCGTGGCAATGGCAGTGCCTCGCGTTTTCCTGCGCGCCTCTCTCCCCCGCTGACACTGCTCGGCCCTTGAACACCGGCTGCACTCTGCTCTCTCTCGCCTCTCTCCCCCGTTGACGCTGCTTGGCCCTTGAACACTGGCTGCGCTCTGCTCTCTCTCGTCTCTCTCCCCGTTGATGCCGCTCGGTCCTGAACACCCGCTGCGCACTGTGCGCTCTGCCCTCTCTCTCTCCCCCGTCAACGCTGCTCGGCCTTTTTCTGTGCCGCTCGGTCGACTCTAGCCGCCACTGTCCGGGAAGGGTCTGCACAGTACCTGTTGCCAACCCGTTTCGCTGGACCACCGTGACTGGAAAGCCAAGCCTGGATCTCGACAGCCTCCCCTGCGATGCGCAAATCTCTGCTGGATGACTGGGCGGTTGCCCGTGGTCGACGCCCGTGCTTCTGGACTCGACCTGCTTCCACTGTTCTCCAGGAGAGAATCCCTGGGCGGTGATGCAGAGTTGCAGGTAGGTTCGAACCTGCATCGTCGCCAATGTTAGATCCGTGTATCTTAATGTTGTGTCCTTCAATAATCAGACAAAAGACTGCAAGGAACGATCAACAGGTGTTTACTGAATGAGGGTTACTCTAGAACTAACTATACAGATCACTACTCAGGGTTTATATACAGGTGTGGTCACTGCCGGTACTACAGTATACAGGAGCTGTAAAAAGTAGTTCTCCCCTTAAAGGTACATACATTACAATAGGGAGTCGGCCATTTCTATCTCTGCCTCAAACACCTTATCTTCCTTTGTAATGTCTGCTCGCAACCAAAAGCGGACATTGTTTATCATCTCAAGAATTAAGCGACCTTACTCACAGAAGCTAGAAACTGTTATGCTGTATGTCAGAACACTTCAGGGCGGCTCCCGACATTGAGTGACTAATCACGCCAACCAATAAGGGAGTGACGGTATTGACGCTGTTTGTATGTGTACGCCTACTTTTGCAACCTAATGGGCGTTACCTATCGAAAGGTATATCAAGGCTTATAGATTGTATTTCGTTGAGAGGAAAGGTTCGATTCTGGGGAAATCAGCCTCTCTCCCTTGTGCACAAGCTTTTTAGCTATTTACTAATAAAACTTTTACTTTATTCTCAATTCCGTCTCAGTCTAGAGTTTCTCCGAATTCGGATCTAATGATGGTGACCACCAGGATATTGATGGTGGGGGATTCGGCGATGGTAATGCCATTGAATGTCAAGGGGCTGTCGTTAGACACTCGCTTGTTGGAGATAGTCATTGCCTGGCACTTGTGTGGTGAGAATGTTACCTGCCACTTATCAGCCCAAGCCTGAATGTTGTCCAGGTCTTGCAGCATGTGGGCATGGACTGCTTCATTATCTGAGGAGTTGCGAATGGCACCGAACACTGTGCAATCATCAGCGAATATCCCCACTTCTGACCTTATGATGGCGGAAAGGTCATTGATGAAGCAGCTGAAGATTGTTCGGCTTAGGACACTGCCCTAAGGAACTCCTGCAGCGATGTCCTGGAGCTGTGATGATTAACCTCCAACCATGACAACCATCTTCCTTTGTGCTAGGTATGACTCCAGTCAGTGGAGCGTTTTCCCCCTGATTCCCATTGACTTCAGTTTTACTAGGGCTCCTTGATGCCACACTCGGTCAAATGCTACCTTGATGTCAAGGGCAGTCACTCTCACCTCACCTCTGGAATTCAGCTCTTTTGTCCATGTTTGGACCAAGGCTGTAATGAGGTCTGGAGCTGAGTGGTCCTGGCGGAACCCAAACTGGGCTTCAGTGAGCAGGTTATTGGTGAGGAAGTGCCGCTTGATAGCACTGTTGACGACACTTTGCTGATGATTGAGAGTAGACTAATGGGCGGTAATTGGCCGGATTGGATTTGTCCTGCTTTTTGTGGACAGGACGTACCTGGGCAGTTTTCCACATTGTTGGGTAGATGCCAGTGTTATAGCTGTACAGGAACAGCTTGGCTAGAGTCACGGCTAGTTCTGGAGCACAAGCCTTCAGCACGACAGCCGGGATATTGTCGGGGCCCACATCCTTTGCTGTATCCAGTGGACCCAGCCCTTTCTTGATATCATGTAGAGTGAATCAAATTGCCTGAAGACTGGCTTCTGTGGTGGTGGGGACCTCAGGAGGAGGCCGATATGGATTATCCACTCGGCACTTCTGGCTGAAGATGGTTGCAAACGCTTCAGCTTTGTCTTTTGCACTCAGTGCTGGGCTCCACCATCATTGAGGATGGGAATATTCATGGAGCCTCCTCCTCCCACTAGTTGTTTAATGGTCCACCACCATTCACGACTGGATGTGGCAGGACTGCAGAGCTTTGATCTGATCTGTTGATTGTGGGATCGCTTAGCTCTGTCTATAGCATGCTGCTTCTGCTTTTTAGCATGCATGTAGTCCTGTGTTGCAGCTTCCCCAGGTTGGTATTTTTAGGTATGCCTGGTGCTGCTCCTGGCATGCTCTTCTGCACTCCTCAGTGAACTAGGGTTGGTCCCCTGGCTTGATGGTAATGGTTGAGTGAGGGATATGCTGGGCCATGAGGTTACAGATTGTGATGGAATATAATTCTGCTGCTGCTGATGGCCCACAGCATCTCATGGATGCCCAGTTTTGAGCTGCTAGATCTGTTCTGAATCTATCCCGTTTAGCACGGTGGTAGTGCCACACAACATGATGGAGGGTGTCCTCAGTGTGAAGATGGGACTTTGTCTCCACAATGACAGTGCGGTGGTCACTGCTACCAATGCTGTCATGGACAGATGCATCTGCGACAGGTAGATTGGTGCGGACGAGGTCAAGTAGGTTTTTCCCTCGTGTTGCTTCTCTCACCACCTGTCTTACTACCCTTTTACTATTTATATGCCTATAGAAGACTTTTGGATTACCTTTTATGTTGGCTGCCATTCTATACTCATATCCTCTCTTTGCCCCTCTTATTTTCTTTTTCACTTCTCCTCTGACCTTTCTGTATATAGCCTGATGTATTTGCAACCTGACATCTGTCATACGCGCTCTTTTTCTGCTTCACCACATTCTCTATCTGTTTTGTCATCCAGGGAGCTCTGATTTTAGTTGCCCTGCCTTTCCCCCTACTGGGAATGTACCTCAACTGTACCTGAACTATTTCCTCTTTAAAGGCAGCCCATTGTTCCACTATAGTTTTGCCTGCCAATCTTTGATTCCAGTTTACCGGGCCAGGTCCATTCTCATCCCACTGAAATTGACCTGCCCCCAGTGAAACATTTTCACTCTAGATTGCTCCCTGTCCTTTTCCATAGCTAATCTAAACCTTATGATATTATGATCACTGTTGCCTAAATGTTCACCTACTGACACTTGCTCCACCTGACCTACCTCATTCCCCAGAACTAGATCCAGCAATGCCTCCTCCCTCGTCGGGCCAGAAACATACTGATCGAGAAAGTTCTCTTGAACTTCAGAAATTCTTCCCCTTCTCTGCCCTTAACTCTATTACAATCCCAGTCTTTATTAGGATAGTTGAAATCCCCCATTATTACTACGCTATAGTTTTTGCACCTCTTTGTAATTTCTCTGCAAATTTGCTCCATATCTTTCCCACTATTTGGTGGTCTATAGAATGCACATAGTCGTGTAATGGCACCTCTATTATTTCTTAACTCTAGCCATATAGATTCTGTCCTTGACCCCTCCAGGACATCCTCCCTCTCCAGCACTGTAACATTCTCCTTAACCAATACTGCCACACCACCTCCTATCTTTCCTGAACGCCTTATAACCAAGAATATTTACTATCCAATCCTGCCCTTTTTTGAGCCAGGTCTCAGCTATTGCCACAACATCATATTCCATGTGGCTATTTGTGTCTGCAGCTCACTTACTTTGTTTACTACACTTCGTGTGTTCACATACATACACTGTAAACCCATCTTAGACCATCCTGTATTCTCTCTTAGTTGGAACCCAACTAATACCTTACTATTTCTTACTTTCGTGCTCTCTGCCTCTCCTTTGAGCACTTTATTTCCCCTTTCTAATGTTACATCCTGGTGCCCATCCCCCCGCCAAATTAGTTTAAACCCTCCTTAATTGAGCTATTCTTTTTCTGCCTGTTAAAATAACAATTTAATAATAAACCAAATTCCGATTACGATACCAAGCACAGCATCTACTTTCATTAGGCCCAGATTTTGCATTAAAATAATGGTGATGCCATCGGTGCTTCCCACTATTAAAGAGTAAATCAGACAGCATAGAAACATAGAAACATAGAAGATAGGAGCAGGAGTAGGCCATTTGGCCCCTCGAGCCTGCTCCGCCATTCAATGCGATCATGGCTGATCATCCAAATTCAGTACCCTGTCCCTGCTTTCTCCCCATATCCCTTGATCCCTTTAGCCTTAAGAAATATATCCAACTCCTTCTTGAATATATTTAATGAATTGGCCTCTACTGCCTTCTGTGGTAGAGAATTCCACAGGTTCACCACTCTCTGGGCGAAGAAATTCCTCCTCATCTCTGTCCTAAATGGCTTACCCCTTATCCTTAGACTGTGACCCCTGGTTCTGGACTCCCCGACCATCGGGAAAATCCTTCCTGCATCTAGTCTGCCCAGTCCTGTCAGAATTTTATAAGTTTCAATGAGATCCCCTCTCAGTCTTCTAAACTCCAGCGAGTATAAGCTCAATCGACCCAATCTCTCCTCATACGTCATTCCTGCCATCCCAGGTATCAGCCTGGTGAATCTTCGCTGCACTCTCTCCATGGCAAGAACATCCTTCCTCAGATAAGGCAACCAAAACTGCACACAATACTCAAGATGTGGTCTCAGCAAGGCCCTGTACAACTGCAGCAAGACATCCTTGTTCCTGTACTCAAACCCTCTCGCTACGAAGGCCAACATACCATTTGCCTGCTTAACCGCCTGCTGCACCTGCATGCTTACCTTCAGCGACTGATGCACAAGGACACCCAGGTCTCGTTGCACTTCCCATTCTCCCAATCTATTGCCATTCAGATAATAATCTGCCTTCCTGTTTTTGACACCAAAGTGGATAACCTTGCATTTATCCACGTTATATTGCATCTGCCATGCTTCTGCCCAATCACCCAACCTGTCCAAATCATACTGGAGTTTCTCGTCATCCTCCTCACAGCACACACGCCCACCCAGCTTTGTGTCATCTGCAAACTTGGAGATATTACATCTAGTTCTCTCGTCTAGATCATTAATATATATTGTGAATAGCTGGGATCCAAGGACCGATTCCTGCGGTACCCCACTAGTCACTGCCTGCCATTCGGAAAAAGACCCATTTATTCCAACTCTTTGTTTTCTTTCTGCCAACCAGTTCTCTATCCAAGTCAATACCTTGCCCCCAATCCCATGTGCCTTAACTTTACACACTAATCTCTTATGCGGGACCTTATCGAAAGCCTTCTGAAAGTCCAAATACACCACATCCACTGGTTCTCACTTATCTATTTTATCAGTTACATCCTCAAAAAATTCCAGTGGATTAGTCAAGCACGATTTACCTTTTGTAAATCCATGTTGACTTTGTCCGATCCTGTCACTGTTTACCAAGTGCTCTGCTATTACATCTTTTATAATGGACTCTAACATTTTCCTCACTACCGATGTCAGGCTTACCGGTCTGTAATTCCCCATTTTCTCTCTACCACCTTTTTTGAATAGTGGGGTAACATTAGCTACCCTCCAATCCATGGGTACTGTTCCAGATTCTATCGAATTTTGGAAGATGATCAGCAATGCATCTAATATTTCTAGGGCCACTTCCTTAAGTACCCTAGGATGTAGATTATCAGGCCCTGGGGATTTATCGGCCTTCAATCCCGTCAATTTCCCGAACACCATTTCCCTACAAATACTGATTTCTTTCAGTTCCTCCCTTTCATCAGACCCTATGTTCCCCGACATCTCTGGGAGGTTATTTGTGTCTTCCTTTGTGAAGACAGAACCAAAATATGTATTTAATTGGTCTGCCATTTCTTTGTTCCCCATTATAAATTCTAGCAACCGCACATGCGCAGTTAAACGCGGAAATTGCTGTCCAGGTTGCCCTGCTCCTCCAGAAGCTTCACTATAACAGTATCTTGTGGAGAGACTCGGCATTGAAACATATGGAACGGTGTGAAGTTGCGGTACTTATGTGATATATACCCACTAAACTCACTTGTCCATTCCAGTCTAAGTAAATTTTTAACAGTGTGATAAATCTTAATTACTGCCAAACAACCTCTCTGGTATTGAAAGTTAACTTTTACAAGCGTGGCATCTCATTCCTTCTGATTTTACTTATTGTTGGAGATTTAAAAAAATAAAAAATAAAATATGTTTTTAAAAACTTTTTCTTTGTCTCTTATCTGTCTCAATCCCATCTTTCTTTCCCTCTTTATTTCACTTTCTGTATCTGATTTGACATTGAATTAAATATTCTAACTAACATTTCCTGGTTCAGACTCTGGGCTGCTCATTAACGATACTTCAATCTGATTGGTTAAGGAGATACACAGTTTACACAGGTTCCAGATCTCCTGTAGATGGCTTTCTAATTACAGCAAGCTCCAGTGCAAAACTCCACAGCAAGTCTGTGGGCAAGTCTAAGTGTAATGAAGGGCTGGCCCTGAGAGCAAAATCTGGGCTGGTGTTTTTTACATCTCCTCATTCACGTAACCAAAAATAAAATCAGGTAGCATGCCGTATAACGAAAACATTCTTCTGTGCTTTATTCATTTAATTACAACACTGTAAGAACGCCCAGTGAAAAGATTTGAACTATTTTCATAAACTTATTTCTAGATGTGCTGGGCATATTGAAAAATTCGGCTTAACTGTTCCGCATAAATCAATGAATGAATGGAAAGACCCTAGGCAAGACGGAGGGTCAGAGGGATCTGGGTGTGCAAGTACACAGATCCCTGAAGGCGGCGGAACAGGTGGATAAGGTGGTAAAAAAGGCATATGGGATACTTGCCTTCATTAGCCGAGGCATTGAATATAAGAGCAAGGAGGTTATGATGGAGCTGTATAAAACACTGGTTAGGCCACAGCTGGAATACTGTGTGCAGTTCTGGTCGCCACACTACAGGAAGGATGTGATCGCGTTAGAGACGGTGCAGAGGAGGTTCACCAGGATGTTACCAGGGCTGGAGCGCTTCAGCTATGAAGAGAGACTGGGCAGATTGGGTTTGTTTTCCTTGGAGCTGAGGAGGCTGAGGGGGGACATGATTGAGGTGTACAAAATTATGAGGGGCATAGATAGGATGGATGCTGAGGAGCTTTTTCCCTTAGTAGAGGGGTCAATAACTAGGGGGCATAGATTCAAGGTAAAGGGCGGGGGGTTTAGAGGGGATTTGAGAAAGAACTTTTTCACCCAGAGGGTGGTTGGAGTCTGGAACTCACTGCCTGAAAGGGTTGTGGAGGCAGGAACCCTCACAACATTTAAGAAGCATTTGGATGTGCACTTGAAATGCCACAGCATACAAGGCTACGGGCCAAATGCTGGAATATGGGATTAGATTAGACAGGGCTTGATGGCCGGCGCGGACACGATGGGCCGAAGGGCCTCTATCCGTGCTGTATTACTCTATGACTCTATGACTATGACTCTATGATTGACAAGGATGTAAGCATCTGTATATATGTTAAAAATGAGAGGGGTTTTTCAAATCACGAGTGTTTACTTCTGCTTCTGTAGAGAAGAAACAGCCACTTCGCTCCAGGCAAAGTGAAGGAGGTCTCAGGTGCTCCAATGGGACAGTTGGTGATATGATTGACAGGTTCCTAATCTTCCGGGAGGAAACTACCTGGCGGAGTGGAGGTCAGTACAGGAACAAGGTTGGAAGGGTTATCACAAAATCAACACCCTCAGTTTAGAAGGTTTACACACGCTTTTAGAAGGATTTTTTAAAAATATCTCTCGATCATAACAGAAGAATGATTGCTGAAGTTGGCCTGGCGCTGTTTTCTGGTAGGTGTTTTTATGAATCGGTCTCTGTACCTGGGATCATGGCTGGTGGCCACACCTTGCATACAAGTTACTGAAAGGAACTCGGTTTCGAATTCACCCGAGAACGGAGTTTGGTCAGAGAGCGTGAACTGTATTTATTGCATTAGTTAGTTGTGACTGCACAAATATTAACTCTCCTCCGTTCCTTTTTATTGTTTGACGCTCCAATTTGGCATCGGCGCCCACACGCCGTTTCTGTGCACCCCCCCTCCCCCCTCCTTTTTCGGCAACTCTGCTTCGTTATTCGAGAAAGCCACTAAACCAGACCAGCGCTATTGTGTGTTTCTTCCCTGGAGCACACCTGGCGAAAGAGAGGGGCTAATCCGAAGCCGTTTTTATATTTATTAAGAATCAGTAAAACCAACACCATTAAACGCGGTGGGGGGGGTGGTGTTACTGAAGAGTTGTGATCTGATTTGCCATATTGACTGCCAGGAAAGGTTGCACTGCAGTCGATGTTATAAAATGTATTCACGGTATAGAGATCGTGGTGATTAATGTTAAGGCTTAAAATGAACTTTCGTCAGAATTCATGTCATGATCTCACCGAGTGTGCAACCCATACCCTGCTTCTGCTGGTTTTGGACGTGGGTGGGGAGGAAGGACACAGG
Organism: Somniosus microcephalus; assembly: GCF_052327205.1. NCBI lineage: Eukaryota > Metazoa > Chordata > Chondrichthyes > Squaliformes > Somniosidae > Somniosus > Somniosus microcephalus. The sequence goes on from NC_141000.1 coordinate 87,280,523, forward strand.
AGAGTGACAATCGGAAATATATAATGTGTCAAGTCCCACACTTTTTAAATCGGCGTATTTTTAACCATTCCGACTCACCTCTCACTTGTTGGATTTAGCCTCAGCTAGGTCATACTAACTTATTCTATTAATCGTCTGAGTCTCCCATAGTACAGACATTCTCAAAACATCCGACTTCACGTTTCCTTGTCCAACACCACATTAGAGGGTTACTTTCTTACGAATTCCTTGTATTTAGTTAACTGTTCTTGTATTAACTTTGAAACTTAAATTATTTTCTTAACTGTTATTTGATGTCCCCCGTAATGCATTGTTTTATTATAGGAATGTTTGGGCTCAATTCCTTCTATTTATTAACATTCTTGCCTCAACTCTCCACAATACTGCGTTGCTCTTGGGTTTGGGGCTAAGAGCTTAACTCCTGCCCACTGTTGGTCAAAAATTACAACTTCCCCTGGGTTCTATTACCTGACATTTCAGCCAACACTTGTATTAACCTGTTAGTTACTACACTTGTACCAACCTTAACAATTCAAAAGTTTCATTGATAGGGCTGATTTGACCAAGGACTCAATGTAATTGCAACATTGTTTATAAACCTGGTAAATGTAATTTTAAATATCTGATATCTAAGATTTTAGATAGCTGGGTGGGATGGCGAGGGAATCCTGTAACTTGCAACAAAAGAAAGAACTTGCATTTAAATAGCGCCTTTCACCACCTCAGGATGTTCCAAAATGCTTTACAGTCAACGAGGTATTATTGAAGAGTAGTCACTATTGTAATGTAGGGAAACATGGCAGTCAATTTCCTCACAGTGAGGTCCCAGAAACAACAATGAGATAAATGACCAGATAATCTGTTTCTCGTGGTGTTGATAGAGGGATGAATGTTGGCCAAAACATTGGAAGAACTTCCCTGCTCTTCTTTGAATAGTGCCAAGGGATTGTTCCCTTTTCACCCGAGGGATAGGCGATGTTAAACGAAGGCCCTCTGAAAGATGGCACCTCCAGCAGTGTAGCACGCCTTCAGTACTTTACTGAACAAGAATGTTCTTTCCCATTTCTTTATTTTTGCCACTGACTGGTGTATTACAGTGTATTAGTGGTCGAGAGTGAAACACAGTATGATGCCAGAAACTGGGTGTGACTGAAACTTGTGGTATTATGCAATAGCACTTTGTAAAACATGGTACTTTTTCACATTTTGCACCAAGAAATTGAATAATTTCGTGACTAAAATGCAGCTTATTTTATCACTTTTGTCAACATTAGTTGACAATTTAACATGCAAGCCAAAAAATAACTTGGAATCAAAATGATAGCACAGAAGGAAGCCATTCGGCCCATTGTGCATGTACTGGCTCTTTGGTAGAGCTCTCCAGTTAGTCTGACTCCCCTGCTCTTTCCCCATAGCCTTGCAAGTTTTTCCCCCTTCAAGTATTTATCCAATTCCCTTTTGAAAGTTATTATTGAATCTGTTTCCACCGCCCTTTCAGGCAGTGCATCCAGATCACAACAACTCACTGCCTAAAAATCGTTGTCCTCGTGTCACCTCTGGCTCTTTTGCCAATTATCTGTGCCGTCCGGTTACCGACCCATCAGCCACTGGAAACAGTTTCTCCTTATTTACTCTATCAAAACCCTTCATGACTTTGAACACCTCTATTAAACCTCCCCTTAACCTTCTCTGCTCCAAGGAGAACCATCCCAGCTTCTCTAATTACTGGAACTTCTCCTAGAAGAATTAGATATTTAAAAAAAATAGGTTTGGGGCCTTCAATACTGCTTGAAAGGGTTCACTTCCTTTCACCTCAGATACAATGTGAATTTGTGAACTGAAATCTTTTATAACCCAATCATCCCAAATAGTGCATTCTACAGGCACAAAACAAAATGGTTTCATTACATCTGTATTGTTCCCCACTCCATGCCAACCAGAATTAGGTGTGGGATTGCATGAGTTACAGGTATGCTGAATAATCATTTACAAGAAATAGTCTTTATTTTTAAGTACCTTTATGAGGCTTAAGGGCGATCTGATATCATGGAAACAAAACCTTAAAGCCAAATCTGAAGAATCACCACACCCAAACCTTAATCTCCATTAATATAGCAGACAGAGGAATGCCACTGATTAAGTGTTTGTTTGCTGTCACCAACAGTAATTTCAAAAAAAGATTTATTTTCTTGAACTGGAAATAAAAGCCATTGCATGTTGAAATCCTTTGGAAGAAAACTAAAATGCGTGAAAACGTGGGTCTAAATTTTGTGCTCTAAGGTGGTGGTCCTGACAACCTCAGTCTGGGGTTTGTAATCTATAATGATCTCATTTGATTATTACTCCTCACATTTCCTTGTGAAGGTTGACCTTACTAATAGATATTATGGGCTCTCCCTGTTTACTGCATGGTACCACGAGCAGGTACACAAATGGAGTACAACTTTCAAAGCTACTGAATATAACTTTCCACAAATCAGCTAACTATCTGTGTCATACATTAAAGTATACTGTAGTAAAATCTTAAATAAGAGTGTGTGCAATATTTTAAATTAAATAAACTTGTCACCATTCCATTTTCACTTATTTCCAAATCCTGCTAATTCTGTAGTACATTTAAAGGATGCTCAGATAAAGCTAATTAATGTATTCAAGTAGGGACTACCTCCTTTCAAAAAAGAAATTGACAGCTATCTTTGAAAATAAACCTTCACATAAACTCAACTGTCAGAAATGGTCTAGTTCTTGAAAGGAGCCCAGTATTTTTGCTTCTGTTCTTTCAGGAGTCCGTTCAGTGAAGTGATCAGAATTTCCTGATATCTGTCTTAAATTTGTCTTTTACTAGTTTGAATCTGTGTACCCCTTGTCTTACTCTTTTTACCTTTTCTATACCATTTACCATCATATATACCTTTATAAGATCATTGCTCAGATACCTCCTTCCAAGGCTGAGAAAAAGTTCAGCCTTTTCTCGGAACACAAATCATTGGTACTGGCTTTGTGCTTTTCACTGCACTGCCTCCAGCAGTTTAATGTCTCCCTTGTGTCTTAGTGACCAGAGCGAGACACCGCACTCAGTGTGGTCTGACCAGAGCACTATAAAGTCTGATCATAACTTTTTGACTTTCACTGGTTTTGTTGATTGTTGCATGTTGGTTGGACATGATGATGAGCATTGAGTCTACTAAGATCTCTCGATCTAATTCAACATCATCCTTAGCTGTTTGAACGCCATTAATGGAGTATATGTGGCTCATTTTTCCTGCCTATGTACAGCACTTCAGACTTGTCCACACTCAATTTAATTTCCCATTGTTCTGTCTGCCCCATATATTTTGCCCAACTCATTCTTATTTTTGGATTGCCTCCTCTGGTTCCATTGCTGCTCCTAGTTTGTTATAATTGGCAAATTGCACCATTTTGCATTGAGTATTTTAATCTATGGGCGCGATCTTGCCAGCCCTGGGGAGGCGGGACTGCCAGGAAAATGGCAGAATCTGGGGGTGGGTGCCCATCCTGCCTCTGTGCCATCTTCCCAGGAGGCGGGTAGCCAACCCACGCCAGGTCCCGTCTCCAGGAGGTGGGAAGGGGATTACAGCCACTTAACTGCCTGTTAACAGGTAGTTAACAGGCAGATAAGAGGATTATCCCCATTTTACCCACACAAGTGCGGGCTTCCTGAAGGCTGCGAACCCCGCCAGGATCACTGAGGCGAGCAGTGGGTCTGCGGGGGTCAGAGGGGTGCAAAAGTGCGCTGTGAAGGTAAGTGATGGGTGCAAGTGTGGAGAGGTAAGTATGTGAGGTGAGTGGAAAGTGTTAGAAAAAGTTTACTTACCTTTGTTTCTTCCTGCAGGCTTCAATCGTTAGGGATGCGGAGAGTCTCGCATCCCTGCGGCAGAGATGACAGATGGCTGCTGCATTCTCCAATGCAACAACCATCTAATTTCTGCTAAAGAAAGAGGTTTGATGACTCTTGAACACAAGAACTCATCAAACTACAGAGAATGTCAGTGTTTGACAGCTTCACAGAGCTGTCAAACGATGACAATTCATCTGTCAAAAATTTGGGCGGGGGATTCAAGGGAAAATAGCGTGGGTTGGCCAGAAGTTGATGGAGGCGGGACTAAAACCCGACAAGTGGGAGTCCCGCCTCCAAAAGCTCCCCATTGGCAAAATGCAGCCCCAAGTTGTTGATGTAAATTAGAAACAGTACAAGTCCCAACACCAAGCCACTGAGTACACCCCCTCTCCCCCCCCCGCCAGCCAAATAACTTCAAGCATTTGTATTCTACACTTTAGCCACTTTCTTCTCCATTCCCAAGATTTACCATCAATCCACAGAGCTTTGAGCTCAATAAATCAATAGCCTTTAATTTGGAACTTTGTCAAATGCCTTTCTAATTGAATTTGGTGTCCATGAGAGTCAATGTCCATGGGATAGGGAAGGCAGAATCAGCCTAGGTTTCTGATACTGATTGAATTTCATGCCCCCTGTATTGATGTTGGATGAGGATAGGTTCAAACTCAGCCACAATGTCTCCTGTGGTCAAATGACCTGCCAATACTCACCATCAGGGTTCACGTGAATAATTGCCACTTGGATAAGGTACCAGTGTCCATGGAACCATACTCCAGCAAGGCAGTAATGCCTTTAAGAGGGAAGATAATTGTATTGGGGAAAAAAAATAGGATCTTAATATTTACTTGAGATTCTAAGTTTAAAAAAGAAAGCAATAAGTGTTTGGCCATTTGTCTTGTTTGTGAAGAAAGAGCTGTATAATTTTTATTCAAATACAAGTGATGTATTTCAATGCAACTTTTTAAAAATTAAAACAGAAACATAGAAACATAGAAGATAGAAGCAGGAGTAGGCCATTCGGCCCCTCAAGCCTGTTCCGCTATTTAATGAGATCATGGCTGATCATCCAAACTCAGTACCCTGTCCCTGCTTTCTCCCCATATCCCTTGATCCCTTTAGCCTTAAGAAATATATCTAACTCCTTCTTGAATATATTTAATAAGTTGGCCTCAACTGCCTTCTGTGGTAGAGAATTCCACAGGTTCACCACACTCTGGGTGAAGAAATTCCTCCTCATCTCAGTCCTAAATGGCTTACCCCTTATCCTTAGACTGTGTCCCCTGGTTCTGGACTCCCCCGCCATCGGGAACATCCTTCCTGCATCTAGTCTGTCTAGTCCTGTTAGAATTTTATAAGTTTCAATGAGATCCCCTCTCATTCTTTTAAACTCTAGCGAATATAAGCCTAATCGACCCTATCTCTCTTCATACGTCATTCCTGCCATCCCAGGTATCAGTCTGGTGAATCTTCGCTGCACTCCCTCCATGGCAAGAACATCCTTCCTCAGATAAGGTGACCAAAACTGCACACAATACTCAAGGTGTGGTCTCACCAAGGCCCTGTACAACTGCAGCAAGACATCCTTGCTCCTGTACTCAAACCCTCTCGCTGTGAAGGCCAACATAACATTTGCCTTCTTAACCGCCTGCTGCACCTGCATGCTTACCTTCAGCGACTGGTGCACAAGGACACCCAGGTCTCGTTGCACTTCTGCTTTTCCCAATCTATTGCCGTTCAAATAATAATCTGTCTTCCTCTTTTTGCCACCAAAGTGGATAACCTTGCATTTATCCAGATTGGGCAGATGCATGGCAGATGCAGTATAATCACCCAACCTGTCCAAATCATACTGGAGTTTCTCTGCATCCGCCTCACAGCACACACGCCCACCCAGCATTGTGTCGTCTGCAAACTTGGAGATATTACATCTAGTTCCCTCATCTAGATCATTAATATATATTGTGAATAGCTGGGGTCCTAGGACCGATCCCTGCGGTACCCCACTAGTCACTGTCTACCACTCGGAAAAAGACCCGTTTATTCCAACTCTTTGCTTCCTGTCTGCCAATCAGTTCTCTATCCAAGTCAGTACCTTACCCCCAATCCCATGTGCTTTAACTTTGCACGCCAATCTCTTATGCGGGACCTTATCGAAAGCCTTCTGAAAATCCAAATACACCACATCCACTGGTTCTCCCTTATCCTACCAGTTACATCCTCAAAAAATTCCAGTAGATTAGTCAAGCATGATTTACCTTTTGTAAATCCATGTTGACTTTGTCCGATCCTGTCACTGTTTTCCAAGTGCTCTGCTATTACATCTTTTATAATGGACTCTAGCATTTTCCCCACTATTGATGTCAGGCTTACTGATCTATAATTCCCCATTTTCTCTCTACCACCTTTTTTAAATAGTGGGGGTTACATTAGCTACCCTCCAATCCATGGGAACTATTCCAGAGTCTATAGAATTTTGGAAGATGACCAGCAATGCATCTACTATTTCTAGGGCCACTTCCTTAAGTACCCTAGAATGTAGATTATCAGGCCCTAGGGATTTATCGGCCTTCAATGCCGTCAATTTCCCTAACCCCATTTCCCTACAAATACTGATTTAATTCAATTCCTCCCTCTCTTTAGACCCTATGTTCCCCGACATCTCTGGGAGGTTATTTGTGTCCTCCTTTGTGGAGACAGAACCAAAGTATGTATTTAATTGATCTGCCATTTCTTTGTTCCCCATTATAAATTCCCCTGATTCTGACTGCAAGGGACCTACGCTTCACTTCACCATTCTTTTTCTCTTTGCATATCTTTAGAAGCTTTTACAGTCAGTTGCTATGTTCCCTGCAAGCTTACACTCATACTCTATTTTCCCCCTCTTAATTAATCCCTTTGTCCTCCTTTGCTGAATCCTAAACTGCTCCCAATCCTCAGTTTTGCTGCTTTTTCTGGCCAATTTATATGTCCTCTCCTTGGATCTTATGCTATTCCTAATTTCTCTTGTTAGCCACAGTTGAGTCACCTTTTTTGTTTTATTTTTATGCCAGACAGGGATGAACAAATTCTGTAGTTCATCCATGTGATCTTTAAATGTTTGCCATTGCCTATCCACCGTCAACCCTTTAAGTAACATTCCCCAATCCATCCTAGCCAACTTGCGCCTCATACCATCATAGTTTCCTTTATATTTATTCAGGACCCTAGTCTCTGAGTCAACTACTTCACTCTCCATCTTAATGAAGAATTCTGCCATATTATGATCGCTCCTCCCCAAGGGGCCTCGCACAACAACATTGCTAATTAATCCTTTCTCATTACATAATACCCAGTCTAAGATGGCCTGATCTCTAGTTGGTTCCTCGACATATTGGTCCAGGAAACCATCCCATATACACTCTAGGAATTCCTCCTCCACAGTATTGTTACTAATTTGGTTAGCCCAATCTATATGTAGATTAAAGTCACCCATGATAACTGCTGTGCCCTTATTATATGCGTCTCTAATTTCCCATTTAATGTCATCCCCAACCTCCGCATTACTGTTTGTGGGTCTGTATACAACTCCCACTAACATTTCCAGCCCCATGGTATTTCTCAGCTCTACCCATACAGATTCTACATCATCAGAGCTAATATTCTTCCTTACTATTGTGTTAATCTCTTCTTTAACCAGCAATGACTACTCCTTTTCCTTTTTGCCTGTCCTTCCTGAATATTGAATACCCCTGGATGTTGAATTCCCAGCCTTGGTCACCCTGGAACCATGTCTCCATAACTCCAATTACATCATATCTGTTTACATCTATTTGCGCAGCTAATTCATCCACCTTATTACGAATGCTCCTCGCATTAAGACACAAAGCCTTCAGGCTTGTTTTTTTAACACTCTTTGTCCTTTTAGAATTATTATTTAATGTAGCCCTGTTTCATTTACACCTTTGATTTCTCTGCCTTCCACTTTTGCTTTTCTCCTTCCTGTCTTTTGTTTCTATCCTTGCTTCCCTTTCCTCTGTCTCCCTGCACAGGTTCCCAACCCCCTGCCATTTTAGTTTAAACCCTCCCCAACAGCACTAGTAAATGCTCCCCTTAGGACATCGGTCCCGGTCCTGCCCAGGTGCAAACCGTCCAGTTTGTAACGGTCCCACCTCCCCTAGAACTGGTTCCAATGTCCCAGGAATTTGAATCCCTCCCCCTTGCACCATTCCTCTTTTTTTCTTTTGACGAAAGGGCATCGACCTGAAACATTAAGGCCTAGAAATTCAGTGGGTTGCGCCAGCCGCTAACGCCATAAAAGGGCTATATTTCCGGCGCTAGACACTTAGCGCCTGAACGCAGTCCGATCTGCACCGACGCCCAAATTCAGTTGAGTTTTAGCGCCGGCGCAAAGTGTTTGCGCCCGCTCAGGTGCGCGCGCAGCTTATGACGTCATATCGTCGCGCAACGCTGTTTGTGCGCCCCAAACCGGAAATTCAGTGGCGCCCGCCCAATGTGGGTGTGGCGCTGCTAAGAACTGTGAGGTGGAACGCAAAAGAGGCCCTGTGGGCCTCGGGGAGCGCAAATTAAAGGGCACTTACACTGACCTATAAAGCCCAGCCATTTTGCTGCAATGACTTTACTGCTTTGGATTTCTGGACAGAGACCAAGGGACAGAGGTTACTGATTTGGGACAACATAGGAGAGGTATTTTTGGCTTCTGGCCAGTGCTTTGACATTTTATTCATTGTGATTTATCTGTTCTCAACTTTATTATGGGGGCTGTATGGGGGGCCAACCCTCAGTTGCAGCATTATGTGCGAAGGGCTCGCAGACGCTGTGAGAGAGGGCCAGCCATGCCTAGACGCAGAGGGGCCATCAGGCGTCGGCAATGTAGGCCTTACCCACTCGGGCAATACCGGCAGCAGGTGTCCTATCTCACCATGACTGCGGCGCATTGTGTGAAGAGGCTGCGCTTCAGAAGGGAGGTAGTTGCAGAGATCTGCCAGCTGCTTCACACAGATCTGCGTCCACAGCTGATGTGCAGGACGTCTCTCTCGGTGGAAGTGAAGGTCACGGTGGCTCTGAACTTTTATGCAAGCGGCTCCTTCCAAGCCGCTGCTGCGGACATAGCGAACATCTCCCAGTTCGCCGCGCATCGCTGCATCCGGCAGGTCACCGATGCACTTTACGCGAGGAGACACCAATTCATCTCCTTCCCCATGACCCTAGAGAGGCAGGAGCAGCGTGCAGTCGGATTTGGCAGGATCGCGGGCTTCCCCATGGTGCAGGGCGCCATTGACTGCACGCATGTGGCTATGCGGGCACCTATCCACAATGCCGAGGATTACCGCAACCGGAAGGGCTACCATTCCGTAAATGTACAGCTGATGTGTGACCACAGACAGCGCATCCTAGCTGTCAATGCCCGCTTCCCAGGAAGCAGCCACGATGCATTTATCCTGCGCCAGACTACTGTGGCTGACATGTTCGAGGCACAGCCTCCACCAAGGGGATGGCTTATTGGGGACAAGGGCTACCCTTTGTGTACATGGCTCATGACCCCGCTCCGCGCGCCCAGGACCCCAGCGGAGGAGGCATACAACGAAAGCCATCAAGCCACAAGGAACATCATCGAGCAAACGATAGGCGTCCTCAAGCAATGGTTCCGCTGCCTGGATCGTTCCGGAGGATCTCTTCAGTATTCGCCGGATAGAGTCTCCCAGTTCGTCGTCGTGTGCTGCATGCTGCACAACCTGGCTATCCGCAGGACTCAGGCACTGCCACCTGGCATTGCACCACCACCTCGGGAGGAGGAGGAGGAGGAGGAGGAGGACCAGCCCAGGAGGGAGCGACAAGGGCCAAGGGCCGTCCGCCGGGGGCTTATTGATCGACACTTCTAGGCCCCCTGTCAGGGAATGGCCTGTGGCAATGAACGCACCTGAGGCAGCCGCTCCGCAAGCCCTCAGCCGGTTAACGCAACAACCACTTCAAACATGACACCTGGACATGCTGAATAAATCAAAAGCTTTATTTCACAAACTCAGGGCCCTTCCCACATGAAACAGAAAAACAGACAAGACCCCCAAAAAACAGTCAAAAACATCTGTCACTCCCAAAACCTGGGGAGGACTAACAAAACTTGCCCATCCAAAAGGCCTTCAACAGCGGCCTTACAAAAATAAGCCCCCCCGCCACAACAGAGACACCCCCATGAAAACAAAAAATGCCTTGATCCTCGGCCTTAACAAAATAATGCCCCCCACAACACAAGCCCCCCAATATAAAATAAACCGCTCTCACCACACTCTAATGGGTGTGCCGAGAGGGCGAGTCCTTAGACAGGCTTCTCCGGCCCCTGGCCGACCTGCTGGTCCGCCTCAACCTGGGCCCTGCGGGTGTGGCGAGGCTGGGGGAAGGCTCATGAGGGCCACAAAGCGTGTCGGCAGATGCCCTTGGGGGTCGGCCTAGACGAGGCCTGGCCCTGGAGGGGCCGCCTGCTGACTGCTGCAGCTGTGGCTGGGCAGCATCAGTCTTAGCAGCAGCTCGTCGCACCTTGGCTGGGGGAGTGGCAGTGTCGGCAGCACCATTGGGGGCAAGCTGGCTGATGGCAGGTGCGCGCTGCTCGCCAGAGACACTGGCACTCGGCCGGGCTGGCAGTGTAGCAAGCGCAGCAATCTGGGGGAGGCCAGACCGCTGTGCTGCAGCAGGGCGGCGGGTGCCATGGCGATGCCTCCGTGCCACAGCGAGTGTGGCAGAAGCGAGTGCCCGTACTGCCCTGGTATGTGCCCGCATCAGCTCTGCCAGTGTGTGGACGGCACCACTCATCTCACGAGCCGCGTCCTGCGCTGCCGCCAGTTGCTGCACACCCGCGTCCTGCGCTGCCGCCAGTTGCTGCACACCCGCGTCCTGCGCTGCCGCCAGTTGCTGCACACCCCTGTCGTGCGCTGCGGCCAGTTGCTGGACACCCCTGTCGTGCGCTGCCGTGAGTTGTTCGAACCCCCTGGCCTGTGATTCCCCGAAAGCCACCACACTCTGAGCCAGGGACTCAATGGCGTGAGGCATCTGTTCGACCACCCCCATGAACTCTTGGTGGCGCCGCTCAGACGCCGCCGACATCTCATCGAGGACGCGCACCTCCTGGGCGAGGACCGTGTCCGGACTGGAGGGCGGACTCTCCCTCCGGGGAGAAGGCCGCCGAGCTGGCCGACCCTTCCCGCGTGCGTCGACCCCACTTGGGCCAGGCTGTGCCCTCCCCTCCAACACCTCCCCCCTCTGGGCAGAAGGCCGGCGTGCTGCCGGAGCCTTCCCGCGTGCGTCCACCCTACTGGGACCAGCTTCGGCCCTCCCCTCCAACACCTCCCCCCTCTGGGGAGAAGGCTGGCGTGCTGCCGGACACTTCCCGCGTGCGTCCACCCTACTGGGACCAGCTTCGGCCCTCCCCTCCAACACCTCCCCCTGGCTCTCCTGCAGGCCAGACGTCTCCCCTCCATTGCCATCCCCTGGCGCGGAGGAGGGTTCCCCCGATGTGCCGCCTTCCTCCTGGTCCTCGACGTCCTCCTCCTCCAAGGGCCTGGCTCTCTGCGCTTCAGGGACCACCTCCTCCTCACCAGCTGAAAGCAGGAAGGCACAAGAGTAGCTTTAGAGTGAGGACAGGCCGTCAGCGAGGGAGGCCTGAGTGGTGCATTATGCGCATTTGTCGGTCAGTGGGAAAGGATGTAGATCTGAAGCGCAAGGGCAACGAGAGAGGTGCAACCGGTCATGTCCTTACCAGTGGGTACCAGTACAGGGTCCGCCTCGCCGATCGCGACAGGGCCAGTCACCCGGCCACGCATGAGTCGTGCCACGCTCTCCTCCAGATCAGTGAGCGCCTGGTACTCGGGACGGCCTCCACCAGTGACAGCCTGGCTCCTTACATTGCTCGCCAGCTTGGCCTGCAAGAGAAAGGACGGCCTCTAAGTACAGTGTGGTGCCCTGTCGCTGGGTGCACTGCCTCCCATGGTGGAATAGCTTGGCCTGTGTGGTGCCCTGTTGCTGGGTGCACTGCCTCCCATGGTGGACTAGCTTGGCCAGTGTGGTGCCCTGTTGCTGGGTGCACTGCCTCCCATGGTGGAATAGCTTGGCCAGTGTGGTGCCCTGTTGCTGGGTGCACTGCCTCCCATGGTCGAATAGCTTGGCCAGTGTGTTAAGTGCAGAAAGTGCTATTGATGAACATGCAAGTGCCATTGCTGCGGGAGGAGGGCTGCCCATTAGGCCTTTGAGGTCCCTTTGCCCATAATGTGAGGTGCACATGCAAGGATGAGGGGGACACTGGAAAGGGTACTCACCTTCACCATCCGAGTGAGGTCGTTGAACTTCTTGTGGCATTGGTCCGCACTCCTGGGGACATCACGGGTGGATGACACCCTGCGGGCGATTTTGCCCCAGGCTCTCCTGTACTGGCTCTTGGGAGCCTTCCTGCCACTGTCCGGGCACAGGATCTCTCTTCTCTTCTCCACACCATGAATGAGCACACTCAGAGCATGCTCTGAGAAGGGCTGCGCTCGCTCACGGGCCCTCTCCATTGCTCCAGGCGCTATTTTGGCACACCAGTAGTGCTGAGGCCTAGCTGCAGGGCTCCAGTATGCAGGGCGTGGCAGCAGTCAAAGTTGACCCTTCCCCCTTTTAGAGCTGGCCGGCGTCAGGGTGTCTGCTGTCAATCAAAACATGACCGCACCTGCGCTGCGCCCGGCTTCGGCGTTATTAGGCCGCATCGCCGGCTTAGCACCGGAACACAGCATTTCAACGCCAGTTTCAGCGCTCGGCCAAACTTAGGGCCAACTCTACTGAATTTCGGCGATGTGGCCTACACTTTCCGGCGGGCGCTAACTTTAGCGAGCGCCCGACTTTAGCGCCCCAAAAGTGTCCAGACTGAATTTCTAGGCCTAAGTCTTTCTCTCTCCACAGATGCTGCCTGACCGGCTGAGTATTTCCAGCATTTTCCACTTCTATTTCAGATTTCCAGCATCCACTGTATCTTGCTTTTGTATTTTTTTTAATTGTTGCATCAAATGTTTACCAAACCTTGAAGTAGTAGCCCAATTTAAAAATCCCTTCCCTATGATGCCTACTTGAGCTGATCGCTGCCAGAATTTGAAGAGTCAGCCACTTCTGCTTGCCTGTGATCACTGTGAATTAAGCTTAAAATGGAGTAAAGTGATGTGCAGAGAAGTTTTAACATTTGTTTAATATAACAACCTAGTTTTAAAACAGTTCAACTGCATCCTAACTGGTGGCAAATCTGGGTGACTACCAGCACACAAATCCAGAAAATAAATTGGATTAATAATTATTACATGGCCCTACTGTTAGATCCGTGATTCTGAGGATATGCTGTTATTCAATAATCACACGGATGCTGTAAATCAACAATAAACAGGTCTTTACTGGAGGAGGGTAGTCTCAAGACTGGGGGTACAGAGGCATGCGCAAAGCTTATATACAGGTGTGGTCACTGCCGGTACTACAGTATACAGGAGCTGTAAAAGTAGTTCTGACTTAAAGGCACATACACTACAATTCCTCCCCTTTTAGATTAGTAGTACCCCTAATATTCAAATAACAATTAACATTTTAACATGTACATTAAACAACAAAAGTCCATTTATAGATTCAGTCTTTGGGGCGGCTTCCTGACCCTTTCGGGATAGTGCCTTTCCGGAGGTTCTTGTTCTTGGTACAGAGGCGATTCTGACCCCTTTTCATCGGGTAGTTCATCGGGTTCCACTGCTACTGGGTCTGAGGTAGATGCTACCGGTATGTCGGGTTCATCCCCAGGTACTCGAGACATGGGGTTGACGCGTTCCTGTGACGTTAAGATCTGATCGACGTGGCGTCTCACAATGTTCTCCCCGACATCCACTGTGTACATTAATGGCCCCTGCCTTGTACATATCGTTCCAGGTTGCCATTTCTCTGTTCGATAGTCACGGGCCAAGACTGGTTGCCCTACATTGAAGCTCCTTGTCGGCTTCTCATTGATGTGCTGGAATTGTTTGTCCTCAACATTTCTTCGCACATTTGGTCTGAGCAAGCCCAGACGAGATCTCAACCTTCGGTTAAAGAACATCATGGCCGGGGTCTGGTTGGTAACTGCATGTGTCGCGTTTCGGTAGGCTAATAAGAAATTGTCCATCTTATGCTGTAGTGGAATTTCATCGTCGCACATGGCCTTTATCGCCTTCTTAAAGGTTTGTACGAACCTCTCAGCCAATCCATTTGTGGCTGGATGATACGGGTCGGATGTGTAATGCCTTACCCCATTCCTTCTCATAAATTTTTGAAACTCGTCGGACACAAACTGTGGTCCATTATCAGAGCAAATCTGCTCTGGCAAACCGTTTCTGGCAAAGATGGTCCGTAGGACTGCAATCGTTTTCTCTGTAGTGGTTGAAGACATTTTTATCACCTGAGGCCACTTTGAATGAGCATCCACTGCTATTAAGAACATTGAGTCCATGAATGGACCAGCGAAATCAATATGCACCCGTTGCCATGGAGAGGAGGGCCACTCCCACGGGTGTAGAGGGGCATGTGGTGGTGCATTTTGGACCTTCTGGCATCCTAAGCAGCTCTTAGTTAGGTCTTCGATTTGTTGATCGATTCCCGGCCACCACACATAAACCCTAGCAAGGCTTTTCATTTTCACTCCCCCCAGATGACCTTCATGTATCTCATTTAGCACTCTCTCCCTTAACTTGGGTGGAATCACCACTCTGGCTCCACACATCACTGTCCCCTGGCATATTGACAGCTGTTCTCTTCTGGATGAGAATGCTGGCAACAGTGAGTCGCCATGTGTTGGCCATCCCCTCACCGTCAAATCATATACCCGAGACAGCGTCGGATCATTGCGGGTCTCCTTCTCTATATCCGCGTTCGTTACTGGCAATCGTTCAATTATTGACGAATAAAATATCTCGATAGGGTCCACTGCTGGTGCTTCCTCCACAGTAGGCAGTGGCAGGCGCGATAGCCCATCAGCATTCCCATGCTGTTTCGTGCCTTTATATTCTATCTCATATTGATTCGCCCCTAGAAACAGGGACCATCTTTGTAACAGGTGTGCAGTCATCACTGGAACGCCCTTCTTAGAATTAAAGATGGAGACAAGTGGTTGGTGGTCAGTCAGCAAGGTGAACTTCTGCCCATGCAGATAGTGGTTGAATTTTTTTACTCCCCATACTAGGCTGAGGGCCTCCTTGTCAATCTGGGCATAGTTGCGCTCGGCTGAGGTTAGTGACCGAGACGCAAAGGCTACTGGCCTCTCCAACCCGTCTGGGAATTTGTGCGACAGCACCACTCCAATACTATAGGGTGATGCATCACATGCCAAACGAATTGGTAGTGCTGGGTTGAAATGGGCCAACACCTCTTTTGATGTGATCAATTCTTTACACTTCAGGAAAGCTCGTCTACGTTCATCATCCCACTTCCATGGTACCCCTGTTTGCAGTCGGGTGTTCAGTGGGTGTAATACCGTGGACAAATTTGGTAAGAACTTGTGGTAGTAGTTTCCCAGCCCGAGGAACGACCTCAGTTGTGACAAATTTTCCGGTGCTGGAGCCTTGACTACTGCCTCAATCTTGTCAGGGGACTTATGTAACCCCTCTTCATCGATGACGTGGCCACAATACGAGATCTGTTTCTGGAAAAACTCACACTTGTGGCGATTAGCTCGTAGCCCATACTCCTTTAATCTGGTGAGCACCTTCTCCAAGTTGGCGAGGTGATCACTGTCATTTTCTGATCCATCGCCCTTTGCCAGATAGCCGGAGCCGAGGCTACTCCAAACACCAACCGGTTGTATTGATAGAGACCTTTATGAGTGTTAATCGTAAGATATTGTTTCGAAGCTTCTTCTACCTCCATTTGCAAGTACGCCTGGGCTAGATCAATTTTGGTGATGCGTTTACCTCCAGATAGCGAGGCGAAAATATCCTCAATTCGTGGAAGCGGATATTGTACCGTGTGAAGGACTGGGTTCACTGTCACCTTAAAATCCCCACAGATGCGGACCTTCTTTGGTTCCCCAGGCGTATTACTCAACGACCTCTTCATTACAGGAACGATGGGTGTAGCCCACTCGCTCCAGTCCACTTTGGACAGTACTCCTGAAAGTTCCAACCCTTCCAGCTCTGCTTCAACAGCTGGTCTGATCGCATAAAGCACTGGTCTGGCCTTCAGAAACTTTGGGCTTGCATTTTCCTCTATTTTAATCGTTGCTGTTATGCCTTTTAGTGTTCTGAGTCCCTCCTGGAACACTTCTTGTGCGTCAGTTAGCATTTTTGACAGTCGTCCAGGTGTGACGTCGTCATCCTTTTTGGCCTCAACCTTCAGTGCCTGTATAGAATGCCAATCTAATTGCATCTTCCGGATCCATTCACGTCCTAGCAGTGGTGGTCCTCCATCTGGCAATACATATATATCCATTTTAGGTATTTCCTGGCCTTTATATATCACTTTCACCCTTATTTTCCCTTTGGGGTAGACTTTTTGCCCTGTATACGTCTTCAAGACAATCTCTGTAGCTTTCAAGGGTATGTGTGAAAATAGCCGCTTGTAGTCTCTTTGATTTATGACTGTTAGAGCTGATCCTGTGTCCAATTCCATTTTCACTGGGACTCCATCTATCTTGAGTGTAACCCAGATAGTCTGGTGATCTTCCTTTCGGTTACCTTATGTAGTTTCAGACAACCCAGCTCCTTGCTTCCGGAGTCTGTGTCACTTTTCTGTTCGTCTGAACCACTGTCCATCACCTGGTGTACCTTTTTGTACTTCTCCTGTGGAGATTTCTTACTGTTGTTTTTCTTCCCAAACCTGCAGACTCTTGCTATGTGTCCTGCTTTCCCACACTGTCTGCACACTTGTTCCTTGAACCAACAATCTTTCTGGTCATGTGTTGTTCTGCCGCAGCGATAGCACTTCCCTGTTCCATTGGACATTTCATTGGTGCCATATTCTTGCGGTCTCCGTTGTATCTCTGCAGCGCCCCTTGCGGCTGCTTCGTGTGATACTGCCATACTGAAAGCTTTGTCCAGCGTAAGATCCTTTTCTGATAGAAGCCATTTCTGGGTTCCTTCACTTTGTAGCCCACACACAAACTTGTCCCTTAACATATCTGCTAGTCCCACTCCAAACTGGCAGTGTTTCGATAGCTTGTGCAGTTCCGTTAGGTACTCAGCATTGCTTTCGTCTTTGTGTTGGTTCCTTTTATGGAACTTAAATCGTTCTGCTATCAGCAGCGGTGTGGGGTTTAAGTGGTCCTGTAGGATTTCTACTATGTTTTCGAAATTCTTGTTCACCGGCTTCTCTGGGGTTATTAGATTTCGCAGTAACCCATAAGTTTTTGCACCCATGGAATTTAACAAAACCAGTGCTTTATTAGCATCTGGCACTTCATTCGCCCTGCAGTACACCTCAATACGTTCCACATATGTCGCCCAATCTTCGACTTCATTGTCGAACGTAGAGATACTGCCACTCTTCGGCATCCCTGGGTGTGAGTTAACTGTCAAAAATGGCATCTCCCGCGCTTCCCCTTCTTCTCCGCTGGCACAAAATGGCATCTCCCGCGCTTTCCTTCCTTCCCGCGCTCGCCCTTCTTCCCCGCTGCGGCTTCTAAAAATGGCGTCTCCCACGCTCTTCCTTCTCAATGGCGTCTCCCGTGCTCTTCCCTCTTCTCCCCGTGGACCCTGTTCAGCCCGTGAGCCCTGGCTGTGCTCTGCGCGTTTTTCTCTTTTTTAAAAAATTTTCGACGCCGCTCAGTCTTGAACCCAGCTGTTTCTTTACCCTCTCTCTCTCCGGTTTGTTTTCTTTTTCTCGACGCCGCTCGGTGTCCAACCCCCGGCTGCGCCCTACGCGCTTCACCCTCTGTCTTACCCCATCGACGCTGCTCGGCTTTCTCTCCGCTGTCGGTCGGCTCCAGCCGCCGCTGCTCGGGAAGGGTCTGCGCTGGACCTGTCGTCGGTCTCTTGCTGATCGTTGTGGCTGGGGAACCAAGCCCGGCTCTCCACAGCCTCCCCTGCGATGTTCACTCTCTGCCTGATGGCTGGGCGGTTGCTCGTGGTCGACGCCCGTGTTCCTGGCGTCAACTTTTTTTTTATGTTGCAGGTAGATTCGAATTGACACTCGTCGCCACTGTTAGATCCGTGATTCTGAGGATATGCTGTTATTCAATAATCACACGGATGCTGTAAATCAACAATAAACAGGTCTTTACTGGAGGAGGGTAGTCTCAAGACTGGGGGTACAGAGGCATGCGCAAAGCTTATATACAGGTGTGGTCACTGCCGGTACTACAGTATACAGGAGCTGTAAAAGTAGTTCTGACTTAAAGGCACATACACTACACCTACAATCTTAGGGCCTTCGCTCTTTCATGTTACACGGTCCTACCATCTTGAGGCCTCCTTTCCTTCACAAACAGTAGTCCTTGACCAAGCCAATTGCCAAACATCTTTTAATGCACATTACACAAAGCAAGCTCACACAATGCATCTTTTAACTCTTCAACTCCCAGCCTTTCTTTACTCCTGCTTACTCAATGCCCCTGCCCCCGAACCTCCCCTTTTATGTTCATCTGGCTGGGGCAAGTCTCCTCCCAATCCAGGTGCTATTATTTTTAATGGGGAAGTTTTTAAAGGGGTCATACTCTTTCTCGGGGACCAGAGCCCTTATTCACCCTGCTACGTGATATTATGTCGAGTATTCGCAACAATAATTGGAGGAAAGCATCTGTAATTGTTGAAACGGATTTTTTTGGTCCTCAATCTGGTTCAGTACAAACACTGAGTCGAATACTGGTTTAGTTCAACAGTTGTTTTATTCTGTTGTCCCGGGAGACTTACTCTGATACAGCACCGTTCTGACTCCAGCAGAGTCTCGACAGGTTCCACCAGAGCAAGCAATCTTTCATACAGTGGGTCACATTATTATGCTTTACTTTTGAAAAGACATTAACACATCGTACATTCTACACCAATCCCGAGCGAGGCATGTACACAGTTTAAAGTGATGTCCTGGCCTGGCAGTTTGAAATAAAGAAGTCACAGTTCACTGAATGGTTTATAATATAGAAAATATGCAGGTAATGGTTTCACGATCACCTAATCATTATGGTAATGCATGGTAATGTGTTTTCGGATCGCCTATTGTCAGTATACCCTTTGCACTCCACCCTACATTGTTCCACCAGCAAGGTGTGACATCGTGGGTGCCAGCCATATTAGCATTTTACTTCCTGCTGCCTTCAGTTTCTTGAATTAACATGATCATCTCTCACAATATGCAAGTGACTCAGCGATGTCGACATTGCACCACCATTTTAGGCTAACAGGGTCCTCCATTTTAGGTTGGCAGGGTCCTTGGCCATGCGGAGCGAGTTGTTACCTTATTTTTGCATTCTATATTCTCATTCCCCCCTTTTATCATTCCATGATAACCATCTAAGGTACCCTGTGATTCTGGGCTTCATCCTACTGGTCCATCTCTACTTTATTGAGTCTATTATACTCCTCCTCCATTAATTCTTTCTCGACTTGCTCCTTTAACATCTCACTCGCTTCACCCTCTATACTTGGTAGTTCAATTTCCTCTGATGCTGATTTCCTTTTTTAATAGTCCATTACAGAAGTCCCATTTAGTCACGTTCCAGGATCCGAAAGCTTTAAGATTCTTGTCTTTGTACTGGAGAATATCTCTTCGGCACAGGTGGACGGTTTTTCCAGGTGTGATTTTCTTGCATTTCTTCAGTTGATTGAACGCCCCGCCCGCGAGCAGGATAACGCTCAGAAGCAGTAATAAGGTCCTCATCTTGATCCTCCATGATCAATCAATGCGACTTATTAGTTATTAATCTGGAAAACAAACTGCTTACACAAGATCCAAAGTTAAAAACTTAAAGCTAAAATTTTAAAAATTAAAAATTAGAAATCGTATAATAAGTATAATAAAAGTAGGATTTTGGCAGGCCAAAACAATCCAAACACAACACCAGACCTCGTAAAACTGCAGTCACCTTTATCAAGGCCGAGCGTGAGTTCTGTAGTCTCTTATCAATTAAAATAAAATTAATGATTGTTCGTAAAATCTACTCTATACTGTACTGAAATCTACTGATTATCTCCCCCCCCTTTTGATTGGTTTCTCCAATCAATTTACAATGGTGGAAGTGCACCCATGCGCTTCTTCCCTCGACCTTAGCTGCAGTCGGGGTTGTTAGTAAGACCTGATATGGACCTTCCCACCTTGGATCTAGACTTTTACAAGTCCAGTTCTTAACCATCACATACGAACCTGGTTCAATTTTTAGAGAACCAGATAAGTCAGGAAGTTCACCATATGCAGCACGGACTTGTGAATGCAGCCCACGTAAAACCTTAGTAAGAGCCAAGACATAGGTCGTCATTTCTTCAGTCATATGGTGAAAATGCACCGTTGTAGCAGCATTTTGGTTCCAGGGAGTCTTGAGTGGTTTACCATAGATAATCTCAGCAGGGGTAAGTCGTGCTTTACCCGCGGGTGTGGTGCGGATCTGAAAGAGAGCCACAGGAAGCAATTTCAACCAGGTTAAGCCGGTTTCGGCTACCAGTTTAGCAAGTTTGTTCTTCAGAGTCTGATTGGTTCTTTCGACAAGTCCTGCAGCCTGTGGTCGATAAGCACAATGCAATTGCTGATGAATGTTCAACTGGCTACAAAGTTCCTTGTTCACTTTGGCAGTGAAGTGAGGACCGTTGTCAGAACTTAACCGAGTTGGAATACCATACCGAGGTATGATCTCTCTCAGCAATACCTTAACAACAGTAGAGGCTTTATTGTCTGTGGTTGGATATGCCTCGATCCATTTACTAAATACATCTACAATGACAAGTACGTATTTGTAACACTGACATCTTTCCAACTCAATGTAGTCCATTTGCAGGGTCTCAAAGGGACCCTCCGGTAAAGGGGTTTTTCCCCATTCGCAAGACACTCCCTTTCCAGGGTTGTGTTGTTGACAAGTCAGGCATCGATCGCTAATGTTCTGTGCTATTGCTTGAAGCCTTGGATGCCACCAAGTACTTAGAAGCACATCACTCACTGCCCTGGCACCACAATGAGTTGCAAAGTGTACACATTCAATAACCCAAAGAGCTAGCTCATCAGACATGCAAGCCTGTTCCGCGGGAGTAGTCCAGAGTTTTGATAAAGGGTTATATACACATCCCAATTCTCCCCACAAATGCTTATCACTATTAGGAGCGTCCTCCTGCAACTTAATCACCTCTTGGATGGTTGGCATTAGTTTTTCCGAGGTAGACTGATTCTTGTTGGAATTTTTAGTCTGCCTCATAATTCGGGGCACAATCATTTGGTGACTCCTAGAAGCAATTTTGGCCGCCTCTATATCTACTGGGTTTTGGCCAGTGGTATGGGCAGAGCATTTAATCACAGCTATCTGTTTGGGGAGTAAAAGGGCTTGCAGGAGGTCTGAAACTAACTGACGGTGTGAGATCGGACTGCCCGAGGAGGTTAGAAATCCTCTATTTTTCCACAATTTTCCAAAGTCGTGAACTACTCTAAAGGCATATCTAGAGTTTGTATATACATTGATTCGTAATCCTTCTCCCAAAGTACAAGCTCGTATGAGTGCAAACAGTTCGGCTTGCTGGGCAGAAAAAGGGGATTCAAAGGCTGCTGATTCTAAGGTGACACCTTCCTGATTTACAATTGCATAACCAGAAATTCGTTTTCCCATGTCATCAATTGAAGAACTGCCATCCGTATACATGGTAATACCGGGATCCGTAATAGGAGTGTCAAACAAATCAGGTCGGACTGAGGTATCATCCTTAATGAGGTGTAAGCAATCATGGCTTGGTTCATCACTCTCGGAAGGCGGGTTTGCAATGAAACTGGCAGGGTTGATAATGCTACAGTGTTTAAATGTAAGCCTAGGATTGTTCAGTAAGTATATTTCATACTTATTTTGCCTGGCGGTAGTCAGGTGTTGGGTCTGCAATTGCCCCAGTAACGCAGTGACTGAGTGACAGCTATACACAGTAATATCCTGCTGAAGTGTCATGTTAGCGGCTGACTGTAGACTGTTGTAGACGGCTGTAAGGATCTGGGTGCAATAGGGATGTCCTAAAGCTACCGGATCCATTTTTGATGAATAATAAGCTACCGGTCGATGCTTATCTCCATGCTTCTGGGTCAGGACTGCTGTTGAGCAATCGTTTATTACTGTGCAGTATAACTGGAATGGTCTATCGTACAGGGGTCGTCCCAGGGCTGGTGCTTGGACCAGATCCTGTTTTAATTCCTCAAATGCCTGCTGTGCCTCTAGTTCCAGCTCAAACTCTCCCTCTTTAGCCGTGTAGGGAGTCAGATGTTTGGTTAATACTGCAATATTAGGTATCCACTGTCGACAATAATTAACCATTCCCAGCCACTGTCTGACTTGTTTGGCCGTTTTAGGGGCTGGTGTCTCGCATATTGGCTGTATTCTACTGGTTTCCAGACTGCGGTTCTCTGCTGATAACATAACTCCAAGAAATTTAACTGTCTTCTTAGCCACTAGTACTTTAGCTGGAGATACCACATATCCCAATTCTGAGAGATAGTTCAACAACTGAATAGTGTCCTCTCTGTTACTTAGCTCATCAGGGCTGGCAATGAGAAGGTCATCCACATACTGGATCAGATTAGAGCCACGATTTAATGTCAGTGTCTGTAATTGCTGTTGAAGGCACCGCGAAAACAGGGTGGGTGAATTCACAAAGCCCTGGGGTAATCGAGTCCACGTATACTGCTGGCCATTGTACGTGAAGGCAAAAAGGTATTGGCTAGTAGCGGCCAGTGGCAGGGAGAAAAAGGCATGCTGGAGGTCGACTACCGCAAAAACTTTAGCATCAGCAGGTATCGAGGCCAAGATGTGTGCTGGATTAGGTACCAGTGCATGAAGTGGCTGAACAATTGCATTTATTGTTCGTAAATCCTGCACTAGGCGATACTGGTCAGGCTTACCAGTTTTCGGAACAGCTAGGATGGGTGTATTACAACTGGATTGGCATGTTACCAAAATCCCCTGCTCCAACAATCCCTTAATGAGTCTATCTATACTCGGAATAGCTTGCTGCTTCAAAGGGTATTGTCGTACCGTTGGCAAGGTCACATTTTCCTTCACTGGGATCTCAATGGGTTGTATGCCGGTTAGACCTACATGCGTTGGGTCTTCGGCCCATACCTGGGGATTCACATACTCCAGTATATCTTTCCCTACATGACGGTGCACCACTGTCAGGCTAGGCTCAGGGTTTTGGTAAAATTGGACCATCAGATCTCCGGGTAACTGTTGCGGCTGGTGGCATTCAGGGTTTGCCTGATCGATCGCTCGTTTTACCATGGGCCCCAAATCTTTGGCGTGGAAAGACTGGTTAACTTCCCGCGTGATATGAGGGGCCACTGTCGAAGGCTGCTTCCACAAGTGTAAGGGGACCTGCACAAACTCTGCTTTTCCCTCAGGTCCAGTTACTACAGCCTTGAGGTAGATTGTCCATTCCGTACCTTCCTGATTTTTAAAATACTCCTCAAGGGTCCTATCCTTTCCACTTCGATCATATGCCAGTGTCACATGATAGGAGGATGCATTGAGGTCGAGTGACCACCATTGAGGTGTCGTCGAAACATAACATTGCCTTTTATTTGCCCAATGTCCTATTGCTATTCCTTCATCACCACAATCAAGTTTGAGTTGGAATGCACATAGTAAGTCTCTGGCCATTAAATTGCAGTCCAAGCCGGTAGTTATTACAAATTGGTGGGTTGCAGATTGATTTTTGTAGGTCACCTGAACTGGTTCTGACATAGCATACTTGGTCCTTTGACCTTGGAAGCCTGATAATTCCTGGGTCTTGTTGGATCGGGGAAGTTTAAGGTCCGATTGGACAGAGGACATGGCGGCTCCAGTGTCTACTAAAAAGGGGTACCATTGATCCTGGATTTGCAACATTAATAAGGGTTCTCGGTCCGAATGTAAAGTGCTGACCACTAGATTAGCTAGTCAATTCTGTGGGAATGGATTGTTCTGGGAGAAATTGGTATATCCTCCCCTGCCTCTAGGTCCTCCTCCGTTTCTTCTCCATCCTCCCCTGCCTCTCCTAGGTGGGTCTCCAGAGGCTAAGGATGGGCAGTCTCTGACCCAATGTCCATCCTTTCCACAGTTATAACACTGCCCTTGTCTTTGACCTTGGTATCCCCGTCCTTGTCCTCTACCCCTTCCTCTACCTCCGTAATTCTGTTGTGGAGTGGCGTAGGGTTGGCCGTATGCAGTAGCATTGAAGCCGTTTGGATGAGGGTAATATCCATAATTCTGAGAGTCTACCCCTCCAGGGTTACAGTATTGAGGTTCCATCTGATACCCTGTCTTGTCTATCATGTGTGGTTGAATTGGGACTTCCTTCACGACATATTCTGTTTTGACTGTCTTCTGGGGTTGGTTCCCCCCTCCTTTACCCTCTTTCCAATGATACTTTACGGCTCTAGCCATTTGAGTTGGAGTATTTTCTGCCCAGTTCATATTATTGGTTTTAACGGCTGTCGCCACAGCAGCCGGGAGACAGTTCATCAGAATGGCGCAGAATTGGGGTGAATTGGCTCCTGCTTGGTAATTGGTGTCCCCTGACTGTCCCTGATAAACCTCACAGAATCTTTCCAAAAATTCCTCAGGTCCCTCATCTTTCTTTGGCTTAGTATCTAGGACATTAGATATATTGATAGGTTTTTGGAGTGTAGCATTGAGTGCTGCAAACATGCGTCGCTCCCTATCAGCTGTGAGGGCGTGGGCGGCCTCTAAAGCGGCATGATTAGGGTGAGTCAGGCGTTCGGAAGGAGTTAAAACTTGTTGAATCAAAGCCCATAGATCTCGGGAGTCTGCATTGTACACCTGTATCGTGGTTCGAAGAAAGTCCACAAACCTAGCCGGCGCCTTTTTCCTGTCTGGCATACCGGTTAGGATAGCCATTATCTCATTAGGTTTCCAAGGGAAAAATACATCTATGGTGGGGTTGGCTGCGGCAGCCGCTGCATTCGGGTTTGGCATTGTTCTTACCGGCAGATTTCTGGGCGTTCATTTTGGTTTAGTAAGGCTAATTTCGGGTTCTGAGTCGGAACTGTTTAAGGGTGAAAGGTTGTCTTCAGAATCAGTAAGGTCACTACATGAGTCAGTGTCATCTGCTTTTGCTGGTTTATGTTGTACTAATTGTCTGGGTCTACGTTTCTTCTTCTGCCAATTCAGACTAGGGGTATTCCCCGGTTTCACGTCTTTCTTGGGATTTGTTGGATCTTTCGATCGGGTTCGACAAGCAACAGGGTCTATATAAACATCAGAAATCGGCGTGATTGGGGAGTGACTTGGGACAGTAAGGGAGGGTGTCGGTGGACTGGTAACGGACGTAATAGGGATCAAGCCAGTCTGATTTGTAAGAGGTTGGTCGGGATAAATGTTATTATATTGGGGTGGCTGAGGAGGTGGCGCGGTAGGAGTTCTAATTGTCCAATTGTTTAAGTCCTCATCTGTTCCGTCTCCCTCTTTCAACCTAAGGCCAACCATTGAACTACGTAGTTCATTTTTATCCTTTTTATCTGGCGCCATTTCAGATTTAGACCTTTTCTCATGTGCACATTCTTTCTTAAGTATTTCAATGGGTTTAGGATTCCCTCCTTCAGTTAGCTTTATTCCTAACTTAACAGCATTCTCTTGCCAGCTGGCTAATAGGGAACTGTCTTTAATTTCTTGGCAATACTGTCGCCAGAGTCCAATTAATTTCTTAGTCTTACTTCCCATATTCTTTTTCCAAATCACTTCTTGAGCTTGTTTAACCGTTTCTAAGCTTTTGGGACCCCCTAGTGGCCATTGTTCGCTGCCTAACTTTTTATTTAAACCCCCTGAGAGTTGTCTCAATTGTTGGGCTTTGTCCGGGTATTGGTCACATAAGGTTTGTAAGGCACTGCCCTCATCACTTGTGGTATCTAGGTAATTACCCATGGTTCTCTTACACTAAGGGTTCTTTTTCAGGATTCGAGTTACTTTTTGCACGTGTCTTATATATTTCACGGATACCGGCACACAAAATGAAACGCAACACTACAATACTTACAATACTTAGACTTAACAAAAACACAGTACAACACTTAGACTTAACAAAAACACAGTGAGTCGTCTATAGTCAAATAGTAATTTTAGCCTCTGTCACCGCCTGGTACAGGTATTCTTAGCCTAATTATTCAAATCGTAAATTTAGCCTCTGTCACCGCCTGGTACAGGTATTCTTAGCCTCTGTCACCACCTGGTACAGGTATTCTTAGCCTAATTATTCTACTTATACGACCCTTATCTTGCACTCCCCGAGTACAAGTTGCTATAGCTCTAGAGTCCCCGACTCTCTCTTTTTACTTTCTTTCAAGTATTCCTTTTCTCTTTCTTTAAAATCACTTATCTACTTTTTAGTCCAATCGGAGCCTGAGCGGGCCAAGTGAAATACGAGGCCGGCGCTTTACCCGACTTGGATACTTATTTCCTAAGTTTACACAGTATTCGCCAGATTGACCCAGATCTCGTCGGGACACCACACAAGAATTAGCGAGTGGCAAAACTTTTATCGGACTTACGGATCAGAGGAAAACCGAAGTGGTAAATTTAAACATACTCACTCCGGGGGCCCATTTCCTCCTCTCACGTCCAAAACTAGTTCGGCTCTTAATTTCGCGAATTCTCGGTGATCGTCCGTTGAGATCCCACTTCTGACACCAAATGTTGAAACGGATTTTTTTGGTCCTCAATCTGGTTCAGTACAAACACTGAGTCGAATACTGGTTTAGTTCAACAGTTGTTTTATTCTGTTGTCCCGGGAGACTTACTCTGATACAGCACCGTTCTGACTCCAGCAGAGTCTCGACAGGTTCCACCAGAGCAAGCAATCTTTCATACAGTGGGTCACATTATTATGCTTTACTTTTGAAAAGACATTAACACATCGTACATTCTACACCAATCCCGAGCGAGGCATGTACACAGTTTAAAGTGATGTCCTGGCCTGGCAGTTTGAAATAAAGAAGTCACAGTTCACTGAATGGTTTATAATATAGAAAATATGCAGGTAATGGTTTCACGATCACCTAATCATTATGGTAATGCATGGTAATGTGTTTTCGGATCGCCTATTGTCAGTATACCCTTTGCACTCCACCCTACATTGTTCCACCAGCAAGGTGTGACATCGTGGGTGCCAGCCATATTAGCATTTTACTTCCTGCTGCCTTCAGTTTCTTGAATTAACATGATCATCTCTCACAATATGCAAGTGACTCAGCGATGTCGACATTGCACCACCATTTTAGGCTAACAGGGTCCTCCATTTTAGGTTGGCAGGGTCCTTGGCCATGCGGAGCGAGTTGTTACCTTATTTTTGCATTCTATATTCTCATAATCAGGATTGTATAAGTGTTGTAGCAAACAATGGACCAGTTTTTTGATCTGGTTGAAGGGAATAGCAAATGATGTGGTACAGATTCAGTTGGACCTAATAAAGTTGACTGATTTTTCTCCCCTTTTTTTAATCTACAGTGCTAACAGCTATGAATGCAATGAGTGTCGATGTCCCTCAGTCTCAAGTAGAGGTTGGTAGAGGTGATGATTTGCAGATAAAATGTCATTATACAACTACAGTGACGGCTAAAACAGGACTTAATATTGAATGGTATCTACTCCCAGATGATCCAGATGGACAACTGGTAAGTATAAGTCATAAAGGGGAAGGTGTGGTTTTCACAGAATCACAGAATCACAGAAACCCCACAGTGCAGATAGAGGCCATTTTGGCCCATCGAGCCTGCACCGACACATATCCCACCCGATCCCCATAACCCCTACACCAACACATACCCCACCCTATCCCCGTAACCCCACATATTTAATCCCCCTAACACTAAGGGTCAATTTATCATAGCCAATCAACCTAACCCACACATCTTTGGGCTGTGGGAGGAAACCGGAGCACCCGGAGGAAACCCACGCAAACACGGGGAGAATGTGCAAACTCCACACAGACAGTCACCTGAGGCCGGATTCGAACCCGGGTCCCTGGCGCTGTGAGGCAACAGTGCTAACCACTATGCCACCGTGCTGAAATTAAATGGTTACAAAAATTATAATCAATGCTAACATTGTTTTTTTACTCATTTAAGGTACTGAATTGAAAGAATTACTGCAAGTGCGCTGAATTAAAATTAGCAATAGTCATGATTTACCCTCAGTAATATGCCAATTCAGCTCTTTCATAATGGCCTGGATTTTTGCGGTCAGCGCCGAAACAATGGCTGTTCACTACGCTGACAGCTTCTCAGAGTTTTTGTGGACTTTTGAGCGGAGACTTGCTGTCATTGGGCATCTGACCCAGCATGATGCCCTTTACAGGGGATCTGTGGCATGTGTGAGCAGGGAAAACAACAGCGTGGCTCTTCAACCAATCAGATTGAAGAAACTCCACTGAAACACGCAGTGTTTAAACCAGAAAGTATAAACCAGGAAGTATAAATTAGATTTAAATCATGTACAGAAAGTGAAATGAAGAGAGGGAAAGAAAGATGGGATTAAGAGAGAAAAAAGGGACAGACGGAAAAAGTTTTAAAAAAAAGTTCTTTTTAAATCACCAACAATAATTAAATTCTGAAGGAATGAGACTCCACACTTATAAAATTAAATTTTCAGTGCCAGAGAGATTAGTTGGCAGTAATTATGACTTATCACACCGTTAAATTCATTTACACCTGAATGCACCAGCCCAAACCTTTTTTGGTGTGTTTCGTGGGTAAGTAGCGCAACTTTACGCCCTTACATGGATTTCAATGTCGAATCTATTGGTGAGGTGCCAGTTTAGTCCAACCTGTGAAGGAGCAGGGTAACTCTGATTGCAACTTCCAGATTTCCGCATTTAACTGCGCAAGTGTGGTCTCTGGAAGTTGCTGTCCAATTTACTCCTTTTGTCATGGTGCATATAGGCACCAACGATATAGGTAAAAACAGGATGAGGTCCTAAAAGCTGAATATAGGGAGTTAGGAGATAAATTAAAAAACAGGACCTCAAAGGTAGTAATTTCAGAATTGCTACCAGTGCAACATGCTAGTCAGAGTAGAAGTAGAAGGATATTTCAGATGAATATGTGGCTAGAGGAATGGGAGGGATTCAAATTCCTGGGACATTGGAACCGGTTCTGGGGGAGGTGGGACCAGTACAAACTGGATGGTTTGCATCTGGGCAGTACCAGGACCAATGTCCTAGGGGGAGTGTTTGCTAGTGCTGTTGGGGAGGGTTTTAACTAAAATGGCAGGGGGTTGGGAACCTGTGCAGGGAGACAGAGGAAAGGGAAGCAAAAGATAGGAAGGCGAAAAGCAAAAGTGGAAGGCAGAGAAACCAAGGGTGTAAATCAAACAGGGCCACAGTAAATAATAATTATAAAAGGACAAAGAGTGTTAAAAAAAAAAAATAAGCCTGAAGGCTTTGTGTCTTAATGCGAGGAGCATTCGTAATAAGGTGGATGAATTAGCTGCGCAAATAGATGTGAACGGATATGATATCATTGGGATTACGGAGACATGGCTCCAGGGTAACCAAGGCTGGAATTTAACATCCAGGGGTATTCAATATTCGGGAAGGATGGGCAAAAAGGTAAAGGAGGTGGGGTAGCATTGCTGGATAAAGAGGAGATTAACACAATAGTAAGGAAGGATATTGGCTCTGATGATGTGGAATCTGTATGGCTGGAGCTGAGAAATACCATGGGGCAGAAAACGTTAGTGGGAGTTGTATACAGACCCCCAAACGGTAATGCTGAGGTTGGGGATGGCATTAAATGGGAAATTAGAGATGTGTGCAATAAGGGCACAGCAGTTATCATGGGTGACTTTAATCTACATATAGATTGGGCTAACCAAATTAGTAACAACACCGTGGAGGAGAAATTCCTAGAGTGTATATGGGATGGTTTCCTGGACCAATATGTCGAGGAACCAACTAGAGATCAGGCCATCTTAGACTGGGTATTATGTAATGAGAAAGGATTAATTAGCAATGTTGTTGTGCGAGGCCCCTTGGGGAGGAACGATCATAATATGGCAGAATTCTTCATTAAGATGGAGGAGTGAAGTAGTTGACTCAGAGACTAGGGTCCTGAATAAATATAAAGGAAACTATGATGGTATGAGGCGCAAGTTGGCTAGGATGGATTGGGGAATGTTACTTAAAGGGTTGACGGTGGATAGGCAATGGCAAACATTTAAAGATCACATGGATGAACTACAGAATTTGTTCATCCCTGTCTGGCATAAAAATAAAACAAAAAAGGTGACTCAACTGTGGCTAACAAGAGAAATTAGGAATAGCATAAGATCCAAGGAGAGGACATACAAATTGGCCAGAAAAAGCAGCAAAACTGAGGATTGGGAGCAGTT
The DNA here is from genome assembly GCF_052327205.1 of Somniosus microcephalus. NCBI lineage: Eukaryota > Metazoa > Chordata > Chondrichthyes > Squaliformes > Somniosidae > Somniosus > Somniosus microcephalus. The sequence goes on from NC_141000.1 coordinate 87,310,885, forward strand.
TACGATTCAGCAAAGGAGGACAAAGGGATTAATTAAGAGGGGGAAAATAGAGTATGAGTGTAAGCTTGCAGGGAACATAACAACTGACTGTAAAAGCTTCTAAAGATATGCAAAGAGAAAAAGTATGGTGAAGTCAAGCGTAGGTCCCTTGCAGTCAGAATCAGGGGAATTTATAATGGGGAACAAAGAAATGGCTGATCAATTAAATACATACTTTGGTTCTGTCTTCACAAAGGAGGACACAAATAACCTCCCAGAGATGTCGGGGAACATAGGGTCTAAAGAGAGGGAGGAACTGAATGAAATCAGTATTTGTAGGGAAATTGATGGGATTGAAAGCCGATAAATCCCCAGGGCCTGATAATCTACATCCTAGGGTACTTAAGGAAGTGGCCCTAGAAATAGTAGATGTATTGCTGGTCATCCTCCAAAATTCTATAGATTTGGAACAGTTCCCATGGATTGGAGGGTAGCTAATGTAACCCCACTATTTTAAAAAGGTGGTCGAGAGAAAACGGGGAATTATACACTGGTAAGCCTGACATCGACAGTGGGGAAAATGCTAGAGTCCATTATAAAAGATGTAATAGCAGAGCACTTGGAAACCAGTGACAGGATCGGACAAAGTCAACATGGATTTACAAAAGCTAAATCATGCTTGACTGATCTACTGGAATTTTTTGAGGATGTAACTGGTAAAATAAATCAGGGAGAACCAGTGGATGTGGTGTATTTGGACTTTCAGAAGGCTTTTGATAAGGTCCCACATAAGAGATGAGCGTGCAACGTTAAAGCACATGGGATTGGGGGTAAGGTACTGACTTGGATAGAGAACTGGTTGGCAGACAGGAAGCAAAGAGTTGGAATAAACGGGTCTTTTTCCGAGTGGCAGGCAGTGACTAGTGGGGTACCACAAGGATCAGTGCTAGGACCCCAGCTATTCACAATATATATTAATGATCTAGACGAGGAAACTAGATGTAATATCTCCAAGTTTGCAGATGACACAAAGCTGGGTGGGCGTGTGTGCTGTGAGGAGGATGCAGAGAAACTCCAGTATGATTTGGACAGGTTGGGTGATTGGGCAGATGCAGTATAATGTGGATAAATGCGAGGTTATCCACTTTGGTGGCAAAAACAGGAAGGCAGATTATTATCTGACTAGCAATAGATTGAGAAAAGGGGAAGTGCAACGAGACCTGGGTGTCCTTGTGCACCAGTTGCTGAAGGTAAGCATGCAGGTGCAGCAGGCAGTTAAGAAGGTAAATGGTACGTTGGCCTTCATAGCGAGAGGATTCGAGTACAGGAGCAATGATGTCTTGCTGCAGTTGTACAGGGCCTTGGTGAGACCACACCTTGAGTATTGTGTGCAGTTTTGGTCGCCTTATCTGAGGAAGGATGTTCTTGCCATGGAGGGAGTGCAGCGAAGATTCACCAGACTGATACCTGGGATGGCAGGAATGATGTATGAAGAGAGATTGGGTCGATCAGGCTTATATTCATAGAGTTTAGAAGAATGAGAGGGGATCTCATTGAAACTTATAAAATTCTAACAGGACTAGACAGACCAGATGCAGGAAGGCTGTTCCCGATGGCGGGGGATTCCAGAACCAGGGGTCACAGTCTAAGGATAAGGGGTAAGCCATTTAGGACCGAGATGAGGAGGAATTTCTTCACCCAGAGAGTGGTGAACCTGTGGAATTCTCTACCACAGAAGGCAGTTGAGGCCAATTTTTTAAATATATTCAAGAAGGAGTTAGATATATTTCTTAAGGCTAAAGGGATCAAGGGATATGGGGAGAAAGCAGGGACAGGGTACTGAATTTGGATGATCAGCCATGATCTTATTAAATGGCGGAGCAGGCTCGAGGGGCCGAACGGCCTACTCCTGCTCCCATCTTCTATGTTTCTATAATAACGGTGAGCGCTGTTAGCCTCACCGTTATTCTCGGTGCAACATCCAGGCCATTGTTGATCTTGGTAACCTTTCCAAGTCATTTTGATCAATGATGTCATGAACAGTTTAAACAAAAACTACGAAGAGAATATTGATGAGAAGAAATTCCAGTTAAGTTATGGTTAAACCTAAGCAATCTAGCTTGCATATTAGGTCCATAGCAATTTCTGCTAATTGACCATCTGACAAAGGGGGATATAATCAACTCTTAGCCATCCGTTTTGCGTCTGAAAAATGGGCGGCCAGGAGTTGAAAAATGACGGCAGGGGCGGGGGGGGGGGGGCGTGGAGGGGAGGTTGTGGAGGAGGGGGTGCCTCAACCCAAGGCCCACCTGATGCAATATTCAGGTGGGCCTGTAAAAAATTTCTATTGTGAACTTCTTATCGCCCCTAGTGAACAATTGAATTTGTCTGGAATTTTGTACGTTGAGTGTGTACATTGTTGTTTCAATGGAATGGTGTTTGCATTTAGCAGATATCATTTTATTTTCTTGCTGATTGGATCATGAGAAATCCGACAAGCTACCATATATGTATTTATTTGTATATCGTATGAGCGTTACTATCTTTTTGGATGTATTTTCATCAGGGTAATCTGAGAATCGCAACTTCAAAAGAGTTGAGGAAATTAAAAGCTGAAGCTGGAAATGCAGCAGTTTCCTCCTGGTATCTGGTCAGACAGAGAATGCTGTAACATGTGACTTGTATTACATTCGACATATTTCAATTCCAGCTGACATGCCAATACAACGATAATATGAGAAGGTGAAACCTATTGTATTCACTTTGCTAGTAGTCAAGACTTTGGAGGTGAAATTAATTTCAGGCAGTAGTGCAAATCGGCTGTCCATTGCACATGATTTTCTTTTCCATTGACCTCAATTGAGCATGGTGCAAAACGGGCTGCCGAGTTGCTATCGCCCGTTTTGTTCTTTTGCAAAAGAGCAATTTCACCACCATTGTATCCGTAAGGCAAGTCATGCGTTAATGTTCTCTGTCTAAGCATAAACTGTTGAAGCAAGTGCCACGAGGGATAATTAGTCCACTGTGGATTTTCCTAGTTGTATTTATTTTATATATGTACAGTCTACTATGTGCCAAAGGTTTTGTGCTTTGTATCTCAATATTAATTGTAACTAAATATTAGTTACAGCCTGAAAATGTGATCTGTGTTTAATACACTCCAATTAGAAGAGATGTAATTGGTAGCATGAGACCTACTTTAATCCAGCAAGCATATTACTGCAATAAGATAATTCTTAATCTTCGAGATCATGCAGTTCCACAAGGGAGATTATTGAAAAGGTACTGAAAGAGGAAGCAGTCCTGTAAAAACCTGAAATTATAATAAGAACTATGCATATACCAGTACAGGAATTGTAAACAGGACTTTGCTAATTCTAAGTGTCGCTGTTCTACTTTTTTTAAAGACTGGAGTAGTCCAATACTTTTTGGGTGGAATCTATGATGCTGGAGACCTGTACAAGGGCAGAGCGAATTTTACAGGAGACGTTGATAAGGATGATTGTTCATTCATGATCAAGAAGACACTTATGACTGACAGTGGAACCTATGAGGTTGAAGTTAAAATGCCTTATGACTTGGAAGGCCAGCGGACAGGCAGAATAGAAGTGACTGTATTGGGTAAGGACATTTAAAAAAAATTGTTTCTGCTTATGTAAGTAGTAATGTTATTAGCTTTTATGTAAACACTATTCTAGTCTTTATTATTTTATTATGTATCCTTAGTGTGTGTGTGTGTGTGTGTGTGTGTGTGTGTGTGTGTCCCATCGTACCCTATGCAGACTCGCACATGAATAGTTGACACTGTGCGAGAGAATGCCTGGCACTCATGGAATCATCATCTTCAGAATGGGAGGAAAATGGTGGGAGTAGAAAATGTGCCAAATCATTTAACTTATTTTTAAGCATAATAAACAAATCGGGCAAAATAAAATGTTAACTTGGGTGACTGCTGTAAAATGCATATGCAATGTCATATAAAAGTTTGTATAATTTTTTTTTTTACAGGACACAGCAGCTTTAAAGCAGCCGCTTTAATATGTGTAAAATTACTATATCTTATGATTTTAAAATAGTTTCAGGTTGATGAATGCTATAGGCTGTTTTAGATGTCGCAATCTGTAATTGTGTTTCTCCTCTCACCAGCACTTTGATCAGGAGCTTGTTTAAAGCAACATTGCTCATCCTTTCCTTGGCCACCTGAGCACGATGGTGTAAACAGCTGGTATTAGTTAACATTGCGCCTCACTTTGCTTACTGACACAATACCTCAGCGCCAATAAGTGGAGCAGAGCAGACATTTGACTACAACAGCAGCTGTTTATTGTACCAACTGGTAACTTCTTGTACAGTGAAGTGAGCATACAGAGGCAGAGGTATTAACACTTTAAACATTCTCCTGATTAAAATTAAAGTGCCAGTATCAGGAAAAATGCTGTTCCACATTGCAATCATTGACCCTGTGGCCTAGATATTGGTCTGTGCAGCACCCAATTTTTTGGGCCTGGAAGTGTGCCGCCTACCATATTCGTTAAGAACAATTTTCTGGGCGCTGCTTGGACTACTGAGGCCCCAATATAGCAGACAGGCAGCGCGCGCACATTTCCACCTGGAAGTGCGCCACCTACCATCTTCGGTAAAAACAAGAAACGTCCTTTATGTACACTTGAAACTGGCGTTGGGCTCTTTGCATATGCAAGTAAGGGGCCTTAAGCCTGTTTGAGCCTTCCCCTCTAAGATTGGTTTGCTGGCACCAGCTGCACTCTGGGAAATCAGCCCTGGGGGTTGCCTGCAACAAAGAAGGTAAGTAACTTAACCGAATCTGGAACTGAAAGGAGCAGGAGTGCTCCTCCTGACCCCATGTTAAAGGAACTGATCGCCACTTTCCAAATCCCCGTGACCCTCCCGCCACCCTTCATCATTGCTGCTCCCAATGCAGACCTCCCCTCTGTTCCAGCCCTAACTCAAGCCCCAATTCCCCCAACAACACTTGCCTGAGGGCTGCTGCGACACGAGCAGCGGCACAAACTTGAGCTCCTTTTCACTGGCGGGTTCTTCACGCTTTGCCGGCAACATTGAATTGAGGCCCAAGGCTCTCCAGATGCTGGCTCTCCATTCAGGTGTGGTGCGCCTGGTTGCAGCCCGATTTCTGGGCCTGTATTTCTAGCCAACAGATCTGATGCTTAATGTTTTGTGCAACTAAGTGCCAGGTTCCTGATTCTGCAAAACATACCTGTCTCAAATATTTTCAGCTCTTACAAGTCGTTCGTGGAAGCACAGATAATTTTCAGTTATAGAATACTAAAAATATTAACTGTTGTCCTAATGACACAATTTAGGTCTCACTGGGTATTTGGATACTGTCTGCATTCAAAGGTTACGTGTATTCTGTTTTTATCAGTCTGGTACTGGTGAGCAATATTACTTTTGCTATCTTCAAAGAGGAAAGAAAAGCAAAACAATGGGGGAATTTTAGCCTAAAAACCCAGTGGGTTAGAGGCGTGGGGGTTGTTTAAAAAGTATTTAACCCCCCCCCCCAGCCCCAGCAAAGATCGGAGACCCCTCCGAGGCCTCCGTTTCCCCTCCCCCCCGCCCCCCCCCCCCCGGCCTATGATCCCCACTACGAGGCCACCAATCCCCCCCCCCCCCGCAGGCCTGCGATTTCCCCACCACGAAGCTCCCCCCCCCCCCTCCAGCCAGACCTACAATTTTCACCCCTGTGCTGTTCCCCGCCCCCCACCCCTCCAGACTCCCACACCCCCATCCCGTGCTGTTCTGGCTGCCCCCCAGCCTGCGATCCTCATCCAATGCCTCCACCCACCCCCCACGCTTCTCTGGCCGGCCCCAATGCGATCCTTCCCTCCCTCTGTGCAGCCTCACAATCTGGCTGGCTGCAGGTAGGAAACAGAGGCTTCCCATTCAAATCAGGCCCTGCCGTTAAAGTCAGAAGGCCTGCAGGAAACCCGTTTCTCCCCCCCCCCGAGTTTCCTGACTGCCTCGGAGCCCCCTGCCCCCAACCCGCCTTCCCCATTAAAATTCAGCCCAATGTTTTATCTTCCTCCTTTCTTTCTCCCTATCCCCCACAAACCAATGCAGTTTCCTCCCAGTACCTGATCTTGGGCATTTTTAAAATGAGAGTTTAATAACTTGGATCATGTGCAGTAAAATATATATTTTGTTGTTGGTCATTCTTGTGTTACTCTTGTACTATTTATGATTCATTTGTATCAAAAATGACAGAAATTTTAATCCCTTACAGTTTGCACCTGTTCAAAGTTACAGTTCGGTCAAATCTGCCCAAGACTTACAAATAATGTTCAAATCCCTCTATGGTCTCGCCCCTTCCCATCTCTGTGACCTCCTCCAGCCCTACAAAACTCCCAAGAGCTTAGCCCTCTTGTGCATCCCCGATTTTGTTTTGCCCCACCATTGGTGACCGTGCCTTTAGCTGCCTGGGTCCCAAGCACTGGCATTCCCTCCCTAAATCTCTCCGCCTCTTTCTCCTCCTTTTAAGATGCCCCTTAATACCTACCTCTTCGACCAAGCTTTTGTTCACCTGTCCTAATGTCTCATGTGGTTTGGTGTCAAATTTTGTCTGATAATCGTTCCTGTGAAATGCCTTGGGATGTTTTACTATGTTAACGGCACTATATGTAGGTTGTTGTATGCTGCACCTCAGAAAATTGAAAACAGTTTCACATCTATGATACTGTATAAATTTTATTAATTTTGTCATGGCAACTGCTTTGAGAGGTAAATGAAACAACTCCTGAGTAATCTATACTGACTTTGACTTGCAGTACCTCCTTCAAAACCGATTTGTGCAATTGAGGGAACAGCCGAATTTGGACAAACTGTTAAGCTGACCTGTCACTCCGAGGAAGGATCTCCAAAACCAGTCTACTCCTGGCAGAGTTTCAATGGACAGAATCAGCAAAGACCGTTGCCCCAAACGTCTGTTCAGAGTTAGTAGCACTTGGTGTAAATGATATCTAAATTTGGATATGTTCAGCCTTTCTTATCAATATTCCAAAGTAGCTTCCCCTGTTAACCAGATGCTAACTTACTTTATTTCAATGCCAATGATTTTATTATAAGAGTTATCTTATCCAGTTGTGACCTGCCTGCTGGCATCATTAATGAGATAAATTTTGCTACAACTGCCTTTTCTGATGTGATAGGTGACCACGTCTCATGTTATGAATTTTTCAATCTTTAGACTTTTCTTCATTCGCTGAAAAACTGGCTTTTGGCTCTTTACCAAAACTCTTCTTTATAATGATAGCTATCACAAAGATGGATGGGAAAGCAAGTTGTGCAGAGGACTCAAAGAATCTGCAAAGGGATATAGACAGGCTAAGTGAGTGGGCAAACATTTGGCAGATGGAGTATAATGTGGGAAAGTGCAAGGTTATCCACTTTGGCAGGAAAAATAAAAAAGCAAACTATTATTTAAATAGAGAGAGATTACAAAATGCTACAGTTCAGAGGGACCTGGGGGTCCTTGTGCATGAAACATAAAGTTAGCATGCAGGTACAGCAAGTAATCAAAAAGGCAAATGGAATATTGGCCTTTATTGCAAGGGGGTTGGAGTATAAAAGCAGGGAGGTCCTGCTACAACTGTACAGGGTATTGGTGAGGCCACACCTTGAGTACTGCATACAGTTTTGGTCTCCTTATTTAAGGAAGGATATACTTGCATTGGAGGCAGTTCAGAGACGATTCACTAGGTTAATTCCAGAGATGAGGGGTTTGACTTATGAAGAAAGGTTGGGCCTATACTCATTGGAATTTAGAAGAATGAGAGGTGATCTTATTGAAACATATAAGATACTGAGGGGGGCTCAACAAGGTAGATACAGAGAGGATGTTTCCCCTCGTGGGGAAATCTAGAACTTGGGGACATAGTTTCCGAATAAAGGGTCGACCTTTTAGGACTGAGATGAGGAGGAATTTCTTCTCAGAGGGTCATAAATCTGTGGAATTCTCTGCCCCAGAGAGCCGTGGAGGCTGGGTCATTAAATACATTTAAAGTGGAGATAGACAGATTTTTGCAAGATAAGGGAGTGGCAGGGAAGTGGCTTTGAGCCCAAGATCAGCCATGATCATCTTGAATGGCGGAGCAGGCTCGAGGGGCCAAGTGGCCTATCCCTGCTCCTATTTCTTGTGTTCTTATCACAGATCTATGCCTTGTCTTTACATCTCCAGGTCTATTATGTTAAACATAGCGGAGTAGAGTTTCCACTGTGAGCATAATCAGCGACCTGGGCACAAATTGTGTCCAAAACAGCACCCTTTTTGAGAAGTGTTTTTCTTTCTCAAGTTTCCACTCAAACTTATTTGCATATCACCGAACGTAAAATCTGCCATTAACCAGCGTTTTAGAATGTAAATTTTGCTTTCAAAAAACATTCGTTGATGTATTTAAGAGTGTTAACTTGGCACAGTTTGATTGATACAGCTGAAAACGGGTTTACCGCAAAAAATAAGCCAAAATAAGTGTCTAGTCTACCACCTGTGAGTAACCCGATTTTAAATAACTGAAAATAACTTTAAAAACTATACCGAACCATTTGCTAGTTATATTGGTGTACAGTAGTCAGTTTCTTGGTAACTTAAAAAAAAATGATACTCAAAAGATTTTAAAACGTACCTATTAGTGTCCTTGCGCCCAAAAGAACCAGCTTAATTTTAAGAGCCCGCAAACGAGCGCAATTAGTGGAAACTCGCAATGGTGATTAATTCGGGGCATGGCCAGTTTTGTGGGCGGGGCCAGCTTTTTAAACTAGCGCAAAAGATCGGGGGAACTCGATTTGCACTGAATGTAATTTCCTCTTAAAATTTCACACGGTGCAGGGTCAGTGTATGAGCCATAGCATCTTTTTTGGTGTGCAACAAAGGAGGGAAAAGCTTTCAAAATGACTAATTGGTGAACTGTGTTTGAATTGTGTAAATTTTTTTTAAATTAAGTAAATTCAGAACCTTCCCAAAGCTTGGTAAGCAGTGCATAGATCACTCATCCCATCATGTCATTTTGGTAGAGCAATCCAAAACTAATCTCATTGCCCCCTGGTCTCCCAATAGCCTTATTATACCTGCCTCTGCTTCAAATATCTATCTTAAAAGAAGCAATGGTCTCTGATTCAACCATTCCCTGATGCAAAGCATTCCATGCGCCAGTAACTCTCTCTGGACAGAAATTTCTCCTCACTTTCTCCTCACTTTCTCAGTGATCGTTTTAAATTGATGACCTCTGATTGCCAGCTCCAGATCCAGAGAAAATTGACTTTCCCTTTTAAATCTATCAAAACCCTTCATAATCTTAAAAAAAAACCGCTCTCAAATTTCTTCTTGGCTTTCTCTCCTTTAGTGGAAATACACTTAGTGTTTTGTTTAATCTACATTGTATGCTCACTATGGCTTTAATGTCCTATATATAATGGGGTGCCCAAAACTGCACACAGTATTCGAACTGCATTCCCTTTATCTATACATTTCGTGATTTGTATTAATTTATTTTATATTTTTCAAATACAATTTGTCTTTCACAAATCCATTTTGCTGTCCTCTATTAACCTATGCAATTCTAAATGCTTACAAATTTGATTTTGAATTAGGGAATCTAAGCATTTGCCCACAACAGATGATAGACTAACTGCTCTGTAGTTGTCCAGTTTATCCTTCTTTCTCTTTTGAATAAAGGTGCTACATTAGCTACTCTACAGTCCCATGCCATAATGTCTCTGTTGTACCTTCATCATCTGTAATTAAACTATCTCCTTCATCCCTCAGTAGTCCTATATTTTTTAATTCTGTTTAAAGAAGTCCTTACTATTTCCTTTTGTATTATTTGCTAGTTTTTTTGTATTCCCTTTTAGTCTATCTAATCTCCTGTTTCACGACCTCACTATACTCTCTATTCAAGACTATCTTTAACATTGTTAGCTCTAACGTTATCATATACCTCTTAAATTTTAGTTTTAATCTTTCTATTTATTCATGGAACTCTATACCTTGATGGAATGTATTTATTTTGTGCTCTATGCATCTCGTATATGAAGATTTCCCACTGCTGATCTGTCAATCTGTGCTAACTTTTCTGTCCAGTTAATTTGGGGCAGATTCCCTCGTATCTTGCTGAGCTTCATGCTTTTCTGGTCTAGCACCATTATCATTGTCCTTTCAATTCCTACATTAAACCTAACTGTTGTGGTTATATAAGAACATAACAACATAAGAAATAGGAGCAGGAGTAGGCCATTTGGCTCCTCGAGCCTGCTCCGCCATTCAATAAGATCATGGCTGATCTTCCACCTCAACTCCACTTTCCTGCACTATCCCCATACCCCTTGAGTCCCTTAATATCCAAAAATCTAACGATCTCTGTCTTGAATATACTCAACGACTGAGCTTCCACAGGCCTCTGGGGTAGAGAATTCCAAAGATTCACCACCCTCTGAGTGAAGAAATTTCCCTTCATTCAGTCCTAAATGGCCGACTCCTTATTCTGAGACTGTGACCCCTGGTTCTAGACTCCCCAGCCAGGGGAAACATCCTCCCTGCATCTACCCTGTCGAGCCCTGTAAGAATTTTGTATGTTTCAATGAGATCAGCTCTCATTCTTCTAAACTCCAGAGAATATAGGCCTAGTCTACTCAATCTCTCCTCATAGGACAATCCCCCCAACACAGGAATCAGTCTGGCGAACCTTCGTTGCACTCCCTCTATGGCAAGTCTATCCTTCCTTAGGTAAGGAGACCAAAACTGCACATTATACTCCAGCTGTGGTCTCACCGGGGCCCTATATAATTGCAGTAAGATGTCTTTACTCTTATACTCAAATCCTTTTGTAATAAAGGCCAACATACCATTTGCTTTCCTAATTGCTTGCTGTACCTGCATGTTAACTTTGTGATTCGTGTACAAGGACACCCAGGTCACTCTGAACACCAACATTTCCCAATCTCTCACCATTTAAAAAATACTCTGCTTTTCTATTTTTCCGACCAATGTGGATAACTTCGCATTTCTCCACATTATATTCCATTTGCTATGTTCTTGCCCACTCACTTAGCTCGTCTATATCCCCTTGAAGCCTCTTTGCATCCACCTCACAACTTACATTCCCACCAGCTTTGTATCATCAGCAAACTTGGATATATTACATTTAGTCCCCTCATCCAAATCATTGATGTAGATTGTGAATAGCTGAGGCCCAAGCACTGATCCTTATGGTACCCCACTAGTTATAGCCAGCTAACCTGAAAATGACCCGTTTATTCCTACTCTCTGTTTTCTGTCCGTTTACCAATCCTCAGTCCATGCTAGTATATTACCCCCAATCCCATGAGCCTTAATTTTGTTTAATAAACTCTTGTGTGGCACTTTATCGAATGCCTTCTGAAAATCCAAATACACCACATCCACTGTTGTTCTGCTAGTTACAACCTCAAAAAACTCTAACAGGTTTATCAAACACGATTTCCCTTTCATAAATTCATGTTGACTCTGCCCAATCCTATTATTATTTTCTAAGCGCCCTGTTACCAAGTCCTTAATAATAGATTCTAGCATTTTCCCTACTACTGATGTCAGGCTAACTGGTCTGTAGTTCCCCGTTTTCTCTCTCCCTCCTTTCTAATTTCTCCAATACTACTTTTTCGCTAATACTAACTTCTTTCAGTTCCTCATTCTCACTAGACCCTTGGTTCTCCACTATTTCTGGGAAGCTTATTGCGTCATCTTCCGTGAAAACAGACACAAAGACCCCGATTTTCGGCTTGTGTGGGGAATGGTTGGACTTCCCCGAATGTGAGGTTTCTGACACACATAAAAAAGTGTCAGCCAGCTCCACGCAATTTTCCCTCAAGTGGCCAATTAATTCCCAGCATGTGGGAAGCCTTGCTAATTGTCCAATTTGAGTCAGAAATCCCCACAGTATGATGTCATCATTCGTGGTGCTTTCAAGGTCCATGGCAAGCACTGCATCCTCTGAAGGCTTCCAAATGAACCACACAGGATGGCAGAGTAGCCTGCAGCAGCTGTGGCCAGTGCCAGACCCCGAGCTGCCTCCAAATTTGACAAGGCTTCACTGCAGGCATTATTGGATGGGGTTAGGGCCCACAGGGAGGTCCTCCTCCCTAGGTCAAGGAGGAAGAGGCCTCCCACTGAGACCAATGCTGCATGGATGCAGGTGTCAGCAGATGCCAACTCGCTGGGAGTCACCAGAAGAACCTTGGCATTACATCTGTAACTCCTTCCTTTACTCCCCCACAGTACCATCCAGAGCCCCCATCCTCACTGTGGAGGAGGAAGAGGCTGTGCAGCCAGACTCCTCAGAGGAAGCTCCAACCTCTGAGGGCGCAGCGTCAGCAGAAGTAAGCGCACCCAGCACCAGCGCAGACACTCGCACCTCGAGGGGACCTTCGGGACATAGAGTAGTGTTGTCACCTGGTGTTTCACAGCTCACCAGTGAGCCTCAGCAGATTCTGGAGACAGGAACAGCAGTGGAGAGTCCTCGTCGGAGGGCGCAGGACTCTGCCAGCTCAGCTCAGCTGAGCTGCATGTCGACCCTCTGCCTCTGGGTCCATCCGCAAGAGAAGAGGTGATGGATCTCCATGCACAAATGCAGGAGTCTCTGGCAGGTTTTGTCTCCAGGGTCGCTGCGAGTGTGGAGCGAATGGAGGAGTCCCAAGCGACCATGAGCAGAGCCTTTGTGGAGTCATTGGCGCATGAACGCATCACCATGGAAAGGTTGGCAAGCTCCATGGAGGAGATAACTCGCCAGGGTACGGAAAACATGGTGAGTGCACATAAGAAAATGACATCTCTTGAGGAGCATTGGCCATCTGTTGATCAGAGAAACCAGATCCTCCTGGAAGTCCTTCTGAGTAGGACTGCCAGTGCAGATACGGGTCCCCATGGCCCCCTAAAGCGCAGCAAGGTGCTCTCAAGCCACTTCCAAACGCTGGCCCCCTCTGGCCTGTGCAGCTTCAGGTGAGTGAGCAGCAGCCTGGTGCTCCTGGTGCTCATCATGCTGTTCCTGGTTCTGCTGCTGCCGCCTCTGCTGCTGGAGTTCCTGTAATGGCAAGAAGGGAAGGAAAAAAAGTCATCCCACGCTTCTCGTAGATGGCTCCGCTGAGGAAGCGCTGAGGGTGGCGAGAGGGGCTTCCCAGGAGATCGCATTGGAGAAGTGTGTGAGGCTCCAACCTTCCACAGCTGTGCCTAAGCCTTGAAGAAGTAGCCCCAAACCTGCAACAACAAGGTCCTTCAACATACAAGTGCTGGCCCTTTAAAGCGCAGCTTCTCCTTACCTGCAGCTGACAGCTAGCAAGCTTCACACCAGCTCTCAGCAGCGGGGTTCCCCGCAGGCGGGTTTCAGGTGGGGAAAGCCCCAAAGTCGCAATGGCACGGGAAAATCAACTTCAAGAAGCAGATAATTGCTTGTTAGTGCTCCGACGACCAGTCCCGCCAGCGGCGGCTGGGACTGAAGCGGGGCGCGGGGAAACGGCAGGCCGAAAGTCGGACGGGGCGGGGAATCAGGCGGGGGGGGGGGGTCCCGACCCGCTTTTTCGCCGATTTTCGGCCCCCGGCCGCATGAAAAGCCGCCCAACGGCAACCAGAAAATCGGGGCCAAAGTATTTGTTTAATTTCTCTGCCTTTTCCTTATTCCCCATTATAATTTCTCCTGTCTCAGCCTGTAAGGGACCCACATTACTTTCGCTAATCTTTTCTTTTTTACATACCTATAGAAGCTTTTGCAGTCTGTTTTTATGTCTCTCGCTAGTTTACTCTCATATTCTATGTTCCCTTTCTTTATCAATTTTTTGGTCCTCCTTTGTTGAATTCTATAATCCTCCCAATCGTCAGGCTTACTACTCTTTTTGGCAACATTATAAGCCTCTTCCTTTGATCTAATACTATCTTTAACTTCTCTTGTTAACCACAGTTGGACCACTTTTCCTGTGGGGTTTTTGTGCCTTAAAGGAATGTATATTTGTTGTAAATTATGTATTAATTCTTTAAATGCTAGCCATTGCTTCTCTACCATCATACCTTTTTAACGTGGTTTCCCAATCTACTTTAGCCAACTCGCCCCTCATAACTACATACAGGAAACTTTCTGGTATCCGGCACGGACGGGACCGACGTGGTGCCGGTTCAGCAACAATTCCGGATAACCGAACGCTATAGTGAAAGATACGGACCTTAGAGCTCCGTATGAAGCAATAAACCCTGTTGCTTAGCTTCAGAAGAACGTCCACAAGTTGCAAGCGTCTCTGTAGCTTAGCAACAGCTGCAGCCAAACCCTTGCCTTCCTCAAGTTGTTGCTGTGCAAGTAATAAAAGTTAGCTGAAACTGACTCCTGAATTTTGCCAGTTAACCGACATTTCCGGTTATTTAGGGGCCGGTTAATCAAAAGTTTCCTGTAGTTTGCTTTGTTTAGATTTAAGACCCTACTTTCAGATTTAACTAAATCACTTTCAAACTCGATATAAAATTCTATCATATTATGGTCACTCTTCCCTAAAGGCACCTTTACCACAAGGTTATTAATTAACCCATTCGTGTTGCACAATACTAGATGTAAAATAGCCTGTTCCCTAATTGGTTCCTCAACATACTGATCTAGAAAACTATCATGCATGCATTCCATGAATTTGTCCTCCACACTATTACTGCAAATTTGGTTTGCGCAGTCTATATGTAGATTAAAGTCCCCCATGATTACTGTATTACCCTTGTTACATGTGCCTCTAATTTCCTGATTTATACTCTGTCGTACATCACAACTACTGTTTGGGGGCCTATAAACAACTCCCACCAATGTTTTCTGCCCCTTGCTGTTTCTTAGCTCCACCCAAACAGATTCTACTTCTTGATTTTCGGAGCTAAGATCCTTTCTACTGTCTTTATCCCATCCTTTATTATCAGGGCTACCCCTCCTCCTTTTCCATTTTGCCTATCTCCTCTAAAAGTTAAGTATCCTGGAATATTTAGTTCCCAACCTTGGTCGCTTTGCAACCACATCTCCATAATGGCTATTAGATCAAACCTATTAATTTCTATCTGCTCTATTAATTCATCTATTTTGTTGTGAATGCTTCGCGCATTCAGATATAGTGCCTTTAGCTTTGACTTATTTCTATTTTTCCCTGATGTCACCTTAGTCACTGATGCCTTATTACCTTTGTTCCTCTCTGTCCCTTCCTGACTCACTCTGCTTATTTTTACCCAAAACTCTACTCCACTCTAGAGATTTGCCATTTCTCTCACTGCTTTTAAATTTACTCTTTTTCCTGAATCCTCTCACCCCCCTTCATTAGTTTAAAGTCCTGTTGACTGCCCTAGTTATTCAGTTCGCCAGGACACTGGTCCCAGCCCGGTTTAAGTGGAGCCCGTCCCAACGGCACAGCTCCCTCTTTCCCCTGTACTGGTGCCAGTGCCCCATGAACTGAAACCCCTTCCTCCCACACCACACTTTGAGCCACGCATTTAATCCTCTAATCTGTTTGTCGCTATGTCAATTTGCACGTGGCTCAGGTAACAATCCAGAGATTATTACCTTTTGAGGTTCTGCTTTTTATTTTGGATCCTAGCTCCTCAAACTTCCTCAGCAGAACCTCATTCCTAGTTCTACCTATGTGGACCACGACAACTGGATCCTCCCCCTCCCACTCCAAGTTCTCCTCCAGCCTCGAGGAGCTGACTTTAACTCTGGCACCAGGCAGGCAACACAACCTTCGGAACTCTTGGTCGCAGCTGCAGAGAACAGTTTCTATCCCCCTGACTATACTGTCCCCTACCACAACTACATTCCCTTTCACTCCCTGACTTGAATGGCCTCCTGCACCATGGTACCATGGTCAGCTTGCTCATCCATCCTGCAGGCTTTTCCCTCATCCACACAGGCAGCAAGAACCTCGTACCTGTTGGACAAGGGCAAAGGCTGAGGCTCCTCCAGCACTGCAGCTGGGATCCCCTTACCTGCCTGAGTTGCAGTCACACCCTCCTGTCCCTTACCACTAACCAGACCTGTACCCACTACCTAACCTAAGGGGTGTGACTGCCTGGATCAAAGTGTCCAGGTAACTCTCCCCATCCCTGATGCCCCGCAATGTCTGCACCTCGGATTCCAGCTCAAAAACTCTGAGCTGAAGTTCCTCAAGATGCACTTACTGCAAACGTGGTTGTCCGGGGTCACAATGCTCTCTACAAACTCTCACATGCTGCAGTTGCGGCACACCACCTGCACTGCCATCCCTATATGACCTTGTTTTAAAATTTGTAATTAGGTACCTTTAATTTAGTGTAGTTTGTTGACTACTTACTCGACCTAGAATAAGTTATGGGTACTGAAATTAAATATCTACCTGTAACACAAAGCACTACACTTAGTGTAGGCAAAAAGCAGCAACTCCTTCCCCCTCTTCTCCGAATTCCCACTCTTTCCAAATTCCCAATTAAAACACTCTGTTTAAGTACACTCCGTTTTAATCCTGCTCTCTGCTACTATTTACTAATTTACAAATTGTTATCCTACCCTTCATTTCCCTGCACTAAATCATGCAGTGCTTCTTATTGGACTAGAAACAAATTGACCTAGGAAGCAGTTGTGGATGCATTCTTCACTTTGACCACATGCATTACCTTTATTCCAGTCTGTCTTGAAATAGTTAAAATCACCCTGTATTGTTGCTCTGTTCTTCCATATCTCTTTGAGCTGTCTGCAGATCTCTACTTCTATCTCATCTCCACTGTTTGATGGCCTGTAATGCACAACAAGAATTGTACCATTTCCCTTCCTAATACTTAACTCTGACTATATGGATTCTCAATTAATGCAAATCCCTTTGGTATAACGTTCTAGAACTTTCAGCAGTGCCCCTTCCTTCCTGCACCAGCCAGTGATGTCCTTCACCACTCAGGCAACATAGCACTAGGGACTTCCAATTATGACTGCAAAAGCTGCCCCTAACTATAGAATTCTCCAGTACTAGCACTCTCCTATTCTTTTAGTCTAACTCCCTTTCACCCCATCAGGTGGTGATCCACGAATCCACATTATTGCTCAGGATCCTCCTCCTATTGTCACTGTCCACCTCAGACTTGTACAACACAAGGGGCGCGATCTTGCCAGCCCTGGGGAGGCGGGTTTGGAAGCGAGACTGCCAGGAAAATGGCAGAATCTGTGGGCGGGTGCCCATCCCACCCCGCCTCCGTGCCATCTTCCCAGGAGGCGGGTAGCCAACCCACGCCGGGTCCCATCTCCTGGAGGCGGGAAGGGGATTACAGCCACTTAACTGCCTGTTAACAGGTAGTTAACAGGCAGTTAAGAGGATTATCCCCATTTTTCCAACAGAGGCGCGGGCTTCCCGACGTCGGGAAACCCCGCCAGGGTCACCGAGGTGAGGAGGGAGTCGGAGGGGTGCAAAAGTGCGCTGTGATGGGTGCAAGTGTGGAGAGGTAAGTGTTGAGGTGAGTGGAAAGTGATAGAAAATGTTTACTTACCTTTGTTTCTTCCTGCAGGCTTCAACAGTTGGGGATGCGGAGAGTCTCGCATCTCACCGGCAGAGATGACCGATGGCTGCTGCATTCTCCACTGCAACATCCATCTAATTTCTGCTAAAGAAAGGGGTCTGATGAGTCTTGAATACAAGAACTCATCAAACAACATAGAATGTCAGTGTTTGACAGCTTCACAGAGCTGTCAAACGATGACAATTCATCTGTCAAAATGTTCTCTGTAACTGGCTTCCCCTTAATTGGCCTGCTGAGCCCGTTGGGCGGGCTTAACAAGGTCAATCAAGGAAAAATAGCGTGGGTTGGCCACAAGTCGATGGAGGCGGGACTAAAACCTGACCAGCAGCAGTCACGCCTCCAACGCACCCCCATTGACAAAATCGCCCCCTAAGTATCTATTGGAGAATTCTAATAACTGAGGGACTTCTTACACTGGTGAATTCTGTCTTCCTCTACTGTACGTTCACATGGTCACCCACTCTATCTACACTCCGTGTTCTGAACTGTCCAGCACTGCCTCTTGGGTGACCACATCGTGGAGAGTACAATCCAGAAACCCTTCACCTTCCTGACCCTGCGGAGTGTGGCCAATTATTGCTCAAGCTTAGATGTCCTCCGCAACAGAGACTCCATCATCTGACACTTGGTGCGAATGTTCTGCACCTGGATACATTGATGATCCATGGTGGTTCAAATATTGCAGCGCACATGAGGGTTCCCTGCACTGCCATCCCTTTGTGTCTAATGCAAATAGTGTTAACCTGAACTACCATTAGCACTAAACCTTCAAGAAGCAAACTGCTTACTCACTTTACGCAAGTGTTAATTATAGGAAAAGAAACTCTTGTCTAATTGCACCTCCAAAGCTGAATTCCCTCTGAGGGTAAAAAACACTCTCCAGCGGCTTCTCACAGCTCCATTTGTGTCGATGCAGAATCCTGTGGCAGGAAAGTAGTTTTAAGCAGTAGCCATCTCCCTGGCCAACATTACATAGTTCTTCTATCGGCTGCCAATGTAAGATGAGTTACATTTTCAAATGGTTCTTCTCTGCCTTGCATGAGATAGAATACCTTGTTAACGAGTAGTGTTCCATTTGTTGGTCCATCTGAGAATTGTCAAAACTCTTCAAGAATGGTGAATTTAATTGCTGAGGTCCATTAAGTACTCCAATACCTTTTTTAGTTTGAGTTCAGTAAAAACAACTTAAGCTATCCTAACATATTACAGCTTTAAAAAATAATTCTTATTTTTTTTTCCTCAGATTTAGATGGGCTAACACTAAACAATATTTCAACTGATACTTCTGGATTCTTCATATGCACCTCGAAAAATAAAATCAGAGCAGTCTCCTGTAACATAACCTTAGCAGTAATGCCTCGTAAGTACCATGCCTAAGATAAGCCAATTTAATGTGACTTGATTTTAATTGTTATGCAATTGCGATGAACTTATTGTAATGTAAAATCAAGTGTAGCACTTCTATTTTTATTGAGACTTTTATTTCATAATATATATATAAAACAAAACTATTGGGCTAGACAATTACTGTGGCATAGTAAATCAGTATTTTTATTAGATTTTTCTTCAAAAAATGTGCTGTGATTACATCACTTCAGTAGAAATAAATTTGTCTTAATTGTTAGTTAATTCAAATTAGTTATATTGCATTCCTGTTGCCAGCATTCTGCTGGGTTAGAGGATAGTTTCAAGTGGAGTAGCGTGCTAGTGGAGCCACCATTTTTATTGTGGATATAAGATGAATGAGACTGCAGCACATCAACTTAGCTCTGATTCCTTATTCCAGACAGCATGTAATGTCAATGAATGCAATAGCTTTATTGTCTGGATTTGTAGAGTTTTTTTTTTAACGTAGATTTCCCAAAGCACCGCTCACCATTAGTTCAGAGCATGGGCAGAAAAGTGGCGGATTTAGGTGGGAAGTGCTATGTGGAAGGGTGATGGAGTTAAGCACTTGAGGATGATGGGAGCTGGCATGGGATCCGCTTCCTCTGCTTCCAAATCTCTTGTATTTCTTTGTCGATCACTAATATCAACAATACCGCCAAGAATTAACATGTATCTTTTTTTATTCATTCACGGGATGTGGGCGTCACTGGCAAGGCCAGCATTTATTGCCCATCCCTAATTGCCCTCGAAGGTGGTGGTGAGCCGCCGCCTTGAAACGCTGCAGTCCGTGTGGTGAAGGTACTCTCAGTGCTGTTAGGTAGGGAGTTCCAGGATTTTGACCCAGCAACGATGAAGGAACGGCGATATATTTCCAAGTCAGGATGGTGTGGAACTTGGAGGTGGTGGTGTTCCCATGTGCCTGCTGCCCTTGTCCTTCTAGGCGGTAGAGGTCGCGGGTTTGCGAGGTGCTGTCGAAAAATCTTTTTTAGAAAGGGATCTTGGGTAAGGGTAGGCGCCAGTAGAGATGATAGAATGTCATGTGAACCGAACGCAATGCTGAGGAAGGCAACATGGAATAATGTAGGATGAAAGGTTGGATAGTATTTTGGCGTTTTACCTTTGGGAGGAACCATGAGAAACATTGTAGAACTTTTCCTAAGGAGTTAAAATGGGTGGGTGGAGTTGATGTGTGGTCTTTGGAAGAAACTCTCCTGGTAGACCATATGTCCTTTTCTCAATGCATGGTTGCTTCTATTTTTAATTGTAGTAACTTAGAGGGAGTCTTTGTGTAAGTACTTGTACAAAAAAAATCAATACAAGTTGTATGAACCGTATTTAATGGAAAGTAACGTCGTTCTATGTATGAATCTTTTTTTCTTTTTTTTTAGCATCAATGAACATTGCCTTTTATGCAGGAATTATTGGGGCTGCAGTAGGTGCCTTAATAATCCTTGGCATCATTGTTTACTGTTGCTGTTGTCGTGATAATGGAAAAACACCTGAAGATTATGAAATGGAGTAAGTAGAAATTACAATTGAACCCTGATAATGATAATACTCTGCGTTCTTGAAATAGTGCCATGAAATCTTTAACATCTGCCTGAGTAGAACCTCAGAGTGACATCTCAACCACATCCAGTTGCAGATCCTTTTTTACGCATCAGAGAAATGGTGAAGGCGTTTCAAAAATAAACTAACTGAACTTGAATAATACTGGTGTGAGGCACTGGATGACTGGGCTGTTTGATTGGCTGCAATTTAGTTAAGCCATTGTCATGCGTGTTTGATTTATTTTCAGGTTCCCGTATAATTTTGAACCTAGCGAATTTTAGCCGGAGCCGCATTGTGTTGCAAGTGTCCCCAGCCATACACCTCCCGCAACTCCCTGTCCTCAATCAAAAGCAAAATACTGCAGATGCAGGAAATCTGAAACAAAAAAGGTCATCGGCCTGAATGAGTAACTCCGTTTCTCTCTCTCGCTCCACAGATGCCTGCTTACCTGCTGAGAGTTTTCTGGCTTTATCCCTGTCCTCAGTGTTGTTAGCGTCCTGCCTCTTCGCTTTCTCCCTTCTCCTTTAGCTGCCTGATTTCACTGGCTTTCTATGAAAGGAGATAGATACAAACTGAAGTGGAGAAGTAAAATGAAATAGAAATGTGTGAAAGAGAGCCGGAGCAATTTCTTTCCGATTTTCCAGTATCCTTAGTTAGAGGGACACGTAGGGTTGCCAACCCTCCAGGATTGTCCTGGAGTCTCCAAGAATTAAGGATTAATCTCCTGGACACTGCTGCAAGCAACCCGAGAGAAAAATCAGAGGAGCATTAAAATAAATTATGTATTTTTCCCATTTTCTTCAAACGCTTTTGTTCCTTAGTTATAAAACATTCCTGGCGATGGTAATAAAGGCTGTTTGACTGGGCGGGATGGTTGGAGGTGGGAGATCTTGTCATGAAATCTCCAGGAATGCGTCCAACCAGAGTTGGCATGAGTAGCTGAAATTATTTTGGAGGACTCGGCTGATTGCAAAATGTTTTCCGAAATGCTGAATTAGATTGATTTTTTTTTTTTTTGCTTTGCTTGTCGTCAAGTATTACCTGTTGCGTGAGTGAGCTGCGCTCAAATGTGGGCTTAAAAAATATATAATCGGCATAATGGCCCTGAAATTAGGATCGGGAGCTTGCCGTGCGTGCAAGCCCCCGATGTGCACTTACCCGGCGCGCTGACATTTCAATCCTGGCCCGCATTGCATTTCCTCTCACTGGCCCGCTTCAGGTCCTACCGCGCTGTGCGTGCGTGACCCAGCGGCGTACTTAGTGCAATGAGCTGGCTGGGATCACGTGAGCACAGGGCAACCAATGGGAGGCTGCAAAAGTTCATTCATGAGTTTGATAGTGAGAGCTGTCAAACTCATGAAAACTCCTGGCCCCAAAACACTACTTAAACTTGAAAGAAAATTTTAAAAAACATTGCACTACTTAAATGAACCATAAATAACTGTAAAAAACTATTTTAAACAATAATTTTAAAATTTGAAAAAATTATTATATAAAAAATTGGGGCTAAAACTAAACTTACCTTACTGTAAATTCTTTAAAAATAATAAACCTGTGGAAAAAAAAAATGTATAAATTGTATTAATAGACCACTTACCTGTAAAACTAAGTACTTACGTGTGGTTTTTCAATGCGTAAAAACTGGAGGCCTTTGCACATGTGCAACTCTCTAAAAATAAAGGAAATCCAAGTCGCACGCGCTGCCTGTGTAGCCGCACGCGTTCAGCCTCTTAACCCCTTGGGTCAGAGGAGAGGAAATGCCGGTTTTCCCCGCATGCGCTGTGCATGCTGAAAACCGGCAATTCCTCCGGGCACACGCGTGAGTACCCCGTCCGTACTCACGCATTGGGAGAGGAATTACTGGGCCATTATACGTTTGCAACAGAGTGTCAGGATTTTGCTACAAAAAAAAGTGTGCCTACTCCTGCAGAACTGAAGTATCAGTGTACTGTTGAGGCTAGGGTTACCCATTATGGAGCTCATTCCTACCAGGGAGTTCTGTACTGGGGACTAGGGTCAGCTGTGAGGGGATGAGTGACCCAGCTTGGCTGAAAGTTTGGAGAGGATCACTGGGAGAGGCAGATGGTCTGTTCTCAACAGCTGTGGTAGCTCCGTTGTGGTCTGTGTGACTGAGACTGCTGGTGGGGCTGTTCAAGGTAAGTATGTGGGCTCTTCCTTGCTCACCTCTTCGGGTGAGTGACTGCTCTTTTTTAAATGCTGGCAGAAGTGCCCTTTGTTGCACTGTTTGTGTGTGGGTTGGGGGGGTGGAGGGGTGCAGAGTCTCATTTCTTCTGTTTTCCTCTGCCGAGGCCTTTTTAAAAAAAAATGCAAATTCAGCTTTGACTTCCTCTGCCTCCGTTTGCTTTTGGGTATTTTTTTTAACGTCTTTTTCCCTTCCGTTTTCTGTTCCTCTTTTGGCGCTAGCAGAATGCGGTGAATTGGAGAGCCAAGCTTCAGAATTTTGAGTTCTGTTTTTTTTTAAATGTTGAAAGGCTCTGGGGACACTCTGGAGCCCTTATGTAGTGTGAGGTTGTTGCAGCGGAGACCTGGCCCCCTCTGCCTAGCAACTGACCCAAGATGTACCAAGTTGGGAAAGCAGTGTGCTCGTCTTTGGGAAATGCCAAACACGACCGCAGGTTCATTAGAAAAATTAAAAGGAATTGTGAACCCTCTTTTAAAAAAAAAAATTACAGGTGTACAGGTGGTGATGTCACCTGAACTCCCAAACTGACTCTTTGGGCTGGATTTTGTGGGGAGTCAACGGGCACGATTGGTGGCGGGTCGGGACCCTGCTGTGAACACGCCTCCACGCGCCTTTCCCCGATGTCGCGTCCATCAGCGCTGAGCAGATCCGACACACAGTGGTGGGAGAGGCAATTAACACTGGTTTTATCCCAGCTTTTTGGATTTGACAGGTCGCCCACTGGTTTCCCGCTGTGCCTCGACCTCGTCTGTGAGGCTGAGGCAGGAGGTCAGTGGCCATTGAATCAGCTGATGAGTTGACAGCTTCAAATGTCAAGTCAGAGCTCCCAGCTGATTGAGAAATGTTCCCTTAACCACTAGCTTATCTGAACTGCATTTCCACTACAGATTCAGGATGCTGCAAGTCTTCACACAAGTCTCCATCCAGTCTGACCTCATTACCTCTCCCACTATTGACAGATCGCTTCTGTCATCTCTACTTCACCTGCCATCTATTCCATCAGCATGGGGACCCTAAACTCTCTCACCTTGGTCCTCAGAATCCCACCACGAGCAGCCCCAACACCAGCAGCACCAGGCAAACCAGCAGCACCAACAACACCAACCTTCTCCGCAATCAACTGAAGCTGAACAGGGCATCAGCACCCAAGCACATTGCTTCTTGGGAGGCCAGGGATGGCCTCACCATGGCCAGATGTACTTCACTTGACGCTGTACACCCTGGCTGCCACATAATGCGTCAGGTTGGCACCACCCCACACCAACACTGTAAAGCATCCCTACAATGTCCAAGCCATTCCTTTCACACTCATCACCATTGCGAGGGGTACCGTTATGGCTCACCATTCACTGCAACTCACTAAGCCACTTCCAAAGGTGCACACAAATCTGTCCAAGAATGCAAAGTGTTGAAAATAAAGGTTTCAATGTTTGACACCACATTAACACAAACTTTACATGAACATTGCATAAAACACCCAAGTGCCTACGCTTGTGTGTTGTTAGTTGGTATGATTGCACTAGGATGAGGGTGAGTGTGAGGGGTGGCTAGTGAGATGGGGATGTGATAATGTAGGTAGAGGGGGATCGGTGGAGGTGCAAGGTAAGTTGGTGTAAGGATGTGCAGGAGTAGGGTAAGGAAGGCAGAGTGTTGGGGATGTGATGAGAGGCACAGCAGGATGAGGTTGTGTGTGGCTTTGTACTAATGTTTTGTGATCTACTGAGGTCATTGAAACGTTTACGGCACTGCACCCAGGTCCTCCTGACCACAACCCTGCTTGTGCCCTCCTCTGCAATGTGCAACCAGGCTGTGTTGCTCTCCAGGGGAGGTCTCTTCCGCCCATGGGAAGGGAAGGGAAGGGAAGGGAAGAGGACCTCGCGTGCTGTGACTCCCTCCATAAGCATATGGAGGGAGTCATGGGAGAGCCTGGGTGCAGCCCTGCACCTCTGTGCAGTGCTTGTCAGTGTTTGCAGCACCTCAATGTTGTAGAACACTGACAGCACAAATGTCAACATAAAATTGGCCATGGTCCCTTTAAGGAAACCGGCTGATGACGCATCATCAAATGATATCATCAGACCTGCTTCCTTTAATTGGCCGGTAAATGTGCTGGGCGGGCTTAACGAGCCCAATCTCAGGAAAATAATTTCAGAGGCCGGGGTAGACAGCAGCGGGGTCGGGACCCGCCGAGGTTCGTAAAATCCAGCCCTTAATATTTTCCGCCTTGTGTATTGTCAAACTCCACATCTCCTAAGAGGAGTGAACTTCATGAACAAGTAAATTTAGCATGTTCCACATTTTCCTTATGTTACTTTCCTTATGTTAAAGGGGTTAATACTGTTGATGTGTTTTACAGGGATCCACAGTACAGGAGGGAAGGCGAAGAGGAGGAAGAGGAGTTACCGGAGCGAGATTCTGCAAAGCGTGGTCATCGGGGAGAGTACTATGATGAAGTTCCTTATGAGAATGATGACGAGAACTATCCCCGTTCTACTGTAGAAGTTCCATTGGCACCTCCAAATAAACCAAAATATGTGCCAGAGAATTATGATGTGTAAAACAAGCTGTTCTCTAATACAGGGTAGTAGCTTTAGTTCAATGGGTGAAATAATTTGGGTCTTGAAACTACAAAATTAAATAGTGAGCTATTATGATGGTTTCATATAATAATACAAGTAGACAAAAGATTCATTTTTTTTAAATGTACCTTTTCTACAGGTTTTGCAGTCTTCCAAGTATCTCTTTGGATTTCAGTTCCCTCTTGAAAGTGGAAAATCTAAGTCATTTTCACCATTTCAAATCAACAGTAGTATTTTGCTGCTTTTTAGTCTAGTACTTTTTTTTTAAAGGAAAGTAATTGTTTCTTTAAAATAAAAATTATGTTCAAATGTTGGCTACTGAATAGTTTTAGTCAAATAACTTAGAATGTCCTGTAACAAAATCAAAGATAATCTGGAAAATGGCTATTTTACAGTGGTCTGAGTACCTTGGTTGCAATTGGAATGTGTCCGCTTCTCTTTTTACAGAACCATATGGGGAACTCGCAGGGCTCGTCGGAGAAACGCTTCAGAGTTTATTTTGTTAAATGAAAGCCGAGCAGACTATGCGGAGATTTGATAGAGGCGTTTAAAATCATGAAGGACTTAGACAAGAGGTTTGGAGTGGTCAGTGTGTTTGTGAAAAATGATCTGAATGAATCAGTGAGATGGATAAACTAAATGACCTCTTCCCATTCCTAAATTCTTATGCTACAAGAAGCCACACGTGATATTTTCAAACTGATGTATTTTTGACAGTTGTAAATACCACACTTGTGATGCCACGTCACTACTGATACCACAGCAAGCTATCATACGGTTAACTGTTTCTGGGCATGTTTAGAAGAAGAAACTATTGGATTTTTAGCCAAACATTAAGTATTATAGAATAGAATTATAGAATCATGCAGCATAGGATGCCATATGGCCCATCATGTCTTTGAAAGAGCTATTTAATGGGAACTTAATTTTTAATTTCATTGGTAAGGATTACCTGTTTAACACATTATTCATGAGTCATAAGGTTATATTAATATATAGTATTGGGGGAGTAATTGAATGGAGAGGCTCTCATCTCAAACCATGTCAAAGTTGTGAGTACCAGAAGTTCCAACAGGTCCTGTTTCTATCGACGAGTTTGTATTCTTTATAATATACTTTATAACTTTCTTTTTTTTAAAAAAAAACTGAAATTGGTTTGATCGGCTTACTAGCACTAATGAAATATAACTTGCTGGTATTCTATCATGGTTGGCAGAATAAGGAACTTTTTGATATTAAGACATCATGCATGTACTGTGGTTGTAAGTTTTCTACCATTCTAAAACAGTTTGTTATAAATAACAATTTGTATAATTACCATTTTTTTTTAACTATTGTAAAGAATTTGTCTATTAAAAGGGTCTTGGGTAAAATGCCTTCAGAGTTTACTGGTTTCACAAACCAATTGTGATCTAGTAAAATGAATCACTATGAAATTCCAGTGGCAGTTTTGAAAATTGCTTGCCTTGTTCATTGCTGCTGAAATTTGAATTTGAGTTGTACATTTTTTTGTGTTTAGCTCCTAAATGCTGTACAAATGTGACATCTTAATCATTGAATAAGAAAATGAACATAGTGATTTGAAGAGACCTGTTAATGTTATCCAAGTTGTAGTTTGTGCTAAAGTTGGACAATTGGGAATTGCCATTCTTAACTTCAATATTTACATCCAGTATGATATGGGGGTACAGTAATACTTCAATAATTCTGTTAACACTGAAATTTGAACTTTTACAAAGATATGCTGTATATTCTACCAATCTAGTGGAAGAAATCAAGTATGAAATCACTCATTAAAATAAATACTGGATTTGGAAATTATCCTTTGCTTTCAAAAATGGCAGTTTACAAATTGATCATTTGTGCCAATAAAAGTTAATGTTCTAAAGTAATTTCACACATTGTCAGTGTTCCGTGGTATTATAAAATGTAATGCATTTATACAGATACATGTGGGTTCAACTTTTGCCTTAATTTTATTGATTGCATTGTATAAATGTCTTTTAATAAATGTTTTATAGACTCTACTTGACATTTTGAAGGCATTAGGTTTTAATTTTTGATGGGACCTGAAAATTTCAGCATTTTGCCATCCAGGCCAGTAGTGCATAACAGTTTGTCTCCTAATATAAGCCTAATCAGAACTGAACTGAAGTCTCATTCAGTCATGCCCCGGAAATTCTAATTGGCTCAGATTTTGTTGCAGTCACACCCATCTCGGCAAGTGGTTAGTATCCCATCGAATGCGTGACTTGCACATGGTGGAGACAACTTCATAGGACATAGGAACGGGAGTAGGCCATTGAGCCCCTCGAGCCTGTTCCACCATTCAATGAGATCATGGCTGATCTGCGACCTAACTCCAGATCCCCGCTTTTGCCCCATATCCCTTAATACCTTTGGTTGACAAAAATCTCATCAATCTCAGATTTAAAATTAACAATTGATCTTGCGTCAATTGCTGTTTGCGGAAGAGAGTTCCAAACTTCTACCACCCTTTGTGTGCAGAAGTGTTTCGTAATTTCACTCCTGGAAGGTTTGGCTCTAATTCTTAGACTATACCCCCTAGTCTTAAAAACTATTTCCGCTGGTCAGGGAGTCTATCTACCCTATTTGTTCCCCTTTATCTTGAAAACTTTGATCAAATCACCCCTTAGCCTTCTAAAATACCAGGGAATACAACCCTAGTTTGTGTAATCTCTTAATTTAACCACTGGGCTCTGGGTATCATTCCTACATAAGGTGCACAAGGACACCCAGGTCTCGTTGCACTTCCCCTCTTCCCAATCTATTGCCGTTCAGATAATAATCTGTCTTCCTGTTTTTGCCACCAAAGTGGATAACCTTGCATTTATCCACATTATACTGCATCTGCCATATCACCCAACCTGTCCAAATCATACTGGAGTTTCTCGACATCCTCCTCACAGCACACATGCCTACCCAGCTTTGTGTCATCTGTAAACTTGGAGATATTACATCTAGTTCCCTCGTCTAGATCATTAACATATATTGTGAATAGCTGGGGTCCTAGCACCTATCCTGGCGGTACCCCACTAGTCACTGCCCGCCACTTGGAGAAAGACCCATTTATTCCAACTCTGCTTCCTGTCTGCCAGCCAGTTCTCTATCCAAGTCAGTACCTTACCCCCAATCCCATGTGCTTTAACTTTGCATGCCAATCGCTTATGCGGGACTTTATCGAAAGCCTTCTGAAAGTCCAATACACCACATCCACTGGTTCTCCCTTATCTATTCTACCAGTTACATCCGCAAAAAATTCCAGTAGATTAGTCAAGCATGATTTACCTTTTGTAAATCCATGTTCACTTTGTCCGATCCGGTCACTGTTTTCCAAGTGCTCTGCTATTACATCTTTTATAATGGACACTAGCATTTTCCCCACTACCGATGTCAGGCTTACCAGTCTATAATTCCCCATTTTCTCTCTACCATGTTTTTTAAATAGTGGGGTTACATTAGCGACCCTCCAATCCATGGGAACTGTCCCAGAGTCTATAGAATTTTGGAAGATGACCAGCAATGCATCTACTATTTCTAGGGCCACTTCCTTAAGTACCCTGGGACGTAGATTATCAGGCCCTGGGGATTTATCGGCCTTCAATGCCGTCAATTTCCCTAACACCATTTCCCTACAAATACTGATTTCATTTAATTCCTCCCTCTCATTAGACCCTATGTTCCCCGACATCTGTGGAAGGTTATTTGTGTCCTCCTTTGTGAAGACAGAACCAAAGTATGTATTTAATTGGTCTGCCATTTCTTTGTTCCCCATTATAAATTCCCCTGAATCTGACCTACGCTTGACTTCACCAATCTTTTTCTCTTCACATATCTATAGAAGCTTTGTGTCAGTTTTTATGTTCCCTGAAAGCTTACTCTCATATTCTATTTTCTCCCTCTTAAATCAATCCTTTTGTCCTCCTTTGCTGAATCCTAAACTGCTCCCAATCCTCAGGTTTGCTGCTTTTTCTGGCCAATTTATATGTCCCCTCCTTGGATCTTATGCTATCCCTAATTTCCCTCGTTAGTCACGGTTGAGTCACCTTTTTTGTTTTATTTTTATGCTAAACAGGGATGAACAAATTCTGTAGTTCATCCATGCGATCTTTAAATGTTTGCCATTGCCTATCCACCGTCAACCCTTTAAGTAACAAGGTGGCTTCACTATCCTGTGAAGACTGTTTCTTTTCCAGCTGCATACTCCTGATTAATCCTATGGATTATAGTATTCTGCCTCACTGTATAGTACATTTTATCATCTGTATTACAATCATACCATTCTCTTCTTTCATTTAAATCTAGGGAGTTTGCTCATCTCTAGACTTTGCATCAATTCAAACTGTAGATTTCTATACATTGTTTGTTTGAAAATAAAAACCCACCACATTTTATACAAAATATTTGATGTATTGTTTCCTAAAAGGAGACAGCACCAGCAGTTTTCAGCCAAGCTGTGAAACGGCATTTCATGGTCATAGCAATCATCACAAAATGAAGAAACAAGTTATACATGTTAGTTTGCCATTTAGGAAAAGCACCGAGTAGTAATAAAACATCTTTTCCTGGAGAAAAACAAAAGGTAACTCATCTATTTGGCTCAACAGCATTTGATACTTTCTTCACGTATCTCGTTCTGTCTCTGGCTGGCTAAAACATGCAAACTCAAAATTTAGCGTTAGCTAATTGGTAGAACATTATTTAGCAGTGAGGTTTGCTTTTTTTTTTATAAAATAAACATTTTCCAAACTTGCCTTATTTGCATCACAATCACAAAATAACATGCTTATGTTAAGCTCAAATTATTTTTTATTTAACAAGTTTAACAGGAACAATCATTTAGAACACAATGAACATAGTGAGGAATTTCGTGTAATTTCTCCAGCAAACCAAAATCTCCACATTTTTAGTTAAAGAACAGGATTTTTTTAAATATGCATTTCTCTTCAAATCATATCAGGTTTGTGCATTTTTCTATGAACATTGATCTTTAAATTTTACAAAACAAATTAGGATCTTAACTTGTTACAATCATGCAATTGTAATCATTGCAAATGCTATTCCCGATAAACAGCTCAATACCAGGTTTTACGCTGTGATATTGGGGCATTACTACATCTGATGTATTACTTATACTACAAACATTAAGTTAAAACCAACAACTATATGAAGTGCTTTTCTTTGTAACAGTCTTGAATATTGTTAAATGCATCTATTGTTGAAATCCTGGTGGTGGGCGGGATGGGAAATTCAGCCATGCAGCCAGAGCACCTCTTCCTCTCCCAAACTGTGCTGCAATAGGGTAATCCCTCAAATTGGACACTGAACCACAACTTTTATCTATGGTATACAAAAAAGGTATTATTTGAGGGCACGACACAATTTGTTCAATATATAATGCATTTTAATTCTCAAACGGTTGTGAAAGCAAAACTAATTACTGACAAATCACTGGCCCCTACCTCGTTCTGTTTTTGAACCAAATTGGTTCACCATTATAGATTCCACTACTATACATACATTATCAAAAACCATATACAAGTTTCTGGGCAATGGAGCACATTTACCTATACGCTGGATGAATCTCACACTTTGTTGTCTAGTTACTGGAATCAATTGTGAACTGTTTTGACTATTTTAGAATCCTACCAAGTTGATTCTTTCAAAATAATACCTGTACATGAGATCATCTCAAAATTGAATTATAAACATATCTATTTCATGATTCAAGGTTTCAGCATGGTGTTTCTCTGCTAAAAATAATTTGTTGAACATTCAGAAGTTCATGAAGATGAAGGAGGCAATTCAGCCATTTAGCTCACCACAGAATCCATCACAGCGTTTAACTGTCTCTTGAATCAATGGCTATAACTTTCTGAAGCCCAGAGCTAGGTCACAGCTGAAAAAGCCATTCGCAACCAATTAGCCAATCCAAAAATGTCTGGTGGCCACAGCATTCAACCAACAGTTTGCAGCATATTGGAAGCAGCAGGATCTTAAACATTTTTTTTTAGTGATGAATTGCTACTAATGGCCACGGGACTGAGATTTTGTTTACTGAACTGAGTAAAATGCCATTTTAGGAGAGAAAAATGTCCACCTAGGTCTAATGGGAACAATTCTATTAAAGTCAATGTTTTGAGTATACAGTAAATCCCATACATTCTTTGCACTAAATTGAAGTTTAGGATAATTAAATCAGTTAATTAGGTATTCAGGAAAACTAATTTCTGCTTACCACTGGAGATGCTAGAAGCTGTAGCTTCAATGGGTGAATGGAAGTATCGGCTGGTCATATTCTCAGCGGGTTTTGATTGCTTTTAAAAAGATCAGAGAATTATTTGTTCAATTTTGCCAGTTTTTTGCTAAATGATTCTCATTTAAAATTCCTTTCTGACAGCTTATATATAGAGTAATCTCCCCCTCCTAAATTATCATCCTTTTTCTCACCAATGTTCTGGGCACAGGTGCTTGTACCGGATATCTCACCTAATTAGTTGTTCTCGGCATAAGAACCTACGGAAGGATTGGCATGGGAGACATCACAATTGAGCCCAATCCCATCTTTAGCAAAGCTCGCTTGTATATTCCACTGGGGAAATGCAGGAAATCCTGGTTGATTTTTCCCCTCTCTAGTATTGATAATGCCACTCCTGCACAGATCTGCTAACTCAACATAGATCTGGGATTTGGATCTGGAACCTTTCTGGTCTGCATTACTGCATCTGGTGTGTTTATCCAGTGAGCCATTACAGTGATTGTTTAATAGATCTGAAGATGTGGAGCACCATGTTTTAAGAATTAATTGTGCCAGCAATCGTCCCGGTAGGTTTACACACACACACTTCCAAAAGTGCTTCCACAGATCTGAGCGCATATTGAGAAGTGTCTTACTGAGTTCCACTGATAGCCTAACCTCCCCCCCAAGCTATAATGATGTGTGTGCATGGAATGGCATGAATATTAAAGGGATGCTTCACGGTGCTGGTGTGGGATGGTGTCAACCTGGCGCATCATGTGGCAGCCAGGGTTTACAGCATCAAGAGAAGAAAATCTGGCCATGGGGATGGCAGCACTGGCCTCCCGGCCAGCAATTTTGTCAGGGGCTGATGCCCTATATCCAGTGCTGCTTCAGGTGGGTCAGGAGGTGGTTGGCGCTCCTGGTGCTGCTGTTGTGGCTGGTTGTGGTGCTGCCGCGACTGCTCTTCCTCCAAATGTCGACCAGGATGAGAGGATATAAATGGTTCCCACCCCGTTGCTCTAGATTTCTGTTGAGGCAAGAAGCTCACACTCAAAGTGGCCTGAAATTATTCCAATCAGGTAACACTGCAGATGGGTGTCAGCTTGAACAGTCACAAGGTCAGTAGATTTGCAAAATCTTATCCCAAATCTCTAACAATAATGTTGCATTTGAAAGTCAGCCTTGTTACTGGAGCGCTTTTAAAGTACTGCACCAATGAAAACAAATCATATCCTCGAGAAACTCATCTCCTTGCAGCTGGCGTGTTTCTGACAAGGCGGGAAACAGGAACCAGAAGAACGAAAATGGGAAACCACTACAAAAATAGGATTAGCAAGGCAGTTAACAGCTTTTAACTGCCTTAACTACCTGTCCCACCGGTTCCTGTCAGGTCAGTTTAGGAGCGGCTGACCCAACACTCACAAAAATCGCGTGGGGGTGGATGGCGGCGGGTTGGCAGTCTGAAGCCATTTTTTCCGATTTTCACTGCCGACCCGCCTCCTCGGGGCTATTAAAATCGAGCCCTTCATGTACAATGAAAAGTCCGTATATTTGCAACACAGAAAGTGGACTGCAATATACTTGAAAAATTCTGACTCCCAGGCACATGGGAATTCTCTTTATAAAATTATTTTTATACAGGCGAGAGGTTGCTGGTGGTAGAGGCTTAGCAATGAATGCCAGTAATAGCAACCACAACATTAGGCACAATAAGTGAAATTTGTTATCAAACAATCCAGCATTAGGTATTCAATAGCAACACACCCCTCATCCTCGGGCACCCATCTTAGAAGAGCCACTTAACAAGTGTGGCAACTTCATTTCTCTCAAAAGTCATCTCTATGGTCTCTGGCTCAGAATTATGGCCAGTTCTGCACTGTGAACTACCATCCAGTAATACTGGGTCAAGACTATCTTGGATTATAAAGGGAACCCCCAACAACTAGAAAAGATGCTTTACCTGTGCTATAATCACTATTATAAAATGCTATCATTTAAGATCCTTTGAGGAGGCATCAAGATAGCAGTGATATAGAACTGTCTTGTTAAAAGGTTTTCAAATTATTACATTCGCGGTCAAATTTTTTCTTCCAAATGGGAAAAAATCTACTGCATTTTATGTTTAAAATTAATTTGTTCAAAGGAAGAAAGATTTTAAGAGAAGGGAGCACCATCCGTGGCTAATTAAGGAAGTAAAGGATGGTATCAAATTGAAAACAAAGGCAGACAATGTTGCCAAGATTGGTGGGAGACCAGAGGATTGGAAAATTTTTAAAAACCAGCAAAGCATAACTAAAAAAGAGATGAATTATGAGAGTAAGCTGGCAAGAAACATTAAAACAGATAGTAGGAGCTTCTACAGGTATATAAAAAGGAAGAGAGAGTAGCTAAAGTAAACATTGGTCCCTTAGAGGAGGAGACTGGGGAGTTAATAATGGGGAACGGGGAAATGGCAGAGGCTCTGAACAAATATTTTGTATCTGTCTTCACTGTAGGAGAAACCAACAACATCCCAATAATGGATAATCAAGGGGCCACAGGGAGTGGGGAACTAAAGGCAATCACTATCACCAAGGAAATAGTACTCGGTAAAATGATGGGACTAAAAGACAAGTCCCCTGGACCAGATGGCCTGTATCCCAGGGTCTTAAAGTGGCTGCAGAGATAGTGGATGCATTGGTTGCAATATACCAAAATTCCCTGGACTCTGGAGAGGTCCCAGCGGATTGGAAAATCGCTAATGTAAAACCCCTATTTAAGAAAGGAGGGAGACAGAAAGCAGGAAACTATATACCAGTTAGCCTAACATGTCGTTGGGAAAATGCTGGAGTCCTTCATTAAGGAAGCAGTAGCAGGGCATTTAGAAAAACATACTGCAGTCAAACAGAGTCAGCATGGTTTTAGGAAAGGGAAATCATGTTTAACAAATTTGCTGGAGTGCTTTGAGGATGTAACAAGCAGGGTGGGCAAGGGTGAGCCAGTGGATGTGGTGTATTTGGATTTCCAGAAGGCATTCGATAAGGTGCCACATAAAAGGTTACTGCATAAGGTAAGAGCTCACAGAGCATGGATAGAGAATTGGCTAACTAACAGAAAGCAGAGTTGGGATAAATGGGTCATTTTCTGGTTGGCAAATGGTAACTAGTAGGGTGCCACAGGGATCGGTGCGGGGGCTCCAAATATTTACAATAATGACTTGGATGAAGGGATCGAGTGTAATGTAGCCAAGTTTACGGATGATACAAAAATGGGTGGGAAAGCAAGTTGTGCAGAAGACTCAAAGAATCTGCAAAGGGATATAGACAGGCTAGGTGAGTGGGCAAACATTTGGCAGATGGAGTATAATGTGGGAAAGTGTGAGGTTATCCACTTTGGCAGGAAAAATAAAAAAGCAAACTATTATTTAAATGGAGATTACAAAATGCCACAGTTCAGAGGGACCTGGGGGTCCTTGTGCATGAAACACAAAACGTTAGCGTGCAGGTGCAGCAAGTAATCAAAAAGGCAAATGGAATGTTGGCCTTTATTTCAAGGGGGTTGGAGTATAAAAGCAGGGAAGTCCTGCTACAACTGTACAGGGTATTGGTGAGGCCACACCTTGAGTACTGCGTACAGTTTTGGTCTCCTTATTTAAAGGATATACTTGCATTGGAAGCAGTTCAGAGACGATTCACTAGGTTAATTCCAGAGATGAGGGGGTTGACTTATGAGGAAAGGTTGAGCAGGCTGGGCCTATGCTCATTGGAATTTAGAAGAATGAGGGGTGATCTTATCGAAACATAAGATACTGAGGG
Organism: Somniosus microcephalus; assembly: GCF_052327205.1. Lineage (NCBI taxonomy): Eukaryota > Metazoa > Chordata > Chondrichthyes > Squaliformes > Somniosidae > Somniosus > Somniosus microcephalus. The sequence continues at coordinate 87,346,184 of NC_141000.1, forward strand.
GGCTCGACAAGGTAGATGCAGAGAGGATGTTTCCCCTCATGGGAAAATCTAGAACTCAGGGGCACAGTTTCAGAATAAAAGGGTCGCCCTTTTAGAACTGAGATGAGGAGGAACTTCTTCTCTCGAGGGTTGTAAATCTGTGGAATTCTCTGCCCCAGAGAGCTGTGGAGGCTGGGTCATTAAATACATTTAAAGTGGAGATAGACAAATTTTTGCAAGATAAGGGAGTGAAGGGTTATGGGGAGCAGGCTGGGAAGTGGCTTTGAGCCTTAGATCAGCCATGATCTTATTGAATGGCGGAGCAGGCTCGAGTGGCCAAGTGGCCTATTCCTGCTCCTATTTCTTATGTTCTTATGTACTTGACCACAAAAAAACTTTAAATCAGAAAAATATAATCCCAGAGTAGTTGAAACTATTAAAGGAATACCTGGTAGTAACGATCCAGTACTAATACTTTAGGGTTCAACTTCGTGCCATACGACAGCTCTTTTTTTGGGATATGGGCTGGTGTAATTTCAAATTCATAGATGGAAGCCAAAGAATCACTGATGCAGTACCTAAAATGAGCAGTAAAAATGATCAATAATCTGCTTCAAATATATAGTGCATATCTATTTTTTGTGGCCATCTTAACCACTCCATTTTACTCAAATACCACTGCACGATAGATCCTTGACTGGAAGCTACCTGTGCATTCACGAAGAATGATGCAATGCACTGTGGGTACAACACAAAAAGTAGCCTAATGCAATGATTAGAGTAGTGCAGGTGCTGCACTGAAATCCATGATTCCATCACAGCTACTGTTACCCATAGAATTGCTATGGCATGGTATAGGCCTATGAATGGAAACAAAAAGCCTTTCAAAGCTATTCTAGCAACTTTACTGTCGTGCCTTATATAGCAGGCACAGATTACCGAATTACTCAACCGCACCAATAAACTGCATAACTCCCTGGCTTTTTTAGCCAGGTGTAACTTTTGATTTTAAATGGTTATTCACTATTTCTCAAACTGAGGAAAATGCAGCACCTGATGCTTTCTTCTACCTCCTGGTGAGTCATGATTCAGAGATATTGGATGCAACTATTAGAAGAGGAAATCATTGGCAAAAAATGGTTGCAGTACCATAAAAGGAAATGTCCTCTCGCAAATAGGAATCAGGTACAATTGGTTGCTGCAAGATGTAGGCGATAAATTGAAAATGCCCCACTAATACAGGGCATGGGAAAAGGAATGTACAGGGATATTGACTGAAATGTTGTTAAAGTGATACAAGCTCCCACAATGTCATAGTTTTATTGACCACCTTATCCACATTCCACAAAGAACATTTATAACCAGCAATTTTCCCAGAGAAAATGTAAGGATCTCACTTACGCATATTTCTTGGTTGTTGCTAATGCACAATACACTAGGTCATGCTCATCGTGCCATTTACACCTGGGGGGGGGGGGGGGGGAAGAAAAAGGTAAACATTTGTAGGCATGATAAAGTCCCAAGAATCACATTGACACTATTCAACATTTTAAATGACATAATATTACGACATGTTGAAGTGTCAGTTAATACATTTTAGTCTGTCAATAAGCTAGATTTCAAAACAAGTATTTTTCAGCCTTTGAAACCAATATCCATCGAATTAGTTGCAGGGATAAAAAGTGTTGAAATTCTCAGCTGCACTAATTTTAGCAAACCACAAATTGGAGTAAAAAGTAGTGAAATGAAGGTAGAAACCACCAATGGACTATTGATCCATGTTTAGAAGTGCTCTGATCATTCCTATCCTCCATTAGTAAATTAAATTTAATGTAAAGTGAGGAAAATAGCTCATTTTTGTTAGTTGGGGCTGCATAAATTGAAAAGTTATGTACTGCAGGTCAGACCTAGCATTAGTAAACTAGGTGACCAGAAACATCCTGGGAGAATCCAGCAGAACTGAGTAGTACACAGAAGTTCTTTATTACTCAGAAAGAATAGATGTTGCAGTCCTTGCTTGTTCCAGACTCTTCAGTCAGGGGAAACAACCTCTCAGCATTTACCCTGTCAATCTCCCTCAGATAGGACAATCCTCTCAGCCCAGGGATCAATTTAGTGAGCCTTTGTTGCACCGCCTCCAAGGCATTTATGTCCTTCCTCAGATGAGACCAAAACTGTGCACAGTACTCCAGGTGTGGTCTCACCAAAGCCCCGTACAATTGTAGTAAGACTTCCTTACTCTTGTACTCCAACCCCCTTGCAATAAAGGCCAACATGCCATTTGTCTTCCTAATTGATTGCTGTACCTGCATGCTTTGTGTTTTCTGTACGAGGACAGCGAAATCTCTCTGAACACCAACATTTAATAGCTCCTCACCACTTAAATATTGTTTTTCGATTCTTCCTACCAAAAAGTGAATAACCTCATTATTTCCCTAACATTGGGCCAGAAATTCGTGAACGGGGCTTGCCGCGCGTGCAAGGTCCCGATTTGCACTTACCCGACGCGCCTGCCGATCACCTCCAGGGACGCCTGGAATTCGTGTTTCAAAAAGAAGAATCCCGGGCAGCGTATGACGTCACGCCGCCCAGGAGTGCAGCCAGCGCGAAGCCAGGAGCGTGCAGTGCAACTGAGACACGCCCCTTGAGGTCTCCGTTTCACAGGACACGCCCCCAATGTTTCTGCCAAGCTGCTAAGCATTTTTACATGCAAAGCAGCAGTTTAAATAGGTTTTTGGAAGTTTTTTGAAGATTTTGGTAACTTTTATAAACTTTTAAAAATGTTTACATTATTTTGAAGAATCTGAAGTAGTTTTAAACAGAATTAAAGCAATTTAAAGACTTTTAAAAGCCCTAAAAGAATTTTTTTAATTCCATTTATTTATTTAGCAATGTCGTCGTCATACGTGTCTTCACACTGTTCCCTTTGGGGAACTGTATGAAGTGGTGGAAGGATTTATGGCCATGATTAACGCTCATTCCGTGACCGTAACCATCTTTGAACCAGCCATTAGGGCGGTTAGTCCTATGGCGGGAGGGTTTTACGGGCTCCCACAAGCTATACAAGGAGGGGGCCACCCACACCCACGGACGCAAATATCCCACTGGAGGTCAACCCAGAATTTAGAGCCGGAGCTCCGACTCCACTTGCCGGGACTGTCTGGAGCGGGGTTCGAAACCCTACCCTGATCTGGCCCAGCGGCGGGGATCCTACCGCTATGCCAAAGGCCCAATCCGATTAGCAACGTGAAATGGCTGGAATGAGCACAATTCACGGCATTAAAAGAACTCACAATTGAACTGATGATGACCTCAGCAATCTCCTCAAGGAGGTGGAGGCGCAGCGCCTGCTCATCATTGGTAATGAGAAGTCAAAGGCGCCGCAAAAAGGGCAGATGATAGCTTGGTCTTTCAAGTGGCAGCATAGGGCTCCAGTCACGGGGAGGGAAAAAGGCGCAGGAAACGTATGGGTGTCACCTTTTGTGCAGAGTGGGCCTTTTGCGTAGCAGTAAGCATCCCCGCCGCTGGGCCAGAAGGAGTAGGGTTTCGAACCCCACTCCAGACAGTCCCGGCAAGTGGAGTCGGAGCTCCAACTATAAATTCTGGGTGGACATCCAGCGGGATACTTGCGTCCGTGGGTGTGGGCGGCCCCCCCCCCCCTCAGATGGGGGGTGGGAGCCCGTAAAACCCTCACGCCATAGGACTAACCACCCTAATACCTGGTTCAAAGATGGTTACGGTCACAGAATGAGCGTTAATCACGACCATAAATCCTTCCACCACTTCATACAGTTCCCGAAAGGGAACAGTGTGAGGATATGTACGACGATGACCTCTTGCGCAATGCACCTCCTTGGACCCTCAGTCGCAGATGCGAGGGGGCAAATCGTGCAATTGTTAAATTTTTCATTTTATTGACATGTAAAATGTTGGCCCAGTAATTCCCTTCCAAATGCACGAGTACGGTCGGGGTACTTACGCGTCTGGCCGGAGGAAATGCCGGTTTTCAGCATGCACAGCGCATGCGGGGAAAACCGGCATTTCCTGTCCTCTGAACGAAGGGGTTCAGAGGCAGAACGCGTGCGCAGTAAAATTCGCCGCTTTCATTCATGCTTTCAGTGAGGTCAAGTCCTTACAACTTACACATGAAAAAAGCATGGGCACAGTTGCTCCGGAAGATATTTCTTATCGTGGAGCTTCTGAAAGTATGTATGTCTGTATATATTCCTTTGCGTGTTATGTATATATTCCTTTACTTGTGTATGAATGTATTATTTAATTATGACTGAGAAAGTAACTTATTGGAAAATCATAATTAAAAACATACATTCATACACATAAGTAAAGGAATATAAAACATACATACATATACGTAAAGGAATATATGCGGACATACATACATAATTACTTATTACTGATGAAAAGTTTCTTTCTTAAAAGTGCTGGAAATGTTACATTACTCATTTTAGAACACTCATTTTCACATTCCATTCACACAGCCACAATTGCTCCTTCTACCTACCGTTCTGAAAACCCGTTTAAAAAAATTTTAAATTTAAAACTTACTTAAAATTTCTTAAAATAACTTCCCTCCCTTTCCCAAACAAAAATATTGCCTTTCAGAAGCTCCACGATAAAATATATCTTCCTCCGCAGCCTTGGAACAACTTTACACCTGCTTTTTTCAAGTGTAACTTGTAAGGACTTACCCTCACTGAATCCATGAATGAAATCTACGAAGTTCACTGCGCAAGCGCTGCCTGTGCAGTCGCACGCGCTGTGCCTATGAACCCCTTCGTTCCGAGGACTGGAAATGCCGGCGTTCCCCGCATGCGCTGTGCATGCTGAACGCCGGCATTTCCAACGGCCAGATGCGCGAGTACCCCGACCGTACTCACGCATTTGGTCACGAATTTCTGGCCCATTATATTCCATCTGTCACCTTATTGCCCACTCACTTAACGTATCTATAATCTATATCTCTTTGCAGGCTATTGATGTCCTCCTCACAGCTTACTTTCCCACCTAGCTTTATATTGTCAGCAAACTTGGATACATTATACTCAGTCCCTTCATCTAAGTAATTAATGTAGATTGTAAATAGCTGAGGCCCAAGTACTGATCCTTGCGGCATCCCATTAGTTACACAAAAGCAAAATACTGCGGATGCCAGAAATCTGAAATAAAAACTGAAAATGCCAGAAATACTCAGCAGGTCAGGCATCAGTGGAGAGAGAAGCGGAGTTAATGTTTCAGGTCAATGACCCTTTGTCAGAACTCTGACAAAAGGTCATCGACCTGAAACGTTAACTCCGTTTCTCTCTCCACTGATGCTGCCTGACCTGCTGAGTATTTCCAGCATTTTCTGTCTTTATTCCCATTAGTTACAGCCTGTCAATCGGAAAATGACCCATTTATCCCTACTTTTTGTTTTCTGTCCATTAACCAATCCTTTATCCATGCTAATATATTACCCCCAACCCCATGAACCCTGATCTTGCGTAGCAACCTTTTATGTGGCACCTTATTGAATGCCTTTTGGGAATCCAAATATACTACATCCACTGGTTCCCCTTTATCTACCGTTAGTTATATCCTCAAAAAACTATTAATAAATTTGTTAAACACGATTTACCTTTCATAAAACCATGTTGACTCTGCCTAATCATATTATGATTTTTAAGTGCCCTGTTACCGCTTTCTTAATAATGGATTCCAGCATTTTCCTGATGACTGAAGTCAGGCCAACTGACCTGAAGTTCCATGCTTTCTCTCCCTCCTTCCTTGAATAGTGGGGTTACATTTGCTACAGGAATCTTTGGTTTATCCGGAGGTTGTATGTCCGGAAACCTCGATCTAACGGCAGAAATCAGCAGCCGTTTTGTTAGTTTTTTTTTCTTCCCCTAGCATTTTTTTTTTTTTTTTTTAATTTTTTTTTTATAAAACAGTCAGGCTGTGGAAAGCGTCTCTGTAGCTTAGCAACAGCTTCAGAGACGCTTCCAAGATACGGGCCGAGTGTTTACAAGCTGTTGCTAAGCAACAGTGTTTGTTGTCAGATACGGAGATGAAAACCTCCGTATCCTTCAACATTAGCGCTGGTCTATCCGAAAGTTTTGATCTAATGGCACCAGCTCAGTCCCGTATATCGCGAAGTTTCCTGTACTTTCCAATTCGCTGGAACCGTTCTAGAATCTAGGGAATTTTGGAAGATCACAACCAATACATCCACTATCTCTGCAGCCACCTCTTTTTAAACCCTAGGATGTAGGCCATCAGGTCCAGGGGATTTGTCGGCTTTTAGTTCCATTTGGTTCTCAAGTATTTTTTCTCTACTGATATTAATTACTTTAAGTTCCTCACTCTTATTAGCCCCTTGGTTCCACACTATTTTTGGTATGCTTTTTGTGTCTCCTATTGTGAAGGCAGATATAAAATAATTGTATAAAGTCTCTGCCATTTCCTTATTCCCCATTGTAATTTCACCTGTCTCAGCCTCTAAGGGACCAACGTTTACTTTTGTTACTCTCTTCCTTTTTACATACTTGTAGAAGCATTCTTTGATGGTTTCTAAAGCTCTACCAATCCTCAGGTTTACTACTATTCTTCACAACATTATAAGCCTCTTCTTTTAATCTAATACTATCCTTAACTTCTTTAGTTAGCCATGGATGGATCACTTTTCCCGTGGAGTTTTTATTTCTCAATGGAATGTGTACAAGCTGATCTACAAAGACCTGCAAGGGAAAGTGAGCCATCTGCAATGCACTTCCGGTAACAGTGAAGGACACCACTGTCCTTCCAGACATCATCGCAGCAACTGGTTTGCTTTTTGAACAATTGACACCTTTTCTGCATAAGTGAATGACAAAGAAAAATCTAGTGAAAATTAACTAACTTTATTAAATTGCAGTGATACCAGTGTATGTGTTTAATGTCATCCTAATATGTTGCCTCTTACGTTTGAAGAACTTTTCTGTGCTTGTTGTGCATATGCCCTATTCCTAGTGTTCCTCTACCTGAATAGTATTGTTGGTGGTTGCATAGCTAACTAACTAGTTAGAGCAATACAGAAGGCCCACTACCTGTATCTGCAATTAACACTAATACACCTGCATCAGTGCGGACATCCCCTTCATAGGGCTGCTATGGGCTCATTACTTTCTGAAGCACCTGTTATTGAAACAAGTGCAGGCAGCTTTTCCTCTATTACTCCGGGCTCATCACTGCTAGAGGGAGTTTCCTCACCATCCTCAATGATCAGCCTGAGCATAGAACAGTGAGCATGTATGAAGTCTTGGAATCACACCTTCCTGCTTGGTTTGTGCCATATGGCCTCACTGCAGGTGCCACTGATGTTGTCTTGTTGTCAAATGGCAGACTACAATGCAGACAACCATTGCTCCAATATTACTAATATGGAAAATGGCAGTACATACTTGGGTGTTAAACTCACCCACACTACCCTGGCCACCTTCCACTCTTGTACAGAAGGTAGGTGGCTATTCAATATGGTCCTGTTGGTGTGCCAGTCTTCATTTTAAAAACAGGCTCATTGAAGTCTCTACCCCACACAACACAGTAGGTGTTCTTAGCTTGCTGGAACTCCACCATGCATCAGTTGGCCCATCAACCACCAGTATCACTACTGCTACCTCCTCATCACTGCTCTGTGCCTCACCTTTTGTTTTATCCTCAACTTCACTACGATCTTAAAAATACAGTTGGTGTTGTCTGTGTTAGTGACAGATTGAGTTATTGATGCTGACAGTGCTGTATTGAGTGGTTTTAACTGCATGGCTGTTTACACTGCTCTTTGGCAGGTAGTACATTATGAATAAACAAGCACACTTAATTGTAACAGTACAGCAGTTATCTGCATCAGTACAGCATTGTCATGACACAATTTTGTGCACATGAGCATAATCAGTGGGTGGATATGTGCATACTTTCATACTAGTGTCTTCCTCTGCATTCTGGGGCTGTTCCCCCAACCAAATACAACCTTACAGTGCTCCATTACAGAGTCGATGAGGACTTGCAAGGCCTAGTTGTTAAAAACGAGACTGCTGTTGAGATAATCTCAACAGAAACTCAGCATTCCAAAGTTCGATCAACAAGCATTTCAATATTCAATATTTATATCAATTCAGTGTTTCTTAAGTAGCTAATGCAGGGTTGGGCAAAATCCAGCCCGCTAGTTCATTCTATCCGGCCTGCTGGAGCTTAAGCTACAGTCGTCTGAGTCTAGCAAGGGGTCCCCTAGGAGAGCTTGCTCAGGGTTACTGTGGCCTGGGAGTAGGCTACAACACTCAACCGGGGCAATTTTTTAAAAAAACTGCAGAACTGCTGCTATATGTCTGCTGCAGATCTACTTCCCTTTTGTGTCTTGGAGCCAGACTAACATATGTCTGCGGCTCTCTCCTGCTCTGGCTCCATGAACCACTTTTCAAAAACCCACCAAATCCGCCGCTCATCGCTGGCTGATGGGGGCACTGCTGTGTGCGCTCCTCCTCCGTTGAGTCATGGCTGCTCATCTCAACAACTCTTAGTTTAACCGAAGAGACTGGCGCTGCGTCTTTGCTCTCCAAAACAGATATGGGTTTACTATATGTATATACAATCCTCTTGACAAATTAATCCAATGAAATAGTAAACTGCAAAAAATTCTATATGTTACATAGGTTGCACAAAAAAACCTTGCATCATATCTGCACCAATCACCAAGTCTTTAAACGCTGCAAATGGAAGGCAATAATTGGCAAATGTGAGTAATCAGTTCTTTTTCAAATATGAATAACATTACATTTTATGGTCAGTTTAAGTTTTAAATATTATAATGTAAACCTACAAATGAGACACACTCAATCACTAGGACATTCATCCTGCCATTCTGATTGCTATCACATATAATGCTAGTTCTATTACTGCAGGAGATTTTAAAATACATCATTGTAGGAATAAATTTTCAAACAATATTATTTTCCAATATTACTAATTACATATACAATACTATTTAGATGGCAAAAAGAATGGTTTGCTCCACTCCCGGTCCCTAGAGTACGACAGCAGGGGAGTTCTCATCACCGTCTTAGACACAGGAGTGGATCCCGGAGCACAAGGACTCCAGGTAATGGCTGCAATTGTAGTTCAGGCCTTACGAAGCCTCAGGTTCCCGTATTCAGCACACTGAAAAGAGAACACCTCTCACATCGGAAGCCTCGAGCCACATAGACTTTCAGTACAACATGATCAATCAATCACTTCATTTAATAATGGAAGATTTTACTATTTTACACTACATTTTGTGTATTTAAGATAGTATCTAACTACTATCTGAATTTATGTTTATGCAATGTTTATGTTTATGCAATGTTTCCTCTAATTTTTTTAAAAATTTGCATGCGCAGTATCTCTTCCAGCAGCAGGAGCTGGTGAGCGGGCTGCACGGGACCTCGTGATTGGTGCGCGACCCTCAACAGCTCACCAAAACTTGTTAAGTGACCCTTCAGCCCAAATAATTGCTGACCCCTGAGCTAATGAGACACTGAAGGATTACGAACAGATGTAGCATTAAACAGAATCTTGATCAATTAAGTGGTTAGTTTAAAGAAGGGCAAAGGGATTTATAGCTTTGTACAAATCACTGGGGAGATCACATGGAATTGTGTGTGTAGTTTATGATTCTCCCCAGTCAGTGAAAGTCAGTTTGTGGCATGGATCAGGAAGTGGGCTTAATCTGATCCTTAAAAGTGCTGAGAGTTCGAGAAAGTTGAGCATCCTTTCCTCAAATTAATTTTTCATTTCTTTGATCTTCATAAAGTACTGAGGCACTTATATCCTGCATTTTCATCCTATTGCTGTCCAATGGGTGTTTGGTTGCATCTTTAAATCTCTTCCTATCCAGAACCCAGTGGTAGAACAGTCTGGCCCTAACTTTGGAGAATAATGCTGCATGCCCTTTTTAGGAGCATTTTCACAAACTTAGAATAAGTTGGGACTGTGTATAAGGAGAGCAGCCATTAACCATTTAAGAGCAGAACTATTCAAGATGGCAGATTAAGAGGGAAAAGAATGAAAGACTTGCATTTATATAGCGCCTTTCATGACCACCAGACGTCTCAAAGCGCTTTACAGCCAATGAAGCACTTTGAGTGTAGTCACTGTTGTAATGTAGGAAACGCGGCAGCCACTTTGCACACAGCAAGCTCCCACAAACAGCAATGTGATAATGACCAGATAATCCAGTTTTTTTTGTTATGTTGGTTGAGGGATAAATATTGGCCAGGACACTGGGGATAACTCCCCTGGCTCCTCTTCAAAATAGTGCCATGGGATCTTTTACATCCACGAGAGCACAGACAGCACCTCCGACAGTGCAGCACTCCTTCAGCACTGCACTGGAGCGTCAGCCTAGATTTTTGTGCTCAAGTTCCTGGAGTGGGACTTGAACCCACAACCTTCTGACTCCGAGGCGTGTGTGCTACCAACTGAGCCACAGCGGACACATTACACCAGAGCCTCATTACACCTGGCTGAATGGCTTTTCCTCACTATCATTTCTTATATTCTTATGTAATGTAATTTAAAGGGGTGTATTTTTTAATGCACATACCTGGTATTAGAGGCATAATCCCAAACCATTACATCCAGCATTCTCTCCACACTGGCTTTTGAAGGTTTTTCTTTTAGTTTGTGCTCGTAAAGTTTCACGATCAGTTCTTCCAGCTCAAAAACATTCACTGGAGTGCTACTGCCTGTTATAAAAATTTATAAAATTAGGGAATTGACTGACGCTGAAGTCAGCAATGGAACATTGTCTCAGCCACCACAATAATTTATATGGGGAAAAAGCACAAATATAGGATATTCTGTAAGAAGTGGTCAACCATAAGGTACATTGCATCCATAAAAGAGACCTCTGTAACTAACAAGAAATAAAGTTAAGAATGAGTTAAAGAAATTCTGGACTTTGGAAGAGCCCTCCTCAACTGAAAGGGAGTGCCGTGAAAGTCAAACTACCTCTTACCCTTCAATTCACCACTGGCGACCGAACTTTCAGTCACCGAGGTCCCACAGTCCGGAATTCACTCAATGAATGCCTCTGTGCCCCTCTCTTCCTTTAAGACCCTCTTTAAAACCCACCCCTTTGACCACACTTCAGGTCATGCCTCAATCTTTCCTTCTTTAGCTTGGCATCCATTCATTCCTTACAACTGAAGCATCATGGGAAGTTTTTCTACATTAATGGCGCTATATGAGTGCTGTGCCACTTTTGCTGTACCACAGTATGGCAACGTATGTTAATAGCCAGGTAAGCATAAAATTTGGGACTTTGAAAAAATCAAATCAGATTCTGCAAATGTATAATTTTTTCCAATTATCAAGATACAGGAAACTTTGTGCTATCCGGCACCGAGCTGTTGCCGTCCCATCAAAACTGCCGGACAAACCAGCGCTAATGTTGAAACATACGGAGATTTTGAGCTCCGTATCTGGCAACAAACCCTGTTGCAACAGCTTCTAAACAGTCGGCCGTACCTTGCAAGCGTCTCTGTAGCTTAGCAACAGTTTCAGCGAGACCTTGCAGAGCCTGACTGGTGAAAAAAAAGCAGCGAAAAGAAAAAAAACCTAACGAAACGGCTCCTGATTTTTGCCGGTGGCTCGAGCATTCCGGACAGTTAACCTCCGGATGAACCAAAGTTTCCTGTACCACAAATTCCAGCTCTATGCCCACCACGTTGGTAACATTACCATACCAGTTTGACACCAGTAAGAATTTTAGAATGGTGCACCAAGTTAGACAGCACACCACTCAAACTGGGGATAAAAACCGTTGCATACACATCTTAGTACTCTGGCTGGTGAATTTTTTTACTGTCAGTAATAAGCCGCTGTCCTGAATGTTTTATTAGCACTAGAGATGTACAAGCAATCCTGAGGGCTCCCTGGGTCTTGTAAAGATTAAAATGAAGTTCAGAAAGATGGTTTTGCACAGGTTAAAGCTAGTGTTAGCCATCAAAATGACACACTTGACAAATGTCAGATCACACACAGATCAGTGGCCTCAAAACTAGATTCTTCTCTATTTCTGTGCATTGACACAGAAATTGCAGCACAATTAACATATAATACTCATCTCCTTTTAAGTTGAGGATTATACTGTAAGATTTCATAGGCAAAATATCTGGAATTCAACACTGCTTACTCATCTGTATCCCCTAGCAGTTTATATTCTCTAACTTACAATGCATATTGCTCACATATATACAGTTTATTAGTTCCTCACAGGAAATACCCCCACAACCACAATTAAACTAGTACTAGCTTTCCCCAAGAAAACCCTTAATTGCACAGTTGAATTTTTCATGTTAAAATTGAAAATTCAATAAATCACAAGAACAAAAGCAATAACGTTTTGAATCTTACAAATCAGGAAAATTCTAATAAAGGTCTTTCTGTTCATTGTGATAAATATATTCTCATACTTGTCTAAAAAATAAATTGGTAAGAAAAATACAATAAATAACGTACCTGCTTTGCTGGCTAACCAGTTCAGACACCAATTCACTTTGAAGCACTCAGCCAACTAGAATTGAAAATAAACTGATTTCAATTTTGAAGAAATGAACATTGAACATTTAAGATACACACAAGCTTATACATGAATAGCCTTTCTCTACCAAAACTGCCAGGCCAGTGCTCAATCAAGTGTCTTGACTAATATCAGTGGAAAGTACAGAGATAAATTAGAACCAATTGATCAACAATTTAATTTTCAGTTAAAAATTCAGAGAGAGACAATTGATATGTCTCTGGCACTATGTACGATATTATAGTTCCTGCTTGATCCAGCAGTAAAATTGGGTACAGGGATTATAAAATCAGAGGAAAGGAAAACAGAAGACATGCTTAATCATGTAGTTATTTCAATAACAAACTCTTCAGGTGAAGGTGAAATCTTTACTAACTTTGCTTCTTTGGTAAAGGCTAATTTAAACAGGTTTCACTAGTTGAAAAAGAGACCTGCATTTATGCAGCATCTCAGGCCTCTCAAAACAGCTCAAAGCATCTTGCGTATAATTGAAATGCACCAATTGCTATACGTAGTAAAGATTCCTTACAGAACATGGAGTTTGTTGAAGCAGTTGCAGAATGATAAATAATCTGGTTTAATATTTGTCTAGCCGTTAACATTTCTTTGTATTAATGCTCTCCCCAGTGGCAGGTCTGTATACCTGTTGTATTATATTAGAAGTCGACTCTGTCTAGTAAGTTTGTTTCAATTGAATCTCTCCCCCAACTTACACTCTCTCATGTTCACAGCAAAATGCAGGTTCCATAGGCAGTCCTGCGAATCTGTGATCCGAAACGTACACTCTCGTGTTGCAGTAAACGAGAGCAGCATTACCCCGGGATTAAGTTACCCTATTACTGCTGAATTAATTCACAGCAGAGGTTTTATGGGCTTCCCACCATATACTTCAATCCTCTCCAGAAGTGGCAAACACCAAATTGTAAAATTATATTGTTCAGGCTAAAACTAGTGATCAAATTTATTTACACGATTTTTAATTGCATAGAAACAAAATAGCGCAGCAGATAATCAATGATATCCATCTTATTTTGAACTGTTTTGATAATAGTATGTGAAATCTTTAACTCCTTTTTAGACTGTTTCAACTGAGTCTTTGGAGAAAAGTCCATGCTCATTTCACAGGCAAGTGTCACAATGCCTTCATTTTAAACCATTCTACAAAGCCACCAATAGTTAATCCACAAAGGCAAATCTCAGGATAGCCCCATAGTAATCAAGACTAGCTTCTGCAGCCATGACTCCTCTGTGGTATCCTGGGCCATGAGCTGAGCACAGGTATAGTAAGGTGCATGGAACAGTCAGGGTAATCATTAAGTACATCACCTGTATGCCAAAGGAGCGCTTCAAGTATTCAGATCAATCTTGGCTTAAAGTTTCAATATTTTTGATAATCTGCTACATAATGTAGCCTTGAAAAGATGAGATCCCAGAGGAAAGACTGAGCAAGAGGAGCAGCCTACAGAACTGAATCTGTCACTAGCTGCAAGAGCCATTTGAGTAGCTCTCATTCAAGGGGCTTTTAACTTGAATTACTCAATTATAGTCCTGTCTAGATCTCCCCAGGCCCTCCACGCCATATGCTTTCCACACAACTCATAAATCTCTTTCATGCCACCTAATGAAACTTGGTTTACAAGAACGCTCTGCACACAAAATCATTAGTGATACCAGCTATTTAATAATTAAACATGTTCTACCAGGTAACTGTGTATGACACAGATACTCCTAGCCTTCTGCTTCTTCGAGATGCTACTCCACAGTGGCAGGAGTGTGCGATGTTGCCGACTGCTGTGTGTTGGTATGAGCCTCTTGGGATGAAGGAAACCCTTGTGTCCTGGCAGTCGCGTCTCGAAATAGATCTGCTACAGACTGCATCACTTACACTGCAGCATGGACTGCCCAGGCAAACATCAGAGTGGGACTGAATGCTCAAAATCTTCAAAATCTGATGCTAAACCTTCACATCAGAACAAGAAAACTCACTGCTTTGAAACTTACAATATCGAGTACCTTCCACGAGTGTGTGCACTGTTAGATAATAGCTGTATAGTGTGCAAGGGCATAAAAGGCTGAATTTATTTCATTCATTTTCCACAAAGTAAAAAATACTTCCAGCTGCGTGCTCCCTTTGGCCATATTTGGCATGACTGAACTTCTTAAAAAGCTCCAATTTCTCCTCAACCTAGTTCTCAAAGAAACATTCCCTTTGTAGGGATATTTCAGTTACCTTGCCTGGAAGTCCTCCTGCAACTATGGAAATTCCAGCCAGCCAGATACATGAACAAACAAGATGAACTAGCCAGTGTATTGCATCAACAGTAGACTACTGCAGTACTTTTGCAGCGTGTATAATATCAATTAGTGTACTAATTTGGCAGCCTTATTTGAAGAATGTCCTGGTAATAGAGTTTCCACACTTACAGTTGCCGTCTTTCAGGACGCTTCCCCCACCTGTAAAACAGACTTTCCATACTTCAACACATAAATGTTCATCATTGCTATTAATACCTTATTATTGAAGAAGCAAGGAGAGTCTCAATGTCCAGTGACACTGTCATTTATCCACTCTGCCTGGTACCGAGGAAAATTGATTTTGGGTCTCAACCAAATTTCTGGCAGGCCACAACAAATTTCCAAAAGGGTCCACAGGGACAGAGACACTCAAATTACAATGTTTTTGAGCAATCAATTCATCAAATGAAATTAGCAACAAGGGCCCTGAAGAAAGCAACAGCTAATGTTCTTACTGAGGACTAATGTGATAAGCAAGTCACATGGCTCTCATGAGGCTACCAGGAGCAAAGCTTGGTCTTTGCAACTCAACCTTCCCCCTCCATATGGCAACAGATAGTTCCTAAAGTAAAAAAAAGTGGGATTTTCCCATGCAAAATTATATCAGTATTACCTTACAGTAAACTGGAAGGACACCGTTGCTTCTTACTGGCCTCAGAAACACGACGAACTGTTGAAAGATCTCACTGTAATTGGAACTTGCAAGTTCAAAGTTTGAAAGTGGTATTTTGTGAGTGGCGCCACCTAGCAAAGGAAATGTATTTATTATTGTATCAGCTTATTTTTACATAAACAAGGTCACCTAGATTTAGTCAACAGTGACATGCCAAAGATTCCTCCTGTTGCTTTTCCATTCTATGTCACAATGAACTGAAAACTTTTATAATTTCTAAAAATATTTATTTTGACCATTTCCAATCAAGCTCTGGCACTTAATTGGCAGAAAAACTGACCCTGAAGACAGTTTACAGCCAAAGGCCAATTGTTCCAATGTTGGTCTCACCTCTAAAATAGACACTGGAACTTGGGAGACAGAAAAACAGCCAAGTGCTTTCAAGTTTAAAAAGGTACAGAATAGTTAGAATAAGGTATATTAGTCAGAAATAGTAAAAGTATAATTAAAGTAAGAGAAAGATCAGAAAGGGGAGAGAAGAGGAAAAGGGGGAAAAGTATTTAAAATGTTTTACTTAAAATATTTTAGGTTTTAAATTTAGTAAAGTTATTACAATAATAAAGCTTTTGATACTGGAGTAGCTTTATTTCTATATTACGGCTCAATTTGGTATCAGTGTAAGATGGACTTGAAAATAAAAGTCAACCAAGGGAGACAGGAATTTTCCCGGTCTCAGAATCATAGAAATTTACAGCACAGCAGGGCACCTTGTGGCATCGTTATGAAAGAATTATACACTTAGTCCTGTTCCTTTGCCCTTTCCGCATACCCTTTTACATTTTTCTGTTTAAAATATTTCTCCACTTCCCTTTTAAAACTTCTGCTTCCACTACCATTTCTGGTACAGCATTCCACATCCTAATAACCTTCTGCAAATTTCACCTAATCTTTTGCTTTGTTCTTTTGAATGATCTTAAATGTACGCCCTCTAATTACTGACTCACCTGGAACATGGCCTCAACATTCTTCCTAAAATGAGGAGCCCAAAACTGGACACAATTTTAACTGCAACTGAACCAATTGCCTCTTTGCTTCTGTCCTCTATGATTCTATTTTAAAACCTAGGATCTCACTAACCTTTTTTTTAAAAAAGCAGCATCATCAACTTGTCCTCCCACTTTTAAAGACGTTGGCCCCGATTTTGCTGTAATAATAATGGTGATGCTATCAGTGCTCACTGTTATGGGGTAAATCGGACTGCAACTTCTGGCGTGCATTTAAACGCAGAAAACGAGAAGTTGCTATCACAGATACCCTGCGCCTCCACAGGGTGCGCTGCTACAGTCCTTGCCGATAGACTCGGCATTGAAATGACTGCAATGGCGTAAACTTGGGGTACTTGCCCACTAGTTCCCCACTAACGATGGCTGAAAGTTAGGGCTTGTGCATTCAGGAGTAATTGAGTTTTTAAGTGTGATAAATGATAATTATTGCTGAATGACCTCTCTGGCCCTGAAAAATTCATTTTACAAGTGTTGAGTCTCATTCCCTCGGAAGAAAATTAGTGTTGGAGATTTTTTTTTTTTTTTTTTAAATATAAAGTCTGCCTGGCTCTTTTATCTCTCTCCCTTAATCCCATCTGTATTTCCCAACCTTTATTTTACTTTCTGTACATAATTTAAACCTAATTTATATTTTTTGCATTATACTTCCTGGTTTGGACTCTGCATGGCTCAGTGAGGGTTCTTCAATCTGATTGGTTGAAGAGCCTCACTGTTCCTTGTCCTGCTCACAGACACCACAGATCCCTGTAGAAGGTGCCACGCTGGATCAGACACCCAATGGCAGGAAGTCTCTGCTCTGCCGGTGACCTCATTGTGGGCAGCTATCAGCAGGGTGAACAGCAAGTGCCGTTCCTTAACGAATGCAAAATCCATCTTATTATTCTTCCATCTTGAAATGTATCAATGCACTTATGTCTTAAATTCCATTTGATATTTAAATTCTCACTACTCTCACTTTACTACAAAAAGAAAATACTGCAGATGCTGGAAATCTGATATAAAAACAGAAAATGCTGGAGATACTCAGCAGGTCGGGCAGCATCTGTGAAGCGAGAAACAGAGTTAACGTTTCAGGTCGATGACCTTTCGTCAGAACTGGAAAAAAGCAGGAAATGGAACAGGTTTTTAAAGCAAGTTTAGGGGCTGGGAAAGGGGGGAGGGGATGAAAGAACAAAAGGGAAGGTCTGTGATAGGATAGAAGGCAGGAGAGCTTAAGAGACATTAAGAAATATTCAAGGCAAAAAGGAGGTGGTAATGGGACCGGTTAAGAAACAAAAGGATGGCTCTAGATGAAGTGTAAATTGCGCTGGCAGAATGAAAGACAGCTGCCATGTGGGAGAGAAGTAAAAAAGACACAGACAAAAAGTGTGAATAAAAATTATATATATATATATATATATATATATATATGATAGGGGCCAAGGTTATGATCTGAAATTGTTGAACTCTGTTGCGTCCAGAAAGCTGTAAAGTGCCTAATCGAAAGATGAGGTGCTGTTCCTCGAGCTTACACTGAATTTCCGTGGAACAATGCAAGAGGCCGAGGACGGCGAGGTCTGAGTGGGAGTGGAGTGGAGAATTAAAGTGACAGGCAACCGGAAGCTCGGGGCCCCCCTTACGGACCGAACGGAGGTGTTCTGCAAAACGGTCACCCAATCTGCGTTTGGTCTCCCCAGTGTAGAGGAGACCGCATCGTGAGCAACGAATACAGTATACTAAATTGCAAGAAGTACAAGTAAATCACTGTTTCACCTGGAAGGGGTGTTTGGGGCCCTAGACAGCGGGAAGGGGGGAGGTATAAGGGCATGTGTTGCATCCCCTGCGCTTGCACGGGAAGGCGCTGGGTGAAGGGGAAGGGGTGTCGCGGAGGGAGCGGTCCCTTCGGAATGCTGAAAGGGGAGGTGACGGGAAGATGTGTTTGGTGGTGGGATCACGCTGGAGGTGGCGGAAATGGCGGAGGATGATCCATTGAATATGGAGGCTGGTGGGGTGAAAGGTAAGGACAAAGGGAACTCTACTGTGGTTCCGGGAGGGAGGGGCAGGGGCGAGGGCAGAAGCGCGGGAGATAGAACGGACACGGTCAAGGGCCGTGTCAACCACAGTAGAGGGGAATCCTCGGTTGAGGAAAAAGGAAGACATGTCAGAAGCACTGGTATGGAAGGTGGCATCGTCAGAGTAGATGCAGCAGAGACAGAGAAACTGGGAGAATGGAATAGAGTCCTTACAGGAAGCGGGGTGGGAGGAAGTGTAGTCCAGGTGGCTGTGGGAGTCAGTGGGCTAGTAGTGAATGTTTGTCAATAACCTATCCCCAGAGATGGAGACAGAGAAGTCGAGGAAGGGAAGGGAAGGGTCGGCGATGGACCATGTGAAGATGAGGGAAGGGCGGAAATTGGAAGCAAAGTGAAGGAAATTATCTAGTTCAGGGCGAGAGCAGGAAACGGGCCCAATACAGTCATCAATGTACCGGAAAAAAGTGATGGAGGGGACACGAGTAGGACTGGAACATAAGAGTGTTCCACATATCCCCTCCCCCTTTTCCCAGCCCCTACACTTGCTTAAACATCTGTTCCATTTCCTGCTTTTTTCCAGTTCTGACGAAAGGTCGTCGACCTGAAATGTTAACTCGGTCACTCTCACTTTACTATTTTTTTTTTTTTTTTTTTAAGTAACTTCCTATCCATGCTGCCATATTTCCTGGAGTTTCCTGTACTTGGAGAGGTGCCAAGGTGCCAGGCCTTCTGCCTGTCCATGGGATCCTACCAGCATCTGACTGCATTTTTCTCCGGGCCGGGGGGGGGGGGGGGGGGGGGAAATAATTGTGTGGAAAATGGGAATCCTGCTCCTGACTGGTCCTCAGCTGCTGGGTGGGGGGAGAATCCAGACTCACTGCAGCAGCTCACACGCCTCTAACTACAGCATTTCAATTAGGAGAGAGCGCAAGATAGAGCCTGTACTCTCAAATGAGGAAGAGGGAGAAAAGAGAGCATTCAAGTAAGAATTGCAATGGCAGAATGAGAAGCAACATTGGGAGAGTCTGCACTGGCCAAAGCACCAAGGTTTTCTGAAGCAATGATGGATATTGTGGAGACATGGGCAAGAAGTGAAAGGCTAGGAAAAGGAAATCCCAGAAAAATATGTAAAAAGGAAGAGTAGCAAAAGTGTTGGTCCCTTAGAGGCTGACACAGGAGAAATTATATTGGGGAACAAAGAAATGGTTGAGGTTTTAAACAAATAATTTGTATCTGTCTTCACAGTAGAAGACATAAAAAGCATACCAAAAATAGTGGGAAATCAAGGGGTTAATGAGAGAAAGGAACTTAAAGTAATTAATATCAGTAGAGAAAAAGTACTTGAGAAACTAATGGGACTAAAAGCCGACAAATCCCCTGGACCTGATGGCCTACATCCTAGGGTTCTAAAAGAGGTGGTTGCAGAGAGAGTGGATGTATTGGTTGTGATCTTCCAAAATTCCCCAGATTCAAGAAAGGTCCCAGCAGATTGGAAGGTAGCAAATGTAACTCCACTATTCAAGAAAGGAGGGAAGAGAGAAAACAGGGAACTACAGGCCAGTTAGCCTGACTTCAGTCGTCGGGAAAATGCTGGAATCCATTATTAAGAAAGTGGTAACAGGGTACAGGAAACTGTGTGTTATCCGGAGGCTAAATGTCTGGCAAGCTCGAGCCACCAGCAAAAATCAGGAGCCGTTTTTTTCTTTTCGTTTCTTCTCGTTGCTTTCCCCCCCCACCACCAAAGTCAGGCACTGCAAGGTCTGTAGCTATAGCAACAGCTTCAGCTAGAGACGCTTGCAGCTGCAGCTGATTGTTTAGAAGCTGTTGCTAAGCAACAGTGTTTGTTGTCAGATACGGAGATGAAAACCTCCGTATGCTTCAACATTAGAGCTGGAGTGTCCGGCAGTTTTGAGGGAACGGCAACAGCTCGGTCCCGTCGGTGCCGGATAGCACAAAGTTTCCTGTACTTAGAAAATCATAATATGATTAGGCAGAGTCAACATGGTTTTATGAAAGGTAAATCGTGTTTAACAAATTTATTAGAGTTGTTTGAGGATGTAACTAACAGGGTAGATAAAGGGGAACCAGTGGATGTAGTATATTTGGATTTCCAAAAGCCATTCGATAAGGTGCCACATAAAAGGTTGTTAAGCAAGATATGGGCACATGGGGTTGGGGTAAGGTATTAGCATGGATAGAGGGTTGGTTAACAGACAGAAAACAGAGAGTAGGGATAAACAGGTCATTTTTAGATTGGCAGGCTGTAACTAGTGGGGTGTCGCAAGGATCAGTGATTGGGCCTCAGCTATTCACAATCTATATTAATGACTTAGATGAAGGGACCGAGTGAATGTATCCAAGTTTGCTGATGATACAAAGCTAGGTGGAAAAGTAAGATGTGAGGAAGACACAAAGAGCCTGCAGAGATATAGACAGGTGAGTGGGCAATAAGGTGGCAGATAGAGTATAATGTGGGGAAATGTGAGGTTATTCACTTTGGTAGGAAAAATAGAAAAACAGAATCTTTTTAAAATGGTGGGAAACTATTAAATGTTGGTGTTCAGAGAGATTTGGGTGACCTAGTACAAGAAACAGAGTTAGCCTGCAGGTACAGCAAGCAATTAGGAAGGCAAATGACATGTTGGCCTTTATTGCTAGAGGGTTGGAGTACAAGAGTAAGGAAGTCTTGCTACAATTGTACAGGGCTCTGGTGAGACCACACCTGGAGTACTGTGCACGGTTTTGCTCTCCTTATTTAAGGAAGGATATACTTGCCTTGGAGGCAGTGCAACGAAGGTTCACTAAATTGATCCCTGGGATGAGAGGGTTGTCCTATGAGGAGAGATCGAGTAGATTGGGCCTATACTCTGGAGTTTAGAAGAATGAGAGGTGATCTCATTGAAACATATAAGATTCTGAGGGGGATTGACAGGGTAGATGCTGAGAGGTTGTTTCCCCTAGCTGGAGAATCTAGAACTAGGGGGCATAGTCTCAGGATAGGGGCTGGCCTTTTAAAGACGGAGATGAGGAGGAATTTCTTCACTCACTCAGGGTTGTGAATCTTTGGAATTCTCTGCCCCAAAGTGCTGCGGATGCTCAGTCGTCGAGTATATTCAAGGCTGAAATAGATAGATTTTTGGACTCGAGGAATTAAAGGATGTGAGGATAGGGCAGGAAAGTGGAGTTGAGGTCAAAGATCAGCCATGATCTTTTGAATGGCGGAGCAGGATCGAGGGGCCATATGGCCTACTCCTGCTCCTAATTATTACGTTCTTAAAAAAGGAGATATATGCAATTTGGAAGAGGTGACTCAGGCAGTCAGTGCCATCTCAGCCACCCCTACCATTCCACTAGATCATATCACATTTCCTGCCGTTGTTGAGTGAAAGAATTAAATTTGCTGCATTGCCTGCATCCAAAATAATTAGAACAGAATGTCTGCAGACATCTGGATGAAATAAAATTGTAAATTAGGCAGTAGCCTGTTTAAATTTTTGTTTGCTTTGCAAAGAAGAATGTGTATAATTATAGGCAAAGGAGTACAATAGATAGAAAAACGGCAGCCATCAGACCAGAGAACTGCAAGAAGCTCAATAACTCCTCTGCAGACAAACCAAGGAGGCAGACATAGAGGCCGATGGAGAAGTCAGAGGATGCGGTGAGGTTCAGGCATGCAGTCTCCTCTCATGTGTTGCAGATAGTGGATAAGTTGAAGGAGTCCATGAACTGCATCTGAAGCATCATGACAGACATTCCATGAGATGAAGAACACCCTGAAACTGTAGCAATCCAACAGATTTCTGCTGGATCCAGATGTGAGGTGGTAGAGGGCAACTGATGCTTTCAGAGAGCCAGCGACAACTGTTTCCATAGATGACCTGAAGAGCACCCTAGCTCAGGGCTTTCAGAACTTAATTGGGACTATTCAGCCTGGTCTCATGCAGCCCAACTGAGCCCATGGGCCACAAGGAGTGGTCAAAGTTGCAATAGCTCATGATAGCAACAATGCAACCGGATCAATAGAGCTTCCTAAAATGCCAGCACAGGAAGGCATTTCTGGCCTGAGCCCAGCAGACACTGGATGCACAAGCAACATGACACCAGAAGCAGGTTCGGCAAGAACAGCAGCATCGCTGTCACCTCATTCCTCGAGTTGATACAGTCCATTGATACAATCTAAGCCACAAACATCAATCTCCTAACACTAAGGATGTATTGCATAGGATTAAGAGGTTAGGGTCACACATGAAAAGATTTTTAGGCAAAACTGGTAGTCATGATGATGAGAAATAATCATGTAAAGCATAATGAATGGACAAATTAGATGGAACAATTTAAATACTTGGCAATTCAGTGTGTCTATGTATTACTTCAATGGAGGCTTCCTGTTATCTTTATTATATGGCAATTCATATTTGCAAGTACTGTCTCAGAAAGGAGATCAAGAGGTATCGGAGTTGGGTAACGGTTATGAGACCAAGGGATAATCAAGGCTTTTTTGTGTTTTGAACGTGCAATGCACTCTTTCTAGTGGAAAAAGTTGATGATTTCCTGCCTAATGGCCCGTGCTGCTGGCATGCTCCCCTCTCTCCTGGTCATTCTCATCATGATCAGGGATGTTCTTTCTCTTTCCGTTTTTGCAGATGGCAGACCCAATCCCCTTGTAGAGGCCAAATTACAGATGATGCAGCAAGCCACTAAAATTCTCAGAACCCTTGCTGGACTCTGCTGAAGGGCTTCCACAACCTATCCAGGCAATGGAAATGGGATTTAAGAATACAATGTTACTCAACCATTATTCATGTAGTCAAATTGATGAAAATCCAGCAGGGTGTAAAACGGGCTGCCAATTTGGCAGTAAAGCAAAATGGGCAAAAGCTAAGATGAATTTCATCCCCAATAGATTTTGGACTACCGTTGTTAGAAAGTACACCAACATTCCTCCAGCCTGACCAAATTTATACACCATGCCATATAAAATTACCATGTTCCTCCACTAATGTGCTTCAACTCCTCACTCCCAGTGCTGTTCTACCAGTCTGCAAAAAGAGCCTTTATGTAAATAATTTTTAAATCTAGAGTAAAAATACAAACCTCTGGACACTATACTAGGATCAAAGCAAATAAATACACTCTTTCCACAATGATGAACTTGACAGGTTCTACTATAATAGGAATAGAGCTAAAGTGAATTCTGGTGGCTGTATTTCATACTTACATAGAAACACTTAAGCAACTCGGGTTTCATCTATTTAATCAGTATGCACAGATTCCGAGTCAATCGGTGCAATTAATTATTTAGTCATCCTGGTTTCTTGTCTTAACTGTAAACCTGGAAATCTCTATCTTGTAGCAATTTCTATAGATGTTTACCTAAATAGCAATTATTTCATACACAGGAATTTTCAATTACTTACTTGATACCTGGCAATGGTACCGAAAACCACACGGGATCATGCCTGGGACGGGGGAGGGAGAGGAGGAAACAAAAGAACAATAAGTAACTTTAAGAGTTTGTGTAGTAGACAGTACACATTTGCACTTTTATTTTTGCAAAACAATTTCAGGAAAATGTTAGGAATTGGGACATCATGGTGGTTTAAAGCCAAAATTCTCCTTCGATTTCAACAAGGATAGAAGACTTCTACATGCCTGGTAAGAAAATCAATTTTACATAGTTCTACAGTCCATATAAAAACACACACAGATTACTGGCTTCAATTCTCATTTCCAAATCCCATTTAAAAATAAATAAATACTACATAAAAGGATCAGTTCTTCCTTGAAGCACTAATAATATACAAAAGCTAAATGTGCAAGAAACAACATTCTTACAATTGCCTAATTCATTGACCACAAACAAACCACTATATTTCAAAATAAATTTTAAATCTATAAAATTACCCATGTTTAATTAACGCATATGTAAATCCACTATCCTGAAAGGCCTGTTACCCCAGCAAAAAAAAGTAATGTGGCAGTAAATCAATTGCAGCAGCAACACATCACATGATGACTGCCAAGAATAACCCTCTTCACCACTCTTATGCTCAAATGAAGAGCAATCTGCTGAAGAATGGCAAGCAGCCACATGATTTAGTTTTAAATGCATGTTCACTAGTTGCCATGGTTGAGCAATAAATTAAAGTGAGATTTTTTTTCAAATCACTATCAGGGAAGATGTACTTCATGCACCATGTATAATAAAATAAAACATATTTCTTGAACTGTACAGAGAAAAGCTTCCCCACATATCAGCAATTTTACCAAGAGCTGAGTTAGGAAAAAATATCTTCTGTCAATTGCCCACCAGTGTAAAGATCATAGCTTGAAGTTGTCTAATGCATTTTCCATTCTGCACTTCACTCCAAGAAGTACAGCATTACTATGTTCAAATTGAGCTTGGTAACTATGCAATACAATTTCCACAAGAGGTTTTTTTTTTTTTTTTTTTTTTTTAAAGTCCATGAGAGTTATTATAAAGTATATTTTGGGCACTCTTCTAGCCACTTAATGGCCACATTCAGTACGTCACTTTCTAGTGATCCAACAGGTGTGCGCAAAAAGCACAAACATTAGTATTATTGGTTAGACTTGCCACAGACCAATTCCTAATTTCTCTCCCAGCCCCTACTCCTCAGCCTCCCTAGATAGCATCCATCTACAGTCTCCACCCACAGCCATCTCCCCATTATCTGATCCCAACCCCACAAGACTCATTCATTAGGCCACTTGCTCTTCCTACTCCGTCTCTCCTGGAGAGAGCAGGATCCCACCCCATGCGTTCGGAGACGTGGAACAATTGCTGGCAGAGACCCACCCAAGTGCTCTGATCCCTGCCCAAGTCCAGTCCCACCAAAATGCTGTGCCCAGGTCGAGGCCCAGCCATTCCCTCCAAGGCCTAATTAAACAGGTTTAATAGTTGTGGTTACAGAATACCGCAAAATATATATAAATCTACTTACGGTGACGCCATTCACCAAGGCGGAGTTGCTTAGAACTAATATACCCTCATAGTTTCATAAGCAATACTGCAGGAGATGCACAAGTTACTTCTGATTTATAAAGCAAAACCTTATGGAATGTTGTACTGCACAGCAGAATGCGAGCAATGTTTACTTCCCCCCTTCCACCACGAGACTAATGTACAACAGTACTTGGCAGAGGAGTGGGTTTGGATATAAATGTATAAAATGACCGGTTTTAGTTCCCGAGCCCCAATTTGTTTCATTATCCAATAATGGTATAACCATCCCTGTTAGTGAGAAATCTATTATAAGCAAACTTTTCTCATCCCAAACTATGGCAAAGAACAAGACTACATTTCCCTTATTCCATAAGTACGGAACAAAGTGCATTGTTACTCACCTGGATCAATGAAGCAATGAAACTCACTGATAATGCCATTCTTCATTGAATATTTAACACAAGCCATCTCACAAGGCAGAAAGCGTTGTTCACAGCTTGGGGGAAGATCTGCCAGGCTCAGAAAACTGACAAAATGGAAAGTCTCATCACAAACCCCTTTGGGAGAGGGAAAAACAGTTGTGATTTTCATCATTATCTGTATAGAAATGTTACGCAAGGTAGCTATTTTTAAGCTAAATTGAATTATTTTACAATGACACACCATTTATAGGAATGTTGCATCAAGATAATAAAAAATATATAAAGACTGTTTCAATAACCAGTCACAATTACAAAACACATTTCAACAGTAACTGATTTAAATACGCAGATGAACAAGGCTAGTTCAATACCAATGTGTCAGGAGGTCCAGGTAACACGAAAAGATGACATCCAGTATCTGAATTATTGTTCACTTTGGTGAAGAGGTTATAGCCATGTATTTTTGTGAATATGAACTGCTGCTCACAATTTACATTAACAATTTAGACTTAGGAATGAAAAACACAATTTATAAATTTGCAGATGACATCAAATTTGGGGGGGGGGGGGGAGGCAATACAGGAAAATTTGGTTTATCCAGAGGTTAACTGTCCGGAATGCTCGAGCCACCGGCAAAAATCAGGAGCCGTTTCGTTAGTTTTTTTTTCTTTTCGTTGCTTTTTTTTCCCCACCAGTCAGGCTCTGCAAGGTCTCGCTGAAGCTGTTGCTAAGCTACAGAGACGCTTGCAAGGTACGGCCGACTGTTTAGAAGCTGGGTTTGTTGCCAGATACGGAGCTCCGTATGTTTCAACATTTGCGCTGGTTTGTCCGGCAGTTTTGATGGGACGGCAACAGCTCGGTCCCGTCAGTGCCGGATATCAAAGTTTCCTGTACTGAGGAGGACTTCAACAAGTTACAGGAGGATATTAATAAACTTGCAGAATGGGCAAATGAAACTCAACACAGATAAATGTGAGGTATTACATTTTGGTCGGAAGAATAGGGAGGTCACTTATCACTTGGAGGGTGCGAGTCTAGGTGGGGTAGAGGAACAAAGGGATCTAGGAGTACAAATACACAAATCACTAAAAGTTGTGACACAGGTCAGCAAGGCCATAAAAAGCACAAACCAAGCACTAGGGTTTATTTCTAGAGAGATAGAACTGAAAAGTAGGGAAGTTATGCTAGGCACTGGAGAGGGTGCAGAGAAGATTTACAAGGATGATACCAGAAATGCAAGGGTATACATATCAGGAAAGGATGAACAGGCTGGGTCTCTCTTCTCTTGAAAAAAGGCTGAGGGGTGACCCAATAAAAGGTCTTTAAAATTATGAAAGGTTGTGATAAGAGTGGATACCGAGAGAATGTTTCCACTTGTGGGGAAGAGCATAACTAGAGACCATCAATATAAGATAGTCACCAAGAAATCCAATGGGGAATTCAGAAGAATCTTCTTTACCCAAAGAATGGCGAGAATGTGGAACTCGCTACCACAGGGAGCAGTTGAAGCAAATATTTTGATGCATTTAAGGGGAGGCTGGACAAACATATGAGGGAGAAGGAAATAGAGGGTTATGGTGATAGCTTTAGATGAGGAAAGACCGGAGAAGGCTCGAGCGGAACATAAACGCCAGCATGGACTGGTTGGGCCAAATGGCCGGTTTCTGTGCCGTATATCCGATGTAAAATTGAGAATTATAATTAAGGCAATCAAGTTTAAAATCTCACAAAAGTTACCTGAGGAATGTTATATTCAAGTTACAACTGCCACTGAACCATCATGAAAACAGCTCATCTCCCTAGGATCATCCTTATGATGATCACCAAAGAGTAAAGTAATCCCAATACCATTTTTCTCATGTTACAATTATTGTTCAGTACTTTCTACTTACGGCAAGTGGTGCCTGTAATGTAAATTGTAACAAGTTTGATCATTTTGAAAAAGTCTTTAAAGCCCATCGATACATGGTTTTTGGTTAAATGTGTTAACTTTATCAAAATCATATTTGAAACAACCCATTTTATTTCATCCTCACAAGAACATAGAAACACAGAAGATAGGAGCAGGAGTAGGCCATTCGGCCCTTCGAGCCTGCTCTGCCATTCAATGAGATCATGGCTGATCATCCAAACTCAGTACCCTGTCCCTGCCTTCTCCCCATATCCCTTGATCCCTTTAGCCTTAAGAAATATATCCAACTCTTTCTTGAATATATTTAATGAACTGGCCTCCACCGCCCTCTGTGACAGAGAATTCCACAGGTTCACCACTCTCTGGGTGAAGAAATTCCTCCTCATTTCAGTCCTAAATGGCTTACCCCTTATCCTTAGACTATGACCCCTGGTTCTGGACTCTCCAGCCATCAGAAACATCCTTCCTGCATCTAGTCTGTCCAGGCCTGACAGAATTTTATAGGTTTCGACGAGATCCCCTCTCAATCTTCTAAACTCCAGTGAGTATAAGCCCAATCGACACAATCTCTCCTCATAAGTCATTCCTGCCATCCCAGGTATCAGCCTGGTGAATCTTCGCTGCACTCCTTCCATGGCAAGAACGTCCTTCCTCAGGTAAGGCGACCAAAACTGCACACAATACTCAAGGTGTGGTCTCACCAAGGCCCTGTACAACTGTAGCAAGACATCCTTGTTCCTGTACTCGAACCCTCTTGCTACGAAGGCCAACATACCATTTGCCTTCTTAACCGCCTGCTGCACCTGCATGCTTACCTTCAGCGACTGGTGCACAAGAACACCCAGGTCTCTTTGCACTTCCCCTTCTCCCAATCTATTGCCATTCAAATAATAATCTGCCTTCCTGTTTTTGCCACCAAAGTGGATAACCTCACATTTATCCACATTATAGTGCATTTGCCATGTTTCTGCCCAATCACCCAACCTGTCCAAATCGTACTGGAGTTTCATGACATCCTCCTCACAGCATACCCTCCCACCCAGCTTTGGCTCGTCTGCAAATTTGGAGATATTACATCCAATTCCCTCGTCCAGATCATTATATATTGTGAACAGCTGGGGTCCTAGGACCGATCCTTGCAGTACCCCACTAGTCACTGCCTGCCACTCTGAAAACGACCCGTTTATTCCAACTCTTTGCTTTCTGTCCGCCAACTAGTTCTCTATCCAATTCAATACCTTGCCCCCAATCCCATGTGCCTTAATTTTGCACGCTAATCTCTTATGCGGGACCTTATCAAAAGCCTTCTGAAAGTCCAAATACACAACATCTACTGGTTCGCCCTTATCTATTTTACCAGTTACATCCTCAAAAAATTCCAGTAGTCAAGCATGATTTACCTTTTGTAAATTCATGTTGACTTTGTCCGATCCTGTCACTGCTTTCCAAGTGCTCTGCTATTACATCTTTTATAATGGACTCTAGCATTTTCCCCACTACCGATGTCAGGCTTACCAGTCTATAATTCCCCGCTTTTTCTCTACCACCTTTTTTGAATAGTGGGGTAACATTAGCTACCCTCCAATCCATGGGTACTGTTCCAGAGTCTATCGAGTTCTGGAAGATGACCAGCAATGCATCTACTATTTCTAGGGCCACTTCCTTAAGTATCCTGGGATGTAGATTATCAGGCCCTGGGGATTTAATCGGCCTTCAGTCCCATTAATTTTCCTAACACCATTTCCCTACAAATACTGATTTCTTTCAGTTCCACCCTTTCATCAGACCCCATGTTCCCCAGCATCTCTGGGAGGTTATTTGTGTCCTCCTTTGTGAAGACAGAACCAAAATATGTATTTAGTTGGTCTGCCATTTCTTTGTTCCCCATTATAAATTCCCCCGATTCTGACTGCAAGGGACCTACGCTTGACTTCACCAATCTTTTTCTCTTCACATATCTATAAAAGCTTTTACAGTCAGTTTTTATGTTCCCTGCAAGCTTACTCTCATATTCTATTTTCCCTTTCTTAATTAATCCCTTTGTCCGCCTTTGTTGAATCCTAAACTGCTCCCAATCCTCAGGATTATTGCTTTTTCTGGCCAATTTATATGTCCTCTCCTTGGATCTTATGCTATCCCTAATTTCCCTTGTTAGCCACGGTTGAGTCACCGTTTTTGTTTTATTTTTATGCCAAACTGGGAATGACAAATTCTGTAGCTCATCCATTCGGTCTTTGAATGTTTGCCATTGCCTATCCACCGTCAACCCTTTGAGTGCTATTCCCCAATCAACCCTACCCAACTCGCTCCTCAGACCATCGTAGTTTCCTTTATTTAAATGAGGACCCTAGTCTCTGAGTCAACTACTTCATTCTCCATCTTAATGAAGAATTCGATCATATTATGATCGCTCCGACCCAAGGGGCCTCGTACGACAAGATTGCTAATTAATCCTTTCTTGTTACATAATACCCAGTCTAAGATGGCCTGATCTCTGGTTGGTTCTCGACATATTGGTCCAGGAAACCATCCCGTATACACTCCAGGAATTCCTCCTCCACAGTATTGTAACTAATTTGGTTGGCCCAATCTATATGTAAATTAAAGTCACCCATGATGACTGCCGTGCCCTTATTGCACGCTTCTTTAATTTCCCTTTTAATGCCATCCCCAACCTCCGCCTTACTGTTTGGAGGTCTATATACCACTCCCAACGTTTTTTTCCCCTTAGTATTTCTCAATTCTACCCATACAGATTCCACATCATCAGAGCTAACATCCTTCATTCCAATTGTGTTAATCCCTTCTTTAACCAGTAATGCTACCCCACCTCCCTTTCCTTTTTGCCTATCTTTCCTGAATATCGAATACCCCTGGATGTTGAGTTCCCAGTCTTGGCCATCCTAGAGCCACGTTTCGGTAATCCCAACCAAATCATATTCGTTTACTTCTATTTGCACAGCCAATTCATCCACCTTATTACAAATGCTCCTCGCATTAAGACACAAAGCCTTCAGGCTTGTTTTTTTAACACTCTTGGACCTATTTGAATTATTATTTACTGTGGCCACATTTGATTGAAACCGTTGATTTCTCTGACTGCCACTTTTGTTTTTCTCCTTCCTATCTTTTGCTTTTATCCTCGTTTCCCTTCCCTCTGTCTCCCTGCTCAGGTTCCCAACCCCCTGCCATTTTAGTTTAAACCCTCCCCCACAGCACTAGCAAACACTCCCCCTAGGACATCAGTTCCAGCCCTGCCCAGGTGCAAACTGTCCGGTTTGAACTGGTCCCACCTCCCCCAGAACCGGTTCCAATGTCCCAGGAACTTGAATCCCTCCCCCGGCACCATTCCTCTACACCAACCCTATCGTCATTAGATTCAGAGCTCATGCTCATAAGCCATTCTTCGCAGCTCTTCCCTCTTACATTATGAATCAGACTCTTTCCTCTCCCCCGTACTCCACCCACGGCCTGGAGGGCCCTCTATGTTGCAGCAACCAGACGCAGTACTCCAGATACAACCTTATGAGGGCATTCTGCAGCTTTAGTATGACGTTTAGGTAATTAAACTCAACTGATTTGGCAGTATAAATTAGCATCCTAGTCACTTTTTTATTGCTGCCTCATATTGTTTGGTCACAGTAAACGATGCATCAGCCAAATCCAAGTTTTCTCTCAACTTCCCCCTCAGCATATTCTAGCTCCTCATTCAGCATCTTCTACATACCCTTCCCCTTACAATTAGTCTATTTTTTCCCTTTAGCCAGTACTAACCCAGATCCAGCTGTTAACTTTAATATCCATTGACAGAGTTCATAACAGAGGGGTTTCTCAGCCAACACTTTAATCAAATGTTCTTTGGAGATTATTTAGTTGGTTCTTTCCTCCCCACCCCCAACCCCACCCCACCCCCCACAACCACAATCAATTTTGGATGTCACCTCATCAAAAAATATATATCTAGGCGGTTGTTCAGGCAAGATCTACCTCTTCCAAAGCCACGTTGGCTGTTATTTGTTAGGTTATTTTGATAACCATTTTATTTCCAATTATTGATTACATTAGTTTTCCAATTATTGAAGTCACCCAGAATTTGTGGTAGTAATAACGACAAGGCTGTCAGCGCTTTCCGTCATTACTGTGTAAAACTGACAGCAACTTCTGGCATCTGTACATGCGCAGTTTAACGCAGAAATCCAGAAGTTGCTGTCAGTGAAACCCTCCACAGGGTACGCTGCTGCCGTCTTCGCAGATGGAATCAACTAGAAATCACTGATTTGTTGTGAACTTTAACTACTTACACACTATTCTCGCTGTAAGGAGCAATGATAAAGCTAAGCCTTGTTCAATCAAGAGTAACTGAGTTTTTAACGATATACTAAGTCATAATTACTGCTGAACAACCTCACTGGCCCTGAAATCTAATTTTACAAGTGTGGAGTCTCATTCCCTCAGAAGATTTAAAAATTGCAGATTTAACTAAAAAAAAAAAAAAAAAATGTTTTTAAAGTTTGTGTTCTGATATTTACATTTCTCCCTTAACCCCATGTGCATATCTCAATCTTTATTTCGCTTTCCGTGCAATGATTGAAATGTGATTTATATTCCCTGCTTTTTACTTCCTACTTTGGCGTCTGAGAATTCTTCAATTTGATTGGCTAATTAGGCAACCTGCTGCCTGCCCTTTTGCTGGACACCACAGATCCCCTGTAAAAGGCGCTAAATTCAAAGTGAAGTCAGAATAGGGAAAGTCTGCACTCTAGAGCCCTATAAAACTTTGTGGACTGATTTTTTGGCCCCCACCCCCCACCAGCAACGAGCGTCGTTTCTTCGCCGCTGACCACTAAATCAGGGCCACGGTCTCTGTAGTTGTCAGGTATGGCTCAGTTGCCCTTCTTGAATAATGGAACTGCATTTGCCTATTTACAGTCTGTGGAAAGCACTTTTCAAAATCACTAATACTTCACAAATCCTTTCCCTGGTCTCTCCGAGAACATTTGCAGTACCCCTGCTCCTGTTGAGCTCAGCTAACTCGGGACATATTGGAAATTGAACCCGAGCTTTGTGTAACATCAAGCAATGCCTTCAACTATTCATCAGGGACCAAGCATGATTAGCACTGGATAAAATTGTGATGTTACACTGTAATTTCTATTACAGGGTCAAAACCCAGCATTATAATCACAAAAGGAGATATGCTTATTGAGCACTATAATAGCAAAACTAAACACAGCTTTTATTTTTAAACGTAAAAATCAGATTGCGCAACTCTTATATTTAATGAAGTGGCATACCTTCATCACTAGACCAGGACGTAGGTGGATTGCACATTCCCCTTGCTGTTACAGGGAATGTGGGGTTCTGTAACTGTAAGAGAAATTAATAACAAATTATGGTGAGAGTTGGCACAAAAACCATCGTCTGCTCAGACACCATGGTACCCATTCATGATGTTAATTAGGTGCAGTAATACATAACAAAATGCACTTAGAGCTCTCTTAGCCTAACAAAGCATCCCAGGGTTCTATTCATAGGCAAAAATAGATGCTGAAAGCATTAGGAGAAAAATTAGTGGAAGTGACCAAAGGTTTGGTCAAAGAGCTAGGTTTTAAGGAAGCTTTTCAAAGTTAGGATTCCCTTTCCTTTTCTACTTTTCTCTTCTAATACAATTGAATGTGACATTGGAATCGAGTCCACCGCAAGAGGTGGGTTTTCACCACTAACACTACATTTTGACTTTCCTCTCCCCCCACCCCGCACCCCCCAAAACTCCTTTTTGATCACTTTCATTCTAACTGGAAAACCTGCTGGTCTGTGTACCATCCCCATGTGAAAACACAGGTGGCAAGCTACACTCAGTCTGCAGGGTTCACATTGTACATTTCTATTCCAGGGAGGTACGAATGTCAGTCAAGACAAATGGCTAGTTATACCAGGCATTGCAATTATCTGTAGCATTTCTGGAAATGGGGCAAATGGCACTCATCCCACTCAATTCAGAGAAAGTGGAGCCCTGTACTTGTATACTTCAATGAAGGTACATAGCTGCGCTCACCGGCCTTCAACTGATTTTACATTTTTTCATATTGGAGAGAGTTGACAGAATAATCATCTCTTTTTCTAACATTAGAAATTCATACACAGTAAAGTAGGTCACTTGTGCAGACATTAAACTTCATGTCTGAACTTTAAAAGTCATTTTCTATGAGCTGCAGTTATACTACAGTCAAAATATAGCATATGGGGTGAAAACCCACCTCTTGCGGTGGTCTCACTTCCAACGTCGCATTCAAATGGTATCAGAAGAGGAGAAAGGAAAGATTTAAAAAAAAAAAAAATTAATCCCAAGGCACTGACTTCTGCAAGGATACATTTGACCAATAAATGAAAAAAAATATAAACAACATCTACTTTAATGTCATGAGAGTTGAGTGAAAAAGTCTGACCTGACATTTTACAATTAGTGTGTGTGAGGTACAGGCTGCCTTCAGTTAGAAATAGAAAGTAGTGTTGGATTTTATTTATTTATTTATTTATTTTAAATCGAGCTCCTGTTTGGGTGCAAACAGGTAGTCAAGGCCCATTTCAATTTTTCAGGTCAAGCAAGGATAATGGGTAGGAGATAATGGAACTAATCTGTGGCGTAGGGAGAGGAAAGGGGAGGGGCCGGGTGGAAAGAGAGAGGGGAGAGGAAGAGGGGAGAGGGAGGGAGTGCTGAGGAAGGGGAATTCAGATTAGCAGTGGTAGGGGGATTGTGGATACTTTGCCCAAGTGACCATTCTTCATGCGTGAGCATAGTGTGTCTGCAGGATATTCAGCTGTGGAAGGTGTCACAAACAAACCTTAATTCTGTCCCCACTCAATGTCCAGACAAGCATACATTTCAGCAGGAGTCACTGAAGAGTGATGATGAACAGGAAAGCCGAGCTAACTTCCCCCTCCCTAGCCGGTGACCGCTGAGTTAACTGCAGTGTCACAATTACTAGCCACACTAGACCAGCTCAGTCAGCATACACCAGAAACTGAACCTGGAACCTTCTGTTGTGTTTGGTTCCGTACTACACTAGTCAGTGCCGTTACTCCTCAAGACATTGGGCAAGCTTGGAGGAGAGCGAGGGGAA
Organism: Somniosus microcephalus; assembly: GCF_052327205.1. Classification (NCBI taxonomy): domain Eukaryota; kingdom Metazoa; phylum Chordata; class Chondrichthyes; order Squaliformes; family Somniosidae; genus Somniosus; species Somniosus microcephalus. The sequence goes on from NC_141000.1 coordinate 87,381,158, forward strand.
AAGCACACTTTAAAAAACATCTCCTTTATCCTCCATGAATGAATTACCTTTTGTAACTCTCCAATTAGAATTTACCCAAATTTATGGCTAAAAATCAGGAGAAAAAAAACTGGTGTGGAGGCAGGAAAAAGGGAATGTAAATCTCATCCTGTAAAATGTAGTTTATTATAACGGCCCTCCAAAGGTAACAATAAAAACACGCTGACCTGTTTTCTTGTAGGTTTGCTCAATGCCTTGTTGCTTTTGTCTTTCCATTGATGGGCCATCTGTGCAAACTTCTCTTTTTCCAGTGCAGTCAGTGACTTCAATAAAGAGTAAATACAATTAGCACTGTATAGAGATTGCAATATCCATGTTCTTCTCTTAGTTTTTAAAAACACTGATGTAAAAAAAGTTGGGAATTTATCCATTTGACAGCTGTCATGTGGGAGCACTGGATTCCTCCCACCCCTTCCACCCCCCGCCCGAGATTTTATATTACTAGATTAAAAGCAAAGTCCCAATTGACCCTTTATGACCAAAAGATTGTCATCTCAAACTTGAGTCATGTGACCAATAAATGGAAAACAAAATCTATTTCAAAGTCGTGAGGGTTGAGCAAAAGTTGGACTGCAGGAGCCTAAAATGTTACCATTAGTGTGTGTGAGGTACAGTTAGAAACAGAAATTACTGTTGTATTTTATTTTATAACGAGTCGATCTCCTTTGGTGTTGCAAATAGCTGGTCGAGACCAATTTGAATTTTTCATTTAAGGCAGGAATAAAGGGTGGGGGATAATGGAACCAATGTGCGGGAGTAGAGGGAAGCAGGGGAGGGAAGAAGCATTGCCCCACAATTGTTGGAGTATGGAACACTTTGTCACAGGGAGATGGTTGAGACAAAGACTACCGAATCTTTTTTGTGGAAAATTGGATACATATTTGAAGTAGAAAAGCTGGGGAAGAGAGCAAGGCAGTGGGATTAGTTCTGGATATCTCTAGCATAGAGCCATCACAGACACAAGGGCCTAAACTTGTATGGTTCATTCCACTGGTCCTCCAAGTTTCATATCATCTGCAAATTATACACATTTAAAAACTTACGTTTGGTTACTTTAATGGCAGGTCAGAAGCGACAATGGCATCCTCACCTTCTGACATTAAACTATAACTAGTCAGAGAGCTCAGTATTTGTTGAGAAGCTCAGTGCTTGGCAATGCCAGCAAAATGTAACAGATGCCAACCCTCTGCCTTCAGAACGGCCAATTCACTATTTTGGACCCATCTGCTTGGTTGTCATAGTGGCTCCTCGAACAAGGTTTCTAGCTCTGCTGGTAGCTTTCTAAAATGCTCAAGGCACTTATAACATACCTTCTCAATAAAGGCTATGTCAAGATAGGAAAGAGAGATAGAACAAGTTCAGACAAAAGAGAGCGGGGGAGCAAGAGGGCAGAAACACAAGGGGAGGGAGAGAATGTGGCAGAGATATATAGAGGGACTTCCAGACACAGAACCAAAAGATGCACATGGAGACAGAAAAACACACATGTAGGATTAGCAAGAAAGAGAACTACAAACACACAAAGGTATAATGTAATTTTTTCTCCAGTGTCATGATTTTGCTTCAACAAAATTAGGTGTGCCCAACCAATCCTGTAAACTGTTTATTACCAATTATCACTTGGGGATGGCTTTGTGCTGTCATCAACAAATTATGTTACTAAAATGAATTTACTGTAATGAGTTTCCAGGGCACCAAATAACTGGAAGTGGCTCCTCTGCAACATCAGACAACCACAACAACAAATACAGGTAGACTACCCTTTGTCCGAACTTCCGAAAACCGAAACCCTCTAAAAACCGAAGGTTTTTTCGTTCAGCGTAAATCGTGCGCACGACATGACCAGAGTGGCGCACGACCCCGACCCCCGCTGATGACCCCCCGCCGACCCCGACTCCCCCCCCCCCCCGCCGACCCCGACTACCCCCCCCGCGGACCGACCCCCGCCGACAAATTTCCCAGTCTTATAAAATACCTTCCGAAATCCGAAATTTTCCGAAAACCGAAACACGGCTGGTCCCGAGGTTTTCGGATAAAGGATAGTCTACCTGTAGTAATAAATGGTCTCCAACTGCTTAGTACGTCACACGAAGACAGGAGCCTACTGGGTGAGCGGGAAATAACAGATACTAGGTACAAGCACAAAAGGAGGCAAACTAATTCAAATGAAATCCACCTTTAAATTAATTTTAAACGTCAAGTTTTTGATGAGGAGCAGAGCAAAGGGAAGTGTCCAGCAGATAGTGTTGCTGCCACTTTTGTTAACTCTGAAAACCCAATGGCAGAATCGGAGTACACTCAAAATGCTGGAAAATTCACCAACATATAAATATTTATACACCTCAGATGCACCTAGAAAATAGACTTTACACCACTAGACTTCATTTTAAAAAATCCTAAATTCCCACCGCCAAAATTGCACTTGTGGTCTTTAGATATCCTCTCCCCGCCATGATGGAACATTAGGTATAGTGCAGCCGAAGTCATGTTAAGTCCATGTCCCAAAGCACTCCCATTGCAACCACGTTTCCTATCACACATCATAACACTGGGATTCAGTTTTCACAGGAAAACAAACCTGAATGTAATCCCAAAACAGCAATAAAAAGCCTGAAATCCAATGAAATAAAAAATAATTTAACATTCAATCATTTTGAAGCAGGGTCACTGGTCTTGATTCAGTATTTTTTTTTTTTGGAGTGGAGTGGTCAGCTTTTCTTGAAGCTGGTGCTCAGCTTTCAACCAGTTTTGTTGTAACTCAGAAATAACAACAGAAAATGCTGGAAATACTCAGCAGGCCAGGCAACATCATGGAGAGAGAAACAAACAGTTAACGTTTCAGGTCTGGGACCCTTCATCAGAACTGGAAAAAGCTGGAGATGTAACAGATATTAAGCAGGTGCAGAGACAGGGGGGGGGGGGGTGTTTAGGAGGGGAGGAAGGAATTGAAAGAACATCCTGTACTTTTGTAAGAGGCAGGAAAAATAAAATGTTGCAAATGGGAATGGCAAAATCATACAGCATGAAAAATGGGGGCAGGGATAATTCCCTCCCTCCTCCTCCTCACTCTGAAGGGCCAGTCCCTGCAGTGTAGGGGCGCCCAGGCCAGGCCGGCATCCTTACCATCCAGGCCGAGCTGCAGAGCGGGACCGCGTCCTTCAGCCCCTTCACCTCGATTCCCTTCTGCCTCAGCTCCGGGATCTTCTCCATCATGAAGAAATAATAGGGGTTCCTCAGCGGCTTTTTATGCGCCATCGTAACCAGGGCCAAGAGTGGGCCTGAGAGACCCACGCACTCGCCGAACCGAACCAGTGGGCCTGAGAGACCCACGCACTCGCCGAACCGAGCCCAGCCCGGCCCGTCAGAGCCGCACTCAGATCACGAGGAGCAAAACGGCGGCAATCCCAGCAGCTTTCAGGGCGGGGCAATTGCTTGCAGGGTGCAATCATTGCATTTCAAACTGAGAAATAATTCCTGCTACATTGTGGAGCTGGCTGTTTTCGAAGACAATCTTTATAATGCAAAGTTTGCCACACCCAAGCAATGTGCTTCTTTTTATAACTTGCTCAGTTGTATTGATTGCAGTTAAAGGTGTATCCTGTTCCACGACCGGAGGGCTGGAGTGCATCGTTCTCGCCAAGAACAATATTTTACTTTAAATTTAATATGTTTAATTTAATTATAATGCACAGTTGATTTTTTGGTGGCCCTTTAAAAAGGGGGCACTTGTTAACTCGTTGCTGACAATTGCAATAATGCCAAGCCCACCTTCTCATAAATCAGGAGACAAACGCTTAAAAATCAGGAGTTTTGGTAAGAAATCATGAGTTGGTATTTTTTGGTTTATAAACCTCATTAGTGGCATTATTTAATCACTAACAGGTCACAGCTGTTGTGTATGTACCTTTAAGAGAATAACTGGTCTCAGACTGCAGTACTGGCAGTGACCACCCCTGTATAAAAGGCGCTAGAGAGCCTCTGTTGTTTAGTTTCGTTTATGCCTTTCACCAGTAAAGATGTGTTTGTTTTCTCTCCTGCTAGTCCGTGTCTCAATCATTCACGGACTTAACACTGGCGACGAGTAAGAAACGAACTTACCTGCAACTCAGCAGCAGCTCCGATGACGTTGTTGAAGGTCGGAGCCAGAAAAAAAAAGAGGCCATTGAAACTCGAGAAACGGGCGTCGACCGTCAATCATCGATTTAAAAACTTGCAGGAGAGACTGTCCAGAGCCAGGCTGGGTTCCTCGGTCCGTGGTTTCCCAGCTAATCGGGCTGGTGGCAGGTAGTGCTCTGATCCTTCCTGGGCTGCGGCGGGCTGAAGCTCGATCGGGTGGCTTTTCAACGGGGCCGGGCAGCGAGTCGGGAAGCAAAGAGAGAGAGAGAGGGTGGAGCCGGTGCTTCGAAGCTGGGCAGCGTTCGGACCTCAGAAGAGGGAGGGAAGTGTCCCAGAGGGTCCGCTCCACGACGGGAAAATAATAAAAGAAAAAGAATACGCGCAAGAAACCGTGGAAAGCAGCGCTAACAACAGCGGGGAAGAAGGCAAAGCGTGGGAGGTGCCATTTTGTTAAATCGGGGAAGAAGGCAAAGCGCGGGAGGCGCCATTTTAGATTTGCAAGATGCCGAAGACTGGCTGTATCACTGCTTTTGATAATACATTAGAGGACTGGACCACGTATGTGGAAAGAGTCGAGGTATATTTCAAGGCTAACGATATAGCGGAGGGGAAAAAGGCATCGATATTGTTAAACTTAGTGGGCGCTAGAACGTACGGCCTATTGCGGGACCTGATTACTCCAGCCAAACCGAAGGCGAAGAGTTTTAACGAAATTGTTGCTGTCCTACAGGAACACTTAAACCCTGCACCGCTGTTGATAGCAGAAAGATTTAAATTCCACAGGAGAACTCGGCACAAAGATGAGAGCAATGCTGAGTATTTTACGGAACTACGCAAGCTATCAAAGCACTGCCAGTTCGGAGCAGGACTGGCAGATACCCTACGGGACAAATTTGTCTGTGGACTCCTGAGTGAAGGAACACAGAAGAAGTTACTCGCAGAAAAAGAGCTGACGCTAGATAAGGCTTTCAGCGTGGCAGTATCGTATGAAGCAGCAGCCAGGGGAGCTGCAGAAATTCAACAAAAACCACAGGAATACGGCACCCACGAAATGACACGGGGATTTGCAAAATGTTATCGCTGCGGCAGAACTAACCATGACCAGAAGGACTGCTGGTCCAAAGACAAAATATGCAGACAATGCGGGAAGATTGGACACATTGCATGAGTTTGTAGGTCTGGGAAGAAGACCAGCGACAACAAAAAGGCTACTAAGGAACCGTACAAGAAAGTATAAAAGATGACGGACAGTAGTTCCGAAGACCAGATGAGCGATAGTGAATCCGAGAACAGGAGATTAAGCTGTCTCAAACTTCACAATGTAATCGCAAAAGAGGATCACCGAACCATTTGGGTCACCCTCACGATAGCAGGGTCCCAAGTTAAAATGGAATTGGATACAGGATCAGCGCTAACCGTCATGAATCGACGAGACTACGAGCGGCTATTTTCACACATACCCTTGAGAGAGACATCCATCGTCTTGACGACGTATACAGGGCAAAAAGTATACCCCAGAGGAAAAATAAGGGTGCCTGTCGAATACAATGGCAAGAAAATACGGAAATTGTATCTCTACATACTGCCAAATGGTGGACCACCGTTATTGGGACGGGAATGGATCAGGAAGATAAACTTAGATTGGCATTCCATTCATGCAATGACGGTGGACGGTAAAAAAGATGAAGACGTCACTCCTGGACGATTGTCAACAATCTTAGCTAACGCCAAAGAGGTATTTCAACAAGAACTGGGCACGCTTAAAGGCGTAACCACCTCGATAAAAATAGAAGAGAATGCAGTTCCCAAGTTTTTCAAAGCGAGACCGGTACCATATGCAATTCGCCCAGCTGTCGAGGCAGAGCTGGAGAATCTGGAGAAGGCGAGCGTGTTGTCTAAGGTCGACTGGAGCGAGTGGGCGACACCCATCGTTCCTGTCATGAAGAAAACGTTAAGCAATAAGTCCGGAGAGCCAAGGAAGATTCGCATCTGTGGGGATTTCAAGGTGACGGTGAACCCTGTCCTTCGCACAGTACAATATCCTCTTCCAAGGATAGAAGACATCTTCGCCTCGCTGTCTGGAGGAAAGCGTTTTACAAAAATTGACCTGGCACAAGCATATTTGCAGATGGAGGTTGAAGAGTCCTCTAGGAAGTATCTCACGATAAACACTCACAAAGGTCTTTACCAGTATCATCGATTGGTATTCGGAGTAGCATCGGCTCCGGCGATATGGCAAAGAGCGATGGAACAAGTCCTGCAAGGGATTCCGGGGACTCAGTGTTACTTGGACGACATCCTTGTAACAGGTGAAGATGACAGTGAACACCTTAACAACCTAGAACAGGTGCTCACTAGACTACGGGAACATGGGCTGCGAGCCAACCGCCCCAAGTGCGAATTTTTTAAGAAACAGATATCGTATTGTGGCCACGTGATTGATGAAGAGGGGTTACATAAGTCCCCTGACAAAATTGAAGCGGTTGTTAAGGCCCCAACGCCTGAAAATGTGTCACAACTGAGGTCATTCCTCGGGTTGGTGAATTACTATCATAAGTTTTTGCCGAATTTGTCAACAATTCTGCACCCACTGAACGCCCTGTTACGAACGGGGGTAGCATGGAAATGGAGCGATGATTGTAAGCGTGCTTTTCGGAAGAGTAAGGACTTAATCACTTCAAAGGAAGTATTGGCTCACTACAACCCAGCACTGCCAATCAGGCTGGCGTGTGATGCGTCTCCCTACGGCATTGGGGCGGTACTGTCATATAAATTTCTTGATGGTTTGGAGAGGCCGATAGCTTTTGCGTCACACTCGTTAACTTCTGCCGAGCGTAACTATGCCCAGATTGACAGAGAGGCCCTCAGCCTAGTGTGGGGGGTGAAGAAGTTCAATCACTATCTGCACGGTCAAAAATTTACTCTACTAACCGATCATCAACCTCTTGTCTCCATTTTCAACCCTCAGAAGGGCGTACCGATAATGACAGCACAACGGCTGCAGAGATGGTCCCTTTTCCTAGGGGCACACCAATATGACATCGAGTACAAAGGAACTAAACAGCATGGAAATGCTGATGGATTGTCACGTCTACCGTTGCCAACGGTGGAAGAAGAAGACCTTGCAGTGGATCCAATGGAGTTATTCCACTCGACCATAGTCGAATGTCTTCCTGTGACGAATGCAAACATAGAAAAGGAAACACGGAATGACCTGACACTATCACGGGTCTATGATTTAACGGTGAAGGGATGGCCAGCACATGGCGAACCACTGCTGCCAGCATTCTCGCAGAGAAGAGAACAGCTGTCAGTGTGCAGAGGAACCTTGATGTGTGGATCCAGAGTAGTAATTCCACCTAAGTTGACGGATAGAGTGCTCAATGAGCTTCATGAGGGTCATCTGGGTGGGGTAAAAATGAAGAGCTTAGCCAGAGCGTTTGTGTGGTGGCCGGGAATCGATAGAGAAATCGAAGAGATGACCAAGAGCTGTGCAGGATGCCAGAAGGTCCAAAGCGCCCCACCACAAGCTCCTCTGCATCCATGGGAGTGGCCCTCATCTCCATGGCAAAGGGTGCACATTGATTTTGCTGGTCCCTTCATGGACTCGATGTTTTTAATTGCGGTGGATGCACATTCAAAGTGGCCAGAGGTAATAAAAATGTCCTCAACCACCACGGAAAAAACTATCACAGTTTTACGAACCATATTCGCCAGGAATGGGCTGCCTGAACAGATTTGCTCTGACAATGGACCACAGTTTGTGTCTGAAGAGTTCCGGAGGTTCTTAAAGAACAATGGCGTTAAGCATTACACATCTGCCCCATATCATCCAGCCACTAATGGATTGGCCGAGAGGTTTGTCCAAACATTCAAGAAGGCTATCAAGGCAATGTGTAATGAAGAGATACCCCTACAACACAAGGTGGATAACTTCTTGTTTGCCTACCGGAATGCGACACATGCGGTTACCAACCAAACTCCAGCCATGATGTTCTTCAATCGAAGACTACGATGCCGCTTGGATTTGGTTAAGCCAAACGTCCGAAGAGATGTGGAGAACGGGCAGTTTCAGAATATGAATGAAAGGCCGACCAGGAGTTTTAAGATGGGGCAACCAGTTTTGGCCCGGGACTACCGCACTGAGAAATGGCAGCCAGGAACAATTTGTACACGACAAGGACCTCTCATGTATACCGTGGACGTTGGGGAGAGCATTGTAAGACGCCATGCTGACCAGATTCTAGAGTCACTGGAAAATGTCAACTCCACACCACGATCTGATACACCTGGTAATGAAATCGACGTTCCAATTGCAGCTACCGCAGAACCGGTAATATTGGAAGCAGATGAACCAAACAACGACATTGATTCCGACTCAACATTGCCAGAAGAACCTGTTACCCCAAAGAGGCGTTATCCAGACAGAATCAGGAAGCCTCCTCAAAGACTGAACTTATAATTGCTTAAACTTAACCAATGTATCTAGCAACAGTAATTGTGATTGTAATTCGTTATCATTTAGTTGTTAAATGAATGTAATGTACTGTTTATCTAAAAGGGGAGGAATTGTTGTGTATGTACCTTTAAGAGAATAACTGGTCTCAGACTGCAGTACTGGCAGTGACCACCCCTGTATAAAAGGCTCTAGAGAGTCTCTGTTGTTTAGTTTCGTTTATGCCTTTCACCAGTAAAGATGTGTTTGTTTTCTCTCCTGCTAGTCCGTGTCTCAATCATTCACGGACTTAACAACAGCTCTTTACAAAAACTATATTACAGCCAACGTTCCCTTGAAGCTGCGTGGACACGAAACTCTCTGCCGGTTCCGCGCAGCCCAGGACCAGCTTTTGCAATGTTAAATTTCGCGTGGAACTGTGAATGGGCCACGCAGCCCCTTAAAGGGGCCACGCACCCCCCCCCCAAAAAAAAATTAGGGGGAACATTGAATACTGCATCTGAAAATGCTTTACAAAAATCTTTTTAAAATCCTACCCATTATTACCATCCTTCGCGAGTTGGGGTAAATTTTTATTTAACATTGCATGTCTCATAACTAATTCGCGAGAGTTGGCATTACTGCAATTGTCATCCTAATTGGCAATATAAAAGAATTAGGAGTGTTTCCTGTCAATGGCTGGGATGTTTTTATTTTTTTGTTTGTGTTTTGTTTATATGGCATTTACACGTTTTGTGTGATTCAGGAGAGCTTTTGCAGTCAATAGTAATACAAATACATTACGAAACTTAAGAAAAATACTGCAAAATTATTCTGTGTTACCCTACAGTTGCATTCTGGCAGGAATAGTTATTATTGTTACTGTTCTACTTGAACACTGTGCTCCTTTTTTGGGGGGGATGGGGTGGTGAGGGGACATGGAAGAGATATTTTGCTGATCACTGTTTAATTAAGTTTCTAAGCTGTCCCCATTGGGGGATATGTCTTTTTGCCTGCAAAATGTTAATCATTCCTGCAGAAATATGAATGGCATTTAGAGATTGGCAGGATTTCTGGCTTTCTGGACATAGTGATTCAGAACACTACAAAAAAAATTGCAATCAATTTTCTTCTGTATATATGAATTTTAAAATATGTGTCCAGGATTTTAACAGTGCGGCAAGACAATTGGGTTATCTAACAAAACTAGGTCACTACCATAATATAGGACAAAGGAAATCTGCCACTATCATCTGGAGCAATGAAGCTATTAATTTTGACAGGATGAGGAAAATGTGAAGAATATTACACAAAACACCAATAGAGCTGGAGCTGCACTCTGAACCAATCCTTTTACAGCAGCTAACTTTGGTGACTTGCGTCTTTGTTTGACTAGTTTGAAGTTCTGATTGGAATGACCAGCCAGAGCTTGGAGCTGATGAAGGCCAGACAGTTATATCATTAATAGCTTAAGGTACTCAAACTCCTTTGTGTACCATGATTTAATAAAACAATATCTAAGATGCAACAAATGCATTCAGTGTTTTCCTGTCCCTGTGATGTAACAATTTATATAATATATTAAAAGCATATGGTTTGCACTTGCTGTCCACATTACTCTTACTTCCTATTGTCATGATTTTTATGTCAACATTTATAGTTTTAAAATTGTTCGTTGATGCCAACATGTTATAATGGAGAAAGAGCATGACAACATCTTTAATGACAAAATCCTATTTACCTGTCATGTAGTTGCAGGCCTACCACCAGTAGGTGGCAGGATGCTTTCTCCCTATTCCCAGTAGCATCAACAACTTGCATTTATATAGCACCTTTAACGTAGGAAAATGTCTCAAAGCGCTTCACAGTAGCTTAATCAGACAAAAATTGACACCGAGCCAAAGAGGGAGACATTAGAATGGGTGACAGGTAGGATTTAAAGAGCATCTTAAAGGAGGAGAGAGAGGCAGAGTGGCTTAGGGAGTGAAATCCAGAGCTTAGGGCCCAGGTGGAGGAAGGTACAGTCACCAATGGTGGGGTGAAAGAATTGGGCGATTCACAAAAGGCCAGAGTTGGAGCACAGAGTTCGCCAAGGTTTGTAGCGGTGGAGGAGGTTACAGAGATAGGGAGGGGCAAGGCCATGTAAGGATTTGAACACAAACATGAGAATTTTAAAATCAAGGCGTTGGTGGAGCAGGAGCCAATGTAGGTCAGCGCGCACAGGGTGAATGGCAGCAGAGTTTTGGATGAGCTCAAGTTTATGGAGGGGGGAAGATGGGAGGCCGGCCAGGAGAGCATTGGGATTGTCGAGCCTGGAGGTAACACAAGCATGGATTAGGGTTTCAGTAGCAGATGGGCTAAGGCAGGGATAGAGACAGGTGATATTACGGAGATGGAAGTAGGCGGTCTTTGTGATGGAGAGGATATGGGGTTAGAAGCACAGCTCTGGGTCACGTATGATGCCAAGGTTGCAAACCATCCGTCTCAGCCTGAGGCAGTGGCCAGGGAGGGGAATTGAATCAGTGGCTAGGGAACAGAGTTTGTGGCAGGGGCCAGAGATAATGCCTTTGGTCTTCCTAATGTTTAATTGGAGGAAATTTCTGCTCCTCCCGAGCTGTATGTCAGACAACACAGAGGCAGTGGAAGGGTCGAGGGAGGTGATGATGATGTAGAGCTGGTTGTTTTCAGCATATCAGTGGAACCTAACGTGGTTTTGGATGATGTCGACAAGGGGCATTGTGCAGATGAGAAATAGGAGGGGTCCAACAATAGATCCTTGTGGGACTACAGAGGTAATGGTGTGGGGATGCAAAGAGAAGCCATTGCCCCAGCACCTTTGCACTTAGGCCTCTGGCCCCATTCTGTCCTAAATTAATACTTTGGTCTGGCCCTGCTCTTCAGTCACTGACTCTTGCTTCTCCCGTTTACCCCCGAACTATCCTGGTTCTCTGGCTTGCTCCTTCTTGTCCCACGTCCAGTTGTACCTGCAGCTTATGAGCCCAATACCTCAGTTCCAGCCCAGCTCTTAACCTTCTGGACTCTACACTTCACTTCAAAAGCTGGCTCCTGGCCTTAATTGAGAACCAGCTTTTGAAGTGTGGGGCAGGATTCCCTAAATGGAAGCTCCTGTATCCTAACACATTTCCAGTTTAAAAACGGCGATTTCCCTAAAGTCTGGGGCAGCCCTTTAGGTAATTGCGCCCACATATTTCAAAGGACAATTGCCAGTTAGGGCGTTCCTTCGTTCTCCTACTTTGTCTGTTCCTGATCACACATTTCCTCTGAAACCTCACCCTTTGCCTCTCCTTCCTACTGCCTCTCACTCATGGCAGTATCCCTCCCAAGCCAGCGCCTCATAATTACCAGCAGAAAATGCAGCCCATGAATCCCTCTCCTCACCAATGATGCAAAAGGCACCCATGACCTGTCAGCCTGCAGCACTGGCCAGATCCCTCCCCCGGCTAGCACCCTACCAAAAAATGCCGCCTTCCCTGGCACACCACCTAACATCTCTCACTTGAAAGGACAGAAGAGAGCGTGGAAGATGAAGATTACTGAGAGAATAGTAGGAAAGAAAAGAGAGAACCAGAAGAGAGAGAAAGATGATGAAAGACAAGCAGAAAAGAAGAGAAAGACAAAAATGACACAAGAAAGAGCGAGAATATATCCTTTGAATTATCATCTGCACGAAGTGCGGAGAGAGAAAGGATGCACCTGAAAAGATATAAGAAACTTCAGATACATGTTAAAAGGATGGGGAGAAGGGCAAAGAGATAACTGAAAATGAGCATATCTGCAGAAGCTACCCAAATAAATGGGATTGTACCTGTACCTGGATTACTCTTTCTTTTTAAATTCAAAACTAAATGTAAAATAGCAACGCATCAAGAGGACTGTCAGGTTGGGTAAAGAACTCAGAGGATCCTAATGGGGCAAAACCAAGGACAAACAGAGAATAGGTAACATAGTCAACAATTACTTCCTTGACGTATTCACAGAAAAGACTATGGGGTGAATTTCCTCTGGGTTCTGCCCCTCTGCCACCATAACTTTGGTGGAAACCTGGTTTACAGTGGAGAAGCCCTAAGGAAATTCACCCTTTAAGTAATATTCCTTCTATGAACAGGGATAATCTAACCAGGTTTAAGGACTTCGGTATCAACAAGATGGAAATTCTAGACAGATTTAAAGACATTAAAACAGCTAAATTTTTGATGATAGGTGATATTTATCACGGGGTACTAAGAGAAACAAGGGATGAGATTCATGATGTGTTGGCAGTCATCATGAGGAAGCCAGAATGCTGGGGAGTTCTGGTGGATTGGAAACGAGCTAAAATTGTATCCAAAATTAATCTAAAAAGGCGATAAACTAATCCAGGCAACTGCAACCCTGTTAATCTTACATCTATAACTATTAATATAATGAAATCGATTCATGAGAAAACTTGAGGATTATCATAATAGCAAATGAATAGCAAAAAATGGGTTTCGAAGAGTTCGTGCCTAACCAACTTCCTTTACTTTTTTGAGGAAATAACAAAAACTATATGACATAGCCCAGAAAGCTTTTAATAAACTTCCTCAGGAAAGGCTGCTACAAAAGTTGAAAGTAGCAGGAGTTCAAAGTAAATATAGATGAGAAATTGTCTGAAGGAAAAAAAGCAGTGAATATGTGCTCGGGGAAAAGGGGTCAGGATGGTGGGACGTGCTGAGTGGAGTCCCAGCAATAGTTGCTGGGACTCCTATTGTTTCCAAACTATATCATTGACCAATTCAGAAACTGAATGCAATTTTATAAATGTACAGGTGATATTAAATTAAGAGGGCAGTCAATATGAGGAAGCGTCCTCTAAAATGAGCTGGATTAAATTTGTAACTGGACAGATCAGTGGCAGATGAAACTTAATATGGACCACTGTAAAGTACTGCACATTGGAAGTAAAATGGGTGCCATATGTAAACTATGGATGGTACACAGCTAGTTAAAAATGAAACTAAAAAAGACTTGGTGGTGACAGTAGACTCAGCACTGAACAGGTTACATTTTTTAAAATTTATTCTTGGCATGTGGGTGACACTGACAAGACCACATTTATTGCCCATCCTTGGTTGCCCTGAGAAGGTGTTGGTGGGCTTTCTTCTTGAACCATTGCAGTCCTTGTGATGATCGTGCTCCTACAATCGTCTTATCTAGGGAATTCCAGCATATTGATCAGGCGATGATGAAGGAATTGCAATATATATGTATACCATGGTGTATAATTTGAAGGGAAACTAGGAGATGAAGGTATTCTGATGACATTGCTGTTGTGTCTTTCCTGGTGGTAGAGATTGCAGGCGAGCGAGGTGATGTCAAAGTAACCCTGTTAAGTTGCTGCAGTACATCCTGTAGATAGTACATACTGCAGCCACAGCGTGCCAGTGATGGAGGGGATGAATATTAAGTACGTAGCAGGAGTGCCAATCAAGCAAAACACTCTGTCCTGGATGGTGTAAAGCTTCTTGAGTGTTGTTACAGCTGAACCTATCAAAGCCCATGATAAGTATTCCATTATAGCCCCAACTTGAGTCTTGTAGATGGTGGAGAGGCTTTGCAGGGTCATGAGGTGAGTCACGTGTCATAGAGTACTCAGCCTCCATGTCTTCTTGTAGCACAGTGTTGATATGGCTAGTCTAGTTAATCTTCTGCTCACTGGTGACTCCTAAGAGGTGAATGGTGAAGGACTCAGTAATAATGATGTTGCTGAAGGTCAGGGGATGTATTGAGCATTTTCTTGTTGAAGATGGTTATTGTCTGGCACTCATTTGGCACAAATGTTATCTGCCTCTTGTCAGCCCAATCCTGGATGTTGTCAAAGTCCTGTTGGGCATGGGCTGCTTCAAAATTGGAGGAATTATGAATTGAGCTGAATGCTGTAGAATCTTCAGCAGACAACTCAACTGCTATCCTTATGAAGGATGGAAGGAGCTGAAGATAGTTGAGCAGAGGAGGTTTCCCTGGGGAACTCCTGCAGCAATGTCCTGCGGCTGCAATGATTGACCTCCAGCAACCATGACCATCTTCCCTTGTGTCAGGTATGATTCCAGCCACTAGAGGGTTTCTCTTTGCCCAGCCCTCAACCTCAATGTTGCAAGGGTTGTTTTGTGTCATCCTTGGTCATGGGCAGCTACTCGCATCTCTCCTTTGGCATTCAGCTCTTGCGTTCATGTCTGGATCAAGGTTGTGATGCGGTCTGGAGCCCAGTAGCTTTTACAAAATCGGAACGGAATGTCAGTCAGTAGATTATTGGTCGGTAGGTATTGCTTGATGGCACTGCTGAATCAGAACAAAGTGTATAGACTAAATGTGGTAAAAGGTCAAGTCACTCGAGAGGAGCATCGTCACACCAAAAACAATCAACATGCAGAAGGGTAGTGGAGGCGAAAATCTCAAGTTCCAGTTGGATGACAGAAGGGAGGGGGGGGGATGAATTGTAAGGTTTGTTTTGGCTGAATGGATGAGCTAAAATAGGCAGAATGACCACTTTAGTTTGTATTTAGCTTCTGCTGTTCTGGAGCCCAGTAGGTTGGAATGTAACATTTAGAATCAGGATTATTGCCCCATTTTCCTGACCAGGTTATCAATTCTGGTCATGCCTCTGCCGGTTGATAAGTGTCTGAATACCACAAGTGCATTGCACTGTTGCAGTAAAATTGTGTAACCCTGTACCTGTATATACAGATAATACATCACAAAATGAAACAAGCGTTACAATTTGTAATTTAATACTGTCAAGTTTCCATGCTGAGAATAATGTAGCAGGCATTCTTAACTAAATTCATTAATGTCGGTCTAAGTGGCTTTATACTAATATAGACAGTTTCATAGCAATTACATAGCGAGTACGTTTTATACAGTCAGAGCACAGAGCAAGATTAAAACGGAGTGTACTTAAACAGAATGTTTTATTTGGGAAAATGGAAAGAGTGGGAATTTCTGGTAAGTATTGGGTAAGGAGTTGCTGCTTTTTGTCTAAACTATTTGTAGTGCTTTGTGTTACAAGCAGACATTCAATTTCAGTACCCATAACTTTGTCTAGATCAAGTAAGTAGTCAAGAAACTACACTGTAAACTAAGTTACCTAATTACAAATTACATTAAATTAAATAAAATAAAATAAGGTCATATAGAGATGGCAGTGCAGGCGGCGTGCCGCAACTGCAGCATGTGGGAGTTTGTGGAGAGCATTGTGATCCCGGACAACCATGTTTGCAGTAAGTGCCTACCTCTTGAGGAACTTCAGCTCGGAGTTTTTGAGCTGGAGTCTGAGGTGCAGACATTGCGGGGAATCAGGGATGGGGAGTTACCTTTGATCCAGGAAACAGTCACACCCCTTGGTTAGGTAGTGGTACAGGTCTGGCTAGTGGGCAAGGACAGGAGGGTGTGACTGCAACTCAAGCAGGTAAGGGTGCAGTGCTGGAGGAGCCTCAGCCTTTTCCCTTGTCCAACAGGTATGAGGTTCTTGCTGCCTGTGTGGATGAGGGAAAAGCCTGCAGGATGGATGAGCAAGTTGACCATGGCACCATGGTGCAGGAGGCCATTCAAGTGGGGGGAGGTGAAAGGGAATGTAGTTGTGGTAGGGGACAGTATAGTCAGGGGGATAGATACTGTTCTCTGCAGCCGTTACCGAGAGTTCCGAAGGTTGTGTTGCCTGCCTGGTGCCAGAGTTAAAGACATCTCCTCGCGGCTGGAGGAGAACTGGGAGGGGGAGGATCCAGTTGTCGTGATCCACGTAGGAACCAACGACATAGGTAGAACTAGGAATGAGGTTCTGCTGAGGGAGTTTGAGGAGCTAGGATCCAAATTAAAAAGCAGAACCTCAAAGATAATAATCTCTGGATTGTTACCTGAGCCACACGCAAATCGGCATAGGGACAAACAGATTAGAGGTTTAAATACGTGGCTCAAAGAGTGGTGTGGGAGGAAGGGGTTTCAGTTCATGGGGCACTGGCACCAATACTGGGGAAAGAGTGAGCTGTTCCATTGGGACGGGCTCCACTTAAACCGGGCTGGGACCAGTATCCTGGCGAACCGAGTAACTCGGGCAGTAGATAAGGCTTTAAACTAATGAAGGGGGATGGGCAGATTCAGGAAAGAGTAAATTTAAAAGCAGCGAGAGAAATGTCAAGGCACTAGAGCAGAGTAGAGTTTTGGGTAAAAATAAGCAGAGTAGGTCAGGAAGGGACAGAGAGTAACAAAGGTAATAAGGCATCAGTGACCTCCTGCCATCTGGGAGACGCTACAGATGCATTCGCACCCGTACGACCAGATTTAGGAACAGCTTCTTTCCCAGGGCTGTCATCCTACTGAACTCCACAAATAAACTCTAAAGCCTGCACATCTGCCAATGCTCTTTATTATGGTTATGTTTATGTTAATATATTACAAGCCAAATGTATGTTGAATGTTTAAATGTCTTAATCTAAATGTACACTCTCGGGAGCCGCAAGCCTACATTTCGTTGTACTGCACTTGTGCACTAACAATGACAATAAAAGTTGATTTGATTTGATTTGATTTGATTAAGGTGACATCAGGGGAAAATAGAAATAAGTCAAAGCTAAAGGCACTATATCTGAATGCGCGAAGCATTCACAACAAAATAGATGAATTAATAGCGCAGGTAGAAATTAATAGGTTTGATGTAATAGCCATTACAGAGACGTGGTTGCAATTTGGCCAAGGTTGGGAACTAAATATTCCAGGATACTTAACTTTTAGAAGAGATAGGCAAAATGGAAAAGGAGGAGGGGTAGCCCTGATAATAAAGGACGGGATAAAGGCAGTCGAGAGAAAGGATCTTAGCTCCGATAATCAAGAAGTAGAATCTGTTTGGGTGGAGCTAAGAAACAGCAAGGTGCAGAAAACATTGGTGGGAGTTGTTTATAGGCCCCCAAACAGTAGTTTTAATGTAGGGCAGCGTATACATCGGGAAATTAGAGGCACATGTAATAAGGGTAATACAGTAATCATGGGGGAATTTAATCTACATATATTCTGGGCAAACCAAATTTGCAGTAATAGTGTGGAGGACAAATTCATGGAATGTATGCAAGATAGTTTTCTAGATCAGTATGTTGAGGAACCAACTAGGGAACAGGCTATTGTATTGTGCAAAAAGAAAGGGTTAATTAATAACGTTGTAGTAAAGGGGCCTTTAGGGAAGAGTGACCATAATATGATAGAATTTTATATTGAGTTTCAAAGTGATTTAGTTAAATCTGAAAGTAGGGTCTTAAATCTAAACAAAGGAAACAACATAGGTATGAGGGGCGAGTTGGCTAAGGTAGATTGGGAAACTACATTAAAAGGTATGATGGTAGAGAAGAAGTGGCTAGCATTTAAAGAATTAATACATAATTTACAACAAATATACATTCCTTTAAGGCACAAAAACCCCACAGGAAAAGTGGTCCAACCATGGCTAACAAGAGAAGTTAAAGATAGTATTAGATCAAAGGAAGAGGCTTATAATTTTGCCAAAAAGTGTAGTAAGCCTGAGGATTGGGAGGATTTTAGAATTCAACAAAGGAGGACCAATAAATTGATCAAGAAAGGGAAAATAGAATATGAGAGTAAACTAGCGAGAGACATAGGGGGTGAAATTCAGTATCGCCCCGTTTGGAGCGCAATTATCGGCCGGGCGCAAAGTTTAGCACCTGGCACTAATTATCGCCTCCAACTGCAAATTTGCCTTCTATTACCCATGGAGGTGATTTGAGCGCTAAATCAGGTGCTACACACCTCTCTTAAAGCGCTAACACCGAGGAGTGAGGCGCTACCACAGAGTGCTGACGAAGCTCATGTGATGTCAGTTAGCAATGGAACACAGACACACTGGCGCCGGCCAGTTCTTAAAGGGGAGGGTCGATATTGCTCTCCAGCCACACCTTACTCATTGCAGCCTTGAATCTCGGCCTGGAGAGCATCAATTCTGCTGGAAAGAACAATGGAGAGGCCCAGGGACAGAGCTCAGAGTGCAGCCCCCTAAGTCTCTTCTAAATCGATGCAAGGTAGGTCAAATCAAAATGAACCTGCAAAGTGTTGCTCAGTACCCAAAATTCCTTCACACAGCGTTGAATCTCTCCAGAAGTCTCTCTTTCTCTCTCTCAGAATGCGTGTTGCAAAAATGTCGCTGACAAAAAAAGGCAGGAAGCGGCCACCTTTAAATAGCGCTCCCCAGTCCCTTCCCGACTGCAAAACGTTCCCCTCTACCTGTCGTTGCTAGCGGCAAGTGAAAAGGCAGGGGGCGCCACTCAAAATCCAGTCTGGGGCACTATCGGGACGTCGCATGCTCGACTGACATCATGATCTATGGGCGCAGGAGATCGTGGCGGTAGTATTTAGCGCTGCCACAAAATGTCTGGTCAATTTTGCATGGGGAGTAAGGAAATGACAGAGAAATTAAACAAATACTTCGTGTCTGTCTAAATGGAAGAAGATGCAAAAAACTTCCCGGATATAGTGGAGAACCGAGGGTCGAGCGAGAATGAGGAACTAAAAGAAATTAGTATTAGTAAAAAAATAGTACTGGAGAAATTAATGGGACTGTAAGCCGATAAAGCCCCTGGACCTGATGGCCTACATCCTAGGGTTTCGAAAGAAGTGGCTATAGAGATAGTGGATGCATTAGTTGTCATTTTCCAAAATTCCATAGATTCTAGAACGGTTCCCACGGATTGGAAGGTAGCAAGTGTATCCCCACTATTTAAGAAAGGAGGGAGAAAGAAAATGGGGAACTACAGACCAGTTAGCCTGACATCAGTAGTAGGGAAAATGCTAGAATCTATTATTAAGGACATGGTAACAGGGCACTTAGAAAATAATAATAGGATTGGGCAGAGTCAACACTGATTTATGAAAGGGAAATCGTGTTTCATGAATCTGTTAGTTTTTTGAGGTTGTAACTAGCAGAATAGATAAGGGGGAACCAGTTGATGTGGTGTATTTGGATTTTCAGAAGGCATTCGATAAGGTGCCACACAAGAAGTTATTAAATAAAATTAGGGCTCATGGGATTGAGGATAATATACTAGCATGGATTGAGGATTGGTTAACGGACAGAAAACAGAGAGTAGGAATAAACAGATCATTTTTGGGTTGGCAGGCTGTAACTAATGGGGTACCGCAAGGATCAGTGTTTGGGCCTCAGCTATTCACAATCTACATCAATGATTTGGATGAGGGGACTAAATGTAATATATCCAAGTTTGTTGCTGATACCAAGCTGGGTGGGAATGTAAGTTGTGAGGTGGATGCAAAGAGGCTTCAAGGGGATATAGACAGGCTAAGTGAGTGGGCAAAAACATGGAAAATGTAATATAATGTGGAGAAATGTGAAGTTATCTACTTTGTTAGGAAAATAGAAAAGCAGAGTATTTTTTAAATCATGAGAGATTGGGAAATGTTGGTGTTCAGAGGGACCTGGGTGTCCTTGTACACGAATCACTGAAAGTTAACATGCAGGTACAGCAAGCAATTAGGAAAGCAAATGGTATGTTGGCCTTTATTACAAAAGGATTTGAGTATAAGAGTAAAGACATCTTACTGCAATTATATAGGGCCCTGGTGAGACCACACCTGGAGTATTGTGTACAGTTTTGGTCTCCTTACCTAAGGAAGGATATACTTGCCATACAGGGAGTGCAACAAAGGTTCACCGGACTGGTTCCTGGGCTGGGGGGATTGTCCTATAAGGACAGATTGAGTAGACTAGGCCTATATTCTCTAGAGTTTAGAAGAATGGGAGGTGACCTCATTGAAACATACAAAATTCTTACAGGGCTTGACAGGGTAGATGCAGGGAGGATGTTTCCCTTGGCTGGGGAGTCTAGAACCAGGGGTCACAGTCTCAGAATAAGGGGTTGGCCATTTAGGACTGAGATGAGAAATTTCTTCACTCAGAGTGTGGTGAATCTTTGGAATTCTCTACCCCAGAGGGCTGTGGAGGCTCAGTCGTTGAGTATATTCAAGACAGAGATCGTTATATTTTTGGATATTAAGGGAATCAAGGGATATGGGGATAGTGCAGGAAAGTGGAGTTGAGGTAGAAGATCAGCCATGATCTTATTGAATGGTGGAGCAGGCTCGAAGGGCCGAATGGCCTACTCCTGCTCATATTTCTTACGTTCTTAAGTCCAAAGTCCCTGTGTTTGGTACATTTTTATTAGAATTCAAATTTATATTTCTATACATATTGACCCACATAAAACACACAAAAAAGCGAAGCAAGTAGGAAATACAGTAATTAAAAAATAAGAAAATTGCCAAATGAATGAAATAAGGTTGTAGTTTATTAGTTGCTGACATTGTAACATCTCCTAACGCTGTCAATTTCAACTACAGCGGAGCCCAAAGCAGTATCAATGAAGCCATGTGATTGGAAAAGTCCATTGCCAGAGAGGGGGAATCTGTGACACTTGTCCTTGGAATTGCTTTCTGTGTTCGACTTCGTTTCAAGCCGATATGTGAACCGATAAAAAGCTACATGTTACATCCATTTTTATTTGAATGCCTAAGGCCACGTTCCGTCTTGTAGGTCTGTTTTTGCTAAGGTTCATGCAAATGCCCACCCCTCCCCACGGTAGATGAGTAACAGGTGCCAGTTAAAGCCTGGCTTGATACTTTTGTGTCTGTCAGTTTGCGAGAGACACCGAGAGAGATTACAATGGGAAATCGGAATTTAATTCATAATCGGGGATTAAATGATATCGAGTTATAACAGAATATTTGGGATGTAAAAGGCGCTGAAAATGTGGGTCCCTGGATTCTCATGGTGGATGCCCATTCTCTGCTTGGCAGGTAAGAGTTAAACTACGTTTAACTTTGTAGTAAATGCGATGGTACCGCTAGCTCCCGCAAAAAAACATTCGATGAATGAACATGGCTGTCCAACGACGAGTTTATCGTTCTTTACCTACCTTATGTATTAGATCACCTGCTATTTTAGGGATATTTCCCAATGTTCCCTTTAATCCTCTCTCTCTACCTGCCTACGTTAAATAATAATAATAACCCTACGTGTTACTATGGTCCACCATATCACTGATATTTCAGCTAAGATCGATATATGCACTCGTCCACTATGTTTCAAGGCAAAGTTATTCATTTACGAGAATGAACGAAACCATTATACGCACCAAAACCGAGTGAAAGTATATAAATATAGATATGTTAATTACATTTTAGCAGCATTATACGCTAATTGATAGTTCAGTACAATTTTCAACAAAAAATGAGACCATTCGTTTGAAATTTAAAATATTGGATATTTTCGGTGACATTTTTCGATTAGTAACTACAAAAGCCTTGAAATCCCAATGTTATTTCTAAAGCGCAATTCGTGACTCAGGCTCGCATGATGCACTGAATCATACATGTAAAGACTTGGACTGTGACTATTGTATTGGATGAACTCTATTCTCCCAAATAAATGGTATGATTGGATCAGGAATTCTGAATAATGAGCATGAGTAATAGGAATTGTACTGCGGAATGCTGCGCTTGTATCTGAACCGAAGGCCAGATTTTTAACAAGTTGGTACATTCTCTTAAACCTCTGTGGCAATTCCAATTGTAGTAGAACAGAATCTTTTTTTTTTAAGTGTTTCCAAAGGATTTGCAACAAAAGCTACACAAAGGCTTCTAATTGTCTCAAAACAATTATATTGTTGAACTTTGCAACTGGTTGGAGCAAAACTTTTGTAGGACTGTTGGCATTTTACTCGAGTTCCTGGAGGAATGGACACAAGTGCAACTGGTTGTTAAAATGGTCGTACGCCCAAACCCGTCTTCACTGGTAGGTTATACATTATTAATAGAGATTTTATTACTTCTAACTCTCCCTTGCAGCACACAGATAATGCTGCACAACCGATGGAGATTTAAAATATGGTGCTCTGTTTGCACAATGTTAAAGAGTATTATTGGTGTATATTCTGGTGCTAACCATTTTAGCAATTCAACCAAGGTAGGAATATGCCTACCTTTTTATATAGTGAATCACAATCATTAGGAAAGTGTGTACACAGTGTAGTGAAATGAGTTATCCTGAGATATTGGAAATGGAAAATAGGAATATTAAAGTGAAATTCAGAGGACCATCCTGCTTCCATGTGGATTAAAGGTCAAATTTAAAACAAAATTCAAACGTCGGTACTTGTTTCTAAGTACCAATTTATTGCTTCTTCTATTTGAGAGCCATAATTTGGAACATGGTGCAAAGAAAATAGCACATTAGATATGCACTGAGATCTCCTAAGCTTTGTAGGTTGCTGTGCATGAGCTGCAGGTTCAGTTCCTGCTGGGGATACTACTTTTTGAAAAAGAAGGTTTTATTATTTTAGCAAAGCTCAGTTTTAGCCTTTGCAAATTGGTTGAAAATTTAAAAAGGTTGAAAGCTAAAATACCATCTCCAGCACTGTTCACTATTCAGATGAGTTCAAATACTGTGGAAAGCAAGTGAGAAAATTGGAAGTTAAGAGCAAGAAGGAAGAACAGAGGTAACAGGTAGCATCTTGCACAAAATTTAATAGACTTGTGCAATAAGTTACCAGGAAAGGCCATTGAAGCTAATAGTACAAAGATGTGAAGAAGCAACTAGATGTGTTTCTGTATAGAAACATATGAGAGATATAGTGATAGGGCAAAGGCAGGTAGACTGAGTGAGATCAAGCAAAAAGGTGGTTGGGCCTATTTGTTTTTTCCTGTTGCTGAACATTTTCCACAATGTAAGACGACTAATTTTGATGAGTTACCCAGTCAATACTATCCTCTTGGAGCCATCAATATTATGGGTATAATAACATGTGACTGCACATAGCACAACATCAGTTAACACATCTAAAACAAAACACTTCTGAATTGCGCCTTGTGGGTGGTGGAGAAGCTTTGAGTGGTCGGCTGGTGAGCCACTTGTCGCAGAGTACTCGGCCTCTGTACTGCTCCTGTGGTGAAAGTACTGATATGGCTGGTCCAGTTCACTGGTGATCTCCAGGATAACTGATTTTATTTAGCCCAATAGTTTATGTATTATACAAGTATGGGCCACGTTTAGGATTTTGGCCATTTTATACCAAGGTAACAAAAAACATAATGGCCTAGAAATTGCGGTCAGAGGCGTACCTCTGGAGTACGCCTCTGACCTGCAAAACAATTACAAAAGTACCTCCTAACACCCAGGCTAGGAAAGGTTGCAGTCTCGGGCCTCGAGGCGGAGGGCAGCATAAAGGCCCATGAATCCCAGGGATGCAGGGGGCTCGGAAGCATACCTGGGATCATGTGGGCCTGGTCCTCCAATGACAGGAGAATTCCATTTCAATCATTTACGAAGGGAATCCCCTAATGTTATGCAATGGAATCCCCAAATCTAATAATTACACAATGTACAGAATTGCAATTTTATTCACAAGTTCCTTCATTGCACCAACCTCAATAAAAATGTAATTTTTTGATAATTTTAAACATCACTAAGACTGTTCTCAGGCCAATATTTGCATAAACCCATTTAATAAAGTGTATGTGCATAATTAAGATATATAAATGTTTAATTTAAAGCTTAGATATCCCCTTATGCTGATGCAAGCAGGCCCTATGCCTACTTCCATCAACTGTAATACGTGGGCAATTGCTGGCCAGTCGCTGGGCAAATAGCCCAATTCTGCGCCAGCGATTGTTTTTTTTGGACCCGCTGTGGATGGCCTGTCGACACATACATTGACAAGCCACAAGTTCTGGATTTCGTGCATGTGCAAGCGCATGTGGTAATCCGGAACTTGCGGGGAATTTCAAAGGGAATACGATGGCGTACGCTGAGAGCACGCCATCAGAAACACTGCAATATCAGGGCCTATGGGTTGCTGTGTCTTTGTGCGTGTAGGTTTTGTATACTGTTCTTCGGGGTTTAACCTTATTGCCTTTGCGAATGTTTGTGTCTTTAGTACCTGTGCCAATCTTTTGTTTTTGTTTATGGTTATGTTGCATGTTCTAAGTCTCTAATTTTCTTTCCCTTTTTTTATGTCTTTGAATTTATGTCTCCCTACATCAGTTTTTGTTGTTCTGTTAAAGCTTGCATACCAAAGTGTAATAAGGTATTTAACTGCATTGTGTTAGTGCAAATGGATTATTAGTCCAAGCTGTCATCTATAGTTTGTCTATTTTGCCTTCCATAATATTTTCGTCAGGATTTTTTCATGCCCCCTTTTCCCATTTTGTTTAAGTTTCAATTTTATTGTTTGAAAAGTGAAGGCCTGTGCCCAGTGCATGTTAATAGTTGTTGAACCAAACAAAAAATGGAGCATAGTGTTGTAGGTTCAAATTCTGACATATCTCCTCTTGTCACTGTTCAGTGATCCCTTTTATCTATTAATTTTGGGTGAGAACAGAAAGAGGCTCAGCTGTAATGACCCAATGCCCACAGTCAAATAACTTATTGGCACTCACTATCTAGGCTCACTCATGAAAAGTTGGTCCTTAAATGAGGAATTGGAGGGAAACTGCCACCTGTTGAACCAACTACTGCATGTGTCATTGCCTTCAGCAGAATAGTAGAAGAGGAAGATTGAAGGGGTGAAAAAATTACAAGATAACTCATCTAGAAATGTGAAAGAAAATATTAAAATACATTTAGTTCAAGGCTTGGAAATGTTCACATGTTTTGGTGAGAAGCTATTGTATTTGGTTTTTATTTTCCGATTTCCTTTCCTCCCCCCTCCCCCCAACTTCTTTTCTGTTCGCCTGAAGTGACTGACGCAGTGGGATACAGCTCCACAAACACCAGGAGCTCTCTGATATCTCATCCAAGTTCTCATTCTTCATGTGTGAACTTTGACCATGAGATTCAACAGCCTATTCAATTAATGTGGGCATCACAGCACTAAATGTTATCAAGCAGTTACCCTAACTGAGTTCCTCACATCCAGCATAAGGATACTGAAGCCAAAAATAGTGGCCCGAATTTTGCGGTAAAAACAATGGGGAGACTATTAGCGTTCACCGTTATTAAAGTGTAAATCGCACAGCAACCTCCGGCGACCGTGCACGTGCAGTTAAACGCAGAAATCATAACGTTGATGTCCGAGTTGTCCTGCTCCTCCAGAAGCTCAACTATAACAGTATCTCGCTGAGAGACTCTGCATTCAAATACATGCAATGGCGTGAAGTTGCTGTACTTGCGGGCTAGATACACACTAAACTCGCCAGAAAAAGTTAGGGCTTGTCCATTCCAGTGTAAGTAAGTTTTAATTACTGCCAACCAGCCTCTCTGGTACTGAAAATTATCTTTTACAAGTGTGGAGTCTCATTCCTTCAGATTTTAATTATTGTTGGAGATTTAAAAAAATTGAAAGATTTAAATATTTTCTTTACCTTTTCTTTCTATCTCTTTTATCTCTTTCTCTTAATTCCATCTTTCTTTCCCTCTCTCTATTTTGTTTTCTGTACATGATTTGGCATTGAATTAAATATTATAACTTATACTTCCTGGTTCAGACTCTGCACTGCTCAGTAACAATTCTTTCATCTGATTGGTTAAGGAGATACACAGTTGTTTGTCCTGTTCACACAGGTCCCAGATCCTCTGTAGAGGGTGCTCTGCCGAAATGGCTTTCTAATCACAGCAAGTTCCAGTACAAAACTCCACAGAAAGTCTGTGGGCAAGTGTAAGTGTAATGATTGGCTGGCGCCATTCATTCACTGCTGACTGCAAAATCCGGCCCAACATTTCTACTGCTGCCTAGCTGAGTACAGACCAGGGATTGAATCTGAAACCTTCTTGATCTGTATAGTTCAATACATACCAAGCAATGCATTTACCCACTAAACCATCACTATTATTACATTTGGATTCATAAATATTCTTCTGAGGCAGTGTGTAGGGTGCAATGCATCGGAATACCAATACCCACTCCTGTACTGCTGTAGGGGGCATCAGACACAGTGTTCACACTGGGCTGCCATGACATGCCCTTAGCCAGCCAATCAAGGGCAGTACAAATCATGTATACTCTCTCAAAAATCTTTAATTCCTAGAGGTACCAATAATTTTTAACTTAAACTAGCAGAGCTCCAGTGCTGAAAGTGAATTGGAAGAGCATGATGGGGGACTGCTATAAAAAGCAAATGTGACACTTATACCCCTCCTCTGCATACAGTTTCTTAGCATCAACTTTTAATATATTATGCATTCATAAATGTTGATGCTAAGCAACTATATGCAGGGGAGGAGAGGGGGAAGAAAATTCAGTCGTAGTTTGAGTTAAATTGTTGTACCACTTTAATATTAATCCATGTGTCAATGGCCAGTAATCTGTTTAATTGTTTATTTTTTGTCCTGTGATGTCATTTCTCTTTAGTTGAAACATCATTAACAGCTGTTATGCCCTCATCATATTCACATAGTGCACAGTGCTCCCAGCGCTACAGGCAAAGTCGCCACGTTCAAGGAGCTGATTTGTAACAATGAAAATATAATTTGAAATCACAAATACCTCTAGGCTGTTACAAGTAATCGATATAATAAATTTATATCTATGTTTTTGGCAGTTTTAGAAATATTCAGGAGATTCAAGCTATTTTATTGCTAAAGTGATCTACCTCATAGACAATTTCCAGAAACAACACTCCCACTCCTTGAGTGGGAGTTTCAGTATTAGTATTGCAAACATTTAAAAATAAATATGATTAGCTCTCAAATCATTTTTCTGCACATTTTGTTGGCATTGAAACATATAGAGTACTGGTGACCTCACCAGGGGATTTGATCAGAAGGAATTATTGAGATTCATTTTCCTGGCCCTCCACCATTGCCTGAGTGCTGGACAGGCGGAGCACACCCGAAGTGCACTCTCAGTCCAGGCATCAGAGAGACCAAATGTGTTGGGCCAGCTGGCCACACCCTCCGCACAGGCCCACCCCTTGGCAGGGCAATGCACTATTGTAAACTCCATGACAGTTTTACATTGCAAATATCTTTTTTTCTTGTCAATTTTTTTCCCCTTGCCTTTATTGTTGAATCCATTTATTCATTTCTGGAGTATAGTTGAACAGGTGCTGGGCACATTCTGGTGCCCAACTAATAGTTAATTCATCAGTATTTAGTTAATTCACCTTGATGGCAAGTATCACCAAGCTATTTGATGGTGGGGACATTACAGCTGAGCTAGTCCTTTCCTCACGATATAAATACATGTACACCGCAACCAGGGGTCACAGATAGCAATCAGGACCAGTGCAGTGTTTAAGACTATCATATCATTATCATATATATAATATATATCTGGAGATTACACTGTTATTCATTTGATAAGCTATGCTCCTCACTGGAATATAAAGGATCAAAAAACAATGTAAGGGTATGGCTGAATACAAACATGTGGATCTATTTGTATTTGGGATGATTTCTCTTCAACTCCATTTGTACCCAGTTCTCCACACACAGCAAGCAAGGAATTCTCGTCAAATTCTCTCCTCGCTAATCTAGGGGCACTGAAGCCAATTGCTGCAGTGCTAATCTACCACTGCCCTGGTTAAGATCAGCTCATTCAGCACAGGCTGGGGATCAAATTTAGGACTTCCTTGTCCAGCTACTCAGCAGATAAACTCGGTGAGCCTTTGGCGGTGTTGTATTCGTTTTCATTTTTAATTGGTAATTAAAAAGGCGACGGGAGATCCACTGAGTACACATGGTAGGTCAGCAAAATTTGCATTTCTGAATTAGTGATACACGGCAAAATACCAGTTTCTTTGTGAAATAACTTGAGCAACATTTGTACGCAGAGTCTTAGGCATAGCTATTTCTGCAGAATTTTGCAGTCAGATCTTCTTTCCAGCATTGTGCCTCAAATACTGTATATTTACCTATCAGTTCAGTGTAAGCATATCCTGTTACTTCTCATTTCACATATTTTTCTCATTTCCGTATTATGCCAATTTCAGGGTCTGCCTGTTATAATTTTAATCAATATTTTTCCTCTCTTCTGCGTTTGTAGAAAATGATATATTTACTCTCATATACTTTATTTTCCTTTGTAAGACTGTGATGGATTAAAATGTAGGAGATGATTTCAGAATGAAATTTAGCACAAACATGAATGTTCTATGGAGAACAGTTGTACAATGTTCCTTTCACATTGATTCCCAATCACGAGAAAGAAACAGTCTGTTAACAGCATTAAACGTAGGGTTTTATAAGACTAAAGCCCCACATGCAATTTTTCTGCTAGTGTTTAAAATGGTGACCTAGTGTTACAGGGTATTCTGTGACTCAATGATATGATAATTCTGCACACTGTCATTGCCGTTCTTGCCCTTTGGCCGAGATTTCCCCTACTTCGGCGGGTCCGTGGGGGGCGACGTCGGTGGCAGGTCCTGACCCCGCTGCTGGCTCCATCCCGCTCTGTAGAATGATTTTTACATTGATTGGGCTTGTTAAGCCCGCCCAGTGCATTTGCCAGCCAATTGAAGGAAGTGGGCCTGATGATGTC
This sequence comes from Somniosus microcephalus, assembly GCF_052327205.1. Taxonomy (NCBI): domain Eukaryota; kingdom Metazoa; phylum Chordata; class Chondrichthyes; order Squaliformes; family Somniosidae; genus Somniosus; species Somniosus microcephalus. Next base: position 87,410,270 of record NC_141000.1, read on the forward strand.
ATTTGATGACACATCATCAGCCGGTTTCCTTAAAGGGACCATGCGCAAATTTATTTTGACAGTTGTGCTGTCAGCGTTCTACGGCATTGAGGTGCTGCAAATATTGACGAGCACTGCACAAAGGTGCAGGGCTGCACCCGAGCTCTCCCATGATATGGAGGGAGTCTGAGCACGCAGTGAGGTTTTCTTCCCTTCCCATGGGTGGAAGAGACCTCCCCAGGAGATCAACGCAGCCTGGTTGCATATTGCACAGGAGGACACAAGCAGGGATGTCATCAGGGGGACCAAGCTGCAGTGGCACAAAACTTTCAATGATCTCAGTAGATCATGAAACATTACTGCAAAGCCACACTCAACCTATAATCACAGCCCCATCACTTTGCCTTCCCTACCCTACTCCTGCACGTCCTTACTCACACTAACTTGTACCTCCACCCATCCCTCTCTAACTACATTATCACTTCTCCATCTCACTAGCTGCCCCTCACACTCACCCTCATCCTAGTCCAATCATACCAACTAACAACAACTAGGCACTTGGGTGTTTTAGCCAATGTTCATGTAAAGTTTCTGTTAATGTGGTGTCAAACTTTGAAACCTTTATTTTCAACACTTTGCATTCTTGGACGGATGTGTGTGCACCTTTGGAAGTGACTTAGTAAGTTGCAGTGAATGGTGAGACATAGCTGTACCCCTCGCAATGGTGATGAGTGTGAAAGGAATGGCTTGGGCATTGTAGGGATGCTTTATGGTGTTGGTGTGGGGTGGTGCCAACCTGGCACATAATGTGGCAGCCAGGGTGTACAGCATCAAGTGAAGTAAACCTGGCCATAGTGAGGCCATCCCTGGCATCCTGGGCAGCAATGTGGTCGGGTGCTGATGCCCTCTGTCCTGTGCAGCATCAGTTGATTGTGGAGAAGGTTGGTATTGTTGTTGGTGCTGCTTGTGTGCCTGATGCTGCCGGTGTTGGTGCTGATCATGGTGGGATTCTGAGGACCAAGGTGAGTTCGTTTCAAGACCACCGATGCTGATGTAATAGATGGCAGGTGCGGTTGAGATGACAGAAGTGATCTGTCAATGGTGAGAGAGGTTGTTCCAATGAGGTGACATTGGATAGAGAGTTTGCTCCAAATCCTTGCAACCTGCATAAAGCTCAATCTGTCTTCCAAGTGCAGTAAGCAACAGCTACTGAGCTGGGAAAGTGAACAGCTGTGAGATGGGAGCTTTTATAGCACATTTGAAGCTGTCAAGTAATGAGATGATTCCATGGTCATGCAACTCCCAACCTCCTTACCTGATGTGAGCCACGAGCAGCATGGACCCAGTGGGTGACTTCGTAAAATGGTAAGGTGAGCTCAAAATACTTTTTCATGAGCTGTTAACAAGGTCATAATGACCTGAATTACATCCCCCGCCGCTGCATGTTGGGTCTCTTCAGCCCTGACGGACCCGACATCTGGGAAAGTCATGTGGCGGCGGGTTGACAGCGGTGTCCCGACCCGCTGTCAAATAAAAAATTCCCACCCGATCTGCCACCGAACGCGCCTGCTGACCCCTGAAAAATTCTCCCCTTTGTTTCAAGAGAAGGGAGAGAAAAGCATAGGGCAAGTCAACCCAGACTAGTCTCTCATTACTCTTAATGGCTGACTTTTTTTAAATTAATTTTTATGGGATGTAGGTGTCGCTGGCAAAGCCAGCATTTATTGCCCATCCCTAATTGCCCTTGAGAAGGTGGTGGTCAGCCGCCTTCTTGAACCGCTGCAGTCCTTGTGGTGAAGGTACTCCCACAGTGCTGTTAGGGAGGGAGTTCCAGGATTTTGACCCAGCCATGATAAATGATCGGCGATATACTTCTAAGTCAGGATGGTGTGTGACTTGGAGGGGAACTTGGAGGAGGTGGTGTTCCCATGCGCCTGCTGCCCTTGTCCTTCTAGGTAGAAGAGGTTGTGGGTTTGGGAGGTGCTGCCGAAGAAGCCTTGGCGAGTTGCTGCAGTGCATCTTGTAGATGGTACACACTGCAGCCACGGTGTGCCGGTGGTACAGGGAGTGAATGTTAAAGGTGGTAGATGGGGTGCCAATCAAGCGGGCTGCTTTGTCTTGGATGGTGTTGAGCTTCTTGAGTATTGTTGGAGCTGCACTCATCCAAGCAAGTGGAGCGTATTCCATCACACTCCTTACTTGTGTCTTGTAGATGGTAGAAAGGCTTTGGGGAGTCAGGAGGTGAGACACTCGCCACAGAATACCTAGCGTCTGACCTGCTCTTGTTGCCACAGTATTTATGTGGCTGGTCTAGTTAAGTTTCTGGTCAATGTTGACCCCCAGGATATTGATGGTGGGGGATTCGGCGATGGTAATGCAGTTGAATGTCAAGAGCAGGTGATTAGACTCTTGCTTGTTGGAGATAGTCATTGCCTGGCACTCCTGTGGCATGAATGTTACCTGCCACTTATCAGCCCAAGCCTGAATGTCGTCTAGGTCTTGTTGCATGCGGGCATGGACTGCGTCATTATCTGAGGAGTTGTGAATGGCGCTGAACATTGTGCAGTCATCAGCGAACATCTCCATTTCTGACCTTATGTTGGAGGGCAGGTCATTGATGAAGCAGCTGAAGATGGTTGGGCCTAGGGCACTACCAACCTGCCCCCGCCACACAGTACTGCCCCCCGATTATCAAAATCCACAACAAGGCCTTGGACAACGTGGACCACTTTCCATACCTCGGGAGCCTACTGTCAACAAGGGCAGACGTCGACGATGAAGTCCAACACCGCCTTCAGTGTGCCAGTGCAGCCTTCGGTCGCCTGAGGAAGAGAGTGTTTGAAGACCAAGATCTCAAACCTGGCACTAAGCTCATGGTCTACAGAGCAGCAGTGATACCCGCCCTGCTGTATGCCTCAGAGACATGGACCATGTACAGCAGGCACCTCCAAGCACTGGCGAGGTACCACCAATGCTGCCACCGCAAGATCCTGCAAATCCATTGGCAGGATAGGCGCACCAACGTCAGTGTTCTTGCTCAGGCCAACATCCCCAGCATCAAAGCTTTGACCACGCTCGATCAGCTCTGATGGACGGGTCACATTGTCCGCATGCTCGATACGAGACTCCCAAAACAAGCGCTCTACTCGGAGTTCCGGCATGGCAAGAGAGCCCCAGGTGGGCAGAGGAAACACTTCAAGGACACCCTCAAAGCCTCCTTGAAAAAGTGCAACATCCCCACCGACACCTGGGAATCCCTGGCCCAAGACCGCACAAAGTGGAGGAGAAGCATCCGGGAAGGCGCCGAACACCTCGAGTCTTTTCGCCGGGAGCAAGCAGAAGCCAAGTGCAGGCAGCGCAAGGAGCGCACGTCAACCCAAGCACCCCACCCACCCGCCCCTTCAACCACCATCTGCCCCACCTGTGACAGAGACTGTAGGTCCCGCATTGAACTCATCAGTCACCTGCAAACACATTTTTAATGTGGAAGCAAGTCATCCTCGGTTCCGAGGGACTGCCCAAGAAGAAGAAGAAGGAGGTTGGGCCTAGGACACTGCCCTAAGGAACTCCTGCAGCGATGACCTGCGGCTGTGATGATTGGCCTCCAACAACCACAACCATCTTCCTTTGTGCTAGGTATGACTCCAACCAGTGGAGAGTTTTCCCCCCGAATCCCATTGACTTCAGTTTTACTAGGGCTCCTTGATGCCACACTCGGTCAAATGCTGCCTTGATGTCAAGGGCAGTCACTCTCACCTCACTTTTGGAATTCGGCTCCTTTGTTCATGTTTGGACCAAGGCTGTAATGGGGTCGGGAGCCGAATGGTCTTGGCAGAACCCAAACTGGGCATCAGTGAGCAAGTTATTGGTGAGTAAGTGCCGCATGATAGCACTGTCGATGACCCCTTCCATCACTTTGCTGATGATTGGAAGTGGACTGATGGGGCGGTAATAGGCCGGATTGGATTTGTCCTGCTTTTTATGGACAGGACATACCTGGGCAGTTTTCCGCATTGTCGGATAGATGCCAGTGTTGTAGCTGTACAGGAACAGCTTGGCTAGAGGTGCGGCTAGTTCTGGAGCACAAGTCTTCAGCACGATAGCTGGGATGTTGTTGGGGCCCATAGCTTTTGCTGTATCCAGTACGCTCAGCTGTTTCTTGATATCATGTGGGGTGAATCGAATTGGCTGAAGACTGGCTTCTGTGATGTTGGGGACCTCAGGAGGAGGCCGATATGGATCATCCACTCGGCACTTCCGGCTGAAGATGGTTGCGAACGCTTCAGCCTTGTCTTTTGCACTCGCGTGCTGGGCTCCGCCATCATTGAGGATGGGGATATTCATGGAGCCTCCTCCTCCCGTTAGTTTTTTTAATGGTCCGCCACCATTCAGGACTGGATGTGGCAGGACTGCAGAGCTTTGATCTGATCCGTTGATTGTGGGATCACTTAGCCCTGTCTATAGCATGCTGCTTCTGCTTTTTAGCATGCATGTAGTCCTGTATTGCAGCTTCCCCAGGTTGGCACCTCCTGGCAAGCTCTTCTACATTCCTCCTTATTGAACCAGGGTTGGTCCCTTGGCTTGATGGTAATGGTAGAGTGAGGGATATGCCGGGCCATGAGGTTACAGATTGTGGTGGAATACAATTCTGCTGCTGCTGATGATCCATAGCGCCTCATGGATGCCCAGTTTTGAGTTGCGAGATCTGTTCTGAATCTATCCCATTTAGCACAGTGGTAGTGCCACACAGCACGATGGAGGGTGTCCTTCCCGACTATATACCACTGTGAGGCCACCCCTGGGTGGGTCTGTCCTGCCGTGGGATAGGACATACCCAGGGATGGTGATGGAGGAGTTTAGGACATTGGCTGAAAGGTATGATTCTGTGAGTATGACTGTCAGGCTGTTGCTTGACTGGTCTGTGGAACAGCTCGCCCAATTTTGGCACAAGTCCCCAGATGTTGTTGGGTGTGCCATTGCCTTTGCCATGTCCGTAGCCGGTGCCGAGGTCGATGCCGGGTGGTTCGTCCGGTTTCATTTTTTAATTATTTTTTGTAGCGGTTTGTTACAACGGAGTGGCATGCTAGGCCATTTCAGAGGGCAGTTAAGAGTCAACCACATTGCTGTGGGTCTGGAGTCACATATAGGCCAAACCAGGTAAGGACGGCAGATTTCCTTCTCTAAAGGACATTAGTGAACCAGATGGGTTTTTACAACAATCCGATAGTTTCATGGTTACGATTACTGATACTAGTAATTATTCCAGATTTATTTAATTAATTGAATTTAAATTCCCCAGCTGCCGTGGTGGGTTTTCTCTGGATCATTAGTCCAGGCCTCTGGATTACTAGCCCAGTGACATTACCACTACGCTACCATTCCCTGGTTTAAGTGTGGCTTAGGCTAAAAGCTAGGGAAAAGGCACTTTTCACCTCTGTCAGGGAATGGTGCATATTATAGGGAGACCTATAATTGCACCATAAAAGAACATCTGAACATGGAAACATGTAGTAATTCTTTTGGAAAAAAAGTGCATTTCACTCTAACAAATGATGCCTTATCTAATTATGGAAAACAAAATCATTAATTTCTAATTTAAATTTTCCAATTATGTAACAATAGCAGTGGCCCTGCTCCAAGTTGTATGATGTTTTCATTAATTCAGATATAAAGGAACACAAACATTCATTCCAGTCCTACATTCCATTCTGCTTCAACATGTTCAGCCTAATAAAAGACACAAGATCCATTGTGTTGGCCTTAAAGGCACAATGTCTTCCCATGGAAAGATTGGGAAGAAATACCCAGTGCCGTAACATTTATGAACGGCTTGAGCTGTATGAGAATGGAAATGTAGCTCCATTGCTATTTTTATAAATATATTTGTGGCCAGCCTAGCTATAAATAAAACCTCTAATATTTAAACAATACGTTACAATCAAAATAGCAAACCATAGTAACATTACTTACAATTGCTACAATTCAGTGTCACATCCCTATCGATCTAATCTCTCCACAACAATTCTTCACAATTGTTACGAATGTCTGATAATCTGGAGTTGGGTGTTCTCCCAGATATCTGCTGAGATTGCATCATTTGTTATTCCACAAAGATGGCAATACTCAGCTGCACATCATAAAGCTGAACTGTGCTGTAACAATACTAGCTGAGGGGAGACTGGGTGGTGCAGTTGGTTCAGAACATTGTTCTTTCACTTCTGGGACCCGGATTAAAATCAAACCTAGAATTAGAGGATGAAAGTCTCACTTCTCTGCTGCAATAAGGTTTCTAAATTAAAAGAGCTCAAGTAGTTTCAACCAGTTTTGGGGGCATGGCTCATGACATAAGCTAATAATAATTCAGAACTACTGACACTAAATTATACATTTCACTAAGAGAGGACACATGGATGGCTTATCTGGGAAATGAAAATGTTGCATTGGTGAAGGGAATGTTCTTCTGGAATCGAGGTTTTGGGGATTAGTGTTATTAGTCCACCTTAACCAGGGAGTGGTTGATCCTGACCAAGAAATCTGTTTAGTCCTTTGGCACTGACCTCATTGTTAGTAAAAGAAAAATTGCAAAAAAATGACTGATACTGGCTCTATGCTGCAATGAATATGGGATAGCATACTCCACAGAGACCATGTTTGTGTTTGAAATAGCTGTAAGTCAATTCATAATTCCTGCTCAATGCTTGAATGTTGTTCATTATACAGTGTTCTAGCCCTAGTATTCACATTGAATGAAGAACGTATTATTGACTGTATAGAAATGGAGCTTTGTCCTTGGTGTTTTGTGATGGTTTCATTGGAGAGGTGCCTTTATTAGGTGTATCTCCACTCTACTCCAATCACAGGGCTTTGTTTCCCACAATTGGATTGGATGATCTTTAGTTTTACTTTATCAGGGAACCTGTAAGTATGTCGAGTTTCCTTACTTTGAATTGATCCACTGACTGAAACAATCCACATGGGCACAAATGCCAGTGGGATAAAAACTGGGACTGGTGAACCATGTAGAAAGCACGAGACTTGCTTTATGCAATACGTATGTCATTTTCACAATGTGTTCAAAATAATAAAGATATGGAAATATCTTGTGATACTTATCAATCAAAGGCAGAGGTTTTATTGTTTATCACGCCCTCCAAGATAGCTATCTATTTAAATTGACCAGCTTAAGCTTCTTTGCACAGATCAAATATTATCCCTAATTTATTTACACAATACAGGGCAAGCAACCTAAAATATACATACTGGTCCTCATTCTTAATCATTCTGATGGAATAAAATAAAACATTCTCAAAATAAATATACACCCGAGACAGGCTACTGAGACAGTGACAGTAAAGCTTAATTAGTAGTCCAGAAATCTGGACTAACAATCCAGAGAATATGAATGCAAATCCAACCATGACAGTTTGAGAATTTGAATTCAGTTTTTTTTAAAGTCTGGAAATGAAAAGCTAGTATCAGTAAAAGTGACCATGAAGCTGTCGGATTGTGGTTAAAAGCACAACTGGTTCCCTAATGTCCTTTAGGGAAGGAAACTTCCCATCCTTACCTAGACTGGCTTACATGTGACTCCACTCCCACATAAGTGTAGTTGACTCTTAACTGTCCTCTGAAGTGGCTTAGCAAGCCGCTCCGTTGTATCAAACTGCTACAAACAGACTGTTTTAGCTCATGAAGAAGGCACACCACCACCTTCTAGAGACAAGCAGAGATGGGCAATAAATGTCAACCCTGTCAGCAATGCCCACATCCCAAAATGATTTTTTTTAAAAGGCTAACATTCATTATATAGGGCCCTGGTGTGACCACACCTAGAGTATTGTGTACAGTTTTGGTCTCCTTACCTAAGGAAGGATATACTTGCCATACAGGGAGTGCAACAAAGGTTCACCAGACTGATTCCTGGGATGGGGGCTTGTCCTATGAGAAGAGATTGAGTAGACTAGGCCTATATTCTCTAGAGTTTAAAAGAATGAGAGGTGATCTCATTGAAACATACAAAATTCTTATAAGGCTTGACAGGGTAAATGCAGGGAGGATGTTTCCCCTGTCTGGAGTGTCTAGAACCAGGGATCACAGTCTCAGAATAAGGGGTCGGCCAATTAGGACTGAGCTGAGGAGAAATTTCTTCACTCAGAGGGAGGTGAATCTTTGGAATTCTCTACCCCAGAGGGCTGGGGAATCTCAGTCATTGAGTATATTCAAGACAGAGATCGATAGATTTTTGGATATTAAGGGAATCGAGGGATATGTGGATAGTGCAGGAAAGTGGAGTTGAGGTAGAAGATTAGCCATGATCTTATTGAATGGTAGAGCAGGCTCGAGGGGCCGAATGGCCTACTCCTGCACTTATTTCTTATGTTCTTATTCACCATGCCACATTGCTGTCCATTCAAATTCCTATTGGTGTTCATGCTATATATAGAAGAAAGCCTTGACTAAACATTTTCTGAAGTGGAAAAATAATCAGAAGTCCAATTTAAATTCCAACAACGCCCTAAAGCATGAATGGCTTGACTTTGTCACTCTGTAAATATTATTGTTTCACTGCTCAGCTCACCACCCTACAGTTGTTCAAAACAATACTCCACTGGAGTGTTACGACCCTCTGTTGCACATACCGTAAAGGGTCAGACCGATATCTGCAAATCCCTTAAAATATCCCGAAGCACCTCAGTCTCTGAAGTGGTGTAGTGTCAAAATTAATTTTTCATTGCAACTATACATGTTCCATATTTGTTTCATTACAAACATTGAGGATTGTAGCAGTAGTATTGACAAAAAGAAAGAAAAATTAACATAGTGGGGTAGCTTTATAAGTAATCTTATTCTTGCAATATATCTGTATAAAAATGATTAAGCAAATGGTAAGTTAAAATTCCCTTTTAATGACACTGACAGTTGAAATTTAAGCTGCCGTTGAGTTATAATAGAAAGTTTATTTGTGAAAATTATAAATTTGTTAATTTTCTGTTTTTTAATAGTTCCTCACTTCTTGTTGAATATATGGGCTAGATTTTCCTGGAGCCATCGGGCGGGGTTTCAGGCGTGTGGGGGGGGGGGTAAAATCCTGAATTCGGGGGTCCCGACACCATCCCACCCAAAATCCCGCCCCACGCAACTTTCAGGGGTGGCAGGGACCCGCCGAAACCAGGCGGGAAGGGATTAGTGCCAATTAACTGCCTGTTAACAGGCAGTTTTTAGCCTAATCCCTATTTTAAGGAGTTTCATGTGGGATTCCCGACGGCTCCAAACCACGCCAGGTTAGAGCAGGCGGGCCGTCGGGTTGAAGGAGTTGGAGGGGTCGCGATGTCTGTGCTCAGGTGAGTGATGGGTGCATGAGTGCAAAGGTAAGTGTGTTTGGTGTGTCTAAAGTGTGTAAAGAACTTTTACTTACCAATACTTAACTTGACAGCCTTTCTTCCTGTAGCCGTTGGGAGCCCATCATTCAGCCGGCACGTAAAGCTGAACAGCAGCGATCTGTGAAAAGTGACAGCCTTCAGCTTTGAGTGCTGCTGAGATTTCTAACTGAGTCTGTGCAGAAGGACTCATGTTAGAAGTCAGACTGTCAGTGTTTCACAGCTTCAAACAGCTGTGAAACGTTGATATTTCATCTGTCAAGAACTCTTGACAGATGAAATTGCAGTCTGTGATGTCACCTGTTGCCGGGTGGCCCTTAATTGGCCTGCTGAGCCCGCTTGGCGGGCTCAACAAGGTCAATCAAGGGAAAATCGCGTGGATTGGCCGGATGTCGAAGTAGGTGGGTCTAAAACCCGAAAGTTGAAGTCCCGCCGCCTTCCCGACAGGTTCGGGAAAATCGACCCCTATGTCACAAAAACATTTAACTAGCTTGCACATCTACAATATTGACATTTTTAAAATAGGGTAAACTGAAACCATTTGCTACGTTTAATGAATTGTAACTGATGAGGTCAGATTACTTCAGTTACGTACAAGTACAGTACTTCATGCATTTTAATATCACAATGACCTCTCACTCATCCTTTGAAACCAACTGAAATGTTTATTCACAATACAAACGAGAACTAACAAAATACAATCTACACTCTACTGGCCTTTCCCGGTATGCATCTGGAACATTCGGCATGTCCAAGTCACTTGGAGAAAAAATATATGCCTGGAAATTGACAGGCAAGATTGAGTCTACCTTACGTGTATTCTCGGTCACCATGGTGTATCATAATGTAGGGAACATAGGTTAAGAATTCATAAATCTGATGGTTGAGAATTGGTCGTGCGACTGTGGCAGAGCTTAATTGCTTATTTGTATCTTTTGGGGTTACTTGACTGCAATTTTGACGGCAATATTTTATAGAATTTGCACCTGTGATTCCAACTCTTTGAGAGACTTTTGAAAAAGGATAATTGCCACAAAAGAAACCAATTTTGTTTAAGTTTTTTGAAAACTGAAGTGGTGCAAGAAAAAGAAAAATGTAATTCCAGACTTCTGGAAAAAAAATCATAAGCACTTCACTGGAAGTTTTACACAGTGGTTTGGGTGTTGCAACAGGCATCGTATTTTAGATATCTCTAATGGTATCTCCTTTATTGACAACTGTACCATGAGCAACATTCACGTCATTGATGCTTTATTTAAAGGTTAATGTGAACACTTTAAATCAATTTTCATATCTGGATTCCCAGACTAACAAAAAATGCACTACATTTTTTCCTACCAAGATGTTTTCAGATCAAATTATACAGCACTGGTCATTGAGCTCATTTGTGCATTTTAAATTTTGATTGAACTGCGATTGTGAAGAGTTATATATTAACAAATGCACAGAATAATGATGATATAATGAAGGACAAAGAAAATGCCAATTGAACAGTGGCCCTTGTCTGAAACCTAACAAGCCTCAAATTGTGAACCTAATTGGACCAGCTCTTCCCTTGAGGGTTCAACAGCATCAAACATTCCCAGGTCAGGTATAGTACAGCTCAAGCAAAGTTCTTTCTATACCCCCAACAATGTGCCTTAATCCCAACCTCCGAAGAAAAGTCCACTCCTCCACTGCACTAATATAAAGTTCTCTACCTCCTTGAGTAAAAATGCTAATTGAGTACCAGATCGTGAGTAGTTTTATTCTGCGGGCCTTTGCACATTAGCGACATAGAAACAGAAGATAGGAGCAGGAGTAGGCCATTCGGCCCCTCGAGCCTGCTCCGCCATTCAATGAGATCATGGCTGATCATCCAAATTCAGTACCCTGTCCCTGCTTTCTCCCCATATCTCTTGATCCCTTTAGCCTTAAGAAATATATCCAACTCCTTCTTGAATATATTTAATGAATTGGCCTCTACTGCCTTCTGTGGTAGAGAATTCCACAGGTTCACCACTCTCTGGGTGAAGAAATTCCTCCTCATCTCAGTCCTAAATGCCCCTTATCCTTAGACTGTGACCCCTGGTTCTGGACTCCCCGACCATCGGGAACATCCTTCCTGCAACTAGTCTGTCCAGTCCTGTCAGAATTTTGTAAGTTTCAATGAAATCCCCTCTCATTCTTCTAAACTCCAGCGAGTATAAGCCCAATCGACCCAATCTCTCCTCATACGTCATTCCTGCCATCCCAGGTATCAGCCTGGTGAATCTTCGCTGCACTCCCTCCATGGCAAGAACATCCTTCCTCAGATAAGGCGACCAAAACTGCACACAATACTCCAGATGTGGTCTCACCAAGGCCCTGTACAACTGCAGCAAGACATCCTTGTTCCTGTACTCAAACCCTCTCGCTACGAAGGCCAACATACCATTTGCCTTCTTAACCGCCTGCTGCACCTGCATGCTTACCTTCAGCGACTGGTGCACAAGGACACCCAGGTCTCGTTGAACTTCCCCTTCTCCCAATCTATTGCCATTCAGATAATAATCTGCCTTCCTGTTTTTGCCACCAAAGTGGATAACCTCGCATTTATCCACGTTATATTGCATCTGCCATGCATCTGCCCAATCACCCAACCTGTCCAAATCATCCTGGAGTTTCTCGGCATCCTCCTCACAGCACACACGCCCACCCAGCTTTGTGTCATCTGCAAACTTGGAGATATTACATCTAGTTCCCACATCTAGATCATTAATATATATATTGGGAATAGCTGGGGTCCAAGGACCGATCCCTGCGGTACCCCACTAGTCACTGCCTGCCACTCGGAAAATGACCCATTTATTCCAACTCTTTGCTTTCTGTCTGCCAACCAGTTCTCTATCCAAGTCAATACCTTGCCCCCAATCCCATGTGCCTTAACATTACACGCTAATCTCTTATGCGGGACTTTAGCGAAAGCCTTCTGAAAGTCCAAATACACCACATCCACTGGTTCTCCCTTATCTATTTTACCAGTTACATCCTCAAAAAATTCCAGTAGATTAGTCAAGCACGATTTACCTTTTGTAAATCCACGTTGACTTTGTCCGATCCTGTCACTGTTTTCCAAGTGCTCTGCTATTACATCTTTTATAAGATGTTGGGATGGCCCAAACTCATTTCGCGTCGAAACGTACCGCTAACAAAAGAAGAAACTTTGGGTGCTGTGGTACTAAATGCGACTTGCATCTGTAGACCTAGGCATGGAGTTATAGAGCTCTGGTCATCAGATAGTAAAATTATGCTGGGAAAGTAGGCAGAATCAGGACCTTTCTTTTAACATTTAATGGAATGAAAATTAATATTAAAATGTTTCCACTGCCTAGGAACTGTCAAAGCTTAGTTTTTGCATCAGACTGGGTTATACTACAATCTGTACACAGTCTGATCAGTGTAAGACTATCTTTAGGAGGCGATCTCATATGTCTTAGTTTTGGTTCACTTAGAATTAGATTGCTGACCAAACTCCCTAGTTACACTATTGCTTTATATTTAGCTAAAAGCAGTGGTGCAACGGCATGGTTTCAGCCCATCAATCAGTATGGATTGAAACTCGCATGCTAGAGGTGAAAGGACCATGTACTAACTCATTGTTCTGTATATTTCAAATGGGACTGTGTGGAGCAATCAGGGCATTTGACCATCGTGTCTGTGCCTCATCTTTGCTCAATCAATCCATAGCTAATCCCGTTGCCCTGCTATCACTCCATAGCCCTATGCCTCTGCTTCAAATGTTTATCTACTCACCCCTTTAAAAGATACAACGGTCACCACCTCAACTATACCCTTTGGCAAAACATCCTCTACTCTAACAACCCTGTGTAAAGAAATTCCCCCCAACCTCTCTCGCCACTCTTTTACTGGCATTCTTAAAATGTTGACTCCTCATTACTGACTCCACAACCAGAGGAAGAGAGGAAATAATATTTCTCTTCACCCTTAAAAACCCTTTGTGGCGGTACCACTGGTTGTCCCTTACATTGAGATACATAATTCCCTTTAACTTACCTTACTGTATGTGTCTGTTACTATACTCAGGCTCCTCTCCTGTACTCTGATGACGTCAGAGCTCGGAACCTTCCAACAGTGGAGCTCGGAACCTGCTGGCAGTTGAGCTGGGAAACTTCTAGTTAGTCCTCGTGGCGTCCCCGCTGGGACAAGACCTATACCACGGTGCTCCTACAGTCAGCCATCTTACCTGCCATCTTACCTGATGTAATTAGTCTGTTCCTGTAAATAAGCAACTTGTTAATAGTTCGTCAAAGTCAAACTCTCTTATTTAGTGCCGATCTACTCGAACCGCTACACCTTCATAATTTTAAAACCTTTATGAATCAACTCGGCCTTCTCTGCTCCAGTAGAAATAATCCCAGTATTTCAATTCTCTTCTCATAACTATAGTTTCCCATCCTTGGTATTATTGTGGTGAATCTACACTGTATGCTCTCCATGGCTTTAATGTCCTCTCTATAATGAGGGGCTCAAAACTGCACACATTATACTAACTGCAGCTTAACCATTGCATTGTACAAATTTATCATTACCTCTTTGATCATGTACGCTATCTGTAGTAAGTCAGCGGTTCAAATATTATTTGGTTCCAATGGTCTTAGATGCTTATAGTCACTGAAACAAGAAAGAATGAAAGTACTGCAAGTACTGAATTCCTCCGAAGCATAGTGCAGTAATGCAGAACAAATAACTTAGTGTGAATAATCCTTTTGTCTTTGTATTATAAGTACAATACATGCTAAACTTTAAGATATGGTACATTACAAACTTTAATTTTACTACAAATATCACAGCTCCTTCTTTCTGGGTATTCAGGGTAATGTTTTAAGATATAAGAACATAAGAAATAGGAACAGGAATAGGCCATTTGGCCCCTCGAGCCTGCTCCGCCATTCAATAAGATCATGGCTGATCTTTTACCTCAACTCCACTTTCCTGCACTATCCCCATATCCCTTGATTCCCTTAATATCCAAAAATCTATCGATCTCTGTCTTGAATATACACAACGACGAAGTGTCCACAGCCCTCTGGGGTAGAGAATTCCAAAGATTCACCACCCTCTGAGTGAAGAAGTTTCTCCTCATCTCAGTCCTAAATGGCCGACCCCTTATTCTGAAACTGTGACCCCTGGTTCTAGACTCCCCAGCCAGGGGAAAAATCCTCCCTAAATCTACCCTGTCAAGCCCTGTAAGGATTTTGTATGTTTCAATGAGATCACCTCTCATTCTTCTAAACTCCAGAGAATATAGACCTAGCCTACTCAATCTCTCCTCATAGGACAATCCCCCCCATCCCAGGATTCGGTCTGGTGAACCTTTGTTGCACGCCCTCTATGGCAAGTATATCCTTCCTTAGGTAAGGAGACCAAAACTGTACACAATACTCCAGGTGTGATCTTACCAGGGCCCTATATAGTTGCAGTAAGACATCTTTACTCTTCTACTCAAATCCTCTTGTAATAAAGGACAACATACCATTTGCTTTCCTAATTGCTTGCTGTACCTGCATGTTAACTGTCAGAGATTCGTGTACAAGGACACCCAGGTCGATCTTAACACCAACATTTCCCAATCTCTCACCATTTAAAAAATACTCTGCTTTTCTATTTTTCCTACCAAAGTGGATAACTTCACATTTCTCCACATTATATTCCATTTGCCATGTTCTTGCCCACTCACTTAGCCTGTCTATATCCCCTTGAAGCCTCTTTGCATCCTCCTCACAACTTAGATTCCCACCCAGCTTTGTATCATCAGCAAACTTGGATAGATTACATTTGGTCCCCTCATCCAAATCATTGATATAGATTGTGAATAGCTGAGGCCCAAGCACTGATCTTTGTGGTACCCCCCTACTAACCTGAAAATGACCTGTTTATTCCTACTCTCTCTTTTCTGTCCGTTAACCAATCCTCAGTCCATCCTAGTATATTACCCCCCACCCCATGAGCCCTAATTTTGTTTAATAATCTCTTGAGTGGCACCTTATCAAATGCCTTCTGAAAATCCAAATACACCACATCCACTGGTTCCCCCTTATCTATTCTGCTAGTTACAACCTCAAAAAACTCTTAACAGATTCATCAAACACGATTTCCCTTTCATAAATCCGTGTTGACTCTGCCTAATCCTATTATTATTTTCTAAGTGCCCTGTTACCACGTCCATAATAATAGATTCTAGCATTTTCCCTACTACTGATGTCAGGCTAACTGGTCTGTAGTTCCCTGTTTTCTTTCTCCCTCCTTACTTAAATAGTGGGGTTACTTTTGCTACCTTCCAATCCATGGGAACCGTTCTAGAATCTATGGAATTTTGGAAAATGACAACCAATGCATCCGCTATCTCTATAGCCACCTCTTTCAAAACCCTAGGATGTAGGCCATCAGGTCCAGAGGATTTATCGGCTTTCAGTCCCATTAATTTCTTCTCCACTATTTTTTTTGCTAATAGTAATTTCTTTCAGTTCCTCATTCTTGCTACACCCTTGGTTCTCCACTATTTCCGGGACGTTTTTCGCGTCTTCTGCTGTGAAGACAAACACAAAGGCCGCGATTTTATCGATCGATGCGGCTTGGGAGAGGGTCAGCTGGTTTCCGGGTTCCAGTCCCGCCCCCAACTTCATCCAGTCCACGGACATGAATTTACGTCAATTGGCCTTGTTAAGCCTGCCCTGCAGGCTTGCCAGCCAATTAAGAAGAAGCCGGTCAGATGACGTCATTTGATGACGCGTCATCTGCCGGTTTTCTTGAAGGGACCGCGCACATTTTTTCTTTGACCGCTCATTTCTCAGTATTTGATAGCATTGAGGTGCTGCAAACACTGACATTGACTGTTCACAACCTTTAACAGGCATTTAAGTGGCTATAATCCTATTCCCACTGCTAGATGTCGGGTCCATGTGCAAATCGGAGACCCAACACTTGGGAAGATTGATTGGAGGCGGGTTAACAGAGGGTTTCCTGCCTGCTGTCAATCTTTGCGATTTTGCCAGATGTCCTGCTGGCAAAATTCCGGCCAAAGTATTTGTTTAATTTCTCTGCCATTTCCTTATTCCCCATTATAATTTCTCCTGTCTTGGCCTGTAAAGGATCCACGTTTACTTTTGCTAATCTTTTCCTTTTTTTACATACCTATAGAAGATTTTACATTCTGTTTTTATGTCTCTCACTAGTTTACTCTCATTCTATTTTCCCTTTCTTTATCAATTTCTTGGTCCTCCTTTGCTGAATTCTAAAATCCTCCCAATCCTCAGGCTTGCTATTTTTGGCAACATTATAAGCCTCTTTGATCTAATACTATCTTTAACTTCTCTTGTTAGCCACAGTTGGACCACTTTTCACAGAATCACAGAAACCCCACAGTGCAGATAGAGGCCATTTCGGCCCATCGAGCCTGCACCGACACATCCCACCCGATCCCCGTAACCCCTACACCAACACATATCCCACCCTATCCCCGTAACCCCACGTATTTAATCCCCCTAACACTAAGGGTCAATTTATCATAGCCAATCAACCTAACCCGCACATCTTTGGACTGTGGGAGGAAACCGGAGCACCCGGAGGAAACCCACGCAAACACGGGGAGAATGTGCAAACTCCACACAGACAGTCACCCGAGGCTGGATTCGAACCCGGGTCCCTGGCGCTGTGAGGCAACAGTGCTAACCACTATGCCACCGTGCTGCCTGTGGGGTTTTTGTGCCTTAAAGGAATGTATATTTGTTGTAACTTATGTATTACTTCTTTAAATGCTAGCCATTGCTTGTCTACTGTCATACCTTTTAATGTAGTTTCCCAATCTATCTTAGCCAACTCCCCCCTCATACCTACGTAGTTTGCTTTGTTTAGATTTAAGACCCTAGTTTCAGATTTAACTAAATCAATTTCAAACAAAATATAAAATTCTATCATATCTATCATCACTCTTCCCTAAAGGCCCTTTTATTAATTAACCATTTCTAGTTGCACAATACTAGATCTAAAATAGTCTGTTCCCCAGTTGGTTCCTCAACATACTGATCTAGAAAACTATCTTACATACATTCCATGAATTCATCCTCCACACTATTACTGCAAATTTGATTTGCCCTGTCTATATGTAGATTAAAGTCCCCCATGATTACTGTATTACCCTTGTTACATGCACCTCTAATTTCCTGATTTATACTCTACCCTACATTACAACTATTGTTTGGGGGCCTATAAACAACTCCCACCAATGTTCTCTGACCCTTGCTGTTTCTTAGCTCCACCCAAACTGATTCTATTGATTTTCAGAGCTAAGATCTGTGGTGTATGTAACCTGTTCCACCTTACGAGAACTACCTTAAGAGATGTACTACTTTCTCTTGGCTGCTGTATACTGTAATACCGGTGGTGACCACACCGGTATATAAACGTTGTGTAGGGATTTGCTGGGCAGTTCAGCCCTGACCTCCGAATAGTAAAGACCTGTTAAAGTTATTCTTGTGGTCTGTGTCCAGTGATTTATAATAAGCATAACTGGGACACACGGACTTAACAGTGGCGACGAGTCCGATCTTACCCTGCTGCAGTTTTACATCCAAGGCAGCTTCGTCCTCAGAACGGGCGTCGAGAAGAGGCATCCACCCTCATCATCCTGCTGAGCACCATCGCACGGGAGGCATCGAGAACCCAGGTTAAAAAGAAAAAAAATTCTGACCACGAAGCCCTCCATCAGCGACAGGCAGTGATCATCCCTTCTACCACGGTGGTGGGTAAGCCGATCAGCGACACGAGCAGAAAGTCGGCCACGTTGACAGTGGAGTGGGGGAGGGAACACGGAGGAAAAAGGGCGGAGAACTCGACCACGGCCGGTGAAAAGGGCCGGGCTGCAATCGAGGCCGAGAGGCGCAGCGACTGGGGCAGCTTAAGGCACGAGAGCCACGGAGAACTCAAACGCAGCCGGTGTAAAGGACTGGGCTGCATGCGGGGCTGAGAGGCGCAACAGCAGGGGAAGCGTGAATGCCCACGGGAACCGTGGGGGAGTAAAAGCAGCGTCGGGGAATTGAGAACCGCTGGGGAGGCGAGAACGGCAGCAGCACGGCAATCGCCATTGCAGCCAGCGGGGGAAGAAGGCAAACGCGGGAATCCGCCATTGTAGTCGGCGGGGGAAGAAGACGAGCGCGGGAAAGACCGCCAAGCGCGGGAAGCCACCATTTTAGTAGGCGGGGGAAGAAGACAAGCGCGGGAAGCCGCCATTTTGAGAAAAAGAAAAATTTAAAAACTTGCAAGGATGCCTAAACATGGGAACATTAATACCTTTGATAGCGATATCGAAGATTGGACCACGTATGTAGAACGCATGGAAGTTTATTGTAAAGCAAATAAGGTACCAGATGATGAGAAAGCACTAACCTTATTAAGCTCAATGGGTGCGAAGACATACGGGCTATTGAAGCACCTTCTATCACCAGATAAACCGGCGGATCAGACTTTCGCGAATATTGTTACTGTCCTGAAAAATCATTTAAACCCCACGCCGCTGATGATAGCGGAACGATTTAAATTTTACAGAAGAACGCAGCTGAAAGACGAAAGCAACGCTGAATTTTTAATTGAACTGCGTAAGCTATCAAAGTACTGTCAGTTTGGAACAGGACTAGCAGATGCGCTGAGAGATAAATTTGTGTGTGGATTGTTAAAAGAAGGAACACAAAAGCGACTGCTTGAGGAGAATGATCTTACGCTTGATAAAGCTGTCACTATTGCAGCATCGCACGAAGCCGCAGCGAGAGGCACTGCGGAAATGCAGCTACGGTCACCAGAACTCGGCACCAATCAAATGGTCTTGGGTACAGTAAAATGTTATCGTTGTGGAAAGACAACGCACGATCAGAACCAGTGCTGGTTCAAAAATCAGGAATGCAGAAAATGTGGCAGGCTTGGTCACATAACTAAAGTATGCCGGTCAGGAAAGAAGACCAGCAACAAAACGCCACCGCAGGAAAAGTACAGAAAGGTACACAAGGTGACAGAGAACAGTTCGAACGAACAGAAGTCAAATTCAGACTCCAGCAGTAATGAACTGGGTAGTCTAAGAGTACACAATGTTGGTAATGAAGCAGACCTCCAAACAATCTGGGTCACACTTCAGATAGCAGGAGTCCAAGTGAAGATGGAATTGGACACTGGATCGGCATTGACGGTCATGAATAAGCAAGATTACAAAAGGTTATTCCCACATATTCCCCTACGGGATACGGAGATTGTATTGAAAACATACACGGGGCAAAGAGTATACCCCATCGGGAAGATAGAGGTAAAGGTGGTCCACAAGGGCAAAGAAAGCTGAGGAATGGACTTATATGTGCTACCTGAGGGAGGTCCACCACTACTGGGATGGGAGTGGATTAGGAAAATAAATATGGACTGGCATTCCTTAAAAGCACTAACGGTAGATTCCGGTAAAAAAGATGTCAAACCTAAACGATTGTCCAGAATATTGGACGATGCTAAAGAGGTGTTCCAACAGGGACTGGGAACACTGAGAGGAATTACGGCAAACATCAAGGTTGAAGAACATGCAAACCCGAAATTTTTCAAAGCCAGACCGGTACCTTATGCGATACGACCTGCTGTGGAAGCTGAGCTGGAAGGGCTAGAACGTTCAGGAGTACTGTCTAAGGTAGACTGGAGTGAGTGGGCCACGCCCATTGTCCCCGTCATGAAGCGTTCATCGAGCAACAAGCCGGGGGAACCGGGGAAGGTTCACATCTGTGGAGATTTCAAGATCACGGTTAATCCGGTGCTTCACACGGTGCAGTATCCGCTTCCGCGGATTGAGGATATCTTCGCTTCGTTGTCTGGCGGGAAACACTTCACCAAGATAGACCTGGCGCAGGCGTACTTACAGATGGAAGTTGAGGAAGAGTCACGCCAGTATCTCACGATCAACACGCATAGAGGCTTGTACCGGTATAATAGACTGGTTTTTGGAGTGGCATCGGCTCCAGCAATTTGGCAGAGGGCCATGGAGCAGGTATTACAGGGAATTCCAGGCACACAATGTTACCTGGACGATATTCTGATTACAGGAGATGATGACGAGGAACACCTTGCAAATTTGGAACTGGTGCTCACCAGATTGAAAGAATATGGACTTCGAGTTAATCGCCAGAAATGTGAGTTCTTTCAGAAGCGGATCTCGTACTGTGGTCATGTCATTGACCAGGAGGGGCTTCATAAGTCTCCTGACAAGATTGAAGCTGTTGTGAAGGCTCCCGCTCCGGATAATGTATCCCAGTTGAGGTCGTTCCTCGGGTTGATTAACTATTACCATAAGTTTCTGCCAAATTTATCCACGGTGCTGCACCCGCTGAATGCTCTTTTGCAGAAGGGAGTACCATGGAAGTGGAGCGAGGACTGTAAGAGGGCCTTTCGCAAAAGCAAGGCATTGATCACCTCAGGGAGTGTTGGCTCACTTCAACCCAATGCTGCCTATTCGTTTGGCTTGTGATGCTTCTCCATATGGTATTGGGGCAGTACTCTCACACAAGTTGCCAAATGGCCTGGAGAGGCCAGTCGCGTTCGCATCCAGATCATTGACCTCCGTGGAGCGCAACTATGCTCAGATAGATAGGGAGGCTCTCAGCCTTGTGTGGGGAGTAAAGAAGTTTAATCATTACCTACAGGGCCAAAAGTTTACGCTTCTGACAGACCACCAGCCGTTGGTATCCATTTTTAACCCGAAGAAGGGTGTTTCGGTGATGACAGCACAGAGACTCCAGAGATGGTCCCTTTTCCTAGGGGCACATCAATATCAGATTGAATTCAAAGGTACAAAGCAGCATGGTAATGCTGATGGGCTGTCGCGCCTGCCACTACCTACAGAGGAGGAGGCACCGACGGTTGACCCTGTTGAGTTATTTCACTCGACCATCATCGAATGTTTACCAGTCACCAATGCAAGTGTTGAAAGAGAAACCAGGAACGACCCGACACTGTCCCGGGTCTACGAAGTGACAGTGAAGGGATGGCCAGCACATGGTGATCCACTGTTACCGGCATTCTCAGCAAGACGAGAACAGCTGTCCGTCTGTCAAGGAACATTGATGTATGGAACAAGGGTGATTATTCCTCCTAAGTTAAGAGAGAGAGTTCTAAAGGAACTGCATGAAGGTCATCTGGGGGGAGTCAAGATGAAAAGCCTTGCTAGGGCTTATGTGTGGTGGCCGGGTATCGACCAACAGATAGAGGATCTGACGAAAAGCTGCTCAGGGTGCCAAAAAGTGCAAAATGCACCTCCGATTGCACCGCTGCATCCATGGGAATGGCCTTCAACCCCATGGCAACGTGTACATATTGACTTTGCTGGTCCATTCATGGACTCCATGTTTTTAATTGCGGTGGACGCACATTCTAAATGGCCAGAAGTGATTAAGATGACTACCACTACCTCGGAAAAGACGATCGCGGTGCTAAGAACGATATTTGCAAGAAATGGATTGCCAGAACAAATATGTTCAGACAACGGACCGCAGTTCATGTCAGAAGAATTCCAGAAATTCATGAAGAATGGGGTGAAACATTATACCTCTGCCCCATATCATCCAGCTACAAACGGGTTGGCCGAGAGATTTGTACAAACGTTCAAAAAAGCAATAAAGGCCATGAGCGAAGATCAGATTCCACTACAACACAAGGTGGACAAATTCCTACTGGCATATCGAAACGCCACTCATGCAGTGACAAAACCAAAGTCCTGCCATGATGTTCTATAACAGGAGGTTGCGGTCCAGGTTGGACTTGTTAAAACCAAATATGCGGAGGGAAGTTGAAAACAAACAGTTCCAGCATATAAATAACAAGACCACTCGGAGTTTCGAAATAGGACAACCAGTGTTAGCCCAGGACTATAAAAACGAGAAATGGCAATCTGGAACAATTCGGGCCAGACAAGGACCCCTGATGTACACGGTAGATATTGGTGAAAATGTAATACGGCGTCATGCTGACCAACTGGTAGAATCGAGAACAAGGGTCGAACCCAGGGTTACGGCAGAGACAACCGTGGAAGAAGTTAGTGAACCTGAAGCATCTACCTCAGAAGTGAATGTACCTGAGGATGATGTCCAATCCATAAAAGAGATCAACTAGATGAGTCACCCCAGCAACGAGAATCAGAGACCCCTGAAAGGCGTTATCCAACTCGAATCAGGAGGCCTCCTCAGAGACTGAATCTTTGAACTGTTTTGCATGAAGTTGTATATATATATATCTATATGTTATTATGTTATGTTAAATGGGGATATAACTGTTAAGCTAAAAAGGGAGGATTGTGGTGTATGTAACCTGTTCCACCTTAAGAGAACTACCTTAAGAGATGTACTTCTTTCTCTTGGCTGCTGTATACTGTAATACCGGTGGTGACTACACCGGTATATAAACGTTGTGTAGGGATTTGCTGGGCAGTTCAGCCCTGACCTCCGAATAGTAAAGACCTGTTAAAGTTATTCTTGTGGTCTGTGTCCAGTGATTTATAATAAGCATAACTGGGACACACAGACTTAACAAGATCCTTTCTCTCTCCTGTCTTTAAAGACATTCCAAATAGTAAGTGACACCAAGGTTGAAGTGACAGTTCTGTGATTGTTTGTGTTTGTTATTATAACAAAACTGTTAACAGCAATTTAGAGAATGTTTTGAGCCAATAAACTTTATTATTTTTCTAAAATCACTTGTCTATCTGGGGAGTGTGATGGGATATGTCCTTTCTGCATGAAACTTTGAAACTGTTGAATGGCATTTGGGTTCTGAAGCTGCACATTTTGGTTTTAAAAATTATCCCGCTGACTAAACAGATACACCATACAGATAACTTAAGATATGGAGGCTACATTTAATATTGGAAGATTTTCTTTTCTGTTAGTCATTAAGTTTTTGGTTAATTGTTTTTAAACCTTTTCACAATATAGCTCCCCAAATGCAACCTAATGGACAGGTCTTGAGTTAAGTCTCAACATTGCTGTTCACTCTGCCTCAGATCATTCCATTAACTCTCATTAACTGGACTGCTAGGCATTGTCAGGGGTGATGAAATCTGCATCTCCTGGGTAACAAAGTATTAAACAGTATGTACAGCACAGAAACAGGCCATTCAGCCCAACAGGTCCATTCCGGTGTTTATGCTCCACATAAGCCTCCTTCCACCCATCTTCTTTTAACCCTAACAACACATCCTTCTATTCCTTTCTCCCTCATGTGCTTATCTAGCTTCCCCTTGAATGCATCTATGCTATTCACCTCAACTACTCCCTGTGGTAGCGAGTTCCACATTCAAACCACTCTCTGAGTGAAGAAGTTTCTCCTGAATCCCCTATTGGGTTTATTAGTGACTACCTTATATTTATGGCCCCTAGTTCTGGTCTCACCCGTAAGTGGAAACATCTTCTCTATGTCTACCCTATCAAACTCTTTCATAATCTTGAAGACCTCTATCAGGTCACCCCTCACTCTACTCTTTTCTAGAGAAAAGAGCCCCAGCCTGTTCAATCTTTCCTGCTAGGCATAACCTCTCAGTTCTGGAATCAT
This sequence comes from Somniosus microcephalus, assembly GCF_052327205.1. Lineage (NCBI taxonomy): Eukaryota > Metazoa > Chordata > Chondrichthyes > Squaliformes > Somniosidae > Somniosus > Somniosus microcephalus. The sequence continues at coordinate 87,434,224 of NC_141000.1, forward strand.
TCTAGTAAATCTTTTTTGCACCTTCTCTGGTGCCTCTATATTCTTTTTATAATATGGAGACCAGAACTGTTCACAGTACTCCAAGTGTGGTCTAACCAAGATTCTATACAAGTTCAACATAATTTCTCTGCTTTTCAATTCTATCCCTCTAGAAATGATCCCCAGTGCTTTATTTGCTTTTTTATGGCCTTATTAACCTGCTTTGCTACTTTTAGTAATTTGTGTATCTATACCCACAGATCCCTTTGTTCCTCTGGCCCATTTAGACCCCGAGGGCTGGAATTTTGCTGGTGCTCAGAGGGTGGGATTGGAGGCGGGTCAGAGGTTAAATTCGTAATGATTCACGGCGGGTTCCGAACCCGCCATGATCCCGCCTCCACGCATCTTTCCCGAGTGTCGGGTCTCTGATCTGCAAACGGACCGACACCAAACGGCGGGAAAGGGATTAAAGGCACTTAAATGCCTTTTACGTGGTACTTTAGAGCTATTTCACAGGGTTTTTAGATTTTCTAACTTCTGGGTCGGATTTCATGACATTCCAACAACATGCCAGGTAAGTGTGGCATGAACACCAGCGAGCTGGAGACTTCACAGCTGCAACTGCAGTGTAAAAGCTGCACTCTCAAATCTTGTCATTTAGAAATCTGTGAGGTTGGTGATTGAACAATTTGGGGGCATATTCTGTGTTTCAGCTGCAAGTATGTGTTGTGTACTATAGATCCACTGTAACCTGCATTGCTGGATTTTAAAGGTGCACTTGCCCTAAACTGTGCCCCCTCAACTTGTCAGCACACAGATGGCAACGATGCCAAACCTTTGTTCTACATCAATTTATTATAATATTGGCAAAGAATAGAAACTTTACAAATAAATCTATCATATCACCCAAGTGAGAACCCTTGTGATTATTAACATGACATAGAGTCATAACGGCACAGAAGGAGGCCATTCGGCCCATCGAGTCCGTGCCGGCTCTCTGTAGAGCAATCCTGTCAGTCCCATTCCCCCGCTCTATCCCCGTAGCCCTGCAAGTTTATTTCCCTCAAGTGCCTATCCAGTCTCCCCTTCAAAACATTGTCTCCGCTTCCGTCGACAGCGAGTTCCAGGTCCTCGCCACTTGCTGCGTAAAAACGTTTTTCCTCACATCTCCCCTGTATCTCTTGCCCAGAACCTTAAATCTGTGTCCCCCAGTCATTGTACCATCAACTAGTGGGAACAGCCTTTCCCCGTCTAGCCTATCCAAATCCGTCATAATCTTGTACACATCTATCAAATCACCCCTCAACCTCCTTTGCTCTAATGAAAACAAATCCAGCTTCTCCAACCTGTCCTTGTAGCTAAGATCCCCCATCCCCGGAACCATTCTGGTAAATCTCCTCTGTACCCTCTCAAGTGCCTTCACATCCTGCCTAAAGTGTGGTGACCAGAACTGGAAGCAGTACTCCAGTTGTGGCCTAACCAGTGCTTTATAAAGGTTTAGCATAACTTCTCTACTTTTGTACTCAATGGGCTGGATTTTCATTAAGCTGTCGGGAAGGAGGCGGGACTACAACTTTCGGGTTTTAGTCCCGCCTCCATCGACGTCCGGCCAATCGACGTGATTTTCCCTTGATTGACCTTTTTGAGCCCGCCCAGCAGGCTCAGCAGGCCAATTAAGGGCCACCCGGCAACAGGTGATGTCACAGGCTGAAATTTCATCTGTCAAGAGTTTTTGACAGATGAAATATCAGTGTTTCACAGCTGTTTGAAGCTGTCAAACACTGACAGTTTGACTTCTAACCTGAGTCCTTCTACGCAGACTTAGTTAGAACTCTCACCGACACTGAAAGCTGAAGGCTGTCACTTTTGACAGATCGCAGCCATTCAGCTTTCAGTTCCGGCTGAGTGATGGACTCCCGCAGCCTAGAGGAAGAAAGGCTGTTAAGGTAAATACATAGAAACATAGAAGATAGGAGCAGGAGTAGGCCATTCGGCCCCTCGAGCCTGCTCTGCCATTCAATGCGATCATGGCTGATCATCCAAATTCAGTACCCGGTCCCTGCTTTCTCCCCATACCCCTAGATACAGGTAAATAAAACTTCTTTACACACTTTAGACACACCAAACACACTTACCTTTGTACTCATGCACCCATCACTCACCTGAACACCAACATCGCGACCCCTCCAAGTCCTTCAACCCGACGGCCCACCTTCTCTAACCTGGCGTGGTTTGGAGCCATTGGGAATCCCACACGACACCCCTCAAAATAGGGATTAGGCTAAAAACTGCCTGTTAACTACCTGTTAATTGGCACCAATCCCTTCCCGCCTCGGGTCGGCGGGTCCCAGTGCGGGGCAGGTACCCGCCTCCCTTGAAACTTACGTGGAGGCGGGTTTTAGGAGGGATGGTGTCGGGACCCCCGAATTCGGGATTTTTGCCCCCCGCACGCCTAAAAGCCCGCCTCACGGCACGCTGAAAATCTGGCCCAATATCTCTATTTATGAAGCCCAAGATCCCATATGCTTTGTTAACCATTCTCTCAATATGTCCCGCCACCTTCAGGGACCAATGCACATTAACTCCCAGGTCCCTCTGTCCCTGCACACTCTTTACAATTGTCATTAACTGTATATTGCCTCTCTCTCTTCCTTATGCCAAAATGCATCACCTCACATTCTCTGTATTAAATTCCATCTGCCACTTGTCTGTCCATTCTGCTAGCCTTTCTATGTCCTGTTGCAGTCGATTGGTATCATCATCACTGTTTGCCACACTCCAAGTTTGGTGTCATCAGCAAATTTAGAAATTCTACTCTGTATTCCAATATCCAGGTCATTTATATTAAAGAAACAGTGGCCCCAGCACTGACCCTTGGGGAGCATCACTGTCTACCATCCTCCAGTCTGGAAAACAGCCATTTACCACAACTCGCTGTTTCCTGTCCTTAAGCCAATTCCTTATCCAAGCTGCCACTGACCCACCTATTCCATGAGCCTCAATTTTGTTAACCAGCCTTCTATGTGGTACTTTGTCAAACGCCTTCCAAAAATCCATGTAGACAACATCCATTGCATTCCCTTCATCAATCCTCCCTGTTACTTCATCAAAAAATTCAATTAGATTAGTCAAACATGATCTGCTTTTTACAAATCCATGTTGGCTCTCCTTAATTAGCTTAAACCTCTCCAAGTGCCCGTTAATTTTTTCCTTGATTATTGTTTCTAAAACTTTACCCACCACTGATGTTAAATTGACCGGCGTGCAGTTACTAGGATTGTCCTTGCATCCTTTCTTGAACAATGGTATCACATTTGCCACTTTCCAATCCTCAGGTACCTCCCCGCATCTAGGGAAGATTGGAAAATCGCGGCCATATTTTCCAAGGAGTATGTAGCTTCCTTATTCTTCCTACAAAAATGTATTACCTCACACTTATCCATACTGAAGTTCATTTGCCAATTACATGCCCATTCTGCAAGTTTATTAATGTCTCCCCATATTTTGTCACAGTCCTCTCCTGTATTAATTACACTGCCCAATTTGGTGCCATCTGCAAAATTTTGAAATTGTTTTTGCAATTCCCGAGTCCAAATCGTTTATCTAAATGGTGAACAACAATGGTCCCAGCACCGATCTTTGTGGAACACCACTTCCCACCATTTGCCAATCCGAGTAACTACCTTTAACTCCTACTCTCTGTTTTCTGTTTGGTAGTCAGCTTGCTATTCATTCTGCTACTTGTCCCCTAACTCCACATATTCTGACCTTAGTCATGAGTCTACTATGCCATACCTTATCAAAGGCTTTTTGGAAATCCAAATATATCACATAGACTGCATTACCGTTATCTAACTTTTCTGTTACTTCTTCAAAGAAATCAATAAGGTTGGTCAAACATGACCTCTTTTGGAATCCGTGCAGACTACACTTTATTATATTTTCAGTTTGTAGATGTTTTTCTATTACATCTTTGATTAAGGCTTCCATTGTCTTTCCTACCATTGACGTTAAGGCTTCTTTGGATTGAAGCAGCCAGGAGCTGCATATTTCATCATTGCCTGATTGCGATGATCATAGTTGGAGAAATGTTATGTGAAGACTCCCTCAATAGCTCAGCAAGCTTACCCAGTGAGCACCTGGGCCGTATAAAACTGACTTCAGCCATGGTGGTAGTAAGGGTGCTAAAATTAGTCTTGACCTACTCTGACCAATTAGGTCAACAGGAGGGAAAATTAGTTAGAGTTCCTGCTCCTGGTGACCCCTGCTAGAAGTGCATCTTTGTAGACATAGGGTGAAAACACTTTGGGACATTTTCTATGTTAAAGGAACTGTGCAAATTGTTGTTGACATTATTTGCTGGTTAAATAGGAATTAATGGGGAACCTGCAAATATACACAGAATTTACTTGATTTGCACATGGCCATAATTTCACACAATCAAAGCTGGCATCAAAACATCAGAGGGAACCAACAGAGTTCAAGGCATTAGCAGAGGAAGAAATAACTGGTGGACATTGACAACAAGGACTATATCAGTAAACGCAGCATCGGTGTTGTATCGGGTCTTTCTTCGCTAGACATTTTCAAGGAGGAGGTGGAAGAACAATAAAAGCCATGCGTGTGACCACCCCACTCAACCTCTACACTGCAGAATTATTCCAGCCGCCATCAGTAGAATCAGCCAGTTCACCACTTCATCATTAAAGAGGTAAAAGCTGTTCTTTCACCACATGTTGGAATACAAGTTCAACACTGCCATGAAACAATAAGTGTCACATGCATCTCCAGTGGTGTTGCTCACAGTGAGTCATCTTACCTTGTGACTCATTCTGTGGTTGTGATTTGTATTGTATTTTGGCCTGTTTTTCTCTTCCAGCTGTTGTCTCTTTTTGTAACAATATGCAATAAGGGTATTTTTTTTAGAATTTTCTGTTTTAAATGATTAGTTTGACATAGCGGAATAAATTGGTTTGACATAAAACTCTTGCCTTTTTTATTTCTTTTAATACTTATATTCTTATTCATCTAAATTTCTTTACTTAGGGTACCCTACTGAACTGATGCATCTTCATCTCTGTTATCAAGTATGTAATGCAGTACAAGGCTCAAAGGAATTCTACAGGATAAAGCTCTGCCTCACCTTTGTTTGCGTGAGAAATAGCCCCCTCTCTAATTAAAAAAAAATAAGTCAGAGTAAAATGGCTTTTAATAGCACCTTACAACAGCTAGCCTCTGAATAGGGATCACCATATTTGTAGGCTAACTCTCGAGTGCTCCACTGAAAGCAATGAACAGTAGGAGAATCCAGAAGTTGAAGTTAAACAAAGAAACATCACATTTCAATGCAATTCGCTGCAGAAATGCTGCAAAGGTGCCAGCTTAATTGTGAGGCCAAAAGTGCATGTTTCTTTTTGTTTCGGATGTGTGTTCTGTGCTGACTTCAACAGATGCTGTATTGCAGTCACCACAGTTGAGTCCTGAAAACCTTGGGCTGGATTTTGCCAATGGGGAGCTTTTGGAGGCGGAACTCCCACTTGTCGGGTTTTAATCCCGCCTCCGTCGACTTCTGGCCAACCCACACTATTTTCCCTTGATTGACCTTGTTAAGCCCACCCAGCGGGCTTAGCAGGCCAATTAAAGGGAAGCCGGTAACCGAGAACGTCAGCGTATGATGTTTCATCTGTAAAAAAAAACTGGACAGAAATGTAAATTCACATTGCAGATGTCTTGATTAATTAAATCTAGAACAGAACAAATTCAAACAGTAATCTTCTACACCAATTTGCACACGTTGCTTTTCCTCAAACCATTTTACTGGAAATAGGATTGATTTCTATCACAATATTTCCCCTGCTGCCTTACTTATCTCTTAATTGGAATTACATTAAATTAATCACCAGAAAGTGATTGATCTGAAAAACATTTATACAGCACTAGGCCCAAGGAAGCAGCCACAGTTGAGGTGGGTTTTGCATTGGAAGTGGTTGACAAATATTCATCGGGGACAGTGGCAGTTGAGGTCGTATTTTAGGACTAATTATGGCATACAGTTTTATTGCAAATGATGAGAAGGCAAAAAAGCTTAAAATCTGATCAAATTGTTCTGATGTGATTTTTTTTACTCATTTCCAGTGCAAATGCATTTCAATTTAACTTTATTGTTTTTTTAATTCATTTATGGGATGTGGGCGTCGCTGGCAAGGTCAGCATTTACTGCCCATCCCTAATTGCCCTTGAGAAGGTGGTGGTGAGCCGCCTTCTTGAACCGCTGCAGCCCGTGTGGTGAAGGTACTCCCACAGTGCTGTTAGGTAGGGAGTTCCAAGATTTTAACCCAGCGACAATGAAGGATTGGCGATATACTTCTAAGTCAGGATGGTGTGTGACTTGGAGGGCAACTTGGAGGTGGTGGTGTTCCCATGCGCCTGCTGCCCTTGTCCTTCTAGGTGGAAGAGGTCTCGGGTTTGGAAGGTGCTGCCGAAGAAGCCTTGGCGAGTTGCTGCAGTACATCTTGTAGATAGTATACACTGCAACCATGGTACGCCGGTGGTGGAGGGAGTGAATGTTTAATGTGGTGGATGGGGTGCCAATCAAGCGGGCTGCTTTGTCCTAGATGGTGTCGAGCTTCTTGAGTGTTGTTGCAGCTGCACTCATCCAGGCAAATGGAGAGTATTCCATCACACTCCTTACTTGTGCCTTGTAGATGGTGGAAAGTCTTTGGGAAGTCAGGAGGTGAGACACTCGCCGCACAATACTTAGCCTCTGACCTAATCTTGTTGCCACAGTATTTATGTGACTGGTCCAGTTAAGTCTCTTGTTTAATGGTGACCCCCAGGATATTGATGGTGAGGGATTCGGCAATGGTAATGCCATTGAATGTCAAGGGCCGGTGGTTAGACTCTCTCTTGTTGGAGATAGTCATTGCCTGGCACTTCCGTGGCGTGAATATTACCTGCCACTTATCAGCCCAAGCCTGAACATCGTCCAAGTCTTGTTGCATGCGGGCATGGACTGCTTTATTATCTGAGGATGTTCCTTTGTGGTAGCTGCTGTGTTCAGATATTCATTGCAATTGTACTTTAGAGGGTAAACTTAATGACCCGGAATTTGCAGGCAGCAGTGAAGGCTTTGCTGCTGGCCCCGAAATACGCTTTGCACAAGGGTCTCTCAATCACTGTGCCGAGAACTTCGGGTTTTCCGACTTTCAATTCAAATCAACAAACTGTAGTGGGGATCCCCTTGTGCAAAGTGCTGCCAATCAAAATGCAGAATTCTCACAGACAGCGAACAAGTAAGCTGTTAAAATTCTAACTTTTTAAAAATGTTAGAGAGAGCAAAACAAAGATTTGGGCTGCCACATGGGGAAAAGGCAAACCTGAAATAAGGATGGCCAAACTTAGAACAAACTTTTTTAAGAAAAAATATTTTTTTAAACATTTCTTAAAAATTAATTTTTATTAAAATGGACAAATTTTACACTGCATAAAATGAATATTACTTTTTGAGGCCCTTAACATTTGTTTAGCAGTAATAATGTGTCAAAACCCCAGTTACACCTAATCCCTTTGGATCTAACTTTTAGTGGCGAATTTAACAGCGTACTTACTGCGGAAGAGCCGACGTTTTCGTCAGTTTCAATGATTTGCAAGATTTCACTGACTCTGTGGGTGGGGGCACAGCGCAACCAGTTTCAGAGCTGTCATTGACCGACCGCAACGTCAGAATTTCTGCATGCACCTGTGCATGCGGCAAATCCCGAAGTTGCTGTCAGTTTCAAAGGCGGAATGACTGCGAACGCTGCCAATTCGCCGTCATCCCAACCGCAAATTCCGGGCCAATATAATTCCAGTTAAGCGATATCTAAGGGAGAAGGGAAATTCTAATAAATATGAATGTTGTTCCCCCTGCCCCCCTACAGAGTCGGTGAAATCTCGCAAATATATATATTTTAAATATATGTAATTTAATGTTACAAACAAGCTAGAATTTAATCACCAGACCCTAGAATGAGAAGATGATGCTTAACCGCCTGAATCACCAAGTACATAATTGGTTTCATTCACACAGTGATGGCCTGGGAAAGCTGACGTCATTGAAGCTGATTGGAACCTGCTGCAAGTCTGATATTGAGAGGATATGGTATCATTGCACGCACACAGTACTCCAGAGGCATCATGCACATGCAATGTCAACAGATGGCAAGCCAACCTGACCCATCTGTGGTTTAGTCCATTAATACTTGACTGGTGTCTGTGCTGTAAGCCTTCTTTTTAAAACTTACTTGGAAATAGTTATTTCCTTACAAATTAGCTACAGGGACAAGTACTTGAGAATAAGGGTGTTATACTTGAGTATTCCTTCCATTGAATTGCTTTGTAAAAATATAATAGATGGCAGAATGTATAATATATATTAGAAATCAGATGCACAACTTAATTAATAACATTCAATTGTGGTATATGTCAAATTCATTCATGAGGAAACATATTTATTTCAGTAATCATTGTTTTGAAAACTAGAACTGAATATAATTGTCGTCAAACAAAAAAGGTTAATACTTGCCTGAGCATCAATTGTAGGGCTTAAAAGTTTTCTTAAAAATTACACCTCTCTAATTTTGATGACAATAAGCTTCTGCTTTGTTTTTTATGTATAAAATGGAGGCATAGATGGAAGGATATGGAATTAGGAATCTTGCAAATGTGAGGCTAGTAGGAAGCAAATGGAAAGTGACAGTAAAATTAAACCTAATTATTGAATATCCTTAACACTTAATGAGACAAGAACTTTTGCTATAGCATCTACAGCTCCTAAATATACACTTTCCACAGTATTTATACACTGCTCAGGAGTGTACTCTTAAGAATGTAGTATATTCAGAAGAACTGATGTGGTGTTAATACCAATCACTGGTCAGTAATTTTGCCTAGTTTCCCTAATTTCTATATTCTGTTCCTTGCAGGCCTGAACTATTTAATGACAATCACCCTTCAAACTCGAGTTTTAAATGGAATTTTCACTGAGTCCTTTATCAGTATACCATTTCCCCCCATGGTTAATGGCAGTGGGGAAATTGTTTTATCTAGAGGTAGCTAGTAACAGCACTTAAAAAATTAGACATTCAACATATCACCAGTTGGAATATCGTGCTAAATATTCTTTGTATTCACTATAAAATCCTATAGTTTCTGAAAAGATATAAAATGAACTCACAGCATTAAAGACACTTTGTTATCCTGCAGACAAGAATTGCTTGATGACAGTGACCTTTTAAACTCAGAAATTTTAAATGGAATTTTCAAAGAGGCCTTGGAGAAGACAAAACTTGCCAAGCAAACCTCCCAGAATCACTAGATGTATCAACTCCTATTCTCATTTCCTAGCACATCACAAAGAATACGTTTGGCGTGCAGTCTTCTGTAAAATTGCCTACATATGAATTTAAAAATTGTGCCCTGCCAGAGATAAGACAGCTTCTTCGCTAAAGGGTAAAATGCTATGAAGGTAATGGAAGAGAAATACTGCTGATTAACCCCACTGGTGTGCCAAGGGAAGCTCCACTTGATTCTGAGTTGTGCTTCGATCAGGTTATAGCCAGATTACACTTTTTTTTAAAAAGCACTAAATTGTCGTATACCTCACTGCATTTAGCTATTCATTCTTTAACTAAATTTAAATCAAACAACAAATTTTCTTTCTCTCTTTCTCTCGTATCTGTTCTCTGCAGGCTGCTTACTGTCAGGTTCCTCCAGCTGGGTGATTGAAAGTCTAGGTCACAGACATTTCCATGATTTCTCTGGAGTTTAGAAGAATGAGAGGTGATCTCATTGAAACATATAATATTGTGAGGGGGATTGACAGGGTAGATGCTGAGAGGTTGTTTGCTGTGGCTGGAGAGTCTAGAACTAGGGGACATCGTCTCCTGATAAGGGGTAGGCCATTTAAGACAGAGATGAGGAGGAATTTCTTCACTCAGAGGGTTGTGAATCCTTGGAATTCTCTACCCCAAAGGGCTGTGGATGCTGAATCGTTGAGTATATTCAAGGCTGAGATAGATTTTTGGACTCTGGGGGAATCAAGGAATATGGGGATCGGGCAGGAAAGTGGAGTTGAGGTCGAAGATTAGCCATGATCTTATTGAATGGCAGAGCAGGCTCGAGGGGCCGTATGGCCTACTCCTGCTCCTAATTCATATGTTCTTATTCTGGCCTCTTGTGCATCCCTGATTTTAATCACTTCACCATTGGCGGCTGTGCCATCAGCTGTCTCAGCCCTAAGCTCTGGAATTCCCTCCCTAAACCTCTCCACCTCTCTACCTCTCTTTCCTCCTTTAAGATACTCCTTAAAACCTACTCTTCCCTAATATCTCCTTATGTGCCTCAGTGTCAAATTCTGTTTGATAACGCTCCTGTGAAGCACCTTGGGACGTTTTACTATGTTAAAGGTGCTATATAAATACAAGTTGTTGTTGTTAGGAAATAGCAACGGCTCTGGCCACAATTTTTCAATGCTTGCTAAATATGCGAATTGTGCCAATGGACTGAAAGTAGCCGATGCAATACCCTTGTTCAAGAAGAGAGAGAAGGATAAATCGGGTAACCGTAGACCAGTTAATCTAACATCAGTTGTGGGCAAACTCTTAGGGCTCGATTTTAACAGCGGGTTTGGAGGCGTATCTGCTGCTAAAATCGAAAAATAAATAAATAAATAAATAAAAATAAATGGCTTCAGACACTCAACCCGCCTCCATCCAGCCCCCACGCAATTCTCGTGAGTGTCTGTTCAGCTGCTCCCAAACTGACCAGACTCCAGCCTGTGGGACAGGTAGTTAAGGCAGTTAAGAGCCTGTTAACTGCCTTGATAATCCTATTTTGATAGAGGGTTCCCATTTTCTTGCCGCTGGCTCCTGTTTCCTGTCTTGTCAGAAACAGTCCAGCTGCAAGGAGACGAGTTGCTAGAGGACATGATCTGTAGTCGTTATTGGTGCGGAACTTTAAAAGCACTCCTGTAACATGGCTGGCATTCAAATGCATCAACTTTGTTGTTGGAGGTTTAGGATAAGATTTTGCAACTCTATTTACCTTGGGGTCGATTTTCAGTGTGCTGTGAGGTGGGTTTTTAGGCGTGCAGGGGGGGCTAAAATCCCGAACTCAGGGGTCCCGACACCATCCCGCCCAAAACCCGCCTCCATGTAAGTTTCACAGGAGGCAGGTACCCGCCCCGCACTGGGACCCGCCGACCCAAGGCGGGAAGGGATTAGTGCCAATTAACTGCCTGTTAACAGGCAGCTTTTAGCCTAATCCCTATTTTGAAGGTTGTCGTGTGGGATTACCGATGGCTCCAAACCACGCCAAGTTAGAGGAGTCGGGCCATCGGGTTGAAGGACTTGGAGGGGTCGAGATGTCGGTGTTCAGGTGAGTGATGGGTGCATGAGTGCAAAGGTAAGTGTGTTTGGTGTGTCTAAAGTGTGTAAAGAAATTTAAATTACCTGTACTTACCTTTACAGCCTTCCTTCCTCTAAGTTTCAGGAGTCCATCATTCAGCCGGCACAGAAAGCAGAATGGCCACGAGCTGTCAAAAGTGGCAGCCTGCAGCTTTCAGTGCCGGCGAGATTTCTAACTGAGTCTGCGTAGAAGGACTCAGGTTAGAAGTAAGACTGTCAGTGTTTGACAGCTTCAAACAGCTGTGAAACACTGATACTTCATCTGTCAACACGTCTTGACAGATAAAATTTCAGTCTGTGACGTCACCTGTTGCCGGGTGGCCCTTAATTGGCCTGCTGAGCCCGCTGGGCGGGCTCTACAAGGTCAATCAAGTGAAAATCACGTGGATTGGCCGCATCTCGATGGAGGCGGGACTACAACCCGAAAGTTGTAGTCCCGCCTCCTTCCCGACTTCTGAATGAAAATCCAGCCCCTTGTGACTGGTCAAGCTGACAGATCTGCTGTTTGAACTGATTGGAATAATTTCAGGCCACTTTGAGTGTGCGCTCGCAAGCTTCTTGCCTCAACTGAAGTCTATAACAACGGGATGGGAACCATTTACATCCTCTCATCCTGGTCGGCAGATTCGGAGGAAGAGCAGCGCGGCTTAGTGCTGCTGGACGAACAAGTGGCTCTGCACACAGCCTCCGAAGAGGAGGAGGACGGGGAGTAACGCCTTGCCGGGCCGGATGTGGCCAATCCAGCAGCAAGTGACCACATTGCTGGCCGTCAGGCAAGGGATGCACTCATCCATGCCAGATTCGCGTAAGGTTACGCTTCAACCACAGGTGGCTGGCACATGGAGATGAATACAAGTCTGACATTCTCAAAACCCCAGGCATCATCTGTCCAATAAACGGTGGTTTGCGCTCAGTGTCACCACCAACATTCTGCATGGAAATCACCCCGAGTCCTCACTCTTGAACTTCCATTTCCCAGAACACAGAAGCCGCACTTTAGGTGATCTCCGCAGATCATTAAACCTTTTTCCACAATGAACCTTTGTGCGTCTGCACACAGACCTTGAGCTCACCTTCTCAACAATTTGCAGTCAAGTTGTCCAAGCTGCCTCGGTTTGCTGAGGAGGCCTCCTTCTGTTTCCAGGGAAGAGGAGCTCCTGATGTCCTCTAACTCCCTCAACAAGAGCATGGAGAGAGCCCTCATTGAACCTGGGTGCAGCCTTAGTTATTGGGGCTGCCATTCCTGCAGCAGCCAGCACCTTTTAAGAGAAAAAAGCATTAATATTACAAAGCCAATGATTGGAACAAATCTGACATCTTTTTCATTTCATAGTCAGATAATAAATTGATATATATAAATAAATCATAAATATCTTTCTGGAATAATATGACCAGCAATTTTATTCATTACATTTTGTTCAGAACAGACGCTTCAACTGCCCTCTCTATATAATACAGCGCCAATCCATCCCATTGACGTTTTTTCCAAAGGGGACATGGCTCCTTTAAATTTTCATTCAAACAATGCGTCATCAGACGCGAGAAACTGACGGCCTTCAAGCAGTTGCCTGGAGGGACCCGCACGTTGGCCGTAATGAGGCCAATCAACCCAAAATAGTAACTGATGGGAGGCGGCAGCCGTGAGCAGGTCAGAAAGCTGCCGAGCAGCAGGCCCGCCCTAAACCCGCCTCCTCCATTAAAATCGAGGCCTTAGAATCTATAGTTCAATAATAAATTAGCAAGCATTTAGAAATGTATGGGTTGATCAAGGGTAGCAGCACGGATTTGTTGAAGGCAAATTATGTTTGCAAAATTTAATTGAGGTTTTTGAAGAAGTAGCAGATTGGATAGGTAAAGGGAATGCAGTAGATGTAGCTTATATGGATTCTCAGAAGACAATTGATAAAGTGTCTCACAGAGGGCTGTTGGAAAGATTCAGGCATATGGGGGGAAAAATTCAGTATCGCCCCGTTTGGGGCGCCATTATCGGCCGTGCGCAAAGTTTAGCACCTGGCGCTAATTATCGCCTCCGACGGCAAACTTGGCTTTTATCGCCCCTGGAGGTGATTGGAGCGCTAAATCAGGCGCTTCACACCTGTCATAAGGCGCAAAGTCTGAGGAGCGAGGCGCTACCTCAGAGCGCTGGCGAAGCAAGGAAGTGCATATCAAAATGAACCTGCAAAGTGCTGCTCAGTACCCAAAACTCCTTCACACAGCGTTGAATCTCTCCAGAAGTCTCTCTCTCTCTCTCAGAATGCGTGGTGCACAAATGTCACCAACAAAAAAAGGCAGGAAGCAGTCACCTTTAAATAACGCTCCCCCAGTCCCTTTCTGACTGCAAGACGCTCCCCTCAACCTGTCGTTGCTAGCGGCAGGCGGTAAGGCAGGGGGGCGCCACTCAATATCCGGTCCAGGGCGCTACCGGGGCGTTGCGCACTCGACTGACGTCACGATCTGCCGGAGCAGGAGATCATGGCGGTAGTGTTTAGCGCCACTGCAAAATGTCTAGTTAATTTCGCGAGCGGCACAAACATCGCCGCGCCCAGCTGCTAGTTGCTTTGCGCCCCATTAGCGCCCTCTTAAGGCGCTAACGGGAGGCGCAAACAACTGAATTTTTCCCCCATGGTATAAAAGGAACCTGGATAGAGATTTAGCTGATGGACAAGAAAGAAAGTTAGGATAAATAGGTATTGCTTAGATGAGAGAAGGTTGGATGGAAGTGATGTACCCCAGAAGTTAGTGCTGGGTCCACTTTTGTGGTTGGTATATAGAGATGATTTGGACTTGTGTACAGGGAATACAGTGTCACAAATAGGAGGTTTGGAAAACACTGAAGAGGGTTGTAAAAGACTATCTGGAAGACATAAAGTTAGTAAAATGGGCAAACAAGTGGAAGGTGCAATTTCATGTGGATAAGTGTGAGCTAATAAATTTTGAGAGAAAAAAAGAACGCAGTACATACTCCATGGAAAGGCACTGAATGGTATGGATGAAAAGAGATCTAGGGGCTGACTTACATATTTCCCTGAAAGTGCGACTGCAGGTAGATAAAACCAAAAAGGCCAATAGGTTTTATAAATAGGGGTATAGAGTAAAGAATTAATGATGAAGCCATACAAAATGGTGGTTAGGCCACTGTTTGTGTACTGCGTGCAGTTTTGGATGCCCCATTATAGAAAGCACATTAAAGCCATGGACAGCTTACAATATAGAATCACCAGGATGATGCCAAAAATGGGAAACTGTAGCAGAGCCACTAAAGGACTCAGATTGTTTGTATATAATTCCCTTTAACAACATGATAGCTACAGCCTGAGTCTGTATCTTTATTTATACTGTTTACTTGTACAGAGCGTGATTACTTTAACAGCGTGGGTAAACGCGATGACGTCACGCCGTACATCACGTGATCCCCCACTGGCGGGAAGACCGTGATGACGTCTTGACGTCAACCACGGGACCGCCCAAGCAGTCCTCGTGGAGCCTCCGAACTGAACAGACCTACACTCGATGTTCTCCTGCAGTTACTTGTTTAAACCTGTTAGTTTCCATTAAACTTCATTTTGTTTGAGCGCCTGAGTGGACCTCAGTCTTTGGATAGGAACTAGACATTCCTACATTGGTGACCCCGACTTTTGCGAACGGTTTTCGCAGAAGATAATCAGCATGGAAACGAACGCCGTTACCTTGAAGCTACCGCAGTTCTGGGAGCAACAACCAGCCACGTGGTTCATCCAGGCTGAAGCCCAGTTCGCCATCAGGGACATCGTTGTGGATCAGACCCGTTATTATTACATGGTCTCCACCCTCAACAACGCCACAGCCTCGCGGATCATCAGCCTACTCGGGAGTCCGCCTACTGATCGCGAGTATGACACATTAAAGGCGCGGTTGCTGCAGGTCCTCGGGCTCACGAAGTCGGAGCGCGCCCGCCGGCTGCTCGCTATGCCCGGCCTCGGGGACTCCAAGCCGTCCGAGCTCATGAGCCAGATGCTCACGCTCCTCGGTTCCGAGCCGGAATGCTTCCTCTTCAGGGAGCTATTCCTCAGCCTACTCCCGGAGCAAGTTCAGGCTGCCCTAGCCAGGTCCGAAGTCACAGACTGCGCGGAGCTTGCTGCCGAAGCGGACAAGATTTTCGCGGTGACACAGCAGCACTGCGCTGCCACGAGGCGCCCATCCCCCACAGATGCAGCTCCAGCTCCTCAATCAGCGGGGTTGTGCTTCTACCACGCCCGTTTTGGCGCGAAAGCAAGATGCTGCTGCCCTCCCTGCAGTTTTTCGCTCAAATAAAAACATCTACAGCCACCCTGGTGAAAGAGGACCGGATCTAACGAGCACCCCGCGGCTGCGATGGCCATCGGAGATTCGGGAAAGCTTCTCTTCATCACCGACTCCCTATCTGGTCGCCGTTTCCTTTGCGACACCGGGGCACAGTGTAGCATCCTACCTGCGTCAAATCTCGATATACTAGCTGGGGGCCACGGCCCCGCCCTTGCGGCGGTTAATGGCGCAGCCGTTCGGACCTTCAGAAGGCGGCGGGTCCAGGTGTGTTTCGGCGGCCAGCGCTTCCACTGGGAATTCATCACAGCCAAAGTCACGCAGGCCATCCTTGGGGCAGATTTTTTGTGCGCCAACGGCCTCCTGGTCGATGTCAGGCACCGCCGGTTGATCAATGCGGCCACGTTCCACTCCATCCCGTGCCACCGTGGTAACGCCATGCCGCGCACTGTCTTCTGTGTGTTCCCACCTCCAGACAACTTCACTCTGCTCCTCGGAGAGTTCCCAGATCTGACCAGGCCCACTTTCTCCTCCTTGGCCACTAAACATGGTGTTGAACATCACATCACCACCACCGGCCCCCCGGTTTACGCACGGGCCCGACGACTCGAACCCGGCAAGCTCGCAGCTGCGAAAGCGGAGTTCGACACGATGGAGCGGCTGGGGATTATTCGCCGGTCGAATAGTCCCTGGTCTTCGCCTCTCCACATTGTTCCGAAACCCGGCGGCGGATGGCAGCCATGTGGCGACTACCGACACCTGAATGACGCCACTACTCCTGATCGGTACCCGATCCCGCATATTCAAGATTTCTCGGCCCATTTGGCGGGAAATACCTTTTTTTCAAAAAGTCGACCTCGTCCGTGGTTACCACCAGGTCCCCGTGCACCCGCAAGACGTCCCGAAAACCGCAGTCATCACCCCATTCGGCCTGTTTGAATTTCTGCGGATGCCGTTTGGCTTGAAGAACACTGCACAGGCTTTCCAGCGCTTGATGGACTCCGTGCTTCGGGACCTCAAATTCCTCTTCGTCTACCTCGACGACATCCTCATCACCAGCCCTTGCAAAGAGGAGCACTTCTGCCATTTGCGCACCCTCTTCACACGCCTCAGTCAACGCGGTTTGATTATCAGCATGGTGGCATAGTGGTTAGCACTGTTGCCTCACAGCGCCAGGGACCCGGGTTCGAATCTGGCCTCGGGTGACTGTGTGGAGTTTGCACATTCTCCCCGTGTTTGCGTGGGTTTTCTCCGGGTGCTCCGGTTTCCTCCCACAGTCCAAAGATGTGCGGGTTAGGTTGATTGGCTATGATGAATTGACCCTTAGTGTTAGGGGGATTAAATACGTGGGGTTACGGGGATAGAGTGGGATATGTGTTGGTGTAGAGGTTACGGGGATCGGGTGGGATATGTGTCGGTGCAGGCTCGATGGGCCGAAATGGCCTCTATCTGCACTGTGGGGTTTCTGTGATTCTGTGATCAACCCGGCCAAGTGCCAGTTCGGCCTGCAGCAGATTGATTTCTTGGGCCACCGGATCACATCAGACGGCGCAATTCCCTTACAGACGAAGGTCGAGGCGGTTACATCTTTCCCGCGGCCGCAGACCATCAAGGCCCTACAAGAGTTCCTCGGGATGGTCAATTTTTATCACCGGTTCATCCCTAAGGGCGGCTCTGCTTATGCAGCCCTTGTACGAGGCCCTCAAGGCCAAGTCCGGTAAGGATCCGATCAGCTGGACGGCCGAGATGGACCGGGCGTTCGTCGACACCAAAGGCGCCTTTGCCAACGCAACCATGCTGGCACACCCGCTTCCAGGTGCCACCATTGCCCTTACCACCGACGCGTCAGACTATGCAATCGGCGCAGTGCAGGAACAGTGGGTGAATGGGACGTGGCAACTGCTGACG
Source organism: Somniosus microcephalus (assembly GCF_052327205.1). Classification (NCBI taxonomy): domain Eukaryota; kingdom Metazoa; phylum Chordata; class Chondrichthyes; order Squaliformes; family Somniosidae; genus Somniosus; species Somniosus microcephalus. The sequence goes on from NC_141000.1 coordinate 87,451,833, forward strand.
TTTTTCAGCCGTCAACTACGGCGAAATGAAAGAAAGTACAGCACTTTTGACCAGGAGTTGCTGGCCCTTTTCCTAGCCATCCGCCATTTCCGGTTCTTAGTAGAGGGACGTCCGCTCACGGCTTTTGTGGACCACAAGCCACTAACGTACACTATGGCCAAGACCACCGAACCGTGGTCGGCTCGGCAACAACGTCACCTGACGTTCATTTCAGAATTCACCACGGACATTCAGCATTTGTCCGACAAAGACAACCTGGTGGCGGATTGCCTCTCCCGCGCGACTGTGCACACAGTCCAACTCGGAATCGACTATGCCCTCATGGCTGCGGATCAAGCCTCAGACCCAGAGGTCCAAGCATACAGGACCAGCCCCTCTAGCTTCCAAGCGGCCGACGTCAAATTCCATGCCGCAGGCACCACGCTACTTTGCGACGTCTCCATGGGAGCTCCCCGCCCTATCGTACCAGTCGCCTGGCGCCGGAAAGTGTTCGACACCATACACGGGTTGTCACACCCTGGCATGAAGGCCTCGCAAAGGCTGATGTCATCAAAATTCGTCTGGAGGGGTATGCACATGGATGTCCGTGACTGGGCCAACACCTGCGTGGTCTGCCAAAAGGCCAAGGTACAGCATCATGTAAAAGCTCCATTGGCCACTTTCGCTGTTCCGGAGCGTCGATTCGACCACGTGAATGTGGACCTCGTGGGGCCGCTTCCACCTTCTCAAGCTTTTACACACATCCTCACAATGGTAGACCGCACCACTAGATGGCCAGAGGCAGTTCCTTTGGTTTCCACCACTTCAGCAGACGTGGCCAGAGCTTTCATCTCCTCTTGGATTGCTCGTTTCGGGGTACCGGCGGACATCTCTTCCGATCGTGGCTCGCAGTTTTCCTCTGAGCTCTGGAATGCTGTGGCTCAGGGGCTCGGCACCAAACTACATCGCACCATCGCCTATCATCCACAGGTGAACGGCCTGTGCGAGCGATTCCACAGGTCGCTCAAAGCCGCTCTGCGGGCCAGTCTTCAAGGCGCGGGATGGGTGGACAGACTTCCCTGGGTCCTTTTGGGTCTTTGTACGGCGCCCAAAGAAGATTTGCAATCATCTTCGGTGGAACTTGTATATGGCCAGCCACTACGAGTACCGGGGGATTTCCTCCCATCTCCAACAGAGCCATGGTCCGCATCCCAGCAACTCATCAGCCACCAGGAAGCGGCCAGATGTTTCGCTCCAGTCCCACATCCCAACTGAGCTGAAAAGCGCCGAGTACGTGTTTATCCACCACGACGCTCACTGGGATCTGCTCAAGCCTCCTTACACTGGGCCCTTCTGCATCATAGAGCCGGGAGACAAAACCTTTTCGGTTGATATCGGAGGTAAACCGGACCACATTTCGGTTGACCGGTTGAAGCCGGCACACTTAGACCTGGACCGTCCAATTGAAATCGCTCAACTGCCAAAATGGGGCCGACCGCTCACAGTCGCCGTGCCAGATCCACCGCAACCGCCCACCAGCTCGACCACTGTCCATCAGCTTCCACGTCAGGGTTACAGAAGTCGCTCGGACAGGCTTGTCAGGCCTCCTCGCCGTCTCACTTTTGCTGTTAAAGACAATTCTGGGGGGGGGGGGCGCATGTGGCGGAGCCACTAAAGGATTCAGATCGTTTGTATATAATTCCCTTTAACAACATGTTAGCTACAGCCTGAGTCTGTATCTTTATTTATAATGTTTAATTGTACAGAGCGTGATTACTTTAACAGCGCAGGTAAACGCGATGACGTCACGCCGTACATCACGTGATCCCCCACTGGCGGGAAGACCGTGATGACGTCTTGACGTCAACCACGGGACCGCCCGAGCAGTTCTCGTGGAGCCTCCGAACTGAACAGACCTACACTCGATGTTCTCCTGCAGTTACTTGTTTAAACCTGTTAGTTTCCATTAAACTTCATTTTGTTTGAGCGCCTGAGTGGACCTCAGTCTTTGGATAGGAACTAGACATTCCTACAAAACTATAGTTATGAGGAGAGGCTTGAGATATTGTCCTTATTTCCACTGGAGCAGTGGAGGCTAAGAGCAGATTTAAAATACATAGAGTGAAAGGAAAAGACTATTTCCTCCGTATAGGGAATCTGATGGAGGGTTATCAATTTAAAACGATCACTAGGAGAGTGAGGAGAGAGATTAGGAGAAATTTCTTTAGAGAGAGGGTTATTATTAGAAGATGGAATGCTTTGCCACACGCAATGGTTGAGGCAGAGACCACTGGATCTTTAAAGAGGAAATTGGATAAATATTTGAAACCAAAGAAGATGCAAGGCTATGGGGTGAGGGTGCAGCGATGGGATTAGCTTTGAATTACTCTAGTAAAGAGCAGCACAAATGGTTTCTTTCTGTTCTGTAAACATCTGTGATTCTTCCAAATGGTGCAGTAGGGGATGCTTTTCTGAGGTCATTGTTGGGACAAAGTACAGGGAGTTTTATTCTGCAGCTTTACATGATCTAGGCGTGTTTGATGCTGACAGTGCATAGCTGAACTGGGAGTGGTTCATTTCAGAACTAACATGCCTCCCCTTGTATCATCAGCAAAAAAAACAATTAAAAAATTGTTGTTCTTTCTCATTAGGGTAAATTCAACAAGAGCACACTCCCAAAGTGGGTTGGAGAATCAAAGTGTCAACTGCTACTCTTCTTAAAGGAGTGCAGCCCTTGCTGAATTTACCCTCACTGCACAACTTTTCTCAGCAAGAATTGTGGTGTAAATCTGTTCACAATCAAAAGCTTTGACATTTTCGCTACATCTCCAAATATATGAGATGTTCTTTTTGGCTCAGATTTTGCTGGAGCGGGGCATCTCACGTGCCCCGTTAGTTAGACTTTTTCCTTCGCCCTTCAGCTCAGAAGATGTCTGCCCTGTAAGTTGTTGGAAGTGTGAGCTGGTAACGGCGCAGTGAGGGCAAAAGGACATCTGGGACCTTAGTGAACAACGGGGCCAACAGTCTATCTCCTTAACCAACGAGATTTAAGGACTGAGAAAGAAACAGAGGAACGAATAGGGTGAATTAGAGTAAAATCAGGTACAGAAAGAGAAATAAAGGGAGGGGAAGAAAAAGTGGATTAAAGTGAGAGAAAAAAGAGACAAAGGAAAAGTAAGAAAAAAAATTCAATTTTAAAAGTCTCTAACAATAATTTACTACCTGTGAAAATGAGACTCCACGGTTTAAATTGTTCCTTTTCTGGGCTGAGAAGTTGATTGGCGTTAAAGGTACTTACGCTGATAAGTACTAGCCCTAACTTTATACGGCAAGTTTAATTGGCAATTAATGCGCAAATGCAGCAACTTCATGAAACTCTCGGCGGTTGAGGGAAAGCTGCCATTTTCGCGAGGCTAACTGTGGAGCAGTGCAAATCATTCAGCAACTTGTGGCAATTCACGGGGTATTTCTTCCTCACCGCAAGTTGCTGGAGGGTTTACACATTAATAATGGTGAGCACTATTAAACACGCTGTCATTTTGGCAGCAAGTACTGGCCCATTATGTTTACAATGTCACTAAGACAGTGACCAGAGGACATTTTGCCCCATTATGTTAATGTTTGGTTAAGTGATTTCTATGAAGATGGAGAAAAATATGTTTGTTTTGCTTCCAAATTCAATGCCTACAAACAAAAGTATTTAGTAAATAGTTATCATGTTAATGTTCTTGTTTTATTATGGGGCACATTAAAATGATAGCCATAATTTTCCTATTGTGATTAATAACTGGACAGTGCTAATTTTTCCAATGATAAATACCAATGATGGCAGAATTGCTAATAGTTTTGATTAAGAAACCATCTCAGAATTAAGTAGGTGCAGTATTTGGAACACTGTCCTTTCCTCTGTTACTTCGGCTTGAATCCAGCACAACCTAATTGGATGAGAATCTCATCTCTCTGGTGGATATAAGCATTCTAGGTGAAATATGTTTGGGCAGTCAGAGTCCAGCTCCTAATGAATCTGAGGAGACCGCATAAAGCTCCCAAAATTTGGCACTGAATTTCCTATTTCATTCAGAAAGGCTTTAAAGGTGGCTGTTATGGGAAATGGAAAAATTCATACTGTGTAGTAGGGGTACCCTTAGGATTAAACCACATTATTCGGGAATTGTAGAGGAAGCTTTACATCTTGCTGTACTGTACTTGGCTTGTGATGGTTGAGGCTGATACTAGGTGGGGAAAAATGTCCCATTCCCCTCACTGACATCTCTCCCCTTGACCAAAAAAAACACACACAGCAGAATGATGGAAAACTGCCCAGTAACTGCTTTAAATCACAAAGTCAATGCTAATCAGTACTATTTTACCACTGCACTATGAAGCACTCTCAGAAGAATATTTCCATTGAAACCACTTATGTAACAGCTGTTGCACAGATGAGGTGGGAGATTCGTCAACAGTTATATTGGCAAAGAATTTATTTGCTGTAAATGACAAAAAATAACTTAAGATCTTTTGGGCCTAAGAGACAGGTTCTGAATTAAGTGGAGATTGTTATCGTTTTGGTGAGATAAAAAGCCTGGAAGAGCCATGAGTCATCTGACATCATGTGAAAGTAACTTGATGATGCCTTTTTGAGGAGACTGAGCGCATTTTTGCAAATGATGATCCCCTTCTGTAGCACCTCACAATTTTTGTCTGCAAACCTTCTTTCCCATCCCCCCCAGATTGGGTAGGCTGCAATGACATTGTTCAATTTCTGCCCAACCTTCACGATATTGGCTTGGCGCTTCAATGTGTCTGTATAAGCTACATATTACTTCATGCTGTTTAAGGGTTTCTTGTGCAGATGATCCACCTTAACCTCTAACTCCTGGTGCTCATCATGCTGTTCCTGGTTCTGCTGCTGCCGCCTCTGCTGCTGGAGATCCTCTAATGGCAAGAAGGGTAGGATAAAAAGGCGACCCATGCTTCTCGTAGATGCCTCCGCTGAGGAAGCGCTGAGTGAGGGCGGTGAGAGGGGCTTCCCAGGAGATCACATTGGAGAAGTGTGTGAGGCTCCAACCTTCCACAGCTGTGCCTAAGCCTTGAAGAAGTAGCCCCAAAGCTGCAACAACAAGGTCCTTCAACATACAAATGCTGTCCCTTTAAATCGCAGCTTCTCCGATTTGACCTACAGCTAACAGCAAGCAAGCCGGCAAGCTTCACGCCAGGTTTCATCAGCGGGGTTCCCCGCAGGCGTGTTTGATGTGGGGAAAGCCCCAAAATCACAACGGTCCCTGAAAATCGACTTAAACAAGGTAATAATTGCTCATTAGTGTTCCGACGGCCAGTCCCACCAGCGGCGGGCGGGACTGAAGCGGGTCGCGGAGAAACGGCGGTCCGAAAGTCGGGCGGGGAATCAGGCGGGGGGGGAGTCGCGACCCGCTTTTTTGGCGATTTTCGGCCCCCGGCCGCCTGAAAAGCCGCCTGACGGCTGGCAGAAAATCGGGGCCTATGACTCTATGACTCAAATGAGAACTTTGATGGGGCAGGCTACAGAAGGAGGCTTGTGAAAATACGCAATGATATGATTGGCGCATTGGGAAGCCCGCCAGAAACTCTGCGTGCAATCTCAAGGAGCATGGAGGAGTCCGGCACCAACGTAGCACAGGGTTTTGTGCGGAGCTTGGAACCCATCCTTTGCAGCATGGAAGTCATGACCAACTCCATTAGCACACATGTGGACCCAACCATACTGCAACGTCTGATGGCCGATGTCTCGGCTTCCATTGCAGCACAAGCAGCAGCCACCCAACGTCTGGGTGCTGAAGTGGAAGCTCAGACTGCTCTCGTGCAAGGTCAGCTTGCTGCCACGCAAGCTCAGACTGCTTCCATTGTGGCTGCATTTACAAGTGTGGAAAGGGGCAGGGTCTCGCAGCAGTCCAGCCATCTGTCCTCCAACAGATTACTAGGATTGCTGAGGCATAAGAATGAGGGTCGGCCATTTAGGACGGAGATGAGGAGAAACTTCTTCACTGAGAGGGTGGTGAATCTTTGGAATTCTGTACCCCAGAGGCCTGTGGAGGCTCAGTTGTTTAGTATATTCAAGACAGAGATCGATAGATTTTTGAATATTAAGGGAATCAAGGGATATGGTGATAGTGCAGGAAAGTGGAGATGAGGTAGAAGATCAGCCATGATCTTATTGAATGGCGGAGCAGGCGCGAAGAGCCAAATGGCCTACTCCTGCTCCTATTTCTTATGTTATTATGTTCTTAATTGTCTGCTTTATTACATTTTGTGTGGCAGCATGGCTTTCATTTTATACAAGTTGTGCATGTGTGTGTAGGTTGTGCACCAGAGTCATCAGCCATGTTGTTAACTAATAGCCCTGGTCGCCCAGTAGCCACCCTTTGGTTTGCCGTGGTGGCTCAAATGCAGATGACACACTGGACTGCCGCAGAATGAAGGCATCATGACTGCTGCCAGGATACCGGGCATTGACCTGCATGATTTGCTGCCTGTAGTCACACACCAGCTGGACGTTGAGGGAGTGGAATCCCTTTCGGTTCTGGTATATGGCGAGTTGACATGCAGCGGCCGCAAAGTAATGTACATGTAGTCAATGACGCTCTGCACCATGGGGAACCGGAGCGAGGTGCTCGGCGAGTCGGGCAGAGGCAGCGCAGCGCGGTGAGCAGCAGCAGCAGCCAAGCCGACCCGCTGGAGCACATCGGCCGGCAGCTCCTCGGCAGGAAGGAATTCCGACTGGGAGGAGGGGAGCCGAGCATGGCGGCCAGAGGCCGACCCGTGAAGAAAGAGAAGTAGGCCCTGGGCCGTGGAGCGTGGAGCCGGCGACGGTGAAGAGGAGGCCGCATTGGAGCATTCACATCCCGACAATGTGTTCGGCGAGTCGGGCAGAGGAGCGCAGCGCAACGAGCAGCAGCAGCAGACTCACGACACGCTGCAGCACGTCGGCCGGCAGCTCCATTTTGGGTAACTCGCAGTCCGGATGGGAGGAGGGGAGCCGGGCATGGTGGCCAGAGCGGGAGAAGCAGGCCACCACACGTGGAGCCGGCAACAGTGAGGAGGAGGCCGCGGTGAAGAGGAGGACGGAGCGGCTAAGGGACATCGTGCTCCCACTGCCACGGGAAGCCATTGTATTGACTCAACGCGGCGCTGTATGTATAGCTGACGCGTCCCTATGGGGAACAAGCATTCCATTGTACTTGTTACATATGGCAAATAAATCTAATCTGAATCTGAAGCCTACAATCCTAGCAAAGCCATGTGCCCGCTCCGCCTCCTGGTCTCTGGCAAGAGAGAGTGAAATGTAGTTAACTCTTTTGGAATAGAGAGCCTCAGTGAGCTCCGTTACACAACAATGGACGGGAAACTGCGAGATGTTGTAAATATCTCCAGCTCCAGCCTGGAAGGAGCCAGGCGCATAAGTTCATCATCACGGTCACCTTCACAGCCACTGGCAATGTGGTCCTTGCCCTGCTCTGAGGTAGCCGTTGTGGCTGCAGCAAGTGGTAGATTTCAGTGAGGATGTCCTTATTGAAGGCCAGACATCTCGCACATTGTTCTTCGCTGAGGTTCAGGTAGGGAAATTGCTCTATGAACACCCAGGGCGGATATGGCCTCCTGTTGAGAGCCCTTCTCCCTCTCTTCCTCCTCCCTCCTCCAGCAGCTTGTCCTGCTCTGCGTGCCCTCTGTTCATTCTCCAAGTCATGTTGCATTCGAAGGGGAATGCCTACTAGTGCACCCATGTCTTACAGCAACTGATTTGTGCAGAAGCCTTGAACACAGGAATAAGTCCTTCAGCACCTGCCACACCACTCCCTGTAGACTGTCGAAACTTCAAACAACTATGGAAAGTACCAAACACTTGTAGAATTGTAGCAACAGCCAGTAGAAATCAATCAGCAACTAACCTGTAAGTAGGTGATGATCCCTTTAAATCGCACTGGTGGGGGGTCCTTCCTGCTGCTGAACACTTGTTCAGTGGTGTGAGGTTAAGAGAGGGCATTAGCTGAGCTCCAAAATGGCACCAATTGACGTCATGATCTGCATACTTCCAGTGGACGTTCACTGCATGTGCACTAACACCCTCACCAATATGGCATCCGGCACAATTTGCCCCACAAGTGTGCGCGTGCTGCGGACATCATTTTGGAACCAAAACGGCACTCATAGCACCAAACAAACTGGCTCTATGGATCCAAATTTTGCACCCTGAACACATTTGTATGACATGCCTTGGTCCACTATTTTAATAGAGGCATTAGCCAGTTTATTTTAAATGGATTAACTCCTCTGCTAAAATAGCAATACAAACACATTGGGGGTGATTTAAAGTCACTCTGCTGGGTGGCAGTGAGGCAATAGTGACCGATTATCACTGTGCTGTACTTACTGCTGCGTTCTCGCCCGGCTCCATTTTCCTGGGGGGCTTCACATGGGCAGTGAGAACCTCATTGCAATATGCTAATTGGGGCCTATGACATACATAGGTACCGGCATTGAGCAGCCTAAACAGCAATTCTTAAAGGGACCACTGCAGGACACTCCAAAACTAGGTTCGTTTTTTGTTTTTTAAACATTTTTGTGGAATGTAAATACTCCTCCTGGCCCCACAAAAATCTTCTAGCCTGCTGCCAGACACCTCCCCCTCCTCACCCTCGGAGAAAATTTCCAGCCTGGCTCCACCATGGAGCTACTAGAATTCTCAATCCCTCCATCGACCAACAATCTGCCTGTGAATACCCAAAAAACACTTGAAGCTCACTGGGTTTATGGAAATGACGCTCGGCCCTCAAAATGGGTCAGGCCTCCCCCAGGGACTTCTAGCACGCAACTCCTCCCACCACCCACCCGAAGTCTGTCCACAGTTAAGATTTACCACGATAATTGTTCCTCCCCAAATATCATTAATGACGTTACCATTTTTGATTTATATGGTCATTTTCAATTGTGCATCTGACCATTTCACACTCTGTACTCTGTTTACGCAGTTAGCCTTCATACTCAGTTCTGTCATTAGAACACATCAAGAGGTGAGATAGTATATCTCAGCAAAATAAACATTGGCTTCAATTAAAGAACCAATAAATGGGCTTCATTGTTAGTTTAAGCTAACAGACCAATCACTCCCAAAAAAGTGGCAATTGGAGATACTTGATTTTGTTTTAATGACATGTAGATTTATGTCAGAGGACTTTTAAATTAAATGATTTGGAAGTCTTTTTATGCTCTAATGATCTGTATCCAAACAATACAATATATTGACCTCTTTATCTGTTTCTACCAGGAATTTCCAATATGCTACTTACTAATATTTTTTAACATCATGTTTTTACAATGGGCCATTGTTATTCTGTGGCAACTGCAACAATAATTTTTGTACTGATTGCCTTTTGCAACTTTTTTAATATTCATGTATTCTCTCATGCAGCAGTAAAGATTAGCAAAAATGATTCCAATATATTTGTTCAGCATTCTGGCAATGTGCGGAATCAGCTTTGTCATTTTCATTATTTTTTATTAACTAGATAATTATAATTTTGTCTTTTGTTATTATCTTAGTGCAGAGTTCCACAGTAGTCTTCAAAGGGTTAAAATTTCACATATGAGGTATGCCACTTGAGATTAAAATGACCCCCACTATGTATCACAAAAAAAGGTCACAAGCTTTGTTTCCAAGGATACCATTGTGGTCTTCTAAGAAGTTTGTGATTGGGGGAGTAGTGTTTTGCAATACTGCCATGTCACCCAAGGTCTTGTAAGTGCAAACTGAACAAAAGAATTGAACTCTCCAATTAAAACGATTGATTATCTGCATCATTCAATATCTCAAAAAAATTCTCAGTAAAATTATTTTGCTCCATTTGCTTACAACTTACATTACAATGCCACGATGAGCAAAACTACTTTAAAAGATCAAGTGCCTTTTTTCAAAGTTTAAACGTAAAAATTGTTGATTTATATGTACGTTAAGTAAAATTATGGCACAAAACAAATGAGTTAAAGAATCATTCCTTATGCTATAAATTATTTTAATTGAAATATTATAGATTATAATTAAATGATCTAGACCATTTAATCTCTTTGGTTCAATTTACAAATATAGGACCTTGAGTGACAGGGCAGAATTCATATTTATGTTGATGACACTCAGCTCTACCGTTCCACCCAGACCACTACACTCCTTTCCATGTCTATGTCTTTTTTGGCTATCTGAAATTAAGTTATGGGTGACCCCTAACTTTCTCCCGTTGAATATTGGGGAAAATCCAAACCTTATTTAGCTCCAGCTAAAATCTCTGTACTCTTGGCTCTGACTTCCTCCCTATCCTCAACTGCTCGGGTCAATCCAGAGGATATGCAATCTTGGTGACCTTTTCAACCTCGAGCTGAACTTCAAACCCCATATCATATTTATTACTAAGACCGCATACCTCCATCTCTGCAACATTTCCCACCTCTGCCTGTACCTCATCCACTTCTCCACTGAAACTCTAATTAGCACTTTTGATACTACACCGCTAGACTTCAATGCCCTCCTTGCCACTTTTGGGCCTGGGAGGTAGAGAGAGTGATACTTCTGTCACCTGCCTTAAGTCTGTGAGTTGGTAGGGTCGGCCCAAGAACCTGTCAATCAAGGTTAATAGCCTTTGATGTATGGGCATGAGGCTCCTCACCATCTGCCTTAGCTAAGCTTCCTGCTACGTGAATGGAACAGAACAATACCCATGCCCTTGGATGTCACGAGAAATCCATCTTTTCACAATGGTGTGAAAAACTAATGATTATACATAACAATATTATTATTTGTTTACTAATTAACACTCAAAATCACACTGGTAATGTGCCTGATTTCAGGCTGCTGGCTTATTGTTGAGAAAATAACTTTAATATTACAGAAATATAAGTTTTAAAAAGTTCAGTTCGGGCAACAAAGGCAAAATCAAATTTGTCACAGTGCCTTTCTACGTTTTGGGTTAAGGGATATTAGTAGGTCATTTCTAGTTGAGGGGAAAGAATTCCACTATTATCTGTAACTAAATCATAAAACCAATTATAAAAGAACTGGAGTATATTTTTGTTACACAGATGAAATCCTCTGTCAAGAGTCATTGATGCTGAAACAAAAAGTAGAAAAGTATTGATTTCCCCAACACTGACTTGTCTTATGTTAATGAGCACAGAAATTCATGAAGTATTTATTATGCATATGTAAATAGTGTATGTAGAGGGAGCTTTTTAAAGACTGTTGCACAAGTTGCAGTTTTCAGATAGCATCACAAACTACTCAAACTATTGTTTAGAAATGTCCAATATTAGAACTGGAGTATAAATGAGATTTTATCATTTGTTATTCTGCCAATCATTTTTTTTTTAATTCAAAAAATCAGCCTGAAGAAATAGTAAAACAAATTAAAGATTATTTCATATACAATGAACTTGGATTGGAGCAAGTCCATTCAGAATATTGATTTTGTTTCCCATTTGTTTCCATGCTACTGAATTTCTGTTGCAGGTGGGCTGTTGAAATAGAGTCAAACCATAACATAACATATCACAATACAAGTTTCTATATTAGAATATCATTTTGTTGAATTACATATGTGCTGAAAGGGTACCTACATTAAGCTGAATTAACTTAACATAAATCTGAGAAAAAAGACTATTTTGAAGCAGTTTTGCAAACATGCTTTCAGATTAGGCGGTGTGTTAGTAGATCTAAACAGGGTGCAAGATGCTCCCAGGCAGTAACTGATTTTCAGCTATGTAATAAAATAGGATATGGAATAAGCTAAGAAACAACTTAGAACCGAAAATCAGTTTATATTCAGGTAATTTGGTTAAATTTCAGTGGGTCATATGGTCTTCAAATTCAGAGCAGTTTTGTACAAATTAGCCCTTAATCATATCAGCACTATGAGCTTTTGTTCAAAAACATTATAAATTATGATGTGTAACATTTGCAGAAATGAATTTGGCAGTATCAATTGTAAATATCATTACAAGTTTGGATACAGATTCTCAGTCTTGGTTATCTGTATCCAAATTGGAATGAGTATTCTTAAAAGGTTCAGTTTTAATAGTTTGCTATACTATATTTTGTAAGTTTCTCTACTGAATTCAAGAGTTTTGAGAGGAGTTTACCCCAGTACTAATTCAGGGATGACTTAGAAATCGTGGGTTACTGTAGACGGCAAAACGTATTGCTGGAATGTTGCTTTTGTTCTTGAGAACTCCAAGTAAACTCCAGAAAAAATAGTAACAAGCCTGTTTCAGTGGTTTAACTTGCAAACACGAATGGAGAGCTCTAGGATCCGTAATTAATAAAAACTTTTTTGCTTTCAGCGGTGAACGAATGGCGCTAGCCGTTCATTACACTTACACTTTCCCACAGACTTCCTATGGGATTGTGCACTGGAGCTTGCCATTTCGGGGCAGCGCCCTCTACGTGGCATCTGGAACCTGTGTGAACAGGGAAAGCAACTGTGTATCTCCTTAACCAATCAGATTGAAGTATCGTTAATGAGCAGCGCAGTGTCTGAACCAGGAAGTGCCAGTTAGAATATTTAATTCAATGTCAAATCAGATACAGAAAGCGAAATAAACAGAGGGAAAGATGGGATTAAGAGAGAGATTTAAAAAAATTAGTTTTTAAAATCTCCAACAATAATTAGAATCTGAAGGAATGCAACTCCACACTTGTAAAAATTAATTTTCAATTCAATTTACTTACACTGGAATGGACAAGCCCTACCTTTTCCTGGAGTGTTTAGTGGGTATATATCATGTAAGTACAGCAACTTCACACCATTCCATGTATTTCAATGCTGTGTCTCTCGGCGCGTATAGCGCAGCTTCTGGAGGAGCAGGGCAGCTCGGACAGCAGCATCCTGATTTCTAGGTTTAACTGCGCATGTGCGGTTGCCGGAAGTAGTTGTCCAATTTACCATTAATAACGGTGAGCACTGTTAGCCTCCCTGTTATTTCTACAACAAAATCAGACCCAATTGTCAGGCAGTGTCTTGGGTGGTGGACCTTCCTCGGGCACAGTTTATCGGGAAAGAAAAATTATCCAGTGTTTTATTTTGACAACCAATATTGTCCCCACCCACTGAAGAAACTCCATGCTCTTTAAAGCAGTGGGACCACTCAGTGCAAACCTACCCCAACAAACTGAAGAACGTTATTCTTACTGCAGTCTGTGCTTCTGACACGTTGTTTTTCTTTCCAAACCAATGATTTGAAGTTGCTGACACTTTGACTTTTCAAGGCAGTTGAGCAGTTACAGATGTCAAGTAAAGCCAAATGATGGAAAGGTTTCAATAGATAACAGCTATTCATTAACATTCTGATAGGCTGATGACCGGAACTAAATGAACAATAGCATGGCTAGACAAAACGACCGCAAAACTTTTTCCAAAGTTAAATTTTTGTGGAGGCAGAGGAGCAGAAATGAGGCTTCATGAGGCAGGAAGGCTGTGAGGGCAGTCAGGTTTTGTTCAAGCGAAAGCAGTAAGGGCTGTCACTGGGACAAAGAGCCTCAAAATGCTGGAGGATAGTTAGAAGACAACGGCCTAGAAATTGGGTATAGCCCCGCTTGAGGCGTTGGAACTGGCGCTGCGCAAAGTTTATAGCCAGACGAAACTTATCGCCGCCTGGCGCAATATTGGGTTGCATCGCCCCTAAAGGGGATTGAGGCGCGAATTCAGGTGTTACACGGGACTCCTAAGGCGCTAATCTTCCGGTGCAACCCAATATCGGAGCGGACGGGCTCAGCGCAGGTGCTCTCTATTACTGATGACCACGAGACTTCCAGGCGCTGGCCAGCTCTTAAAGGGGTGGGTCAATCAGCTTCAGCATGCACACTCTTCGCCTTGCAGGCCTCAGAATCGGCGCAGGCCCTTCTCTGGCGCTAAAAACTTGGACCAGATGGAGAAGGTGAGACAGAGAGCAGAGCGCTTCACCAATGAGGCTCTGGAGCAATTGGTGGCCGCAGTGGAGCGCCGGCGAGATGTTCTCTACCCAGACAATGGCACGAGGCCGAATCATAAGGACTACCGACGAGCTTGGAGGGATGTATGCCAGAGGGTCAACTCCAGCAGCATGGTGACCAGGAGCCCTGTCCAATGCAGAAAGAAATTCAATGACCTCACTCGGGTCGTGAGGGTGGGTGTTGTTTCTGCAAACTTCTGCATCCCTTCGTTTGCACCTGACTTTATGGCTACAGGGTGGGCTGTGCCCCATTGGCCATCTGCCAGCAAGCACCCATGGCCCTTTCTGGGCACACACATGCACATTTGACTCAAGGCGTCATGTAAGGGCTCTTGCACCATGGGGTGCATGAGATGATCACTCAGGGCATCATGTAAGGGCTCTTCCACCATGGGGGGCATGAGATGATCACTCAGGGCATCATGTAACATAACTTCCCCTCCTTTCCCCTGCAGTCCAAGCTGGCGAGGATTGGCAAAGACCAGCTTCGCACCGGTGGAGGACCTCCACAAGTGGTCACTCTCACGGATCTCGAGGAGAGAGTCCACCAGATTCTTGGAGGACGTCTGAGTGGTCCTGTAACCACTGCAGCTGCCGACCCCATTGTCGACAGCGATGGTAAGGCTCTCACCTTTTACAACTGTCTCCTTCCACTTGTTCCCCCCGCCAGCATGCTTTCTCACTGTGGACCCATGTCATAGCCTTGCCGCAATCTGGCATCCCTTGCTGCCAAGCTGTCCTTTTGCTAAAGCCACTCTTCCACCTCCCTGCTTTCAGATGCTGCATCACCAGCTCAGGAGCCAGGCCCTCAAGCTGCCAGTGCCAGTGCCTCCGAAGGCTCAATGAAAAAATTACTGTCCAACAGAAGGTCAGCAACTCTCTCCAGCAACGATCAGAATGGCCAGCCCAAATGGCTGCAGCTTTTATACTAGTGCTGTCCCCTTTAAATAGTGCCCCCCGAGTCCGAGAAGGGCCTGGGAACGCTCCATCCAACTGTCACTAATAGCGCCAGGCGAAAAGGTTGCGGGCGCCACCGAATATCCGGTCCGGGGCGCCAAAAAGGCGTTGCACACTGAAATGATGTCATGATCTGCCTGCGCCCGCGGGCAAGCGAAAAGAGTTGGCGCCGGCACTAAAAGGATACTCGATATGGGAGGTGGCGCTATATTCACTGCGCCCGCCCGAAAATTGGGTAACGCCCCAATTCTCGGGCTCTTTAGGCGCTAACCGCTGGCGCTACCAACCGAATTTCTAGGCCAACTTGTTTAAGTCAAGACAACTTACTGTTGTGGGCAACTGTCAAATTCTTTCGTATCACTGAGAAGATAAGTTATACTAATTGAATAAAGTGAATCTGATCATAGCTGTTGCTCTGTATGTTTACCTTTCTGTGAATTAAAGCAGCTTATTAATTTGTATCAGACATTGTATTAGATTGAGGGCATGTGTAAAAGATGTAAATCTCCAGTACAGTTCACAAGCAGGGCACTATTGTTACAACAACAGGAAATGCTGGAAACTCTCAGCAGGTGAGACAGCATCGAGGAGAGAGAAACAGAGGGGGGAATTTTCCCAGCCCTGGGAAGGCGGGTATGGAGGCTGGACTGACGGGGAAATGGCAGAAACTGGGAGCGGGTACAGACCCCGCTCCCAACCCGCCTCCATGCCATCCTCCCGGGAGGTGGGTCCCCGACTCACACAGAGACCCGTCTCCTCGAGGTGGGAAGGGGATTAGAGCCAATTAACTGCCTGCTAACAGGTAGTTAACAGGCAGTTTTGAGGCTTTTCCCGTTTTTACCCCTGCAAGTGCGGGCTTCCCGACGGCTGCGAACCTCGCCAGGGTCAGCGAGATGAGCAGTGGGTCTGCGGGAGTGAGAGGGATTGAAAAGTCTGCTGTAGAGGTGAGTGATGGGTGCAAGTGTGGAGAAGTAAGTATGAGAGGTGAGTGTAAAGTGTTGGAAAAAGTTTCCTCACCTTTGCTTGTTCCTGCAGGCTTTAACCTTTGAGGATCTGGAGGTGCCTCATCTCAACAGCAGAGATGACAGAATGGCTGCTGCATTCTCAGATGCAGCAGCCATCTGCTTTCTGCTGAGGAGAGGTTTTTGTGAGCCTTCTGTGCAAGAGCTCACCTTAGAACAGAGATTGTCAGTGTTTGACAGCTTCTCAAAGCTGTCAAACGCTGACAATTCATCTGTCAAAAATTTTTCAACAATTGAAACGTCATATGCTGACGTCCTTTGTCACCGGCTTTCCCTTGGTCTGACATCATTGGGGGCGGGACTGAAACCCGAAAACCAGCAGTCCCGCCCCCAACGCGTCCCCATTTACAAAATCCAGCCCAGAGTTAACATTTCGGGTCGAGGACTCTTCGTCAGAACTGGAAAAGGTTAGAGATGTAATAGATTTTTAAGCAAGTGCTGCAAGTGTTAACTCTGTTTCTCTCTCCTCGATGCTGCCTGACCTGTTGAGTGTTTCCAGCATTTTCTGTTGTTATTTCAGATTTCCAGCATCCGCAGTATTTTGCTTTTGTACTATTGTTACACCCAGGTTACTCTACCATACAAGTATAGGACAGTGTGCGTCAATGCCCTTAAAAATACACAGACCCTTTATAGGAACAACTGGCACAACTGAACCCAAAAAGGTATCTACAGCAGACCCAAATTTATAACAGCAAGTAAGAGTTTTCCTGTGAATATTTGGAAGCGTTTATAAGCCAGTGCAGCATAAATCCAATTTCCTTTCATGGAAGTGTCTTGGGGGAATTTTGTTCAGAATGGGTCTTTAGTATTTGTTACATCAGGAAGCACTGTGACAATATAATGGGAATATGAGAGTACATTGAAGTTGGATCAGAGATCTGAAATGAATGAAATTTTGAAACATAAATGTGGCAAATGTTCACTTTGAACTTATGAAAATACACTTGTGAAGTAAAGTGAAGGGCTGGATTTTCCCTGCGGAGGTGAGATGGCGGCAGGAGAGCTGGTTGGCTGTTTCCGCTCCCCCTCCTGTCTGCAGCCGCTCTCTCAAAAAGATTTTCCATAGATTGGCCTTGTTAAGCCCACTCTGCGGGGTTCCTGGCCAATTAACAGGAAGTGGATCTGATGACGTACTTTGATGATGTATGCTTATGGAGGGAGTCACAGCACGCAGGGAGATTCTCTTCTCTTCCCATGGATGGAGGAGACCTCCCCAGGAGATCAACAGTCTGGTTGCACATTGCACAGGAAGGCACAAGCAGGGATGTCATCAGGAGGACCAGGCTGCAGTGGCCCCAACCTTTCAATGATCTCAGTAGATCATGAAACATTACTGCAATGCCACACTCCAACTCACCCTGCTGTGCCACTCATCACATCTCCATCACTCTGCCTTCCTTACCCTACTCCTGCACATCCTTACTCACACCAACTTGCCTTGCACCTCCACCCATCCCTCTCTATCTACATTATCACTTCCCCATCTCACGAGCCACCCCTCACACTCCCACTCATCCTACTGCAAACATACCAAATAACAACACACAAGGGTTGGCACTTGAGGGGTTTAGCCAATGTTCTTGTGAAGTTTCTGGTAATGTGTTGTCATACAGTGAAATCTATATTTTCAACACGTCACCTTATTGGACAGATCTGTGCACAGCATGAGAAGTGTCTTACTGAGTTCCAGTAAATGTTGAGACATATTCCCTCCGCCCCCCCCCCCCCACCCCGCTATTGTGATGAGTGTGAATGGAATGGCTTGGACATTATAGGGATGCTTTATGGTGCTGGTGTGGGATTGTGGCAGCCAGGGTTTACAGCGTGAAGTAAAGCTGGCCATGGTGATGCCATCGCTGGCCTCCCGGGCAGCAATGTTGTCAGGGGCTGAAGCCCTGTGTCCAGTGCAGAATCAGGTGATGGCGGAGAAGATTGGTGTTGTTGTTGGTGATTTTTAAAAAAATTCATTGATGGGATGTGGGCGTCGCTGGCTAGGCCTGCATTTAGTGCCCATCCCTAATTGCCCTTGAGAAGATGGTGGTGAGCCGCCTTCTTGAACCGCTGCAGTCCATATGGTGTAGGTACACCCACAATGCTGTTAGGGAGGGAGTTCCAGGATTTTGGCCCAGCGACAGTGAAGGAACGGCGATACAGGTCCAAGTCAGGATGGTTTGTGGCTTGGAGGGGAACTTGTAGGTGGTGATGTTCCCATGCGTCTGCTGCCCTTGTCCTTCTAAGTGGTAGAGGTCGTGGGTTTGGAAGGTGCTGTTGAAGGAGCTTTGGCGAGTTGCTGCAGTGCATCTTGTAGATGGTACACACTGCAGCCACAGTGCGCCGGTGGTGGAGGGAGTGAATGTTGAAGGTGGTGGATGGAGTGCCAATCAAGCGGGCTGCTTTATCCTGAATGGTGTCGAGCTTCTTGAGTGTTGTTGGAGCTGCACTCATCCAGGCAAGTGGAGAGTATTCCATCACACTCCTGACTTGTGCCTTGTAGATGGTGGAAAGGCTTTGGGGAGTCAGGAGGTGAGACACTCGCCGCAGAATTCCCAGCCTCTGGCCTGCTCTTGTAGCCCCAGTATTTATATGGCTGGTCCCGTTCAGTTTCTGATCAATGGTAACCCCCAGGATGTTGATAGTGGGGGATTCAGCGATGGTAATGCCATTGAATGTCAAGGGGAGATGGTTAGAGTCTCGCTTGTTGGAGATGGTCATTGCCTGGCACTTGTGTTGTGCGAATGTTACTTGCCACTTGTCAGCCCAAGTCTGAATGTTGCCCAGGTCTTGCTGCATATGGACACAGACTGCGTCAGTATCTAATGAGTCTCGAATGGTGCTGAACAGTGTGCAATCATCAGCGAACATCCCCACTTCTGACCTTATGATGGAGGGAAGGTCATTGATGAAACAGCTGAAGATGGTTGGGCCTAGGACACTGCCCTGAGGAACTCCTGCAGTGATGTCATGTGATTGAGATGAATGACCTCCAACAACCACAGCCAACTTCCTTTGTGCTCGGTATGATTCCAACCAATGGAGAGTTTTCCCCTTGATTCCCATTGACTTCAGTTTTGCTAGGGCTCCTTGATGCCACACTCGATCAAATGCTGCCTTGATGTCAAGGGCAGTCACTCTCACCGCACCTCTTGAGTTCAGCTCTTTTGTCCATGTTTGGACCAAGGCTGTAATGCGGTCAGGAGCTGAGTGGCCCTGGCAGAACCCAAACTGGGCGTCAGTTAGCAGGTTATTGCTGAGTAAGTGCCGCTTGATAGCACTGTCGATGACACCTTCCATCACTTCGCTGATGATTGAGAGTAGACTGATGGGACGGTAATTGGCCGGGTCAGATTTGTCCTGCTTTTTGTAGACAGGACATACTTGGGCAATTTTCCACATTGCCGGGTAGATGCCAGTGTTGTAGCTGTACTGGAACAGCTTGGCTAGGGGCGCAGCTAGTTCTGGAGCACAAGTCTTCAGTACTATTGCCGGAATGTTGTCAGGGCCCATAGCCTTTGCAGTATCCAGTGTCTTCAGCCGTTTCTTGACATCACGTGGAGTGAATTGAATGGGCTGAAGACTGGCATCTGTGATGCTGGGGACCTCAGGAGGAGGCCGAGATGGATCATCCACTTGGCACTTCTGGCTGAAGATAGTTGCAAATGCTTCAGCCTTGTCTTTTGCACTCACGTGCTGGGCTCCACCATCATTGAGGATGGGGATATTTTTGGAGCCTCCTCCTCCTGTTAACTGTTTAATTGTCCACCACCACTCACGACTGGATGTGGCAGGACTGCAGAGCTTTGATTTGATCCGATGGTTGTGAGATCGCTTAGCTCTGTCTATCGCATGTTGCTTCCGTTGTTTGGCATGCAAGTAGTCCTGTGTTGTAGCCTCACCAGGTTGACACCTCATTTTCCGGTATGCCTGGTGCTGTTCCCGGCATGCTCTCCTGCACTCTTCGTTAAACCAGGGTTGATCTCCCGGCTTGATGGTAATGGTAGAGTGAGGGATATGCCGGGCCATGAGGTTACAGATTGTGGTTGAATACAATTCTGCTGCTGCTGATGGCCCACAGCGCCTCATGGATGCCCAGTTTTGAGTTGCCAGATCTGTTCGAAATCTGTCCCATTTAGCATGGTGGTAGTGCCACACAATACGGTGGAGGGTATCCTCAACATGAAGATGGGACTTCTTCTCCACAAGGACTGTGCGGTGGTCACTTCCACCAATGCTGTCATGGACAGATGCATCTGCAACAGGTAGATTGGTGAGGACGAGATCAAGTAGGTTTTTCCCTCTTGTTGGTTCCCTCACCACCTGTCGCAGACCCAGTCTGGCAACTATGTCCTTTAGGACTCGGCCAGCTCGGTCAGTTGTGGTGCTACCGAGCCACTCTTGGTGATGGACATTGAAGTCCCCCACCCAGAGGACATTTTGTGCCCTTGCTACTCTCAGTGCTTCTTCCAATTGGTGTTCAACATGAAGGAGTACTGATTCATCAGCTGAGGGAGGGCGGTAGGTGGTAATTAGCAGGAGGTTTCCTTGCCCATGTTTGACTTGATGCCATGAGACCTCATGGGGTCCTGAGTCAATGTTGAGGACTCCCAGGGCTACTCCCTCCCGACTGTATACCACGGTGCCACCACCTCTGGTGGGTCTGTCCTGCCGGTGGGACAGGACATACCCAGGGATGGTGATGGTGGTGTCTGGGACATTGGTTGTAAGGTATGATTCAGTAATTATGACTGTCAGGCTGTTGCTTGACTAGTCTGTGGGACAGCTCTCCCAATTTTGGCACAAGCCCCCAGATGTTGGTAAGGAGGACTTTGCAGGGTCGACAGGGCTGGGTTTGCCGTTGTCGTTGTCGTTTCCGGTGCCGAGGTCGATGCCGGGTGGTCCGTCCGGTTTTATTCTTATTGTTTTTCGTAGCGGTTGTTTACAACTGAGTGGCTTGCTAGGCCATTTCAGAGGGCATTAAGAGTCAACCACATTGCTGTGGGTCTGGAGTCACATGTAGGCCAGACCAGGTAAGGACGGCAGATTTCCTTCCCTAAAGGACATTAGTGAACCAGATGGGTTTTTGCAACAATCGACAATGGTATCATGGTCGCCATTACTAAGACTAACATTTAATTCCAGAATTAAATTGAATTAAATTTAAATTCCACCAGCTGCCATGGTGGGATTTGAACCCATATCCTCAGAGCATTTGACTGAGCCTGGTGTGCCTGGTGATGTTGGTGTTGGGGCTGATAGTGGAGAGATTCAGAGGACCAAGGTGAGATTTTTTTTCAAGGGCGCCGATGTTGCTGGAATAGATGGCAGCTGCAGGTGAGATGACAGAAGCGATCTGTCAATGGTGAGAGAGGTTGTTCCAATGAGGTGCCACTGGATAGAGAGTTGGCTCCAAACACTTGCAAGCTACAGAAAGCTCTATGTCTTACAAATGCAGTAACCAACAGTTTCTTATCGCTGAAACTGAACATCTGCAACATGGCATCCTTTATACCACTTCTGCAGCTGTCGGGTTATCCGATAAATCAAAGCAAACTCAACTCACGACAGAGTGAGCTGGCGTGTTCCCCGAGGGGGAGCACACAAAATTGCAAGGTAGGCTCAAAATAGCATTAAATTGGCTGTTAACAAGCCATTTAATTATCTAAATTGTCTCCCCCGCCGCTTGGTGTCTGGTCAGTTCTGCGCAGACAGACCTGACACCTGGGAGACTCATGTGGAGGCAGGTTGACAGTGGGTTTCCTACCCGCTGTCAATCTTTGCTATTTTGATAGCTGACCCACCTCCAAACCCCCCCTCTGAGCGCCGGCAAAATCCAGCCCGAAGTCTTTTTCATGCTTAACCAATTTTCTTTATACCTACAGGTGTATCTCTTGGCGTTCAAGTGACCATTTCTGAATATAAAAAGATAGCCATGTTGTTCCAGCCTGCTGTTCTACATTGTCAGTACTCCACCACGTCTATCCAACAACCTGTGGTGCAGTGGCGCTTTAAGTCATACTGCAAGGATCGTACCAGAGATGCCTTCAGCATCCACAGCACCGCTGCACACATAAGCCAGAAAGAACAGAATCCCACATGGGACCCATACCTAGACTGTGCGGACAACAGTCGCACCGTCCGAGTTGTGGCTTCCCGTCAGGGTTCTGCAGTCACCTTGGGAGAGTACTACAAAGGACGGGAAATCACCATCATCAACGGTAAGGATTTATTTCCAACATCTTTACTTGCTAATAATTCTATGAATAAGATAGTAAATTAATTGGATATTGGAGTCACTTACATTTTTTTGTTGCATAATTAGTATTTGCATAAGATATTTAAATAACAAGTTAACTTACTACTCATTAGAACAATCATGCATTACATGTCAAGTTGATGCGCTGGTGCAATTCCTAGCTTGCGTCAGCACAGGCCCCATTGTACTCAATTGATGCTATGGAGTGAACTCTGGACCACTTACATGATTTGTTTGTTTTGCACCTAAATAATTCAATATAATATAAATCTCACGTTTAATTCCTAGAGGGCTGTATGCATCTGCTTGGTCACTGCTGTGGGTTTACAGGCATGCCACCAGTGGTCAAATAGAGGCTTTCTCACATGTGCCAGCCCCATTTAACATTTGGAGGTAAAATTGAGTCGTGCCCCCTTTGGGGCTCTAACTTCACTGGGGCGCTACTTATTATAGGGGAGGGGCCAGCGGAGCACAACCCGGGGCCCAGCTGGACAACCAGGGATCAGAGTGCCAGCAAAAGAGACCGGCACTCAAGAGGAGTGCCTGTCAGACATAGCGTCCAGCGGTAAGTCAGGGGGCCCTAACGGTTACCGCCGCCGCTAACCTCGTGCTGAATTTCGCGGGAGGCGTTGGCAGCGCCGCGCCCGGGTGCTAGTTGCTTTGAGCCCCATTAGCGCCCTCTTAGGGAGGCGCAAATCAACCGAATTTTTCCCCCTTGCGCTTTGGATTCGAATAGCCAAAATTTTTAACTTTCCAGTTCTAAATGACTGTATGTATAGATCGTGATGGTCATAATTACCAGCTTTATCAGAGGGCCTCACCTACACTTACAATGGGTGAGACACAAATGTCCCTGTGGCTTCAACACAAAGGTCACTTTATATTCGTCCAACAAAGAAAACATTGGCTGCTGTACGTGTACACCATATAAGCTGATTATGACCTGGAATCTGAGTCCACTTGTGAAGTAACAAAACTCTACAATGTGTGGCTTTAAAGCAATCTCCATGTTCTAGAAAAACATATTTAAATATAGTCTCATTACAAAAATTGGAAGCAAAAATTTTGGTCGTGAAATTCATCTTGAGCGGTGGAGCAAAATGGGCGATAGGAAATCACTGGCCCGTTTTATGTGCTATCGTCCAAGGAGAATTTCACCCCATTGAGTTAATCATTTTCACAGTGAGTATCATACCTGAAATTTAAAAAAAAGATGATCCTGCTTTTCAGTCTGCTGAGAATTGTATATTACAATAGACTACAGCTGTCTGTCACCGTCTGTGACGGTAGTAAATTGGCTGCTCTGTCTGCAATAATATCCTTGTGCATTGAATGTTAAACAGGAATTCCTCACCAACAAGTAAGTAATGCAGATGGTAAAAGGACATTAATGAGAATGTATTGCACGTTTGTAGACTGAAGGTTGGCCTCCAACATTGTTCAGGTCAATTACCTACCATTGTTTGGTCTCTTACAGATGCAGATCTCCAGATTGGGAGGTTACACTGGGGAGACAGTGGGGCTTATTACTGCTCTGTTATCACTCCAGATGACATTGTGGGTAACAGCGAACAAAGGATGGAACTTCTTGTTTTGGGTGAGTATATAAGTATGTTTAAGCAGGTACCTGCAAACATGGTCACAGCCGAAGGTAGTAAATAGCAACTGTTAACTGGATCAATCCTCAAAATGTTTGCCATAGGATTTATTCCTAGATATGCACACACATTTATCTATCATATAGACTTGTTAAGTAGAGTAAGAGTTAAGCAGCCCAAAGAAGTGGGGTGATATGGACCGTTAAAACAGTTTATTGAAAAAGGATTTATTTGTAAAAATGGTCTAAATACTAAATTACTATGGGTCAGTGTAAGCCCACCACCTTATACTTTATATTATTATGTCATCTTATTTTTAAAATTTATACTCACAATAAAATGTGTTTTATGCTAACTTTGTCATGTTGTCAATGTTCAATTTTTGCACCAGCTGCAATTTTTAGAATTAGATATTAAAGCTAACTTCAAACTGAGTTACAGTGCCCTAAAAATATGTGTAGGTTACCCATTTTCCTTACTTTAGTCAGAATTAACTAAGGGAAAGGGGTAATTTGTGCAGAGTATTTACATTTCCACATGCTATTACTGCACAGTCCGTGTGGTGAAGGTACTCCCACAGTGCTGTTAGGCAGGGAGTTCAAGGATTTTGAGCCAGCGACGATGAAGGATTGGCGATATACTTCTAAGTCAGGATGGTGTGTGACTTGGAGGGGAACTTGGAGGTGGTGGTGTTCACATGCGCCTGCTGCCCTTGTCCTTCTAGGTGGAAGAGGTCGTGGGTTTGGGATGAAGGGCCTGTTGATGTGAGTCGGGTCTATTGGTATCTTGGAGTGGGAGGCAAGTTTATGTTTTGCATATACTGTAGATTCTTTGTCAGAACACAGTTTTTTTGGAAGTGCAGATCTGGATTAATTATCAGAAATTATATACATGTTACCATATGTGTATCATTACTGTATAGACAATGATTCTGGCAAATGTTTAATATTTAAATGTTAAATGTAAAATAATTTACAAAAATCATATATTTTAGGAGGCATAACCTCTAAAATGCAAAAGGATTCTGGTCAGACTATTATTTTCTTCTATAAAATGGGATTACTTGAACAGAAAGTACTCCCCTAATTAACAGTTATGAGCATTGGCACTGTAAAAAGCCTAACAGCTGAAGTTTAAATGCTTCATTTAAATCTCATTGACGTGCCACTGTGCGCCATGTCTGCGCTTGATTGGAACATAACTTTTTGGTGCTCCGACGCAATGGTGTCTTGACACTGACCGAGCCCTAAAAAGAGGATATTGGCTTCGCTGACATATGGCATTTATGTTTGTCTGACTGCAAGACCATAATAGATGACTAAAGTTGTGTTACACCAACCTGATAAAACAGACATTTAGTATTTATAAAAAAACAAATAGGAGTCGGAAGTCTGCTACTTATGTCTGGTTAATTACTCTTATTATGAATGACTTTGTAGAAATTGAAAGGGAAAATGCTAGCTTAATAATAGGAAAGACACTTAACAGGTTTAATGAATAGAATAAAGTTTAAATTTGCAACATTGTCCAACTAATATGATTTTAACACAGGTTTGATTTGATAGATGGAATAGCTAAGGGAACAATGTTACATGAGACTGACTCTGGCGGAGGTGGTTACCAGCTGAAATTCTTGAACAGTGGTGTAGAAATATAGGCCCGTAATTTCCGATAGGAGGCTTCCTGCGTGCAGATGCCTCCTATCGGGAAAAAATCTACGCCCTTACCCGAGGGCTCCCGAGGTCCGGACTCTTCTGCCCCTGGGCTTCTCCTGGCACGCGCGCAAAGGCCCAGGTATCCCAGGGGCGCAGGCGGTTCGCAAGCATCCCTGGGATCACGTGGGCCAAGCGAGCCAATGGGAGAAGGGAATCCCCCTTCATACTTTTGACAGGTAGACTCTGTCAAAAGTATGAATGGGGATCACTGAAAAAAAACACAACATTAAATGCATTTTTTTTAAATCACGTTTTTAAAATGAGTTAAAATTACATTCAATTAAATATTTTAAACAAAAATTTAATTTTTTGAAGAAAATGAAAGTTTTTTTTACGGGGCTAAAAATAAACTTACCTTCTTTAAAAGTATTTTTACATTATAAATGAGTTGGAAAAAAATTATTTTACTTTTTTAAACTCTTATGCTGGTAAAAGCAGGCCTTACGCCTGCCTTTACCTGGCGTAAGATTTTTAAGGGATTTCAGCGGGCAGAGGCTCTGCAGAAAGCGGAACTCTCCCCCCGCAGAGGCCCTTCTCCAGGGCAGGGGTGCGATCTGTCAAGAGGATTCTTGACAGATCGGAAGTGCCGGTTTTCAGCGTATGCGCTTCGCATGCCTGAAACCGGAACTTGCGAGGTCCCGACGGATGTGTACACAGCTCGTACACACTCATAGGGATCAGAAATTACGGGCCATAATAAATGCAGGTGTCCCAATAGTCTGAAAACCCCCAGAAGATACAGCCATCATTCACCACAAGATGAGAAACAAATTCTCAAATGTTGTTTAAAAATTGAAAGTAACTGTGTCTCTGGATGTCCAATCAATTCTGGATACGGATGACAATGAATAAAGATTTACTTAGGCTTGGGTTTTGTATTTTAAAAACATCCCACGCTGTTCTATAGGGTTTTGAATTCACAATGAAAATCAAAGATTTCCACACGTTGGAAGTCATAGAAAACACAGATTCCAGATGACTCATTTCCATGTGACTAAAGGGGCTTTTATGAATCATTTTTGTTACATGTTGACAGCATTTTGACAGCAGTTCTTTACACATATCTACAAAGAATGAGACGCACTTTATTTTTATCTCACATAGCCAGCAAGTAGAATCTGAAGCTTACAAATATCTGATTGAGTGAATTATAAAAGTGCTTATCTGAATAGCAAAACACACTCATTTATTCTGGTTAAAATCATAATTCATTTGTTATTGCTTTGAATCCAAAACACCAAATCATTTCAAATTTATTTGCAAATAATACATCCTATTTTATGTTTTGAGCAGGCCCATTTATTGTAATAAATATTTTGAGGTTAAGTTAGTTACTGCTGAAGTTAATGAATGAGAAGATCTACTTATTAGAGGTGTGATTAGCCACTGATTGCTTTGGCACCAGTAAAAACCAAAGGGGAAAGTTCTTGACTTTAGTAATTTTAATGAACAAGCAGACATAAGCATGAGAAGGAAGTAGAAAGTGCTAACGGAAGACTGGCCCATGTTTAGTACTGCTCTGACCATTCCTACTCCTCCACAAATGAATTAACAACTATCTTCAAAAAGTGAGGAGAAAAATAAACAATTTTTACTTATTTAAAATCATTAAAATGCAACTGTGCAGAATTAAGCACCTGTGGAAATGAGCAAAAGGTGAATATTTTATTCCAGATCTGGAGTTAGTAGGGGAGATTTCCTGGAACTGCTCCCAGATGCAGTGGATCAACAACAAGAACGTACATTTATAGAATGCCCTTAATATAACAAAATGTCCCAAGATGCCTCACAGAGATGGAATCAGACAAAAATGGATGGCGACCCACAGAAGGAGGGTGACCAAAACTGGGTCAATGAGCATCTGTGTCAGAGCTACTGACTCTGCCTACCTTGAAATTTCCCCTTTCCTTAAAATCATAAGGGAAGGTTATCCTGGATCTGCTCGCAAATGCATTGAATTGCCTGGGTGCAATGAATATTTTGAAAATTAGGCATGTTGGAGCGCATGCCAGTAAAGGAAGCTACCCAAATATATAATAAATAAAAGTGTGCATATCTAAATATATGGGCACATACTGAGGCAGATGTTACATTACACTGCTCACAGTAAATCAGATGATGTGCTGTTTTTTTAAGGACAGGGCTTTTTTTTATATTCGTTCCTGGGATATGGCATCGCTGGCAAGGCCAGCTTTTATTGCCAATCCCTAATTGCCCTTGAGAAGGTGGTGGTGAGCCACCTTCTTGAACCGCTGCAGTCTGTGTGATGAAGGTGCTCCCACAGCGCTGTTAGGGAGGGAGTTCAAGGATTTTGACCCAGTGATGATGAAGGAACGGCGATATATTTCCACGTCAGGATGGTGTGTGACTTGGAGGGGAACTTGGAGGTGGTGGCGTTCCCATGCGCCTGCTGCCCTTGTCCTTCGAGGTGTTAGAGGTCGCGAGTTTGGGAGGTGCTGTCGAAGAAGCCTTGGCGAGTTGCTGCAGTGCATCTTGTAGATGGTACACACTGCAGTCACGGTACGCTGGTGGTGGGGGAAGTGAATGTTGAAGGTGGTGGATGGAGTGCCAATCAAGTGGTCTGCTTTGTCCTGGATGGTGTCGAGCTTCTTGAGTGTTGTTGGAGCTGCACTCATCCAGGCAAGTGGAGAGTATTCCATTACACTCCTGACTTATGTCTTGTAGATAGTGGAAAGGCTTTGGGGAATCAAGAGGTGAGACACTTGCCACAGAATACCCAGCCTTTGATGTGCTTTTGTTGCCACAGTATTTATGTGGCTGGTCCAGTTAAGTTTCTGGTCAATGGTAACCTCCAGGATGTCGATGGTGGGGGATTCGGCGATGGTAATGCCATTGAATGTCAAGGGGCAGTGGTTAGACTCTCACTTGTTGGAGATAGTTATTGCCTGGCACTTGTGTGGCATGAATGTTACCTGCCACTTGTCAGCCCAAGCCTGAATGTCATCCAGGTCTTGCTGCATGCGGGCATGGACTGCTTCATTGTCTGAGGAGTTGCTAATAGAACAGAATACAGGAAACTTTCGTTTAACCGGTGGTTAAATGTCCGGAAAGCTCTATCTACCGGCAAAATTCAGGAGCCGTTTCCTATAAGTTTTTTTTACTTCTCGTTGCTTTTTTTTTTCCAGTCAGGCTCTGCAAGGTCTAGCTGAAGCTGTTGCTTAGCTACAGAGACGCTTTTAAGCTGCGGCCGACTGTTTTGAAGCTGTTGCTAAGCAACAGGGTTTGTTGATTCACACGGAGCTCAAAAGCTCCGTATGTTTTAACATTAGCGCTGGTTTCTACGGCAGTTTTGATGGTACGGCACCAGCTCGGTCCCGTCAGTGCCGGATACCAGAAAGTTTCCTGTACCATGCAATCATCAGCGAACATCCCCACACCTGACCTTATGAAGGAAGGAAGGAAGGTCATTGATGAAGCAGCTGAAGATGGTTGGGCCTAGGACACTGCCCTGAGGAACTCCTGCAGCGATGATTGGCCTCCAACAATCACAACCATCTTCCTTTGTGCTAGGTATGACTCCAGCCAGTGGAGAGTTTTCCCCCTGATTCCCATTGACTTAAATTTTACTAGGACTCCTTGATGTCACACTTGGTCAAATGCTGCCTTGATATCAAGGGCAGTTACTCTCACCTCACCTCTGAAATTCAGCTCTTTTGTCCATGTTTGGACCAAGGCTGTAATGAGGTCTGAAGCCGAGTGATCCTAGCGGAACCCAAACTGAGCATCGATGAGCAGGTTATTGGGTGAGTAAGTACTGCTTGATAGCATTATCAGCAGCTAGTTCTGGAGCACAAGTCTTCAGCATGACAGCCGGGATGTTGTCAGGGCCCATAACCTTTGCTTTATCCAGTGCGCTCAGCCATTTCTTCATGTGGAGTGAATCGAATTGGCTGAAGTCTGGCTTCTGTGATGGTGGGGACTTCAGAAGGAGGCTGAGATGGATCATCCAGTCAGCACTTCTGGCTGAAGATGGTTGCAAACTCTTCAGCCTTGTCTTTTGCACTCAAGTGCTGGACTCCACCATCATTGTGGATGGGGATGTTCATGGATCCTCCTCCTCCAGTTAGCATGTATGTAGTCCTCTGCAGCTACCCCAGGTTGCCACCTCATTTTAAGGTATGCCTGATGCTGCTCCTGGCATGCTTTTCTACACTCCTCACTCCTCATTGAACCAGGGTTGGTCCCATGGCTTGACGGTAATGATGGGGTGAGGGATATGCCAGGCCATGAGGTAACAGATTGTGGTGGAATACAATTCTGCTGCTGCTGATGGCACACAGCGCCTCATGAATGTCCAGTTTTGAGCTGCTAGATCTCTGTTCTGAATCTATCCCATTTATCACGGTGGTAGTGCCACACCACATGATAGAAATATAGAAACATAGAAGATAGGAACAGGAGTAGGCCGTTCGGCCCCTCGAGCCTGCTCCGCCATTCAATGCGATCATGACTGAACATCCAAATTCAGTACCCTGTCCCTGCTTTCTCCCCATATCTCTTGATCCCTTTAGCCTTAAGAAATATATCCAACTCCTTCTTGAATATATTTAATGAATTGGCCTCTACTGCCTTCTGTGGTAGAGAATTCCACAGGTTCACTGCTCTCTGGGTGAAGAAATTCCTCCTCATCTCTGTCCTAAATGGCTTACCCCTTATCCTTAGACTGTGGCCCCTGGTTCTGGACTCCCTGACCATCGGGAATATGCTTCCTGCATCTAGTCTGTCTAGTCCTGTTAGAATTTTATAAGTTTCAATGAGATCCCCTCTCATTCTTCTAAACTCCAGTGAGTACAAGCCCATTCGACCCAATCTCTCCTCATACGTCATTCCTGCCATCCCAGGTATCAGCCTGGTGAATCTTCGCTGCACTCCTTCCATGGCAAGAACATCCTTCCTCAGATAAGGCGACCAAAACTACACACAATACTCAAGATGTGGTCTCACCAAGGCCCTGTACAACTGCAGCAAGACATCCTTGTTCCTGTACTCAAATCCTCTCGCTACGAAGGACAACATACCATTTGCCTTCTTAACCGCCTGCTGCACCTGCATGCTTACCTTCAGCGACTGGTGCACAAGGACGTCCAGGTCTTGTTGCACTTCCCCTTCTCCCAATCTATTGCCATTCAGATAATAATCAGTCTTCTTGTTTTTGACACCAAAGTGGATAACCTCGCATTTATCCACGTTATATTGCATCTGCCATGCTTCTGCCCAATCACCCAACCTGTCCAAATCATACTGGAGTTTCTCGGCATCCTCCTCACAACACACACGCCCACCCAGCTTTGTGTCGTCTGCAAACTTGTAGATATTACATCTAGTTCCCTCCTCCAGATCATTAATATATATTGTGAATAGCTGGGGCCCAAGGACCGATCCCTGCGGTACCTCACTAGTCACTGCCTGCCACTCGGAAAAAGAGCTGTTTATTCCAACTCTTTGCTTTCTGTCTGCCAACCAGTTCTCTATCCAAGTCAATACCTTGCCCCCAATCCCATGTGCCTTAACTTTACATGCTAATCTCTTATGCGGGACCTTATCGAAAGCCTTTTAAAATCCAAATACACCACATCCACTGGTTCTCCCTTATCTATTTTACCAGTTACATCCTCAAAAAATTCCAGTAGATTAGTCAAGCACGATTTACCTTTTGTAAATCCATGTTGACTTTGTCCGGTCCGGTCACTGTTTTCCAAGTGCTCTGCTATTACATCTTTTATAATGGACTCTAGCATTTTCCCCACTACCGATGTCAGGCCTACCAGTCTGTAATTCCCCGTTTTCTCTCTACCACCTTTTTTGAACAGTGGGGTAACATTAGCTACCCGCCAATCCATGGGTACTGTCCCAGAGTCTATCGAATTTTGGAAGATGACCAGCAATGCATCCACTATTTCTAGGGCCACTTCCTTAAGTACCCTAGGATGTAGATTCAGGCCCTGGGGATTTATCGGCCTTCAATCCCGTCAATTTCTCTAACACCATTTCCCTACAAATACTGATTTCTATCAGTTCCTCCCTTTCATCAGACCCTATGTTCCCCGACATCTCTGGGAGGTTATTTGTGTCCTCCTTTGTGAAGACAGAACCAAAGTATGTATTTAATTGGTCTGACATTTCTTTGTTCCCCATTATAAATTCCTCTGATTCTGACTGCAAGGGACCGACGCTTGACTTCACCAATCTTTTTCTCTTCACATATCTATAAAAGCTTTTACAGTCAGTTTTTATGTTCCCTGCAAGCTTACTCTCATACTCTATTTTCCCCCTCTTAATTAATCCCTTTGTCCTCCTTTGTTAAATCCTAAACTGCTCCCAATCCTCAGGTTTACTGCTTTTTCTGACCAATTTATATATCCTCTCCTTGGATCTTATGCTATCTCTAATTTCCCTTGTTAGCCATGGTTGAGTCACCTTTTTTGTTTTATTTTTATGCCAAACTGGGATGAACAAATTCTGTAG
The DNA here is from genome assembly GCF_052327205.1 of Somniosus microcephalus. NCBI lineage: Eukaryota > Metazoa > Chordata > Chondrichthyes > Squaliformes > Somniosidae > Somniosus > Somniosus microcephalus. The sequence goes on from NC_141000.1 coordinate 87,483,847, forward strand.
TTCATCCATGCGATCTTTGAATGTTTGCCATTGCCTATCCACCATCAACCCTTTGAGTGACATTCCCCAATCAATCCTACCCATCTCACGCCTCATACCATCGTAGTTTCCTTTATTTAAATTCAGGACCCTAGTCTCTGAGTCAACTACTTCACTCTCCATCTTAATGAAGAATTCTATCATATTATGATCGCCCCGACCCAAGGGGCCTCGCACAACAAGATTGCTAATTAATCCTTTCTCATTACCTAATACCCAGTCTAAGATGGCCTGATCTCTAGTTGGTTCCTCGACATATTGGTCCAGGAAACCATCCTGTATACACTCCAGGAATTCCTCCTCCACAGTATTGTTACTAATTTGGTTAGCCCAATCTATATGTAGATTAAAGTCACCCATGATAACTGCTGTGCCCTTATTGCACGCTTCTCTAATTTCCCTTTTAATGCCATCCCCGACCTCCGCATTACTGTTTGGAGGTCTATATACCACTCCCACTAACGTTTTCTGCCCCTTGGTATTTCTCAGTTCTACCCATACAGATTCCACATCATCAGAGCTAATATCCTTCCTTACAATTGTGTTAATCCCCTCTTTAACCAGCAATGCTACCCCACCTCCTTTTCCTTTTTGCCTATCTTTCCTGAATATTGAATACCCCTGGATGTTGAGTTCCCAGCCTTGGCCACCCTGGAGCCATGTTTCCGTAATCCCAATCATATCATATTCGTTTACCTCTATTTGCGCAGCTAATTCATCCACCTTATTACGAATGCTCCTCGCATTAAGACATAAAGCCTTCAGGCTTGTTTTTTTAACGCTCTTAGATCTTTTAGAATTCTTAACTACTGTGGCCATGTTTGATTTAAACCCTTGATTTCTCTCTCTGCCACTTTCGTTTTTCTCCTTCCTGTCTTTTGCTTTTATCCTTGTTTCCCTTTCCTCTGCCTCCCCGCTCAGGTTCCCAACCCCCTGCCATTTTAGTTTAAACCCTCCCCCAGAGCACTAGCGAACACTCCCCCTAGGACATCGGTCCCGGCCCTGCCCAGGTGCAAACCGTCCGTTTTGTACTGGTCCCACCTCCCCCAGAACCGGTTCCAATGCCCCAGGAATTTGAATCCCTCCCCCTTACACCATTCCTCTAGCCACATATTCATCTGAAATATCCTTCTATTTCTACTCTGACTAGCACGTGGCACTGGTAGCAATCCTGAGATTACTACCTTTGAGGTCCTATTTTTAAATTTACCTCCTAACTCCCTATATTCAGCTTTTAGGACCTCATCCCGGTTTTTACCTATATCGTTGGTACCTATATGCACCACGACAACTGGCTGTTCACCCTCCCTTTCCAAAATATTCTGCAGCCGCTCTGAGACATCCTTGACCCTTGCACCAGGGAGGCAACACACCATCCTGGAGTCTCGTTTGCGGCTGCAGAAACGCCTATCTATTCCCCTTACAATAGAATCCCCTATCACTATAGCTCTCCCACTCTCTTTCCTCCCGTCCTGTGCAGCAGAACCACCCATGGTGCCAGGAAGTTGGCTGCTGCTGCCTTCCCCTGGTAAGCCATCCCCCTAATCAGTATCCAAAGTGGTATATCTGTTTGAGAGGGGGATGGCCACAGGGGACCCCTGCACTACCTGCCTGCGCCTAGTACTCTGCCTGTTGGTCACCGATTCCCTTTCTGCCTGTGCAACCTTTGCCTGCGGTGTGACCAACTGCTTAAACGTGATATCCACGACGTCCTCAGCATCACGAATGGTCCAGTATGTATCCAATCGCAGCTCCAGCACCGCAATGCGGCCTGCCAGTAGCTGCAGCTGGATACACTTCCTGCACACATGGTTGTCAGGGACACAGGAAGTGTCCCTGAGTTCCCAGAAATGCAGGAGGAGCATGCCACAGGGCCGAGCTCTCCTGTCATGACTTACCCTTTAATTAATTCAAAATAAATTAAATCAAATCAATCCCACCAATTACACTACACTTAAATGATATATATTTAAGGGCCCTGGTTTACAAACTGTCCCCGCTACACCACAGAGAGCTTAGAAACTATAAACCACAGAGTTAAAGATTAAAAAGAGAGAATTACTCCCCAACCAATCACTTACCTGCTTTCTGGTGACGTCACACTTCGATTACTTTTTACTTCTCTCCCTCTCTCTGAGATTGGTAAGCCTACTTGGTCTCTGCCGCTACTTTATAGCCTCACCGCCGCCGCCGAGTTTCCCGCCACCGCTCTGAGGCCTACCTGGTCTCTGTCGCTGCTTTATAGCCTCGCTGCCGCCGCCGAGTTTCCCGCCACCGCTCTGAGGGCTACCTGGTCTCTGTCGCTGCTTTATAGCCTCGCTGCCGCCGCCGAGTTTCCCGCCGCCGCTCTGAGGCCTACCTGGTCTCTGCCGCTACTTTATAGCCTTGCCGCCGCCACCGAGTTTCCCGCTGCTGCTCTGAGGCCTACCTGGTCTCTGCCGCTGCTTTATAGCCTCGCCGCCTGATGGAGGATGTTCTCAGAGTGAAGATGGGACTTTGTCTCCACAAAGACTTTGCGGTGGTCACTGCTACCAATACTGTCATGGCCATATGCATCTGCGACAGGTAGATTGGTGAGGACGAGGTCAAGTAGGTTTTTCCCTCATGCTGGTTCTCTCACCACCTGCCGCAGGCCCAGTCTGGCAGCTATGTTCTTCAGGACTCGACCAGTTCAGTCAGTAGTGGTGCTATCAAGCCACTCTTGCTGATGGACATTGAAGTCACCCACCCAGAGTTAGGGTTGCAAAATTCTGGGAATTTTTAAAAGAGGAAACTTTCCATGGGAATTTTCGGGAATTTATGGGAATTTTGAGTTTTTTTGCACACTGATGGTTTTTGTCTCTGACCCTTATATTATCTTTGTCGTCAAAATAGACATACTGTTCCATACAAATAAAAACAGGCTTTCAAAACTTTATTTAGGTTATAATTTTGAACTTCATTGAACCCCCACAAAAAAGACCCATCTAAAATAAAATAAAAAGAGCGTCAGCTTATTTAGCCTGTAATTTGTCCTTATTTTGTCCCTTTGAGTCTTCTACTCATGAGTCTTCTGAGTCTTCTACTCCTCATTGCTCCTCCTGATTCTCTGGCTCTGACGTGTCCATTTCCTCCTCTGTGTCAGTGTCTAGCTGTGTGGTGGACACTTCTGTATCTGGCTCAATAAGTTGTAGGTTCGCCCAGATAGCCACCAGTTTCTCCACTCTCTTGTTAGTCAGCCTGTTGCGCACCTTTGTATGCGTATTCCCAAAAAGTGACCAGTTTCGTTCAGAGGCCGCTGATGAAGGTGGGATTTGGAGTATCACCGATGCAATAGGTGACAGGGCCTCAGATGCACAAAGTCCCTTCCACCAGGTATGTGCACTGATATGCTTGCATGATTCCCATATCCCATCCTCATTCCAAAGACCTTGCTTGGTAGAGAACTTTGCCAGACTTCCCAGAACTTTGCCCACATCCAGATTGAGATGGTGTGAGAGGGTAGAAATCACACTCTAAGCGCTGTTGATCTGTTCTCCAGAAAGTATTGGTCTCCCAACATGCTTTGGGTCCAGCATGTATGCTGCAGCATGAATCGGCTTGACACAAAATTCTTGACGTGTCTGTATGAATTGAACAATTGCCTTCTCCTCTGCTTTGAGCAGCAGGGATGTGGGTAGGGCAATGCTGATTTGTTCTTTTAAACCAGTAAAAAGCCTGAGAACATCTAACAAGACAGCGTCATCTCCTTCAATCTGAGCAATTGCAGATGCTACTGGTGAGAGTAGTTTAAGGCTGCTAACCACACTCTCCCAAAACACATCATCCAGCAGTATTTTCTTGATGGTGGTTTCCATATCCCCAGACTGGGATATTGCCATTTCTTGCAGCGACTCCTTACCCTCCAGAAGGCTGTTGTACATTATGACAACACCACCCCATCTAGTGTTGTTGGGCAGCTTCAGTGTGGTGTTCTTGTTCTTTGTCATTTGCTTGGAGTTGTAGGTTGCTGCAACTACCTGTTTTCCCCTGACATACTTAACAACTTGCTTGGCTCTCTTGTACAGTGCTTCCATGGTTCTCAAACCCATGATGTCCTTGAGGAGCAGGTTAAGCCCATGAGCTGCGCACCCAATAGACGTAATATGAGTGAAGTTGTTGCATTTGGATAAATGCTGCTGCATCTTTGTGGCATTCTTTACATATGGCTTTCTACAGTGTTTGCACATGTACACAGTCTTTCCATCTTTAATGCCTGGGGTAAAATGCTTCCACACATCCGACGGTAAACGTGGCATTGTTCTATGCAGAGAAATAAAGGGCATTCATGTCTGTGTCGAACTGCGGTCGATCAGCACGATTGCAACAGGGTGAGTACATTTTTGCTGATGCTCCATGTGATGGAAGCATGACCTGTACACACACGATGCTACATCACCAATAGTGTATTATTTTGTATATTTTAAATTGAAGGACAACAGAGTTCAACAAGTAACTGGTTTATTTGGTATAAAGTCTGACTTACTTACTGCATCATCACAACATCAGCAGAAAACAAAATGACTTCCCTCAGGACCCCTAACCTGGATCTTAAAAAAACTATAGCAGTCTTGCAGATGCCTGCAGGCCAATCACAATTCGATATGCAAATATTACAAATAGAGGGAGCTAATCGCTCATCCACTCATCCAACCAATCAGGACACATTTGTTCACAGTCACACACAAAACTTGTAATTATTAAAACAAGCCAAGTAAGAAGATAAACATATATTGATTAAGAAATTCCTTAATAATTAAGATTCCATCTCTGTTAGTAATTTTAAGAGAGGACCTGTGGGGAAAAAAAAAGAAAGAAATACAAAAAAACAATATTATGCTAGCATGTGCATTTTTGGGCAAAATTCCCAAAATTCTCAAGTTAAACTTCCCGTGGAAAATTTCCGGAAATTTACCGGAAACTTTCCACCCCTTTGCAACCCTACCCAGAGTACATTCTTGCTACCCTCAGTGCTTCTTTCAAGTGGTGTTCAACATGCAGGATTCATCAGCTGAGGGTGGGTGGTAGGTGGTAATCAGCAGGTGGTTTCCTTGCCCATGCTTGACCTGAAGCCATGAGACTTCATGGGCTCTGGAGCCAATGTTGAGGACTCCCAGGGTCACTCCCTCCCGACTGTATACCACTGTGCCACCGGTGGGACAAGACATACCCACCAGGACATATCCACCAGCGATGGTGATGGAGGAGTCTGGGACATTGGCTGATAGGTATAATTCTGTGATTATACCTATGTCAGGCTATTGCTTGAGTCTTCTGTGTGACAGCTCTCCCAATTTTGGCACAAGTCCCCAGATATTAGTGAGGAGGACTTTGCAGGGTCGACTGGGCTGTGTGTGCCATTGTCATGTCCGAAGTCGAGGTCGATGCCGGGTGGTCCATCGGTTTCATTCTTCTTATTGTTTTCCGTAGCAGTTTGTTACAACCAGTGGTTTGTTAGGCCATTTCAGAGGGCAGTTAAGTACATTGTTGTGGGTCTGGAGTCAGACCAGGTAAGGACATTAGTGAACCAGATGAGTTTTTATGACAATCTAATGTAAGAAACACGGCAGCCAATTTGCACACAGCAAGGTGAAAGCAGTGTGATAGACAGCAATGTGATAATGACCAGATATCTGTTTTTAGTGATGTTGGTTGAGGGATAAATATTGGCCAGGACACCGGGGAGAACTCCACTGCTCTTCTTTGAAATAGTGACTTAAGTCCACCTCAGAGGACAGACAGGGCCTCGGTTTAAAATATCATCCGAAATACGGCACTTCGGACAGTGCTGCACTCCCCCGTACTGCACTGGAGTATTAGCCTGGATTATGTGCTCAAGTCTCTGGAGTGGTACTTGAACCCACAAACTTCAGACTCAGAGGCGAGAGTGCTACCAATTGGGAGAGTGCAGGGCAACGGGCACTCGGATTAATTTTGGATTGCTCCAGCAAAGTGCCGCCTTCTATGCTGCAAACTTCTATTATTCTGTAGATGTTGTGATGGGAGAAACAGTGTACCAGGGAGTTGAGCTTCAATGGACCAAATGACCTTTTCTTTTCTCTGACTTTTCTTATCTGCACTGAGAATACTAGTGATAGTATAACATGTGTGTATGACATTACTACCATAGATCGGAGGAGGCTATGACATTTTCAAAATTTTCCCTACTTCACAATCCTTGATTAACAGTGAATTAAATATTTGTAATTGTGATCAATTGTAATGGTCTGTTACTAGTATTGAGAGGGTTATTGTTGTGTATGTAATATGTGTGCTACTTTGAACCTATGGACAGGACTGCACTACTTGTTGGGCGTAGTGATACGCAGTACCACTCCTGGCCATAGGGGTATAAATAGTACTGTGGGTACTGATCTCCCCTCAGTTCCCGCCTGTGGGCATGAAGTAAAGACCTACGTATAGTCCCTACCTCCAACCAGTAAAGACCTGTTTTATTGTTACTGATTAAGTCTGAGTATTAATTACTTGAACAACTCACAGATTTAACACTGGCGACGAGTCTGATTCGGACCCTGCGGCAGTCACTCCACGGCAGCTTCGTCCACAGCCAGGACGTTGCAGAGAGGTTTCCACCCTCTCCACCCCACTGGAAGACATCCTGACCTCGGAGCCTCCATCGGCGACCGTCAGCTTCTTCTCCAGCTTGGTGGTGGGTAAGCCGTTGTCTGAGCCGGGCAGCGACGCGACAGGCAGTCCACCGCGTTGGCCGCACGAACGGGGCTGGGGGAGCTGGAGGAATAGGGCGCGAGAGCCGCTTCGAGCGGGAGGCGTTTCAACAGAGCGATCGCATCTCCTGATAAGAGCCGAGAGCCGCTTCGCGATCCAGCGATCGCATCCGCTGATAAGGGCCGCACTCGGGCGATCGCGGCGAAGATAAGGGCCGCACTCGGGGGCTGAAGGGAGACGGCGTTGGGGGACGGGTGAAGACCGCCAAGCGCGGGAAAACCGCCATTTTGTGGGCGGAGGACGACGGCAAGAGCGGGAAGCCGCCATCTTGGACAGCAGTAAAAAAAAAATCTGAGAAATTGCAAATCTACAATGCCTAAACACGGGAATATTAGCACCTTTGATAGTGACCTCGAAGATTGGGCCATATATGTTGAAAGAGTAAAAAATTATTGTAAGGCCAATAAAATTCGTGACCAAGATAAAGCTCTAACATTATTAAATTTAATGGGTGCGAAGACATACGGGCAATTGAAACACCTGTTATCACCAGATGAACCGGCGGATAAGACGTTCGATGAGATTGTTACTGTCCTGAAAGATCATCTAAACCCCACGCCGCTGATGCTAGCGGAACGATTTAAATTTTACGACAGAAGGCAGCTACAGCATGAAAGCAATGCTGATTATTTGCTGGAATTGCGTAAATTAGCGAAATATTGCCAGTTTGGAACGGGACTGACAGAGGCACTTCGAGACAAATTTGTGTGTGGTTTATTTAAACAGGATACACAAAAGCGACTGCTCGAGGAGAATGAGCTGACGCTTGAGAAGGCGGTCACTATGGCAGCAGCACACGAAGCTGCAGCGAGAGGCACGGCAGTAATGCAGCTACGGTCACCGGAGCTCAGTGCACACAAATTGGGTGTGAGTTCTGGCAAATGTTATCGTTGTGGAAAGACAACGCATGATCAGAACCAGTGTTGGTTTAAAAACCAAGAATGTAGAACTTGTGGTAGGCTTGGACATATAGCTAGAGTATGCAGGTCAGGGAAGAAGACCAGCAACAAGAAGTCACCGCAAGGAAAATACGCAAAGGTACACAAGGTGACCGAACAGGAGTCCGATTCAGACGCTAGCAGTAATGAACTGGCTAGCTTAAGCTGTAATGAACTGGCTAGCTTAAGAGTACTCAACGCTGGTAAGGGTGCAGACCTCCAGACAATTTGGGTCACTCTTCAGATAGAAGGAGTCCAAGTAAAACTGGAATTGGACACTGGATCGGCATTGACGGTCATAAATAAGAAAGATTACGGAAAGTTATTCCAACATATTCCCCTACAGGATACGGGGATTATATTGAAAACATACACGGGGCAAAGAGTGTACCCCATCGGGAAAATAGAGGTTGCAGTGGTCCACAAGGGCGAAGACAGTCAAATAATGGACTTATATGTGATATCTGAAGGAGGTTCTCCACTACTAGGACGGGAGTGGATTAGGAAAATGAATATGGACTGGCATTTCCTACAAACAATAACGAGTGAGAACTCGGTGAAGATAGTCGGCCCAGACTCTGGAACGGATGATGGTAAGCCCAACTCAGGTGCAAAAGACAAAGTTTCAGCACAGAATTCCACTGAGCAACAACAACATAGTTTAACTGTGGATTCTGAGTCTGGCAAGTCTACTGATGTGCCCATTTCTGAGGGACATCGGGCTCGAACTCAACTCCATTTCAAACTACAACAGCAATTAGAACAAATGCTTCACCGTTTTGAGCAAGAGTTGAATGCAACGAAAGAGTTCTTTGATATAGAGTTGGAGAATCTGGAAAGACAACAGAAGCAGCTGATGGAGAAAATGGAGCAGGAGCACACAAAACGTCTGATGTCAGAGGAGTTAACGGTCAGCCAACTCCTGCATATGCTGAAGGACAGGACTCTGAAATGGGAAAAACTTGAACACGAACTTCAATATTCAAACGAAAGGGGTTTGGAGCTCTCAAAGGTTATTGGAAGAGCTGAGGTGGCAACACGGACTGAGATGACTGCAACAGAGCAACCCTTGGATGCCAAAAGTACGCTGACTCACGTCAACGTAGAACAACAGACCGCTGAAACAGCTGCTCCGGTAGAGGGATTGAATAGTCCGATCAATCAATCTCCAAAAGAAGTTGAAGTAGTAAAATCTCAAATGAGGTCATTAGTAAATGACTTGCTGAAAGCCCAGAAAAAGCTGGATGAAGAGGTACGCATGAAGAAGTCTCTTCAGGAAAGATGTCTGGACTTGGAACAAAAGCTGGCTAACGCCCAGCTGGGTATGGAGGAAATAGAAGACCCTCTCGCTGGCCTAGATCAGGACGACACCGAATATTACTATGTCCTGTCCTGCCCAACTTGTAACTTCGACTCCCACCATACAGAAATCATGGAGGAGCACCGAAAGTCTACGGAACATCGGGAGAAGGTGGCTCTACTACGGAAAAAGGAGGAAGAGAAGGAGGAACTGCGCATGCAGCTGGCAGCTGACAGTGGAGCCCAGAGAGTCTCCAAGAAGCAGAAAAGGAAAAGTCGAAACAGAAGATGACCCATCTGAACCATTATTACCTCTACCAGATCACACACGTGGTCCCTCCGAACGGAGCCAATTCAGTTCGGAAGCTCAAACTGTTAAATCCATGGAAGGACTATTGAATGAGTCACTCCAGCAACGTGAACCGACTACACCACAGAGATTGAATCTGTGAACTGTTTTCCGCAGAGACTGAATCTGTGATCTGTTTTGACATGAAGTTATCTATGTTATTCTGTTATGTAAACCTGAAGTTATATATGTATATATGTTATTACGTTATGTTAAATGGGGAGATGACTGTAAAGCTAGGAAGGGAGGAATGTTGTGTATGTAATATGTGTGCTACTTTGAACCTATGGACAGGACTGCACTACTTGTTGGGCGTAGTGATACGCAGTACCACTCCTGGCCATAGGGGTATAAATAGTACTGTGGGTACTGATCTCCCCTCAGTTCCCGCCTGTGGGCATGAAGTAAAGACCTACGTATAGTCCCTACCTCCAACCAGTAAAGACCTGTTTTATTGTTACTGATTAAGTCTGAGTATTAATTACTTGAACAACTCACAGATTTAACAGTTATAACTTATGTGTGTAATTGGTAGAGAAGTGCAGCAATTTATCTATCAAAATACATGTAAAATGAATTAGGATTGGCAGTAATGAGAGCTACCAGGATTTGAAATGCAGCATTGGTCCACCAAATTCAGTAGAGAGATTAATTAACTACAATCTGCCACCCACTGACCTGACTTTATGGGTCAGTGCGTTTCTCATTATGCTTGTTAGCTTATCCGTTTATTGTTCGTCACCATTTTCTCTCATTTGCCTCTCCATGTAGACTGCTCACAAGCACATAGTCTCCTCCAGCTGGGAGGGCATAATGCTCTGTGATGCAGCGTTCTGTACTACAGCTGTCAGTGCTGCTGAGTGATTGGCTGTCCGGAGATGTGATTGGACTGAGGGGAGCCAGACTCCATAATCTTTTTCCTTCCCTCCCCTGCCCCCTTCCCCCACTCATTCCTAAAATTGCAAACCTCACCTCTGTGTAATGCTTCATCTATACTTAAAGATAAAACCAGGAATTACTTCCCCAACTGAGATAAGCTTCTACAAGTAAAAAGGCAGGTGTCCATTGAACAACATGATTAATTAAAATGCAGCTTTAATATATAGAACCCTTTTAAGACAGTAAAATACTTTTTGTGAATGGAGAAAATGTATACCTTTGTTAGACCCTCTTGAATTAGCAATTAAAACACGTTTTGTTCATCTTTATCAGCCACAATTCTCTAACATTCGAATGCATTTTCTGATTTCGAGATATAGCCACCACAGATTTATTCTTAGTAAGGATACAAATAATAAGCTGTAAGCAGTAAAGGTTTTGAAGATTAAGGCCTTTGCTACCAGAGTTTCCATAGCAACTGCCTTTGCAAGGCTCTTGTCGCCTGTTAGGCCTTTGATCTTTTCAAAAGTGCTTCTTTTGTGCACTTGCCTCCCTCTGCAGCTTTATTGAAAGCTTCAAAAGCTTTTGGAGAATAAAATCAAGAAAATAGAAATAAACAAATTAATTGAACTCACATCTTCTGGCAATAAATCTGTAACCATCTTTTATCACACAGTGGTTAGTTTTTTCTTAAATAAACAAACACACCAGTGCCTGTGATGACCTGCTTTCCTCAAGAGTTCAAAGAAAAAACGGTTTCCAATTAGGGAGTGTTGTTCAGTTGGGTCTCTCAACTTCATCTGCTGTTGGTATGACAACAGTTGGGTTAAATGAAGGGTAGAGTCAAAGGTCAAATATGAATTGGACTCCTCTACTCGATTCATTCTGATGCAGTGAAGAAAGAAAAGTGATTATTTCAAGAATGTTTTATGATAACATGCAGTTTTAAACTGAGAGAAAAATGTAACGTGTTCCTTAAATCTTTCAAAAAGCAAATTATCAGTATTCTATCCAAATATTTTTTGTATACTAATGGAAGTTAAAGGAAATTATATCAAGAAGTTATGCATTGCTTTTTAAGATAATATAAATAACATTAATAACAGCTGTAATGCCTGACTATCAGGTCTGAATACAGACATGAGTATGGAAACCTATCAAGTGTGAATTTGTAAGCTTTCTCAATATTTACAAATTCTAATTTTTGTAAAATATATCTGTTTCCTTAAAATGTCTGTGCCTTTGCGATCTTCCATGTCCCAGCATTGTGATGCCATTTCTTGACATGCTCCTGATGTAAGTTATGGTTAGTGGCAAGTGCCCAGCTGCATTTTATAGCTAGCGCCACAGCAACAAATGTGTGTCTTTTTCTTTTTGCAAATGTGAAAAGGTTTAAAATTATTTTTAGTTCTGTAGTGGTAGGTATCTGCTTCCTGACATTTTAATTGCATAGGATGCACTGTAGTCCCCACTGGTCAAGTGCTAAGTACACCTACCTACCAACATTACCCATACCATTTTACCAAGAAAGGCTAGAGAGCATGATGATTTTATTAACCATCATAGTCTGGAGTGGGTGGTGCTGACAGGTAAGTATCTGGTCATTGGGATAAGCGACTGATCGTTGATCGCCTGAGGTGATATCCAGTGGCTCGATTGTCCTGTGTGGGTAATGTTATAGTACATGGGAACAGTAGCATAGTGGTTATGTCACTGGACGAGTAATCCAGAGGCCTGGCCTAATGATCCGGAGAAGTGAGTTCAAATCCCACCATGGTAGCTGAGGAATTTAAATTCAGTTAATTAAATAAATCTGGAATTTAAAAAAAAAAGCTAGTACAGTATCATTAATGGTGATCATGAAACTATCAGATGTAAAAACCCATCTGGTTCACTAATGTCCTTTAGGGTCTGGTCTGGCCTATACGTGACTCCAGACCCACAGCAATGTGGTTGACTCTTAACTGCCCTATGAAATGGCCCAGCAAGCCATTCAGTTCTAACAAACCACTACGAGAAACAATAACAATAATAAGAATAAAACCAGACGGACCGCCCAGCATCGGTCACAACAACGGCACACCCAGCCCAGTTGACCCTGCAACGTCCTCCTCACGAATATCTGGGGACTTGTGCCAAAATTTGGAGAGCTGTCCCTCAGGCAACAGCCCTCCCTCAGCTGGTGAATCAGTACTCCTCCATGTTGAACACCACTTGGAAGAGGCACTGAGGGTAGCAAGGGCACAGAATGTACTCTGGGTGGGGGACTTCAATGTCCATCACCGAGAGTGGCTCAGTAGCACCACTACTGGCCAAGTCCTGAAGGACATAGCTGCCAGACTGGGTCTGCGACAGGTGGTGAGAGAACCAACCCGAAGGAAAAACGTACTTGACCTCATACTCACCAATCCAACTGTCGCAGATGCATCTGTCCATGACAGTATTGGTAACAGTGACCACTGCACAGTCATTGTGGGGACAAAGACCCGCCTTCACACTGAGGACACCCTCCATTGTGTTGTGTGGCACTGCCACCGTGCTAAATAGAATAGATTCAGAACAGATCTAGCAGTTCAAATCTGGGTATCCATGAGGCGTTGTGGGCCATCAGCAGCAGCAGAATTGTATTCTACCACAATCTGTAACCTCATGGCTCAGCATATCTCTCACTCTACCATTACCATCAAGCCTGGTTCAATGAGGAGTGCAGAAGAGCATGCTAGGAGCAGCACAAGGCGTACCTAAAAATGAGGTGCCAACCTGTGGAAGCTGCAAAACAGAACTACATGCATGCTAAACAGTGGAAGCAGCATGCTTTGACAGAACTAAGCGATCTCACAATCAACAGATCAGATCAAAGCTCTGCAGTCCTGCCACATCCAGTCATGAATGGTGGTGGAAAATTAAACAAGGGAAGAGGAGGCTCCATGAATATCCCCATCCTCAATGATGGTGGAGCCCAGCTTGTGAGTGCAAAAGACAAGGCTGAAGCATTTGCAACCATCTTCAGCTGAAGTACCAAGTGGATGATCCATATCGGCCTCTTCCTGAGGTCCCCACGATCACAGAAGCCAGTCTTCAGCCAATTCGATTCACTCCATGTGATATCAAGAAATGGCTCAGCGCACTGGATACAGCAAAGATATGGGCCCCGACAACATCCTGGCTGTTGTGCTGAAGACCTGTGCTCCAGAACTAGCCACGCCTCTAGCCAAGCTGTTCCAGTACAGCTACAACACTGGCATCTACCCGACAATGTGGAAAACTGCCCAGGTGTGTCCTGTCCACAAAAGGCAGGACAAATCCAATCCGGCCAATTACTGCCCCATCAGTTTACTCTTAATCATCAGCAAAGTGATGGAAGGTGTCGGCAACAGTGCTATTAAGCAGCACTTACTCATCAATAACCTGGTCACCGATGCTTTGTTTGGGTTCCGCCAGGACCACTCGGCTCCAGACCTCATTACAGCCTTGGTCCAAACATGGACAAAGGAGCTGAATTTCAGAGGTGAGGTGATGGTGACTGCCCTTGACATCAAGGCTGCATTCGACTGAGTGTGGCATCAAGGAGCCCTAGTAAAACTGAAGTCAATGGGAATCGGCAGGAGAACTCTCCACTGGCTAGAATCATACCTGGCACAAAGGAAGATGGTTGTGGTTGTTGGAGGTCAATTATCACAGCCCCAGGACATTGCTGCAGGATTTCCTCAGGGCAGTGTCCTAGGCCCAACCATTTTCAGCTGCTTCATCAATGATCTTCCCTCCATCAGAAGGTCAGAAGTGGGGACATTCGCTGATGATTGCACGGTGTTCAGTTCCATTCGTAACTCCTCAGAAAATGAAGCAGTCCATGCCCGCATGCAGCAATACCTGGACGACATTCAGGCTTGGCCTGATGAGTGGCAGGTAACATTCGCGCCAGGCAAGGACTATCTCGAACAAACAAGAGTCTAACCACTTCCCCTTGACATTCATGACCATCGCCAAATCCCCCCACCATCAACATCCTGGGGGTCACCATTGACCAGAAACTTAACTGGACCAGCCACATAAATACTGTGGCCACAAGAGCGGGTCAGAGGCTGGGTATTCTGCGGCGAGCGGCTCACCTCCTGACTCCCCAAAGCCTTTCCACCATCTACAAGGCACAAGTCAGGAGTGTGATGGAATACTCTCTGTAGTGTATGTGCCTTTAAGAGCCCCATGTGTGCTGTAATGCCGGTAATGGCCACTCGGGCTATATAAGCCTGTATATTGTGTTATATCTGTTAGTACCCCTCCAGACTTTGCTTAGTAAACACCTATGAACCAACTCCTGTCTTCAGTGTCTCTATCAACACACGGACACTGCAGTGGCGATGAAGTGGAAACGGACTTACCTGCAATTCGGCAGCACCTCAAGGACATCGATTCCTCGGGCGTCCAGAAGACTGGAAGAAAGTGAAAGAAGCTGTGGTTTCACCAGCTGGCCAAGCTGTTGGCAGGTACTGCGCTAATCCTTCCTGGGCGTCAGGCTGGGGCTCCAGCGGCTGGCTCTACAGCTGGGACAAGCAGCGAAATCGGAGGCAAGCAATAACAGACGGGGAGGGAGCACTCGGGAGACGGCCGGCGCTGCAAGCAGGTCGGCGTTCAGACCTAGAGAGAAAGTCTGGCGGGAACGAGTCTCCAACTGTAAATAAATTTTTTAAAAAGAACGGAAACCGCGGGAAACAGCGTTGTCATCAGCAGCAGCGGCGGGAAAGCGCAGGAAGCGCCATATCTTTTCTGCAGAAAAGAAAGAAAAGCGCGGGAAGTGCCATATCTTTTCTAAGATGCCTAAGTCTGGCAATATTGATGCTTTTGATAGCGAAATAGAGGATTGGACCACATATGTGGAAAGAGTAGAGGTATATTGCACTGCAAATGGAATAGAAGGTGAAAAAAAAGCTTCAGTACTGCTGAATCTAATGGGCGCAAAGGCATATGGGCTGTTACAAAATTTAATCACTCCAGCCAAACCAAAGGACAAGGATTTTAAAGAAATTGTTGATACCCTGCAGGAGCACTTAAACCCAACACCGCTGCTAATAGCGGAACGATTCAAATTCTTCAAGAGAAATCAACACAAGAATGAAAGTAACGCTGATTACCTCACCGAATTAAGAAAGCTATCAAAACACTGCCAATTCAGGGCAGGACTAGCAGATTATCTTCGAGACAAATTCGTCTGCGGTCTCTTAAGTGAAGGAACACAAAAAAGGCTGCTTTCTGAAAAAGATTTAACACTGGACAAGGCTTTCAGTATGGCTATATCATACGAAGCAGCAGCAAGAGGAGCTGCAGAGATACAACAAAAGACACAGGACTTCGGCACCCATGAAATGACACAGGGTTTCGAAAGATGTTATTGCTGCGGCAGATCCACCCATAACCAGAGGGACTGCTGGTTCAAGGACAAAGCATGCAGGCAATGCGGAAAGATTGGACATATTGCACGGGTATGCCGATCTGGACAAAATAAATCCACAGACAGGAAAAAAAAAACCAATAAAGAAAAGTACAGAAAGGTACAAATGATGACGGACAGTAGCTCCGAAGACCAGAAGAGCAATAGCGACTCCGAAAACAAGAGACTAAGCTGTCTCAAATTACATAATGTACTTGCCAAAGATGATTACCAGACCATTTGGGTTACCCTCACGATAGCAGGGTCCCCAGTTAAAATGGAGCTAGATACAGGATTAGCTCTGACCGTAATAAATCGATGGGATTACGAGAGGCTATTTCCGCATATACCTTTAAAAGACACATCCATTATCTTAAAAACATATACGGGGCAGAAAGTATACCCCAAAGGAAAAATAAGGGTGCCTGTTGTATACAACGGCAAGGAAATACAAAAGTTGTATTTATACATTCTACAAGATGGTGGCCCACCGCTGTTAGGACGTGAATGGATCAGGAAAATACATTTAGACTGGCACTCCATTCAGGCACTGACGGTGACCAGTAAGAAAAAAAACGATGATGACATCATACCTGAACGATTAAAAGACATCTTGGCCAACGCCAAAGAAGTGTTTCAAGAGAAACTAGGAACCTTGAAAGGCATCACCGCCTCAATAAAAGTGGAAGATGCAGCAATTCCCAAGTTTTTTAAAGCAAGACCAGTGCCATACGCAATTCGTCCAGCAGTCGAGGCAGAGCTGGAGAATTTGGAAAATGCAGGCGTATTATCCAAAATAGATTGGAGCGAGTGGGCAACACCCATCATTCCAGTCATGAAGAAAGCATTGAATAATAATAAATCTGAAGAACAGAGAAAAATTCGCATCTGTGGAGACTTCAAGGTGACGGTAAACCCGGTCCTTCACACGGTACAGTATCCTCTTCCGAGGATAGAAGATATTTTCGCCTCACTATCCGGAGGGAAACGTTTCACCAAAATTGACTTGACACAGGCATATCTACAGATGGAGGTTGAAGAGGCCTCTAAAAATATATCTCACGATAAATACACACAAAGGTCTGTACCAGTACAATCGACTAGTTTTCGGAGTAGCATCCGCTCCAGCTATCTGGCAAAGAGCTATGGAGCAAGTCCTCCAAGGGATTCCGGGTACTCGATGCTACCTGGACGACATCCTTGTAACAGGAGAAAAGGACAACGAGCACATTGCCAATTTGGAGCAGGTGCTCACTAGGCTGAGAGAACTGGGCCTACGAGCAAATCGCCCCAAGTGCCAATTTTTCCGAAATCAAATATCATATTGTGGCCACATAATAAATAAGGAAGGGTTGCATAAGTCACCTGAAAAAAATTGAAGCGGTCAGAAAAGCCCCAGCACCTGAAAATGTTTCACAATTAAGGTCGTTCCTGGGATTAATAAATTACTATCATAAATTTTTACCGAACTTATCAACTCTTCTACACCCTCTTAATGAACTGCTACAAATAGGAGTAATTTGGAAATGGAACGAAGACTGTAAACGTGCCTTCCATAAATGCAAAGACTTAATCACATCCGAAGAAGTTTTGGCTCATTACAACCCATCACTGCCAATCAGACTGGTGTGCGATGCATCCCCTTACGGCATAGGAGCAGTATTATCGCATAAATTCCCTGATGGCTCGGAACGGCCGATAGCTTTTGCGTCACGCTCATTGAACTCAGCTGAGCGTAACTATGCCCAAATCGACAGGGAAGCAATCAGCCTGGAATGGGGAGTGAAGAAATTCAACCATTACCTACACGGACAAAAATTTACCTTGTTGACTGACCATCAACCCCTCATCTCCATATTCAACCCTAAAAAGGGTGTTCCCATTATGACAGCGCAAAGGCTACAGAGGTGGTCCCTTTTTCTAGGGGCACACCAATACAACATAGAATACAAAGGATCAAAACAGCATGGGAATGCTGACGGTTTATCGCGCCTACCGTTGCCAACGGTAGAAGAGGCACCTACAGTAGACCCAGTGGAGATGTTCCACTCTACCATAGTGGAATGTCTACCAGTAACAAATTCTGCCATTGAAAGGGAGACGAGAAATGACCCGACTCTCTCACGGGTCTACGATTTAACAGTGAAGGGATGGCCAGCACATGGCGAACCACTGTTGCCAGCATTCTCGCAAAGAATAGAACAGCTGTCAGTGTGCCGAGGAACCTTGATGTGTGGATCCAGAGTGGTGATTCCACCCAAACTCCAGGATAAAGTGCTAAAGGAGCTTCACGAGGGGCATCTGGGTGGAGTGAAAATGAAGAACCTAGCCAGGGCGTTTGTATGGTGGCCAGGTATCGATGGAGACATCGAAGAAATGACCAAGAGCTGCCTAGGATGCCAGAAGGTCCAAAACGCTCCACCACAAGCCCCTCTACATCCATGGGAGTGGCCCTCATCTCCCTGGCAAAGGGTACACATCGACTTTGCTGGTCCATTTATGGACTCAATGTTCTTAATTGCGGTTGATGCACACTCCAAGTGGCTGGAGGTAATAAAGATGTCCTCCACCACCACGGAAAAAACCATCACAGTATTAAGGACCATATTTGCCAGGAATGGGCTGCCGGAACAGATCTGTTCTGATAATGGACCGCAATTTGTGTCCGAAGAATTCAGGAAGTTCTTAAAAAAACAATGGGGTTAAGCACTACACGTCCGCCCCATACCATCCCGCCACCAATGGATTGGCTGAAAGGTTTGTCCAGACTTTCAAGAAGGCCATAAAGGCCATGGGTAATGAAGACATAAAACTTCAGCACAAGGTGGATAACTTCTTGTTCGCATACAGGAATGCAACACATATGGTTACCAACCAAACTCCCGCCATGATGTTCTTCAATAGAAACCTAAGATGCCAGCTGGATTTGGTCAAGCCCAACATCAGAAGGGACGTGGAGAACCGGCAGTTTCAAGGCATGAATGAAAGGCCAACTAGAACCTTCCAGATAGGTCAACAAGTTTTGGCCCGGGACTACCGTACTGAGAAATGGCAGCCTGGAACTATCTGCACAGGACTAGGACCACTGATGTATACCGTGGACATCGGAGAAAGCATGATAAGGCGCCATGCTGACCAAATCATAGAGTCATCCGAAAAGGGACAACCTACACCACAGCTCTATACGCCTAACGATGAAGTAGAGATACCCATATCTACCTCCGATCTGGTGATACTGGAACCCGATGAACCCGACACTGGCATTCAAGCCGAATCAGCCTTGCCAAAAGAACCTACTACACCACCAGAAACTACTACACCACCGAGGCGTTATCCGGACCGAGTCAGGAAGCCTCCAGAGAGACTGACTTATAATTAACTACCTGAAGTGCCCGGTGGTGCCGAGGCTTTTTCGAGGGAATGTTGTTGTTGGAAGAGAGAGAGAGAGAGCGACTGGGGGGGGAAGAGGGGGGAGGGGAAGAGGGGGGGAGGGCGGGGGGGAGGGGAAAGGGAGGGCAGGGAGAGGGAGGGCGGGAGGGGAGGGAGGAGGGGAGGGAGGGGGGGAGGGGGAAGGGAGGGCGGGGAGGGGAGGGGGGAAGGGGGGAGGGGAGGGGGGGAAGGGGGGGAGGGGAGTGCGGGGGGGAGGGGAGGGAGGAGGGTGGGGGGGGAAGGGGCGGGGCCCCCCCCCGAGGGTCGCGGCCCCCCCCCCGAGGGTCGCGCCCCCCCCCGAGGGTCGCGGCCCCCCCCCCCGAGTGTCGCGGCCCCCCCCCGAGGGTCGCGACCCCGCCCGCCCGCCCGAGGTGAAGACCGCCAATTGCGGCTGTGCGAGACGGCCGGCCGGGGTTGCCAGGGTAACGCTTGACGCTCAGCAAGCCCCGCCCCCCGGCCGAGCCAGAGAGAGATGCCGCGTCTCAGCTCCTGCTGCGCGCGCACCCTAGCGGCGCTGGGCTGAGGCTCGGCCCTCCAGCCTTCGAGTGGGGCCGGGAGGTGCCTAGCTCGGGCATGGGTGCGGAGGAGACGCCGAGGCTTCTAGGCCTACCTGGAAAAACGGGGAAAGGTAGGAAAATTAATGAGATTAGATAAGTTAATTACTTTCTAAATCATTTTTTAAAAAAACAATATGTGTTTTAAAAGCAACGTTTTTTTTAAGACGCAGAAAGCGGGAAAAAGAAAGGAAAAGTTTGGAATCAAGATGGCGGCGACTCACCTCGGTTCAGAAGGATAAGGCTCGGCCACACGCGCACCGATTGGCCCGGCGGCACACGCCAGCAACCCGGCGTACGATTGGTCGAGCTCGAAGTCACTCTGTCGCTAATGAGCGGATAATGAGATGCTAATGAGCGGAACGTTGAAGGTTTTTGGGATACCGCGGGCGGGATTTTAGCCCGGCCGAAACGTAAATACGCTTAAAACCGTCTCGGAAGCGTAAGCTTTCTTTGGAGGTAACGCGCGCGTAGGTACGCCCTGTAACTTTCGAGCGCATAGCCCGACAGACGCACAGGCGATGACAGACAGAATGACAGAATGACAGACAGACACACCGACCGATTTATATATATATAGATTAACTACAGCAATGTGTATATTATTTTTCTTATAACATGTAATTAATAATTACTTAAAATATGATGTACTGGTTAGCTAAAAGGGGAGGAATTGTAGTGTATGTGCCTTTAAGAGCCCCATGTGTGCTGTAATGCCGGTAATGGCCACTCGGGCTATATAAGCCTGTATATTGTGTTATATCCGTTAGTACCCCTCCAGACTTTGCTTAGTAAACACCTATGAACCAACTCCTGTCTTCAGTGTCTCTATCAACACACGGACACTACACTCTCAACTTGCCTGGATGAGTGCAGCTCCAACAACAGTCAAGAAGCTCGACACCATCCAGGGCAAAGTAACCTGCTTGATTGGCACCCCATTCACCGCCTTAAACATTCACTCCCTCCACCACCGGCGCACCGTGACTGCAGTGTGTACCATCTGCAAGATGCACTGCAGCAAATCGCCACGGCATCTTCGGCAGCACCTCCCAAACTCGCGACCTCTACCACCTAGAAGGACAAGGGCAGCAGGTGCATCTGAACACCACCACCTCCAAGTTACACACCATCCTAACTTGGAAGTATATCGCCGTTCCTTCATCGTCACTGGGTCAAAATCCTGGAAGTCCCTCCCTAGCAACACTGTGGGAGCACCTTCACCACACGGACTGCAGCAGTTCAAGAAGGTGGCTCACCACCACCTTGTCGAGTAATTAGGGATGGGCAATAAATGCTGGCCTTGCCAGTGACGCCCACATCCCGGAACAAATTAAAACAAAAATTTATTACTGATTGCAGTATGTTACCACTGCAGTAAATCAACATTTATGCTAATTTCTAGTAATCTGCATTATTTACATATTATTAAACACAATTTTAACAATAATAGCTGGCTAAAATACCAATTACGCCAACGATTAGTGGATAGATCACTTTTCAGTTTTAAAAAAAAACTGGCCTGTCCCACTTTCTTGCTGCTGCTGAAATCAATTTTTCGATATAAAAGTTAAAAATATGCAGCACTTCACTAACTATCCTTGTACAGCAACACTAAACCTGGACCAGTGACTGTATTATCAGTTGTATATGAAGCTTTGTTTACCAGCATGGTGTCTCCAGGTCTATCTTAATGGGCTCGGAAGAACTGAAGAGCTGTAGCAGGCTGCTGAATTATATCGCTCTGCCTGTCCATTCAGCTGTCCATCAATACCTCCCGCAGACACCTTGTGGACTATCCCCTGCTGTGAGAGATTCTGCCACTCCATGTGTGTCTCACAAAGCAAGCCGATAAATAAGATTGTTATTTTTAGTGTATTAAGAACACTTTATTGCAGTCTGCTGGCTCTTCGAGTACACAGATTAATGAAACATATACTCCCCAAGTTATTTTTAAAAATAATCTTTCTTAGCTTTGCAAATACCATTTAAAAAATAAATAAATAAAATACTGATTTTTCTCAGACAATTTAGATTTGGGGTAATTTAAATTTTTGGTGATCATGTAAAACAGCCGCCTATTACACATTTCCACAATGGAATTAAAACTCAGGAGAGATGTATAACGGGCAGCTGAATCAACATCGCCCGCTTTACACCATCACCCAAAGTCAAAATTATCCCCTGATATGTCTTAAAGACTATGGGATAAGATTTTAAAAACCTTTTGTACTGCAGATTTAAGAGGCCTTGGAAAACGATACAATATGCGATTTATATGACATTTGGCATCCAAAATGAAAATCCAATGAGTCAATGGATGTGCACATTAGTCACTGTTATAAAAAGGAAATTAGCATCACTGTCCCTTCAACAGCAAATATTCTTGTGGGTGGAGCACCTCCAGCTTTAGCCTTCCTAGTCAGACTTTTTTCTATCGGCACTTTTAATTATGCTATCCATTGATTCATTCAGATTGTTTTCACATTCCTCGGCATCCCTGAGACACTTTGTTTATTTTCTGGGCTGATAAAGTCCAGCTGTTCTGATACACAGACACTGTTGGTATTTTCACAGCACCATGGCCCGGAATTTATGATGGGTTATTACCTCTTCGAAACTGACTGCAACTTCAGGATTCAGCCTATGCGCATCCTAACGCGGAAATCCTGAAGTTGCGGTCAGCCATTCACTGCTCCGACACTGGCTGCGCTGTGGCCCCTCCCTCCCCACAGCTGGCACTCGGGGAAATCAGGGAAACTGATGAAAACGTTGGCTTTTCCACAGTAATATCGCTGTTAAATACCCCATTAAAAAAGTTAGACCCTTTTGGATTAGGAGTAACTGGGGTTTTAACAGCGTATTGACTGCTAAACATTATGGCCCTGAAAAACTAATTTTGTGGAGTGTTAAATTTCTCCACTTTAATAAAAATTACAATTTTTAAGAAACTTTAAAAAAAAATGTAAATATTTTTTAAAACATTGTTCATATTTATTTATGGTTGACCTTCCCCCCCCCCCCCCTGTGAAAGCCCCAATCTTTGTTTTGCTCTCTAACATTTTTAAAAAGTTAGAATTAAAAGGAGTTTATTCACTTCCTGGTTCCGGGTCTGTGAGAATTCTGCATTGTGATTGGCTGCTTAGACAGCTTGTTGACGTCACAGCAGCTCGTGTTAGGGATTCCCCATTAACTTGCACTGATTTCAACTGAACGTCGGAAAAGCCAAACTTCTCGCCATGGAGATCGCGAGATTTTTGTGGGAAGCTTACTTCGGGACCAGCGGCAAACACCTTTTTTTTTGCCACAAATTCCGTGCCCATATATTGGTGCAAGAATGCCAAAGCTTCTTGTATCCGTGGGCCGCTTAGGTGCACAACATAGTGCTTCGCAGGCCAGATATAAAATTTGAATCAATGGTCCTATTTATGTATATTTCAAGCTGTGGTTACAAGCAGATCAAGGTGTTCTGATTTCGGATTTATCTATCAGTGAGGCAACAGTACTAAGAGTAGCTCTTGCCAAATTCCTGGTTCAAGAATTGAAGAAAACCGGACTAACTCGTGTGTAAGAAATATAAACCCAAAAGAACAGAGTTGCCTTGGCTTCTTGGGCTGGAGTGCTAGGGCTTGAGGGGCAGAAATGGCACATGGGCTGTAGTTTGGGCACCCCTCCATTAGTGCACTATACCACCATGTTCCTTTCGTCCACAATTATTTTAAGAAAATAGTATATCATAATATAAGAGTCAAATATTATTTTAAGACGGCACCTCCGACAGTGCAGCACTCCCTCGGTACTGAAGTGTCAGCCTCGATTGTGTGCTCAAGTGTTTGTAAAAGTTTTTCTTTATTCTGTACTGGAAGGAACATTGAGACTACATTTGAGTATTACTGTATGTTCCTTGAACCAAGGAAGCCATTTTGAGGAACTTGCAAAAGCAGACATGATTAATAAATATGTTCGTTTGAGTTCAGACTTTGAAAATGGTCAGGAGCTCCAGCCTCCTGTGGACCAGATACACTTAGCGGAGATGCCAGCGTGCAGGATCGTTTGGTTATGAGGCCCAATAATCATTTTTTCCCTCAGAAAATAGTATTGAATTAGTTAGAGTGCGGCTGGAGGAAAAAGGGTAATGTTTGTTTACACCTTTTGCACCTGCTGAACTGAATAAAATGTGTCATTTATTTAAAGTACAATTATTAACAAGGCAAGAAATTAAGATGTCGAAAAGGATCAGTTCCACTTCCACCATTTGCAGTATTACAGAATGAATAAGGTATATAACCCAACCAAGATCAAGATGATGATTTAATCACAGTGGATATCCTATCAGTTCAGATTTGCTTTTTAATCATCTATTGCTAGTTTTTATTACCGAATTGCACATTTTTTATATCTTGCTACTTCAGAAACGCTTTTGGAATATTTCTCTCCGAAACATCCCAAAGCACCTCACTTGCAATAAATTACTTCAAAGTGCAGCAATTGTTGTTATGCAGGTAAACGTGGCCAGCATTTTGAGCACTCAAACAGCAATGAAATGAATGACTGGTCAATCTGTCTTTGGTGGCAGTGGTTGAAGTAACAATGTTAGTCACTTCTTGTGATTCGTCAGATAATGCCACACGATCTCTAACATTTAACAGAACAGTTTAAAATCTCATTCAAAGAGCAGCATTCCTCAGACTGCACACAAGTATCAGCCCAGTTTATGTGTTCGAGTCCTGGAGTGGAGGTTGAACCAAAAACCAACTGGCTCGGGGCAAAAGGGCTACCAAATGAGCCAAGCAAGCACAATAGGAAAATGTGACAATTACTGATCCATTAAAAAAAGCTAGAAAATATATGTGCAATATCTTAACTTTATTGTAGATATACTAAAGAATAAAATGATGCAGTTTTATAGAGCTAATGGCTTTTTGTTAGAACTTTATGAAAAACATTGTACTGAATGTTCATTTTCTAACATGACATTTTGTAATCATGCTGATAATCACGGAGACAGCAAACTGAGAACTAATAATAAGCACCCTTAGTCCAAACAGTCTGAATGTACTGGTCTTTGATTATCTGTGGACAGCTATATTTAAAGGGGCAGTTTAGTGCTATGCCAGACATGTGCATCACCCCATTGTACATGGTAACAGACTACAAAACTCCCACATCCTTTTTTTAGAATGCTATTTGTGAAGCATTTATAACCCACTCAATCTTCAGCTGGAAGCTTCCTTGAGTGTCTCACTATTTAATTTAAAGTAGGATGGGGGAGGAGGCTCTAGTGGAGCATAAACATTGGCATTGACAGTTGGGCCGAATGGCCTGTTTCTGTGCTATAAATTCTATGTAAACCCGTTAAGAATTGTGCTATTGGAAGAATTGTGGCTCATAGTTTGCTGTTTTATTGCATTGTTGCTGCAGTAGATATGTAAAAGAAAACAATACAGCTTGATTCACATTAAAATAGCAGTATGTTACAGTATTTTTTTGTCTCCATTTTTGATTTTTTTTGTATTAAGCCTAGATCTTTCCGCCTCCTATTTTTTTGGTCATTTTGTGTCTTGTATCCATGCAAGAAGGAAGGCAAGCCACCTCTTGCAAGCATTGTTCTTTTTCATCTAGTGTTGATACATTCATCATCTTTTGCCTCTTCGGATGGCTCTAGTTTAGATTGGGAAGTCACCTTGAAGAGCATCACAAAAGTGAACCATTGAAATTAGTCTACCATTTTAAGAAGAAATTAAGACTGTGGCAAAAAGCATGACGTTAGCAAAATGACACATTCTTGAAAAAAAAAATCACACAACATGTATCAAAGCAATTGCAAACAGACCAAACAAGCCTGTTTATTAATCCTTAATCCAGACCTTACTCAGTCTGGGGTAAACTGATTTTTTTTTTAATGTAACAGTGCCATCTAGTGTTTCTTTATATGACAATAAATGACTACTTTTTGAACATGATGGGTAACTACAACAATTTCCAGCATTGCCATTCTACGTGTGTTTAAGGATTTGTGATCTAGCCCATTTTGGTTCAGTGTGGTTCAACCTTTACCAAGCCCCCCCACCACCCCCAGCTATTTTAATAAACTCAAACAGAGCCATTAACCAAAGCTGTGCACAGGACTTTGCACTTTAGATTTTTAAACAATGCTCAATCCAAATTCAAGTCAGGTCACCAGAAATGAACTGGCTCAGTTCAATCTAACCCTTGAAATCTGTGAGGAAATATTAGTGTAAACTCTAACTGTTGTTTTTGATTATTTCAATATACAGGAAACTTTTTTTTATCCGGCACGGACGGGACCGACGTGGTGCCGGTTCATCAAAAATTCCGGATAACCGAACGCTATAGTAAAAGATACGGAGCTGAGAGCTCCGTATAAAGCAACAAACCCAGCTTCAAAACAATGGCCACAAGTTGCAAGCGTCTCTGTAGCTTAGCAACAGCTGCAGCCACACCCTTGCACAGCAACAAATGGAGGAAGGCACGTAATAAAAGTTACCTGAACCTACTCCTGAATTTTGCCGGTTAACCGAGATTTCCGGTTATTTAGGTGCCGGTAAATCAAAAGTTTCCTGTAATTCATTGAGTTCACAGCAATTTAAACCAGATGAGTTATAAGCAGTAGCTAATGAATTGTAGAACATGACATCTACCAGTCCTGTAATACTAGGGAATCTAAAATGGCTCCAACTGGAACATTGCTGGAATGCTGCTCGGCTGATGACTGGTCTTCAGCCATGTAATCAAGAGGAGAGGACATTTAAAAATAAATAAATAAATGGTGGTGCAGAAATAAGACTCATCACTAGCTGGGCTTCTATCAGCCAGAATTAGGAAAATGAAAAATGAGATGATGGATCAGCAGTTCTACCAACCCACCCTTATTATCTATTCTATCCTTTCACCAGTAACTCCCTACCATCAGTGTTGGAGATATTGAGACAATCATTGTATCTGATGGTAGTCACTGATGCAGGATTGTAAAAAGTAAAAACGAAAATAAACTAGTGATAATCCCCCTCATGTTAACATAGTGTGGGATCTAGGCCGATGCTGGAAGAGTATGACAGTGTACGGGGGGGGGGGGGGGTTTACACTCTATCTAACCCAAGCCACACTAACAAGGATGCATGAGTACATGATCCTGACAGCTGAAAAGAAAAAGGAGAAAATATTTCATTTCCTTGTACTATCATTCTTCATTTTGATAAGCAGAAATAAATTGTGTGCACACACAAAGCAATAACAGTAGAAACCATTTTATCTAAACTTCTGAATAAATTGAAATGCCTATTGGTTTCCTGTGCACCATCACAGGTGGGAAGTTTATTTATTGTTTATCTGAAATGCTGGTTATCCAGATTTTTCAAATGTCTCTTGGGTAATTTATTTTCTTCTGTTCTTTCAATATGATGTGTTCAATCAAATCTATGTGGACTGATGTCACTCTAAACTGCAGCTTCTGTAGGAGGTAGTTGTTTTGGTGAATGGCATTGATTTCAACAAACACAATTGTTAGCAAATGTAGCTTTAACATCCAGCATGCAGTAGTTACAAGGACTGAGCATGTATCAGTCACAAGTACAGATTGAACTGTACTCTATTCATGCTTAGTAATCATATTTCTTTCTCCTCTCTTTCTCTCTCTCTCTCTCTGATTTCCTAGGTAGGAGTGAAGTGGTTGCAGATCTGTTGCCCAGTTTTGATGTAGAGATTATGCCAGGTACTGGTATTTCTCATGAAGTCCATTCCATCTCTCACTCCTCCCCCCTCCAATTTATACTCACTATGATGCTGTTTATCTGCCATCACAAGGTCTGACATTTCAAGCAAATTGCTATCTTAATGTTTTTGTGGACTGCAGTGAAATTTATGTATCAAATGGATCTTGACAAGCTTAATCAGTTGGTGGAGAAATGACATGCAATTTAACACAGGGAAATGTGAGATTTGGCAGAGGGAAGGTTGATGCGGTAAATTGGAATGTACTTAAGGTATTGGAGCAGGAGAGAGATCTTGCGGTTTTAGGGGACAGGTCATTAAAACCATCAGCACAATGTTCCCAGACCGTTAAAAAAGCAAACAGAATATTGGGATGCATAGCAAGGGATATAACATATAAATCCAAAGAGGTAATTTTCAATCTGTATTTGGCCCTGGTGAGATGAGACCACATCTGGAGTTCTACGCAAAAAGGATATTCCATTATTGGAGCAGGTAGAGAGAAGGGCTACTCGGCTGATTCCTGAACTGAAGGGAATGATGTTTAGGGTAAGACTGACTACCCTGGGTCTTTTCACTCTCTTGAAAAGAGAAGACTGAGGGTATATGATAGAAGTCTAAAATTATGAAAGATTTGGACAAATAGGATCTAGGTAAGCTTTTTTGTCACACACAAAATTTATGCACAAGGAGTCATATTTACGAATTAAGGACAACACAGTTGGTTGCAATTTGTGGCATTAATCTTTGGCCGCCAAACCTCCTCCATCGATAGGCGAAAATCTTTACAGCCCATCAATTGGGAGAAACTGCATTTTGACCTAAATAGGTAGGCTGAGCACTCAACCTGTCCATGGCTGCCTGCCTCCGGAAGATCCAGGCAAAACTGCCTCTTTAGTTGGGTGTTGGTGCCTCCAGTAATACCACCTCGTTTACCTCAGTGTTGTAACCAAAGTTGGTCCTGCAGTCAACGGGAGCGATTCTATGGTAAAGGCACCACTTCTTTTAGCCTGACCATACAGAGACTAGTTTGAACTGACCTCTGAAATCTGTCTTCATTTTTAATTAGCTTTGTTAAGAACAGTATCACATTAACTAGAAACCTTCAGTGACTGACTAGTAATCACACCAAAATCCTTTTCCTTTTCCATCTTTGCTAAGGGAGCCTCTCCAATGGTTTAGTTGGTAAAAGTAGTGAGTAACTCAGCCATACTGCCCAGAAGATCCCAGCTGTTGCTGGCCAGCCTGCCTTGAGGCTTTTCACTTCCCTGAGTTACTGACCTATCTTAAAATAGGAGCCTTTATCATCCCATGAAGTTAGGTTTCTACATTCCACTGGCCTATTGTGAAATAACTCATCATGCAGATTTCATACTTCCTATTCCAACATGCATTACATTAATTTATCGTCACTGAATCATTCTGCATAATTGTTCCGGATGTTTCTGAATGTTGCTCATTTCTCTTGTACTTGTAACCTGTCCACATAGCTTGGGAAATAGTGTGAACAGCAGACGATCCTGGACAGACCCCTGGAGAACCGTTCATCCTCAGCCAGAGCTTTTCCCATTTATCACCACCACCTGATTCCTATTGTCAAAACAAGGTTCCAGTCCAGGTTACTAATTTAACGTTTATTCCACTGATTTTTTTATAGTCTCATGTGGCTGATTAACTCAGAGGGGAAAGATTTCCTGTTTGTTTGTATAGCAAAATTGGAAATGGGATAATTGTAAATGTAAGTATAATTTTGTTTAAAAAACACAGAGAGGAAATCTTGAATGCATCAAATTGACATTGTTGGAATGCCCATGTGAAAGCAACATGCTTAAAGATAATGCAACTAACATAATAATTTTAAAATCCTCCAAGGAAAGATCAATTTTGCTTTGCCTGATCACATTTGCCAACTGTGGGTGGAGAACTGCCCTAGTGCTTACTCGTATGCTGAAGCATCTTTTGCTGAAAGTAATTACTTCCATGTATCATAAATAACAGCAGCAGCAAATCAAAATCAAGTAAAAATTTGTATTTATATACTGTAGCACCTTCCCACATCTCTCAAACATCCCAAAACACTTCACATTACAATGAATTACTTAGAAGTGCAGTCACTATTGTTTTGTGCCTAAGGTCCCAGGCAGTAACGAGATGACTAACAGCTTAATCTGGTTTTGGTGGTGTTGGTTGAGGGAAGAATGTTGGCCAAATAGTGTCATGTAATCTTTAACATCCAATGGAACAGACCGATGGAGCCACAGTTTAATGTCTTAACCAAAGATGGCAATTCCAATAATGCAACACTCCTTCAGTGCTTCACTGAAGTCTCAGATTATGCCCTTAAACCCTCGAGCAGGTCTTGAATCCAGAGTCGAGAGCGCTATCAACTGAACCAAGATTACACTGAGGAGAAAATGAAAATAAAGAGCAGTGCATTGGAAAATATCAGGAATCAGCAGCAAACATATTTCATAGTGAGTGATATGAAATGTCAAATTGGAATATTTCACATATTAGTATGGTAGTTTATAGAAGGGAAAGAAGTAATGGTGTGAATTTACACCATGCCTCTCAAACTGCTTTATACTCAAAAGGAGTGGGACTGTAGTTTTGGGTACAACTAACGAATGAACTGATCTTTCCAGCTAGCTGCCTCACTTATTGCTGCTGATCCTGACTGGTGCTGTTTAATGTCAGGATGGTCTGATTAAAACGAGAGCGTTACGAGGTGCGTTTTACACTGTTCCCAGGGGAGTTTTATTGTCTGAAATATTTTTGCCGTAATTTTCTGTACCTGGGCGGGTCGGCGTGGCAGGTCGCGACCCTGTTTTTCATTTCATCCCACTCCTGAGATCGACGTTCCCTTAATGGCGTCTATTAAAGCCGGCCTGCGTGTTACCCGGCCCTATTAAATAGTGCAGGTCTGATGACATCATTGTTGATGCGTTTTCAGGCGGGATATTTAAAGGAGCCATGGCTACATTGCATTTGAAGGTTCAGCTAGGATTGTGCAGGCACTGTATTGGACCACTGGAGTCTTGGAAAGACTAGCAAACATAACTGCACAGAGACAGAGGGCTGCACCCAGGTTCTCGGGTGACTCCCTGTATATGCTTGTGGAGGGAGTCAGAGCACGCAGGGAGATCCGCTTCTTTTCCAATGGGCGGAAGAGACCTCCCCAGCAGACCAAAGGAGTCTGGTTCCAAATAGCAGAGGAGGTCAACAGCAGGGATGTTGTCAGTGGGACCTGGGTGCAGTGCCGGAAACGTTTCAATTATCTCATTAGATGAGGAAAGATGAGTGCAAAGCCACACTCAACTTCATCCTGCTGTGCCTCTCATCACCTCCCCATCACTCTGCTTTCCCAAACCTACTCCTGCACTTCATTACTCACACCAACATACCTTGCACCTCCACCCATCCCTCTCTCTCTATCTACATTATCACATCCCCATCTGACTAACCACCCCTCACACTCGCCCTCATCCTAATGCAATCATACCAACTAACAACATACAAGGAGGCTATTTGGCATTGCCACCCCACTCCATCATAGTCACCCTCTAAAGAAGTTACCCATCCATTCCTTACACTCATTCCATCACTCTCACTCAACCTTCTCTTCTTTCCTTCTTGCAGAAGGGAGCCCACAATAAGAGGGAGAGAACTGGAGTTGGCACTCTATCATTGTCCATCTTGACAGCAACAGAGGAGGTCATCCTGGAAGTGTCAGGAGTCACAGAACAGCTGGAGATGGGAGACGGAGAGAGGGGGACATCTCAGCAACCTGGTGACACAACTACATCTCATACAGCTACATGGCATACAACAGTCACTCATATGGGGACTGATGTCAGCAGCCAGTGAATGTTCATCATATGCATAATGGTATCTGTATCCATTCTTCATATGACATATCTAACTCATCTCTTTACTGTCCCACAGGTCCATCAAAAGCACCCCCCACCCTCCACTGTCCAGGAGGAAGAGGAAGACGACTCCTCAGAGGAGCCTCCAGCCTCTGAGGGCGCACCATCAGCAGACATAAGCACACCCAGCACCAACACAGATACGCACACCTTGGTGGGTGCCATGCGACACAGAGTAGTGTTGTCACCTGGTATGTCACAAGTCACAAGTGAGCAAGAAGAGATGGTGGAGACAGGGGCATCAGTGGAGACTCCTCGCCAGAGGGCACAGGATGCTCCCAGCTCTGCTCAGCTGCATGCAGACGCTCAGCCTCGGGGGCCATCCAGAGAGAGGGTGTTGCTGAAGGTGCAACAATAAGTGCGGGAGGCTTTGACAGGTTTTGTGACTGCGATGTCTGTAAATGTACAGAGAATGCAGGAGTCCATCTCTAACATGAGCACCACCATGTCGCAGGCAATGGCAACTGTATGGATAAGATGGCCACCTGCGTGGAGCAGCTAATGTGCCACTCACAGGAGCACATGGTCTCTATGGAGAATAGATGGCAGACGCTTATAGACTTCCTGTCCAGGAGGGATTTCAACGTAGATTTAGGTTTTCGTGGCCCCAGTGCTGTGCAGCAAGGTGCTCTCCAGCTCCTTGCTAGCAGGGAAGTGTGGGTGGCCCATGAGAGGGATGATGTTGAGAGGGGACATGGAAGTGGGGGCTCCTCTCAAAGCGCTCACACTTCTCCCCATTGCCATCCCTCAGTCAGAGTCCCAGATGGCTCCTTGGATCGCGATGGCCAAGTCTGCTGCTGCACAGTCACAGGAGCAGCAGTCTTTGGCGGGGCCATCAGAGGCTCCAAAACCCAGAGGACGTCCGCCAAAAGTGTCTGTGCAGTCACATCAGGGAAGTGAGCAGGCTGCCTCTAACTCTGCTGAAGCCACAGGGGTAGCATCTCATAGAAGCACGCATAAAAGAAAAATGAAACACAATTAGATGCACAAGGATAGCCACTTGGGTGTTTTAATAATTGTTTGTGTAAAGTTTCCGTTACTGTGATGTCACAGATAAAATATTTATTTTCACCACTTTCATGGCCAAATTTGTGTGCAACTTTGGAAGTGACTTCGTGAGTTGGAGTGAATGGTGAGACATAGCGTTACTTCCACAATGGTGGTCAGTGTGAAAGGAATGGCTTGGTCATTGTAGGGATGCTTTATGCACTTTGGCAGAAAAAATCAAGAGCAAGTTATTATCTAAATGGAGAGAAACTGCAAAGTGCTACAGTACAAAGGGATCTGGGGGTCCTGGTGCATGAAACACAAAAAGTTAGTATGCAGGTGCAGCAAGTGATCAGGAAGGCCAATGGAATCTTGGCTTTTATTGCAAGGGGGATGGAGTATAAAAACAGGGAAGTCTTGCTGCAGTTATACAGGGTATTGGCAAGGCCACACCTGGAATACTACGTGCAGTTTTGGTTTCCATATTTAAAAGATATACTTGCTCTCGAGGCGGTTCAGAGAAGGTTCACTCGGTTGATTCCAGAGATGAGGAGGTTGACGTATGAGGAAAGGTTGAGTAGGTTGGGACTCTACTCATTGGAGTTCAGAAGAATGAGAGGCGATCTTATCGAAACATATAAGATTGTGAGGGGGCTTGATCGGGTGGATGCGGTGAGGATGTTTCCACTGATTGGTGAGATTAGAACTAGGGGGCATAATCTTAGAATAAGGGGCTGCCCTTTCAAAACTGAGATGAGGAGAAACTTCTTCACTCAGAGGGTAGTAAATCTATGGAATTTGCTACCCCAGAGAGCTGTGGAAGCTGCAACATTAAATAAATTTAAAATGGAGATAGACATTTTCCTAGCAGATAAGGGAATTAGGGGTTACGGGGAGAGGGCAGGGAAGTGGACGTGAGTCTAGATTCAGATCAGCCATGATCCTATTGCATGGCGGAGCAGGCCCGAGGGGCCGTATGGCCTACTCCTGCTCCTATTTCTTATGTTCTTATGGTGTTGCTAATGGGTGGTGGGAACCTGGTGCAGCATGTGGCAGCCCTATAGATGTAATGCCTGAAGTTAAGTAAATCTGGCCATGATGAGGCCATCCCTGGCCTCCCGGGCAGCAATGTGCTCGGTTGCTGGTGGGATCTGGACCGCAGGTTCCTCCTGCTCCTCCTCCTCTGAAGAGGCTGTGCCCTCAGAGCCTTGCTCCCCACGCAACACGAATCCTCGCTGCTGTGTTATGTTATGCAGGTTGCAGCAGAACACGATGATTCTGGAGACCCTGGCTGGTGCGTACTGAAGGGCTCCTGCATCCAGATCGGATCAGGCATCTGAAGTGCATTTTCAGCATGTCTATTGTCTGCTCTGACACATCTGTTGAAAATGTGGCTTTCATCTCTCCTCGACCTCAGTACGTGGCCTCCTCAAGGGTGTCATGAGCCACGTCTTCAGTGGATAGCCCTTGTCTCCAAGCAGCCAACCGGAAAGTCTGTTTGGAGGAGCGAAGAACTGAGGGACGGTGGACTGGCACAGAACAAAATAGTCATGGTAGCTGCCAGGGAATTTGACGCACTCATGCATGATGATCTTGCTGTGGTTGCAGACGAGCTGCACATTGAAGGAGTGGAAGCCCTTGCGGTTGACAAAGACTCCTGGGTGATGATGGGGTGCCCTGATGGCCACATGTGTACAGTCAATGACTCCCTACACCTGTGGGAAGACAGCCAGAGTGGCAAAGCCGAGCGCCTGCTCAGTAACACTGGCTTCATCAGTGGCAAAGTTGATATAATTGGCTGACTTGTCAAACAGGGCATCGGTGACCTGTGCAAAGCACCTGTGGGCGGCCGACTGCGAGATGCCGCAAATAACTGCTGCAGGCCCCTGGAAGGAGTCTGAGGTGAAGAAGTTGATTGCACCGATGACTTTGACAGCCACTGGTAAGGGGTGGCCACATGCTCCTCTGGGCTGCAGCTCTTGCTCCGGCAATCTGCAAATGTCTGTGATGACCTGGCACGATAGCCTGAGCCTCCTTTGGCACTGCTGCTCAGTCTTGTTGAGGAAGCTCATCCTCTGCCTGTATACCTGGTGTTGGGGGTACCGCCTCCGGTGCGGTGCAGTCCTGCACTGATGCCCTCTGTCCTGTGCAGCAACAGGTGGTTGAGGATAAGGTTGTTGGTGCTGCTGGTGTTGGGGCTCATTGTGGTCCGATTCTGAGGACCAAGGTGAGACAGTATAAACGGCACCCATGCTTATGTAATAGATGTCAGGTCAAGTAGAGATGACAGAAGCAAACTGTCAGTGGTGTGATAGGTTCCAACAATGAGGTGACAGTGGATCCCGACTTTGCTGAAAAGACTTGCAACCTCTAGAAAGCTAAATCTGTGCTGACAATGAACTCAGCAACAGCATCTGCCTTCGGAAAGTGACCAGGTGTCAGGTGGGAGTACTTATTGTACTTTCCATGCTATGCACTAATGAGCTGGATCAATGGCCACTGAACTTCTGCCTCTGGTTCACAGATATGGTTCTTCAGCTGCGTGATTCCTGTGGTCATCCAGGGAAATTTGAAAGGTAGAGTTGAAAAGTTTACGGGTCTGACAAGTACCTAATAATCATCTAAATTACCTCGGCTGCCTCTGCCGTTCGGGTCGCTGCCGCGCTGGCAAACACCCAAGGGAAAGGCGCGTGGGGGGGGGGGCGGGATGACAGCGGGTTACCGACCCGCTCCAAGTTATTTCATATTTCCCTCCCGACCCGCCTCCAATCACACCCACACAGACGCCAGAAAATTCCGGCCTTGGCTGTTGATTAAAAAAAACTATACTTTGAGTGTGTTTCATTAAGAATACATATCAGAATGCCATGGATAATGGAAAATAAACCACTGAATGATGCAGGGCAGCGTACTTCACAAGTGGTATTAGGACAAGATAATTATGTTGACTGTGTCATGAATGATTTATTTACAATGATCCACTGCACCTTGACGTGTATTCTGTTTATACCAAACTATGCAGTTATTTATAATATACACAAGCTGATGTCGCTCATGAGAGGTCTGGGGTCTGGAGTACAGTTGTGATGTTTAGCTATTAACCTGGCCAGTCCCTTTAAAGCCTTTGGTCAGTTACTCCCTGTAAGAAAGTGTTACAAATTGGTCCTGGAGCTGTCTGGACGTTTTTCTAGATTGACAATTGATTGATTTGCTTGGTCTTATCCCCATTGGAAGAGGCCAAATTATATCTAAATAACCCAAAATATCTGAAGGTCTGAGAAAAGAAGCATAGAATGAATGAAACATTTTTAATTATTTAAGTATTTAAATATATTTTTTTAGATTGGGCAGTTGGTGTTTTATGCAAGGTATGATCTCTGGAATGTGATAGACACACTCAAAGCTTCCATATAAGTAAATAAGAAAGAAAGCAAGATCGTGCCTTTCACAACCTCAATGTCCCAAATTACAGCCAATTACGTACTTTTGAAGTGTAGTCATTGTTGTACTGAAGGAAATGTGGCAGCCAATTTGCATACAGTGAGGTTCCACAAACAGCAATGAGAAAGTAATCTGTTTTTAGTGATGTTGGTAGAGGGATAAATACTAGCCAAGACAGCGGGAAGAACTCCCCTGCTTTTCTTCAAAATAGTGCGATGGGATCATTTATGTCCACCTGAGAGGGGAGATAGGGCCTCGGTTTTATGTATCATCCAAAAGGCAACACCTCCGACAGTGCAGCGCTCCCTCAGTATGGCACTGAAATGTCAGCCTAGATTTTGCGCTCAAGTCTCTAGGGTGGGACTTGAAACCACAACCTTCTGGCTGAGAGGCAGACTTTGGATCAGAGAAAGATAAATCGTAATATTTTCTTAATGGTGAGAGACTAAGAACTGTGGAAGAGCAAAGGATTTAGATGTCCATGTACACAAATTACTAAAAGCTAGTGAACAGGTACAAAAAGTAATCAAAGTGAGGAAGTGATTCTTTGGTTGTGCAGAGTCTTGGTCAGACACCATATGGAATACTGTGTTCAGTTATGGGCACCGGACTTCAGGAAAGGTATATTAGCCTTCGAAGGGGTGCAGTGCAGATACACCAGACACTGGCTAATATTTATTCCACTGCTC
Source organism: Somniosus microcephalus (assembly GCF_052327205.1). Lineage (NCBI taxonomy): Eukaryota > Metazoa > Chordata > Chondrichthyes > Squaliformes > Somniosidae > Somniosus > Somniosus microcephalus. The sequence continues at coordinate 87,520,301 of NC_141000.1, forward strand.
TTCTTCGAAATGGTGCCATAGGATCTTTTATATTCACCCGAGAGGGCAGATGGGACCTCAATTTAACATCTCATCCGAAAGACAGCACCGAAAGTTACAGAAATAGGGTCAGGTAAGATCATGGATAAGAATTTTAAATTTGAGACTCTGGGAACCAGGAAAAAAAATCAACATTCCCGTTAAATTGCGCGGCCACGCGATCACTCAGCGGTCTGGAGGTCCCACGCAGACCACTTACCGGCTTTACAATGGAAAAACCGAGCATGCACGGAAATTTGAATGGGCTACGCAGTCTGTTAAAAGGGGCCGGGCACCCAAAAATAATTAGAGGGAACATGGGAAACAATGTAGGTCAGCAAGCACAGGGGTGACGGCTGAGCAGGACAGTGCGGGTTAGGATACAGGCAGCAGAGCTTTGAATGAGCTGAAGTTTATAAAGGGTGGAAGATGGGTGGCCGGCCAGAAGAGTGTTGGAGTGATCGGGCCTGAAACTGACAATGGATGAGTGTTTCAGCATCAATTGGGCTCAGGCCGGGGTAGAAGCAGACGATGTTATAGGTAGGCAGTTTTTGTGGTGGAGAGGATATGGGACTGGAAGCTTAGTTTGAATGTCCTAAATATTTTGAATAATCAATTGTTTAACCACCAGGATATAGAGGATGTACTATATTAGCAGGAAATTATTCATATCATTAAGTATTTACTCATTTGGATTTTAGCTCTTATTTTAAGTACTTTGACTCACTCTGAAACAGATAAAGCTATAAATATGGTTTATCTGAAAAATGTGATGGCAATAAAACTGAATATTTAAAGGGGGTGCATCATCAGCAGTTTGAATTGTAAATCAAAACCTCCTGTTTCCAAAATCATCGACTATTGTGATGGTTCTGTCATCAATGTGCTTGCAGAGCTAGTGACCCCCACTTTGTTAGCATTGTGTCTGGAATATCCTTGCTGGCAAGAGTGAAGATTGTGCCCATGGCACCAATTTTTATTCTAAACTCTATCCATTATAGTGCAAAAGATGCATGGAAATTATATAATATTAACACTGCATTGCCTACAGTGGGAAGGAAGGCCCACTTCAAACAATCCACCAGCCACCCCCTCATACCCACCCATCCTGGAAATATTTCAATTTTGAAATTTAATTAGTTTTCCCTTGTTCTTTTTCCCCCCCAAGTTTGAAATAAATAATTAAACCCAAACTGTCAATTTAATATGAATTAAATCTGAATAAGAAACTGTTTCACTCACAGAGGCCATAAGGGAGCCTAGAGTGGGAAATGGAAGTGACACGCCCATACAGTAAAAGTTCCTGTTCTGAGATTTACGTTTAGAATCATCAAAAAATGTGGCAGGATCTTTACCCTACTTTTATCTTGGACTGTACCTCAGCTAAGAGCCTTGGATGCTAATACTTGGGTTCCCTGCACAGGTATTCCTTACCTGGATGAGCATAAATTTCTAAGAAAAAATTAGGGCAAAATCCAGGAATGTGCCAACCTTTATCTGGCTTTAGATAACTAGCATATTAACTAAAAAAAAGATAAACAGCCCCAGTATTTACCATTATAAACCCCCCCGTCTTGCAAGACCAGTAATTTCAATTGGCAAAATAATGCTAATATCACATTTTTGTGCATATGAAATATTAAATTTGGGGTCAAATTAGGGTAGCATGAAATTATCACAATGAATATTGAAAATAAAAAATCTCTCTCAAATCAGAAACTCTTGATGATGTACTCCCACTTCAAAATCACTGCAGAAAGTAAATACACAAATATCAGAATGGTTCATTATTCCTTTGTTTGTTGGATGTTTCCCAATGTTCTCCCGTGTCCTGGCATAGTCCCTCATCATGAACTACTAACATTTCAGTCATCTTCAGCATTTTGTGTGTTGGGATGTTCATGTCGTAATAGAATTAGGCTTTAAGGGCACTGATGTTGACACTAGTGATGCAGAGACCATCAGTCATGCGAGAAAAGGATAACCGCAGAAACATTTTGACAACTATTCCTTTGAGTTCTATGTGGGAGGTGGTGGATTCACATCACCTTACATTTTCAGTGTAATATAGAAATAAAACCGAATCTAATATTTTTTTTTAAACTATTATTGCTGTCTATTTTCTCAACTTTCCTGTAGGCCCCTCACTACAACTGCCTGCTGCTACATTTTCTCCAGCTAGGAGAGGGAAATCTGGACTACGGACTTCACCATTTTTGAAGGACTTCTGGTTTTAAATTTGCTATCAGCCAAAAATTACTGACTATGGTGCATATGTATTAAAGCCAAGCTCAGCCAGGGTAACAGTACAGGCACTATAATTGGCCTCAGTAGCTCCTGAGAAGAAAACCAGCTAGAGGTCCCACTCCGATCACTCTTCAGTGTCCCTTTTGTACAGTGCATATCTGTAGATGTTGGGAGAGGACAAAGTAGAGCTTACTTATGATTACCTCCCTGCTGACACTTACTGTGCAGTTTCACAGGAAGAAAGGCCACTTAAGCAGCTTTTCTCTGTGGGTTTACCAGGTTGATGCTGGAATAAGGGTACCAGATTTTGCAGTGAGCTCACTAATGCTCCTAGAACCCAAACAAAAACAGTACCAATATAGAAGTGGCTTTGGAATGTTCCCTGTGGAACCATGTCCCAGTATGAGTGACTGACGTCAGGAGAAGTGGGAGGGGTTAACCATTGTGGTATTTTTCTGGGTTTTTTTTTATCAGTTATAATGAAATCTATCAAGGTAGAATGGTGAGTCATTCTCTAATAAAGCATCAACATTTATTGTAAACACGTCACCCCTTGCCAATGACCTAAACTTTATAGAAATGTTATTTATTTAAATATTTTAGAAAATACTTTTAGGGTGAAAGAAAAACATTGTATTTTTCAGCAAGCACAACAATGTAAAGCAGTAGTGAATAATACAGCATGTTTTATGGTGCAATAAGGGGTAGAAAGCTAATTAAAGCATGCAGTAACATGTGAATAAGATGTGAGGACCATTATGTTATTTAACCATTGCACTCAGCATGGCGATAAAATTCTTTGTGTGTTGTATAATGTTCTTTATTCATTTTTTGTATTACAGAATGGGCATTTGTTGGTTTAGTGCTCTCAGGATCTCTTCTACTTCTTATCCTACTTGGTGTATGTTGGTGCCAGTGCTGCCCTCACACATGCTGTTGCTACGTCCGCTGTCCATGTTGTCCAGAATCCTGCTGTTGCCCTCGAGCCTGTAAGTACACCTTTCCACAGTACAGTTGTTAAAGAGATTGTTTTCTGTCACTTTATTTCTCCCTTACATTACCTTTAAGGTATTTCACAGATGCTTATTTAGTTAAAGATGCAAGATCAATAGGGTCACGTCGTTGCTCATACTCTTCAGGAATTACTCTCCTTGGAATATGACTATTAATTTTTCCTCTATGCAATTATGTCTAGGAAAAGATCTGTTTGGGGGGGTTACAAACAAAAAGATGCATAAGCTATACGCTGATCTAAGTAGAAATTGTGTTGCCTGTGATGTGCCTCAATAATTCCGAGACTCGATGTTAGCGAAACAAAACAAGGCTTTTATTAACTTAGAAGGTAACACGCAGTGGAGAGAGGTATCTTCCATCTGGAGGTCTGCAGTACTGGATATGAGGCCAGACTGAGCTTGCTTACATTGGGGCCAGGTATGGGCGGAGCCCTACACACAATACATTACAATATACAATACAATGGTGAGGAGACGGAACTGAGGTAAGGGAACTGAAACCTGAAACCAACCACAGTCACAGGCAGTGATGAATGGAATATTTCATCACAGCCTGAATATAGCTCTGAAACCGGCTAAATGCCTAAAAGGATTTTATGGGATGAGGGCGTCGCTGGCAAGGCCAGGATTTATTGCCCATCCCTAATTGCCCTTGAGAAGGTGGTGGTGAGCTGCCTTCTTGAACCGCTGCAGTCTGTGTGGTGAAGGTAGTCCCACAGTGCTGTTAGGGAGGGAGTTCCAGGATTTTGACCTAGCGACGATGAAGGATCGGCGATATACTTTTAAGTCAGGATGATGTGTGACTTAGAGGGGAACTTGGAGGTGGTGGTGTTCCCATGCGCCTGCTGCCCTTGTCCTTCTAGGTGGAAGAGGTCGCGGGTTTGGGATGAACTGCCGAAGAAGCCTTGGCGAGTTGCTGCAGTGCATCTTGTAGATGGTACACACTGCAGCCACGGTACGCCGGTGGTGGAGGGAGTGGATGTTTAAGGTGGTAGAGGGGCTGCCAATCAAGCGGGCTGCTTTGTCCTGGATGGTGTCGAGCTTCTTGAGTGTTGTTGGAGCTGCACTCATTCAGGCAAGTGGAGAGTATTCCATCACACTCCTGACTTGTGCCTTGTAGATGGTGGAAAGGCTTTGGGGAGTCAGGAGGTGCGACACTCGCCACAGAATACCTAGCCTCTGACCTGCTCTTGTTGTCACAGTATTTATGTGGCTGGTCCAGTTAAGTTTCTGGTCATTGGTGACCCCCAGGATGTTGATGGTGGGTGATTCAGTGATGGTAATGCCATTGAGTGTCAAGGGGCGGTGTTTAGACTCTCGCTTGTTGGAGATAGTCATTGCCTGGCACTTCTGTGGCGCGAATGTTACTATGGCAGCACGGTGGCATAGTGGTTAGCACTGTTGCCTCACAGCGCCAGGGACCCGGGTTCAAATCCGGCCTCGGGTGACTGTCTGTGTGGAGTTTGCACATTCTCCCCGTGTTTGCGTGGGTTTCCTCCGGGTGCTCCGGTTTCCTCCCATAGTCCAAAGATGTGCGGGTTAGGTTGATTGGCCATGATAAAAAAAAAAAAAATTTTTTTTAAATTGACCCTTAGTGTTAGGGGGGATTAAATACGTGAGGTTACGGGGTTACAGGGATAGGGCTTGGGTGGGATGGCTGTCGGTGTAGGGACCGGGTGTTAGGGTTTGGATGATCAGCCATGATCTCGTTGAATGGCGGAGCAGGCTCGAAGGGCCGAATGGCCTACTCCTGCTCCTATCTTCTATGTTTCTTCTATGTTTCTATGTCACTTATCAGCCCAAGCCTGAATGTCATCCAGGTCTTGTTGCATACGGGCATGGACTGCTTCATTATCTGAGGAGTTGTGAATGGCACTGAAAACTGTGCAGTCATCAGGGAACATCCCCATTTCTGATCTTATGTTGGAGGGAAGGTCATTGATGAAGCAGCTGAAGATGGTTGGGCCTAGGGACACTGCCCTGAGGAACTCCTGCAGCGATGTCCTGGGGCTGTGATAATTGACCTTCAATCACCACAACCATCTTCCTTTGTGCTAGGTATGACTCTAGCCAGTGGCGAGTTTTCCCCCCCGATTCCCATTGACTTCAGTTTTATTAGGGTTCCTTCATTCCACACTCGGCCAAATGCTGCCTTAATGTCAAGGGCAGTAACTCTCACCTCACCACTGGAATTCAGCTCCTTTGTCCATGGTTGGACCAAGGCTGTAATGAGGTCGGCAGGCAAGTGGTCTTGGCAGAACCCAAACTGAGCATCAGTGAGCAGGTTATTGGTGAGTAAGTGCCACTTGATAGCACTGTCGATGACACCTTCCATCACTTTGCTGATGATTAAGAGTAGACTGATGGGGCGGTAATTGGCTGGATTGGATTTGTCCTGTTTTTTATGGACAGGACATACCTGGGCAGTTTTCCACATTGTCAAATAGATGCCAGTATTATAGCTGTACTGGAACAACTTGGCTAGAGGCGCAGCTAGTTCTGGAGCACAAGACAGCCGGGATGTTGTCGGGGCCCATAGTCTTTGCTGTATCCAGTGCACTCAGCCGTTTCTTGATATCATGTGGAGTGAATCAAATTGGCTGAAGATTAGCTTCTGTGATGGTGGGGACCTCGAGAGGTGGCCGATATGTATCATTCACTCGGCGCTTCTGGCTGAAGATGGTTGCAAACGCTTCAGCCTTGTCTTTTGCACTCATGTTGGGCTCCCCCATTATTGAGGATGGGGATACTCATGGAGCCTCCTCCTCCCGTTAGTTGTTTAATGGTCCACCATCATTCACAGGTGGATGTGGCCGGACTGCAGAGCTTTGTACTGATCCGTTGATTGTGGGATCGCTTAGCCCTGTCTATAGCATGCTGCTTCCACTTTTTAGCATGCATGTAGTCCTGTGTTGCAGCTTCCCCACGTTGGCACCTCATTTTTAGGTACGCCTGGTGCTGCTCCCAGCATGCTCTTCTACACTCCTTATTCAACCAGGGTTGGTCCCCTGGCTTGATGGTGATGGTAGAGTGAGGGGTATGCTAGGCCAATTAGATTACTGATTGTGGTGGAATACAATTCTGCTGCTGCTGATGGCCCACAGCGCCTCATGGATGCCCAGTTTTGAGCTGCTAGATCTGTTCTGTATCCCATTTAGCAGGTGGTAATGCCACACAACACGATGGAGGGTGTCCTCAGTGTGAAGACGGGACTTCGTCTCCAAAATGACTGTGCGGTGGTCACTGTTACCAATGCTGTCATGGACAGATGCATCTGTGACAGGTAGATTGGTGAGGACGAGGTCAAGTAGGTTTTTCCCTCGTGTTGCTTCTCTCACCACCTGTCGCAGGCCCAGACTGGCAGCTATGCCCTTCAGGACTCGGCCAGCTCAGTCAGTAGTGGTGCTACCGAGCCACTCTTGGTGATGGACATTGAAGTCCCCCACCCAGAGTACATTCTGTGCCCTTGCTACTCTGTGCTTCTTCCAAGTGTTGTTCAACATGGAGGAGTACTGATTCATCAGCTGAAGGAGGGCAGTAGGTGGAAATCAGCAGGAGGTTTCCTTGCCTATGCTTGACCTGAAGTCATGAGACTTCCTGGTGTCCAGAGTCAATGTTGAGGATTCCCAGGGCCACTCCTTCCCAACTGTATACCACTGTGTCGCCACCCCTAGTGGGTCTGTCCTGCTGGTGGGACAGGACATACCCAGGGATGGTGATGGAGGAGTTTGGGATATCCTCTCTACACTATGTTACAGGCTAAAATAACATAAGGTATTTCTTATATATCATGTAGACTCATGTAAAAGGAGAAACCGAATCATAAGACACTCCAAATATCAGGTTTGCAGGTCGTACAAGAATTAATTAAAAAACTTCCAAAATGCCTCTCATCACTTGTACCAAACTATACTTTATAAATGGTGTGGAGATGCCATAACCTGGTGTTGTGTGACTTCTATACTTTATAAAGATCACTGAAATATAGAAGTGACTATAGGAACTACAAATTTAAACAACAAAATGTGACTGTGGAAGCTGTCCACTGCTGATTTAGGAGATCATGACAGTCAAGTTGTGAGCAGTAACGAAGGGTTGGGTATCACACAAATAATAACAAGAATTAGGAGCAGGTGTAGGCCATACGGTCAAGTGCATTGTTCAAGTGCATGCAATGCTCAATAGTTGTCAGTCCTTTGTTAATCAAGAAAGAAAAATCAATATACCTGCAGGCAACTTGACCGTTAAAAATTAAGAGAGAAATGTTTAACAGTATTCTTTTCTCTTTATCAGTGTACGCAGCTGGGAAAGCAGTAAAAGCTGGACATCTTCCCAATGTTGCAGACTATCCACCATACTACATTCCTAGTGTTTCTAGGGTACCCATTTCACCAAGTGTAATTGATGCAAAGCCTTTGCCTCCACCTGCACGTGTGGACAATGATATGGGGGGATCTGGTAAGAATACTTTCTTTCAAAACTAAAATTAACTCAAAGACGTAAGGTACCATGTCATCGACATCAACATTATCAACTTCTGTGTGTGAATGGATAATAGGGTCTTCAACTTCTTCCAGACAAAGCTCCAAACCCAACTATATAGTAATAACCGGCAGTAATGTTACAAGTCAGCAACTTGCAACAACAATTTGCCATTTTTCACTTCCTCGCCCACTCCTTCTCCCTCATCCTGGGTTTTGCCTTATATACACAATCCGCCCTCTGCTTCCTCAGGAGGCAGAGGAACCATAACTCCCCTCCTTCCCACAGCCCAGTCCCTCAGTAATTCTGTCCAGCAACCGGGAGAGGGAGGGAGGCAGCGATCAGGAGAGGGAGGGAGGCAGCGATCAGGAGAGGGAGGGAGGCAGCGATCAGGAGAGGGAGGGAGGCAACAACTGGAAAGGGGGGGGGGGCGGTGAGCAGAGGCCAGTGGCGGCCTGTGGTTTTAATGTGGAGCTGGGAGGTGTACTCCTGCTCTTCCCGGCTCCACATTCAAGTAAGGACCACCGGTTAGGCCGTATGTAGACCTGGTTCTCCTGAATGCAGCCGGCCCACGCCAGTTGCGTTCAGCCCAGTTTTACAAAGGGAGCCTCAAACAGGCATTATATACAAGACCGAGATGATTTTTTTTTTTAGGTAAGGGATATGGAGGAAAGGCGGGTAAATGGGGTTGAGGTACAGATCAGCCATGATCTAATTGAATGGTGGAACAGGCTCGAGGGGGCTAAATGGCCTACTCTTGCTCCTATGTAATTGCTACCAGCACCTGATGCCCTCGTGGATAAGTACACTGCCCAATGTACTACAAAGGTGTACAGATCAGAAGATCCCAGGTTAAATTTCTGTGTATGCTGGGTTGGCTAATCTCAGCTGGTACAGTTATTGGAGCAAAATAACAACAGAAAACACTGGAAAAACTCAGCAGGCCAGGCAAATTCCGTGGAGAGAGAAACAGAGTCAACGTTTCTGGTCGAAACCCTTCTACAGAACTGAGAAAAGGCAGTTTTGCTATTGTATCAGTTATTGGAGCACTACAGTTGGGCTCAGTACCCTTGGACAAGGTGGGAAATAAGTGTTGGTTCCTGCTTCTTACTCCTGTCCAATGACTTTTGCTGACAAAAGTTTGTATTGACTTCCATGGTTGAACAAGCTCAGATATGAAGAAAGACTACTTGAGGAGGTGCAGGAGGGTTGCTGGTGCCGCACCATGAGTCAGCACCTTCAGTTTGTACGTTCTTTACATTTTGGTTTGATTATGTGACAGTGAAACCCTCATATAAACAGTAAATCAAAACTTATATTTGCAAAACACATATGTTTCTTTAAGTTATTAGCTATAAATTGATTTAAGGCCAGGTTCCTGTAATACAGCTATTTTTTTCTATTTCCTCCATAGTACATAGTGGCTACAGGATTCAAGCCAACAAAGAGCAAGACTCCATGAAGGTCCTTTACTATGTGGAAAAGGAGCTGGCACAATTTGACCCCTCTCGGAGAAAGTATGAGCAATGTACGGGTTATAGGTATTGAGATAAATTTGAGAGATAGTTGGGGTTGATTTCTTCTGTAAATCTGCTGGCTCAGTAAAAATACTAACTTCACAGAGACCTATGTCTTGTTTCAGTTTGCACTATCATGGTTCATTGGGTTCTGTTCATCCTCAGCCAAGCTGCTAATTAGATTGCCTCATCTTCGTCCTGAGTTAAAGAAATAATAGCACTACTATCCAAATCTACGGGATTTTGAAGTATGCATTTTGAAATGGAATGCGGAGTCCCATCTACCAGTTTTAATATGTAATAATTATATTGATATGGTTAACATTTTCAGTGTAAATAAAGTCAATATTACACAAGGCCTCTGAAATTCCGTGAAGGTTTTCACGGTCTCCTGCTATAACTGTAGTGGGAGACTGGCAGAATCCCCCAGAAATGGTGTAAATGGCTGAAAACAGCCGGGACCACCCTCCGCAGAATTTTCAGGACCAAAGTCATCAACTATTGCGGGAGTCACCAGTTTGCACTTTTTGTGGAAAAATGCATAAAATCATGTAATGAGGTCCCCAAAACATCTTCACAAATCTGGGAATCTGTAATAATTTGAATCATTCAATCACTACAAACTCGTGGCTCTGCTTGTTACCTGTAAAGCAGAAGCACTCAATTCGTTCTGCCATCCGAAAGCTCAGAAGATAAACTGAACATCACAATGGCCGTATGACAATTAATGGGCACAATTTCAAAATTTGCAGATGACACGAAACTTGGAAGAGTAGTAAACAGTGAAGGAGATAGTAATAGACTTCAAGAGGACATAGACAGGCTAGTGGAATGGGCGGATACATAGCAGATGAAATTTAATGCAGAAAAATGTGAGGTGATAGATTTTGGTAGGAAGAATGAGGAAAGATTTTGGTAGGAAGAATGAGGAAAGACAATACAAGCTAAATGGTACAATTTTAAAGGGGGTGCAAGATCAGAGAGACTTGGAGTGTTTGTGTACAAATCTTTGAAGGTGGCGGGACAGGTTAACAAAGCAGTTAATAAAGCATATGGGATCCTGGGCTTTATAAATAGAGGTAGAGAGTACAAAAGCCAGGAAGTCATGTTAAACCTATAAAAAACACTAGTTCGGCCTCAGCTGGAGTATTGTGTCCAATTCTGGGCACCACACTTTAGGAAGGACGTGAAGGCTTTGGAGAGGGTAGAGAAGAGATTTACTAGAATGGTTCCAGGGATGAGGGAATACAGTTACGTGGATAGACTGGAGAAGCTGCGGTTGTTATCCCTAGAGCAGAGAAGTCTAAGAGGAGATTTGATAGCGGTGTTTAAAATCATGAGGGGTTTAGATAGCGTAAATAAAGAGAAACTGTTTCCAATGACTGAAGGGTCGATAACCAGAGGGCACAGATTTAAAGTGATTGGCAAAAGAATCAAAGGCGACATGAGGAAAAACTTTATTATGCAACGAGTGGTTAGGATTTGGAATGCACTGCCTGATAGGGTGGTGGAAACAGATTCAGTAGTAGCTTTCAGAAGGGAATTAGATAAATACTTGAAAGAGAAAAAAAACTGCAGGGATATGAAGAGCGGAGGAGTGGGACTAATTGAATTGCTCTTCGAAAGAGCCAGTGCAGACTCAATGGGCCGAGCGGCCTCCTTCTGAGCTGTACTATTCGATGATTCTATGTAGGGAGACTACATGCAATGAGAAATACTTAGCACTTTACAGAGCCATTATTGACTTCAGAGAATTTTTGAGTTGGCAAAGTTCCTGGAAATTGTAGAAATAGCTTGCTCTGAAAAATATGATTCCACGGCTGCCAATCTCACTGTTGGGAAAGTGTGCACTGTCTGCTACAGCTCAAACTATTGTGATGTGATTTTTGTACGGGTAGTTGAATTTTTTTTTTAGCCTTTACACTGCAAACGCATATGCTTTTAGAAATATCTGATGCGATTGTTAGTTTACAAAGATGACAATAGCCTTTCAAGTATTCCAAAGCCTTTTTACTCCAAGATCCAGGCTGTGAACAATAATCTAGTACTGAAGGGCTGCTCTGCAAGCAGCAGACTGACATTGTGCAAGAGCAGGTGCTAGGCTGACGCCATCACAGGGTTTAGTCAGAGAGCATCTCGGTGGGAAATGAGTGTTTGCTGCATTTTCTGTTTTTAATTGAGTTCAGCATTCGCTTTCCCTTTTCATATGCAAATCAGAAGCTGTGATTTGCATTGTAAACCAGTTTTGGAAGAATTCTGGGTTGCTTTTGTCTGGTACCAGTTTGTAATGTAAACCACCAGGAAAACATTAGAAAAAGAATATAAATAAATGTTTTAAACTTTTTGTATTATACAGCCAGCAACATGTCAGAGCTGAGTTCACTGCACGATCAGAACACTGATTACCGCCAGACATTCTGTCAGGCTCGAAGACAAGCGCTCCCCACAATTACTGACCAGGACGCTGACTCAGCACCCAGGGCTCAGCTGGGAAGAGGATCGGGACATTTCAAGTGCAGAGAAAAGAGAGACAATGAACGCAGCAGTAGCAGGTACAGTAAAAGAAATGTTCAGTGTTTGAAAAATAAATCTCGTATAGCATATATATAAATATTCCTCTTTATAGTTTTTTTTTTACAATAACCTGTACAGCCTCGCAGGTACACTGTTGGTCATCCATATTATCAGAGGTCATAACTCCCTCCTGACCTTTTTATTCCATCCTCTAAAAAAAAATTGACATTGCTGGAGATGGAGAAACGTTCTTGCAAGTGAATTAGACAAAATGAACAGTTAATAAACAGCTACACGTACATTTAAAACTACTCCTCGATACCGATTGTTATTACGACTTTAATATAGAAAGTTCATTTAAATCCCTAAGCAGTTACAGGATAATGGTAAATGTTACGTTTTTAGTGTTTGTTCGATGATCTATATATAAAATCATTTAGTAAAGTAGGACAAAGAAAAAACAGCACAGACTTGCCTAAATATAACAACAACATAGTTAGTTTCCATATTTAAATTTCCAATCACATAACCAAAATACTTAGGCCGAGACTTTCCAGGGGGTCAGCGGGCGCGATCGGTGGCAGGTCGGGTGGGAAAGTATTTCTTTCCCCCAGAGGGTTGGACCCCGCTGTGAACCCACCGCCACGTGCCTTTTCCCAATGTCTGGTCTGTCAGCGCTGAGCAGACCCGACACGCAGCAGCGGGGGACCCAATTCAGGTAATTATGACCCTGTTTAAGGATCATTAAGAATACTTTTGAGCTCACCCTTTGATTTTACGTGCTCACCCACGGGGTCCTCGCTGCTCGGGGATCACGTCTGTTAAGCTGAGGCAGGAGTTCAGTGGTCATTGAATCAGCTGTTGAGTTGACAACTTCAAATGTAAAGTAAAAGCTCCCACCCTAGAGAGATATCTTCCCTCAGCTCTTCTTCACTGCATTTCCATGACAGATTCACCATGCTGCAAGTCTTTACACAAGTCTCCATCCAGTCTGGCTTCATTACCTCTCTCACCATTGACAGATCACTTCTGTCATCTCTACTTCACCTGCCATCTATTACACCAGCATCGGTGCCCTTGAAACTATCTCGCCTTGGTCCTCCGAATCCCAACACGATCAGCCCCAACACCAGCAGCACCAACAACACCAACCTTCTTCACAATCAACTGATGCTGCACAGGACAGAGGGCATCAGCACCCGAGCACATTGCTGCCTGGGATGGCCTCACCATGGTCAGATTTACTTCACTTGACGCTGTACACCCTGGCTGCCACATGATGCGCCAGGTTGGCACCACCCCACACCAACACCATAAAGCATCCCTACAATGTCCAAGTCATTTCTTTCACACTCACCACCATTGTGGGGGGTACTGTTATGTCTCACCATTCAGTGCAACTCACTAAGCCACTTCCAAAGGGGCACATAAATCTGTCCAATAACGCAGAATGTTGAAAATAAAGGTTTCAATGATTGACACCACTAACAGAAACTTTACATGAACATTGCATAAAACACCTGTGCCTACCCTTGTGTGTTGTTAGTTGATATGATTGCAATAGGATGAGGGCGAGTTTGAGGGGTGGCTAGTGAGATGGAATGTAATTGGCTGCTTAGCCAGATCCTACTAGAGGAACCCCACTTAAATGTCAAAAAAGGCAAGCTTCTCGCCACAGAGATCGTAAGATCTTCAGGGCCAGCGGTGACCACCTTTGCTTCGCCGCTGACCGCAAATTCCGGGCCAATGCTTTTTGTCTCTAATGGGGAAGGGGATATGCAGATCTAATGAAAACTGGTTACTCTGAAGGAGAGTAACGATCTAGTAGTGGTGGTGGTAATGCAATTTGTAGTCAAAATGGTGATGGTTCTTGGACACACTCCTGAGCACAGGTGTAACTTCTCTAACCTTTTTAGTGGTTTCAGTCATGGGAGCTTCAAGTATTTTAATTTGTATTCTATGACTTTCAACTTTGACTTCAGAGTACCAGACTTTGTCGCTCCAAAACCAAGGCAGAACAGAAGTGTGAACTAACATGAATACTGTACATGCTGTTTAGTAAGAATAAGTTTTTTGCTATGTACATATTCCATGAAAGTGAATGAACTTTCGTAGCAATGGGCACATCATATAGCAGGATGTAGCTCGTTTTGAATTGCAGTAGAAAGCCATTAAGAATATTTCATTTTTATTGTTCACTAGGTCACGATCTCGATCTTGTGAAAGACAAAGGGTTGAATTCAATGACAAGGAACAAACAAGGTCACTGGATGAACTTGAAGAGTTTGCTGAATCCTACCATTACAGGGGGAGGAGGGGTAATTCCCTGGAGCCAGAACGATGGGAGAGAAAAGATGCTGACAGAGGGGAGTATTACAGAGCACTCAGAGACCGGTACCACTATCAAGACAGCTCTTTGGATGATTATTACAATAAAAGGAGTAGAAGCAGGAATGAACTGTATGATGCTGACCAGGGACAAGTTTATAATAGTCAAAGGAAGAGAGATAGGCAGGAAGAATATCCACTAAGGTGCACAAATGATGGTGGCAGAGCCTATGATGATGCTTTCATGAACAGTATTCTGGAGAGAAAAGCCAAATGCAGATCTTACAATGAAAGCTACAGCAGTGAAACCCCTTCCAAAACCAGCATCAAGCGAGGGAATGACCATTATTATGGGAAATCTCCAAGCTACAGGACAGAAGAGGAAGAGACACTGCCTCCATACACTGAAATGCACTTGCAGAGGCTTAGGCCAGAAGAACTGGCAGCCAGGGTCTACTACCAGAAAATGGAGAGTGCTCATGAGAGGAAAGAACAAACACGACAGAAGAAAACTGTGAGTTCAATGATCTATTTAATAAAAAAAATAAAGAAGAAATTGTATTTCTTTTTGGAACCTGTATACGTCCTTTGAAATGCATTAGTTTGATTTAAATTTAGTTTACTCTAAGATAATGTTGTCTTGTGCTAATGAATTCTGTGCTCATCAAGGTGCAGTTTTTGTCAGTTCTGGGGAACAGAATATTCTCTCACGTTTGGCACCCATTGCCAAGCATCCTAAAGTCAAGTATCGCACAGTGCAGAGTAGCGTACCCTTCACCCAGTCCCAATAATGTCCTTTATGAAGATACAAATCTCCCAGTTTGTAGTGTGGTTCCTAGGGTTGGGTGGCTCTGGAACAGCTCTCAAGCCGATTTGAAATCTTGTTTGCAATGGAACCATTCCAAGATGCAGTGGGATACTTCTCATAACTGACATTACCAGAGCAGAGAAGGAACCCCTTCTATTTTAAAGAGAAAAACGTAGAAGAGATAGTTAGTAAGAATATCATTTTCTAATATAAAAGAGGGAGAGTACTTGGGAGAAATAATTTTTCCCTTATGCTTTTCATCACTTTTACCCTAAAAGGAACATCACATTAAAACGTAATGGGACCGATTTTCACCTTCGGCAACGAGTTGCAGATGAAGTCAATGGAAAGGAAAATCGTGCAGGGTGTATAACAGGCAGATGATCCACTCCTGCCAGTTTTCCATCTCCACCGAAAGTGAAATCTGGCCCCTGTCGGTTTTAGAAATAGCGAGCATTAGCGGTGATTTATATTCATATTTTATATGTCTTGTATCTGTATTGTAGTTGTATTTTTTATGTGTTTTAAAAAAATAAATTAACTTTATAGTAATATAATTACTCATGTACCAGACAGTATTTACTTAAGGTATTTACCAAACAGTAAAAATGGTCGCTCTGAGGATAGTCAATTTATAAAAGCGGTTATGAATTTCAATTAATTGAAGAACAAAAAGAAATTAATACAGCCTGATAAATAAGCCCTTTATATATTTCAGTGCTGCGTATGCTGGGAGCTAGCCCTGACTGCAGCAGTGCTACTTTACAACGAAAACAGCACAGCTGTCACCGGCGGAGCAGAGAACCACCTTTGTAGGTGGTTTTCCAAGACTCCTCTGGAGTCAGCAGTGCCGGCTGCAGCAAATATGAATGCCTAGTACTGGTTGCCCTGGCCTCTCTTTTTTTCCCAGCCACAGGCAGATTGAGCACACCCCTGAAATATTCATCAGCCATCACCAATAGTCCATGTGTAGTTGTTTCTCTGTTGCCACCAATGCTGCACAATATGTTTACCACAGTAATGCTGTAAATTCCACAGCACCAGGAACTCTTGCATATTACAGAATGTTCTGCAGTATAAATAGGCCATCAAAGTGGGTTCAGTCAGGCACAATCAAACAAGCCACATTCAAACAGATTTGGCTTTTCTTGGCTTGCCATCACACTTGATTCTACAAAATGTTTCAATTTTTCAGCACTGTCATTCTTTAGCATGGATGATGAGTGTATAATACATTGACTGGAAATTTTGCTCATGTTGTTTGTATTTTGAATAACCATAGTTAAAAATGTCAAATCAATTATATTAAAAAAATATTCAATATCTAATTCACCCTATCATGTAGCAAATATATTGAAGGAACATATTGTTGAATGTCTTCGGTTGCTTGATTAATATGTTTTTGTCTTACAGAATAATTTCCCAGCCAGAGATGCTCTTGTGGTGTAAAACTAAAAAGGATTAAGGGAAGATTCTGCCACCAAGTTTGTCAAATGTGAGATGCCAATGATTTCAGAATGCTGGGGACATGGTTTGTTCAACATGGGGGCTCTACAACACTCGATAAAATGGATTACAAAGCACTGGGAGCTGGCTGCCACAGTTCCATATTTCCAAGTATTATCAGTCTCTGGCAGATTTGTCAGATTGGTTTACATGTACAGTATACAGTATTAATATGGTGGCTTTAGAACCTGCCGCAATTTATGCCATGGTTGATGCTATTATTCTAGAATTTAGAAACAATCTTTTTGTATCTGGTGACTGATTCAATACAGTGGAGTGTGGACATTACCATGCCAATTTGTCCCAAGCACTGGTCATCATCGTTATAAAATATCAAACACAAACCACAGAATCACAGAGTTTTATAGCACAGAAATAGACCAGGCAGCCAAATATCGCCCATGCTGGTTCTCTGAAGGAACTAACCACTTAGTCACTTTCCCCATGCTCTTTTAATTTCTTTTCTGTTTCAAATATTTATCTACTTCTCTTTTAAAAGCCATTATGGATTCCACTTCCACCCTATTTCTGGTATAGAATCCCATGTTCTCTACCTAAACAAATTATTCTAATTTCTCCCTTGGTTCTTTTGGTGATCAAATTAAATTTATGCACTCCTCATTCACCAACCAGTTTTGCTCTGTTTACTTTATCGATATCTCTCAACTTGAAAACCTCTATTAGATCTCTTAACTTTCTTTCTTCTAATGAAAAGAGCCCCAGTTTGCTAGTTTCTCCTGATAACTAACCACTTACTATATCTTTCAACCTACTGTATTTTATTCAATGACTTAACATCTCAACTAAGTAAAAGTGCAATTTAACAGATTACAATTCTTGGGACTGTGACTCTCTAATTCTGAACTCTCCCACCCTAGCCTGCCACCTGCAATAACATTAATACCTCAGTCAATCTTCTCAATGACTGGCTCACCTCCAGCTTTGATGCTCTCATCCCCCCACATCCCATACAGTCTCACATGCCCACAATCGGGAGACCGTAATCCACTTGCCGTTCCTCCTACCTCTTTCGATCACCAGTTCTGGCTGGACCATCGTTCCCACTCCCTTGTCAAAACTACTTTCCAAGATCTTCTTGGTGAGCAGAAACAACATCAAACTCCTGTTCTCCACCATGAACTGCATCTTCAAACTTCACCCCCTCCCCCCACATGCTCACTCCAAACTCAAAATGTGAGGAACTCGGGCTTTATTTGGATCCAATATTGAGGCCATTCACCTATCAGCCACTGCTCCTAAAATCTCTCACTCTTCCAACTGCCAGCTTCCCTTTCTGCTCTCCACCTTTGTCCTCACCTTCCTACTCGTAGTTTCTCCTCGATCCTCCCCCAAGCCAACCCATCTCATGCATGAAATCCATCGCTTACTTTCTTGATCCCCTCCCTCCGAGCTCTTGACTATCCAATTGTGCTTCTCACTCCTATGCTTACTGATATTATCAATCTGTCTCTCTTGTCCAGCACTATGCCTCACCTCCTTCACTCCTTCGTCAAGAAACCCACCCTCATCCCCCTCCACCTTCATCCCCCTCCACCTTCATCCCCCTCCACCTTCATCCCCCTCCACCTTCATCCCCCTCCACCTTCATCCCCCTCCACCCTCATTCCCCTCCACCCTCATTCCCCTCCACTATCTCCAGTAACATCCAATCTCAAACTTCTACTCCCAAGAGAATGCTTCAAGAGTGCTTATCCACAAAGTCAAGACTGGAGGTTTGTTAAATTCAGTTAAGGGAAACCTAATTAATGGTCAATGAACAATTGAAGAATGCCCAATATTAAAAGCAACGTATATCTTGGACCATGGCTAGCAAATTAATTATATTATTCAATATTGAAGAACATGAGTCAATTACTTTTCAAAACCATTTAACTTGAGAGCCATGACAAAACCAAAGAAGCTAATCCTACATGCTGCCTCTTAGGATTTAAATATTTTCCATTAGATAGTTATATTTTTACTGTAATTCTATAAAAGTCTCTACATCGGAATGACTATTATCTTCATAGTGTAACATGACATCTACTTCTACTTTGCCATTTGTAAGATGCACAACACCTGGTTCCTCAAGAGTCTAAATTCTCAGCTTGACAAATGCTTTCCATCCATAGCTGGAGCTTTAAACAGAAGATGCTGGAAATGCTCAGCAAGCCAGGCATCATCTGTGGAGGGAGAAACACAGATAACTTTTCAGGTCGATGACATAATTGGCCTGAAACATTGGGCTCGATTTTCCCAGCCCCGAGGAGGCGGGTTTGGAGGCGTGCGAGTTGTTAAAATCGCCAAAACTGGTGGGTGGGCCCGTTCCCACCTCCATCCCGCCTCCGAGCAATTTTCCCAAGTGCGTGTTTTTTGACCTGCTTTCCATCCCGCCTCCAAGAGGCGGGATAGGCCCTTAAGGCCCTTAACAACCACTTAATTGCCTCTATAATCCCATTTTGAGAGGCCTTTCCAATTTTAACACATTTCCCCCATCCTACCCGCCTCCTCTGGAACATGCCAGGTAATCCTGGCGGCCTCACTAGTGGATTGCTTACGAACAGCTACAGATGCAGCTCCACCATTACAAAGGAGTTTTCACCGATGATCATTTGGAGGTGGCAGAACTTTGTTGTTTCAGGTCTGGGGGAACTTTTAGAAGGCATACTCAGTGTTGTGGAAGTTTGGAGCCTGACACCCATTTCCAGTGTGACCTCCTTGGAAACCCCTCTCCCCACCTTGACTAAGCGCTTCCTCAACTGAGGCATATACCAGAAGCATGGTGACCATTTAATTCCTTTCCTTTTGGACATCAGATTCGGATGAAGACCAGCCGCGGCAGCAGCAGAACCATGAGCAACAGCAGCACCAACAGCAGGAACATCAACAGGAGCGCCAAGCTGCTAGTTACCCACCTGAAAATGCACAGGCCAGAAGGCGCCAGAGTGCCACCATATTGCTGCCCGGGATGTAAGGGACGCACTCATGTTGGTCACATTTGCTTAGCCTGCACAATCAAACAGTTTAGCCTCACACCTTCTTACCAGAGCATCGACAATGGACAAGAACCTGCGGATTCCTCTCACTCTGACCACCATACTGACAATTGCAAGTCGCCCTAAGCCCTCAATGTCGAAGTTCCATTAGTGAAATGTCACATGCCACAACTGCAACAGTTTGCCATCAGAATTTTTTATGGCAATAAGCAACTGATGGCTTCTCAAAATTAAACACAACATTACACCCAAGTGACAACCCTTGTGACTACTTGTGCATTATCTTCCTCTTGCGCGTGCTCCTACGTGATGCTTCCCCTGTGGCTTCAGCAGATGTGGAGGCCCCTTGCTCACTTTCTTGCTCCTGTCTCGACACTTTTGGTGGACATCCTCTGGGGTTGCAAACCTGTGAGGGCTCGGCAATAGTCTGCTGCTCCTGCGGCTGTGCAGGGGTTGAGACGCCAATCTCAGTTGGGTGGGGACTCTGGTGGGGCTCTGGCCGAGGGCTCTGCAGTGGCATGGTCGTGTGAGCGCTTGGAGAGGAGCCCTCACTTCCTTGTTGTATGCCACCAACATCACTCTCATGGGTCAGCCCCACTTCAGAGCTAGCAAGTGGCTAGACAGCACCTTGCTGCACTGCAGGGGGGGCCATGAGGATCCGTTTCTGCACTGGAAGTCCTACTCCAAAGGACTTCTATGAAGTTCTGGTTTGTTTGCTCAATAGCTAACCATCGCTCCTCAAGAGATGTCAGTCTATTCTGAACAATTACCATGTTTTCCATACCCTGGCGACTAAGCTCCTCCATGGACGTAGCCATCCTCTCCTCTACTGTAGCCATCCTCTCCTCTACCATAGCCATCTTCTCCTCTACCGTAGCCAGCCTTACCATGGAGGTAGCCATCCTTTCCACGGAGGTTGTCATCCTTTCCGCGGTGATGCGTTCATGCGCCAATGCCTCCACAAAGGCTCTGCTCATGTTTGCGATGGACTCCTCCATTTGCTCCACACTCGCAGCGACCCTGGAGACAAAACCTGCCAGAGACTCCTGCACCTGTTCCTGGAGTTCAAGCACCGCTCTCCTTCTGGATGGACCCGGAGGCACAGGGTCGACATGCAGCTGAGCCGAGCTGGCAGAGTCCTGCGCCCTCCGACGAGGACTCTCCACTGCTGTCCCTGTCTCCACCATCTGCTGATGCTCACTTGTGAGCTGTGATACACCAGGTGACAACACTACTCTATCTCGCGAACGTCTCACCGAGGTGTGAGTGTCTGCGCTGGTGTTGGGTGCACTGAATTCTGCTGACGCTGCACCCTCAGAGGTTGCAGCTTCCTCTGAGGAGTCTGGATGCTCAGGCTCTTCCTCCTGGCTAGTGGGGATGGGTGCTGTTGATGGTCCTGTGGGGGTGTAAAGGAAAGAGTTAGAGATGTGAGGTCAAGATTACATGAACATTGAAAAGTGCAGATGATCATAAGTCAATCTGTTAGAGCATCAAATTCATTATCAGTGACTCATGCAATGTCAATGAGAGAGATGCCAAACTATTCTGTCACCAGCTTGCTGTGATGCGCCTATCTGTCCGTCCCCCACTTGGGAATCCTCCTCGATCCCAGCGATTTCCAGGACCGCCTCCTCCCAGGCGGTGAGCTGGGCTACTGAGGGTGGCCCTCCTCCTGTCATGGCTCTTTCCCTCTTATTGTGGCCTCTCTTTTCCTGCAATGAGGGACACAAGTGGAGTTTGAGTGAGAATGAAGGAGTGAGTGTAGAGAATCCATAACATAGATGCTTAGAAGGATACTGTGCTGAAAGTTGTTGTTGTCACGGCATCACAGTGATAGGGAGTGTGAGGGCTGCATGGTTGAATAGTTAAGTGAATGTGATCCTAGAGAGGGAGGGAATGGGTAAGGGTGCAGGCATGTAAGTGTCAAGTGGAATGTGGAGGAAGAGGTTGGCAAAGCGGAGTGCTGGTGAGGAGAGGCGATGGGGATCAGATTGAGGGTGATGGGAAAGTCATACTCACTTTTCCTGTTCGGAGAAGATCATGAAACCTCCTCCTGCATTGCAGCCAGGTTCTGCGGCTCAGCGAGATGAAGCTGACCTCCTGGGCCACTTGCAGCCACACAGCTTTTGTCTGCTGTGGTGGCTTTTTTCTCCCTGAGGAAGGGAGCAGCACCTCCTTCCTGGATCTCACTCCCTCCACCAGAGCTTGGAGGGAGGGCTCATCGAAGCGTGGAGCACAATTTGGCCTACTGCTGGACATAATTTGGCCTACTACTGAACATAGTTGATGAAGAAGGCGAAGACAGCAATGGCCATATAGGTTGCAGTCTCCAGAAGAAGCAAGGCTGCTTGCAGGCCTTAAATCCAGCAGCATTGATGACATCATCAGAGGCGACTTTCTGTCTGAAAAGATTCATTGGGCGAGGGGTTCCCACGTGCAGGAAATCAATTGGCCAATTCGGGGAAAATCCCACTTTTTCAGCACTTCAATTAGGAGTCAGGGTCCTGGCACGATTTCACCCTGACACGCTCCAGCCCGCCCACACTGACAAAATCCAGCCCATAAACTCTGTTTCTCACTTCACAGATGCTGTCAGACCTGCTGAATATTTCCAAAATTTTCTGTTTATATTTCAGATTTCCAGCATCTACAGTATTTTGCCTTTGTGGAAGTTTAATCAGTTCATTTCCCAAGAACTTTATTATGCTCTTAAATTTGGATAATTAACTGAGAAATGTACATTGGTTTTCATTTCAGACTCTCGCCTCCTAAAATTTTTAATGGCATTAGAGCTGCCATGGGTCCTCATCATCTGTGCCAGTTACAGGTTGCGAAGTTACTTAGTTGTATATTAGCTCTCTACATCTGTATTAACCAGTGTCACCCAGTGGCTCAGTTGGTAGCACTCTGACCTCAGAGTCAAAAGGTTGTGGGTTCAAGTCCCACTCCAGAGACTTGAGCACAAAAATCTGAGCTGACACTCCAGCGCAGTACTGAGGGAGTGCTGCACTGTCGGAGGTGCCGTCTTTCAGATGAGGTGTTAAACCGAGACCCCCGGGGGGGGAATTTTGCCAGCCCTGGAGAGGTGGGTATGAGGCGGGACTGTTGGGAAAACGGCAAACATTTTTGACCGATGAAACATCATACGCCAACATCCTGTGTCACCGGCTTAATTGGCGGGCTTAACAAGGTTAATCAAGGGAAAATAGCGTGGGTTGGCCGGACGTCGTTGGGGGCGGAACTGAAACCCCACAAGCAGCAGTCCTGCCCCCAACGTGTCCCCATTGATTAAAATCCAGCCCCCCCGTCTGCTCTCTAAGGTGGACGTAAAAGATCCCATGGCACTATTTCGAAGAAGAGCAGGGGAGTTATCCCTGGTGTCCTGGCCAATATTTATCCCTCAATCAACATAACAAAAACAGATTATCTGGTCATTTTCACATTGCTGTTTGTGGGAGCTTGCCGAGCGCAAATTGGCTGCCGCGTTTCCTACATTACAACAGTGACTACACTTCAAAATTACTTCATTGGCTGTAAAGTGCTTTGGGACGTCCGGTGGTCGTGAAAGGCACTATATAAATGTAAGTCTTTTATTAGTTGGTTTTTTTGTTAATTCCATAAGAACTTTTCCGGCCTCGAGTTCTATACAGGAAACTCTTTTTTTATCCGGCACCGACAGGACCGGCGTGGTGCCGGTTTATCAAAAAGTCCAGATTACAGAGAGTTATAGTTAAAAGGTACGAGAGCTCCGTACACAGCAACAAATCCAGGCTTCCCTGTTGCTCAGCAACAGCTGCAGGAACCCCGGCCACAGACCAAGCATCCCTGTTGCTTAGCAACAAGTGCAGGAACCCCGATTACACAGCCACAGATCCAGGAACGGCCACTAATATGAAGTAAAACTTACCTGAACCTACTCCTGAATTTTGCCGGTTAACAGAGATTTCCGGTTATTTAGGTGCTGGTAAATCGAGAGTTTCCTGTATCTTCCTTCATTTCAGTGGCTGCAACTGGGTCTGCCTTGTTCTAGGTTTATCAGATACCTTCTTAATGCTCCAAGAACCTATTTGTTAGCTATTAACAGATTTATGTTTCTTTGTGCTTTCCTTCTGCTCCTTGGGCCAGAGCAAATTAGCCCTTGCCATCTTCTTTGCATTCTATTTTACCAGCTCTTATTTTATCATAAAGCAAGGAGATTGTTCACAGAATCACAGAAACCCCAAAGTGCAGATAGAGGCCATTTCGGCCCATCGAGCCTGCACCGACACATATCCCACCCAATCCCTGTAACCCCTACACCAACACATATCCCACCCTATCCCCGTAACCCCACGTATTTAATCCCCCTAACACTAAGGGACCCAATCCAGCAACAAGCTTGGCAGAGAAGTGCTTCTATTGGTCTTGTCGTGGGTGTCAGTTTACAACTTACATAATAACACGCTGTCACTTAATAGCCTCCCTTGTTTATTACAGCATTGCCTGTTAAGTTAGTTAGCTGCTCACGTGTTAAAATACCTGTTCTGAGGAATTGGGTGGAGAAGAAACTGCAAACCACATTTCACTTTATGGTGCTACCTACACACGGCAAATCTAGAATGTATTTTGTCACAATTTTAGCAGCCAAAGCCATCTTTTGGATATTTGTATTGCTATTGTGCCCAGGGAGTTCCTTTCCTTCAAAGAACTGACAATTGTTGTTTGTCCCAGCAACATTGCTGTCACAGCTCTCTGATTTAAGGGAGTTATTGCGTTGTCCTAAATTTAGTGCAATATCCACCTCCCCACTTTGGGTTAAAATGGACGTCTTCTCCATCCAATTTCTCAGAATGGGTACTTTAACAAGTGGGCAGCTAAGTAACTTAGTGATGAGGACTGCTGCCCTAAGCTGCTGGGGCATTTTTTTTTTTTACCCAGGCCTTATCCCATTTGGTGTGGTTACAAACATCTTAAATTTAATTTTTTTTTTACTGGGAGGTGCTGAGTTCCTCAATCAGCAGGGAGAATGATCTACACAGATTGTAATCCAGAACGTGTACCATAAATTAGAAGATTGCTATTGCACAAGTCATTTAGCCAATGAAAAATTCGGCAATGTTTTCAGCAGTATCCCAAAGACGACTGACTCACTGTGACTGAAAAACTCTCTTAAAGAGTCATAGTTACTCCTGCTAATTAATTATCATCTCGCAGCTGTGCTTTCATCACTCCTTTTTCAAGCCCCTCCAAGCCTGGCTGCCATCTGACCAAAGTACAAAGACCCTACTGATCAAAATCTCAAATGACACCTTTTGTGTATGTAACTATGGCTCACTATCTTTCCTGTTCCTTCTTAACCTCTGCCACTTCAGATACTACAGCCCACTTCCAATTTCCCTCCTCTGAAGTCGACCTTCAGGATACTGTACACTTCTGGTTCTTTTTGACTTAACACAGGCAATATTTTGCTGCCAACAGCTGCTCCTCTTCTACATGGTTATCTCTAGCATATGCCAGAGGCCCATCCTTGGCCCCCTCCTCTTCATCATTTATATTCTACATTTGGTGACACTATCCAGATTTATGGGGTTAGCTTCCCCATTTATGCTGATGACACCCAGCTCTAACTTGCTGCCTCTTCCACTGACAGAATAGTTGTTGTCAAATTCAAAATGCCTCTATGATAACAAGACCTGGATTAACCAAAACCTACTTCAGTTGAATGTCAGCAAAACTTAGGCCATCGACGTCAGCTCCAGTC
Organism: Somniosus microcephalus; assembly: GCF_052327205.1. NCBI lineage: Eukaryota > Metazoa > Chordata > Chondrichthyes > Squaliformes > Somniosidae > Somniosus > Somniosus microcephalus. The sequence goes on from NC_141000.1 coordinate 87,545,470, forward strand.
AGTATCTTTATGTTTCTGGCCTAGATTCCATCAGTTTCTTTGACTGCCACCTCAAGCTGAGTCATTCGTGCTTGATGCTGAGCTCACCTCACGCCATCACCCCACCCCCAACATCTACTCCATTACCAAAACTGCTTTCTTCTAACTCCACAACAAGATTCTCTCCTATCACAGAGACAATCTTAATAAATCTTTCAAAAGTTCACATGAAAGTATGAAATCACTAATTGATTTTTGGATAATATTCATTTAATGGAATTCATTACCATAGGTGGTTCCAATATCTTAAATCACTTTGGATTTTGAGGAATGTGTCCTCTTCCTTCATCCCCACAATATTGGGTGTCTATTCCCACTTCCATTGGTTTAAGGCTATTTTCATTGAGACTGCAATAATTTCTAATTGGACACACCGTATGCGGTAACCCAACAATATTGACAATTAATTTATAATTTTCTATGTAATTAGTTTCCTATATAGGTTCTGTAAGACCAGTTATCACCCACATCCAGTCTTGACTTTGTGGATAACCATGATATTCTGTCCCATTAACCTTTTTCTCAGCCTTCTTAGCTTTGTTCAAGGGAGAAGTCGTCAAGGAGCAGCCTATTGGTAAGGATGAGGGCCTGTGGATTGGAACATATTATATGAACCCACCTGATAAAATCTTTCCAAAACCAAATTTCACCAACTTTTAATACAAGTATCACAATCTGTCACATCCCACCCCACAACCTATCTGTTCCTTTGCTTTATAAAAGGACAAATACTTTCATTTGATTTGGTTTCGTTATTTATATGCCATTAGTTTACCCAGCTTTCCCTCTCCCCCAGTACAAGTCCCTCCGGGGCCTTTTTTCCCTGCAGTCAAAAGGACAGGATTGGTGGCTTATTTGCCAAGAGGTGTGTAAGAGAGGCTCAAAAAGACTCCCATCTGATTTTTGCACCCCTTCACGGAGGTGCTTAGCCTTCACTTAGCACTATGCCGCATAGCTGAGATTGGGAACTCTCTGGAGTATCAAGTTAAATATGCTTCCCACCACTCAGGCACAATGCACTGAAAACCACCTAAAGACTCTCGTTTTAATCTGACTAAAACACTGACAAAAGTAGCCTATTGTTCCAATAAATACACAAGCACATTTCACACCTCAACAGTATTTTCAGTCAATCATCTTTGTCAGCTGCTCTCAGATTTCATTAGAAACAAGATTTCTGCAATCTCAGTCTCACAAAATCTAAAATGCCCAATTTACAACACTTGATTTATCTTTTTCATCAAATTAGTCTAATTTCTACCTTAACTCTGGTTGATAAATTGGGTGCAAGACTACCCTGCAATGTATTCAAAGGGCAGAATGTGGGCCAGCATTTTATGTAACAAACAAATTAACTGATGATGTTGGTTGGGAATCTTGCATCCTACTGCTGCTTTTTTTCCTGTGCTGGTGATTAATGTCGGATATCTTAATTAAAATGGGACAGTTGGAGGTATGGTAATCACACTCCACTACAAAATGGGGCTTAATCCAATGACAATCTTAGAGAAGCAAAAAAAAGAGAAATTCAAATCAGCAATACAAACTATCAGATGTGACTCCTACGTGTTCATACTTGCCAATCTTTTTTTCAACAAGAATTGAACATAGGCGAACAATGACAGACAGGAAAAGACCCACTGGTCCATCCCGCCTGTCTCACACAACTGCAATGCCTTGTGCATCACAATATAGACACTCCCCACCCCACCCAAAAGCCATGTAATCTCCTGGGAGAGGCCATATGTACACTAACATGTTCAATGATGGGTCTATTAGAGTGCCAGTCTAATAGTAATTCAACCTTCTGTTATCAGTGATGTATAAAAAATGGATGTGATTTCCTGTGGTTGTTATCTGAGAATAGTGTTACTATGTCTGGTGACTTTCTTTTACCATCTGGCAGTAGTAGTGAATTTATAGTATTTAGTCAGGTATTTAATATTTTGCAATCTGTTGTATTTAATTTTTACCACTTTCTGAATGCTAGTAAGAGTGTGTTATTACTGGTCTAAAAGAGGTTGGGTTGACAGTCATACTGAACATCTACCCATTTTCTCCTTTATTTGATGTGGTACACTGATATAAGAAAATAAGACTATTTGTATTATCAATATTTTACATAAGTATTTCTCGCTGAATACCTCTTGTTATGATTGATTGTACCTACTGTATGATGGTGGCAGCCAAAGTTTTGCCATGTTCATATTATTGTCGTTTCGAGGGAAAAAAATGATAAGACAGTAGAAAAGCAAAAAAGTAGTATTTTTGATTGAATTGGTTGAACCAGCAACTAGGAATATCGAGGACTTTCCGTATTTCAGTACTACATTGGGAAGGAAAACATTTCTGCCTATGTAGTCTGTATAGAATAACCTACTAGTTGGTCAAACACTATGGGCCTTATTTAATATTTTACTTTGTGCTAGCATAATCTCCAAATTGATTTCAAAATTGTGGTTGCAACCAATATCTATTGAAAAGTTCTGAATGGATTGCAACATTCCACTTCAAAATGCATTGAAAAGCCATGTTATACTATCTCAACAGGAGAACCCATCATTAATGTTTCAACATTTACCTGCACCTGTTACTCCTGTATATGACACTGTGATAGGATTCCTCAATGTTAAGTTTCACATAACTTTCAATATGCAATGTGGGAGCTATTCTACTAGCTGCTAACGTTAACACCAAACAACCTGGTTCAGTTTCCGTGCAGTTTCATGATCTGGCCACTAAGTCACACTGTGGAGCAGCCTGTTTGTAGCCACTGTTGTTTCAATCAGAAGAAAAGGCAAATATTAAAGTTTTAAAGTATTTTAAAAAGGTCAATATTTTCAGTCCCTTACAGCTCTCCTGGACATCACTCCATCTCATCCTCCATGTGCATCTTCTCAGAGGTGTGCCACCTCCAGCCACCCCAAATGGTCACTGATCAACACGCCTTTCTCATCCATCAAACCCCAACCACCCACTCCAGATCATTGCCCTTGCAGCCCACGCATGAAAAAATGCCAGCCTGCTGCCCACCCACCTGGCCTTTCACTCCTCTGCCAGCTCTTCAGCCCCAGACGACAAACTAATTTCGCTGCCTTTGCATACGCTGACGGGTTCTGTGGCCTGCATTGAAATCTCCCCCTCCTGGCCTCCCCTTTCCCCATTGAGCACCACTATGCCATTTTCTCATTGCCAGCTGCCTTCAATGAATGGCCACCCCTCCAAACATCTGCCAGCCCATCATCAACTGAACAATTGCCCACCCAACACCTCCTCCGTACAGTTTGGAGTTTGGTGTGTTGTACTTCACTGGCCACAGGCCCAGCCGCACCCCGCCCCCACCACCAATCAGCATGTTAGCATTATTGCCACTCCCCCACTCCACTGTGCAGAACTGTGGACCTCTCTCCCCCCGGCACTTTGCAACATCCACATTCCCCCAGATTCTCACCCCACCCCACTAAGCAGCGTTTAGGCCCAGCCCTCTTACTGCAATTATCTACTTCCCCTCTCTACTGAGAATCCTTGCGGGCCCCAGACTTCACCTCCACTGAGCATCATTTAAAATCCCTCTCTCTATAATTAGTACTTTTAGCCTTCCCCAACTGAGCATCTACCCAGCAAGACTCGCTCTTTCTCCTCCTCTTCCCCCCCCCCCCCACCCCCATTGAGCAGCACATCAACCTCACTCACTGAACAGCATTTCAGCTAGCTCTCCCTTTCCCATTCCCATTCCTTTTCCTCCTCCTCTCTTCTCTCCCCTTCCCTTCCTCCTCACCACACTCTCCAAATCCTTATCCTTCTTCGCCCTCTATCTCCTTTATCTACTTCACCACCACCACCGCACCACCCCACCCCCCCATCCTTTTTGTTTTCCCTTCCCCATCCCTTCTCTCTTCCAGTCGCCACTTTCTGGGAAGAATAAGCCACCTACCTTCTAACTTTGTTTGACCTAAATACTGCAGCTGGTCTTGACTCCCCATGCACAATGCCACAGGAGATTGACTAGTCTATAAATGTTCTGCATCTGGCACATATGACTCTGCAAGTCAAGACAGATCATTGTGGTCTATCTAACTGATCCCAAAGTTCAAAGAACCCAAAACCAATGAATTGGTCTTTTATCTCAGTTTGTGGAACCTTGCTGTCTCATTTGCCTAGATAGCAAGAGTGCCTACACTTCAGAAACAATTCATTGACTGTGAAGCGCTTTGCGACTCCTGAAAGTGAAAGGTGCTATATAGATGCAACTTCTTATTTCTGCCCATCTCTTAAAACCTCTCAACAGTTTCTTTCCCCAAAAATCTGCCCAGCTTCCTCCTGAAATTGCGGACACAAACTGCCCCATCTGTCTTGTCGGCTGTCTGTTCCACATATTCGCTGCTTTATAGAATCATAGAATAGTACAGCACAGAAGGAGGCCATTTGGCCCATTGAGTCTGCGCGGCTCTTTCGAAGAGCAATCCAGTTAGTCCCGCTCCCCCGCTCTATCCCCATATCCCGGCAATTTTTTCTCCTTCTAGATGCAGGAAGGATGTTCCCGATGACGGGGGAGTCCAGAACCAGGGGTCACAGTCTAAGGATAAGGGGTAAGCCATTTAGGACTGAGATGAGGAGGAATTTCTTCACCCAGAGAGTGGTGAACCTGTGGAATTCTCTACCACAGAAGGCAGTTGAGGCCAACTTATTAAATATATTCAAGAAGGAGTTAGATATATTTCTTAAGGCTAAAGGGATCAAGGGATATGGGGAGAAAGCAGGGACAGAGTACTGAATTTGGATGATCAGCCATGATCTCATTAAATGGTGGAACAGGCTCGAGGGGCCGAATGGCCTACTCCTGCTCCTATCTTCTATGTTTCAAGTATTTATCCAATTTTCATTTGAAGGCTACTATTGAACCTGTTTCTACCACCTTATCAGGCAGTGCATTCCAAATCCTAACCACTTGTTGCGTAAACAAGTTTTTCCTGAAGCCACCTCAGGTTCTTTTGCAAATCATCTTCAATCTGTGCCCTCTTGTTATTGACCCTTCAGCCATTGTTAAATTAAACTCTTTGTTCACTTTTCTTCTTCTGAGGTTGAGTCCATGTGCCCTTGTTACAGTATGTGATTATGTTTCATGTTTATTTGTACCTCTTAGAAACTTAAAAGCTTTGATAGAATATCCCTGTTCTGTTTTTATGACTTCCCCAAATATTTCTCGTGCTCAGTACCAAAGACCATGCCCATAAGTGAACTCTCACTTTCTACAAAATGAAGTGTAACTTCACACACACAATATTTCATATTATAATGTTGCCCAGGGTCAAATATGAGCCCTTGTTACTGCCAATTTGTGTTCTCCCACCCTTCGGACAGTGAAAGAATAAACATTCTATCACAATGTGCGGCTTAGGCTATAAACCTAAGCAGAAAGTGAGTACAGCGGATTATGCTGGATTACAAGCTTTTAACTTGCAACCTCTTGGGTACAAATATAACACTCCTAATTCTACCAAACTTGACCTAGCACCCATAATTCATACTTATGCATAAGGGTTCATATAACCACCATGGAGACTTTAGATATCTGTCTCTATCATGATGAACCCAGAAAAACTGAAAAGCTGTATGAAATTGTCAAAAAATCCTTCTGCTTGGGCATAGAATTATCTGTCAAACCCTCCCACAGAAGAATTGTGGACCATCCCCTGTTGTGAGAAACTCTGCCATGACATCTCAGCTCTTACAGACATCTAGCCTGGCAATCCACATCTGAAATGGTTCCTGGCCAGAGCCATACAATAGATGCTAGACCAAACTCCATTGACTCCTGATCCCAAGCTCTTTTGCCTTTACTGACTAAATTCAGAACAAAGTAGGCATCCATCACCAAGATTGGCTCGGTAGCACCACTACTGACCAAGTTGGCCGAGTCCTGAAGGACATAGCTGCCAGTCTGGGCCTGCGACAGGTGGCGAGAGAACCAACACGAGGGAAAAATCTACTTGATCTCGTCCTCACCAATTTACCTGTCACAGATGCATCTGTCCATGACAGCATTGGTAGCAGTGACCACCGCACAGTCATTGTGGAGACGACAGTCCCGTCTTCACACGGAGGACACCCTCCATCGTGTTGTGTGGCACTACCACCGTGCTAAATGGGATAGATTCAGAACAGATCTAGCAGCTCAAAACTGGGCATCCATGAGGCGCTGTGGGCCATCAGCAACAGCAGAATTGTATTCCACCACAATCTGTAACCTCATGACCCGGCATATCCCTCACTCTACCATTACCACCAAGCCAGGGGACCAACCCTGGTTCAATAAGGAGTGTAGAAGAGCATGCCAGGAGCAGCACCAGACGTACCTAAAAATGAGGTGCCAAGCTGAGGAAGCTGCAACACAGGACTACATGCATGCTAAAAAGCGGAAGCAGCATGCTATAGACAGAGTTAAGCGATCCCACAATCAATGGATCAGATCAAAGCTCTGCAGTCCTGCCACATCCAGTCGTGAATGGTGGTGGACAATTAAACAACTAACAGGAGGAATATCCCCATCCTCAATGATGGTGGAGCCCAGCACGTGAGTGCAAAAGACAAGGCTAAAGCGTTTGCAACCATCTTCAGCCAGACGGGCCGAATGGACGATCCATATCGGCCACCTCTCGAGGTCCCCACCATCACAGAAGCCAGTCTTCAGCCAATCTGATTCACTCCACATGATATCAAGAAACGGCCGAGTGCACTGGATACAGCAAAGGCTATGGGCCCCGACAACATCCCGGCTGTCTTGTGCTCCAGAACTAGCTGTGCCTCTAGCTTAGCTGTTCTAGTACAGCTGTAATGCTAGCATCTATCTGATAATGTGGAAAACTGCCCAGGTATGTTCTGTCCATAAAAAGCAGTACAAATCCAATCCAGCCAAAATTACCACCCCATCAGTCTACTCTCAATCATCAGCAAAGTGATGGAAGGTGTCGTCTACAGTGCTATCAAGCGGCACTTACACACCAATAACCTGCTCACTGACACTCAGTTTGGGTTCCACCAGGACCACTTGGCTCCAGACCTCATTACAGCCTTGGCCCAAACATGGACAAAGGAGCTGAATTCCAGAGGAGAGGTGAAAGTGACTGCCCTTGACATCAAGGCAGCATTTGACCGAGTGTGGCATCAAGAAGCCATAGTAAAACTGAAGTCAATGGGAATCGGGGGCAAAACTCTCCACTGGTTGGAGTCATACCTAGCACAAAGGAAGATGGTTGTGGTGGTTGGCGGTCAATCATCACAGCCCCAGGACATCGTTGCCGGAGTTCCTCAGGGCAGTGTCCTAGGCCCAACCATCTTCAGCTGCTTAATCAATCATCTTCCTTCCAACATAAGGTCAAAAATGGGGATGTTCGCTGATGACTGCACAGTGTTCAGTGCCATTCGCAATTCCTCAGATAATGAAGCAGTCCATGCCCGCATGCAACAAGACCTGGATGACATTCAGGCTTGGGCTTGATAAGTGGCACCACACAAGTGCCAGGCAATGACTATCTTGAACAAGTGAGAGTCTAACCACCGCCCCTTGACATTCAATGACATTACCATCGCCGAATCCTCCACCATCAAAACTTAACTGGACCAGCCACATAAATACTGTGGCAACAAGAGCAGGTCAGAGGCTAGATATTCTGTGGCGAGTGTCTCACCTCCTGACTCCATAAAGCCTTTCCACCATCTACAAGGCACAAGTCAGGAGTGTGATGGAATATTCTCCGCTTGCCTGGATGAGTGCAGCTCCAACAACACTCAAGAAGCTCGACACCATCCAGGACACAGCAATTCACTTGATTGGCACCCCATCCGCCACCTTAAATATTCACTCCCTCCACCAACAGCGTACCGTGGCTGCAACGTGTACCATCTACAAGATGCACTGCAGCAACTTGCCAAGGCTTCTTTGGCAGCACCTCCCAAACCCGTGACCTCTACCACCAAGAAGGACAAGGGCAGCAGGCGCATGGGAACACCATCACCTCCAAGTTCCCCTCCAAGTCACACACCATCCTGACTTGGAAGGATATCGCTGATCCTTCATTGTCACTGGGTAAAAATCCCTAACAGCACTGTGGGAGTACCTTCACCACACGGACTGCAGCAGTTCAAGAAGGCAGCTCACCACTACCTTCTCAAGGGCAATTAGGGATGGGCAATAAATGCTGGCCTTGCCAGTGACGCCAGGTCCCATGAACGAATAAAAAAAAAAAGCAGGTATATAAGGTTGTAATGAACACATTGGCATACTAAGAATAGTGTTTCATTATTCTTATGAAGGGTACACACCCAAAACATCATGACCTGTTTTTCACTTTACAGCTGTGACTAACTTGCTGTGCATTTCCAGTATTTTCTGTTTTTATTATCAATTTATCACAGTCTGATTTGCGGTAGGAGTAAATAATACTGGCTTAATGAAATGTAAATTTTGTAAACCGTTATTTTTAAGACAATCTGTCTTGGCCTTGGAAATACCATAAAGAAAAATAATACACTATGGTCAGAATACTCCTGTTTTATCACAGTCTCCTCTAAGCCTTCTTTTCTCTATGGTATACATTCCCAGCATCCGTAGACTTTCCTTGTTGCTCAGCTGTCAAATCCCCAAATTAGTTTGCGCATGCCTACATTACAACAATGACTACACCAGAGTTTATCCAGTGAGTAGCAAGCCATACAGACCAGATAGGCCAAGATTTAGGAAGGAGATAGATAGATTTCTAGACACAAAAGGCATCAAGGGGAATGGGGAGAGAGCAGGAATATGGTATTGAGATAGAGGATCAGCCATGGTCGTGTTGAATGGCAGAGCAGGCTCGAAGGGCCGAACGGCCTACTCCTGCTCCTATTTTTCTATATTTCTATTCAATCTCCAGCCAGTCTCTGCTTAATCAGCTACCTTAGCCAGGGCGAGGGTAATGATGCTACAGCTATCCTCAACAGTCCTCAGTTAGAAAGAGGAAAATTGGCCAGGGTTTCCTGCTTATTGCTATCTAGTGACCCCCCACCCCCCTGCTCCCTGCTAAAGTGCAAGGAGACACTGACCTCAGTTGTGATGCCCCCTGTGACTGAACAGCATTCTGACATTACCAAAGCTCATATGTAAATATGACCATTTGGGGGTGTACCAGAATTCAACTGGTGCCTGTGAAAAAGAGAACATTGGTGGAGGAAATTGAAAGAAAAAACAAAAAAAATGTACATTTGGCAATAATAGCTGCCAAAGCTAGCGTTTTCAGAGCTAATCTGAGGGGAATGACGAAGAACATTGCGGGTAATTTAAAAGGATCATTTCCTTTCTCAGCTTCCCCCTCCCATTCCCCATCTCCCCAAACAAAAGGATTGTACCATGTCAGAGAGCTTTCAGGAACAAAGGAACAAAAGTTGTTTTCCATTATTTACAACATACTCCCAAAAATGTATCAATTCAATCTGTTCGTATTGGCACAGTATCAAAAAACTAAATTACAGTTGTTATACTTACGAGCACAGCAGTACCACAATTGTAGCCGAGCATCAGTTTATGCTGACATAAGAAAATATTAGATAGTGCCCAATAAATACCTTCAAATAGGGAGTAATTAATTCCTCTGCAAAGCTATTGTGGTGCCTTTTGAAAGCTGAACCTATCACTGACTTATCTCAAAGCAGGAACACTTATTGTTGATGCATATTGTACTTGTATTCAGTATTAATGCAAGTAATGTATAGCAGGTTGGATGTACTGTAGCAGCAAAGAACATGCCACATAGAATAGTGTCATTTGTTTATTGATTCAAGCAACTTTAAAAAAAAAAATGCACATAACTAATTCGGATCAAAGTTAAAGATGGCTTCTTAAGACACTGCTGCTAGAGTCTGTCTCTAATTATTGTTTTTTCCAATAAGCAAAGTGATCCTCACTGAGGCAAAACATAGTGAACTATCTTAATGCTGCCAAAAAAGGGAAAGTGACTACTCTCTCAGCAGTTCAAAAATGAAAGTCCCAGTGTTGGTCGTGAACTTCCTATCTGTAATTAAGACAATTCTACTTCTAACCAGAAGGAATGATTTAAGAGCATCTAGAGGCTGCAACAGAAATGCAAGTTATCTGAGATTTGTGTAATAATTGTATTGTTTGAATTGAGTTAAATGACTTTCACTATTAAATTTCTCTAAAACCTTACAATTACAAAGATTGGATTGGAGTTGCACCTCTGTCATATTTCTGATTATTATTGTTCTTATAGCTTTGTCAGTAAAATTCAGAATTGTTTAATCATTTACTTTTCTTTCCAGAACTAAGAGTTTAATTCTGTTGTAATTTGTTCCCGAAGACAATACTGTAGTAGCCTGGTGCTATAGTACATACAGGAGATTTGTTAAACTGTGTTGATAACATGTCCTCTGAATACACCAGTAAATCTGGCTGTCATAAAGCTATGCTTGAAATGTGCTTCTATGTATTTGATTATTTTTAAAATCATGATGTTTAAGTTTTCAATAAATTGTGTTACATCATGGGCATAAAGTTGTGAAATTGTGTAAAGAAAAGATTAAAATGTCACCATCACAAAATGTTTAACTTGGTACCAAGTGAAACTGCACAACTTATTTACAGTGGGACCTTTGGAAAAATGTGGGATATTGGCTCGGACTACATGCCCACTCTTTGTGTTTAGCAACAGGAGGTTAGATTTTGTAATTGAGCCTTCGATTGGACAATAGAAAACTAGTGAGTTATTAGCACCTGCTCAACCTTTACTGTGCTGACCCCTCCTGATTTAATATCATGGGGGAAAAATTGGGTATCGCCCATTTTGGGGCGCTAATATCGACCGGGCGCAAAGTTTAGCGCCCGGCGCTAATTATCGCCTCCGACTGTAAAATTCGCCTCTATCGCCCCCTGGAGGTGATTTGAGCACTAAATCAAGCACTACTCACCTCTCTTAAGATGCGAACGTCAAGGAGCGAGGCACTACCTCAGAACGCTACCGAAGCTCAGGCGATGTTAGTTACCATGGAAGCCAGACAGACTGACACCGTCCAGTTCTTAAAGGGGAGGGGCCATCTTGCTGGCCAACCACACTCTGCTCATTGCAGCCTTGAATATTGACCTGGAGAGACCTCTGTTTCAATTTTGTCTTGGAAGCACTAATGGAGAGGCCCAGAGAAAGAGCTAGGCGCTTCAGCGACCAGGCATTGGTGGTGCTGGTTGGCGCTGTGGAACGGCGATGGGCAGTGCTGTTCTCTCCCGGGAGTTTAGAAGGGTATGGAGGGAGGTGGCTCAGCACGACTCCTCAAGGAGCCTGGTGCCAAGGACCCACACCCAATGTCGTAAGAAGTTCAATGACCTCACTCAGGTGGTCAGGGTGAGTACCTGCTTTTCAATACTTCTACATCCCTCCATCTCAACTTCATTCTGTGCCCATACGGTTTAAAAACCCAAATGCCCAACACTCATCCAAGAACTATGGCCATCTCAAAGCTCACATGCACATCCCACACCTTGCACACATTAACGGCTATTCAACTATGGTAGGCACATCTGCCAAACACATGGCTGCACACTCACTCACACGCTGTCCTTTTTCTTGCAGGCCAAGCTGTCTCATAACAGATGGGAGCAACAATGCACAGGAGGAGGACAGGCAGACCTACACCCCCTCACTGAGTCCACAGGATCATTGCCAGCCAGGTTAAAGGTGCCGTGGCCGCTGGAGTGGTCGACCCTCTTGGTTGTTCATCAGCTTTCTCTCCTCTCTCATACCACTTCCCCATCACAACACCAGCCTTTTACACTTTCAATCCAACTAACTGTCTCCAGTCCTTTCTCCCTTCCTGCCCCCCTGCCCTCACACTAAAGCCACTCTTGTATCTTCCTGCTTTCAGATAGTGAACCACCAGCTGAGCAGCCTGTACCTCAACCTGCCAGTGGCAGCAATGCACCAAAGGAGGAGGAAGAGGAAAACAGAGCCTCGCCGCCTGCGTGTCCCGAGGGTGAGACATCCGACACTGGGGCCACGCCTTCCCTGGAGGGGAGCAGGGGATTAGTGTCTGAAGAGGGCGAAGCTCCTGGACCCAGCGGGCTGCAGCAACGCCATGGGGATAGGGAAGCTTGGGGGCCATCTCCCCGGAAGGTGAGTAGGTGCACGAGTTCTGCTGCACAGGACTCGGATGAGGACCTCGACATCGCGGTCATGAATACACAAGCCTTGAGCATGCATACTGAGCTCATGGGTGCAATGGCAAGGGTGCCCAAAAGCATGGATGGACTGGCCAGGAGCGTGGAGGAGTCCGCCGCTAGCACAGCTGTCATCTGTGCGCAAACCCTTGAACCTGTCCTTGCCTCGTTGCAGAGGATGGTTGAATTGCAGGGAGACCGTGGGGAACCAGAGCCCATGCCGCGTGTAATGGGTGAGGTGGCAGAATCCATTGCAGCACAGGCTGATGCCACGCAACAGCTTAGTGCTGCAATCGAGTCATTGGCTGGTGCCATCCAGTCTCAGACTGCTTTCATGCAGTCTCAGATTGATGTCACGCAAGCACTGACTGCTGCCATCCTCGCTGGGTCACCCATAGTCTCTCGGGGATCTCACGGTACCGCAGTAGGCCAGCAATCTGTGATCGAGCAGATTGCTCCGGATGCTGAGGTACTGCCCCGTGGGAGTGGCAGTGTGTCAGTCGAGCAGGAATGACAGCATTCCTGCTCCCACCACTGCCACTTCCCCATTGCACTTGGCACGGCCTGCAACACAGCCAGCCCAGACTGCTGCCGTCTATGCAGAGTTTGTGCAGTCTGCAGCCGGGCCCTCCAGGCCCAGAGCTGGTCAAGGGCATCCTTCAAGGCCATCTGCAGCCTTCTGCCAGCCTTGCTGCAGCCACAGGGGCCACATTGCGGAAGAGCAGTAGGGTGGGAAGGGGGGCAGTGCACAGGGGATGGAGATCACCCTCAAAGGCCCAACAGTAGAATCAGTAAATAAATGGGGGAATGTTTGTGGGAAAGTTCAATGTTGATGTTATTATATTTGTTTACTGTTTTGCCTTTTATCTCCATGTTGTGAGAACGAGTTTTGTTAGTTCATGAATTGTTGGGTTTGTTTCTAATTGTTAGAATAATCACACAGAGTTTGTAATATAAATAAAAAATGTTATTGTTACTTTACATCTTTGCTGATTTGACGCTTTGCCCGACAATAGGGGGTGCGGGGTGCTTGCGATGATGTGCTTCTTCATCCCAGAAGCCATCTTCTCTGTAAATGGTTAGAAGCGGTATCTTATCAGCTGATCACGGACGGCGCTTGCAGTGGCAACACTATGCACCTCCCTCCCACGTTGGTGCTGCTGATCCTTCTCTTCATTCTCCTCCTCCTCCTGAGGTGGTGCACCAATCCCTGGTGGCTGTTATGTCCGTGTAATAAATAAGAAAAGGACTGCAGAGAACGGTACAACAGGTGTTTACTCAACGTGGTTCAAACTGCAACTGAAACAACAGATTACTACTCAGCGTTATATACAGGTGTGGTCACTGCCGGTACTACAGTATACATGAGCTGTAGAAAGTAGTTCCCCCCTTAAAAAGGTACATACATTACAATTCCTCCCCTTTTAGATTAACAGTACCATAACACTCATTTAACAATTAAATATCAAACTAATTACAATTAACACTTTTAACATGCAACATTAGCTGAAAATAGTCTATTATAAATCCAGTCTTTGGGGAGGCTTCCTGATCCTTTCTGGATAGCGCCTTTCCAGAGTGTCTTGCTCTTGGTGCGGAGGTGATTCTGGCCCCCTGTCGTCGGTTGGTTCATCAGCTTCCGATGCTACTGTTTCTGGGGTAGATGCTACCTGTACGTCGGGTTCATCACCAGGTACGTATGGGCGAGGCATGGGGTTGACTCGTTCCTGTGACTCTAGGATCTGGTCAGCATGGCGTCCCACGATGCTCTCCCCAACGTCCACTGTGTACATTAGTGACCCCTGCCGTGTGCATATCGTTCCTGGTTGCCATTTCTCTGTTCGGTAGTTGCGGGCCAAGACTGGTTGCCCTACATTGAAGCTCCTTGTCGGCTTCTCATTGATGTGCTGGAATTGCTTACTCTCAACATCTCTTCGTACATTTGGTCTGAGCAAATCCAGACGAGATCTCAACCTTCGGTTAAAGAACATTGACGTAAGAAAAAGGAGTCTTACCATCAAGTAACTTTAAAGTAAGCTTTAAGTAACTTATAAACACACTATATACAAGAGAGGTCTTTACCATGCCTCTGGTAGAAGCCTCTTACAATACCGAACAGACCAGTATTTATACCAGTCCAACAGGAAGTGACATATGACAGGAAGTGAGGTATGCACACAGTTCATAGTTCATAGTTCACAGTTCACAGGAAGTGATGACATAACTTCCCGGAAGTTATTATTATTATCACATTCTTCCCTCCTGCAGGATTAGGAGGCTGTGGTCTACCTTTTGGTCCGCAGCCGCCGAACAAGGAAGAGTCGCACCCGTTTGGATTCCCGTCGTAGAGGGTCGCTGGTCCGCTTACATGCGGTTGGCCATTGGTCAGAGTCTGTGTGGCCTGGATTGCCCTGTGAAGGGTTGGGGAGATCATGGCTTCGAGTACGAGCCCCAATAGGTTCAAAGTCGGACTGCCTCTGTTCAGAGGGAGGTGCAGAGCTGGTCTGTGGTGGATCAGTACTTTCATGTGCGGTACTGGGAGGGTCGCAACCTTGAGTACGGGGTTCTCGGAATATCGTATGTTTGCATAGGTGGGGTTGGCATCGGTTAGTTCGACCTCGTCTACGAGAGGGTCATTTTTAGACGTTTTTAGACGTCCGAACGTATCTTCGGAGTAATACAGGTCCAGGAGTAGTTAGCCATGACGGGAGTGATGTCCCATGAGATGAGCGACGCTGGAATCCAAAGAACCGCTCATGAGGTGTAGTATTTGTGGCTGTAGAAAGCAGGGACCGGATAGAGTGCAATGCATCCGGAAGCACTGTTTCCCATTGCTGGTCTGGTAGGCCCCGAGATCTTAAAGCGAGACGTACGGAATTCCAGATGATACCGTTGTACCTCTCTACCTGCCCATTTCCGATGGGATGGTATGGTGTTGTTTTGCTTGTAGCAATTCCCCGTTCTGAGAGGTAGTCCTTGAGTTCCCTTGACATAAAGGATGGACCCCGATCTGAGTGAATATAAGCCGGCATGCCACAGAGAGAAAATACCTGCTCAAGGCAGCAGATTACTGTGGACGCCAGCATATT
This sequence comes from Somniosus microcephalus, assembly GCF_052327205.1. NCBI lineage: Eukaryota > Metazoa > Chordata > Chondrichthyes > Squaliformes > Somniosidae > Somniosus > Somniosus microcephalus. Next base: position 87,560,797 of record NC_141000.1, read on the forward strand.
GGAGCAGGGGAAGGCAAACGGAAAACGTGAATATTCGTCGATCATGGTGAGCAAATATGTGTTCCGAGTTGAAGAGGGCACTGGGCCCTTAAAATCGATGCTAAGTCGTTGCATCGGTTGGGTTGCATGTATGAGTATACCATCTGAGGGGCGGAAGAACTGAGGTTTTAATTCCGCACAAAGCCGGCATTCTGAGCATATTTTCTTTACATCTCCAGTGGAAAAAGGGAGATTCCGTGATCGTACGAAATGTAGCATGCGCGTAACGCCAGGATGACACAAACCATTGTGGACATCCATGAGAGTGGAGGATGACATAGTGGAGCAGAATGCCCGTGTGAGGGTGCCCGGGGCCACATTCTCCTTGCCAGGCCGATAGAGAATGGTATAACCAAAAGAGGCCAGTTCCATCCTCCAAAGTTGTATTTTATTATTCTTAATTTTGGTTCGTTTCCGATTATCGAGCATGAAGGCGACTGATCGTTGGTCCGTGATCAATGTAAAGTGCTGGCGAGCTAGAAAATGGTTCCACTTCCGTACTGCCTCTATGATGGCTGTGGCTTCTTTCTCAACCGGAGGATAATGTAGCTCGGCACCTTGTAAGGTCCTGGACATAAATGCTACAGGACGACCTTCCTGATTCAGAGTAGCCGAGATCGCCACCTCCGAGGCATCACATTCAACCACGAAAGGGAGATTCTCATCGATGGAGTGAAGAGCCGCTTTCTCCAACTGTTTTTTGAGAAGGTTAAAGGCTGCAACAGCCGCTGTTCCCAGTGGAAATGATCTAGCATGCAGCAAGGGTTGGATTTTGTCCGAAAAATGAGGAATCCATTTAGCGTAGTATGCAAACAGACCGAGAGCCCGACGTAAAGAAGCCGGATTCTTAGGTGACGGGAGCTCTTGGAGCGGGCGAAGTCTTTCTGGGTCTGGCTTAATGATACCATTGCCTACGCAGTAGCCAAGGATGTTGATGGTCGGTTGCGACTCAACAGATTTGGATTCATTCAGGGTCAAATTACGGCGATGGAGGGCATCCCGAAATTTTTGGAGGTTGGCGTCGTGTTCCTGTTGATCGTGACCTGCAATGGTAATGTTATCAAGATAGGGAAAAGTGTCCCTTAGGTTTTCCTGCTTAACCAGGCCATCCATTGCCCGTTGGAAGACAGCCACTCCATTAGTAACCCCGAATGGGTGGCGACGAAATTGGTACAGCCGTCCATTAGCCTCAAAGGCCGTGTACTGCTTATCTGAGACCTTCAAGGGTACCTGATGATAGGCACTTTTTAAATCGTAAGTTGAGAATACTTTGTATTCGGCCAGTTTATTAACCATATCATCAATGCGTGGCAATGGGTAGGCGTCCAAGTCGGTATATTGATTGATGGTTTGCGAATAATCGATGCATAGTCGCTGTTTGTGAGGTTTTAGAGGGTTCTTGACAATGACGACTTGAGCCCGCCAGGGCGACAAACATGGTTCGATGATATCCTCTGCTAGAAGTCGAGAGATTTCAGCCGCAATAAAAGATTGGTCTTCCTGATTAAAGCGCCGCGATTTCGTTATTATTGGTTTGCATTGAGGCGGAATACTGGCAAATAATGAGGGTTCATCAAGTGAAGCTGCTGACAATGCACAAAACGGTAATTTAGACGGTATATTAGAAATAGTAAGTCCGGGTTTGGATCCACCAAACTCAATGGTGAGTTTCTTATGCTGTTTTTGGAAGTCCAGCCCTAAGAGGAGATCACTACATAAGTCCTTGAGCACCGAAAGTCGGGTGGAGGGATACATACGACCATGAAGTGTCATAACACAAAAGCCGGAGATTCTGGTATTAAGTGATGACTGAGCCATCGCAATTGCCTGGTCCGATGGGAAGACATGTAGTTTCAATTTCGCAACAATCTGTTCCTTAATGAAACTATCAGTACTTCCTGAGTCAATTAAGGCATCTAAGGTATGCCCTTTAATTGAAATTTTTGTGGCTGCATGAGACAGGTTCTGTGGGCAAGCAGCTGTAATTGGTGTCGTTGCACAGAGAGTGGCTAAAACTCTCGGTGTGCTTCTTCGGGAGAGAGTTCGAGAGGAAGCTTGATCGGTCCTAGCTGGAGCATCTTGATAGGCCCTAATTGGGGCAGTTCGGTAGGCCTTAGCTGGATTGGCCCTCGTAGAGGCCCTTGATAGGCAAACTTTAGCAAAGTGTCCTTTTTTCCTTGCAATAACTGCAGATTGCATTGCGAGCAGGGCAGGTTTTCCTAGGGTGAAAAGCATCTCCACAAAAGAAGCACTCCTTCCTAGATTGCCAAGAGGCTGCTAAAGTGGGGTCATCCTCCTCTTCTTCATCAGAATTATCAGAATTAGATTCCCCCATGATAGGGTTCACCTGAGACCGCTTGAATTGTCTGGTTGCAGCTACAGCAGCAGATCGAGATCTGGGCAGCTGATAGAGGTCTGCATTTCTCTTTGCCAAATCCAGAGAACAAGCTAGGTCAAAAGCTTTTTGTAGCTCAAGTGTTTTACTTTCTAGTAGACGCTGGCGTATAAATGGAGAGGCAATCCCGCAGATGAAAGCATCACGAATCATTTCATTGCGGTACAGCTCAGCTGAGGCTGCCTGAAAGTTACAATCTATGCTGAGCCTGCGAAGTTCTTGCAGGAATTCGTCAATTGATTCCCCTGGCCCTTGTTGGGCTGTGGCCAGTAGATGTCTAGCATAGACCTCATTTGGGGTCTTGGCATACAGTTTCTTAAGTGCCCGAATCACCTCATCGTAATTATCCCATTCATCAACATATTCGAACACTTTTGGGGTCACATAATTGATAAGTATCCTCAATCTAGCAGGAGCATCCGCTTTACATTCATCCAGAAAATTCTCAAAAGTACGGTACCAATGCTTCCATACCCTGCCAGCTGCTGGTGTATTCGGGTCCAAGTCCAGACGAATAGGTCTAAGGATTCTCTCCATGATGGGTGGTTCCCTGGATCCTTAACTCCGAGTTTGTCCGAAGGTCTAGTATTTGTGAGTGTAAATACTAAGTTACTTAAATTGATGTAAGAAAAAGGAGTCTTACCATCAAGTAACTTTAAAGTAAGCTTTAAGTAACTTATAAACACACTATATACAAGAGAGGTCTTTACCATGCCTCTGGTAGAAGCCTCTTACAATACTGAACAGACCAGTATTTTTACCAGTCCAACAGGAAGTGACATATGACAGGAAGTGAGGTATGTACACAGTTCATAGTTCACAGTTCACAGGAAGTGATGACATAACTTCCCGGAAGTTATTATTATCACAAACATCATGGCCGGGGCCTGGTTGGTGACTGCATGTGTCGCATTTCTGTAGGCTAACAGGAAATTGTCCACCTTATGCTGCAGTGGAATGTCGTCATCGCACATGGCCTTTACTGCTTTTTTAAAGGTTTGTACGAACCTCTCAGCCAATCCATTTGTGGCTGGATGATACGGGGCGGATGTGTAATGCCTTACCCCATTCCTTTTCATAAATCTTCGAAACTCTTCGGACACAAACTGTGGTCCGTTATCAGAGCAAATCTGCTCTGGCAAGCCGTTCCTGGCAAAAATGGTCCGTAGGACTGCAATAGTTTTCTCCGTGGTGGTGGAGGACATTTTGATCACCTCAGGCCATTTCGAGTGCGCATCCACGGCTATTAAAAATATTGAGTCCATGAATGGACCAGCAAAATCAATATGCACCCGTAGCCATGGAGATGAGGGCCACTCCCATGGGTGTAGAGGGGCATGTGGTGGTGCATTTTGGACCTTCTGGCATCCTGAGCAGCTCTTTGTCAGGTCCTCAATTTGCTGATCGATCCCCGGCCACCACACAAGCCCTAGCAAGGCTTTTCATTTTCACCCCTCCCAGATGACCTTCGTGAAGCTCATTGAGCACTCTCTCCCTTAACTTGGGTGGAATTACCACTCGGGATCCACACATCAAGGTCCCCAGGCATACGGACAGCTGTTCTCTTCTGGACGAGAATGCCACTCTTCGGCATTTTTGGGTGTGGTTAGACTGGCTTAAATTGGCGTCTTCCCGCGCTTTCCTTTCTTCCCTGCTGCGGCTTAAAATGGCGTCTCCCGCGCTGCTGCCAACGCCGCTCTCGGCGGTCCTCGTGGCAAATGGCGACGCCCTGTGGGTTTCATGCGCTGCTCCTGCGCTGCTGCCAACGCCGCTCTCTGCGGTCCTCGTGGCAATGGCAGCGCCTCGCAATTTCCTGCGCGCCTCTCTCCCCCGTTGACGCTGCTCGGCCCTTGACCACCGGCTGCGCTCTGCTCTCTCTCGTCTCTCTCCCCCGTTGACGCCGCTCGATCCTGAACACCGGCTGCGCCTTGTGCGCTCTGCCCTCTCTCTCTCCCCCGTCGACGCTGCTCAGCCTTTTTCTGTGCCGCTCGGTCGGGCTCTAGCCCGTCGCTGTCCGGGAAGGGTCTGCGCAGTACCTGTTGCCAGCCCGTTTCGCTGGACCACCGTGACTGGAAAGCCAAGCCTGGCTCTCGACAGCCTCCCCTGCGATGCTCAAATCTCCGCTGGATGACTGGGCGGTTGCCCGTGGTCGACGCCCGTGCTTCTGGACTCGACCTTCTTCCACTGTTCTCCAGGAGCGAATCCCTGGGAGGTGATGCAGAGTTGCAGGTAGGTTCGAAATTGCTCGTCGCCACTGTTACGTCCGTGTAATAATAAGAGAAGGACTGCAGAGAACGGTACAACAGGTGTTTACTCAACGTGGTTCAAACTGCAACTGAAACAACAGATTACTACTCAGCGTTATATACAGGTGTGGTCACTGCCGGTACTACAGTATACATGAGCTGTAGAAAGTAGTTCCCCCCTTAAAAGGTACATACATTACAGTGGCAATGGCTGGGTCCTCATGATTGCAAGGTTGTGAAGCATGCAGCACACAAGGAAAAGCAAGATTCGCTCGGGAGAGTACGGCAGGGCTCCTCCCGAGTGGTTCCGGTGTCTGGACCATTGTTTCAAGACGCCAATCGTCTGCTCTATGAGGTTCCTGGTGGCACTATGGCTCTCATTATACCGCAGCTCGGCAGGGGTGTTGGGGTTACGGAGCAGTGTCATCAGCCAGGTGCAGAGTGGATAACCCTTGTCCCCGAGGAGCCATCCACTAGGTTGACGCGGTAGTTGGAAGAGGTCTGTGACACCGGTCTAGCACAGGATAAAAGCATCGTGGCTGCTGCCAGGATAACGGGCATTGACGGCGAGGATGCACTGTCTGTGGTCGCACACCAACTGGACATTCAGAGTGGAAGCCCTTGCGGTTTCAGAACACCTCTGCATTCTCATGGAGGTGCCCGCAATGCCACATGCGTGCAGTCAGTGGCGCCCTGAACTATGGGGAAGCCCACTATCCTAGCAAAGCCACATGCGTGTTCGGGCTGTTTGTCCCGGGTCATGGGGAAAGAGATGTACTGGCATCTCCTTTTATACAGAGCATTTGTCACCTCCCCAATGCAACAATGAACAGCAAACTGGGAGATATTTGCTATGTCCCCAGTTGAAGCCAGGAAGGATCCGCTGGCATAGAAATTCAGAGCCACTGTCACCTTCACTGCCACCGACTGAGATATCCTGGTCCTGAGCTGAGGCTGCAGATCTGGTTGCAGGAGGTGACCACCTCCTTGCTAAAGTGCAGCCTTTGGAAACACTGCTCCTCAGACATATGGATATACAGTAGGAGAATTGCTCCCGGAAGGGTAAGGTCTCCTGTGCAGAGGCCTGTTGGCCCTCCTCCCTCTAGCAATGTTTGCCGCTCTCTCTCTGTGCCTCCGAAGGTGAAGCTGGAGGACGACGCCTCGAGTTAGTGCAGCCCCCATAAAAGCTTCTAAATATGAAGGTCAAATAAATAAGAACCTCAAAAGTGGTGCTGAAGACCCAAAACTCTCCAGATGTCTCTCTCCCTCTCCCTCTCAACCTGCGTGTACCTAAAATTTTGCCGACAAAAAAAAAGGCAGGAAGCACCCGCCTTTAAATAACGCTCCTCCAGGCCCCTCCCTACTTGAAAACGTTCCCCTCTACCTGTCGTTCCTAGCGGCAGGCGCTAAAGCAGGGGGCGCGAATCAGTTTCCGGTTCGGGGCGCTACTGGGGTGTTGCACGCTTGCAGGATGTCACGCTCTGCGGGCGCAGGAGATCGTGGTGGTAGTGTTTAGTGCCAGTGCAAAACGACTGATCAATTTCACGAGCAGCGCTAAAATTGCCGCGGTCTGGCACCAAGTTGCTAATGCCCCTCGGAGACGCTAACGGGAGGCGCTAACCAACCGAATTTTTCCCCCATGTGTTCCAACTCCCTGCCCATATTGTGATTGGTGTTGGGAATTTGCCAGAAAGGGAGGGGGTGGGAAACTTAAAATTGCCTGTAAATTGCATGCAAAAGGCCTGTTTACAATAGTGATGGGTAAATTTAAAAGGATGCAGCCATTTAAGTGGATACGTTGGTAGCCTTTATAAAGGCAGCGAATATTTTAACGATAGCAAAATACTGCAGATGCTGGAAATCTGAAATAACAGAAAATGCTGGAAAAACTCAGCAGGTCAGGCAACATCCGTGGAGAGAAATTGAGTTGACATTTCGGGTCGAAACCCTTTTTCAAAACTGGAAAGGAAATAAAATAGATCGAAGGCAGGGCTGCAATAGAACAAAAGAAGTAAAAGAGACATTAAAAGGTATTCAAAACCAGACGAGATGGTAATAGGCCAGTGGAGACAAAAGACAGCTGAGATTAGGTGTGAAGTGTACTGGCAGGATAAGAGACAGCTGCCAGGTGGGAGAGAGAAGAAAAAAGGAAAGGGTTGTGGGGGGGGGGGGGGAAGGAGGATCCAAAACAAAGGGGTGGAAAAAAATATAAGTAAAAAAGTAATAGGGGCCAAGGTTACGATCTGAAATTGTTGAACTCGATATTGAGTCCGGAAGGCTGCAAAGTGCCTTATCAGAATATTTTAATGTGTATTTCTGCCTTTGCAAAAATTATTTGGGCAACTAAAATTCCTGAGAAAAACCCAGTGGCTGGCACTAAAAATAGAGGCAGAAAACCTGAGGCCAAGTGATGTAGCGGCAACACTCCAACCCCCTTGTTTGATGGATGTTTTAATGAGGTAGAATGAGATGTTTGCAAGGAGGGTGGTTCGGTTTGCCACTCCAGAGCACCTCCACCCCCATAGGACAGCATTGCCACATGCCTGGGCGAAGGTGGAGGGAAAAGGACTTGGGGATGCATCTGATCATTACAGCCACGGGCAGTTCCAGCCCTACAGTGCGTGCTAGCTCGAGGTGTCTTGGAGCAGATGGACCAGCTCAGCTGGCTGCCTGCTGCCCCAGAGCTTGTGTTCCCGAGTTTTGCACTGTCATTGCCAGGTTGGTCTGCCTCTTCCTATAAACAGGAAGGTCCTAGATGGTGGGCCCAGTCTGCCTCTGATGTGGCCTGACCTTTCTGGCATTGGTCCACTGCTCCTCCTCTAAAAAGCAAAAGTAAAAGTGCATTCCCATTTGGAAACCCATTGTCACAATATTGTGAGCGTACCAAAAATGGCAGGGCCAGAGCACTTGGCACAAATTAAATGGAAACAGGAAAGATTCAAAATGCTGCAACTCCATGAATTTTGAAATGTACTTGCATAAACAGCATTCCCTAGCAGTATTGGACATAGAGGTTATATGGGCGGGTGTAAACATTGGAAAAGTACGTGCTGTTTAAGTGACATGGAAGCCTAATGTTAATACAATTAACTGCAAACTAACAGCTGCTTTTGGCACCAGTTTAAACCTAACTGGAAAATTGAATGGGGCATGAAATGGCCTGAAATCTGGCATAACTGATCTCTGCCAATTCTTCCGATCAGTTACATCTATTTTATACCCTTTAACGGGCATAACCAATCAGAAAATCTAAATACTATGTGAGCTTTTTATCACCCATCAGAACAGGCATTTGACACCTTGGTTTAAGATCTCATCCAAAGCTAGGTAGTCCTATCTGTACTGGTCTGTCAGTACTAAATATGAGCTCAAGTTCCCAATCTGCATATTTTGATTTCACAAATTTTTGCTTCAAAGCAAGACTAAGCCAACTGACATCAATTAGCAATGCACAACTCAGATATCCGTTTCTATTCAAAGAAATTTACATTTTCTAACTTATTCCCAATGAATCCTAATGTGAATTTATATGTAAAACACAGCACAGCAAATACTTCACTGCCCAAAGCTTTCACTTGATTAAATCCTAAACCCAGTGCAATGTTCAAGTCAATGGTACCAGCTACCTCTTAAATATTAATAGACAAACATATTCTAGAGGTTTTGTTAAGGATTATTAATTGGTGATTAATTGTACACACCATAGGACAAAATGGTGTCTGCTTACACTCATGTTTTGGAATTTTGTGTCCATTTTTCCACAGAAAGATTTTAGGGAAAAAAAAAGTTGCCTTTAAATTGTGGTATTTTATAGTATAGTATATTCACACAAGTTAAAAAGGCTCCAAGACAACATGTGGTTAAAATGATAACGAGCTAGCTTTAATGTTGTTTACCCATAGGCTGTAAAAAATTGATCAATTCATTAATTTGTCTGTAATCAATAAAGCACCTCGCACATATCGTGTTGGCAAATCTGGTTCTGGTGGGCTTTCCTTTGTTGGGTGTGAACAGAGGGTGATAAGAAATAGAAGGGACACAGCCAGCGAATCATGTTTTCAGAGAAATCTGCGAAGGCTTTTGCTGAGACCGAGATTAGAAATGCTGAATGACAGTTAGAAATCATCTTGTAAATCAAGTAAGATGACCCACCGATCTGGGGTAGCATGGTGTGTTCTTTATTTTGTATTATGTGAAGATACGTTGTACTGATTGAATTAAGTGAGTCTGATCATAATTGTTGTTCTGTGTTCAAATTTTACAGTGCAATAAAGCAGCTTAATAATTAATGTCTGGCCTCGTCTGACCAAGTGTTTGCTCAGTCTGCCTTTGAGAAGCTTGAAGAAACACACATGCTAAAAGCACGAATATCCAGTTCAGATCACGGGAGGATGCGAGTGTCACACCCCTGGGTTACACTTTGTTACAAATAAAGAGCAGTGCAAATCAATTTCTATAAAAGTAAGATGCTCGGGCTACTTACGGGAGCAACTAGCACTGCTGTACCCGAGAGAATCTCTCAGGCAAGACCCTCAACGTGAATTAGGTACCTTCAATCGTTGACATATGATCTGTATCTGAAAAGAACTTTTTGTTCAGTTTTAAGCCTGCAATTGCAATTTGGATCTTCTTTACACTGCCTAGCTGCAAACTGACTTTGCTGGCACATGAATGCTTACTTGCAAGCAACAAGCTCTGTTCCCAACTGGAGTACTGCATTCAGTTTTGGGCACCCAACCTCAGGAATTATAACAGAAAACGCTGGAAAAACTCAGCAGGCCAGGCAGCATTCGTGGAGAGAGAAACAGAGTTAACGTTTCAGGTCAAAGACCTTTCGTCAGAACTGGAAAAAAGCAGGAAATGGAAAGCAAGTTTAGGAGCTGGGGAAAGGTGAAGGGGATGAAAGAACAAAAGGGAAGGTCAGTGATAGGACAGAAAGCAGGAGAGAGTAAGAGACATTGAGAAACATTAAGAGATATTCAAGGCAAGAGGAGGTGGTAATGTGACAGGTTAAGGAACAAAGGATGGCTCTAGATGAAGTGTGAATTGCGCTGGCAGAATGAAGGACAGCTGCCATGTTTGGGGGGGGGGGGGGAGAAAGAAAAAAAGGCCAAACAAAAAGTGTGGATAAAAAAAAGAAAATATATATATGTGATAGGGGCTGAGGTTATGATCTGAAATTGTTGAACTCTATGTTGAGTCCAGAGGGCTGTAGAGTGCCTAATCGAAAGATGAGGTGCTGTTCCTCGAGCTTATGCTGAGCTTCCGTGGAACAATGCAAGAGGCCGAGGATGGTGAGGTCTGAGTGGGAATGGAGCGGTGAATTAAAGTGACAGGCCACCGGGAGCTCAGGGTCCCCCTTACGGACTGAACGGAGGTGTTCTGCAAAGCGGTCACCAAATCTGCATTTGGCCTCCCCAATGTAGAGGAGACTGCATCGTGAGCAGCAAATACAGTATAATAGATTGCAAGAAGTACAAGTAAATCACCGTTTCACCTGGAAGGGGTGTTTGGGGCCCTGGACAGTGGGAAGGGGGGAGGTATAAGGGCATGTGTTGTATCTCCTGTGCTTGCACAGGAAGGTGCCGGGCGAAGGGGAAGGGGTGCTGGGGGTGGTAGAGGAGTGGACTAGGGTGTCGCAGAGGGAGCGGTCCCTACGGAATGCTGAAAGGGGAGGCGAGGGGAAGATGCATTTGGTGGTGAGATCACGCTGGAGGTGGCGGAAATGGCAGAGGATGATTCGTTGAATGTGGAGGCTGGTGGGGTGAAAGGTGAGGACAAGGGGAACCCTATCGTGGTTCCGGGAAGGTGGGGCAGAAGTGAGGGAGATAGAACGGACACGGTTGAGTGCCGTGTCAACCACTGTAGAGGGGAATCCTCGGTTGAGGAAAAAGGAAGACATGTCGGAAGCACTGGTGTGGAAGGTGGCATCATCGGAGCAGATGCAGCAGAGACGGAGAAACTGGGAGAATGGAAGAGAGTCCTTACAGGAAGCGGGGTGGGAGGAAGTGTTGTCCAGGTAGCTGTGGGAGTCAGTGGGCTTGTAGTGAATGTTTGTCAATAACCTATCCCCAGAGATGGAGATGGAGAAGTCAAGGAAGGGAAGGGAAGGAGATGGACCATGTGAAGGAAGGGTGGAAATTGGAAGCAAAGTGAATGAAATTTTCTAGTTCAGGGCGAGAGCAGGAGACGGCACTGATACAATCATCAATGTACCAGAAAAAGAGGTGAGGGAGGGGACCCGAGTAGGACTGGAACAAAGAGTGTTCCACATATCACACGAAAAGGCAGGCATAGCTAGGACCCATGCGGGTACCCAAAACAACACCTTTGATTTGGAGGAAATGAGTGGAGTCAAAGGAGAAGTTGTTCAATGTGAGAACAAGTTCGGCCAGGCGGAAGAGGGTGGTGATGGATGGGGACTGGTTGGGCCTCTGTTCAAGGAAGAAGCGGAGCGGCCTCAGGCCATCCTGGTGGGGGATGGAGGTGTAGAGGGATTGTACATCCATAGTGAAAAGGAGGCGGTTGGGGCCGGGAAACTGGAAACTATTAAAGTGGCGGAGGGCGTCGGAAGAGTCACGGATGTAGGTGGGAAGAGGCTGGACAAGGAGGAAAAAATAGAGTCGAGATAGGAAGAGATAAGTTCCGTGGGGCAAGAACAGGCTGAAACGATGGGTCTACCAGGACAGTCCTGTTTGTGGATCTTGGGAAGGAGGTAGAAGCGGGCTGTGCGGGGTTGGGGAACTATGAGGTTGGCGGCCGTGGAGGGGAAGATCTCCAGAGGCGATGAGGTCAGTGACTGCCTTGGAAATGGTGGCTTGATGTTCGGTAGTGGGATCATGGTCCAGGTGGAGGTAGGAGGAGGTGTCGGAGAGTTGGCGTTCAGCTTCCGCTAGGTAGAGGTCGGTTCGCCAAACAACAACAGCACCACCCTTGTCAGCAGGTTTAATGACAATGTCGGGGTTGGATCTGAGAGAATGGAGTGCTGCAAGTTCAGAGGGAGGTAGGTTGGAGTGAGTGAGGGGAACAGAGAAATGGAGACGGCCGATGTCACGACAGCAGTTTGCAATGAAAAGATCTAGAGAGAGTAAGAGGCCAGAGAGAGGGGTCCAGGTAGAACGAGAATTCTGAAAGCAGGAGAAAGGGTCAGCCGTGCAAGGGGGGGGGAGGGGGAAAGACTCCTGGCCAAAGAAGTGGGCACGGAAGCGAAGGTGGCGGAAAAAGAGCTCAGCATCATGCCGAGCTCGAAATTCATTGAGGTGGGGGTGTAAGGGGATGAAGCTCAGGCCTTTGCTGAGGACTGATCGTTCGGGGTCAGAGAGTGGACGGTCAGAGGGGATAGTGAAAATGCAGCAGGGGGTGAGATTGGGAGAAGGGGGGTCAGAGGAAAGTGAAGGGGAAGAAGGTTCCGGAGGGGCGTTGGTGTTCAAGAGTTGATGAAGCTTGCGATCCTTGACATCAGAAAGGAAGAAAAAAAGTTTTTTGTTGAAGCGTCCGATGAGTCGAAGGATGAAATGGAACTGTGGATCGGACAGCTTTGAGATAGAGTGCGTCGGTGCTGCTGAAGAGAGAATTATATATTGGCCTTGGAGGGGGTACAGTGCAGATTCACCAGAATCATACCAAGGCTTAAAGGATTAAATTATGAGGACAGGTTGTATAACTTGATTTGTATTGCCTTGAGTTTTCTCTGGTGGGGGAATCCAGAACAAGGGGCATAATCTTAAAATTAGAGCTAGGCCAGTTAGGAGTGAAATCAGGAAGCACTTTTTCACATGAAGGATTGTGGAAATCTGGAACTGGCTCCCCAAAAGGCTGTAGTGTTGGGTCAATTGAAATGTTCATGACTGAGATTGATAGAGTTTTGTTAGGTAAGGGTATCAAGGGATATGGAGCATAGGCGGGTAAATGGAGTTGTGGTAGAGGTCAGCCATGATCTAATTGAATGATGAAGCGGGCTTCAGGGCTTGAATGGCCTACACCTTTCCTACGTTCCCATGAAACCAAGTAGAGATAGGAGTCTCCACACTCAGAACAGTTTATAAAGTCCAGAAGGCCCAGTGGACCCCTGAATGTTCTTTACTCCAGGCTTGGCTCGACACTGGAACTAATATTCCATTGAGCTGTTGAGCCAAATCAGTATGAAACAGCTTCCTCCAGGGACTTCAAACTGCTTCAATCTGGAGTTCGAGGCTGGGATTTTCCACTTTAGTGGAATCCTGGCACATCTTCAACTGGATGAGAATTCCCCGGCTGATTTTCTACAGTCAGAATCAATTAATTAATGCCTATGGGCTCCCAGCGGAATTCCTGTCTCCATTGGGAAGCCCATCTCAGGGGAGGGAGAAAAATCATTGCAGTAGGACTCCGTGCTGCCTGTCTCTGGAGCAGCTGAAGGGAATTGTAAAATTTTTGGAAAAGTTTTGAATTTACAAGGCTCAATTCAATTCCCTGTGGGCCAGTTTAACATTGAAAATCCCCACTCCTACCCTCTCCATATGCCATAACTGTCTTAGAAGCTAGGGGTTCCTTGCACCCAGTGTTGCTTTGGCACACACAACAGATAATGCAATGGATGACATAGTCCTGTCATTTAGATGTCGTTTCAAAGAGCCTGCCCATGTTTAGGCACATATATTCTACATTAACCTATTAGTTCCACCAGAAAATTCTGGAAATGCCTGGAGAGTGTTTGATCCAGCAGAACAACTCTCAAAGAATTTCAAGTCCCAGCCCACTGGAGTTGTGCCAAAGAGGTAGCGAATCACCAGCGTCAAATCCCGCCCATACTGTCACACTTGTGTGGCTACAACATCTCCACAGGATTATGCTGTGTAAACTTTTGTTCACATTTATAAATCAGAGAAAGGATAAACCTTTTCAAAAGCAAATTGTGTTTCCTGAACAAATGTTATACTTGCACGCAGTTTACACTTCCACTCAAACATTCCCATTTATTTAAGTGTAAATATGTCTAATTTGTGTTTTCTCATAATCGCTAACCTTTTAATTAGTAATCTAATTAAATTGGTTTAACACCCCATTATTCACCAATTCAGTTTTCACAAAACATGTGCTAGTTAGTTGATCTTATTGGCAGCACTGATTGTGACAATATTAATATGCTGCCGGGTGCACAGCCAATGCAAATATTGATTTTGTGTTCACACACAGGCCTTAGACCACACCATTGATAACACTGCCTTGATAACACTGGGTTTACACCACTGGTCTTGAGCTTTTTTTGTAACCAGGGTGGAAATAGCTTTTCAAAATTCTGCGAACGGTCACAGACCTGAAACGTTAACTCTGTTTCTCTCTCCACAGATGTTGCCTGACCTGCTGAGTATTTCCAGCATTTCCTATAAGGCTATTTCTTATCTGCTGTTTAGTTGTAAATAGGTTTAAATTAAAACAAGCATACTAACGCACCATCAACATGCACACTCGGTTACTAAATAAAATAAGCCTGGGAATTATATTGTGCGATGTATGAACATTTACTCCTAGAATATTCTTCTGTGTGCTATTGTAACAGAAGCATTGTTCTGTTTATTTTACAGCTTTTGCACCATTACACACAGAAGCACATTTATATCTCACATATTACAGGACAAATCTTGCATGTGCTTAGCTATGCCCTTTTGGAAAATTTCTGAAAACATTCAGGTCAGTCAACAACTATAGGGAAAAAAAAAAGTTCATGTTCCAGGTGTAGACCCTGTGGACTAGAAATTCGGCTCCTTTGTGCCTGCCATTAGTGTCTCCGGGGGCGCTAATGGGGCGCAAAGGGCTATCGCCCCACCGGGGGGGGCAAAAAAGCGCCTCCTGAGAAATTCGGCGGGGCATTGCTGAGGCGCTACTCGATAGCGGCGCGCCCCCACTAGACATCATCGTTGTGCGCCACAACCCCTTAGCATGCCACTACATCCCCTTACCGCCCCGCGGCAGAAATTCAGCTGCACCCCACGAGCGATGTCAGCGCCAGCCTTGCGGATCACGAACCGGGCTGACCTCTGCTCGCGAGGCGGTATTTAAAGGGAAGGTGCAACTGTGACCCTCGCCGCCATTTTCTTTTTTTGGTCGGCCCTCTGTGGTATGTTGTTGCGTAGTCCTGGCCGCCATCGCGCAGATCGGCACCGCGTCTCGGCACCAGACTGCTGCCATGGCACCACGCCGCCCTGGTGGCCTAGTGTGGGCCATTGGAGACCCTGCAGTGTGTGCAGCGGCCTTTCCCTTTAACTGATGGGGAGGGGCGTTGAAACATGGCAGCACTCCATGACGCCTCCGCGGAGCGCTGCTGATCGCACCCTGACATCGCCTCGGTTACCTCCGCAACAGGAAGTGAAATGCCTGAGATTGCGCTCCACTTCCTGGGCGGGGTGATAAGGCAAATTTAGCAGCCGTGGCGGTACTTCCACGCCCGGTGCTAATGTCCGGCCTTAACTCGGTTACCGTTACTGCCCCCAAACGGGGCATAACCGAATTTCGCACCCTTTGACTTTCCTCTCAATTCCCCTTGTTCTGTTCTTTTTCTAAATGCTGTTCAACTGTAATTTCTTCCAGTTCTGATGAAGGGTCTACACTGGAAATGAAAAACTTTTGTTCTCTCGACTTGCTCAATTTCCAGCTTCTACACTTGTTTTGGTTTTTGCAAGGTTTCAGATCATTTTTACTCTTATCTGAAAAGAGAATAAGATTTATTTTCCAAGATCTTAAAATATTTATAAAAAGGTTCTTATATAGTTCATATATTTTCTGGTAGGCACAAATTTTACATTGTAGCATACTTCTCCAATTTGAGTGTAACCAAGGGACGAGGCAGTGAGCAATCTATCTTTTGCTGCTGCATTGAAACTTGACACCTAGTTTGATAGATCAAATTGTAAAGTGCATTGAAATGGCCTTGTGTGTCCTTAACTGAGAAGTACCCACATTCACATGGTAATTTCCTTTGCCTTTTAGAGTTTGTACACAAATGATAAAAGCACTAACATTCTCTCAAACCTTTTTGACACCACTGTTGATCATCAATCGAAATGGTGACAACAACATGCTCAGGTTATGATTTGAGGTGTTAGGATGATGTGTCCCTAGAGCTCTTGTATGCTTTACTACTCAGACACAAGAGGCAGATGTGACCACATTTAATACAGATTAATTGCAGTCTGATTGACACTTTTGAGGCTTTTACTCTACTATAGTGCAGCCAACAGCAAATATGCTGTTCTCCACTGGGTGCATTCACTAATCTAAATGTCCTGATCTCTATTGTTCAGACAACAGTATAGGCCCGCATTATACTGGGCCTACTGATCTGGCACCTCTGCTCTTGCATCACTAAATGCACCAAAGTAATTGACACAAAAAAAACTCAGCAGTCAAAACAACTGCATACTGCACTCATAGAAAGCACAGCTTTGATGCTGCCCTTTTCAGAAATAAACCAAATTTCTCATCTTTTGGCAAAGGATCTTAAGGCTTTTGCAGCTGTAAGCATCACATTTTGCAATTGTGTCATTAAGTGTTGATTCTCAGTTGGAGCCCCTCCCTCACAGCAGAGAATGGAGACAACCTTTAAATATAAATGGGAGAGAGTGTGGCACATGACGCTTATCCTCTCAAAAAACAGATTAACATTAACCCCCAATATAAAATCACCTGTTAAAATATCTTTCATTTTTCTTTTCCCTTTTCTACTATGTAGCATCAAAGCACTGGGGCTAACCTTTGTGTGTGGCATATATATCAGGTGGATGGGGCGCCCATTCCGCACACCCAATGATGTCGCCTGGAGGTCCAGTTGATTTTCATGATTGGGTCTCATTTGAATTGCCACAAGATAAAAGTGTCATGGCAACTGCCAGAAAAGTAGGTATAGATCTGCATCATGTGCGGCTGGTGATTACACACCAGCTGTGCATTAATGAAATGCAAGCAGTTACGATTCATAGCAGTGAGCTCATTTGCATGGTGATGTGTTTACAATAAATGATGCCATGGACTTGGGGAAGCCTGCAATCTGCACAAACCTCAGAGCCCTATCCTGCTGTTCCTGGATGTCCAGCAAGAACACTGGCTGCCTAAATGAAACCCCACTCAAAAATCACAACGGGTGGTCCTCTGGTGATAGGTTGTGATTTCTTTTTGATTTTTGTGCCACCCTATTTCACACCAAAAATGGAGCGGAAGGGAGATGAAAATTGGCCCCACTATATCTTAGTGGTGTCCACTTTGGTGAATGACCAAACTCAATTTTTTCCTCATGTCCAAAGAAAATGTAAAACAGATATATTGCAAAATGTTTCTTTATTCAGAAGATAGATAGCTGGAATAATTTACCAAAGTTGAGGGCATTTAGTGCAGTTGGACCCCAGGCTAGGTGAATTGAACTAGTCAATAGTCTGAAAAGCCTTCTCTCAGGTTTGACTTTTCTTATGATTTTGTATCTGTTTCCTGAATTCTAGCTTGATGTCACAGTTCTTTAGATTTCTTTTCAGTGTTTCCTTATTATGAATTAACTGTTCTCATGGGAACAGCTGTCCTCTTTCAGCTGGGAATAGAGGTTATTTTTGGCCATTTGGGACTCAGTCTGCTATGCCAGTACCTCAGTGTATGGGATATTTTCTTGCCCTCTGATGTTAAAGAGGCTGCAGAAGTAGAAATCTTAAAGAATTTGATATGGCCTCTGTCCAAATCATACAACCATAAATAAAATTATCTTTCTTGA
Source organism: Somniosus microcephalus (assembly GCF_052327205.1). Taxonomy (NCBI): domain Eukaryota; kingdom Metazoa; phylum Chordata; class Chondrichthyes; order Squaliformes; family Somniosidae; genus Somniosus; species Somniosus microcephalus. The sequence continues at coordinate 87,578,207 of NC_141000.1, forward strand.
GCTTGATCTTGATTTTTGGTCCATTTTCATCCCATATGTACTTTCACAAACACAGCATGTTTGCAACCATCCTAAACTAATGCAAATGAATTTTCATCCAGAAAATTAATACCTTATGTAACCATCATAGCAAATAATAACTGATTACAAAAAATACATTTGGAATAGGCTTCTAGCTGGTAAATTACTTCTACTTGCCTAATACTTATACTGCCATAACACTTCATTGTCCTTCTGATCCATTCTAAATGCACAAGAAATGCCTCATTACTAAGCAAGACTGGGAAGGCTCTAAGATCTGAACCATCAACTGACTAACTTCTGTTTCTTCACAAATGTTGCCTGATCTGCTGAGTATTTCCAGCTTTTTTCTGTTTTTGATTTCCAGCATCTGCAGTATTTTGCTTTTTGTTTCAATTAAGTGGTTTGTAGCATTTGTTCAAGTGTTGGATGAACCTTACTGACCTTATGATCGATTTTGCACCCATGATTCCCGTAGGTGAGAATAGACAGACTCTTCCAGCAATGCAGCCCGAACTCTTCCATTCCCTTCCCCCCCCCCCTCTGCTGAAACGATTCTCAGGATATTGAATCATGGAATCAAAGATTTACAGCACAGGAGGCCGCCATTTGGCCCATCTTGTCTGTGCCGGCTGAAAAAGAGCTATCCAGCCTAATCCCACTTTCTAGTTCTTGGTCCATAGCTCTATAGGTTACGGCACTTCAAGTGCCTATCCAAGTACTTTTTAAAATGCTATGAGGGTTTCTATATTTAAAAAGGGAGATATAGATTTCTAGACACAAAAGGCATCAAGGGGTATGGGGGAAAGAGAGCGGGAATATGGTATTGAGATAGAGGATCGGCCATGATCATATTGATCATGGGCAGCACGGTGGCATAGTGGTTAGTACTGTTGCCTCACAGCGCCAGGGACCCGGGTTCGAATCCGGCCTCGGGTGACTGTGCAAACTCCACACAGACATTCTCCCCGTGTTTGCGTGGGTTTCCTCCAGGTGCTCCGGTTTCCTCCCACAGTCCAAAGATGTGCGGGTTAGGTTGATTGGCTATGATAAAGTGACCCTTAGTGTTAGGGGGATTAAATACGTGGGGTTACGGGGATAGGGTGGGATATGTGTTGGTGTAGGGGTTACAGGGATTGGGTGGGATATGTGTCGGTGCAGGCTCGATGGGCTGAAATGGCCTCTATCTGCACTGTGGGGTTTCTGTGATTCTGTGAATGGCAGAGCAGGCTCGAAGGGCCGAATGGCCTACTCCTGCTCCTATTTTCTATGTTATGTTTCTGCCTCTACCACCCTTTCAGGCAGTATGTTCCAGACCCACCCCTTGGGTGAAAAAAGTTCTCCTCAACTCCCCTCTAATCCTTCTACCAATTGCTTTAAATTACTTTATACTAAAATACTGGGTGCGTGTAATGTAATAAAAAAATGCAGAAATAGTTTGGCCTCTAAAATATAGAACACCAGAGACATCTTCTCTGGTTTGACCACATTTTGAGCAGCAGGTCTCAGCTCCCAGTGGCGGTGCGGTCACATGCCACACCTGTTTGGCGAGCGGGGAGAGAGCTTCTATTGTGAAAGCTCACAACAAACCGGTTCAGGCAGAGCGAGAGAGAAAAAACACTAACCAGAAGGCGGAGATAAACCGGCCACGCAGTCTGTTACCGGGGTTCCTCGGGATCTGCAGGCGGAAAGCGTTGCTGAAACCAAAGGGCACCAACTTGCGATGAGTTTGGAAAAGTGAAGCAACCGGCCGGAGAATTTTCAGGAGGAGTCGGAAGAAAGTGGCAATGAACAAACTCGCCGTCTGCATCGTGTTCTCCGTCACCCAAACAGGTAAGAAAAGCGGTGGAGAGAAATTTTGCCAGCTGTCTTTTGCCAGCCAGCTATTGGGGGAACATTGTGGCCTCGCTGTTTTAATTAATTTTCATAAATAATGTTTTACCCGAGCGCGCCTGCGTACTAGGGCATACAAACAGGTGAGTTGGGAGTGGATCCCATTTTAAAGCTCAGACCTTCAAAAGGTAACCTCTTCATTCAGGGCGCGGCGGCCAGTTTTATAGTAACGAGTATTTTAGTTAATGTTGAGTGGCTAAACGGGACCAATCTCTCGATTGATTGGGTAAATTGGATGTATTTGAGAGGATTTGTGGGGCTTTTATTGGGCAAACGACAATCCAGCGCCAAAGCGGAAGAATGGCTCCAATCCTGTAAACGGTTACTCTAGAAAAGTCCCTTTTTTTCCAAAAAAAAACCTGACAACTATTTTTAGTGAGTAAAATGGTGTCGTTTTTAAAGTGACTTCCTATTTGGTGGGGTAGGAGAGTTCTTGAACTGGCCCAATATGTAAGGTGTATTAGAGCAGCTTGGGTGGACTCCTTTCTTTATTGCTTCTCCCATACCTGAGTTACAGGTACTGCGCAATACAGTGTGTCTAACCACTCCATGCACAGGGTAGTGCTAAATCGTTTCATCAATATCTGGGATGGCTTATTCAGAGATTTTTTAAAAAGTGTTAGTGGAGAAGTTTAAATACCCAGATCCCTGGAGGATTATTCAATCCTTATCCGCATGCCCAAAAGCACTTTTAAAAATTGTGATTTTAAATCATACAATTTTTTTTAACAAACAAAAGTACCCAATTTCCATTATAGACTCTTTCATCCCCCCCATTCTTTTACCCCCCAGTACTAATATGAGAAGTGTCTCTGATCATGGATTTCGGTATCTGCTTCTATGTGGATCCTGTAAGATGAGTACCAGATTCTTGCACTTCACCCTGCTTTTTGGCTAGCTACAATACTCTTGCTAGGATTTGTTGCCTTCTGAAGGATTTTCTCCAAGGTGGTTTGCTGGATTATTTTTGGCCTTCCATGCTTCCCTTTTCCATTCAAATACCACATTTCGCAGTTTGATGTGGTAGTTTGGACTCCTGTTTAGTGACCAAATGACCTAACCAAATGAAATGTTTTTGCAATGCAAGCTGACTTTCTGGTACGTACTTTACTCTTTCTTGAGTTTGTCACTTTGTTAATATCATCCTGCATAAATAGGAACACAGAACAAGAATAGGGCATTCAGTCCCTCGAGCCCTCTCTTGGATCATGGCTGAGTGTTTTGCAAAGATCTTTCATGTCAAAAATGTCAACTTTCTTTTCTGTAGCTTGTCATTGCCAGGTTTCTGTTCAACATATTTTAAATATTATCAGGACTGTATTGAAATACAATAACAACAGATAAAACATTGCTTTTGTATTTCGGTATAGTCCTGGTAGTTTGATATAAATGAAGGCGTTGTCTGATATCCATAATCAATCTTTTGATTTGCATTGTGTCTGCAGGTCAAGGACGTCAGTCTGTTTGGAGTTACTGATGTAGTTTCACTCTTCCTGTACAATTGTATTTCAGCGCTCCAGCTTTTTAGTCAAGTGTAAATGCTGAAAACCTCATCAGTATTTATGCATTTTTACTTCAAGTAATATTGTAAATGCTTGAAGCTGTAACTATTGAAATGATGAATCCAATCTTTTTACATCGTGTTAATGTACATTCTATGCTTTATGCAGGAAAGGGCCTTATCATGATTTTTATTTGATTAACATCATCATGGTTATAAAGGAAACTTGGCTCACAGGTGGCATTGCTTTGTGCCTTTCTGAAGCCTTGCTCCCTGGTTATATTTTTCTACAATCTGCCCCACCCAAACTGCCATAGTGGTGATATGACCCTTATCACCAAATCACACTTTAGTCTCTCTTCTACCCCCCCCCCCTTTCCTCTGGTACCTTCTCCTTCAAGCACCTAACTTTGTTCCACCCCGCATTTCTCTTTCTAAAATCCTTGTTCTCCACAACCAGCCCCCCCCCCCCCCCCCCCCCCCCAAGCACCTCCACGAGTTTCACCCTACTTTCCTCCCTCAACTGCTGAACTGAGAGACTGCTCATCCTTGATGATTTTAATCTCCATTTGAACTCATCTTGCCCTCTTCTCAGATTTTACTGTACTCCAGACCTCCCTCAACCTCTCCCTCCATATAAACTCTCCTACCCATATTCATAGACATCCCCTTGACCCTGCCGTTTCACATGGCTTCTTTACTCACATCATCTTGACGACAGGCATTTTCGACCACTTTCTTGATCCCTCACTGTCCACATTCCCCTACCACTTTCCAGTTCCACTTCCTTCTGTGTCCACTCCAGGAGCAAACTCTTCCTCTTTCTCTCCCCACCGCCACCGCCCCCCCCCCCCCCCCACAAAAGGCACTTACAATGGCACTTTCAAACTCTCAGCTGTCTAGCCTTTAGCCCTCGGTTTGCCATGATACTTTTGCAGCTGTCAATCTGCTCAACCACCCCCTCGCCTCCACATTTGATGCCTTTGTCCTCAGTACAATCTTTACATTGGTAGTTCCCCCTAACATACCTTCCATCTGATGGATTCCCATCAAGTTCAAAGGGCGCAGACTTGAACGTACCTGGATAGCTAAACCAGTCATACACTATCGCCAGATCTGGCTGAGCCACGTTAAGTCCTATAAGGCTTTCTTTCTTCTGCCAAAACCATTCACCACTCTAAGATCATGCTGAAGAGTAAAAATAACCCCTGGCTTTTTTCTGCTACAAACCATCTCCTTAAACCCCTCTCCCTTTCCCCTCTTTCCTGTCCTCTCCAACAACAAGTTCGAGGAGCATGGACTTCTGTCACTTAAGATTGAGACCATCCATTCAGTTGCCTCTGTCCCCCCACCCCCACCCCACCTTCCTTCACCTTGCCCATCAACCCAAGACTACCCCCCTGCCCTAGCCATGAGCCCATGTCTTTCTCTAGTTTTCTCCCATCTTCCCCATGCCCTCTTCAAGCCCATCTTGCCCATGAGACTCACCTCCTGCTTGCTTGACCCAATTCCCATTAACTCCTGACCACCCAACTTCCCTTCCTGGTATCCATGCTAACATTGTAAGTAGTTCCCTTTCCTCAGGTAATGTCCCCCACCCTTTCAAACCACCATCATCATCACCCCGCCCCCTGCCCCTCCTCAAAAATCCTACCATTGACTTCTCTATCCTTACAAACTTCCATCTCATCTTCAACTCCCTTTCCTCTCAAGTCCTTGAACATATTGTCGCCTCCCAAATCCGTGCCCATCTTTCTTGCAACTCCATGTTTGAATCTCTCTCTTTAGTGAGGTTTCTACCTCTACCACAGCACTGAAAGGACCCTAATTAAAATCAAAAATACCCCCTTTGACTGTGGTACATGATCCCTCCTTGTACTTCTCAACCTCTCTGCAGCCTTTGACACCATCGATCATGCCATCCTACTCCAATGCCCCTCCTTCACTGTCCAGCAGCGTGGGACTGCTGAAGTTTGGTTCCACTTTTACCTATCCAGTCATAGCCAGAGTACCTGCAGCAATGGCTTCTCTTCCCACCGTTAACTCTGGGGTCCCCCAACGATCTATCCATGGCCCCTTCTTCATGTTGCCTCTTGGTGACCTCATCCGAAGAGGTCAGGTTCCACATGTATGGTTACGATACACAGCGCTACCGCTATGCAACCTCTCTCGACTCCTCCACTCTCACCTCAGGCAAAAGGTTGTGGATTCAAGTCCCACTCCGGAGACTTGAGCACAAAACTCTAGGCTGACACTCCAGTGCAGTACTGAGGGAGTGCTGCATTGTCCGAGGTGCTGTCTTTCGGATGAGACGTTAAACCGAGGCCTTGGCTCTTGGGAGTTGTAAAAGATCCCACGGTACTATTTCGAAGAAGAGCATGGAGGTGTCCTGGTCAATATTTATCCCTCGCTCAATCAACATCACTAAAACAGATTATCTGGTCATTATCACATTGTCATTTGTGGAACCTTGCTGTGCACAAATTGGCTGCTGTGTTTCTTGTATTACAACAGTGACTACGCTTTAAAAGTATTTCATCATTAGCTGTAAAGCGCTTTGGGTTGTCATGAAAGGTGTTATATAAATGCAGGTCTTTTTCTACATTGCCTCTTATCAGACTGCTTGTTCGACATCCGTTCCTGGATGAGCTGTAATGTCCTCCACTTAAACATTAGGAAGACTGAAGCCATCGTCTTCGGCCTCTCGCCACAAACTCCGACCCTCGCCATTGATTCCATCCCTTTCCCTGTCTTGGGTTGCGGTTCAACCGAAGTGTCCTATTTGACACTGAGCTGAGCTTCTGATATCCTCTCCTTCACAAAGACCATCTATTTCCACCACCATAACATTGCCTAACTCTGCCTTTGCCTCAGCCCAACTGCTACTGAAACCCTCATCCATGCCTTTCTCACCTCCAGAGATTACTATTCCAATGGTCTGTTGGCCTCCTGTCATCCACCCTGCATAAACTTCAGCTCATCCAAAACTCTGCTGCCCATACCCTCTCCTGCACCAAGTTCTGCTCACCCATAAGCCCTGTGTTCATTGACCTACATTGGCTCCTGTGCCTCCAGCAGCTCAAATTTAAGATTCTCATCCTTTAGTTTAAATCCCTACATGGTGTCACCCCTCCATATCTCTGTAATCCTCTCTAGCTCTACAACCCTCCAAGAGGTCTGAGTTCATTTAACTCTGGCCTCTTGTGCACCCCCACTCCCTTTGCCCCACTATCGGCGACTGCACTTTCAGCCGTCTAGACCCTGAGCACTGGAATTACCTGTCTAAACATCTCGACCTCCCCCTCCTTTTTTAAGACCCTCCTTATAACCCACCTCCTAAACAAACTTAATATAATAGCAAAATACTGCGGATGCTTATTTTCAGCATTTTCTGTTGTTATTCCTAAACAAACTTGTCTGCACGATTCGAAGAAAAGCTGGGGAGTTATCCCGGGTGTCCTGGCTGATATTTATCCCTCAACCAATGTCAACCGATTATCTGGTAATTATCTCATTGCTGTTTGTGGAATCTAGCTATGCACAAATTGGCTGGTGCGTTTCCCTACATTCCAACAGTGACTACACTTCAAAAAGTACTTAATTCATTGTAATGCGCTTTGGGATGTTCTGAGGTCGTGCAAGGCACTTTATAAATGCAAACGACGTCCACATCCCATGAACAAATAAAAAATTATTTCTTTCTTTTCCTATCTCTGTTTGAACCTGCTATGAAACCATGGGCTTTGTTGTGGATGGGATTTATATAATGGCAGTGGTTTCAAGCAATCTGATGTGTTGCATGAGTGCTGGGAAGGCTAAAGTGTTGTCATACTAGTATGACACTACTGCCATTCTTCACCATTCCAATCATAGAAAAAGGCAGCATAAAAAACACTGTCAAAAGGACATCCATGAAATATTACAATAGAACATAAGAAATATGAGCTGGAATTGGCCATTGGGCCTTCAAGCCTGCTCTGCCATTCAACAAATCATGGCTGATCTTCTACCTCAATTCCACCTTCCCGTACTATCCCCATATCCCTTAATTCCCTTCGTTCCCAAAAATGTATCGATCTCTGTCTTGAATATACTCAACGAATGAGCATCTACAGCTCTCTGGGGTACACAATTCCAAAGATTCACAACTCTTTGAGTGAAGAAATTTCTCCTCATCTCAGTCCTAAATAGCCGACCCCTTATTCTGAGACTGTGACCCCGTGTTCTAGATTCCCCAGCCAGGAGAAACATTTTCCCAGCATTAACCCTGTCAAGCCCCTTAAGAATTTTACATGTTTCAATTAGATCATCTCTCTTCTAAACCCTAAGGAATATAGGCCTAGTCTACTCAATCTCTCCTCATAGGGCAATCCCCTCATCCCAGGAACCAGTCTAGTGAACCTTCACTGCACTCCCTCTAAGGCAAGTATGTCTTTCTTTAATAAGGAGACCAGAACTGTACACAGTACTCCAGGTGTGGCCTCACTAATGCCCTGTATAATTGTATTACAACTTTACTCTTATACTCAGCAGCAGTCAACTTCCTGGCACCAGGGGTGGCTCTGCTGCACAGGACGGGAGGAATAAGAGGGGTAGAGCTATAGTAATAGGGGATTCTATTGTAAGGGGAATAGATAGGCGTTTCTGCGGCTGCAAACAAGACTCCAGGATGGTGTGTTGCCTCCCTGGTGCAAGGGTCAAGGATGTCTCAGAGCGGCTGCAGAACATCTTGGAAGGGGAGGGTGAACAGCCAGTTGTCCTGGTGCATATAGGTACCAACGATATAGGTAAAAAGCGGGATGAGGTCCAAAAAGCGGAATATAGGGAGTTAGGAGGTAAATTTAAAAAATAGGACCTCAAAGGTAGTAATCTCAGGATTGCTACCAGTGACACGTGCTAGTCAGAGTAGAAATAGAAGGACATTTCAGATGAATCTATGGCTAGAGGAATGGTGCAAGGGGGAGGGATTCAAATTCCTGGGATATTGGAACCGGTTCTGGGGGACGTGGGACCAGTTCAAACTGGACGGTTTGTACCTGGGCAGGGCTGGGACCGATGTCCTAGGGGGAGTGTTTGCAAGTGCTCTGGGGGAGGGTTTAAACTAAAATGGCAGGGGGTTGGGAACCTGAGCAGGGGGGCAGAGGAAAGGGAAACGAGGATAAAAGCAAAAGATAGGAAGGAGACAAACAAAAGTGGCAGTCAGAGAAATCAACGGTTTAAATCAAACATGGCCATAGTAAATAATAATTCTAATAGGTCTACGAGCGTTAAAAAAACAAGCCTGAAGGCTTTGTGTCTTAATGCAAGGAGCATTCGTAATAAGGTGGATGAATTAGCTGCGCAAATAGAGGTAAACAAATATGATTTGATTGGGATTATGGAAACATGGCTCCAGGGTGGCCAAGGCTGGAAACTCAACATCCAGGGGTATTCAATATTCAGGAAAGATAGGCAAAAAGGAAAGGGAGGTGGGGTAGCATTGCTGGTTAAAGAAGGGATTAACACAATTGTAAGGAAGGATATTAGCTCTGATGATGTGGAATCTGTATGGGTAGAACTGAGAAATACCAAGGGGCAGAAAACATTAGTGGGAGTGGTATATAGACCTCCAAACAGTAATGCGGAGGTTGGGGATGGCATTAAAAGGGAAATTAGAGAAGCGTGCAATAAGGGCACAGCAGTCATCATGGGTGACTTTAATCTACATATAGATTGGGCTAACCAAATTAGTAACAATACTGTGGAGGAGGAATTCCTGGAGTGTTTAAGGGATGGTTTCCTGGACCAATATAAGAACATAAGAAGTAGGAGCAGGAGTAGGCCATACGGCCCCTCGAGCCTGCTCCGCCATTCAGTAGGATCATGGCTGATCCGAACCTAGACACACGTCCACTTCCCTGCCCGCTCCCCGTAACCCCTAATTCCCTTATCAGCTAGGAAACTGTCTATCTCTGTTTTAAATTTATTTAATGTCACAGCTTCCACAGCTCTCTGAGGTAGCAAATTCCATAGATTTACTACCCTTTGAGTGAAGAAGTTTCTCCTCATCTCAGTTTTGAAAGGGCAGCCCCTTATTCTAAGATTATGCCCCCTATTTCTAGTCTCACCCATCAGTGGAAACATCCTCCCCGCATCCACCCGATCAAGCCCCCTCACAATCTTGTATGTTTCGATAAGATCACCTCTCATTCTTCTGAATTCCAATGAGTAGAGGCCCAACCTACTCAACCTTTTCTCATACGTCAACCCCCTCATCTCCGGAATCAACCGAGTGAACCTTCTCTGAACTGCCTCGAGCGCAAGTATATCTTTTCTTAAATATGGAAACCAAAACTGTACGCAGTATTCCAGGTGTGGCCTCACCAGTACCCTGTATAACTGAAGCAAGACTTCCCTGCTTTTATACTCCATCCCTTTTGCAATAAAAGCCAAGATTCCATTGGCCTTCCTGATCACCTGCTGTACCTGCATACTAACCTTCTGTGTTTCATGCACCAGGACCCCCAGTCGAGGAACCAAACAGAGATCAGGCCATCTTAGACTGGGTATTATGTAACGAGAAAGGATTAATTAGCAATCTTGTTGTACGAGGCCCCTTGGGTCGGAGCGATCATAATATGATCGAATTCTTCATTAAGATGGAGAATGAAGTAGTCGACTCAAGAGACTAGGGTCCTAAATTTAAATAAAGGAAAGTACGATGGTCTGAGGCGCGAGTTGGGTAGGATTGATTGGGGAATGTCACTCAAAGGGTTGACGGTGGATAGGCAATGGCAAACATTCAAAGACCGCATGGATGAACTACAGAATTTGTTCATCCCAGTTTGGCATAAAAATAAAACAAAAAAGGTGACTCAACTGTGGCTAACAAGGGAAATTAGGGATAGCATAAGATCCAAGGAGAGGACATATAAATTGGCCAGAAAAAGCAGTAAACCTGAGGATTGGGAGCAGTTTAGGATTCAACAAAGGAGGACAAAGGGATTAATTAAGAAAGGGAAAATAGAATGAGAGTAAGCTTGCAGGGAACATAAAAACTGACTGTAAAAGCTTTTATAGATATGTGAAGAGAAAAAGATTGGTGAAGTCAAGTGTAGGTCCCTTGCAGTCAGAATCAGGAGAATATATAATGGGGAACAAAGAAATGGCTGACCAATTAAATACATATTTTGGTTCTGTCTTCACAAAGGAGGACACAAATAACCTTCCAGAGATGTCGGGGAACATAGGGTTTGATGAAAGGGAGGAACTGAAAGAAATCAGTATTTGTAGGGAAATGGTGTTGGGGAAATTGATGGGATTGAAGGCCGATAAATCCCCAGGGCCTGATAATCTACATCCTAGGGTACTTAAGGAAGTGGCCCTAGAAATAGTTGATGCTTTGCTGATCATCTTCCAGCATTCGATGGAATCTGGAACAGTACCCATGGATTGGAGGGTAGCTAATGTTACCCCACTATTCAAAAAAGGTGGTAGAGAGAAAACGGGGAATTACAGACCGGTAAGCCTAACATCGGTATTGGGGAAAATGCTAGAGTCCATTATAAAAGATGCAATAGCAGAGCACTTGGAAAACAGTGACAGGATCGGACAAAGTCAACATGGATTTACAAAAGATAAATCGTGCTTGACTAATCTACTGGAATTTTTTGAGGATGTAACTGGTAGAATAGATAAGGGAGAACCAGTGGATGTGGTGTATTTGGACTTTCAGAAGGCTTTCAATAAGTCCCGCATAAGAGATTAGCGTGTAAAGTTAAGGCACATGGGATTGGGGGCAAGGTATTGACTTGGATAGAGAACTTGTTGGCAGACAAAGAAAAGAGTTGGAATAAACAGGTCTTTTTCTGAGTGGCAGGCAGTGACTAGTGGGGTACCGCAGGGATCGGTCCTTGGACCCCAGCTATTCACAATATATATTAATGATCTTGACAAGGGAACTAGATGTAATATCTCCAAATTTGCAGACGACACAATGCTGGGTGGGCGTGTGTGCTGTGAGGAGGATGCCGAGAAACTCCAGGATGATTTGGACAGGTTGGGTGATTGGGCAAAAGCATAGCAGATGCAATATAACGTGGATAAATGTGAGGTTATCCACTTTGGTGGCAAAAACAGGAAGGCAGATTATTATTTGAATGGCAATAGATTGGGAGAAGGGGAAGTGCAACGAGACCTGGGTGTCCTTGTGCACCAGTCGCTGAAGGTAAGCATGCAGGTGCAGCAGGCGGTTAAGAAGGCAAATGGCATGTTGGCCTTCGTAGCAAGAGGGTTTGAGTACAGGAACAAGGATGTCTTGCTGCAGTTATACAGGGCCTTGGTGAGACCACATCTTGAGTATTGTGTGCAGTTTTGGTCGCCTTATCTGAGGAAGGATGTTCTTGCCATGGAAGGAGTTCAGTGAAGATTCACCAGGCTGATATCTGGGATGGCAGGAATGACGTATGAGGAAAGATTGGGTCGATTGGGCTTGTACTCCAGCGAGTACAGAAGAATGAGAGGGGATCTCATTGAAACTTATAAAATTCTGGCAGGACTGGACAGACTAGATGCAGGAAGGATGTTCCCGATGGTCGGGGAGTCCAAAACCAGGGGTCACAGTCTAAGGATAAAGGGTAGGCCATTTAGGACAGAAATGAGGAGGAATTTCTTCACCCAGAGAGTGGTGAACCTGTGGAATTCTCTACCACAGAAGGCAGTAGAGGCCAATACATTAAATATATTCAAGAAGGAGTTGGATATATTTCTTAAGGCTAAGGGGATCAAGGGGTAGTGGGAGAAAGCAGGGACCGGGTACTGAATTTGGATGATCAGCCATGATCGCATTGAATGGCGGAGCAGGCTCGCGGGGCCGAATGGCCTACTCCTGCTCCTATCTTCTATGTTTCTATACTCTAATCTCTGTAACAAAAGCTAACCTATCACTTGCTTTCCTAATTGCTTACTGTACCTGCATGTTAACGTTCTAGGATTCATGTACAAGGACACCCAGGTCCCTTTGACTGCAAACATTACCCAGTCTCTCACCATTCAAAAAATATTCTGCGCTTTTGTTTTTCTTACCAAAGTGGATAACGTCATACTTCTCCACATTGTATTCCATTTGCCATGTTCTTGCCCACTCAGTCAACCTGTCTATATCACTCTGCAGCCTCTTTGTATTCTCCTCACAGCTTACTTTCCCACCTAACTTTGTATCATCAGCAAACTTCATCTAAGTCATTAATATAGCTTGTAAATAGCCTGAAAAAGTTCTGTTTATTCCTATTCTCTGTTTTCTGTCCATTAGCCAATCCTCAATCCATTCTAATATATTCCCCCCAATCCCACGAGTCCTAATTTTGTGAAATAACCTCTTGTGTAGCACTTTATCGAATGCTTTTTGAAAATCCAACTACACTACATCCACTGGTTTCCCCCTTGTCCATCTTACTAGTTACATCTTCAAAAAACTCGAATAAAGTTGTCAAACATGATTTCCCTTTCATAAAACCATGTTGACTCTGCCTAATCATATTATGATTTTCTAAGTATCCTATTACCACGTCCCTAATAATAGATTCTAGCATTTTGCCTACTACTGATGTCAGGCTAACTGGCCTACAGTTCCTCATTTTTTTTCTCTTCCTCCTTTCTTAAATAGTGGGGTTATGCTTGCTACCTTCCAATCCTTGGGGACTGTTCTAGAATCTAGGGATTTCTAGAAGATTAATACCAGTGCATCCACTATCTCTGCAGCTACCTCTTTTAAAACCCTAGGATGGAGGTCATCAGGTCCATGGGATTTGTCACCACTTAGTCCCATTAATATCTCTAGTACTAGGTCTTTACTTATACTGATTTCTTGAAGTTCCTCATTCTCTCTAGACCCTTGGTTCCCCTTATTTCTGGAATGTTTTTTGTGTCTTCTACCGTGAAGGCCGATACAAAGTAATTGTTTAATATTTCTGCCACTTCCTTATTGCCCATTATAATTTCTCCTGTCTCTGCCTCTAATGGGCCCACGTTTACTTTCACTAATCTCTTCCTATTTACATACCTATAGAAACATTTACAATCTGTTTTTACGTCTCTTGCTAATTTACTCTCATATCTGTTGTACGGTGGGGTCCACTTTTTTTAAATGTGGAGTTACATACAGGTATCTGTGTGGTATTATCTATACTAAAGTGAACATGGAACCTGCGATAGAGGATAAAGTCTCTGCTGTTTTAAGAGTATATGTCCACTAAATTGCAATTTGGTGAGATTGATCATTCTCCAAACCTTTTCCTGTAAAGTTTCAGATTAGGATTTGTCTAATAAATTCTTAATTCATTCTGTATTTCTCTTGTCTTAAGCAGTGCCTCGATTTTTAAAGTACTCATCCTTGTTTTCAAATCCCTCCATGGCCTCGCCCCCTCCCTATCTCTGTAATCTTCTCCAGCCCTACAACCCTCTGCGATATCTCTACGCTCTTCCATTTCTAGCTTCCCCAATTTTAATCGTTCCAACATTGGTGCCTTCAGCTGCCTAGGCCCTAAGCTCTGGAATTCCCTCCTGAAACCTCTCCGCCTCTCTACCTCTCGCTCCTCTTAAGATGCTCCTTAAAACCTACCTCGTTGACTAAGCTTCTGGTCATCTACACTAATGTGGTTCGGTGTCAAATTTTGTTTGATAACACTCCTGAGAAGCGTCTTGGGATGTTTTTCTACATTAAAGGCTCTATATAAATACAACTTGTTGTTGTCTTGTCCTACTAGATGAAATGATGTCATAGAGTTGCTTAGACAGAGGTTTAAACAGCCTATCCGGATGCTTTCTTGGTTGCTGTGGTATCTTGCAACAGACCTTAAAATCAGTGGAAAAGGAGATCAAAGAAATGTTTTATATCTACATGGCATAGGACTGAGGCACTTTGTCTTTAAGATTTTTACCTCCATCCCTTTAGGATTGTATTATTCCATCTGTTTGTTGTGCTTGTTTGTGTCATATTAGTAGAAATTAAACAACTAGAAAACCATCATAACTGTTGTATCTAGGGGTGAATGCTCTATGGAAGATAATATGATGTGTATACTTCCCGTTAAAGATTGGGTTGGGACTCATATAAAACCTAATTAACAATTAAAAAAAATTCCTGGATAAACCCTTCATTTTGATGGAGAGGAGGTTCTGGGTGTTGCAACTAGTTTTGTATTTTGCTGGATTCTGATTTCCTGATACACCAGATCTTTGTTCTTTTTAAATGTAAAGCCGTCTCAATTATAACACTACCACTTGTGTCATTTATTCTGGTGACATCCTCTTTGCTTCCTGGCTGCAGGCTGCAGTGAGCCAAACCCCTTTTAGTGGCATCGTCTCCTATGACAATGGCAGAAGAGCTCTCATTCAATGAATTGAGAATTTCTCGAGCAGAAAAATTTGAAATCTGCTGGAGAAAAGAAAAGTTGGAAGTGTGTAATTTAAAAAGTAATAAACTGCACCAGACAGCTGCTGTAACAGACCTTTAAAAGGGGAGCAAAGTGATACCAATATTTTTTTTTAGAAAAGAGGAGGTCTAGGTACACTCTGCGCTGCAGTTGAAGGCACTACCCTTGGTATAGCACATAGCCTGTTGGAAAGGTGTAAATGGTCATCTCCAGTGAAAATATTATTCTGAGGGACTGCCTTCCATTTTGAGCAAATAAAAGTACTACTTTGGTTATAAAACAATAGATAACAATATTACTGGCGGAGTAGCAATTTCAAACAAAAGCCCATGTATTGAATTGTATTTATAATTACTGATACCTGACGTGTATGGTAGCCCCACTTTTTAGGGATGGGTACTACAGGTAGCAATTTGCATGTCAGTATGCACTGGAGGTATTTATAGCCACATTGTAGTTCACTTCCTGTCTCTCAAGCATGCAACCTGTTCCAGTTGCCCTCCATTTTAGGAAATAGTTTTTAATCAGAACAAAAACACAGTGCTTCCCTGATGCCTCTGAGATTCATTGCACTGTATGTTGTGTTACTGAGCCATAGAAACCATGAGAGTCCCACCATAAATTCCTGATGTGTGCTGGGGTATCCAATTTCAGGCTAGTCAGTGGTGGGATCATTACAGTTGGCTGGGAGGAAAAATCATCCAAAATCCCATTTCTGATGCCTATCCAGTGACACTAGTTTGAAAGTGCACGTGTGCATGTTTTGTGAAATCCGGGTTTGGCTCGCCAGCAATTCTTCTTTTCATGATTGAATAGCCCACCAACACTCGCTCTCTAGGCTCCTGTAAGATGAATGGGCAAGGTATTGGAGGGCTGGTGGTAACTGTGGTACAGTAGCCCAGAATGAGCAATCGCCTTCAGTAGAAAGAGGGAAGAATTTGGGAGAGGGAGCAATTCCAGCATACTTTCTCAATCGGTTTGCATACTTGAGCATGCCTCAAACGTTTTCAAGCACTTCACATACAGTGAATACTTTTAAGTACAGTCACTGTTGCTATTTGTGAAAATGTACCAGTCATTTGTGCACAGAAGAAACAATGAAATAAATTAACTATTGTTAATTTTGATTGAAGAAAATGTGATGGGATCTTCCATGTCCAACTGAATAGGCAGATGGAGTCTCGCCTTAATGTCTTATTCAAAGGATGGCCGCTGCAACAAAGCAGCAGTCCCTCAGTACTGCATTGGCGTGTTAGCCTAGATTACAGGAGACTTTGGTTTATCCGGACGTTGTATGTCCGGAAACCTCGATCTACCGGCAGAAATCAGGAGCCGTTTTGTTAGGTTTTTTTTCTTCTCGTGGCTTTTTTTTCCAACAGTCAGGCTCTGGAAAGTCTCTTTGAAGCTGTTGCTAAGCTACAGAGACGCTTCCAAGGTACGGGCCGACTGTTCGAAGCTGTTGCTAAGCAACAGTGTTTGTTGTCAGATACGGAGATGAAAACCTCTGTATGCTTCAACATTAACGCTGGTATGTCTGGCAGTTTTGATAGATCAGCAACAGCTTGGTCCCGTCGGTGCCGGATATAACAAAGTTTCCTGTATATGTTCAATTCTTGGCGTGGGGCTTGAACGACAACTTTCTGACTCGAGATGCAATATTGCTTGGCGTTGAGCCAAACTGGATTTTTTTAAATCTTGCATTTATATTGCATCCTCAGTACGTCCCAAAGAGCTTCACAACTGATTTACTTTTGAAGTGCAGTCATTGTTCCATAGGTAATCGTTTATATCAACCCCAATTCATTTTCTAATCCTGGGCCCTACATTCACTTTTTTATAGGCATGGGATCCTGATAAATATTATAGCACCATTCTTTTGGAAGGCAACCTGGATTTGCAACCTGTGTATCTCGCATATCTGTCAACCTATAAACAAGATAATTGAGGATGCAGCCTACAAAAATTAGATTACTTTTTGGGTTTACACTTCTGCTTTAAACTTCATTTGCGCATCTGTTAATTAGTCATGAATTTTACACTCGAGAGGCTCAATATCTACCTGCTCCACCACCGCGATACTGTGGCTGTAGTATGTCCAAGCTACAGGATGCACTGCACCAACTCACCAAGCTTGCATCAACAGCCCTTCCCAGCCCCACAACCTCTACCATCAAGAAGTACTGGAGAAGGAACTTCATGAGAACACGGTCACCTCCAAGTCACACCATCTTGGATTGGATGTGTATTGTTGTTACTTCATTGTCGCTGGGTCAAAATCCTGCAACTCCCTACCTCACAGTATCGCGGGAGCATCATCAGCACAAGGACTGCAGCAGTTCCAGGCCCAGCACTACCTTCAGGGCATCTAGGGATCGGCAATAAAAATGCAGCATTACCAGCATAACCAACGCCCCGAGAACATTCTTTTTAAATGAATATCCTGTAGTATCCAAATTGATTTCAGTTGAATATTTACAACGGAATGAAAGTTTTCAGCCAATCAGCCTCTCTGGGATTTAAAGTTTTAGAGGGAGGTAAAAGGATAGTACCATTCGATCGCCATTTTTATCTGGTTTATATATAATTACAGCAACTTGCATTTATATAGCACCTCTAACATAGGAAAATGTCCTAAAGTGCTTCACTGCATGTAATTGACACTGAGCCAAAGAAGAAAATATTAAGGGTGACTAAAAGCTTGCTCAAAGAGGCAGGTTTTAAAGAGGGTCTTAAAGGAGTAGTGATAGGTGAAGAGGTTTAGGGAGGGAATTCCATAGCTTAGGGCCTTGATGGCTGATGGCATGGCCACTAATGGTGGGGCGAAGGGAGTGGGGGTTGTGTAGGAGTCCAGAGTTGGAGGGACGCAGAGTTCTCAAAGGGTTGTAAGACTGCAGGAGGTTAGAGATGGGGAGGGGTGAGGCCTTGAAGAAGGAATTTGAACATGAGGATGAGAAATATAAAATGGAGGCATTGATGTACCGGGAGCCGATGTAGATTAGTGAGCACATGGGTGTCGGGTGAACGGGATGGTGTGGCTTCGGGCAGCAGAATTTTGGATAAGCTCAAGTTTATGTAGAGCGGAGGATGGGCGGCCGGCCAGGGGGGCATTTGAATAGTTGAGTCTGGAGGTGACAAAAGCATGGATGAGTGTTTTGGCAGTAGATTAATTAAAATGTTACCTTGACAGTTCAGCATGATGAGCAAAGTTTCGTAGCAGGCTCATGATCCAACTCTGTTGTTCATTAAATTGGCTGCTGTCCGAACAATGTCCCGATAGAACTGTGTAGAAATTAGTATACTATTAATAAGCCACAACTTCCTCCACCTGTCTCTAATGATTTTTTTCTTTGCGTGTGTTTGTTGTAATGGGTGGGGAGATTTTGAGCTTCCTGATGTATTGAATCAGTAATTGTAGTTTGTGGAAGTTGAAATTTTCCCATTAAAGAATGAAGATGGTAATAGACTTTAGGGAATTAAGAGTGCGGTATAAATAAGAGCTGAAGCAAGCACTCCCTGGGCAGTTATTGTACTATCAGATACTGCAGCTATATGAAACCACAGCATTACAATAGAATGATTGAAGTCTTGCAATTATTTTAAAGGCATGGAGCCCATGTGTCCAAAGCAAAACTCAGTTCTCTTTTGGTCTGGCTGCAACAGATCTTTATGTTCCAAGACTTTTGCAGTTGTATTACATTTTAAAGTATGACATTCTCTTTCTTTTACATTTTAGCATGGATGCTACTTTTGGGTGCCAAATATTAAAATAGGCAAAGTGAATGTCAAATACTTGAAACCTGATCCTGCGTCGCCTGAAGTCTGCACACATACACTTTCCATTAGGTGTCACTGACAAACAACAAGGACCTAGATTACTTTCATTTTTGTCCCCTCTCCCTAACTCGGGACACTAAAGCCAATTGTCGCACCCCTACTGCCACCCTGGCTAGATTCTGAGGGCTGGATAGTGTAAATGCTTCAGATCTGGGGTCTGGAACCATATTGGAGCCCTTGCTTAAAAAAAACAGTGGAACAAGGACATTCAAGCGTAGATCCGTGACCTCCACGCTCTGTTCTCGATTTTACATTTTACATTTGTTCCTGCTACCGCACCCAAGCAAGGCCCATTGCAGACTTTTTAACTGGATCAGTGCATTTCTGATTTTCTGATTAATCCATTGGTTGCATTACTTTACAGTTAACATTTCAATATATACGATAGTAGTTGAGCCATTTAATTTTTCAGCAACGTTCGTTTGAAACCTGCCAAACATTGTCATTGGAAGTACTGCCTATCTGCCCTCGACAGCAATCCTGAAATATAAAACCGCCTCAAGTATTTATTGCAGGTAATTGTTAACTAGTTGCTGCAGTAACAGCGTTTATAGCAAAGGTGGCCAGGAGCCATGATGTGGTGGATTGTGCAATAACAAATTGTTGCATTCTGATCAGTTGAGTTTCAGTTGAGTTTCATTTGAAGCTCATATAGTTTTTGTTAACCCTTTAAGAGCAATGGACTAGATAATTTTTTTTGTTTCTTAAATGCAGCATTTACTGTTTTAAAACCCATTTATATTGTTTGTATTCACTAAAGAAGTCACTAACCTGTAATTTATTAAGTTTTGTACAAAAAACAGTCCCTAACCTTTATAACAATAGTTCAAGATGAGGTGTAAGTATAGTACAGATACAAGGAATGACGGAGAATGTAATAGAACAGAAATAAGCTCATCAAGTCAGCATGGTGTTTTTCTCCATGTGATCTATTCAGCTGATTTAACCCCTCTTCCCCCTCCTCCCCCCCCCCCCCCCCCCCCCCCCAAACGCTCGGAGAACTGGACGTGCAGGGGGTTAAACTAAAGGCGGGTTTTGCCTCTCTGGGTGGGTGCTGAACGCATGCCTGCTACCAGTTTAGCTGGCATGTTTCTGGCAGCTTGCGAGGTCTTGCCGTAGGCAGGCGAGGGCAGCATAAATATGCAAAGGTTGGACCCTGACATGATTTTAACATGGAGTCACGCGACCCAAACACGTGCCAGGCTTGCCAGAAAAAGCTGGCAGGAGCAGGCCCAGAAGATAAGATATTTACTTTTTTTTTAGTTTCTTTGTGGACCAGAAAGAGCAGAAATCCTCCACTGCCCCAGGCTTCCTCCCTTTCCCTTGACTGTGATTGCCTCCGGAACACCCCCCCCTCCCCCGGCACTCTTTCTCTCTTCCCGCCCCCCCCAACGCACTTACCTGACTGCCAGTGAATGTTCTGGCCACCAAAATCCCGCACCCTCCTGCCTGCCAGATACTGATTCCTGTCAGGATCAAGGCGGACAGGGGACTACCATTGCAAATGGAAGTGAGGCCCGGGACTTAAACTGGCCTGGGCCATACTCCAGTGCGGCCAGGCAAGCTTGGTATTTGCATCAGCACCTCCATGTTAATCGGGGCTCTAGTATAATTGCTCAATTCTGCTTGTTCTTGATGGCTTTTAATAGTCCTCTTTTTCAAGTAACTATCTCTTTTTCAAGTAACTATCTCATTTCCTTTTTTTTAAAAAAAAAAATTGAATAATTTCAACAATGGTTTGTTTCAGGATATTCCAAACTCTGTTTTCTATCATCACTTTCTCAAATTTGAATGAATCTGCCTCTTCATACATGGAATCCCAGCCTTTGACACACTCCCTTTTCTCATTACTGGAATATATTTGATTAGTACCCTTCTCAATGCCTGTTTAAATATTGACTGACAGAGGAACAGTCCTAAAATGATTTACAAAATCCCAACACCTCAATTATTTCCAATTTATTTTTGTATATTTTTAATTTGTTCCATTTTTATGTTCTCCTAAGCACATTGAATATACTTTTTTCTGCTAAAGCCTTGAACTGAAAGATTTACATTCTCATAATGCTCACTGATTGCTGCTTAGTTACTGCTTTTCTTTTGAGCACATGTTCGTCAATGTTGTGCTTAACCTCTATATACTGGCTTACGACATATACGGTGCACTTGGCTTTCTTTCACGTGTTGATCTGCTGATTTCCCAACTATTAATTGAAGGTTTATTTGTTTGCATCTGCTACTATTAAACTAGAGTTAGTAATCTAGAATAACTGCTATCTAGGAGTACGGAATCAAGAGGTTGAGATAACATTGTGACCACAGGAGGTCAAAGTTTTAACATAGATTAAACATTGCTAAATTGATTAAAGCGCAAACAGCGGAAGGAGCGCATGTCAACCCAAGCACCCCACCCACCCGCCGTGGGTCCCGCATTGGACTCATCGGTCACCTGAGAACTCCTTTTTGACGTGGAGGCGGGTCATCCTCAGTTCCGAGTGACTGCCTAAGAAGGAAGAAGATTGATGAAATGTTGTTTGAGCTTTGAAATGTGTTTGTCTTGTAATATACTGTTTAACACTTGTGCCTTTGTGATTTCTTTTTTGTTAATATGCTAGTTTTGGAAATAGGCAAGTTCAGCACACACACAACTGCATACAGTATTTTACAAAGTTTATTGAATCACCATTTAGAGGCATACTGAAGTTTGCAGGATACTTGGTTATGCCTGATACCTTGGTTTTACTGAGTATTTGTGCCTTAAGTCTTGCTCGGTATTCAAATCTGATTTCAGATTCTGCAGATTTGCCCAATATTGAGTGCTGACTATTGCCTAGATACCTCCATTGGTGAACATTATTTACTTTTGTACATGTGTAAATGGCAATTCCATGTTTAGTGATAGCAGATCATTGATAATGTGATGTGGGACCGTTCATTTCAGTAGTGAATCCAGATGTGAGTTTATATTGCTCAACCTTTGAATCCATACTCACATAAAACCTGCTCTTCTCCCTCACTGCCCCTCCCGCCCCAAACTAAGTTTACTTTCTATCTAGGCTGATTAAGAGTGCAGAATTGGAGCTCCTGCTTGGCAATTGCAGGTTGAATTCTGGACCCCTCTCATTGCTGAAGAGATTGTCAGTTTAGTGATTGAACTTATGTTCCTGAGTCTCCGTCACATTCTACTAGGCCATTACTGGGACAATTCTTCTTACCGGGCTACTCCTCCAAGAGTTAAACTTGGCAGCTCGAGTGAACTTTTGCTCCTCTTTAATTGAGCCACATTTTTTTTTCTAATTGGAATTTCTCTTTGGAGTTTGGCTATCCAATGAGGGCAGTTTTCTACTGTGGACGTATAATACCAAAGCAAAGTATTTCATGTTGAGGGAACTTTGAGGCCAATATCACCTGACCAAGAACTGTATTTGAACTTAGATTTTTGTAAGTCTTAAGTGGAATTTGAAGTACCTTGCACCAGCTACCTTGATTGTACTTTTCAAAACATACATAGACTAGTTTCATATGTGCCGTGGACTTACTCTTTTTTTCAAAACTAGCACTAGAAACCTCGCTTTGCATTCAGTAATTTAAGCATTTAATGGTGAAATCTTCTACTTAGAATGTATTGGTGTGGAGATGCCGGTGTTGGACTGGGGTGGACAAATGTAAGAAGTCACACAGCACCAGGTTATAGTCCAACAGTTTTATTTGAAATCACAAGCTTTCGGAGCGCTGCACATGACTTCACCTGAAGAAGGAGCAGCGCTCCGAAAGCTTGTGATTTCAAATAAAACTGTTGGACTATAACCTGGTGTTGTGTGACTTCTTAAAATGTATTGTGCAGTGGAATATGCCCTATTTATATCGCAGAAGCCCAGTATGCAGACAGAGTGGGCGCTCATTCTTGAAGGCTGTTCATTGAGTATTTGTAGTGGTGCGTTGCAAGCGATGAATCTGGAACAGGATCCTGAGGACAGGCTGTAGGGGATTAATTAAACCCCCTGTGGAGTGCATAGGTGTCAACATTCACTATTCGTGTTCACTGGCAGCTCCTACAAGTGTTTCTGCCTTTTGGCTGAACTCATTTGCTATACCAGAACTGAGAGGATATGTTTGTCAGGAAAGGTTGAACAGGCTGGGGCTCTTTTCTCTCAGAGAAGGCTGAGGGGTGACCTGATAAAGGTCTTTAAGATAATGAAAGGGTTTGATAAGGTAGATGTAGAGAAAATGTTTCCACTTGCGGGGGAGTCCAAAACTAGAGGTCATAAATATAAGACAGTCACTAATAAATCTAATGGGGAATTCAGGAGCAACTTCTTTACCCAGAGAGTGGTAAGATGTAGAACGCACAACCTTAAGGATTAGTTGAAGCAAATAGCATAGATGCATTTAAGGAGAAGCTAGATAAGCATATGAGGGGGAAACCAATAGCAGGATCTGCTGATGGGGTTAGATGAAGAGGGGTGGGAGGATTACGTGTGGAGCATAAATGCTGGCGGGGAGTGGCACTAACTGGATTGCTGTAAGAAAGAGCCGGCGCAGATTCAGTGGGCCGAATGGCGGCCTCCTGTGCTGTACTATTCTATGATTCTGTAAGTACAAACACAAACTTGGCAATGAGAATTTATTTTTCAGACCAGTTTTTTTTGTTACCTTAAATAACAGAATTCTTTGGCATATCTTCTCTTGTATACTGTTTTATGCAGTTTGTCATAGCTCACTATAAATTCATACACATTTGACCGGGCTTGTAAATTCTGCCAGTTGTGCATTCATCGGATGAGTTGCAGAACAAAAGGTAGTTACAATATAAAGCACATAGCCAAATGGAGACTTTCCATTGAATGCTCCTCTTTTCTCTTGTGATTTGCCTTGGCTGTACATAACCTGTCACTCATGCTATTGGCAGAGGGATTTACAGATTTTGTGCAGTGCAATGGATCTTGCACAGACAGAGCTGCTGGATGTGGCTACTTTCTTATCTCCAGTATGTTGGGAGATGGTCTGTTAATTTGACCATCTTTTGGGAACCTATATAGACCACGTCATTTAAGGTAACCACACATCCAGTTTTGGGGGCGGTTGCCTCGTAATCCTGACAATTGAAAATTGGACAGAAGCGGCTGTTCAGATGCAGGCTGGTACACGGGATCATGTATATTACATTTAAGTTAATGACAAGAAAAGCTATAAACACTCAAAACAATATCTAAATACTGTATCCACATGTTGTGTCCTGGAGAAAGTGGGACTGATTAGAGACATTCTTCTCCTACATTTCTATATTGCTCTCTGCTTGTTTGACGTTTATCATTGGTAACCTTGCTAATTTCTTTTTACTACAGCAGATTAATTAATATTGTCACAAAATTGGACTTGCCATTTCGTTCTCACGCCAGTTGCTTCGACTGGATTCGGGTCAGTGTTAATTGTTTCCATCATATGGCTTGGGACCAATGATAAAAGATTCCTCATCACTGGCCAGTGTCATGAGTGGTGATGTCTTCTGTAGAAGTTGGCATGGGTAAAGCTGAGGTTGCAACATTCAGTCTCTGAGAACATCCAACCATGATTCTTTCAAAGCAGTGTCCATACCATTGAAAATCCTATTGGCACAACAGTCTCAGAATTATCTCTGTCATGGGCATTTCTCAAATATTTGCCAACTCAATTAATAAGACAGCTCTGGAGTCCTTCCTTCTGAATCGTTTGTCCCGTGCCTCCGCTCTCCAGAGCAGTTCGTGCTACTGCTTGTTAGATATTGAAAGATGGGACAGACTGTGTGCATCCAGACAGGGATCACAACGTCCGTGTCCCAGAAGTAAGAAAGCACTACTCCTAAGGCTTACTAATGGACTGGCCCAGCCAGAGGAAGCATTACTTAAGGGTGACTAACCAGAGGATGGGCTGTTCTGTTAAAATCCTATTTCTGTGCCATATTAAATGTATTTTAATGTATTTCAGTTCAAACCAAATTCATTGCAGATGTAATATTTTAGTCATCACAGACCTCACCTGTTCACTGTTTTTCTTTCAGCATGCCTTGCATTGTTGGTGACAGTACAGGATACCACACGTGTAACTACGCTTTTTTCTTCCATTGCTCTAAAATGTGATTATACAACATCCTCTCAGTCGCAGGATGTCGTTGTCACCTGGCGTTTCAAGTCATTTTGCAAAGATCCCATAATGGAGTATTATTCCTCATGTAAGTATTACTATTAAACATTTCCTCCCGCCCCCACCACTGCTAATACTGTCTTTTGAGTAATCTGGGGAATAATCTTCAGCAAACTTGTATTAAATTGTTTTTAAAGGCTGAATAAGTGTCAAAGCTGGGTAATCGTTTTGTGACGAATATTGAAACAAAGTCCTGCTGTTCTATAGATGCTGACTCTAAAGAACACATGCTAAGTGCCCAGTTTCAGAAGGGCTGATGTAAGACTTTTCTCCCCTCCTCTCCTCTCCTGAAAGCACTGACTTGCATATGGCATCGGTGGCCTCTGGTACCTTGTGTAAGTGGCCATTCTTCATGTATGAGCCCAGGCAGTGAGTGTTGTAAACTTTTCATTTGGGAGTGGGAAGAGGCAGAACAGGCACGAGGGGCTGAATGGTGGTCCTATGTTACCATCACACAAGATTTTGCCAACCCTGTGTCCATCACCCTAAACATAGCATTGTTACACAGTTTCCATTTATATGATCTTTTTTATTCAGCTCAAATGTCATCTGCTGTTCCCCCCCCAACATCATTCGTCCCTATGTTCTTGCAAAGTTTCTGTATCAAAGAAACCAGCTCCCACATGAATAAAAATAAATCATTTGGTCATTTCGGAAAGGAAAAAGCTATGCAACAGCACCATCTGATGTGAAAACATGGAAATACAGCACAAATATGCTGTGTGAGCAGCAACAACAGAAAATGCTGGAAATGCTCAGCAGGTCAGGCAGCATTGTGGAGAGCGAAACAGAGTTAACGTTTCAGGTCGCTGACCCTTCATCAGAACTGAGTTGTGTCAGCAGCATCTGCTTAATAGACTCATGTTATAAAATTTTTGTTACTGCAGATTTACCCCACTATTCAAAAAAGGTGGCAGAGAAAAAGCGGGGAATTATAGACCGGTAAGCCTGACATCGGTAGTGGGGAAAATGCTAGAGTCCATTATAAAAGATGTAATAGCAGAGCACTTGGAAAGCAGTGACAGGATCGGACAAAGTCAACATGGATTTACAAAAGGTAAATCATGCTTGACTAATCTACTGGAATTTTTTGAGGATGTAACTGGTAAAATAGATAAGGGAGAACCAGTGGATGTGGTGTATTTGGACTTTCAGAAGGCTTTCGATAAGGTCCCACATAAGAGGTTAGCGTGCAAAATTAAGGCACATGGGATTGGGGGCAAGGTATTGACTTGGATAGAGAACTGGTTGGCGGACAGAAAGCAAAGAGTTGGAATAAACGGGTGGTTTTCCGAGTGGCAGGCAGTGACAAGTGGGGTACCGCAAGGATCGGTCCTAGGACCCCAGCTGTTCACAATATATATTAATGATCTGGACGAGGGAATTGGATGTAATATCTCCAAATTTGCAGACGACACAAAGCTGGGTGGGAGGGTAAGCTGTGAGGAGGATGTCGTGAAACTCCAGTACGATTTGGACAGGTTGGGTGATTGGGCAGAAACATGGCAAATGCACTATAATGTGGATAAATGTGAGGTTATCCACTTTGGTGGCAAAAACAGGAAGGCAGATTATTATTTGAATGGCAATAGATTGGGAGAAGGGGAAGTGCAAAGAGACCTGGGTGTTCTTGTGCACCAGTCGCTGAAGGTAAGCATGCAGGTACAGCAGGCGGTTAAGAAGGCAAATGGTATGTTGGCCTTCGTAGCAAGAGGGTTCGAGTACAAGAACAAGGATGTCTTGCTGCAGTTGTACAGGGCCTTGGTGAGACCGCACCTTGAGTATTGTGTGCAGTTTTGGTCACCTTACCTGAGGAAGGACGTTCTTGCCATGGAGGGAGTGCAGCGAAGATTCACCAGGCTGATACCTGGGATGGAAGGAATGACGTACGAGGAGAGATTGTGTCAATTGGGCTTATACTCACTGGAGTTTAGAAGATTGAGAGGGGATCTCATCGAAACCTATAAAATCCTGTCAGGTCTGGACAGACTAGATGCAGAAAGGATGTTTCTGATGGCCGGGGAGTCCAGAACCAGGTGTCATAGTCTAAGGATAAGGGGTAAGCCATTTAGGACTGAAATGAGGAGGAATTTCTTCACCCAGAGAGTGGTGAACCTGTGGAATTCTCTGCCACAGAGGGTGGTGGAGGCCAGTTCATTAAATATATTCAAGAAAGAGTTGGATATATTTCTTGAGGCTAAAGGGATATGGGGAGAAGGCAGGGACAGGGTACTGAATTTGGATGATCAGCCATGATCTCATTGAATGGCGGAGCAGGCTCGAATGGCCTACTCCTGCTCCTATCTTCTATGTTTCTATGTACATAAATTTCAATTTTTGTACTTTCTAGAGTTTTTAAATTTCACTGGTTAGTAATAAGAATGAGATTGAATATGCAGCAATTGGATTTTTTTTTATTCGTTCACGGGATGTGGGTGTCGCTGGCAAGGCCAGCATTTATTGCCCATCCCTAATTGCCTTTGAGCAACTGAGTGGCATTCTGGGCCATTTCAGAGGGCAATTAAGGGTGAACCACATTGCTGTGGGTCTGGAGTTACATATAGGCCAGACCAGGTAAGGACGGCAGATTTCCTTCCCTAAAGGACATTAGCGAACCAGATTTTGTTTGACGGTCTGGTAGCTTCATGGTCACCATTACTGATAACAACTAGTTTTTTTTAAATTCCAGATTTATTTATTTAACTGAATTGGCAGCTGGGGAATTTAAATTCAGTTAAATAAATAAATAAATAAATCTGGTACTCTTGCTCTGAATATTGGATACTAATGATTGGGCATGAATTTGCAGTCGATATGACGGCGTACTCTCGCCTTTGAAACTGACTGTAACTTTGTTGACCGCTCCAAAACTGGCTCTGCTCCACCGGCTCTCTTTCCGACCCCCCCCCCCCCCCCCACAGAGCCGACAATCAGTAAAATCTCATAACTCATTCACCCTGATGAGTAAGTACACTGTTAAATTCCCTACTAAAAGTTAGACCCAAAGGGATCAGGTGTAACTGGGGTTTTGACAGCGTTATTACTGCTAAACAAAGGTTAAGGGTCTGGAAAAGTAATATTAATTTTGTGCAGTGTGAAATTTGTCCAATTTTAATTTTTAAAAAAATAACATTTTTAAGAAAGTTTCCCCCAATTTTTTTTAAAGTTTGTGCATCTTTATTTTAGGTTTGCCTTTTCCCCATGTGAGAACCCCAATCTTTCTTTGTCTCTCTCATTATTTAAAAAAAGTTATATTCACTTTGGGAGGGTACCAGGTAGAGCAATTATATGTAGAGAAAATCGGTAACTGAGAAATATACAGAAATATAACTAAAGCAAAACAAGTCATGACGTGGAGTGATGGAATCTGTTTTTTTAACTCACTGATGTAGCCCAGTATTATGCTAGCTGATAGAGCCTGAATCACACATTTTACATAAGCACGAGCAGGAGAAATAAAAATGTGTGTATTTATGAATTTGTGTGTCTGTATAAAATAAAACAAAATGGACCATCTCCAGTGGTGTTGCACACAGGGAATCGAGACTAAGAGTAGTCTTCAGGGGAAAGCACCGTGGGACATTTTTACTACATTAAAGGTGCTATATAAATTCTTGCTGTTGTTGTTATTGAAGTGTGAATAGAGGGTGGGGGATAATTGGAGTAGGGCACACTGATATAATTCAGTCTCCATTTTAAATCATAGCAACAAAAATACTTAATCGACAGGAAAAGTCTGGCGGTCTTGGATCACTGTGCTCACAGCCGTGTCGCAGCAACATTGCACTGGATTTTTAAAAATATGTTTTAGCAGCTTTCATTCTTTAAATTGCCTGATCTCTAAGAGGAAATAAGTCTGAGTGCCTTGATGATGTATAATTAGGGTTGCCATCTCTGGTTGGACATATTCTTGGAGGTTTCATCACATGATCTCCTATCTCCAACTACCCCGCCCCCACCAATGGCCGCCCGACATGTCCATCCTCATGGTGCACCGCCTTTCTATGCCAGTCGGAAAATGAATGGACTCTTCATTTCTCAATTGGATGATTCTTGACTGTCAGTCAAAAGCATTTTTTCCCAACTCCAGTATTTTGTAACTAGTAAACAAAAGTGTTCAAAGAATTTTTTTTAAGCACAATTTTTTTTTCATTGCTCCTCTGATTTCTCTCCCAGGTTGCTCTCAGCAATGTCCTAGAAATTGGTCTATAATTCCTGGAAACTCCAGGAGGGTTGGCAACCCTGTCTATAATTGAAAATATTATGGGGGAGAAATTCGGTATCGCCCTGTTTTGGGGTGCTAAATTTTAAAAGTTGAAAAATCAAGCGTTCCACTTCCTTCCTGGAGCGCAGCAGGCGGGGCAGTCGGTGAGCAGCGCTGCACACTGGGCCGTGCAGCACTGCCACGTTGGAAGGCTCCTTCCCTCCCTTAAAGGGAAGGGCCATCGCTGCAGGCTCTGCAAGGGAAAAACTTACCTGGTCCCCGGCAGCAGCCGTGATCCAACCCGATCAGCCCGATGCACTGCAGCAGAGTGCCGGGCTGATCGATCGCTGGCGAAGAGAAATGAAAAATAAAAGATAAAGAGCATTTCAGAATTTTTGTCACTTACCTCGGCCACCTTGCCTTTAAGTATTGCCCGTGAAGAGCCCGGCCTTCTGATGAACACCTCCTACAGCTGCCAGTGTTTTCGCTCAGCGATGCTGCAGGGGGTGGAACTGAAATTTGGGTCTGGGGCGATGCGCACGGCGATGATGTCACGATCTCCAGACGAAGGCGATCGGGGCACATCGCCATACTGCCGCCGCAAACCTCCCGCCGAATATAGCGGAGTCGATCTCACAGCACCCGGTCAGTAAGTGCTTAGTGCCCTGTTATTGCCCCCCCGGAGACTTTCTAGCCCAACTTCTTTGATCACTTGAGGTGCAAACATTCTAGCTTACATTTACAGGTGTAAAAAGTGAACACGGTATGGAGTAAGATGGTAGAGAATGTTTCGCAAGGATAGACTTAAATTAGATGAAGGAGGCATTATTGATTGAAAAATGGCATAACAGCTGTCAATAATAGAGAGAACATAAGGGACAACAGGATCGGACAAAGTCAACATGGATTTACAAAAGGTAAATCGTGCTTGACTAATCTACTGGAATTTTTTGAGGATGTAACTGGTAAAATAGATAAGGGAGAACCAGTGGATGTGGTGTATTTAGACTTTCAGAAGGCTTTCGATAAGGTCCCGCATAAGAGATTAGCGTGTAATGTTAAGGCACATGGGATTGGGGGCAAGGTATTGACTTGGATAGAGAACTGGTTGGCAGACAGAAAGCAAAGAGTTGGAATAAACGGGTCTTTTTCTGAGTGGCAGGCAGTGACTAGTGGGGTAACGCAGGGATCGGTCCTTGGACCCCAGCTATTCACAATATATATTAATGATCTAGACAAGGGAACTAGATGTAATATCTCCAGATTTGCAGACGACACAAAGCTGGGTGGGTGTGTGTGCTGTGAGAAGGATGCCGAGAAACGACAGGATGATTTGGACAGGTTGGGTGATTGGGCAGAAGCATGGCAGATGCAATATAACGTGGATAAATGTGAGGTTATCCACTTTGGTGGCAAAAATAGGAAGGCAGATTATTATCTGAATGGCAATAGATTGGGAGAAGGGGAAGTGCAACGAGACCTGGGTGTCCTTGTGCACCAGTCGCTGAAGGTAAGCATGCAGGTGCAGCAGGCGGTTAAGAAGGCAAATGGTATGTTGGCCTTCGTAGCGAGAGGGTTTGAGTACAGGAACAAGGATGTCTTGCTGCAGTTGTACAGGGCCTTGGTGAGACCACATCTGGAGTATTGTGTGCAGTTTTGGTCACCTTATCTGAGGAAGGATTTTCTTGTCATGGAAGGAGTTCAGCGAAGATTCACCAGGCTGATACCTGGGATAGCAGGAATGACGTATGAGGAGAGATTGGGTCGATTGGGCTTGTACTCGCTGGAGTTTAGAAGAATGAGAGGGGATCTCATTGAAACTTATAAAATTCTGGCAGGACTGGACAGACTAGATGCAGGAAGGATGTTCCCGATGGTCGGGGAGTCCAGAACCAGGGGTCACAGTCTAAGCATAAGTGGTAGGCCATTTAGGACAGAAATTAGGAGGAATGTCTTCACCCAGAGAGTGGTGAACCTGTGGAATTCTCTACCACAGAAGGCAGTAGAGGCCAATTCATTAAATATATTCAAGAAGGAGTTGGATATATTTCTTAAGGCTAAAGGGATCAAGGGGTATGGGGAGAAAGCAGGGACCGGGTACTGAATTTGGATGATCAGCCATGATCGCATTGAATGGCGGAGCAGGCTCGAGGGGCCGAATGGCCTACTCCTGCTCCTATCTTCTATGTTTCTATGACATTGCAGTTTGATAAACTGGTTTTTAAAAATGTGATAACTTAACAGTTGCTAATCAGTTCAAGCTGAGTGGGTAGATATCAAACTGTTGGTTTGACATGCATGCAAAGCTGAAGTAAACATGTGATAATCACGGGGAATCCCAGAGGTAGAGTGAACAGATGATGTACAAACAAGTGAGAACTGAAAGTGCAAGCAATTTTATAAAGATTCCATCTCCACACGTGAAGTAGTGTTGTTAAGCAAGTATATTTAGCTGTTCATCAAATTTGATCAGAAGCGAGTTTTAGTGATTTGTATAGTTGGCCTTTATTGTATCAAATCCAAGGTCAGAAGCATTGCAGATGTGTAATACTCAGCAAGAGAAAACTTTGAACTATATGAACTATGAGAGCAAATTAAGTGGGAAGTGGAACTAGAAGAGCAAATTACAAAAAACAAATGAACATTTTAACATCACTTTTTAAAGGATACAATAAATAATTGTGTCTCATGAGAAATAGCAAGATTAAATCTACACTGGTTGAGTAAGGAAGACAGAAATAACCCAGAGCCTGGGAGTCATACAAGAATCTCTTTGCTGTAGGAGTATTAAAGTTAGACAATAGAAAGGCAGGTTGTTGATGGTAAGAAGAGGATCAAAGGGATTTTTAGCTACGTATGAAATAGGTGAAGTACTAAGGATTAAGTAGGTCCTTTTATAAAGGATGTTAGTTAGAAATATTATAGGGATCAGAAATTAGCAGATTTAAACAATTTTGTAATTACATTACAGTTAGATTAAGTAGATACATTTCAGATTGCATCTAGCTGGCTTGGGAATCTATTAACGCATAGGGAAGTCAGTAAAGTAAAAGCTGTGGAGAAATTCAAATCATTAAAGGGTTGAGACAGTGACCTGGATTATTTAAGGGGAAATAGATAAATATTTGAATCAGAAGAAGGTACAAGGCTATGGGGAGAGTGCAGGGCAATTGGATTCATTTTGGATTGTCAAAGAGTTGGCACAGACACATGGGGCCCGATTTTGTGGATTGTGAGAAATGGTCGGATTCCCCGAACGTGGGGCTCTGACCCACAAAAAAATGTCATCCAGCTGCACGCAATTTTCCCTCAAGTGGCCAATTAATTTCCAGCATGTGGACAGCCTTGCTAATTGTCCATTTCTAGTCAGAAAGCCCCACAGTATGATGTCATAATTCGTGGTGCTTTCAAGGTCCACAGCAAGCATTGCTTCCTCTGTTGGCTTCCAAACGAACCATACAAGATGGCAGAGGAGCCTGCAGCAGCTGTGGCCAGTGCCAGACCCCGAGCTGCCTCCAAATTCAACAAAGCTTCACTGCAGGCATTATTGGATGGGGTTAGGGCCCACAGGGAGGTCCTCTTCCCTAGGTCAGGCAGGAAGAGGCCTCCCACTGAGACCAAGGCTGCATGGATGCAGGTGTCAGCAGATGTCAACTCAAATGTGCATGTAACCATGGCATCACATCTCTAACTCCTTCCTCTACTCCCCCACAGGACCATCCAAAGCCTCTGTCCCCACTGTGGAGGAGGAAGAGGCTGTGCAGCCAGACTCCTCAGAGGAAGCTCCAACCTCTGAGGGCGCAGCGTCAGCAGAAGTAAGCGCCACCAGCGCAGACACTCGCACCTCGGGGGGACCTTCGGGACATAGAGTAGTGTTGTCACCTGGTGTTTCACAACTCACAAGTGAGCCTCAGCAGATTCTGGAGACAGGGACAGCAGTGGAGAGTCCTCGTCGGAGGGCGCAGGACTCTGCCAGCTCAGCTCGGCTGCGCTGCATGTCGACCCTCTGCCTCTGGGTCCATCCGCAAGAGAAGAGGTGATGGATCTCCATGCACAGATGCAGAAGTCTCTGGCAGGTTTTGTTTCCAGGGTCGCTGCGAGTGTGGAGCGAATGGAGGAGTCCATAGCGACCATGAGCAGAGCCTTTGTGGAGTCATTGGCGCATGAACGCATCACCATGGAAAGGTTGGCAACCTCCATGGAGGAGATAACTCGCCAGGGTACGGAAAACATGGTGAGTGCTCATAAGAGAATGACATCTCTTGAGCGTTAGCCATCTATTGAACAGAGAAACCAGACCTTCATGGAAGTCCTTCTGAGTAGGACTGCCAGTGCAGAAACGGGTCCCCATGGCCCCCTAAAGCGCAGCAAGGTGCTCTCAAGCCACTTCCAAGTGCTGGCCCCTTCTGGCCTGTGCAGCTTCAGGTGAGTGAGCAGCAGCCTGGTGCTCATCCTGCTGTTCCTGGTTCTGCTGCCGCCTCTGCTGCTGGAGGTCCTCTAATGGCAAGAAGGGAAGGAAAAAAAGGCGTCCCATGCTTCTCGTAGATGCCTCCGCTGAGGAAGCGCTGAGTGAGGGTGGCGAGAGGGGCTTCCCAGGAGATCACATTGGAGAAGTGTGTGAGGCTCCAACCTTCCACAGCTGTGCCTAAGCCTTGAACAAGTAGCCCCAAGCCTGCAGCAACAAGGTACTTTACCATACAAATGCTCTCCGATTAAATCGCAGCTTTCCCGAATGACCTGCAGCTGACAGCAAGCAAGCCGGCAAGCTTCACGCCAGGTTTCACCAGTGGGGTTCCCCGCAGGCGTGTTTAGCGTGGGGAACTCCACAAAATCGCAACGGCCCCTGAAAATAGGTTTAAACAAGGTAATAATTGGTGATTAGTGTTCTGACAGCCAGTCCCGCCAGCGGCGGGCGGGACTGATTCGGGTCGCAGAGAAACGGCGGTCCGAAAGTTGGATGGGGCGGGGAATCAGGCGGGGGGTCGCAACCCCCTATTTCTGCAATTTTTTTTTTTCGGCCCCCGCCCGCCTGAAAACCTGCCCGACAGCTGGCAGAAAATCGGGGCCATGTGTCAAATGGCCGCCTTCTATGCTGCTGTGGTTCTCGGGTCTGCAAGGCACCTAGAGCAGTTGAAGTACACCTTGAAAGGATTTACATAGTCTCAGTGGTTGCTGACACTTATACAACAGTTTTCTAATGTAAGCTGTTAATTTCAGGAGAGGTGAGGAGAAAATAAATAAAATAGGTTGATGATGAAATCTGCTTTTTCTCTTCCAGCATACATTGCTATGTTGAGTATGGGTCAAGATCCATCCAATGACTGCCATGATGACCAGCGAGAGGTGCGAATTGTTATTCAGAAACGGGGACAGAATGAGCCTATACTGGGGTACGAATATAGACAAAGGAAGATCACCGTTCAGAACAGTAAGCATCACATGGAGATCAACTTAAGTACAGTCAGCAGGAGGGCATTCTCTGTGGCAGTAACATTTCTGCTCCTGCCCCACTACCCTGTTCCAGTTCCCAAGTTTCAGTTCCTCCTTCAGGAAACTAGTTTTAAAATGTGATCCATTAAATAAGCCGAACCCCCTCATCTCTTTCTCGTCATTAATTTTTGTGCAGTTATTTATTCCAACGATTTAGCACAAAATAGAGATCTGGTACACAAAACCAACAAAATATGATCAGTGGTACTGCTACTGTAGACCATTTGTTTACAGTGTTATAAGATGGCAATATTAGCTAGCAAAAATGTCTTAATGTGTTTTACTAGCACTCGGGATCTACATGCTGAGTATAGCTAAGATCTTGCCAGCTAGAGTGACGTTGCTAAATTCCTAGTCTCTTTGATGTAAATACAAAAACCTTTTAAAATGTGGATCAGGATATCCCAATTATCAGATGGTTCCCATTAAAGAAACACTGCCATAGTGTCTTGAAATATGTCATATTAGTGCAAGAGAAGGGTGCTCAGTGCAGTCCCATGTTACTACAAATTATTATCTATCCTATACCATCTATACATAGACTTGTGCTAGATGCAAGACTTAGATCTAGCATATTCCAGACATCACATTGTTACAGAAGCAAAACATCTTTTTAAAAAAAAGAAAGCCAGTCATTGAACTGAAGCCTGAAACTTACAACCAACTACAATTACTTGGATTTATCTGATTAGAGCCTTGAGGGGATAGGCCAGGTTTGTAGCTAAACATTAAAACTGCGCTGCAGACCCAATGTCACAGGAGACCTACTAGTTACTTTAATAAAAACTAAGCTAGAAATGAAAAAAGTCATGGCAAAAGTTTGTTTTAAAATAGTTACAGGATTTGTTGCTGTGAGAACCAACAAATGTTTGAGAGCAAGCTTTCAAGGTTATTCCAAGACCTAATTGTCCAGGGAGGGGGGAAAATTCATTATGGAATCACTGCCTTTTTAAGCAAAACCCATTGAAAGTACAATGGGAGCCTGAGCTGCCTGATGCAATGCTTTTCATTGTTTCCCTCCCTATTCCATTCTTTGCTAAACAGTCTTGTTTCCCGACATTACCTAAAACTGTTTGCCAAATGTCCCAACTCTTCCACTGACTACCATTTTACCTAAATTGGCTGCCGCCTTCTCGTTCTCTTCCCCCCCCCCCCCCCCCCCCCCAAAAACAATGTTTGATGTCACCTTCATGCGATCATAATATTCCACTCCAGGCAAAGTTGATCTGTGAATTGTTACCAGCTGTGCTGCCACTGTGATTCTCTGGAGGTTGCAACCCACATCATGATCTCCACTTGATCTCAGCAGATTTCCCAATCTGAGATCTGGAGAAAAGTGATAACTGTTGTCCATTTGAATCAAGCCCAGATGAGGGAACTGTGTCCTTCTGCTTTAGGATGCAGAGTGACACTTTAAGGACAAATCCAAGTTCAAACACTATCCAGGCAGCAACACCAGAGAATTCTTACTGATCCAGAATGAAATGGGATATGTTTGAGCGTCCTTTTATTTACAGTGTATAGCACAAAATTACTACGAATTCAGTATTAATTAATGCTAATTTGACAATCTAGATCAATTCTGTGTAACCTGTATATATTTACTTCATAGGAGCTGATCTGTGGATTAGTGAAGTGATGTGGTGGGACCATGGTGTTTATTACTGTACTGTTGAAGCACCAGGAGACACTACGGGAGACTCTGACAAAGAAGTTCGACTTATTGTTTTACGTATGTTTTTTAATTTGTTTCATTTCCATCGTGGTAAACTCTTTCTAAATTATCCATTTATATAACCGAATCACTTCACTTATGTATCTGCAGCATCATAAATGATTCACTTAAATAGTCAATATCTGTTCAGTTAACCATACTGATTTGCTCAACTCTTTTTTTTATTGATCATCACTAACCGGTAGGAAAAGCTACTACTACCAACCAATAACCAGCAATCCACACCAAAGCAACCAACCAATCAAATTGCTCCTTTTTCTCCAAAACTACCAGTCTGGAACCAACAATTACCAGAAAACCAAAAATTATTCAAATGCTTTAAGTAACCATCTTACTGCCCTACAAAACCAACTCTAAACGGCTAAAATAACGGGCCCGATTTTGCTATCAAAAATAACGGTGAGGCTAATGGCGCTCGCTGTTTTTTATGTGTAAATGGTACAGCAACTTCAGGCGATGGGCAGATGCACGGTTAAATGGGAATATCCAAAAGTTGCTGTCTGAGTTGTGCTGCTGTGCCGTTAGCTTCGCGAAAACAACTTTTCACTATCTTGCCTCACCATTAAAATGCATTGAAGGTCTTGAAGTTGCTGTTTTTGCACAGTAGATACGAACTAAAACCGCCACAGATATTTAGGACTAGTAATTACAAGCGTAAGTACCCTTTTAACAATGCGATGTGTTATTGACCGCCAATCAACCTCTCTGGTACTGAAAATTAATTATTACACGTGTGGAGTCTCATTCCTTCATGTTGTGACTTGTTTTAGGGGAGATTTTAAAAGTGTAATTTTTTTTTTTTTTAAATCTTGCTTTTTCTCTCTTTGTCAATCCAGTCTTTCTGCCCCTCTCATTATTCCTCTTTCTGTGCCTGATTTGACATTGAATTCACCCTCCTCCTCAGTCTTTCAGCTGTTTATTTGCCAATCCTTAAATCTCATTGGTTAAGGAAATGTCCTGTTCACTCAGGTCCGAGATGCCCTGTTCCCCTCGCTGCACTGTTATCAGCTCTCACTTTCAGCAAATTAGTGGGCAAAAAAAAATTGAGCTGAAGGGTGCAGTGGCAAGTCTAACTAACAGCAGACGCTGTTAGATTCCCTGCTACAGCAGAATCTAGCCCAACATAATCTCAAAATTATGTAAAAATATTAAATAATTCTGGGGGAGAAAGACATCAAGTTGTCCATTACGCAGCTATTGACAGTGCCTCGGAGTAATTTTCCCCAGCACAGTCCTGAAGATATTGCTGTTCGAATGATTTGAATAACTTAAGCTGAATGCCTTGGGGGTGTTCCTTGTAACCATCTGTTATCTTCCAATACTTTCACACGCTTGGAACATTGTATTTTGGACAAATATCAGTGGAATGGTCAGACACAATTACACATTTACTCATGTGCCAATCTGCATTCCTCTCTAACACAGTACTTCGGCTTATATTTATCAAAATGAATGTGTACAAATGTGTGCATATCCATGTATGTGAGAGAGCAGTAAAGGCAAGAGAGTTGTGTGTGTGTAAAGATATTTCAGTCTAAACAAGTTTGGAGTGTCCTGTTTCTAATGTGCGCTTGCACATGTCTATATTCTGCACACTACATTGTGTGTTTTTGTGTAAAGCTAAAGTAATTGTGCCTTTGAAAGGGGTTGCTCTGTTTAAAAGAAATCCCTTCACTCAACCCAAGTACAAAATACAATACTGCATTAAGCAGAACACTGGGAGTCCTTCCTTGCAGTAGATTATTCTACAATACAGTCCATTAATTCCGATTTTTTTTCCTTTGTTCCAGATTGGCTTACAGTGATCTTTATTATCATGGGAATTTTGCTATTGTTAATATTGATTAGTATCTGTTGGTGCCAGTGCTGCCCACAACGATGTTGCTGTTATCTCCGATGCATCTGCTGCCCAAAACGCTGTTGTTGCCCAGAGGAAGGTAAAAGCAGTTTTTTCAATTACTTATTTCCTTTCCACCCCCCCTTACAAATGTAGCTAATGATATGGTTGACATTGGAAGAATTTCCAACCATCAATCCAATGACTAATTGGCTATGGTAGTGTAATGGTTAAGGTACAGGAATATCTCTGACCACCTAGAGGTCATAGAAACATAGAAGATAGGAGCAGGAGTAGGCCATTCGGCCCCTCGAGCCTGCTCTGCCATTCAATGACATCATGGCTGATCATCCAAATTCAGTACCCTGTCCCTGCTTTCTCCCCATATCCCTTGATCCCTTTAGCTTTAAGAAATATATCCAACTCCTTCTTGAATATATTTAATTAATTGGCCTCAACTGCCTTCTGTGGTAGAGAATTCCACAGGTTCACCACTCTC
Organism: Somniosus microcephalus; assembly: GCF_052327205.1. Lineage (NCBI taxonomy): Eukaryota > Metazoa > Chordata > Chondrichthyes > Squaliformes > Somniosidae > Somniosus > Somniosus microcephalus. The sequence goes on from NC_141000.1 coordinate 87,616,812, forward strand.
TGGGTGAAGAAATTCCTCCTCCTCTCTGTCCTAAATGGCTTACCCCTTATCCTTAGATGTGACCCCTGGTTCTGGACTCCCCAACCATCGGGAACACCCTTCCTGCATCTAGTCTGTCTAGTCCTGTCAGAATTTTATAAGTTTCAATGAGATCCCCTCTCATTCTTCTAAACTCCAGCGAATATAAGCCCAATCGACCCAATCTCTCCTCATACGTCATTCCTGCCATCCCAGGTATCAGCCTGGTGAATCTTCGCTGAACTCCTTCCATGGCAAGAACATCCTTCCTCAGGTAAGGCGACCAAAACTGCACACAATACTCAAGATGTGGTCTCACCAAGGCCCTGTACAACTGCAGCAAGACATCCTTGTTACTGTACTCAAACCCTCTCGCTACGAAGGCCAACATATCATCAGAGGTCATGAGTTTTTCTTTCTTAATTCTTGAGATGTGGTCGTAGCTGACGAGGCCAGCATTTATTGCCGATCCTTAGTTGCCCTTGTTACAACTGTGTAGTTTGCTAGAAAGCCAGACCACTTCAGAGGGCAGTCAAGAGCAATGTTCCTGCTAAGCAGCATGGCCGCGCAGTCATACACAAGGTCCCGTGCAGGCCGCTCACCGGCTTTTACATTGTAGCTACCGTGCATGCCCAAAAATTTGAATGGGCTGCGCATTGGGGGAGGAGGGCCACGCAGGAGGCAGTGCAGCTTACGGGGGACATTGGTCAAGAGTCAACCACATTGATGTGGGACTGGACTCACATGTAGGCCAAACCGGGTAAGGACAGCAGGTTTCCTTCTCGAAAGGACATTAATGAACCAGTTGAGTTTTTATGACAGTCCAGCAGTTCCATGATCACTTTGTACCGATACCAGATTTTTAAAAACTGAATTCAACCAGGCCTCGGGATTACTAGTCCAGTAACATAACCACTACACCACAGTACCCATGTTCAAGTTCCACCATGGCAAATTGTGCAATTGAATTCAATTAATCTAGCAGGATATGTTGATAGGGTTAGATGAAGTAGGGTGGGAGGAGGCTCATGTGGAGCATAAACACGGGCACAGACCAGTTGGGCCAAATGGCCTGTTTCTGTGCTGTAAATTCTATGTAATCTGATCATTTGTGGGCTAGTGCTAGGGAAAAATGGCAATAAATCATTGTAAAAACCCAACTGGCTCACTAATGTGCTATCTAGCCTATACATGACTCCAGTACCACGATATTTGGTTAACTCTTCATAGAGTCATAGTCATAGAGTTACACAGCACAGAAAGAGGCCCATCATGTCCACACCGGCCATCAAGCCCTGTCTATTCTAATCCCATTTTCCAGCACTTGGTCCGTAGCCTTGTATGCTATGGCGTTTCAAGTGCTCATCTAAATGCTTCTTGAATGTTGTGAGAGTTCCTGCCTCTACCACCCTTTCAGGCAGTGAGTTCCAGATTCTAACCACCCTCTGGGTGAAAGTTTTTCCTCAAATCCCCTCTAAACCGCCTGCCCCTTACCTTGAAACTATGCCCCCTGGTTATTGACCCCTCTACTAAGGGGAAATGTTCCTTTCTAGCTACCCTATCTATGCCCCTCATAATTTTGTACACCTCAATCAGGTCCCCCCTCAGCCTTCTCTGCTCTAAGGAAAACAATCCCAGCCTGTCCAGTCTCTCTTCATAGTTGAAGCGCTCCAGCCCAGGTAACATTCTGGTGAACCTCCTCTGCACTCTCTCCAATGCAATCACATCCTTCCTATAGTGTGGCGACCAGAACTGCACACAGTATTCCAGCTGTGGCCTAACTAGTGTTTTGTACAGCTCCATCATAACCTCCCTGCTCTTATATTCTATGCCTCGGCTAATGAAGGCAAGTATCTCATATGCCTTTTTAACCACCTTATCTACCTGTCCTGATGCCTTCAGGGATCTATGTATATGCACACCAAGGTCCCTATGATCCTCTGTCCTTCCTAGGGTCCTACCATTCATTGTTTATTCCCTTGCCTTGTTAGTCCTCCCAAAATGCATCACCTCACACTTTTCAGGGTTAAATTCCATTTGCCACTGTTCTGCCCATCTGACCAACCCATCTATATTGTCCTGTAGCCTGAGGCTTCCCTCCTTGCTATTTACCACTCCACCAATTTTCGTGTCATCTCCGAACTTACTGATCATACTTCCTATATTCATATCTAAATCATTAATGTACACTACAAACAGCAAAGGACCCAGCACCGATCCCTGCGGTACCCCACTGGACACAGGCTTCCAGTCACAAAAACAACCTTCGACCATCACCCACTGCCTCCTGCCACTAAGTCAATTTTGGATCCAATGTGCCAAATTGCCCTGGATCCCATGGGCTCTTACCACCTTGACCAGTCTCCCATGCAATCAAATTGGTTGGACATGATCTCCCCCTGACAAAGCCATGCTGACTATCCTTGATTAATCCTTGCCTCTCCAAGTGGAGACTAATTCTGTCCCTCTGAATTTTTTCCAAAATTTCCCTACCACTGATGTTAGGCTCACTGGCCTGTAATTCCCTGGTTTATCCCTACTACCCTTCTTGAATAATGGTACTATGTTATCTGTCCTCCAGTCCTCTGGCACCTCCCCTATGGCCAGAGAGGTTCTGAAAATTTGTGTCGGAGCCCCTGCAATCTCCTCACTTGCCTCACAGAGCAGCCTGGGATACATCTCGTCTGGGCCTGGGGATTCATCCACTTTTAAGCCCGCTAAAACTGCTAGTACCTCCTCCCTCTCAATACTAATTTGTTCAAGTATATCACAATCCTCCTGCCTGATTTCTATGCCTACATCGTCCTTCTCCATAATGAACACAGATGCAAAATATTCATTTAAAACCTCACCCACATCTTCCGGCTCTACACACAGATTGCCAGTTTGGTCCCTAATGGGCCCTACTCTTTCCCTGGTTATCCTCTTGCCCTTAATCTATCTATCTATATATATATATATAAACTGGTACGTCTGTCTCTGTCTCGTCTGTCTCTTGTCTGTCTGTCTCTTGTCTGTCTGTCTCTTGTCTGTCCGGCTATACAATCAAAAGTTATAGAGCGTACCTACATGTATGTTATATCGAAAGAAAGCTTATCGTTAGGGGACTCTCGTAGGTGTATTTATTTTTTTGTCAGACAAAAATTGTTTGGACAGTATACAAAAAACGTTCAAAAATCCACTCATTAGCGGTTGACCAATCCTACCTCTCATTAGCGTTGAGTGACGTGCTGCTTGACCAATCCTACAGTTCACTCACCTGATGGTTGACCAATCAATGCGTCACGGGTGGGTCCTAATCCTCCAGTCTCCCTAAATTTCGCCGCCATTTTTTCCATCCCCACAGGGACTGCAGCAGCAAAAGAAACCCCCACATTGCGGCTCCCGCTCCCGCCCCGCCGGAGTGGCAGGTAAGTAGGGCTTACTCGGGCCGTGCCTCGCAACCGCTCGGCCCGACACACACAGCGGTCGGGGCAGCGGCCAGCCATCAGCCGCGCTATCTGCGGGTAAGCTCAGCTCGGGTCCGTCTCAGCCCGACAGCCCGGCCGCGCCTCAAGCGCTAGGCCCTGCACGGCCGCTATCACAATGGAACCGGGCCTCCGGTGCAGGCAGGGAGAGGGGAGGGAGGAAGAAGGGAGGGAGGGAGAGGACAGCACAGTGAGAGGGAGAGAGAAGGGGGACAGACCGGGGCAGGGAGACCGCGCGGCCCAAAATTGCCCTGGCAACGCCGGGCACCCCCAGCTAGTATATACTTATAAAACACCTTGGGATTTTCCTTTTATTTTGCCCACCAGTGTTTTTTCATGCCCCCTCTTTGCTCTTAATTTCTTGAAGTACCCCCCTGCACTTTCTGTACTCTAGGGCTTCCACTGTTTTTAGTCATTTGTATCTGCCAAAAGCCTCCCTTTGTTTCCGAATCCATTCTTGTATATCCCTTGACATCCAGGGTTCCATGGGCTTGTTGGTCCCACCCTTGACCTGTACGGGAACATGTTGGCATTGTACTCTCTCTATTTCCTTTCTGAAAGACTCCCACTGTTCTGATGTGGATTTTCCTACAAGTAGCTGATCCCAGTCCACTTTGGCCAGATCCTGCCTTATAATATTAAAATCGGCCTTCCCCCAATTTAGAACCTTTATTTCTGGTCCATCTTTGTCCTTTTCCATGACTACCTTAAATCTCATCGAATTATGGTCACCATCAACAAAATGCTCTCTCTCCTACTGACACTTCTACCACTTGCCCGGCTACATCCCCTAGAATTAGGTCCAGTACCGCCCCCTCTCTTGTAGGACTTTCTACATGCTGGCTCAAAAAGCTCTCCTAGATGCACTTTAAGAATTCCGCACCCTCTAAGCCTTTCACACTCTGACTATCCCAGTTAATATTGGGGAAGTTGAAATCCCCTACTATTATTACCACACTTCTGAGATTTGCCTACATATCTGTTCCTCTATCTCCCCCTGACTGTTTGGGGGCCTATAGTACACTCCCAGCAAAGTGCTTGCCCCTTTTTGTTTTTAAGTTCTACCCATATGGCCTCCTTAGAGGAACCTGCTAAGATATCATCCCTCCTTACAGCAGTAATTGACTCCTTGATTAATATTGTGACACCCCCCTCTGTCTCGCCTGAAGATTCTATACTCCGGAATATTGAGCTGCCAGTCCTGCCCCTCCCTCAACCATGTCTCTGTGATAGCAACAATATCATACTCCCATGTGTTCATCATCACCTTCAAGTCATCTGCCTTACTCGCAAGACTCCTTGCATTAAAATAAATGCCATCCAGCCTTGCCATACTCCCTCGTGCCGTTACATATTTGCTCTGCCTTCCAGGCTGACTTGTTTTTTTCCTCTATATCTGACTGTGCATCACCCCCTACTATAGCTCCACTCCGTATCCCATCCCCCTGCCAAGTTAGTTTAAACCCCCCGCAACAGTACTAGCAAACCTCCCCGCAAGGATTTTGGTCCCGTTCCGGTTCAGGTGCAACCCGTCCAACTTGTACAGGTCCCACCTTCCCCAGAAGCAGACACAGTGATCCAGGAAACTGAAGCCCTCCCTCCTGCACCAACTCTTTAGCCACGCATTCATCTGCTCTATCCTCCTATTCCTATACTCACTAGCACATGGCACCGGGAGTAATCCAGAGATTACAACCTTTGAGGTTCTGCTTTTTAATCTGCTACCTAGCTCCCTAAATTCTTGTTGCGGGACCTCATCCCTCTTTCTACCTATGTCGTTGGTACCAGTGTGGACCACGATCTCTGACTGTTCGCCCTTCCCCTTCAGAATGCCCTTGATTCTTGCTGCCTTCTGAGATAACCCAGCACACCATTCAGTTGTTCAGGGCAACAATAAATGTGGCCTTGCTAGTGTGGCTAGCATGTTTAATGAGTTGGTCACACCGCAGGTAAAGGCTGCACAGGCAGGAAGGGAATGGGTGACTGCCAGGCAGAGTAGTAGGCGCAGGCAGATAGTGCAGGGGTCCCCTGTGGCCATCCCCCTCTCAAAGAGATATACCACTTTGGATATTGTTGAGGGAGATGGCTTAATGGGGGAAGGCAGCAGCAGCCAACTTCCTGGCACCATGGGTGGTTCTGCTGTACAGGACGGGAGGAAAAAGAGTGGGAGAGCTATAGTGATAGAGGATTCTATTGTAAGGGGAATAGATAGGCGTTTCTTCAACAACAAATGAGGCTCCAGGATGGTATATTGCAAGGGTCAAGGATGTCTCGGGGTGGCTGCAGGGCATTCTGGAGGGGGAGGATGAACAGCCAGTTGTCGTGGTGCATATAGGTAAAAAACGGGATGAGAACCTAAAAGCTGAATATAGGGAGTTGGGAGGTAAATTTAAAAAATAGGACCTCAAAGGTAGTAATCTCAGGATTGCTACCAGTGCCACGTGCTAGTTAGAGTAGAAATAGAAGGATATTTCAGATGAATACGTGGCTAGAGGAATGGTGCATGGGGGAGGGATTCAAATTCCTGGGACATTGGAACCGGTTCTGGGGGAGGTGGGACCAGTACAAACTGGACGTTTTGCACCTGGGTGGAACCGGGACTGATGTCCATGGGGCAGTGTTTGCTAGTGCTATTGGGGAGGGTTTAAACTAAAATGGCAGGGAATGGGAACCTGTGCAGGGAGACAGAGGAAAGGGAAGCAAGGCTAGAAACAAAAGACAGGAAGGAGAAATGCAAAAGTGGAAGGCAGAGAAATCAAGGGTGTAAATCAAACAGGGCTACAGTAAACAATAATTCTAAAAGGTCTAAGAGTGTTAAAAAAACAAGCCTGAAGGCTTTGTGTCTTAATGCGAGGAGCATTTGTAATAAGGTGGATGAATTAGCTGCGCAAATAGATGTAAACGGATATGATATAATTGGGATTACGGAGACATGGGTCCAGGGTGACCAAGGCTGGGAATTCAACATCCAGGGTTATTCAATATTCAGGAAGGACAGGCAAAAAGAAAAAGGAGGTGGGGCAGTGTGGTAAACCACTGTTATTGTTTACACTGTTGTTATCACTACACAAGGTTACCTCTTGCCTCGCACGCTGTTATACCTAGGCATACCTCAGCTGACTCCGCCCATGGCTCCGCCTGCTTGCCCAGGTATAAAGGTGATTGCTTGGCTAGTATTCTTCCTTGCTGGAACCGATCACCCACGAGGGTGGGCTCTGTTATTTAGCCAATAAAAACCTATAGTTACTATCTTAACTCGTCGCTTTTCATGGAATGAATTGATAGGTATATCAATTTTATTGGCTAAATTTTGAAATGACTGACCAGCCCCAGCAGCCGACTTGGCTGTGAGCCCTCCGACCGCCGTACCTGGATCTAAATCCACAGGCAGCGAATTCAGCCCTCTACTTCGATCACTGGCTGAGCTGCTTTGAATCCTACCTGGTAGCCTCCGGCGTGCCATTGGAAGCTGACAAACTAAGAGTTCTGACCGCCCAGGTGAGCCCTAAAGTATTTGCACTCATCCGGGACCTTACTACATACGAGGAGGCCCTCGACCTGCTAAAATAGCAGTACCGGAGCCCAGTAAATTCAATGTATGCCAGACATCTCCTAAGATCCTGCTCGCAACAGCCAGGAGAGTCTGTAGATGAATTTTTACGGGCGCTACAAACACTCGGCAGGGACTGTGACTTTAAAGCTGTATCGGCTGCACAACATGCTGAAGGAAATATCCGCGATGCCTTCGTGAAAGGCCTTCGGTCCGACTAATCACGGCAAAGACTGCTTGAATCAAAGGACCTCGACTTGAAAGCAGCTACAGCCCTCGCTCGCTCCCTGGAAGTGGCCCATCGGGACCTCGAGGCGTACTCCGGGTACAGTGCTGCATGACCGTGGGACTCCAGCCCGACTCCGGCCGCAATACCCCTCGCACCGCCGCCCCTGGGACCTACTACGGCGTCGGTGTCCCGGAATCGATCGGGACCGCCACCCCCGGGACCTGCTGCGGCAGCGGAGCCCCATGATCGGGCCGCCAGCTGCTATTTCTGTGGCCAGGCGAGACATCAAAGGGCGCGCTGCCCTGCAAGGAACGCGACCTGCTCCGGCTGCAGAAAAAAAGGCCACTTCGCGAACGCCTGCAGAGGGAAAGCCACAGACGCCAGCAGTGCCTCATGTGAGTTGTGGGGGCGGCCATCTTTGATCAAGGCCACAGACGCCAGCAGTACCTCATGTGAGTCGTGGGGGCGGCCATCTTCTCCGCCATTTTGTTCACCGCACTCGGCCGCCATGTTGTCTCCAGACCCGACCACCGCCTCACCTGCCGACGACAGCAGCTCACTCAGCCATACACTGGCCTCCGTCACGCTTGACCAAGCTCTCCCGCATCATCTGTCCAGGTCCATGATGGACATCGAGGTAAACGGCCACGCCACGACCTGCCTGTTCGGGAGCACGGAGAGTTTTATTCACCCAGACACGGTGCGCTGCTACTCCCTCACTGTCCGGCCAACGCGCCATCGGATCTCGATGGCATCGAAGTCCCATTCAACAGACGTCAGCGGATACTGTGTGGTGACCCTGTCGGTTAGGGGCACGAAATATAAAAACTTTAAACTTCTCGTCCTGCCCCAGCTCTGCGCTGCCGTCCTACTAGGGCTGGATTTCCAATGCCACCTCAAGTGTCACTTTGGCATACGGTGGACCCCTCCCCCCACTCACAGTCTACAACCAGCAGTTTTTAAACCGCCCGCCGCATACCACCTGCGGCCTCTCCACTCTCAAAGTCCCGCCCCCCTCCTTGTTCGCTAACCTCACCCGCGACTGTAAACCCGTCGCTACCAAGAGCAGGCGGTACAGCACCGGGGACAGAGCTTTTATTAGCTCTGAGGTGCAGCGTCTCCTGAAGGAGGGCATCATCGAGGGGAGCACCAGCCCCTGGCGTGCCCAGGTCGTAGTCGTTAAGACCGGCAATAAAAACCGCCTGGTCATCGACTACAGCCAAACCATAAACCGGTACACCCAGCTGGACGCATACCCCCTTCCCCGCATATCTGACATGGTCAACCAGATTGCACAGTACCGGGTATTCTCTACCATCGACCTTAAGTCGGCCTATCACCAACTCCCTATCCGCCCTGAGGACCGCCAGTATACCGCCTTCGAGGCGAATGGCCGCCTCTACCACTTAGGGTTCCCTTCGGCGTCACCAACGGGGTTTCGGTCTTCCAAAGGGAGATGGACCGGATGGTTGACCAGAACGCGCTGCAGGCCACATTTCCTTATCTAGATAACGTCACCATCTGCGGCCACGACCAGCAGGACCACGATGTTAATCTGGAGAAATTCCTCCGTACGGCCCAACGGCTGAATCTCACTTAAAATAAGGAGAAATGTATGTTTAACACCTCGCGCCTTGCCATCCTCGGCTGCGTAGTAGAGAACGGAGTCATCGGCCCTGACCCCGAAAGAATGCGCCCCCTCATGGAGCTTCCCCTTCCCCACTGTCAAAAGGCACTGAAGAGAACCCTGGGGCTCTTCGCTTACTATGCCCAATGGGTGCCCAATTATGCGGACAAAGCCAGACCCCTCATGAAGTCCACCTCCTTCCCCCTGACAGCAGAAGCATGCGCAGCCTTCTCCCTCATAAAAGGAGACATTGCAAAGGCCACAATGCACGCAGTGGATGAGTCCATCCCTTTCCAAGTGGAGAGCGATGCATCCGACTTCGCCCTAGCTGCAACCCTTAACCAGGCGGGGAGACCTGTGGCCTTCTTCTCAAGGACTCTCCAGGGCCCTGAGATCCGACACTCTTCTGTCGAGAAGGAGGCCCAGGCGATTGTGGAAGCGGTACGACGCTGGAGGCATTACCTGGCAGGCAAACGATTTACCCTCCTCACCGACCAGCGTTCGGTTGCTTTTATGTTTAATAACAAGCTGAGGGGCAAAATCAAGAACGACAAGATCTTGAGGTGGAGAATTGAGCTTTCCACCTACGAGTATGATATCTTGTACCGGCCTGGTAAACTCAACGAGCCCCCAGATGCTCTATCACGAGGTACATGTGCCAACGCGCAAGTTGATAGACTGCGGACCCTCCACAACGACCTCTGCCACCCCGGGGTCACTAGACTTTACCACTTCATTAAGGCCCGCAACCTGCCCTACTCCATCGAGGAGGTCAGGACCTTGACCAGGAACTGCCAAGTCTGTGCCGAATGCAAACCGCATTTCTATAGGCCGGACAGAGCAAGCCTGATCAAGGCCACCCGCCCCTTCGAGCGCTTGAGCATCGATTTTAAGGGGCCCCTCCCGTCCTCTGACCGTAATGTGTACTTCCTCAACATTATTGACGAGTACTCCCGTTTCCCCTTCGCCATCCCCTGCCCAGACATGACCAGTACCACGGTCATCAAATGCCTGAACAACCTCTTCGCCTTGTTCGGGTTCCCGAACTATATACATAGCAACCGGGGCTCATCCTTCATGAGCGAGGAACTTCGCCAGTTCCTGCTTGCAAGAGGTATTGCTGCGAGCAGGACCGCCAGCTACAACCCCCGGGGGAACGGCCAGGTGGAAAGAGAGAACGCGACAGTTTGGAAGGCCGTCCTCTTAGCCCTAAAGTCTAAGGGCCTCCCAACCTCTCGCTGGCAGGAAGTCCTCCCGGCAGCGCTCCATCCCATCCGGTCACTGCTTTGTACTGCCATTAACGCCACCCCCCATGAGCAAATGTTCGTTTTCCCCAGGAAGTCGACTACGGGAACCTCGCTACCAACATGGCTGACTTCTCCAGGGCCCATCCTGCTGCGGAAGCACGTGAGGACCCATAAAATGGACCCCCTGGTCGAGAGGGTGAACCTCCTGCACGCCAACCCCCAGTATGCCTATGTGGAATACCCAGATGGGCGGGAGGACACAGTCTCCTTGAGACCTCGCACCCCTGAGACACCACCGTTATCCCCCACCACTCCCCCAAATCCAGCTCCTGTAGGCGGCATGCCGGAACCCCAGGGGCCTTCGTCGACCACGCAGACACCAGCATTAACATCGGATACTGCACCACTGCTGCTGCGCCGGTCAGAAAGGCTTACGAGGCCTCCTGATAGACTGACATACACGAACTAGTAGTACACTTCACCCCGCCGGACTCAATTTTAAACAAGGGGTGAATGTGGTAAACCACTGTTATTGTTTACACTGTTGTTATCACTACACAAGGTTACCTCTTGCCTCGCACGCTGTTATACCTAGGCATACCTCAGCTGACTCCGCCCATGGCTCCGCCTGCTTGCCTAGGTATAAAGGTGATTGCTTGGCTAGTATTCTTCCTTGCTGGAACCGATCACCCACGAGGGTGGGCTCTGTTATTTAGCCAATAAAAACCTATAGTTACTATCTTAACTCGTCGCTTTTCATGGAATGAATTGATAGGTATATCAGGCAGCATTGCTGGTTTAAAGAGGAGATTAACACAATAGTAAGGAAGGATATTAGCTCTGATGATGTGGAATCTGTATGGGTAGAGCTGAGAAATTCATTAGTGGGAGTTGTATACAGACCCCCAAACAGTAATGCTGATGTTGGGGATGGCATTAAACGGGAAATTAGAGACGCGTGCAATAATGGCACAGCAGTTATCATGGGTGATTTTGATCTACATATAGATAGGGCTAACCAAATTAGTAACAACACTGGAGGAGGAATTCCTAGAGTGCATACGGGATGGTTTCCTGGACCAATATGTCGAGGAACCAACTAGAGACCAGGCCATCTTAAACTGGGTATTATGTAATGAGAAAGGATTAATTAGCAATCTTGTTGTGCGAGGCCCCTTGGGGAGGAGCGATCATAATGTGATGGAATTCTTCATTAAGATGGAAAGTGAAGTAGTTGACTCCGAGACTAGTGTCCTGAATTTAAATAAAGGAAAGTACGATGGTATGAGGCGTGAGTTGGCTAGGATGGATTGGAGAATGTTACTTAAAGGGTTGACGGTGGATAGACAATGGCAAACATTTAAAGATCGCATGGATGAACTATAGAATTTGTTCATCCCTGTTTGGCATAAAAATAAAACAAACAAGGTCACTCAACCGTGGCTAACAAGGGAAATTAGGGATAGCATAAGATCCAAGGAGAGGACATATAAATTGGCCAGAAAAGGCAGTAAACCTGAGGATTGGGAGCAGTTTAGGATTCAGCAAAGGAGGACAAAGGGATTAATTAAGAGGGGGGAAATAGAATATGAGAGTAAGCTTGCAGAGGACATAAAAACTGACTGTAAAAGCTTCTATAGATATGTGAAGAGAAAAAGATTGGTGAAGTCAAGCGTAGGTCCCTTGCAGCCAGAATCAGGGGAATTTATAATGGGGAACAAAGAAATGGCAGACCAATTAAATACATACTTTAGTTCTGTCTTCACAAAGGAGGACACAAATAACCTCCCAGAGATGTCGGGGAACATAGGGTCTAATGAGAGGGAGGAATTGAATGAAATCAGTATTTGTAGGGAAATGGTGTTGGGGAAATTGATAGGATTGAAGGCCGATAAATCCCCAGGGCCAGATAATCTACATCCTAGGGTACTTAAGGAAGTGGCACTAGAAATAATAGATGCATTGCTGGTCATCTTCCAAAATTCTATAGACTCTGGAACAGTTCCCATGGATTGGATGGTAGCTAATGTAACCCCACTATTTAAAAAAAGGTGGTAGAGAGAAAACGGGGAATTATAGAACGGTAAGCCTGACATCGGTAGCGGGGAAAATGCTAGAGCCCATTATAAAAGATGTAATAGCAGAGCACTTGGGAAACAGTGACAGGATTGGACAAAGTCAACATGGATTTACAAAAGGTAAATCATGCTTGACTAATCTATTGGAAGTTTTTGAGCATGTAACTGGTAGAATAGATAAGGGAGAACCAGTGGATGTGGTGTATTTGGACTTTCGGAAGGCTTTCGATAAGGTCCCACATGAGATTAGCGTGCAAAGTTAAAGCACATGGGATTGGGGGTAAGGTACTGACTTGGATAGAGAACTGGTTGGCAGACAGGAAGCAAAGAGTTGGAATAAACGGGTCTTTTTCCGAGTGGCAGGCAGTGACTAGTGGGGTACCGCAGGGATTGGATATATTATATATATAATCTAGACGAGGGAACTAGATGTAACATCTCCAAGTTTGCAGACGACACAAAGGTGGGTGGGCGTCTGTGCTGTGAGGAGGATGCAGAGAAACTCCAGTATGATTTGGACAGGTTGGGTGATATGGCAGATGCAGTATAATGTGGATAAATGCGAGGTTATCCACTTTGGTGGCAGAAACAGTAAGGCAGATTATTATCTGAACAGCAATAGATTGGGAAAAGGGGGAGTGCAATGAGACCTGGGTGTCCTTGTGCACCAGCCGCTGAAGGTAAGCATGCAGGTGCAGCAGGTGGTTAAGGCGGCAAATGGTATGTTGGCCTTCATAGCGAGAGGATTCGAGTACAGAAGCAAGGATGTCTTGCTGCTGTTGTACAGGGCCTTGGTGAGACCACACCTTGAGTATTGTGTGCAGTTCTGGTCACCTTATCTGAGGAAGGATGTTATTGCCATGGAGAAAGTGCAGTGAAGATTCACCAGACTGATACCTGGGATGGCAGGAATGACGTATGAGGAGAGATTGGGTCGATTAGGCTTATGTTCGCTAGAGTTTAGAAGAATGAGAGGGGATCTCATTGAAACTTATAAAATTCTAACAGGACTAGATGCAGGAAGGATGTTGCTGATGGCAGGGGAGTCCAGAACCAGGGGTCACCGTCTAAGGATAAGGGGTAAGCCATTTAGGACCGAGATGAGGAGGAATTTTTTCACCCAGAGAGTGGTGAACCTGTGGAATTCTCTACCACAGAAGGCAGTTGAGGCCAATTAATTAAATATATTTAAGAAGGAGTTAGATATATTTCTTAAGGCTAAAGGGATCAAGGGATATGGGGAGAAAGCAGGGACAGGGTACTGAATTTGGATGATCAGCCATGATCTCATTAAATGGCGGAATAGGCTCGAAGGGCCGAATGGCCTCCTCCTGCTCCTATCTTCTATGTTTCTATGTTGCTCACATTCCAAGAATAAATAGTTAACAGTGAAAAAAAGTCCAAAGATAATATTTAGAATGTTCCTACATGCTGGACATTGTCTTTGTCTACATATTTCCATATGGAGACAAAAGTGAGCGTGCAATGAAGTGATTGTTATTTGGATCCCAATAACAATCACCTTGTGCCTACAGCTACTATGCTTCCTTTCTCATAAATATGCATCTGAAGAGTTCAAACTGCTCCATTGCTTTCAAATAAACAGATTAAACAATGGGGATTGAGTAATCATGTACAGCCCAATTGGCACACAGTGTTGGTTTTATTACGGAACTCGAGCCCAAGGGGGAGAAAGGAGAGAGAGCGTAAGCAGGAAGAATTTTCAAATATCTTCAGCCAGAAGTGCCGAGTGGATGATCCATGTCGGCCTCCTCTTGAGGTCCCCCTTCATCACAGAAGCCAGTCTTCAGCCAATTCGATTCACTCCACGTGAGATCAAGAAACGGCTGAGCGCACTGGATACAGCAAAGGCTATGGGCCCCGACAACATCCCGGCTGTTGTGCTGAAGACTTGTCCTCCAGAACTAGCTGTGCCTCTAGCCAAGCTGTTCCAGTACAGCTACAACACTGGCATCTACCCGACAATGTGGAAAACTGCCCAGGTATGTCCTGTCCACAAAAAGCAGGACAAATCAAATCTGGCCAGTTACCGCCCCATCAGTCTACTCTCAATCATCAGCAAAGTGGTGGAAGGTGACATCGACAGTACTCACACATACCCTACTCACCGATGCTCATTTTGGGTTCCGCCAGGACCACTCGGCTCCAGATCTCATTACAGCCTTGGTCCAAACATGGACAAGAGAGCTGAATTCCAGTGGTGAGGTGAGTGACTGCCCTTGACATCAAGGCAGCATTTGACCGAGTGTGGCATCAAATAGCCCTAGTAAAACTGAAGTCAATGGGAATCGGGTGGGGGGAACTCTCCACTGGCTGGAGTCAAACCTAGCTGTCTTTTGTCTCCACTAGTCCTATCACCATCTCGTCTCGTTTTGAATACCTCTTAATGTCTCTTCACTTCTCTTTTGTTCTCTCCCAGCCTGGCCTCTCAAATCTATTTCATTTCCTGTGCCTTTCCAGACTTGACAAAGACTTTGACTCGAAACGTTGACTCTTGTTTTCTCTCCACGGATGTTGCCTGGCCTGCTGAGTTTTTCCAGCATTTTCTGTTGTTATTTCGGATTTCCAGCATCCACAGTATTTTGCTATCATACTAGCACAAAGGAAGATGGTTGTAGTTGTTGGAGGACAATCATCTCTGCCCCAGGACATTGCTGCAGGAGTTCCTCAGGGCAGTGTCCTAGGCCCAACCATCTTCAGCTGCTTTATCAATGACCTTCTCTCCATCATAAGGTCAGAAGTGGGGATGTTCGCTGATGATTGCACAGTGTTGAGTTCCATTCGCAACTCCTCAGATAATGAAGCAGTCAATGCCTGAATTCAACAAGACCTGGATGACATTCAGGCGTGGGCTGATAAGTGGCAAGTAATATTTGTGCCACACAAGTGCCAGGCAATGACTATCCCCAACAAGTGAGCGTCTAACCACCGCCCCTTGACATTTAACGGCATTACCATCGCCGAATCCCCCACCATCATCATCCTCGTGGTCACCATTGACCAGAAACTTAACTGGACCAGCCACATAAATACTGTGGCAACAAGAACGGGTAAGAGGCTGGGTATTCTGCGGCGAATGTCTCACCATCTGACTCCCCAAAGCCTTTCCACCATCTACAAGGCACAAGTCAGGAGTGTGATGGAATACTCTCCACTTGTCTGGATGAGTGCAGCTCCAATAACACTGAAGAAGCTCGACAGCATGCAGGACAAAGCAGCCCGCTTGATTCGCACCCCATCCACCACCTTAAACATTCACTCCCTGCACCACTGGCGCACCGTGGCTGCAGTGTGTACCATCTACAAGATGCACTGCAGCAACTCGCCAAGGATTCTTCGGCAGCACCTCCCAAGCCCGCGACCTCTACCACTTAGAAGGACAAGGGCAGCAGGCACATGGGAACACCATCACCTCCAAGTTCCCCTCCAAGTTACACCATCCTGACTTGGAAATGTATCCACGTTCCTTCATCGTCACTAGGTCAAAATCCTGGATATCCTTCCCCAACAACACTGTGGGAGTACCTTCACCACACGGACTGCAGCGGTTCAAGAAGGCGGCTCACCACCACCTTCTCTAGGGCAATTAGGGATGGGCAATAAATGCTGGCCTTGCCAGTGATGCCCACATCCCAGGAACGAATAAATAATGTTCTGTGTGACAACAGTAATGAAGTGATACTTGAAGAATGTGCTGACTCCATATAGTCATTTTATATTAGTCATTTTTATAAAGTTAGGATTAGATATTTTTTGCAGTGTCTTGGTGCTTCATTTAGAACATGGGGAAAATTAGTAAACTTTGTGGTGGGCCAGTTTACAAACAAGCTGGGGGTACGGTAGCATAGTGGTTATGTTACTGGACTGGTAATCCAGAGGCCTGGACTAATGACCTGGAGCCACGAGTTCAAATCCCACCACTGTGACCATGAGACTACCGGATTCTCGTATAATCCCATCTGGTTCACTAATGTCCTTTATGGAAGGAAATCTGCCGTCCTTACCTGGTCTGGCCTACATGTAACTCCAGACCCACAGCAATGTGGTTGACTCTTAACTGCCCTCTGAAATGGTCTAGCAAGCCACTCAGTTGTACCAAATCGCTACAAAGTATCATGGACTGCAGCAGTTCAAGAAGATGGCTCACCACCACCTTCTGAAGGGCAATTAGGGATGGGCAATAAACGTTGGCCTTGCCAGCGATGTCCACATCCTGTGAACGAATTTTAAAGAAAAGCAGGAAACACTGAGAATCCAGTACAATATTGGGGATTGTAGACTTCTCCCTGTAGGAGTGGGACAATCTGCATTACTTTTTTTAAAAGGGATAACTCTAGATTTGATACCACTGAAGCAGAAAAGCGAACTAGATATAATGCAAAATTAAATGTACACTTTTAGCGGACAGCCATAAAAGTTTGCAAATTTGTCTGTTTTCTATAGATTTATGGCATTGATGCAACAGTTGGAAGGGTATTAAACCCACACGTAGCTGGAAAAATTCTTGGACATATACTGAAGTAGGATGCACACAACATATAAAAACAAAATCCATCAAATCTTCCAAAATTTGCAACAGTCATGAATGTAAAGGTACATGTGTGGGTTTAATATCCTTCCAACTGCTCCATCAATGCCACACATCTACAGCAAATATTGTAGAAGGTAGCATTATAATCTGGCATAATTTAGATACTACTTTTGGAATCTAGTAACGCTAATTAAATTCCAAGTGGGCTGTTTGTTAGCCCCAATAAACCCCTAATTAATTAATATATGGACAGTGCATTTTTAGGTTATGGAAGGTTTAGTTTTGCTAGTAATAAATTTGTAAAATCAGCAATTTAGTTTAATATCTGGCTACTAAGTGAAATCATTGCAACAGTGTTAGATTATGAATCATGATATACTTATTAGTAATTTTATATTTCAGAAGCCTCTTATTGAATGTTTTTTGAATAATATAATGAATTGTGACACTGTCTTTTTTTTATTTAGCTCTTGCAAGGCATGAACTAGCCAAACAGGCTGAGAAGGGTATAATGCCGTGGATGTTTAATAGACCCTTGTATGGTGAGGAAGAAAGGAATTCCCAGTTAAATTCGTTCTACATGAATGGGCCGACACAAAGAGGTTTGTAGCATTAATGTGCCACTGCATATATTTGAACTGATACAATTCATGGAGCAGATAGTAAATATACAAAAATAGGCAGAGAGTTGTATGGTAACATAACATTGACTTTTTACCTCTATGCATCAGTGACTTCAACAATAAGCCGAGGTGGCACCGAAGAAAACTTTCAGCTGGCATTACTTTTTGATTTTGTTTGTATTTTTTTTCCTGCTCCAAGTATAATTCTGATTCACAGAATTTTCTTTGAATTCCCTTCCATTTTGCATAAAATTAGATGTGGTCGCTTTTTAAAAATGTACTTAAAAAAATAATAATAAAGCTGTACACGTGCACGCCCACTCATATATGGACCTAATTTGGGATTATAACCGCTGCATTTAAAAAGAATTATATAGTGAATGTATAGCATTCATTCCTGAAAATTACCTGTTGGTGTAACCCCAAAACTAGACAGTTGGTTCCTATTATATACTTAGTCCAATCATGTAACATTTCTGGACAAAATCATTCTCTCTCTTATTCTTTGGAACAGTTAGAAGTCTACTTAATAGAACGCACACATGTGTTTGAAGGTAGTCCAAAAGCGTGTACTCAAAAGTTTAATCTCTTTTTTGTTTCCATTATGTAGATTTTTCCACAAAGCACAGTATACCATTGACTATGGTCCCTTACAGTACCTACCCAAACTCTTCTGTTAGAATGCTGGACTACATAGAGAATGAGGTGAAAAATTTGAACACTGTACAGCCTCTACAAAATGGAATCCGCACAAGTGGCAGTCCACCTCCCAGCGTGCTTTCATCACTAAACGATATTGGAGTTAGAGAGATAGATCGTCGTGTTATCCACCTACCTCCAATACTGGAGACAATCCGTGAGACTAGCCTCCCTTCATCACAACGAACCAGTAACTCATCCCAGAGGAATAATCAACGAAGGGCTAGAAGTCATGAGGATATTTTGGATGCAGGACTCTCCAGGAATCAAAGATCTCAAGAAGGATCAAGGTCCAGTAGGAGCTCACAAGACAGAAGACCTAACCGATCTCCAAGGAATAGGAGAGCTGATTTTGAAGATGGCCAACGGAGAGGTCAGTTGCTTCCAAGCAGACAATATCATGCAGATTATAGTGATGATTCCGATAATGATGATCGGTCAAGACGCAGCAGTTCAAACCAGAGGCATGGCAGAAGAGGTTATGAGGAGGACAGACGACCACATCGCCGAAGTAATAAAGACTACTCACCTGAAAGAAGAAATAGGCGCAGAGACCAAAGTTACTCTCCTCCACCTCGTGGAAGGCGACAAGGATCATGGAGTTCCCTGGATGATTATGATAACCACTCTCGCTACAACAGGGTGCAACAAGATGATCGAATGGCAAACTGGTTGGAAACCCTGAAGAAGCCACTTAAATATAATGAGAAGCCCCCAAGCTACCATTCAGTCGATGGGGCCTCACAGGAAAGTAGTACACGAAAATCTAATAATGGACGACAGTCAGTAAGTTTTTGTTGTATTATAAAGTATTTTTCTGAACTTTTATAGTATAGTCATTCCTACCTCAGAAGTGTGGTTATAAGAAATTTCCTAACTCACTGCATGTAACCAGGTTCTAGTATATTATAGTAAAAACAGAAAATGCTGGAAATACTCGGGTCAGGCAGCATCTGCGGAGAGAGAAACCGAGTTAACGTTTCAGGTCGATGACCTTTCATCAGATCTTTCGTCTAGTATATTATACATTTGAAGATTATGATGTGATGTCACATTGCTTGGATGCTCCAGAGTGCAAAATGCAAGTTTACACTTCTGATTCTTCCCTAAACGCACGGTGGCATAGTAGTTAGCACTGTTGCCTCACAGCGCCAGAGACCCGGGTTCGAATCCGGCCTCGGGTGACTCTCTCTGTGTGGAGTTTGCACATTCTCCCCGTGTTTGCGTGGGTTTCCTCCGGGTGCTCCGGTTTCCTCCCACAGTCCAAAAATGTGCGGGTTAGGTTGATTGGCTATGATAAATTGACTGTTGGGGGGATTAAAATATGTGGGGTTACGGAGATAGGGTGGGATATGTGGGGGTTACGGGGATCGGGTGGGATATGTGTCGGTGCAGGCTCGATGGGCCGAAATGGCCTCTATCTGCACTGTGGGGTTTCTGTGATAAACGCAAGATTTCCTGATCATGACTGGGCCATGCGTGGAATATCAGAGCAGAACACACCCTAGAGGGAAAGTTCTTGCACCATCAATATTAATAGAAGAGTCTGACCATATCATTTCATTTATGTGATCAATTAAATATTGACTATCAACATTTATCAAATTCCAGCCACACAATACAACAGTGCTGTCTATAGCAAGATCTCTAATGTAAAATACAGTCTCACAAGTCATAGTGCTGTAATTGTTTGGAGGTGGAACGTAATTCCTTGTTGCAAGTACTGAAACTTAAAATGCTTTGTATTTTTTTTTTTTTCCCTTAATTTTTTAAAAACTAAATAAATTGCATGGAATGAATTTAAAATTTTAAACTAGGTAGCATTACTTACAGAAATAAGCTATAATATTGCTCAAAAAAATTCACATTGACAAACTGAAGTTTTTTATTGTTTTTTCATTGACAGGAACGGGGAAGTTCTCGCAGTGGTAGAAGTGTAGTGATATGAAGAAACCTCCACTTGTCACAGTCCATAATTGGTATCTGCAGGGTGGGGTTGTAATATAGATGGCAGCCTCTGACTTTCCTTTTAAGCATATCTTTTCATCATGGACTTTCACAGGACAGAAGCTCCAATTTGAATAGGACTTCAAGACCTGCTTGAGATGTGTGACTTTGCAACAGGAACTGACTATGTGGGATAAGAAAGCTTATTGATTTTGAAATGGACAAAAATACAGATGGATGTTGGTGGGCACCTGCTAGTTTTAAATTGTAAATTTTTTTTTTAACATACACACTTCCTGGAGAATTGGTAATACAAGGTTCCCTCCAGCCATTTCTTTGGACCTACATTTGTATCCAGGTCAGACAGTCAGAGTCATAACAGCACAGAAGGAGGCCATTTGGCCCATCAAGTCCGTGCCAGCTCACTGTAGAGCAATCCAGTCAATCCCATTCCCCCGCTCTATCCCCATAGCCCTGCAAGCTTATTTCCCTCAAGTGTCTGTCCAGTCTCCCCTTGAAGAATAAAGGTAAAAGTTTCCTGTCTGAGGAAATTATGTACCAACTCTGAAATGACCAGTTGACATTTCAATTATTCCTATTTTAGATTCTAAATCTACCAAAAACATCTCGTCTCCAGAACATTTACATTTTGGAAAGTGGCAAAGTAAATTGTCAAAAGGATTACAAATGGTTGTGTTAAGAGAATTTTAAGTTAAGTCCGAGGACTTAGGAGATCTAACAAGTTGGAATTGTTTGCTAATTTTGAATATGTAGGGGAAAATTATTGTTTTATCTCTTAATGCAAATGATCTGTATATTGGAATAAATTAACTTTTTTTCTTTTATTGCACCACATTTACTTCCTAAAAAGTAATACTGCTAATAGTTACGGGATGGTAAAATGTATGCGAAATTAAACATTTCTATTAACAGGACACCTGTCTATCACTTAACATTTCAGTTAGACAGTATCAATAAGAACTTCTCAAACTGTACAGTGGAGGATTTTCATGTTCATGCCTGGTCCCTACCAGAGAGATTCATCATCTTAGTTAGACCATTGGATAATATTCCAGCAATAAAATATATATAAAATAGTATCTTTAGGATACTCTGCTCTGTTCAGTCTTTCTCCATCAGTTTGTTGCATCTTATCTGTTCACTGAATTCTTGGCCCATTGCTCCAGAATTCCCTCCATAAACTTATCTACCTGCCTCTCTGCTTTTTAAGACCCTCCTTAAACCCCGCCCCCATCTCCTTTATTGGCTCAGCGTTCATTTTTGTCTGATTACACCCTTGTACAGAACCGTAAGACATTTTTCTATGTTGAAGGTATATAAATGCAAGTTGTTGTAACTTAAGATGTAGGTATACCCAACATTTCACTTGGATTGGGGGAAATAACCCCATAGAACATGAAACTTGAAGGTGGCTTCAAGTGTTGATGACACAGTTAATTTTCAAGGGTGGAATTTGGGGCCATTCCACCACCAACCTCCCCACCCCAAGGAAAGATCTTGATTAACACTTTATTTAAACACGTACATTTTTTTTTAATGCAAAAGAAACATTTGCTCAATTTTATTGAAAATGACTTTGCTAATTTAAAAAAAAATTAAAAACTTTCTTCCAATAGCAACATATTCTGTATTACTGGGAGAAACTTTTTTTTTAAATGACCATAGCAAATAAGGGATTATTGCAGTCTGAAATATTTAGAACTTTACATGCTTCTTCCAATCGTTACCCTCGTATTCCCTGCAGCAACGGGAGGTACATTGGAGGGTGGGCAGGAGCATGCTCTGTGGGAGGGAAAAAGTAATTTTTACATTGAAAATTTTGGTTCATTTAAAAAAAATTGTTTTTAAATATTATAAATAGCAATGTAAAATTGGGTTAACAATACACCAGCCAGACTTGTTAACTGAGCAGACTCCTTTCCCTTTCAACTCTTTCCCCATCCTATTCAGTTGAGACTTTTCTCACCACCACCCCAGTTCACAAAAGCATGCTCCTGTCTCCTCAGTAACTGGTATTGCTCAGACACAACAATAATTTGCATTTATACATAGTAAAACATCCCAAGGTGCTTCACAGGAGTGTTAAACAAAATTTGACACTTGAGCTATTAGAACAGGTCAAAGAGGCAGGTTTGAAGGAACATCTTAAAGGAGGAAAGACAGGTGGAGAGGTTTAGGGAGGGAATTCTAGAGCTTGGGGCTTAGGCACCTGAAGACATGGCCACCAATGGTGGAGTGATTATAATCAAGAGGCCAGAATTGGAGCGCAGAGATCAGAGGGTTGTAGTGCTGAAGGAGGTTACAGACATAGGGAGGGACAAGGGATATGAAAACAAAGATGAGAATTTTAAAATTGAGGTGGTGCCAGTCCAGGAGACAATGTAGGTCAGTGAGCATCGGTGATGGGGGAACAGGACTTGGTGCGAGTTAGGATACGGGCAGCAGAGTTTTGGATGAGCTCAAGTTTATGTAGGGTGGCAGAGGGGAGGCTGGCCAGGAGTGCGTTGGAATAGTCAAGTCTCGAGGTAACAAAGATATGGATGAGAGAAACCCTCCACCCCCCAGTTCAGCTACTCCAACAGTCTTGCAGTTTAGAGGCATAAACTTTCTTCTCCCTCTTTCCCCTATTGGCTCTTACCTTTGCCCCCATAATTCACGCAACCATTTCCCTTCCTCCTCCCTCCCCCCAGTTCACACATGCACTCACCTACCCCCCCACCACACGCCAGCTCTTGTTTTTGCTACCTGTCCAAGGGCTTGAATGCCTTGCTGGGATTGACAATTCATAAAGAATTCCTGTCCAGTCTGCAGTGCTGCTAATCCTTTGGAACCACAATTAAAGTCCAGGAGCAGCATTGAACTTCTGCCACAGACAACTTCTTGAGAATACTGATGTCTACATGAAACAAACAGTTGATATATGTCCAGATCACTCAACTTCACTTCTGTTACATAATTCGTAGAGTACCATGTTGCCTTTTACATATTTTGTCTATAGGTGTCTGCTCAAATTCAACTTTCCCTCCTTTTGATAAACAAATTTAACCAGTTTGCATTGAGCCTCCTGAATCTGCATTGGTAAAATAAATTAGAAAGCCAATATAACTATAACAAAGGATATATACATACATCACACCATACAGCAGTCCCTATCAACATTTAAAAAAGAATGAATACAGGGATGTACAAAGGTCTTGCAACAGTAATAAAAATAATCATTCCTGATAATGCTAGGTCATCTGTGTGGAAAAGCATTATTGAAAAGCCATTATTCCCTAATATACATCTGTCCCACGTGTAGGCAATAGGACAAGCAAGCCTCCATGAATGCCAATTGGAACTGGCAAACAGAAAGCAGCCTGGAGATGAATAGAGGCAAGATACAATGTACTGAAGCCCAAAGATTATTTGCCTTCCCACACCACCTCCCCACTCCACTCTGTGGAAATTGATTGTTTACCATTAGACACAACTGAAGGCAACACACCCAGAGCGTGAACTCAGTGGTTATCAACACTCAACCGTGAGGGATTATGGAGTGTCCTCCTCAAATGTGGCTGCCCTCAAAAGTTTGTCACCATCCTCCGGCTGCTTCACGACAACATGCAAGCTGTGATCCTGACCAATGGTTCCACCACAGACCCAAGTCACGTATGAACCGGGGTCAAGCAAAGCTGTGTCATTGCACCAACGCTCTTCTCGATCTTCCTTGCTGCAGTGCTCTATCTTACCCTCAGTAAGCTCCCCACTGGAGTGGAGCTAATTTACAGAACAAACGGGAAACTGTTCAAACTCCATCGCCTCCAGTCCAGATCCATAGTCGTCCCATCCTCTGTCGTCGAATTACAGTATGCAGACGACGCTTGCGGCTGCACTCACTCAGAGGTTGAACTCCAAACCATCGTCAACACCTTCATCGAAGCGTATGAGAGCATAGGCCTTACAGTAAACGTCCGTAAGACAAAGGTCCTCTACCAACCTGCCCCCGCCACACAGTGCTGCCCCCCCGATTATCAAAATCCACGACAAGGCTTTGGACAACGTGGACCACTTTCCATACCTCGGGAGCCTACTGTCAACAAGGGCAGTTGTCGATGACGAAGTCCAACACCGCCTTCAGTGTGCCAGTGCAGCCTGAGGTAGAGTGTGTTTGAAGACCAGGACCTCAAACCTGGCACTAAGCTCATGGTCTACAGAGCAGCAGTGATACCCGCCCTGCTGTATGCCTCAGAGACATGGACTATGTACAGCAGGCACCTCAAAGCACTGGAGAGGTACCACCAATGCTGCCTCCGCAAGATAGGCACACCAATGTCAGTGTTCTCGCTCAGGCCAACATCCCCAGCATTGAAGCTTTCACCACGCTCAATCAGCTCTGATGGATGGGTCACATTGTCCGCATGCCTGATACGAGACTCCCAAAACAAGCACTCTACTCGGAGCTCTGGCACAAGTGGGCAGAGGAAACGCCTTTGAAAAAGTGTAACATCCCCACCAACACCTGGGAATCCCTGGCCCAAGACTGCACAAAGTGGAGGAGAAGCATCCGGGAAGGCGCTGAACACCGAGTCTCTTCGCCGGGAGCAAGCGAAAGCCAAGCGCAAGTAGCGCACGTCAACCCAAGCACCCCACCCACCCGCCCCTTCAACCACCATCTGCCCCACCTGTGACAGAGACTGTAGGTCCCGCATTGGACTCATCAGTCACCTGCAAACTCATTTTTAATGTGGAAGCAAGTCATCCTCGGTTCCGAGGGACTGCCTAAGAAGGAGGACAAGCAAGCCTCCATGAATGCCATTTGGAACTGGCAAACAGAAAGCAGCCTGGAGATGAATAGAGGCAAGATACAATGTACTGAAGCCTAAAGATTATTTGCCTTCCCTCACCACACCTGCTCCCCACTCCACTCTGTGTGGAAATTGATTGTTTGCCATTAAACACAACTGAAGCCAACACACCCAGATAGTGAACTCACTGTGGTTACCTGTAGCTGCACCTGGCCACAATGTAAAAGTGCACGAATGAAGTACAGCACTGTAGTGTTGGCCACCACGAGTTTCTACAGTTTTTATTGTAATGGGGTGACATTTCTTTTAGTACACAGGCAGCACAATGAGTTTAAATTTTAGCCTTATTTGAAGGAACACCCAAAGTAAATCTTTTAAATAGTTTTTATATGAAAAAGATTTTTTTTTAAAGAACTAATCTAAATTGTTCCTTAATGTAGCTTTTGAATTTGAAAAGTAGCAGATCCTAGTTGTACATAATAGCTAGGCTTCCCAAATGAATGCAAAATCTATTCCCAGTGATTCAAATCTACCAACCAGTCAGGCATTTAGTCAAATCACGTGCTTCATGGAAGCACACGTTTTTACTCTGAAGAGTTTTTTCCCCATTTCAGCACAATGGGGGTGCTTCCTATGATGGCTTTAGCAGAAATCACCATCTGAACTGTACTGTCCACTTGGATAAAACAGGCTACTGGAGAGACAGTAATATAGGGGGTGGGGGTACCAAAATCACATGCAACTGAAGATTTAAAAAAGGATAGAAATAAAAACTAGTCTAGTGCATTTACATTTTTAATCAAAAATAGGCATGTTTTAAATTCAACATTTTCTCATGCAATATTAAAATGAGCACAACCAATAGCATGTAGAGAGCATTACAGCATCCAGTGTTTTTGATTCAATGTGCTTCTCCCTGGTTTACATTTTTCTTGAGATAGTTACATTTACATAAATCTGTAAAGAAAATTCCATCATTGTTCTAATTTAAGCAAATATCTCAATGCAATTATCTTAATTTATTCTCAACTTCATACATTGCTGATTATAGAAAAATCTAGTTATAAGCAACTTTGTTCCAACCCATTACAAATAATAGGATTTTCATGTATTTCATTTATATAAAGTACAAAAAGGCATTTTATTAATTAAACGGAGGGGATTTCCAGGTTTGTTTTAAGGAAATAAAACAGAATTTTAATATACCCAAATCTGCAAGATTGTTCTAGCAACATTATTTTAAGAAAATCTGCAAGATCACTTCTAATGATTGATTTCTTTAATTGGCTCGAAGTGGCACTCATAGCACAAGTTCCCTTTCCAGTGCAGCGATCTTAAGTTGAGGGAAATCCTGAAAAAGCCAGAGTGTATTTTATTCTGATCTGTTCCATTCGTCGTCAACATTCACGATTTCCTTTCACCTACAATAAGCAACCAGAATGTTACAATGAAGTAAAGGGCAAGTACATTTATATAAGATGTGCTTTCTATAAAAGGGAGAAACATACATGATCTTATTGAATGGCAGAGCAGGCCTACTCCTATTTCTTATACTAAGGTGGTCAGGTAGATCACAAGTTAGGTATAATGTCTGTTACTCGTTTATATTATAATGTGTTTAAACTCTAGCTTCAGTGACTGCTGAATGTATGCCAACTGAATCAAATGTAGTGCGGTATTTTGTGCTGTGCTTGCACATTTTAGAACTGCCAGTACTAATGTCAATTACTGCACCTTAAAAGGGTTCCATCATAAGGAATTTCTACTCAAGTCAAAAATCACTTCATATCTCCCAATTTACAGTTATGAAGTGTAAAGTGGATCAATTTGTAGGGAATCCAATATGAGAACAGCAATGGAATTATAATTTCAAACTGGGTTTGAAACACTGATCTTCAGGCATTGTGTGCACCTGCACCACAGAATGGCTCTTGCGCTATAATGCAAAGTCAGCTAGTTTAAATACACTTCTGGTGCACACAACTTGCTGGTGGGGTTGAGTTATCCAGCAACAACAGCTGTTATGGGGCTGCTGATAACCCTTAAAGGGGAACTAGCCACAAAGGTAAAACATTCTGCTCTGAAGGTATCTCTGCAGACGGTACAGAAAAGGGTACCATAACAAAGAGAGCTAATGTTTTACCTGTGGCCTGTACCTGACAGCATGTGAGGAAGAATGTTTCTGAACTATTCAAGGCTGGATAAGGTGTACTTACACTTTGTATTATGTAACAGTTACCTTACATGGCATTTTATTAGCACTACAATGCAAATGAGGTACAACATCACAGAGAAAATGTCAGCTCTCTAGCAACCATTTATTTACTTTCCAAACACAAAGGCCGGCCTGTATTTTACCAGGGCACTCTACATTGCTGCTATAATACTCCATTTGCCCACGAAATGTATAAAGCAGCAAATACCAAGCACACTGCTAACACACATTGTTAGCTGCTGGTCCAGACACTTGGGTTATACATATGGTCTTTATTATAACATTTACTCCTGTTCCATCTACTTGCTGGATGTCACACATAACCAGTGGTAGAAAATACAAACAGGAGGGGGTTCATCCAAGTTGTGGCTCGACCCTTTATGAGGAGGGGGCCCTGGAGATTCTTGGTATATTGGTAATAGTCAGGGAAGGTGAGGTCAAGGGCCTCCTCCAAGCTCATTCGTTGCTTTTCATTTTTCCGTGTCTTAGTCACACTTTCACAGATATACATTGCAGCCCAACAACAACTTGCATTGATATAGCACTTTTAACGTAGAAAAAAATCCCAGGACGATTCAGAGAGGTGTAACCAGACAAAAATGTATACTGAGACAGAGGAGCTATTCAGAGGGTGAAGAGGCTGATTACCCTTACCCTGAGACTATGCTCCCTTGTTCTAGACACTCCAGCCAGGGGAAACAACCTCTCAGCATCTACCTTGTCAATCCCCCTCAGAATCTTGTATGTTTCAATGAGATCACACCTCATTCTTCTAAACTCCAGAGAGTATAGGCCCAATCTACTCAATCTCTCCTCATAGGACAACCCTCTCATCCCAGGGATCAATCTAGTGAACCTTCGTTGCACCGCCTCTAAGGCAAGTATGTCCTTTCTTAGATAAGGAGACCAAAACTGTGCACAGTACTCCAGGTGTGGTCTCACCAAAGCCCTGTACAATTGTAGCAAGACTTCCTTACTCTTGTACTCCAAACCCCTTGCAATAAAGGCCAACATGTAATTTGCCTTCCTAATTGCTTGCTGTACCTGCATGCTTTGTGTTTCCTGTACGAGGACAGCGAAATCTCTCTGAACACCAACATTTAATAGTTTCTCACCATTTAAAAGACATTCTGTTTTTCGATTCTTCTTACCAAAGTGAAGATACAGCTGTCTCAGCAATGCCACATCTGTAACATCCAGGCATCTTACTCAAATGATTACAGGCCCAGGCAAATACTACATCAAAACCTATGGTGCCTGACATTTTGGAGCAATCTACAGGCTTAAGTATTGGGCCAACTCCATCTCTAGAGGTAACCACTGACGCACAACAACCATCACGCTAACTTCCTCTACCCACTAGGAAAGCAGTTAGATGGAGTATGTTAGGAAGAAGAGGACACTCACAATACAGTCACAGGGGAAGCACTGGATGTCACGGTACAGGATCTTTTGGCCGTATTTGCACAAAAAGTTAATTTAAATGTGTCGTTATACCTGGTATATTCATGCAAGTAAAAGAGACGTCCGAGATGGTAGGTAGCCAAGATGCTAATGCACCAGCTTTGATTATGTTTCTTCTTAGACTGGAAATAAGCAATTCATCAACTTGTCTCAGCAATTGATAAAATGCCACACATTATGTTGCAAGATTTTAGATCTCTTTCTGGACACGAACAGCCAGGAAATAAAGCACAATTACCAACACTGACCAGCAACATTCCCGCTAAGTTGCGCAGCAGTCTGGAGGTCCTACGCAGGCCGCTCACTGGCTTTTCAATGGGAATAACAGCGCATGCACAAAAATTTTAATGGGCCGTGCTGCCAGTTAAAGGGACCACGCATAAAAAAAGTTACAGGGAACATTGCTGACAAGTCTTTTGGGGAAAAACAGGATGTTGTGCAGTCAGGCAAAATTTTTTTACAGGAGGATGGAAGATAGGACCAGCTACACATTGATGGAAGTGGAACCCCCTTCTATTCATTAAATGGTTGGGGCCCAAAAAGACACATAGGAACAGGAGTAGGCCATTGAGCCCCTCGAGCCTGTTCTGCCATTCAATGAGATCATGGTTGATCTGCAACCTAACTCCACATACCTGCCTTTGGCCCATAACCCTTAATACCTTTAGTTAACAAAAAGCTATCAATCTCCAATTTTAAATTAACAACTGATCTTCAGAGAGTTCCAAACTTCTACCACCCTTTGTGTGTAGAAGTGTTTCCTAGTTTCACTCCTAAAAGGTCTGGCTCCAATTTTTAGACTATGCCCTCTAGTCTTAGAATCCCCAACCAGCAGAAATAGTTTCTCTCTATCTACCCTATCTGCTCCCCTTAATATCTTGAAAACTTCGATCAGATCACCCCTTAACCTTCTAAATTCTAGGGAATACAACCCTAATTTGTGTAATCTCTCCTCGTAACTTAGCCCTTGAAATTTGGGCATCATTCTGGTAAACCTACGCTGCACTCGCTCCAAGGCCAATATATCCTTCCTAAGTTGTGGTGCCCAGAACTGCTCACAGTCTCGAGAAGAGCTTGGAGTGGGGGGGAGGGGAAGGAAAGGATACAGTTGTCGTGGTCAATTTAGGAAGCAATGACATAGGTAGAACTAGGAATGAGGTTCTGCTGAGAGAGATTGAAGAGCTAGGGTCGAAATTAAAACGCGGAATCTCATAGGTAATAATCTCTGGATTGTTACCTGAGCCATGCGCAAATTGGCATAGGGACAAACAGGTTAGAAGGTTAAATGCGTGGCTGAAAGAGTGGTGTGGGAAACATAGAAGATAGGAGCAGGAGTAGGCCATTCGGCCCTTCGAGCCTGCTCCGCCAGGGGTTTTAATTCATGGGGCACTGGCACCAGTACTGGGGAAAGAGGGAGCTGTTAGCGGGGACGGGCTCCACTTAAACAGGGCTGGGACCAGTATCCTGGCGAATTGAATAACTAGGGCAGTAGATAGGGCTTTAAACTAATGAAGGCGGGGGGGGGGGGGGCGATGGGAGGATTCAGGAAAGGGTAAATTCAAAAGCAGCAAGAGAAATGTCACGGCTGTAGAGCAGAGTAGTGATCTGGGTAAAGATAAGCAGAGTGGGTCAGGAAGGGATAGAAAGATTAATAAAGGTACTAGGGCATTAGTGACTAAAGTGACATCAGGGAAAAATAGAAAAAAGTTAAAGCTAAAAGTACGATATCTGAACGCACAAAGCATTCGCAACAAAATAGATGAATTAACAGCGCAGATAGAAATAAACGGGTTTGATTTAATAGAGACGTGGTTGCCGAGTGAGCAAGGTTGGGAACTAAATATTCCAGGATATCGGACTACTAGAAGAGACAGGCAGAAATGGAAAAGGAGGAGGGGTAGCCCTGATAATAAGGAGGGAATAAAGACAGTAAAGTGAAAGGATCTTGGCTCGGAAAAACAAAATGTAGAATCAGTTTGGGTGGAGCTAAGAAACAACAAGGGGCAGAAAGCACGAGTGGGAGTAGTCTATAGGCCCCCTAACAGTGGCTGTAGTGTTGGGCAGAGTATAAATCAGGGAATTAGAGATGCATGTAACAAGGGTAATACAGTAATCATGGGGGACTTTAACTTTCATATAGACTGGGCAAACCAAATTTGCAGAAATAGTGCAGAGGAAGAGTTCATGGACTGCATTCAAGATAGATTTCTAGATCAGTAGGTCAAGGAACCTACGAGGGAATTGGCTATTTTAGATCTAGTACTGTGCAATGAGACAGGGTTAATTAATAACCTTGTAGTATATGATAGAATTTTATGTTGAGTTTGAGAGTGATTTCGTTAAGTCCGAAACAAGGGTCCTAAACCTGAACAAAGCAAACTACATAGGTATGAGAGGCGAGTTGGCTATGGCAGGTTGGGAAACTAGGTTAAGATATGACAGTAGAAAAGCAATAGCAAACACTTAAAGAAATAATTCATAATTTGCAACGAATATACATTCCCTTAAGGAATAAAAACTCCACAGGAAACATGGTCCAACCGTGGCTAACGAGAAATTAAATGATAGTGTTAAAGAAGCTTATAATTTGACAAAACGAGTTGTAAGCCTGAGGATTGGGAGGATTTTAGAATTCAACAAAGGAGGACCAAGAAATTGATAAAGAAAGGGAAAATAGAATGAGAATAAACTAGTGAGAGACATAAAAACAGACTGTAAACGCTTCTATAGGTATGTAAAAAGGAAAAGATTAGAGAAAGTTAATGTGGGTCCCTTACAGGCTGAGACAGAAGAAATTATAATGGGGGATAAGGAAATGGCAGAGAAATTAAACAAATACTTTGCATCTGTCTTCACGGAAGAAGACGCAAAAAACTTAGTGGAGAACCAAGGGTCGAGCGAGAATGAGGAATTGAAAGAAAATAGTATTAGTTAAAAAAAAAGTACTGGAGAAATTAATGGGACTGAAAGCCAATAAATCCCCTGGACCTGATGGCCTACATCCTAGGATTTTGAAAGAGATGGCTATAGAGATAGTGGATGTATTGGTTGTCATTTTCTAAAATTCCATAGATTCTAGAACGGTTCCCGTGGATTGGAAGGTAGCAAATGTAACCCCACTATTTAAGAAAGGAGGGAGAGAGAAAACGGGGAACTACAGACTAGTTAGCCTGACATCAATAGGAGGGAAAATACTAGAAACTATTATTAAGGACATGGTAACAGGGCACTTAGAAAATAGTAATAGGATTAGGCAGAGTCAACACAAATTTATGAAAGGGAAATCGTGTTTGATAAATCTGTTAAGAATTTTTTTTAGGTTGTAACTAGCAGAATAGATAAGGGGAAACCAGTGGATGTGGCGTATTTGGATTTTCAGAAGGCATTCGCTAAGGTGCCACACAAGAGGTTATTAAACAAAATTAGGACTCATGGGAATGGGGATAATATACTAGCTTTTCACCATTTAGAAAGTACCCTGTTCTATCCTTTTTCAGTCCAAAGTGGATGACCTCACATTTGCCTACATTGGTCATATGTGGCATCAATAATGTCCTGTGCTTTGCAGAATCCAACCAGACTGTAAAACTGAAGAGCACTCTCATATTGCTGCATGTTTTCTGTGGGGACGTTATGAATTGAGAGGCCTGAGCAAACAAGTCATTTGCCACCTGCAGGATGCAAATGTGGACCGCAGGTTGGGTAGTTTAGCAGGTATCTCCCGCTGTTGCTTATAACGACCTAATTACTTAAAGGCTAGAGCTTTAATTGTCACAAGCACCAGGATGTATTAGGATGTGCACAGAGCATAAAATGGCAATGCAGGGAGCCAGCTTCCAATATGCGGCAGCACTGAAGATTTATCAGACCCATGTCTTTATGTTTCGTAACCTTAAATTGCTTAAATAGGATTTTAACTAGTCCAACGTGCATTTATATAGCATCTTTAACATAGTGAAACGCACGTAGGTACTTTGCTGGAGGTAACAGGCATTGATCAGGAGCCGAGGAACGCTAAAGGGGGGGGTGTGGTGGTGACTGAAGGCATGGCTAAAGAGGTCAATTTTGAGGAGGTTTTGAAGGGGAGCGGGGTAGTGCGTGGGGGTTTGAGTAATAAAATTCCAGAAATGCAGGGGCATGATAGCTGAAGGCTCTATCACCAATGGTGGAATGGGGGTGGCATGCCACTCGCACCCAAAAAAAACCTGAATAAAACCATCCCATGAAATTCTATTTTTAAAAAATTAAAGGATAATTGGAATGACTTCAGAATTGGCATCTCAACTTAGGGTTCAAATCAAGATTTCTTCCTGCTACCCGGTAACAAGATTGCTGGCATGTAAATCACACCAAGTATCTATTATTATTATTCAGTGCTCTTAATTAAAATGCTGTGCTTAAAAGAAGCAATGATTTGCTTTTTAAGTATCAGCATAACTATCTTCATTTTTCATGTACTACTTTGAACAATTCTTTGTAATAACAGCTTCATTCTAAATCAGCCAGTCTCTCCTCCCTCCAGATCAGCTGGAGTAAAGCGCAACAGTGAGGATATAGTGCCGTCATTGCCACATGGGAAATAGGCCAAGGAAATAGAGTGATACACGACTTGTTTTTAATTGGCACATTAATCGTGATAATCATCACTATTTATGATTCTAACACAAATTAACACATATTGCTCCTTTTAAAATGAGCAAAATAAAACTTCAGTTTATTCAAAATTCCTGCAGGGTTGTGTTATTATGAACAGATTGAATAACTACTGGCTTTGCTTTGTTTGGAAATTTGGGCAGTTGCACAAGGACTGAGCACTAAAGCAGGATCCAACCCGTCGCTACAAACTGCAATATAAGGTAGGAACTTTTTACCAGTCAAATTCCTTTTATATTCAGGCTTGACATTGTAGTACTCCTCCGGTGTTACTGTTTTAGCTCCACCAAAGTAATCCAGGACCCAAATGTTGGTAATGTTGAGCTTGGCAAAGTACCATCCATGATCATGTGGCCAGTCAACCATTGCTGGATGTCGGCTGAAGAGAGCCTCTTTGGCAAAGTTGATTTCTGCCTTGTTCACCTGAAAAATTTACATGCATAAAATATTTTTTCCTCTGTTGTAATCTGAAGGAAACTGGAAATGTTATTCACAAGAATACTTTTCAGTTTATCATGCTTAGGATGGTATCACAGAACAAAGCCAGCACGAAATTGCATAATTGAGTAGGTGTGGGTTAATTGTACCGAATTGTCTCACCCTCATAACAAGAGCATAGTGGCTGGCGTGCAAGTGGAGTGAGCGCAGGTGACTGAAGGTATTGCAAAATTACAAGCTGTGGCATATATTTCTGAACCCAGAATAGACATCTTTGTTAGGGCGAATGCACAAAAATTGCATCTTTATTGCAAGACCTACAAAACAGTCTCAGTAATCCAAAGATCTATTTAACACACAACAGGAAAAGATTAAAATTCTGTAAAAAGAAACTCGCAGCACAGAGCACCAACAATTGGCGCCACAGAGTGCTGGAATGTTGGTTCAATTTTCTGACATTTCACTGAATTCCCTATCTCAGTCACACTGCTGTGGGAGGAAAAACTGTCACTGGGACTACTGTTGCATGCCCCCAAGCACCCAGTTGGAACACATTAACTGAGAACCAGCAGCAGAAAGTCCTCCTGCCAAAGCAAGAGAGATTTTGTTGAACAGTGGAAGGAAGCAGAAGGTGGGGAGGGGGGTGCAGGATTTCTAGTACTAAACTGCAGCATACCAACATCATTGTTCCAGAGAGCATCACACGACAGCAAACTGGACTTTGGGGGTCAAACCCTTGTTTCCTGCAGTAGTCCGTCCCTGCCAAGGACATGACCAGGGATGTTTCTGGATTAGCCTAAAATAAAATTTTAAAAAGTGAGACACAGTAATAGAAAATAGAAATTAAAATGTCAAATTAGCCACAGTAATTCACATCCAGCAAGTAGAATTATAGAACCATAGAATCTTATAGCACTGAAGGCGGCAATTTGGTCCATCATGCCTGTGCTGAGAGAGCTATCCAATTAGTTCCACCCTCCCACTCTTTCCCCATAGCCCTGCAAATTTTTCCTTTTCAAGAATACATCCAATTCCCTTTTGAAAGTTACGACCGAATCTGTAGTGTTCGAGGATCAATAATACTCAGACTGCAGGAGAACAATACAACAGGTATTTACTGAACAGAGAGTAATTCAAGACTGAAATACAGAAGCCTGCTATGGCTTTATATACAGGGGTGGTCACTGCCGGTACTGCAGTATAGAATCAGTTCTTCTCTTAAAGGCACATACACAACAATTCCTCCCCTTTTAGATAAACAGTACATAACATTCATTTAACAACTAAATAATAACTAATTACAATTTTCTCTGCACTATATACATCAACTGAAATAATCATTTATAAGTTCAGTCTTTGAGGAGGCTTCCTGATCCTGACTGGATAGCGCCTTTCTCGAGTATCCTGTTCTTGCGGCAGAGTTGATTCTGGCTCATTGTCATTGGTTGATTCGTCAGCTTCCAATACCACTGCTTCTGAGGTAGACGCAATCTATACTTCGGGTTGATTACCAGGTGCACCTGCTCGTGGTATGGGTTTGGCTTGTTCCTGTGACTCTAGAATCTGGTCAGCATGGCGTCTCACGATGCTCTCTCCAACGTCCACTGTGTACATTAGTGGTCCCTGCTGTGTGCATATCATTCCTGGCTGCCATTTTTCTGTTCGGTAGTCGTGGGCCAAGACTGGTTGCCCTATCTTGAAGCTCCTGGTTGGCTTCTCATTTATGTGCTGGAATTGCTTATCCTCAACATCTCGTCTTATGTTTGGTTTGAGCAAATCCAGGCGACATCTTCGCCTTCGGTTGAAGAACATTATGGCTGGAGCTTGGTTGGTGACTGCATGTGTCGCATTCCGGTAAGCAAACAAGAAATTATCCACGATAGCAAAATACTGCAGATGTTGGAAATCCGAAATAACAACAGAAAATGCTGGAAAAACTCAGCAGGTCAGGCAACATCCGTGGAGAGAAATTTGAGTTGACGTTTCGGGTTGGACCCTTCTTCAAAACTGGAAAGAAAAGAAACTAGATCGGAGGCAGGGCTGCGATCGGACAAAAGAATAAAAGAAACAAAAGAAGTAAAAGAGATTAGAAGCTAGACGAGATAGTAATAGGCTGGGATTAGGTGTAAAGTGTACTGGCAGGGCAAAAGATAGCTGCCAGGTGTGAGAGAGAAACAAAAGGAAAGGGGGGGGGGGGGGGGGGGGAAAGGAGTGGAACAATTACAAGAGAAAATGAAATGGGGGCCGAGCTTATGATCTGAAATTGTTGAACTCGATATCGAGTCCGGAAGGCTGCAGACTGCCTAATCGGAAGATGAGGTGCTGTTCCTCGAGTTTACGTTGAGCTTCCGTGGAACAATACAAGAGGCCAAGGACGGTGAGGTCCGAGTGGGAATGGAGCGGTGAATTAAAATGACAGGCGACCGGAAGCTCGGGGTCACCCTTACGGACTGAACGGAGGTGTTCCGCAAAGCGGTCACCCAATCTGCGTTTGGTCTCCCCAATGTAGAGGAGACCGCATCGTGAGCAGCGAATACAGTATACTAGATTGCGAGAAGTACAAGTAAATCGCTGTTTCACCTGGAAGGGGTGTTTGGGGCCCTGGACAGTGGGAAGGGGGGAGGTATAGGGGCAGGTGTTACATCTCCTCCGCTTGCACGGGAAGGTGCCAGGCGAAGAGGAAGGGCTGTTTGGGGTGATAGAGGAGTGGACTAGGGTGTCTCGGAGGGAGCGGTCCCTGTGGAATGCTGAAAGGGGAGGGGAGGGGAAGATACGTTTGGTGGTGGGATCACTTTGGAGGTAGCGGAAATGCCGGAGGATGATCCGTTGAATGTGGAGGCTGGTGGGGTGAAAGGTGAGGACAAGGGGAACCCTATCGTGGTTCCGGGAGGCAGGGGTGAGGGCAGAAGTGCGGGAGATAGAACTGACACGGTCAAGGGCAGTGTCAACCACAGTAGAGGGGAATCCTCGGTTGCGGAAAAAGGAAGACATGTCTGAAGCACTGGTGTGGAAGGTGGCGTCGTCGGAGCAGATACGGCGGAGGCGGAGAAACTGGGAGAATGGAATAGAGTCCTTACAGGAAGCGGGGTGGGAGGAAGTGTAGTCCAGGTAGCTGTGGGAGTCAGTGGGCTTGTAGTAAATATTGGTCGATAACCTATCCCCAGAGATGGAGACAGAGAAGTCGAGGAAGGGAAGGGAAGAGTCCGAGATGGACCATGTGAAGGTGAGGGAAGGGTGGAAATTGGAGGCAGTGAATGAAATTGTCAAGTTCGGGGCGAGAGCAGGAAACGGCACCGATACAGTCATCAATGTATCGGAAAAAGAGGTGAGGGAGGGGACCCGAGTAGGACTGGAACAAAGATTGTTCCACATAGCCCACGAAAAGGCAGGCATAGCTAGGACCCATGCGGGTACCCATGGCAACGCCTTTGATTTGGAGGAAATGAGTGTGTATTCGCTGCTCACGATGCGGTCTCCTCTACATTGGGGAGACCAAACGCAGATTGGGTGACCGCTTTGCGGAACACCTCCGTTCAGTCCGTAAGGGTGACCCCGAGCTTCCGGTCGCCTGTCATTTTAATTCACCGCTCCATTCCCACTCGGACCTCACCGTCCTTGGCCTCTTGTATTGTTCCACGGAAGCTCAACGTAAACTCGAGGAACAGCACCTCATCTTCCGATTAGGCAGTCTGCAGCCTTCCGGACTCGATATCGAGTTCAACAATTTCAGATCATAAGCTCGGCCCCCATTTCATTTTCTCTTGTAATTGTTCCACTCCTTTCCCCCCCCCCCCCCCCCCTTTCCTTTTGTTTCTCTCTCACACCTGGCAGCTATCTTTTGCCCTGCCAGTACACTTTACACCTAATCCCAGCCTATTACTATCTCGTCTAGCTTCTAATCTCTTTTACTTCTTTTGTTTCTTTTATTCTTTTGTCCGATCGCAGCCCTGCCTCCGATCTAGTTTCTTTTCTTTCCAGTTTTGAAGAAGGGTCCAACCCGAAACGTCAACTCAAATTTCTCTCCACGGATGTTGCCTGACCTGCTGAGTTTTTCCAGCATTTTCTGTTGTTATTTAAGAAATTATCCACCTTGTGTTGTAGTGGTATGTCGTCATTATGCATTGCCTTTATGGCCTTTTTAAAGGTCTAAACAAACCTCTCAGCCAATCCATTTGTGGCTGGATGATATGGGGCAGATGTGTAATGCTTCACCCCATTATTCCTCAGAAACCTCCGGAAATCCTCTGACACAAACTGTGGCCCATTGTCGGAGCAAATCTGTTCTGGCAAGCCATTCCTGGCGAAGATGGTCCGTCGGACTGCAATAGTTTTCTCCGTGGTGGTGGAGGACATTTTGATGACCTCTGGCCATTTCGAATGGGTGTCCACAGCGATTAGGAACATTGAGTCCATAAATGGACCAGCAAAATCAATGTGTACCCGTTGCCATGGAGATGAGGGCCACTCCCATGGATGTAGCGGGGCCTGTGGTGGAGCGTTTTGGATCTTCTGGCATCCTGTGCATCTCTTGGTCATATCCTCGATTTCTTTATCGATTCCCGGCCACCACACAAACGCCCTGGCTAGGCTCTTCATTTTTACCCCTCCCAGATGACCCTCATGAAGCTCATTGAGCACTCTATCTCGCAACTTGGGTGGAATTACCACTCGGGATCCACACATCAAGGTCCCCCGGCACACTGACAGCTGTTCTCTCCTTGGCGAGAATGCTGGCAACAGTGAGTCGCCATGTGCTGGCCATCCCTTCACCGTCAAATCATAGACCTGAGTGTGTATCGGGTCATTTCAGGTTTCCTTCTCTATACTCGAGTTTGTAACAGGTAGACATTCGACTATGGTCGCATGGAATATCTCAACAGGGTCCACTGCAGGTGCTTCCTCTACCGTAGGCAACGGTAGGCGCGACAGCCCATCAGCGTTTCCATGCTGTTTCGTACCCTTGTACTCTATGTCATACTAATGTGCCCCTAGAAAAAGGGACCATCTTTGCAGCTGTTGCGCCGTCATCACCAGAACGCCCTTCTTTGGGTTAAAAATGGAGACCAGGGGCTGATGATCAGTCAGTAGGGTGAATTTCTGCCCGTGCAGATAGTGATTGAACTTCTTCACCCCCACACCAGGCTGAGGGCCTCCCTGTCAATCTGGGAGTAGTTACGCTCGGCTGAGGTTAACGAGCGCGACGCAAAGGCTATTGGCCTCTCTGAACCGTCAGGGAATTCGTGCAACAGCACCGCTCCGATGCCGTAGGGAGACGCATCACATGCTAACCGAATCGGTAGTGTTGGATTGTAGTGGGCCAATACTTCTTTTGAAGTGATTAGGCATTTACATTTCTGAAAGGCACGCTTACATTCATCACTCCATTTCCATGTTACTCCAGGTTGCAGTAGGGTGTTCAGTGGGTGCAGAATTGTGGATAAATTCAGCAAGAACTTATGGTAGTAGTTCACCAACCCGAGGAACGACCTCAGTTGCGACACATTTTCCGGTGCTGGAGCCTTGACTACAGCCTCAATCTTGTCTGGCGACTTATGCAACCCTTCCTCATCAATCATGTGGCCACAATACGAGATTTGTCTCCTGAAGAACTCGCATTTGGGGCGGTTGGCTCGTAGCCCATATTCCTGTAATCTCGTGAGCACCTGCTCCAGGTTGGCAAGGTGTTCACTGTCATTTTCGCCCGTAACCAGGATGTCGTCCAAATAACACTGGGTCCCCGGGATCCCTTGCAGGACTTGTTCCATCGCCCTCTGCCAAATAGTCGGGGCTGATGCTACCCCGAATACCAGTCGATTGTACTGGTAAAGGCCTTTGTGAGTGTTTATCGTGAGGTATTTCCTAGACGCTTCTTCCACCTCCATTTGTAGATACGCTTGGGCCAGATCAATCTTTGTAAAGCGTTTCCCTCCAGATAGTGAGGCGAAAATATCTTCTATCCGTGGAAGTGGATATTGCACTGTGTGCAGGACTGGGTTCACAGTTACCTTGAAGTCCCCACAGATGCGAACCTTCTTCGGTTCCCCAGGCGTGCTGCTCAATGATTTCTTCATTACAGGAACGATGGATGTGGCCCACTCGCTCCAGTCCACCTTGGACAGCACACCCGAACGCTCCAGACTCTCCAGCTCTGCTTCAACGGCTGGGCGGATCGCGTAAGGTACCGGTCAGGCCTTAAAAAATTTTGGGTTTGAGTTATCTTCGAATTTTATCGTTGCCGTTACTCCTTTTAGAGTCCCAAGTCCTTGTTGGAACACCTCTTTCACGTCAGTTAGAATTTTTGACAGTCGTCCAGGTGTGACGTCATCATCCTTTTTATCAGTCACAGTTAGCGCCTGAATGGAATGCCAATCCAATTGTATTTTTCGGATCCATTCACGTCCCAATAATGGTGGTCCGCCATCTGGTAGTATATATAGATACAGTTTCTGTGTTTCCTTGCCGTTGTATTCAACTGGCACCCTTATTTTTCCTCTGGGGTAGACTGCCCCGTGTATGTCTTCAATACAATGGACGTGTCCTTCAAGGGTATGTGTGAGAATAGCCGCTCATAGTCTCGTCGATTCATGACAGTTAGGGCTGATCCTGTGTCCAATTCCATCTTTACTGGGGACCCTGCTATCATGAGGGTGACCCAAATGGTTCGGTGATCCTCCTTTGCGATCACGTTGTGTAACTTTAGACAACTTAGTCTCCTGCTCCCGGAGTCCTTATCACTCTCCTGATCTTCCAAACTACTGTCTGTCAATTTCTTTACTTTCTTGTACTTTTCCTTAGTAGTTCTTGTAGTGTTGGTTTTCTTTCCCGACCTGCAGACTCTTGCTATGTGTCCCATTTTCCCACATTGCCTGCATACTTTGTCCTTAACCCAGCAGTCCTTCTGATCATGGGTTGTTCTGCCGCAGCGATAGCACTTTTCTGCTCCATACGCCATTTCGTTAGCGCTGTATTCCTGTGGTTTCTGTTGTATTTCCGCAGCTTCCCATGCTGCTGCTTCGTAGGATACTGCCACGCTGAAAGCCTGTTCTAGCGTCAGGTCCTTTTCCGAAAGTAGTCGTTTCTGGGTTCCTTCACTCTGGAGCCCGCAGACAAACTTATCCCGCAAGGTGTCTGCCAGTCCTGCTCCGAACTGGCAGTGCTTCGATAACTTGCGTAGTTCCGTAAGATAGTCAGCATTGCTCTCATCTTTGTGCTGGTTTCTTTTATGGAACTTGAATCTTTCTGCTATCAGCAGCGGTGTAGGGTTTAGGTGTTCCTGTAAGATATTAACAATCTCTTCAAAACTTTTCTCCATTGGTTTAGCTGGGGTAATTAAATTCCGCAATAGGCTGTACGTTCTTGTGCCCATCAAATTTAATAATACCGACGCCTTCTTTCCATCGGCCACCTCATTTGCCTTGCAGTACACTTCAATTCTTTCCACATACGTGGTCCAGTCTTCTACCTCGTTGTCGAAAGCAGTGATACTGCCACTCTTCGGCATCTTGAGTGATTTAAAATGGCGCCTCCCGCGCTTTTCCTTCTTCCCCAATGGAATAAAATGGCGCCTCCCGCGCTTTTCCTTCTTCCCCTTGTTGCCACGCTGCTCCTAGCATTCTGCAGGGTAATGGCGGCGACCCGCGGCTTTGGCGCGTATCACTTTTCCTTCCCCGCGTTCTATCCTCTCCACGATGCCCTGTTCTCGAGCACCGACCGCGCCCCGTGCACTCCACCCTCTCTCTCTCTCTTCCTCCCGACAACGCTGCACGGCCCCTTTGCAGAGCCGCTCGATCGAACCCGAGCCCGCCGCAGTCCGGAAGGGTCAGCGCACTACCTGCTACCAGCACGACTTGCTGGAACACCTCGACTGGGGAGCCAGGCCCAGCTCTCCACAGCCTCCCCTGCAACTCTCCGATGGATCCCTGGGCGGTTGCCCGCGGTCGACGCTCGCTGTTCTGACTTCGACCTCCAAGAAGCTTCTCTTCAGGGAAAAGATCCCCGTGAGGTGATGCAGCACTGCAGGTGAGTTTGAACCTGCCTGTCGCCAGTGTAGTGTCCGAGGATCAATAATACTCAGACTGCAGGAGGACAATACAACAGGTATTTACTGAACAGAGAGTAATTCAAGACTGAAATACAGAAGCCTGCTATGGCTTTATATACAGGGGTGGTCACTGCCGGTACTGCAGTATAGAATCAGTTCTTCTCTTAAAGGCACATACACAACAGAATCTGCTTCAACAAGCCTTACAGGCAGTGCATTCCAGATCATTAAAATTCTCTAATAACATTTCTCCTCATCTCCCCTCTGATTCTTTTGCCACTTACTTTAAATGTGTCCTCTTGTTACTTACCCTCCTGCCAGTGGAAACAGTTTCTGCTGCACGCCATCAAAAAGCCCTCAAGTTTGAACACCTCTATTAATTCTCCAGTTAACCTTCCCTACTCTAGGGGAAGGAGCCCAACGTCTCTAGTCTCTCCATATAACTGAACTCCCTCATCCTTTTATCATCCTATAAATCTCCCCTGTACCCTTTCTAAAGTGTGGTGCCCAGAATTGGATTCAATATGCCAACTGAGGCTTAGTGATTTATAAAGGTTTAATCAGTTTATAAATGTTTAGCATAAGTTCCTTGCTTTTGTACTCTATGCTTTAATAACGGCTTTATCAGCTTGTTCTGCCACCTTCAAAGATTTGTGTATGTGAACCCCCAGGGTTACCAGAGTTATTCAAGTAACGCTTGAGCTGCCGGGCAAGCCTCTGTTCCTGCACCCTCTTTAAAACTGTACCATTTAGTATACATTTCTTCTCCTCGTTCTTCCTCCCAAAATGCATCACTTCACAGTTCTCGGCATTAAATTTCATCTACCATGTGTCTGTCCATTTCACCAGTCTGTATATGTCCTCCTGAAGTCTGCTACTCACTATTTACTGCATTTCATCTGGTACTATCCTCCCCACTGCTTACTACATTTCTAAGTTTTGTGTCATCTGCAAACTTTGAAATTGTGCTCCCTAACCCAAGACCAGGTCATTATTATATAGCAAAGAGAGCAGTGGTCCTAATACCGACCCCTGGGGACACCACAGTATACTTCCCACCCAGTCTGAAAAACAACCGTTCACCACTACTCTCTTCTTAGCCAAGTTTGTATCCATGCAACCACTGCCCCTTTAATCCCATGAGCATCAATTTGCTAACAAGTCTATTATACGGCACTTTATAAAACACCCACATGCACAACAGCAACTGCACTACCTTCATCAACCCGCTCCTTTATTTCATCGAAGATCTGGATCAAGTTTGTTAAGACACGATTTGCCTTTAACAAGGCTGTCATTTATTAACCCATGTTTTTCCAAAGTAAAAATTAATTTTGTCCCAGATTATGGTGAAAGTGAAATCTAAATATCTTGATTGTTTTGGAAAATGTACTGAAAATATGTGATTTTAAAACATTTTTCTTGTGCCCCAGTGTAGCACAATTCAATCTATTGATCAATCCACAGAATACTGGGATTACAAATAGATTTCAGGATTACCAATGGATTTCAGGATTGATTTTTTTTATTCATTCATGGGATGTGGGCAGTGCTGGCAAGGCCAGAATTTATTGCCCATCCCTAATTGCCCTTGAGAAGATGGTTAGAGCCGCCTTCTTGAACCGTTGAACCGCTGCAGTCTGTGTGGTGAAGGTACTCCCACAGTGCTGTTAGGGAGGGAGTTCTCGGATTTTGACCCAGCGACGATGAAGGAACGGCGATATATTTCCAAGTCAGAATGGCATGTGACTTGGAGGTGGTGATATTACCATGTGCCTGCTGTCTTTGTCCTTCTAGGTGGAAGAGGTCGCGGGTTTGGGAGGTGCTGTCGAAGAAGCCTTGGTGAGTTGCCGCAGTGCATCTTGTAGATGGTACACACTGCAGCCACGGTACGCCGGTGGTGGAGGGAGTGAAAGTTTAAGGTGGTGGATGGGGTGCCAAAAAGCAGCCTGCTTTGTCCTGGATGGCGTCGAGCTTCTTGAGTGTTGTTGGAGCTGCACTCATCCAGGCAAGTGGAGAGTATTCCATCACACTCCTTACTTGTGCCTTGTAGATGGTGAAAAGGCTTTGGGGAGTCGGGAGGTGAGACACTCGCTGCAGAATATCTAGCCTCTGACCTGCTCTTGTTGCCACAATATTTGTGTGGTTGGTCCAGTTAAGTTTCTGGTTAATGATGACCCCAGGGTGTTGATGGTGGGGGATTCGGTGATGGTAATGCCGTTGAATGTCATGGGGAGGTGGTTAGACTCTCACTTGTTGGAGATAGTCATTGCCTGGCACTTCTGTGGCGCGAATGTTGCCTGCCACTTATCAGTCCAAGCCTGAACGTCGTCCAGGTATTGTTGCATATGGGCATGGAATGCTTCATTATCTGAGGAGTTGTGAATGGTGCTAAACATTCATTCCCTCTACACCTGCTTAATCTTGTGACAATGTCATCATATATGCAGTTAAATCAGGTGTTCGTTAATGCATGTGTGTCTGGCTTTGTCTTTGATGCCTTTAGCAAGTAGGTGTTAAACTACACTTCAAATAGTGTTGTACTGCATTCCTGTGACTGGTTTGGCTTGATTGACTAACTAGCAATATAATTTGGACTAGATATGTGGACTATCCAAAGACAATTTAAATTGTGTCTTATAAATGTTAGACATTAATGGTAGATCCATCTTGGAAATGTGTCTGATGTTTTAACTAATAGAGATTGTACATTGCATTGTATAATACAGGTAACATATTGTGTAGGCTTTCACATTCATCTATCCAACAATGTGAAGTCACTTTTGTCATGTCATAATACTCCTTCAGAGTTATTTAAAATTAAACATTTTCCCTCTTTCAGATTCTAAAATCCCTCCTTTTACAATTGCCTAAAACTTTCTACCCATGTCTCTTTCAAACCTTTTTCCTGCTCATTTCTTGGCTAGTGGAACATTGCCCTTCCACCACTGCTGTTATTTTACCTAATCCACTCTGCAGCAAGAGTGGCTCAACTTCAAGCATATCACAGCTACCCCTCACTTTACTTTTTCTCCCCACATTAGATAATAGCAAGGCAATAAGTTGAATGGACTGAAAGTCATTGTGTGATAAACCAATTGTTTAATGAACTGATTCTAATCGTTTACAAAACCAACCTAGGAGTGAAAAACA
Organism: Somniosus microcephalus; assembly: GCF_052327205.1. Classification (NCBI taxonomy): domain Eukaryota; kingdom Metazoa; phylum Chordata; class Chondrichthyes; order Squaliformes; family Somniosidae; genus Somniosus; species Somniosus microcephalus. The sequence goes on from NC_141000.1 coordinate 87,661,621, forward strand.
TTCGGCAAGTTGTTGAAAAAGCCAAAGTTGTTCAGGATACACAGCAGACCATGATATGTAACCTGAAGCACCATTGTCAGTGTCTCATTAGGAGCATGTAAAGAGCTACAGGCGAGAAGTTCGTAACAGTTCAAACAGTAACAAAGTATTTTCTGCCACCTTTCCAGAAACACACTTGAACAAAGTATTACAAAATGTTACATCACTTGAAAATTTCAAAACAAGACTTAAGGAAGGCAATGTCTAACAAATAATTCAATCGAAACATTTCAGTTTCATGCAAAATATATGTATTGATTGAAGATTGGTCAGTGGTCAGAGAACAGCTATACGTACACTAAATGTGACTCACACTGACTCAGCAAAACTTCCAGAATTGCTGCTAATCTGCTCAATGTCATTATCAGCAAGTTGCAGCCCTTCTAGTGGCAATAACAAACAAAACTCATCACACCATCTCCCACTTTAACTCATTCTTTCCTAGGGCTCTGAAACTGTGAAACTTTTAACCTTCCTGTTTTTCCTTTCTCCTAAAATTTGCAGCTTATTTCCAATGTTCTGAGTCTGAAGTTTATTGCTCATGTATCAAATTTTTTCTCACTTTTGTTTCTCTATCTCTGTCGCTACCTTCAGCTCTGTCCTTTATCTCTTAGAAGATTTCTAGACTTTAGATTATAAGAGCAAAACATTGCATGTATATTACTGTCACTACCACGGACACTACAGCTACTGATGCTCCCAGCACTGGCACAGCACGCCTTGCATGGAATGTAAACTATGGATTCAAATGTTCACATAACTAAGAGCTGCCTAATTCAGTACCCAAATCTTATTTTACAATTATTGTGTTAAAGTTTTCAAGCTAATTCATTACTTAAAGCGGGCAGCATACTACTGATACGAAAGCAAAATACTGCGGATGCTGGAAATCTGAAAATACTGACAGTAGGCTCCCGAGATATGGAAAGTGGTCCATGTTGTCCAAGGCCTTGTCGTGGATTTTGATAATCGGGGGCAGTACTGTGTGGCGGGGGCAGGTTGGTAGAGGACCTTTGTCTTACGGATGTTTTGTGTAAGGCCTATGCTCTCGTATGCTTCAGTGAAGGTGTGGACAATGGTTTGGAGTTCGACCACTATTCAAAAAAGGTGGTAGAGAAAAAGCGGGGAATTATAGACCTGTAAGCCTGACATCAGTACTGGGGAAAATGCTAGAGTCCATTATAAAAGATGTAATAGCAGAGCACTTGGAAAGCAGCGACAGGATCGGACAAAGTCAACATGGATTTACAAAAGGTAAATCGTGCTTGACTAATCTACTGGAATTTTTTGAGGATGTAACTGGTAAAATAGATAAGGGAGAACCAGTGGATGTGGTGTATTTGGACTTTCAGAAGGCTTTCGATAAGGTCCCGCATAAGAGATTAGCGTGCAAAATTAAGGCACATGGGATTGGGGGCAAGGTATTGACTTGGATAGAGAACTGGTTGGCGGATAGTTGGAATAAATGGGTCATTTTCCGAGTGGCAGGCAGTGATTAGTGGGGTACTGCAAGGATCAGTCCTAGGACCCCAGCTGTTCACAATATACATTAATGATCTGGACGAGGGAATTGGATGTAATATCTCCAAATTTGCAGACGACACAAAGCTGGGTGGGTGGGTATGCATGCTGTGAGGAGGATGTTGTGAAACTCCAGTACGATTTGGACAGGTTGGGTGATTGGGCAGAAACATGGCAAATGCGCTATAATGTGGATAAATGTGAGGTTATCCACTTTGGTGGCAAAAACAGGAAGGCAGATTATTTGAATGGCAATAGATTGGGAGAAGCGGAAGTGCAAAGAGACCTGGGTGTTCTTGTGCACCAGTCGCTGAAGGTAAGCATGCAGGTGCAGCAGGCAGTTAGGAAGGCAAATAGTATGTTGGCCTTCATAGCAAGAGGGTTCGAGTACAGGAACAAGGATGTCTTGCTGCAGTTGTACAGGGCCTTGGTGAGACCGCACCTTGAGTATTGTGTGCAGTTTTGGTCGCCTTATCCGAGGAAGGACGTTCTTGCCATGGAAGGAGTGCAGCGAAGATTCACCAGGCTGATACCTGGGATGGCAGGAATGACGTATGAGGAAAGATTGGGTCGATTGGGCTTATACTCACTGGAGTTTAGAAGATTGAGAGGGGATCTCATCGAAACCTATAAAATTCTGCCAGGCCTGGACAGACTAGATGCAGGAAGGATGTTTCTGATGGCCGGGGAGTCCAGAACCAGGGGTCATAGTCTAAGGGGTAAGCCATTTAGGACTGAAATGAGGAGGAATTTCTTCACCCAGAGTGGTGAACCTGTGGAATTCTCTGCCACAGAGGGCAGTGGAGGCCAATTCATTAAATATATTCAAGAAGGAGTTGGATATATTTCTTACGGCTAAAGGGATCAAGGGATATGGGGAGAAAGCAGGGACAGGGTACTGAATTTGGATGATCAGCCATGATCTCATTGAATGGCGGAGCAGGCTCGAGGGGCCGAATAGCCTACACCTGCTCCTATCTTCTATGTTTCTATGACTGAGATGAGGAGAAATTTCTTCACTCAAAGGGTGGTGAATCTTTAGAATTCTCTACCCAGTCGTTGAGCATATTCAAGAGATCGATAGATTTTTGAATATTAAGGGAATCAAGGGATATGGGGATAGTGCAGGAAAGTGGAGATGAGGTAGATGATCAGCCATGATCTTATTGAATGGCGAAACAGGCTTGAAAGACCAAATGGCCGACTCCTATTTCTTAAGTTCTTATGCTGCCTGGCCTGAGTATTTCCAGCATTTTCTGTTTTTATTTCAGCACTCTACTAATATGTTCCAAATCATAAATGGTACAGAAAAAAAATCTGTATAATTAAAAGGTGCTCACAGACCACAATCTCAATATGTGTCAGTCACATTGGAAGAAGTGACAGCTGGGGGCTGTCTAGCCTGGGTGACATTCCTGCGCCAGACGGCGGCTACAGCGGGAACGGGCGCGCGCAGCCCCGCTTCTCACCTGCATGTCCTGCACCGAGAGCTCGAGCGGGGTCAGGTAGAGGTAAGGCACTCCGCTGGCCTTCTGCGGTGGCCCGTCGCTCACCGAGAAGATGTTCGCGAAAGCCTGCCCGACGACCGGCTTGTGCGTGGAGATGGTGGCCACCGACCCCCAGTCGCACTTGTGAACGATGAACCGCGCCATTTGGGCCACCTCATCGTGAGGGGGAATGGAGCTGGAGCCTCCGAGGACAGCGAACAAACCCAAGAACGCAGCGACCGTACAACCCGACATCGTCCTGGGCGAGAGTGACGGCCGACAACCAGGCGGCACGTGATCTGCCGGGCACGTGATGTGGACAGGCTGTTTGAGCAGCAACCAGCGTGACCTTTCGCAGCAGTGCACAGAGCTGCACCAATCGGTGCGGAGGGGAGAGAACGGGCAGACCTCCTCGTGGTACTGCTCCTGGGCCTGGCTAAAAAAAACATCAATTGGCCCAGGCAGCGGGCGGTCGAGGGGGTCGTTCAGCCAGATTGCCTGCCGCTCTTCTGCGGCCATGTTCGCGCCCGGGTGGCCCTGGAGATGGAGCACGCGGTGTCCGCCGGCACGCTTGAGTCCTTCCGCGACTGGTGGGCGCCGCGGGGACTGGAGTGCATTATCAACCCGGACAACAAAATTATAATTTGATTTGTTAAGTTTTATTAATTTACAGTCAATTTGTTTATGTACCTATCAAAAGAGCACACAGAGCTGCACCACTCGGTGCGGACGGGAGGGAAGGGGTGGGGGAGGGGCGGGTTGGAGGACTGCCCCTGGGCCTGGCCAAAGTGGCTATTAATAGATCCAGGTAGCGGGCGGTCGAGGGGGTCGTTCGGACCAATTGCCTGCCTCTCTTCCGCGGCTATCTTCGCGCCCGGGTGGCCCTGGAGATGGAGCACGTGGTGTCCGCTGGCACGCTTGAGGCTTTTCGAGACAGGTGGGCGCTGTGGGGACTAGAGTGCATCATCTCCCAGGCCGGGGTGATTATAATTTAAATTGATACGTTTTGATTATTAATCTAGCATTTTTTAAGCTTTCTTTTTTACAGTTCGGCCGGGAGAGCGGGAGGCTCCGCTCGGCAATGCAGAGAGCCCTGCAGACGGAGAAAAGTGTCAACCAGAGTCTGCCGGATCTGCACAAACCCTCCACTGGGAGCGCCGACCCTCATCTGTATGAATTCCTGGAGACCCGCTATCCGGATGAACAAGTGAAGACGACCAGAAGCTTGTAGAGACTGGGACCCCTGCCTTGTAGGCATGAGGGCTTGTGACTTTGTACAAAGAGCGGGGGGGAAAACTTACATACGAATTAGGAGCAGGAGTGGGCCACTCGGCCCCTCGAGCCTGCTCCGCCATTCAATCAGATCGTGGCTGGTAACTGTTCACCTGTCATTATTAAAATGTGGAATGCATGTGAAGTGCATATTTTAAAGAGATGTAATTCGCTTTATTTGTACTTGAAATCTTCTCCACAGAGATGGAATATTTTGGGGTAATAAAGCCCATATCTTCGAAGTAAAAAAAAAAGGAAAAAAAAGCAATCAGCATGACCTTTCGCAGCAGTACACAGAGCTGCACCACTCGGTGCAGAGGGGAGGGGAGCGGGCGGGTCGGAGGACCTCCTCGTAGGACTGCTCCTGGGCCTGGCCAAAGTGGCCATTAATAGGTCTAGGAAGCGGGCAATCGAGGGGGTCGTTTGGCCCGATTGCCTGCCTCTCTTCCGCGGCTATGTTCGCGCCCGGGTGGTCCTGGAGATGGAGCTCACAGTGTCCGCCGGCACGCTTGAGTCCTTCCGCGACCGGTGGGCGCCGCGGGGACTGGAGTGCATCATCACCCCGGACAACACAATTTTAATTTAATTTGTTAAGTTTCATTAATTTACAGTTGATTTGGTTTTAACCAAAAGAGCAAAAGAGTAGCAGCAACCAGCATGACCTTCCACAGCAGTACACAGAGCTGCACCACTCGGTGCGGAGGGAAGCGGGCAGATCGGAGGACCTCCTCGTAGGACTGCTCCTGGGCCTGGCAAAGGTAGCCATAAACAGGTCCAGGCAGCGGGCAGTCGAGGGGGTCGTTCGGCCCGATTGCTTGCCTCTCTTCCGCGGCCATGTTCGCGCTTGGGTGGCCCTGGAGATGGAGCACGCAGTGTCTGCTGGCACGCTCGAGGCCTTCCGCAACCGGTGGGCGCCGCGGGGACTGGAGTGCTTTCAGCCCGGCCAATCAAATTTTAATTTAATTTGTTAAGTTTTATTTAAAGTTATTTTAGTTACAGACTATTTGTTTAATCACCAAAATCAGAAGAGTACACCGAGCTGCACAAAATTCATTTGTGCACACATCCGTGTACAGTATACTTAAAGCTGCACATTCACATGTATTATTTTGCAAGGCTGCATCAGTGGCAGGGCGACTACCTAGGGTTACCAACTGTGGTTGGAGGCATTCCTGGAGGTTTGACCACATGATGTCTGCCAATGTTACTGCCTTTACCTTGTAAAGGTTGGATCCCCTGTAGGTGAGTATTTTTGCTGGTGGTTTTGCACCGGGAACTGTTGTGTGAGAAGTTCCGAGAACCAGGAGACCATATTAGTCTGGGGTTGTTTTATTTCGAACAGAGGAGGGTGAGGAGAGATTTAATTGAGGTGTATAAAATTATGAGGGGCCTAGATAGAGTGGATAGGAAGGACCTATTTCCCTTAGCAGAGAGGTCAATAACCAGGGGGCATAGATTTAAAGTAATTGTTAGAAGGGAGTTGAGGAGAAATGTTTTCACCCAGAGGATGGTAGGTGTCTGGAACACACTGCCTGAAAGGGTGGTAGAGGCAGAAACCCTCATCGTGTTTAAAAAGTACTTGGATATACACTTGAAGAGTCATAACCTGCAAGGCTACGGACCAAGAGCTGGAAAGTGGGATTAGGCTGGGTAGCACTTTTTCGGCCGGCCTTCTTCTGTGCTGCAAATTTCTATGATAATTCACATACAGTCCCCACTTATTATTTAAGTTCCTTAGTTTCCTTTGTTTTGTTTTTGCTTAAGTTCTTTATTAAGGGGCCACTTGTTTTTTTTCTTCGACGAGTGCCTCCTTATAGGTTCATCAGAAAAGGCATGTAGTCCCCACAAAATTGCCAGTTATAGCGTCTTAAGTGCTCCGTTTATTACAGCTTTGCTTACTAGTTCACACCTTCTCAAGGTGCACTGAATGTTTAAATAAAATTACCATCCCCATAGTGTAGCAGTAATACTAATTAAGAAGTTATATCAGCAAAGAAATCACTCAACTATTCACCTTTGCAACAAAAAAATGACAGTTTTAGGTGCTTAAATCTTCCGGTTTTGTAAAGGTGCTAGTCTCCCCATTATCTGGTTATATCCTGGAATACAGACACACCGCGCAGACGGGGTAGAATTTTCCAAGGACATAGGCCACCGGCTGGTGTTTACATGAGTGAGCCCCAAAATATGAGTAATTGGAACATATTGGCCTGGAATTTGCGGTTGTAATGACGGTGAAACTGTCTGTGCTCACTGCCATTGCTGTGTAAAACTGACAGCAATTTCTGGTGTCCGCACATGCGCAGTTAAAGGCGGAAATCCGGAGGTTGCTGTCGGTGATACCCTGCTCCTCCACAGGGTGCGCCGTTGCAGCCTTCACAGATGCAATCAACACAGAATCAGTGATTTGACATGAACGTCAACTTTTTAAGCACAATTCTCACTAAAAAAACATTCAAAATGTTAAACCTTGCTGAATGAGGTGCAACCGAGTTTTTAATGGCATACTAAGTCATAATTACTGCTGAACAACCTCTCTAGCCCCGAAAAACTAATTTTATAAGTGTAGAGTGTCATTCCCTCCATTCGATGATAAAAAATTCCATTCATTTTAAAATAATTTTTATTGATTTTGGAGAAGCAGGTGACATGCAAGTGGACTATTGAGCAGAGGTTATGGACGAGCATGAGTGATTGACTATTTTGAAAGCCACAGGAAAATCGAGAGCAAGGAGTCCTGTACTTTCTTGTGTTCCTACTCTGGTGGCTGACTGAAGACTTGCTGCAGACTGGCTAAACAAATCAACAGCAAATTAAAAATGCAGTTAAGGAACATGCTTCTTTCAATGTATTTTCTTCAACACCTGTTATGTACTGCACTTGCAAACTTGTTGAAAGAACATGCACACATAGCACCATGCTTATTATCTGAACAATAATGAACTTAATGGGCATGTGCATGGTTTGTGCCTGTGGTTGGAGTGTACATGTGGGCAAGGTGAGTGGTGGCCCTACCATAATTTTACCAGTGGTTACACCTATGCTGGCAATAAGGGACAAGTGATCAAAATCTGGAATGTCTGTTTTGTCACTGATGCACTTGCATTTATCTTTAATTTACTCTAAAGTCTGTTTTAAAACCACACACAAGCTAAAACTCAGAGTGAAATAAACACATTTTTTATAATGTAATAGATGTGTTTTTGTTTGAAATCTATCAGAAATAACCTGCACTTGCCCTATAAATATCACAGAAAAAGTTCATGTTCCAGTCACAAGATGTCACTGTAGGGAAAAAAATTAGTTTTGCTTTCCAGTTGTTTCTTCTGCACAATCAGTGTGCTTCTCCAAAATAGATGGTGTGGTTACACTCTCAGTCCCACTGACTCTTCCTCTCATACAGTTAATAAAAACAGTTGTATCACTTTAGTACGTGAGCAAGCATGCAAATTGCTGCCTTCATTGACGTGCTCAACAGCAGTTTTGCTTCTTTTCTCGGCACCCTCATCTCCACTAGTTCTTTCAATTTCCTACCCCACATGTTTGCTAAGTACAAGATTCACTTTCACGATCTCAAGTAATATCTCTCCTCTGTGGCCAAATACCTACCAACCCATGATTGTGTGGAGGGTAAATGCCGACACGGACTGGTTGGGTCGAATGGCCTGTTTCTGTGTTGTAACTTCTACGTGTAAAGTCATCCTGTTCAACCCCTGCTTTGCATTTTTGCCCCGATCCCATCTAATTTCCCAGCTGTTTGCCTAGGCTGAACTTAACAATGTGTAACCTTGGTTTTCTGTTTAACCCTGAGCTGAGTTTCAAACACGACATCCAGTCAATCACCAAGACCACCTATTGCCAGCTATGTAATATAGACCCTCTTCAAGTCCTACCTCACCCTCATTACTGGCAAAACCCTCATCTGCTTTGTTACCACCATCCTATCTCTGCAACCGCCTCGAACTGTGCCTCTCAGTTTGTGCCCTCCACACTTCCCCCTCCACTGCCTACTGTGAGTTTTGCCTCCCTTCACTCCACTATTATTGGAACAGCCTTCAGCATTCTCACTCCTGCACTGTGTGGTTCCCTTCCTAAACTCTTTGTCAAATCTCTTTCCATTTTCAAAAGCATCTTCAAAATCTACTTCTATGACTCTTTGGTCACCGCCCCAAACACCTCCCACACTCTTTTTAGGTGCTAGATTTCACCCACCTTGGAAAAGGAACCTGTAACATTTGACAGTATATAAGTGCTAGTAATTGTTTCAAATCAACAAAAGTGTTTAATTACTGACAAAATAAAATGCGAATGCAATGCACATGCTAGTTCAGCTGAGCAGCTGTGGTGCCAGATGCATGTTTGCTCCCTTGAAAAATTTACTACAACTTGTATTTAAATAGCGCCGCTAATGTAGTAAAACATCTTAAGGCGCTTCACATTAGCGTATTCAAACAGAACTTGACACCGAGCCACATAAGCAGATATTAGGACAGAAGCTTGGTCAAAGAGGTAGGTTTGAAGGAGCATCTTAAAGGAGGAAAGAGAGGTGAAGAGGTTTAGGGAGGGAATTCCAGAGCTTAGGGCCTAGGCAGCTGAAGACACGGCCGCCGATGATGGAGTGTTTAAAATCAGGGATGCGAAACGGCCAGAATTGGAGGAGTGCAGAGATCTCATAGAGTTGCAGGGCTGGAGGAGGTTACAGAGATAGGGAGGGGCAAGGCCATGGAGTGATTTGAAAAAAGGATGAGAAATTTAAAATTGAGACATTGCCGGACCAGGAGCCAATGTACGTCAGCGAGCACAGGGGAGATGTGTGAACGTGACTTGGTGCGATTTAGGATACGGGCAATGTTTCCTTTTATTTTTTTTGAGTGCACGGCCCCTTTAAGGGGCTGCACGGCCCATTCAAAATACCACATGTTTGTGGTTTTTCGCATTGAAAAGCCAGCTGCGCTGGATACAGGCAACGGAGTTTTGGATGAGATTAAGTTTATGTAGGGTGGAAGATGAGAGGCCGACTGTAGTGTATGTGCCTTTAAGAGCCCCCTGTGTACTGTAATGCCGGTAATGGCCACTCGGGCTATATAAGCCTGTATATTGTGTTGTATCAGTTAGTTCACCTCCAGACTTTGTTCAGTAAACACCTGTGAAACTAACTCCTGCCTTCAGTGTCTCTATTAACACATGGATACAACAGTGGCGACGAATTGGAAACGGACTTACCTGCAATTCGGCAGCACCTCAAGGACATCGATTCCTCAGACGTCCAAAGTCGAAGAAAAGCAAGAAAAAAACCCAAAAAAAACTGTGGTTTCACCAGCTAGCCGAGCTGGTGGCAGGTACTGCAATAATCCTTCCTGGGCGGCGGGCTGGGGCTCCATCGGCTGGCTCTGCAGCGAGGCCAAGCAGCGAAGGTGGAGGCAAGCAGAAACAGACGGGGGGGAGCACTCGGGAGACGGCCGGCGCTGCAAAGCAGGTCGGCGTTCCGACCTAGCAGAGAGGGGGGAAAAAGTCCCAGAGAGTCCGGTGGGAACGAGTCTCCACCTGTAAATAAAAAAATTAAAATAAAAAAACCGCAGAAAACAGCGTTGTCAGCTGAGCGTAACTATGCCCAAATCGACAGGGAAGCACTCAGCCTGGTATGGGGAGTGAAGAAATTCAACCATTACCTACACGGACAAAAATTTACCTTGTTGACTGACCATCAACCCCTCATCTCCATATTCAACCCTAAAAAGGGTGTTCCCATTATGACAGCGTAAAGGCTACAGAGGTAGTCCCTTTTTCCAGGGGCACACCAATATGACATAGAATACAAAGGATCAAAACAGCATGGGAATGCTGACGGTTTATCGCGCCTACCGTTGCCAACGGTAGAAGAGGCACCTACAGTAGACCCAGTGGAGATGTTCCACTCTACCATAGTGGAATGTCTACCAGTAACAAATTCTGCCATTGAAAGGGAAACGAGAAATGACCCGACTCTCTCACGGGTCTACGATTTAACAGTAAAGGGATGGCCAGCACATGGCGAACCACTGTTGCCAGCATTCTCGCAAAGAAGAGAACAGCTGTCAGTGTGCCGAGGAACCTTGATGTGTGGATCCAGAGTGGTGATTCCACCCAAACTCCAGGATAAAGTGCTAAAGGAGCTTCACGAGGGGCATCTGGGTGGAGTGAAAATGAAGAACCTAGCCAGGGCATTTGTATGGTGGCCAGGTATTGATGGAGACATCGAAGAAGTGACCAAGAGCTGCCTAGGATGCCAGAAGGTCCAAAACGCTCCACCACAAGCCCCTCTACATCCATGGGAGTGGCCCTCATCTCCCTGGCAAAGGGTACACATCGACTTTGCTGGTCCATTTATGGACTCAATGTTCTTAATCGCGGTTGATGCACACTCCAAGTGGCCGGAGGTAATAAAGATGTCCTCCACCACCACGGAAAAAACCATCACAGTATTAAGGACCATATTTGCCAGGAATGGGCTGCCGGAACAGATCTGTTCTGATAATGGACCGCAATTTGTGTCCGAAGAATTCGGGAAGTTCTTAAAAAACAATGGGGTTAAGCACTACACGTCCGCCCCATACCATCCCGCCACCAATGGATTGGCTGAAAGGTTTGTCCAGACCTTCAAGAAGGCCATAAAGGCCATGGGTAATGAAGACATAAAACTTCAGCATAAGGTAGATAACTTCTTGTTTGCATACAGGAATGCAACACATATGGTTACAAACCAAACTCCCGCCATGATGTTCTTCAATAGAAGCCTAAGCTGCCGGCTGGATTTGATCAAGCCAAACATCAGAAGGGACGTGGAGAACCGGCAATTTCAAGGCATGAATGAAAGGCCAACTAGAACCTTCCAGATAGGTCAACAAGTTTTGGCCCGGGACTACCGTACCGAGAAATGGCAGCCTGGAACTATTTGCACATGACTAGGACCGCTGATGTATACCGTGGACATTGGAGAAAGCATAATAAGGCGCCATGCTGACCAGATCATAGAGTCATCCGAAAAGGGACAACCTACACCACAACTCTATACGCCTAATGATGAAGTAGAGATACCCATAGTATCTACCTCCGATCCGGTGATACTGGAACCAGATGAACCCGACACCGGCATTCAAGCCGAATCAGCCTTGCCAAAAGAACCTACTACACCACCAGAAACTACTACACCACCGAGGCGTTATCCAGACCGAGTCAGGAAGCCTCCAGAGAGACTGACTTATAATTGATTAACTGCAGCAATGTGTAGATTATTGTTCTTGTAACATGTAATTAATGATTACTTAAATATTATGTACTGGTTGGCTAAAAGGGGAGGAATTGTAGTGTATGTGCCTTTAAGAGCCCCCTGTGTACTGTAATGCCGGTAATGGCCACTCGGGCTATATAAGCCTGTATATTGTGTTGTATCAGTTAGTTCACCTCCAGACTTTGTTCAGTAAACACCTGTGAAACTAACTCCTGCCTTCAGTGTCTCTATTAACACACGGATACAACACCGACCAGGAGAGCATTGGCATGTTACAGAGGTGGAAGTAAGCGATCTTGATGATGGAGCAGATATGTGGTCGGAAGCTTATCTTAGGGTCAAATATGACACCAAGGTTGTGAACAGTCTGGTTCAGCCTCAGACAGTTGTAAGGGAAGGGGATGGAGTAGGTGGCTAGGGAACAGAGTTTGTGGCAGGGACCAAAGACAATGGAGGAAATTTCTGCTCATCCAGTACTGGATTTTGGACAAGCAGTGTGACAAATCGGAGACAGTGGAGGGGTTGAGAGAGGTGGTGGTGAGGTAGCACTTGTGTCATCAGCGTATGTGTGGAACCTGACGTGTTTTCGGATAATGTCGCCGAGGGGCAGCGTGTAAGGAGGGGGGGCCAAGGATAGATCCTTCGGGGGACTCCAGAGGTAATGGTGCGGGAGCAGGAAAAGAAGCCATTGCAGATGTTTCTCTGGCTACAACTGGATAGATTAGAATGGAACTAGGTGAGGGCAGTCCCACTCAGCTGGATGACGGAGGAGAGACTTTGGAGAATGGTGTGGTCAATCGTGTCAAATGCGCCAGGCAGGTCGAGAAGGATAAGGAGGGATAGTTTACCATGGTCATAGTCACATAGGATGGCATTTGCAACATTGTTAAGGGCCGTTTCAGTACTGTGGCAGGGGCGTAAACCTGATTGGAGGGATTCAAACATGGAGCTGTGGGAAAAATGGGCATGGATTTGGGAGGCGACAACGCATTCAAGGACTTTGGAGAAGAAAAGGGGGTTGGAGACGGGGTGGTAGTTTTTAAGGACAGAGGGGTTAAGGGTGGGTTTTTTGAGGAGGGGGTGGTGACAGCAGATTTGAAGGGGAGGGGGGACAGTACCTGAGGAGAGGGAACTGTTAACAATATCAGCTAACATGGGGACCAAGAAGGGAAGTTGGGTGGTTAGCAGTTTGATGGAAATAGGGTCGAGGGAGCAGGAGGTGGGTCTCATGGACAAGATGAGCTCGGAGAGGGCATGAGGGGAGATAGGAGAGAAACTTTTCTCATGCCATGATTGGTGATTCAAAACTACAGGGCTGATATTCCTACGCGCCCCACCCCAAACAGTGGATGGCCTCGCTGGCAGTTGGCCTGGGCCACCAAATCAGGTGCATGATACTTCTAGGGCACCTGATTTTCTAATGGGTGATTTGAGGACAAAAATGAGGCTACAGACAAATGCAGGCTACATATAAATATTGAAATTACCTTGAAAAGATCTGAAGCCCAATCTCAGGACTGTGGCTGGTCCCTCCCACAGTATGCTGCTCAGCTGTAAATGCAGGGCCCAGATGGGCAGTCCTAGGACCTGGTCTCCTTAAGTAAACTTCTTAAAGGTGGTTTTTGCTGCAGGTTAAAAAAAGTTTGCTTTTGCAATTATATTTTGCTGCAGTTTGCTCCATATATTAGTTGGAGTTACTTGGAAGTCCTCCATTTCTTCATATTTTTTTCTTGTCAATACTTTATAAAATAATGAAGGGACTGGATTGTGTTTATGTGGGCCAATTATTTCAACTGGATAGGTTAGGGAGGACCAGGGATCACACAAGTTATGTAAGGGCAGAACTAGGTTGGATGTTTGGCGGTTCTTTTTTTCCCCAGAGGTTGTCGGCTTGTGCGATGAACGCTGATTAGCTGTATTCTTTCAAGAATTGGCTGGACCTGTTTCTGGCTGGGATGGCGATCACCTTGTATGAGAAGTAGGTACTCTGCAATATAAATCAGGGTCAAATTGATCTCCTGGACTAAAGGGGCCAAAGAGGAATTTTCCAGGCTTTTTTTCCCCTAATTGGCCTGTGTTTTTATCTTTTTTTGCCTTTCCCAGGAGATTACTTGGCTCCGGATGGGTAGGGAATGTTTATATCATGATATATAGTGCATCACTACCATATGGGACAGGCTAGATGGATAGTGGGTCTTTACCTGACCATCAGTTATGTATGTTTGTAATACTTTGCTTTATTATGTATTTTTCTAACTATCCCTTAAATGAATCTACGCTATCGGCCTCAACCACTCCATGGAGTGGCGAGTTCCACATTCTAACCTCTCTCTGGGTAAAGCAGCAGCGCCTGAATTCCTTATTGGATTTATCGGTGTCTATCTCATATTTATACTTCGCCCCTAGTTATTGGATTGGACACAAGCAGAAACATCTTCTCTTTGTCTATCATGTCATACCCCTTCATAGGATCCATCCCCCACTGATGCTACGAGTAATATCCAGAAAGTTACTTGGCAAAAAAAAGCAGAATATGTGAAGAGGCAATAATCACATGCTAAACGTTTGACTCTTTAATGCAATGAATTGTTAAGACACCTACCTTCGTCTTTTGATTTTAATGTTTCTTCTGCTAAGGAGTTAAGGAGAAACCAACTAAATGTAGAATTCATCGAAGCAGTTTGAGTGTGGCGGATTTTATTAACAGCATAGGATGCAGCCAATAGAGTGCTAAATCAAACCCATTACAAAACATGTCACCACCGATATTAATATGTGTAACAGTTGCGTCTATGCAAGCTGTAGGTTATAGGCTCGGCCGGCCGAGATGCACCCGGCCCAATCTTCAGTTCTACTGGAAACAGCGGAAGCGGATATAGGATTGGGCCTAGAAAGGGCTGGTGATTTTATACCGGTCATTCTAGGCCTGATCCTATATTTGAATATAAGAGTAAAGATGTCTTACTGTAATTACACAGGGCCCTGGTGAGACCACACCTGGAGTATTATGTACACTTTTGGTCTCCTTACCTAAGGAAGGATATACTTGCTATAGAGGGAGTGCCTGGTTCCTGGGATGGGGGGAGTGTCCTATGAGGAGAGATTGAGTAGACTAGGCCTATATTCTCTGGAGTTTAGAAGAATGAGAGGTCATCTCATTGAAACAGACAAAATTCTTACAGGGCTTGACAGAGTAGATGCAGGGAGGATGTTTCCCTGGCTGGGGAGTCTAGAACCAGGGGTCACAGTCTCAGAATAAGGGGTCGGCTATTTAGGACTGAGATGAGGAGAAATTTCTTCACTCGGAGGGTGATGAATCTTTGGAATTCTCTACCCCAGAGACCTGTGGAGGCTCAGTCTTTGAGTATATTCAAGACAGAGATCGATAGATTTTTAGATATTAAGGGAATCAAGGGATATGGGGATAGTGCAGGAAAATAGAGTTGAAGTTGAAGATCAGCCATGATCTTATTGAATGGTGGAGCAGGCTCGAAGGGCCAAATGGCTCCTAATTCTTATGTTCTTATTATTCTTGGTTGCTGCTGTCACTTAAATTGCAACATAAAAAGTCCATATCATATGAATCACTACTCTGGGAGCTATGTTTATAGACCCCGCCACATGTACCTGGACATGCCAGAGAACACCTATCTTTGCTGCCTTAACTTCACAAAACGGGTAACCCACAGAGTTGTGCTTTCTGCTGCATAATGACCTGAGAGAACCTGGGTACTGGTCAACATGAAACTTCAATGCTAACCAATCATTCTAAGCCACTCCAGGAGAGATGTGTCACATTAGGCAAACTCAAGTGCATACATGTGTTACATGGCAAGTGCCATATTTGCAAGGGGCAAGCATGTACTCATTTAAACTACAGGTGCACTGTGCCACCAGGGGGTAAGAATTCCTTGGGTTACTATGTGTAGTATTGTAAAGAATGGGCTTATGATTTTGCTAGAAAAACCAAACAGAGGAAATAATTTATGATGTTGCTATATATAGCAACCAAAGGATTATTATCTCCTTGTCACCCATTGCCATTTGAAGAGTAAAACCTTATGGGATACATCCCAGATCATCAGTTCTGGACATTATTTTGAACTCAAGGTGATGGGGAACATGCCAAGAGGATAACCCAATGACAATATGACTGAAGACAGGAAACCACTTCAAGGGATTAGTTTGATGGGTACAATGTAGGGCAAGGAACAGTGTTTATAATAAAAGTAGCATGCCAAGACTGTACTATTAATTGGTACAGTAAGCTTTACAAAAATAAACTGGAGCAGCATTGATGACACTTATAGAAGAAATAAAGCAGCTGTGTTCTTTATAAAATGTGGGAGCATCAAAGTTTACTTTTCATTCACAAAGGGACTCTTGTTATCATGCGCTGTATGACCTAGACATGTTATAATGAGGACCTACTGTGTTTAGAGATATAAACAATATTCCCTCCTCCCTTCCCACTGCCCAGGGCCCCAAACACTCCTTCCAGGTGAAACAGCGATTTACTTGTACTTCTTTCAAATGAGTATACTGTATATGCGGTCTCCTCTACATTGGGGAGACCAAGCATAGATTGGGTGATCGCTTTGTGAAACACCTCCGTTCAGTCCATAAGCATGACCCTGAGCTTCTGATCGCTTGTCATTTTAATTCTCCGCCCCACTCCCACTCTGACCTCTCTGTCCTCTGCCTCCTACACTGTTCTAATGAAGCTCAACGGAAGCTCAAGGAACAGAACCTCATCTTTTAATTAGGCACTTTACAGCCTTCCAGACTCAACATTAAGTTCAACAATTTCAGATCATTACCACTGCTCCCATTTTTTCGGACAGCAGGTGCTGGGAATGATTCTGCTTTCATAATTTTCAGCTCCTCTTGACCCATCTTTTATTTCTTTTATTGTCCCATTACCACCTCCTTTTGCTTTGCACCATCATTCCTTTAATCACTTCTACCTTCCACCCTATCACCGACCTTCCCTTTTGTTCTTTCCTCCCCTCCCCCCTTTCCCTGCCTCTGTAATTGCTTAAAACCTGTTACATTTCTAACTTTTTCCAGTTCTGACGAAGGATCATCAACCTGAAACGTTAACTCTGTTTCTCCACAGATGCTGCCTGACCTGCTGAGTATTTCCAGCATTTTCTGTTTTTATAAACAATATTATATGTGTTAATGGAAGTAAATAATTTATTTAAAAAAGGAGAAAGTTATGTAAATGTAAGTTCAGAATTACACATAGCTTTGAATCCAATGCCTTGCGGGCATTTGTAAAAGCTTTCTGTACCTTCAAAAATGTGTAAATCATCAATTTTCTTTGGGCATTTTCTCATTTAATCATAGGCATAGTTGATCAAAGAGATTTTTTTTACTTGCTTTTCTTTTTATTTCTTTACTGTTTGAGTAGCCTTGTGCCAAGTGGTCGGGCACATTTGTTTTTTTGGTATGCTAACGATATTGGGATAATGGATTTCCCAATGGGGAATATATGGAGGAAGCGGGAGAGGAACAATGGAGGGATGCCAAGCAGGTTAGGCTACACCAGAGCCTGGTACCCTCCTGACCGTTTTTACAAGCAGTGGCACACATATCTGACACTAACCATGTGGAACTGAATAGATAGGCTCCAGGTAAGCAAACAGTCAGATGTAGAAGTGTGCCATCTGTTGCAAGGACATCTGAAGCTACCATGCAACACACAGCTGGCACTGCCCATTACAATTTTTTCCCCCAAGTTTTAGTTTGATGTCTATCCCTTTAAATCCATGTCACTGTACATAAGCAGCTTCAAAAAACAGAACTGCAGTTCAGGTCCCTGTACCAAGCTTATTTTGGTACAATGTTGCAACATTAGCAGTTACAAGTTGGAGCGAGAAATAATTCAAACTTAAACAATATTGTGCAATTGGTTCAGTTTGCATATGACTGATAGTTTTTTTTTAATTTGAAAGGGCAGATATCCAAAATTCAGGAAGTCCTAGTTAACTTAAATAAAAAGGGGTGTTATGTTTAAAATCAAAAATCAACCTGGAGTTCACTGAAAGAAGGAACCAGCCAGTTTGAAACTCCTGAAAGAGAGGAAAAATTGGCTTGAAATTTGCCAAAAGCAGTTTAGATTATTATAGGCTCCCACAGTAATAAGAAATTCAAAAAGAAAGTTGAAACATGTATTTGAAGTTATTTGTGAAGGATTAGTTTAGTTCTTAGAGTTCCAATCTTTTTATTATATTATGCACTCAAAGGGGTTGGCTTCGATTTTTGGGCGACTGGTCTCCAGCAGTCGAAGTGAAGTGGCAATGATTTTGAACTGTGGCCTCACTAACATCAGGCCGGCGATCTGTGAGATGCCAAACAGGCGTGCTGAGTCAGGTCACCGGATTGAAGCCTACCAATATTGGGTGGGCAGAAAGATAAATGCGGGGTGGTCACGAGCGCAGAGGAGGTCCCGGGACAACAGCGGCCCAGATTATTTTATTATGAGGCCATTAGCACCTCGTTAACACCAGGCAATCCAAGTTAAAATTAACCCTGAAGAGTTTGATAATAGACTTTCTACTGTGGCTATATACTATTATATGGCTGTTAATTATTTGCTTTTTGGTCTATTAAATAAATTCACTTAATGATTTTAAACTTAAAACGAGATCTGAAGGTATGGTAGTCTATTTGCTTATTGAAGGCAAGCGAGATGCTGCGAAGGCTAAGGATAAGTCTGGTAACTAATAGTTAACAGGCAGGGTTTTTTGTTTTGTTAATCTCGGATGTTTTACTGAAAGCTTACCTAGGTCTCAAGGATTAGGTCTGAACACTCTTGAAGATATGGGGAGTTGAGAATTGCCGAAGAGAGTGATTTATGATGTGAGAGCTGAAATAAGGTTACAAAAGACCCAAATATGCAACAGGCAGCTGTGTCCTCAAGTCCACTTCCAATGTGCTGTGCAGGATCAAACAAGAAGTTGCAGTATTGCAGCACTCCTTCACTTGCCCACTGTAATGTATTATCACATGGTTTGTCACATGGTTTAGTATAAGCAACCTCAGTTTGCTCTGGCCAAATAAAGCAAGACTAGCAGCTCATCCTGTCGCTGTCTTTCATTTGTTCTACCCACATATATTACATTTTGGCGACGAGGATAGGATCCCAAAGCCATTTTTAGGGATCATGAAAGGACACAGTGTTCAACCTTTGAGTGGACAAGTTTAAGGTGAATTTGTGACACCTAAACTGAATTTTTCTGATGTTTTACTGTTAATGCTCATGCAGAATAGTCTGTGATTTGCCTTCACGTGTATGTATACACAGCAACAATGGTGTTGACTCTCACAGGTACACAGGTCACTGTTCGACAGGATCTGGACAATCATGGCCGGGCCTACTGGATTCATTGGAAGCCTCAGCATGTATGACCAAGCTCGCGAACCATTCAGTTCTTAAGCTGAGTGGATGGAGATGTTTTTTAGGTCCTTACTGAGACCGAAGGTGCAGATGAGAATATTCAAGCTCAAAATAAAGTAATTTGTGAATGGAAAAAAGCAATTTTTCTAATGGAGATCGGGCCAGATGTCGACGGAATGTTGACAAACCTACTTGCACCAGGGAAAGCGAAGGATGCGTCGTTTGGAGACGTTGTTGAGAAACTCAAGGACCATTTTGACCCAAAGCCGTTAGAAATAGCAGAGCTTTAAGTTTGGTACCAGAAACCAAAAACAAAGTGAAACCATCAGTGGGTACATTGTAGCTCTTAAGAACCTGTCTTTGCATTGTAACTTCGGCACATTTTTGGATTGTGTGTTGCGAGATAAGTTTGTGTGTGGACTGGTGGATGAGCGCACACAGTCCAAGTTACTGAGCACTCCGAACCTAATGTTTGATATAGCATGCAAAATTGCCCTATCTATGGAGATGGTATCTAAGAATGCTAGGGTACTCCGTCCAACTCAAGTGACTAGTGCAGCTGAGGTCTACAGTCACAAAGCCACCACCAAAGCTAAAGTTGTGAGACCGAGTCAAAAGCATGTTGGTGAGAGCAGTTCAGTGAATTGCAATGGAAATCACTCACCACAGTCCTGCCAATACAGAAATGCGAAGTGTTTTTACTGCCAGAAGCAAGGCCATATTTCAACAGCTTGCAGAGCTAGATCTAAAGCAGGAAGTAAGAACCATTCTAGTGGCAATGCAAAGCAGCAACAATGAAAGGGAGGAGTTCACAATATTGAAGTGAACACACCGGATGTTGAAGAACTAGGCATCTACAGTATCTATGCCACTAGTGGCAACGATAGCAGTTGTGTGAAAGACTTCCATACAAAACTTTTGATCAATGACCAATATATTGATATGTGTAGCAACACAGCGGCGGACTGCTCTATCATGAGTAAGGACACATATTTTAATCAAGTACCACTTACAAAGAATACCGTAGAGTTAAAAACCTACTCTGGAGAAATGCTGGAGACATATGGACAAATGGAATGTACAGTTCAACACAATGGCTAGTCAGTAAAGCTGCCTAGTATTGTAGTGAGCTACAATAGGCCAACTCTCATGGGCAAAGACTGGTTGAGAAAGTTAAAACTAGACTGGAAAAACATCTTCAGTGTAGATGCTTCAAAGAAGTGACTTGACAAAATGCTGAACAAATACGAAAGCATGTTCACAGACAGTTATGAGGGCATCACTGGGTATGATGCACATATCTGCATTAAGTCCAACTGTCTATTGTAAGGCAAGGCCGGTCCCCTATGCCTTGAAAAGTCATGTGGAGGAAGAGCTAGCAAAGCTCAGAGAAAATGGAGCGCTAGTGAAAACTGACAAAAGTGAATGAGCTACCCCAGTTGTGGTAGTGCCCAAAGCAGACAAAACTGTACGCTCGTGAGGTGACTAAAAAGTTACTATCAACCAAGCAGTTGACGATGAGCAGTACTCATTACCTACATCACAAGATTTGTATGTAGCACTCTCTGGGTCAAAGGTTTTATCCAAGCTTGACCTGTCGCTGCTTACACTCAACTGAATGTTGACAAAGAGAGTCAACAGTATCTCACTATGAAACACACACAAGGGACTGTACTCATACACCAGGCTGTCGTATGCTGTAAAGTCCTCCCCCAAAATCTTCCAAGCTACAATGGATAAGATTTTGCAAGGAGTTCCAAATTGTTTATGCAATCAAGACAATGTGCTGATCGCAACAAGCAGCGAGGAAGAAAATCTAGAAGTGTTAGGTATAGTGCTTCAAAGGTTGAATTCCCAGAATGTCAAATTGAACAGGAGCAAATGTGCTTTTGTGCAGCCCGAGGTTGTGTACTTTGGTCTAAAAGTTGATGCAAATGACTTGCAACCAGTGAAGGAAAAGTTTGATGCTGTCATCAATGCTCCAAAGCCACAGAACGTGTCTGTGTTAAGATCTTTCCTTGGAATGGTCCAGTACTATGCAGGTTTCTTACCTGAGTTAGCGAGCATGTTAGCTCCATTGCACGAGTTCCTCAGGAAGTGCAACAACAACGACTTGTATTTATATAGCATAGTTAGATTAATTATATTTATATTAATGTAGTAAAACACCCCAAGGAGTATTATAAGACAAAAAAAATTGACACCGAGCCACATAAGGATAAATTAGGGCAGGTGACTAAAAACTTGGTCAAAGAGGTAGGTTTTAAGGAGCGTCTTAAAGGAGGAAAGAGAGGTAGTGAGGCGGATAGGTTTAGGCAGGGAATTCCAGAGCTTAGGGCCTAGGCAACAGAAGGTACGGCCACCAATGGTTGAGCGATTATAATCAGGGATGCTCAAGAGGGCAGAATTAGAGGAGCACAGATATCTTTGGGGGGGGGTGGTGGTTGTGGGGCTGAAGGAGATTACAGAGATAGGGAGGGGCAAGACCATGGAGGGATTTGAAAACAAGGATGAGAATTTTGAAATTGAGGTGCTGCTTAACTGAGAGCAAATGTAAGTCAACGAGCACAGGGGTGATGGGCAAATGGGAGTTGGTGTGAGTTAGGACATGGGCAGCCGAGTTTTGGATGACCTCAAGTTTACGTAGGGTAGAATGTGGGAGGCCAGCCAGGAGTGCGTTGGAATAGTCAAGTCTAGAGGTAACAAAGGCATGGATGAGGGTTTCAGCAGCGGATGAGCCAAGGCAAGGGCGGAGACAGGTGATGTTACAGAGGTGGAAATAGGTGACCTTTGTTATGCTGTGGATATTTGGTCGGAAGCTCATTTCAGGGTCAAATATGACACCAAGGTTGCGAACAGTGTGGTTTAGCCTTAGACAGATGTTAGGGAGAGGGATGGAGTCAGTGGCTAGTGAACGGAGTTTGTGGCGGGGACCGAAAACAATGGCTTCAGTCTTCCCAATATTTAATTGGAGAAAATTTTTGCTCATCCAGGACTGTAAGTTGGACAAGCAGTCTGACAATTTAGAGACCATGGAGGGGTCAAGAGAAGAAGTAGTGAGGTAGAGCTGGGTGTCGTCAGCGTACATGTGGAAGCTGACGCTGTGTTTTCGGATGATGTCGCCAAGGGGCAACATGTAGATGAGAAATAGGAGGAGGCCAAGGATAGATCCTTGGGGGATACCAGAGGTAACGATGTGGGAATGGGAAGAGAAGCTGTTGCAGGTGATTCTCTGGCTACGATTAGATAGGTAAGAATGAAACCAGACGAGTGCAGTCCCACCCAGCTGGACGACAGTGGAGAGGCGTTGGAGGAGGATGGAGTGGTCAACCGTGTCAAAAGCTGCAGACAAGTGAAGAAGGACGAGGAGGGATAGTTTACCTTTGTCACACTCACAAAGGATGTCATTTGTGACTTTGATGAGAGCCATTTCGGTACTGTGGCAAGAGCGGAAACCAGATTGGAGGGATTCAAACATGGAGTTGCAGGAAAGATGGCACAGATTTGGGAGGCGACAACACATTCAAGGACTTTGGAGAGGAAAGGGAGGTTGGAGATGGGGCGGTAGTTTGCAAGGACGGAGGGATCAAGGGTTGGTTTTTTTGAGGAGGGGGTGATAGTGTCAGATTCGAGGGAGAGTGGGACAGTACCTGAGGAGAGAGAACCGTTAACAATGTCAGCTAACATGGGAGCCAGAAAAGGAAATTGGGTGGTCAGCAGTTCGGTGGGAATAGGGTCGAGGGAGCAGGAGGTGGGTCTCATGGACCAAGATGAGCACAGAGAGGTCATGAGGGGAGATCAGAGAGAAACTGGAAAAAGATGCGAGTTCAGGGCTAGGGCAGGGGGGAACCTTAGAGGAAGTTTGGCCCAGCGGGCTATGGGAAGGAAGGGAAGTGGCAGAGGCAGCTGAATGGATGGTCTCAATCTTAGAGACAAAGAAGTCCATGAGCTCCTCACACTTGTTATCGTAGGTGAGGGTGGAGGAGACAGAGGAGAGGGGTTTAAGAAGACGGTTAGCAGTAGAGAATAGGAGCTGGGTTTATCTTTGCATTCCAGAATGATTCTGGGTTAGTGAGCAATTTTGGCAGAAACAGGAAGCTTATGACACTTGCAAGAGAAGTCTCTCTAGTGATGCACTACAACACAGAGCGTGAGCTTAAGTTAGCGTGTGATGCTTCCAGTAACGGTGTGGGAGCTGTCATAAGCCACGTAATGGATGACAGCCAAGAGAAACCAATCGTGTTTGCATCGCGAACCCTCACAAAGAGTGAAAGAAACTACACGCAAATTGAAAAGGAAGCACTTGCCATAGTATTTGGAATCAAGAAATTTCAACAGTTCCTGATCGACAGAAAGTTTACCCTGATAACCAATCAAAAACCGCTCCTAGCAATATTGGGGCCAAAATCTGCCATCCCTGCAATGGCCGCATGAAGAATGCAACGTTGGGCAGTGTTGTTGTCACAATATGACTACATGATTGAATATCGCACTTCAAAGCAGAACGCAATCGCCAGGCAATATACTATCTCCAACAAGTGAGAGTCTAACCACCTCCCCATGTCATTCAACGGCATCACCATCGCCGAATCCCCCACCATCAACATCCTAGGGGGTCACCATTGACCAGAAACTTAACTGGACCAGCCACATAAATACCATGGCAACAAGAGCAGGTCAGAGGCTAGGTATTCTGCAGCGAGTGTCTCACCTCCTGACTCCCCAAAGCCTTTCCACCATCTACAAGGAACAAGTAAGGAGTGTGATGGAATACTCTCCACTTGCCTGGATGAGTGCAGCTCCAACAACACTCAAGAGGCTCGACACCATCCAGGACAAACCAGCCCGCTTGATTGGCACCCCATCCACCACCTTAAACATTCACTCCTTCCACCACCGATGTACCGTGGCTGCAGTGTGTACCATCTACAAGATGCACTGCAGCAACTCATCAAGGCTCCTTCGGTTGCACCTCCCAAACCCGCGACCTCTACCACCTAGAAGGACAAGGGCAGCAGGCGCATGGGAACACCACCTCCAACTTCCCCTCCAAGTCACACACCATCCTGACTTGGAAGTATATCACCGATCCTTCATCGTCACTGGGTCAAAATCCTGGAACCCCCTCCCTAACAGCACTGTGGGAGTACCTTCACCACACGGACTGCAGCGGTTCAAGAAGGCGGCTCACCATCACCTTCTCCAGGGCAATTAGGGATGGGCAATAAATGCTGGCCCTGCCAGTGAAGCCCAGATCCCATGAACAAATAAAAAAAAAGATGCCTTGTCCAGGTTGCTACATGAGGACTTGTGTGTTGGGAGTGAAGGTGCTTTTTTCACGCTAGATGCAATTGACAAAGACTTTCTCGTGACTGCAACTGAGATTGCACATGAGACTCAAAAGGACTCAGTACTGAAAAGAGTGTATGAAAACACCTTGAATGGATGGGCTGATTAGTGTATGGACACAGAATTGAAACCATTCCATAACCGTCATACTTAATTGTCTTGTAAGCAAGGTTTTATCAATTGGGGAAACAGAGTGATGGTACCGATTCCTTTGAGAGATAGAATTCTGGCCGAACTTCATACTGAACATCCAGGGATCATCAGTATGAAATCAATTGCAAGAAGCTTTGTTTACTGGCCTGGATTGGACAGTGATCTTGAATCCCTTGTCAGCAAATGCAGCTTTTGCCAAATTTGCAGAAACAAACCACCCAAAACTCCACTGCAACCCTGGTCATGACCAAATAGACCTCTCCAGAGCGTACATGTAGATTTCTGTGAGAAAGCAAATGATTATTTCCTGGTACTTGTAGATAGTCACTCAAAGTGGATTGAAGTGAAACACATGGGTTCAAATACTACAACTGAATGTACCATAGAAGAGTTGAGGTCTATCTTTGCATGTCATAGCTTACCTGAAGAGCTTGTTTCTGACAATGGCCCTCAGTTCCATTCTGCTCCATTCCAAGAATTCATGAAACGGAACGGTATCAAACAAACTCTCATTCCACCGTATCATCCAGCTTCAAACGGAGCAGCCGAAAGATCAGTCAGAATAGTGAAAGAAGCTCTCAAAAAGCAAGTGTTGCAGGGTTGTTCGCGACTCAGCATGAAGCAACGTTTGGCAAATTTCTTGCTGACGTACAGAACTACTCCGCACATTACAACTGAACATACCCCAGCAGAGCTCTTGATGAAGAGGAGATTGAGAACACAATTGAGTCTTATCAACCGACTTTGACCTCAAGAGTTGAACAGAAACAGTTGAGTCAGAAACGTTATTATGACACCAATCAGAAAGAACGCAGTTTCAAACAAAATGAGTGTGTTTGTGTTCTCAATCCCCCTGGCAAGTCAAGTTCAGTCAAGTGGGATATAGGAACCATAGTAGAGGTTGGTGGAACCAAGAGATATTTGGTTGAAATTGGTGACAAAATCCGAAGTGATCATGTAGATCAAATGATCTCTGCTAGAGATGAACCAAGACGTGATCTTGAACCCCTTGATCATGAACACATACATGAGTTAGACTCAGTTCAGACTTCAGAAACTGATGTACCAGGTTCAAACAAGTCTGAGATAAAAACAAGGTCATCTTTGAGTTCAGAACCAAAACAAAACAGCCTGAAAATTGGTTCAACACCAAAACTTTCTGTAAGGAGATCAGGAAGGCTCCACAGACCTGTTATTAAACTGGATTTGTAGTTCATTTAAAAGAAAAAAAGTCAGCAGTTTTTGTTATGTGGTACATGTAATGCTGTGAAAGGTGGGACCATAGTTTTGCTGTATTTGAGAGGGGAATACATGCATTTTTTTAAAGTGGGAAAGCAGTGTAATATATTATCACATCGTTTGTCACATGGTTTCGTTTGCGCATGCTCAGTTAACTCTGGCCTAATAAAGCAAGCACATGGACTAGCAACTCATCGTGTCTCTGTGCTTCATTTGTTCTACTCACATATATTACACCCACACACTCGATTTTCTGTTTGAATATTTGTATTGCCAACCACTGTGTTTTGGCAGGTATTTTTGTTACCCAAATAATGTTTGCAAAATTAAAAATATTATCGCTCTTTGTAAAGGCTCCCAACTGTTTTATCCACAGCGTCCAGGTAACTCTCCCCCTCCCTTACAGTCAGAAACAGGAGAATTTATAATGGGGAACAAGGAAATGGAAGAGCAACTAAACAAATACTTTGATTCTGTCTTCACGGAAGAGGACACAAATAACTTCCCAGAAATGTGAGGGAACCAAGGGTCTAGTGAGAAGGAGGAATTAAAGGAAATTAGTATTAGTAAAAAAATAGTGCTGGAGAAATTAATGGGACTGAAATCCGATAAATCCCCAGGGCCTGATAATCTGCATCCCAGAGTACTAAAAGAGGTAGCTATGGAAATAGTGGATGCATTGGTTGTCATCTTCCAAAATTCTATAGATTATGGAACAGTTCCTGCAGATTGGAGGGTGGCAAATGTAACCCCACTATTTAAAAAAGGAGGGAGGGAGAAAACTGGGAACTACAGACCGGTTAGCCTAACATCAGTAGTAGGGAAAATGCTAGGGTCTATTATAAAGGACGTGATAACAGGACACTTAGAAAATATCAACAGGATTAGACAAAGTCAACATGGATTTATGAAAGGGAAATCGTGTTTGACAAACCTACTGGTGTTTTTTGAGGATGTAACTGATAGAATAGATAAGGGAGAACCAGTGAATGTGGTGTAATTGGATTTTCAGAAGGTCTTTGATAAAGTCCTTTAAACTGGTTTAAAGCAATTTTCCTGGTCTTGCAGCCTTTGCCTGCACATCAGACCAATTCCAATAAAACCAATTTTAAAACAGCGGTTTCTAATCGCTACCCCTCCTTTAGTTCTGAGTGGAGGAACTTATAATTAATGATATTAAAACGGAACACGTGGTTTGGATGAGAGAAAAAAAATCAAGCTTTATTAACTAAAAGAAACTACAATCACAATATCAAACTATCCCACACGAACACAGTAAAATTGTAAAACTATATATCAAGGAGGTACACACGGCAAAAACGAGGGATACAATGGCTACAATGTATTTAAACAATCTTAGCAATTCCCTTAAATCACCATCCCCCCTTAACTCCTGCTAGGTTGCCTTGTGTGGAGTCAGAAACTCTGCCGACATGTGGTCCAGCGAAGAGAGAGAGAGAGAGAGAGAGAGCTCACCTATCGTCCCAGGAAGTCAAGAGCCAAGAGCCAAGAGTCAAGAGCCAAGCTGCTCAGCCTTTTTTTTATATCTGGTGAGCCCCTCACATCCTGCCTTACAAGGGCTGTGTGCAAAATTAACCCCAAAGCTGTGATAGGCTAACTCAAAGTGGTTAGATTAAGTTAATGTGATTTTCAGAGCTCCCTGTGCTGAAACAAAAGGGAGATACTGGGTGATTTAAAATCCTTTCAAATGTTAACGCTTCCCATTTAAGATACAAAAAGTCTCTTCTGCAGTATCAGGTGTATCTAAACAAATGCTAATAGCATTCAGTTGCTTTGTAAACAAAGCATTGTCCTTTGTCTTCATTGAACCTTACTTCCAGACACAGAAAGCTGCATTCCAAGCCTTTTTGTCTCGGCCATGTGGTGACTGCCATTTTATCCCTGGAAATTTAAAAGCACATCGCTCAGGGATCCTTTAATCAAAAAAATGAATCTTCAGAACTGTAGATTATTGCGAATTCTTACAGTCCGCCCTTGGATACTTCCAGCTTGCTTGTAGTATCCTCTTGAAGAAATGAGCAATGATTTCTGACCCCCCACAAACAACCATCCCCTGTATTTACCTAATAGCTATCTGCCACTGATCCCCGTCCCATCTATTCCCCTTAAATTCAAGAAAAAAAAACCATGGTACGGTAGGCATCTTACAGATACTTCAGTTTTTCAATAAGGGGTCTCATACCCCTACACGCTTGTAAAATTATACAGTGTAAACCAAATTTACAATCACTTTTTTTTTACATCATAAGTTATTACAAAATGTTGCAATCTTAGTTACACGATGTACTCAAAAATTATCGCAAGCACGGAGAGGGTCCTACGCCTCTGCTCAACTTGGGGCTGCAACACAAAATACAAAAAATCATTAAACAACATGCTTAAATGAACTCCGATCATCACGTGCCGATGATGGGTCGCGAAATTCGAGTGGGTATTGCTCCTCCCACTCGGGCAGTAAAAGTACCTTCCACCCCCCTATGATCAGCTTAAACTTTAAAACAGGCAGAATGGATTTACCGACCAGCCTGCTCCGCCAGCCCCGAGCCGTTCCCTTGTCCTCTGTGGAGGCGGGGTACTCCTCACGTTTAAAATTTACCTTGGCACAGACCGAGACCGGGGAGTATGGGATCTCATGACTCCCAGTCCCTCCCCCTCCCGTCTTCCCTCGACTGGCTGCAGAAAATGATGGGTGCCTGTGTGGCGGCACTCCCTGGCCCCACACTGATCCGGCCACCCACTCATCCTTCCCAGCCACAACTTATCTTCTTTGCCCGTGGGCCCCCGGGTGAGTTCCTCCCTCCCCCGACCGCACCCATGCAACTCTGGGTCTCCCCCTCCTCTATGCAATCATTCCCGGGCCATCACCACCCACCCCCGGGGAACGCGTCCCTATGACCAGGCGCCCGCGCTTCCCCATCGTGACTCCTCAACAGCGAGGTCTCCCGCACGTGAACTTCGGTCAGGATAGTGCTGGGTTGGGGGCCATGCCCCACCCAGCTGGGGTCATCTCCTCCCCGTAGGAGGAGTAGGCAAGTTCCTCCAGACTCTGTCCGGTTTTTCCCGAAGATCGCTGCGGGGTCTCCTGGATTCGTCCAGTGGCGAGGTGATCCCCAACATTCCGTATCTTCATTCGATGTCCAGCTCGGGCTGGGCGAACATGGCTGCTTCATTTTCCCATCTCCTGCAAAAACTTAAAAGGGACATGCAGCCAGGTCTCACTGACCTGCTGCCTTAGGTGGAGACATGGTCGGGTCCCTCGACCTCGGACCAAAATACAAACATTTGGCACACATGTGAACTTAAACTCTTTGCTTAAACTTAAAACTAGTTAAATCAACAAAACTTAAAATACACCTTAAAGCAAGCTAATACACACACATTGCTATAATACAAATGCCGCCCGTCTCCGGACGGCCAGTCTAATCTCTGGCACTGTCGCAGATTGCTGCTGGCTGCAGCGAAGCTGGTCTGCCTCCTGTCTCTGGTCCCCCGCAGCTTATGGCTGTTGAGTGGGGGCCTCTGTTCTCTGGCTTTTCCCTGGCTCGGGAAACCGTCCTACTCCACTGTAAAGTGGGTGACCATGCTTTCTTAGGCTGGGGCACCCGCTGAGACCTTCTGAGGGGTGTCTCTCTGGGGGAAACTTTGGCTGGCAGACCCTGAGCTTGGGTCACAGCCCCAGCTGGCTGGGAACCTTCTCCCCCATGTCCAAATAGCCCGCACTGTATAATGTACCTGGCAGCCTGCCGGTGCAAATCTCTCTCTGGGTTTGTCTGCTCTTCCCTGCCCACTCCTGTGCTGGGGGCAGGTATACTCTCACCACCCACTGCTGGTGGCTGGAAATTTTCCTCCCCATGTTTAAAACCTGGTGTCAGCTCCCTCCCTATGTCTCCTACCACCCCATTGTCCACCCCTCCTTGCTGCCAGAGCTCTTCAAAACCCAGAGCTGTGGGCTGCTGTCTTGGGATCTCTAATTCCCTATCCAGCACCGTTCTGGGTGTTGCCTGTGGGATGGTTCTACTTGGGCTGCCAGTAAAGTCCGGCTGACCTGCCTTCGGGCTGATCACGCAAATCATCCCCTTAAAGGCATTTAAAGCCATGTTAAGGCTTTCTATCTCTGCCCTACAGGGGCCATGATCTGCTTCCTCAAACCTTAGGGCGCAGGCCAGCTTATAAGCTGCCTTAGGTTCCCTAAACCTTTCCTCCTGCTCTCTCTTCACAACCTTCCTAACCCAGCCACCTATACCCCGATAGGTCGGCTTACACACTGCCACTACCTTCCGCAGGGCTACCCACATACTGAAAGCAAGAAAGACAATAACTGATGCTTTCTCTAGATCCAGACCACTTATCATATCAAAACTGCCTCCACTCCTACCTGGCTCGCCATTGTAAGGATTCCGGGGGCTTCTTTTAAACTGGTTTAAAGCAATTTTCCTGGTCTTGCAGCCTTTGCCTGCACATCAGACCAATTCCAATAAAACCAATTTTAAAACAGCGGTTTCTAATCGCTACCCCTCCTTTAGTTCTGAGTGGAGGAACTTATAATTAATGATATTAAAACGGAACACGTGGTTTGGATGAGAGAAAAAAATCAAGCTTTATTAACTAAAAGAAACTACAATCACAATATCAAACTATCCCACACGAACACAGTAAAATTGTAAAACTATATATCAAGGGGGTACACACGGCAAAAACGAGGGATACAATGGCTACAATGTATTTAAACAATCTTAGCAATTCCCTTAAATCACCATCCCCCCTTAACTCCTGCTAGGTTGCCTTGTGTGGAGTCAGAAACTCTGCCGACATGTGGTCCAGCGAAGAGAGAGAGAGAGAGAGAGAGAGCTCACCTATCGTCCCAGGAAGTCAAGAGCCAAGAGCCAAGAGTCAAGAGCCAAGCTGCTCAGCCTTTTTTTTATATCTGGTGAGCCCCTCACATCCTGCCTTACAAGGGCTGTGTGCAAAATTAACCCCAAAGCTGTGATAGGCTAACTCAAAGTGGTTAGATTGAGTTAATGTGATTTTCAGAGCTCCCTGTGCTGAAACAAAAGGGAGATACTGGGTGATTTAAAATCCTTTCAAATGTTAACGCTTCCCATTTAAGATACAAAAAGTCTCTTCTGCAGTATCAGGTGTATCTAAACAAATGCTAATAGCATTCAGTTGCTTTGTAAACAAAGCATTGTCCTTTGTCTTCATTGAACCTTACTTCCAGACACAGAAAGCTGCATTCCAAGCCTTTTTGTCTCGGCCATGTGGTGACTGCCATTTTATCCCTGGAAATTTAAAAGCACATCGCTCAGGGATCCTTTAATCAAAAAAATGAATCTTCAGAACTGTAGATTATTGCGAATTCTTACAGTCCCACATAAGAGGTTAGTGTGCAAAATTAAAGCACATGGGATTGGAGGTAATATACTGGCATGGATTGAAAATTGGTTAACAGACAGGAACAAAGAGTAGGAATAAATGGGTCTTTTTCGGGGTTGCAGGCGGTGACTAGAGGGGTACTGCAGGGATCAGTGCTTGGGCCCCAGCTATTCACAATATATATCAATGATTTGGATGAGGGAACCAAATGTAATATTTCCAAGTTTGCTGATGACACCAAACTAGGTGGGATTGTGAGTTGTGAGGAGGATGAAAAGAGGCTTCAAGGCAATTTAGACAAGTTGAGTGAGTGGACAAATACATGTCAGATGCAGTATAACATGGATAAATGTGAAGTTATCCACTTCGTTAGGAAAAACAGAAAGGTAGATTATTATTTAAGTGGTGCTAGATTGGGAAATGCTGAGGTACAAAGGGACCTGGGTGTCCTTGTACACCAGTCACTGAAAGCAGTTAGGAAGGCAAATGGTATGTTGGCCTTCATTGCAAGAGGGTTTGAGTACAGGAGGAAGGATATCTTACTGCAGTTGTACAGGGCCTTGGTGAGACCACACCTGGAATACTGTATGCACTTTTGGTCTCCTTACCTAAGAAAGGATATACTTGCCATAGAGGGAGTGCAGCGAAGGTTCACCAGACTGATTCCTGGGATGGCAGGACTGTCGTATGAGGAGAGATTGGGTTGACTAGGCCTGTATTCACTAGAGTTTAGAAGAATGAGAGAGGATCTCATTGAAACGTATAAAATTCTGACAGGGCTAGACAGACTGGATGCAGGGAGGATGTTTCCCCTGGCTGAGGGGTCTAGAATGAGGGGTCACAGTCTCAGGATACGGGGTAAGACATTTAGGACTGAGATGAGGAGAAATTTCTTCACTCAGAGGGTGGTGAACCTGTGGACTTCTCTACCACAGAAGGCTGTGGAGGCCAAGTCACTGAATATATTTAAGAAGGAGATAGATAGATTTCTAGACACAAAAGGCATCAAGGGGTATGGGGAGAGTGCGGGAATATGCTATTGAGATAGAGGATCAGCCATGATCATATTGAATGGCGGAACAGGCTCGAAGGGCTGAATGGCCTACTCCTGCTCCTATTTTTCTATGTTTCTATATATGGCTACTTACCTTTAAGTGATCACATCTCTCTAAATTTACCTATCATCTCATGTAAGAAGCTATTTAAAGGCTGCTTACAGTCTATTTCCCACTCCTATTTTACCAGTTCCCAATACCAGTCCCATTATGGGTTAGGTGCTCACCCACATCATGCAAATGAAGCTGATCTCACTAAATCTGCTGGGGTCAGCACACTAAAAGTTGGGCGGATACTAATAACACACTGTCTGACCAATGCCTGATGAGAGGCCTGATTGGAAGTCTACCCCACAGAGTCCACAACTGTGGGAGCCACTCCTGTTCGTCTGAAAGGTTTAATTATTATCTCCTGATTTTCTTATGCATTCGAAGTACAAATTAAAGAATTCACCATTTGACAGAGAATATAGGACATTGCACAGTTCAATTGGTGTATGAATATAATTAATAAGTACACTATCTGAAGAGCTGTACTACACAATTGCCGAAAGTCATTTTTCAACATTTGGAAGCTTTAAATTTTGGCTTTGACACAATTATACTCACATACAAATAAGTCAAATTGCCATGTAAATGCATCACGTTCCACCATAATCCATATTAATTAAGAATTCTTCTGGTGGCACAATTGAACCCACTTTTATCAATTTAGATTCATTACAACACCTGTTCCCTGCACCCACCACCAGTTGGGGGAAGCACCATGACAAAAAAGCCAAGGCTGCAGCTAGTTTACTGACATGGTACAGGAGAGAACACTGACATTCTTACTATATGGAAGGCATTGAGGATTTTCTACATTTCATGCAGCCGTGATCACACTGGTGTTGCTTATGTGCAGCTGGATTCATACCTTTTTCCGTTATGCTGATTATCAGGCAACTTAGTGATCGAGAACTATGAAACTGGCATTAGTTCAGGTGCAGTGTAACAACTATCAGACTCATCTGTTTCCTGAATTCAATGGAAGTAAACCACCGCCAGCTAACATTAAGATTTAGAAAGAATACTTGAAGAAAAGTTTTCTCCAAAAAGAGCAAAAATTAGCCTTTTTTTGTTTTACCTCTATTACCTGCTGTAATGGAGGGGACTCCTTATTTCTCCCGTTTCTGTAGATAATAGAAATTGTTGGATAACTGAGAGTCACCAAGTTTTGGTATTACATACATAGTGCAGCAATACTCCAAGCATGTGTAGAAAGACAAGTAACAAAAGAGACTATGGGCTGGATTTTCATTTGGGTGCGGGTTGGTGTTGTGTAATCCACATTTCGTGTTATCCACACGAATCTAATTCAATGTGGGAGATTGATGCTATTTTAACTAAATTGCCCAATTGAGTTCCAGCATGTGGGAACCCATGGCAAATGAGTTTCTCCAGTCTGAAAGTCGCCTCCGATGACGTCATCATTGCTGTTGCATTTAAGGTCTGCAACAAGCCTTGCTTCTTCTGCAGACTGCCAACCTTTTGGCATTTGCTGATACACTGAGCTGGAAGCAGAATGGCCAGAGAAAGACCAAGGTCTGCACCCCGATTCGACGACGTTGCCCTGCAGGCTTTAGTGGAGGGAGCAAGAGCTCACAAGGAGGTGCTCTTCCCTTCATCAGGGAGGAAGAAGCCTCCCCAGCAGACAAAGGCTGCATGGCTGCAAGTGGCAGAGGAGGTCAACTCCTTATCGCCAACCGCAGAACCTGGATACAGTGCAGGAAGAGACTTCATGACCTTCAACGCACTGGAAAAGTGAGTATGAATTTCCCATCACTCTCAATCTGATCCCCATTGCCTTTCCTCACCAGCACTCAGCTTTAGCAATCTCTTTCTCCACACCCCACTTGACACTGACATCCATGCACTCTTACCCATTCCTTCTTTCTCTATGGTCACATTCACCTAACTATTCGACTATGCAGCCCTCACACTCCCTATCACTCTGATGCTATGAAAACAACTGACAACACACAGGGAGGGCCCTTGGTCTTGCCACCTCACTCCATCTTTGTCTCCTTCTAAGCATCTATGCTATGGATTCTCTACATTCACTCCTTCATTCTCACTCAACCTCCACTTGTCTCCCTCATTGCAGGAAAAGAGAGCTCACAATAAAAGAGAACGAGCGAGGACAGGAGGAGGGCCACCATCAGTAGCCCAGCTCACCCCCTGGGAGGAGGCGGTCCTGGAGATTCTGGAGGATGAGGCGCAAGTGGGGGATGGACAGACAGGCGCATCACAGCAAGCTGGTGACAGAATAGTTTTCCATCTCTCTCATTGACATTGCATGAGTCACTGATAATGATTCTGAAGCTATAACAGATGGACCTATGATCATCTGCAATATGTAATGTGCATGTAACATCTCTAACTCTTTCCTTCACTCCCCCACAGGACCATTGAGAGCCCCCGTCCCCACTGTCCAGGAGATAGAGCCTGAGCTTCCAGACTCCTCAGAGGAATCTGCAACCTCTGAGGGCGCAGCGTCAGCAGAATTCAGCGCACCCAGCACCAGCGCAGACACTCACACATCGGTTGGACCTTCAGGACATAGAGTAGTGTTGTCACCTGGTGTATCACAACTCACAAGTGAACATCAGCAGATTGTGGAGACAGAGACAGCAGTGGAGAGTCCTAGTCGGAGGGCGCAGGACCCTGCCAGCTCAGCTCAGCTGCATGTCGACCCTCTGCCTCTGGGTCCATCCACAAGATCAGCGGTGCTGGAACTCCAGGAACAGATGCAGGAGCCTCTGGCAGGTTTTGTCTCCAGGGTCGCTGTGAGTGTGGAACGAACGGAGGAGTCCATTGCGAACACGAGCAGAGCCTTTGTGGAGTCATTGGCACATGAACGCATCACCATGGAAAGGATGGCAACCTCCATGGAGGTGATAAGTTGCCAGAGTGCAGAAAACATGGTGAGTGTTCTGAATAGAATGACATCTCTGGAGGAGCGATGGTCATCTATTGAACAGAGAAACCAGACCTTCATGGAAGTCCTTCTGAGTAGGACTGCCAATGCAGACACAGGTCCCCATGGCCCCCCTGATGTGCAGCAAGGTGCTCTCAAGCCACTTGCAAGTGCTGAGGGGGACCTGACCCATGAGAGGGAAGTTGGTGGCAGACATCAAGGAAGTGGGGGCTCCTCTCCAAGCGCTCACACTTCCATGCCACTGCAGAGCCCTCGGTCAGAGCCCCACCAGAGTCCACACCCAACTGAGATCAGCGGCTCAACCCCTGCACAGCTGCAGGAGCAGCAGACTGTTGGCGAGCCCTCACAGGTTCGTAACTCCAGAGGACGCCCGCCAAAGGTGTCGAGACAGGAGCAGCAAGAAAGTGAGCAAGGGGCCTCCACATCTGCTGAAGCCACAGGGGAAGCACCACGTAGGAGCACGCGTAAGAGAAAGATACTGCACAAATAGTCACAAGGTTCGTCACTTGGGTGAAATTTGATGTTTTATGTTAAAAAGCCATCAGATGATTACTGTAAATAAAAAATCTGATGGCTACTGCTGTAGTTGTGGTGTGTGTCATTTTGCGAATGGGACTTCCACATTGAGGGCTTGGGATTACTTACAATTGTCAGTATGGTGGGCAAATTGCTAGGAATCCACTGGTTCTTGGCCATTGTCGATGCTCAGGTAAGAAGCTGCGAGGTAAAAGTGCTTGATTGGCTAGGCTAAGCAAATCTGGCCAAGATGAGTGCGTTCCTTGCATCCTGGGCAGCAATGTTCTCGTGTACTGCTGCCGTTGGTTGATGGGCCTCTGCAAGATGTTCATTTTCGCTCTCCTCCTCCTCCTCCTCCTCATCTGAGGAGGATATGTGATGAGCCACTTGGTCCTCAGGAATCTGCAAACCATGACGCTGTGCCATGTTGTGAAGTGCACAGCAAACCACGACGATTCTGGAGGCCCTGGCTGCTGAGTACAGCAGGGCTCCACCTGATCTATCCAGGCATCTGAAGCGCATCTTCAGCAAACCGATGGTTTGCTCGATTATGGCTCTGGTGGACATGTGGCTGGAGTTGTAGCTCTCCTCAGCTTCGTTGGATGGGCTCCTCAACGGCGTCATTAGCCACGTCTTCAGGAGATAGCCCTTGACTCCAAGTAACCATCCCGTTAATTTGGTCTGGCGGACTGAATAGCAGAAGGCACACTAGACTGGCGCAGTATGAAGGAGTCATGGCAACTGCCAGGGTACTTGGCACAAACATGCAAAATTTCCTTCTTGTGGTCACACACCAGCTGAACGTTAGGGGAGTGGAAGCCCTTGCAGTTGACAAAAATACCTGGATTGCGATGGGGTGCCTTAAGGGCCACATGTGTGCAGTCAACGACGCCCTGCACCCTTGGAAAGCCTGCCAGATTAGCTAATCTAACTGCACGCACCATGACACTTGCTTGATCCTTGGTGAAATGGATGTGATTGTGCACGATGGCAAAGAGGGCATTGGTTACCTGCGTGATGCAAGTGTGTGCGGCCGCCTGGGAGGTGCCGCTGATGTCTGCTGCTGATCCCTGGAATGAGCCTGAGGCAAAAAAGTTGAGTGCGGTGGTGACTTTGACGGCCACTGGTAAGGGTTGTCCACCTGGTCCTCTGGCCTGCAGGTCTTGTTGCAGCATTGCGCAGATGTGTAGGGGGATGGGGCTCTGCTCTGCCCAATT
Organism: Somniosus microcephalus; assembly: GCF_052327205.1. NCBI lineage: Eukaryota > Metazoa > Chordata > Chondrichthyes > Squaliformes > Somniosidae > Somniosus > Somniosus microcephalus. The sequence goes on from NC_141000.1 coordinate 87,698,515, forward strand.
GCAGGGGTCTTTAGTGCCTGTTGATGTATTGGGCCTCGGTCTCCTTTATACCCTTGCAGCTTATGTTAGCCTGCAGGTCGGGTGTCACTAAACACCCTCTAAGGAGATAGAGAACAACAGCTTATAGAGGAGGACTAAAATATGGTGGCGACCCGCACAGTTTATACCTAATCTGTGGGGTACTCCTGAGCCCAAGTGCTCCTGGAGTCCTCTCTCTTTTCCCTAGTCTGCTGTTCCCTTGTTTGGCGGGTTCGAAGCGCCCTAATGCCCCTATCTGGTTCTAACTCCAGAATTTGGCTGGAGAACGATGCACTTTAAATAGACACTCGGAGACAAGTAGTCCTTGGAAAAAGAACAGGTGACAACCAATTTTATTTGCCAAGGTAAGTTCTACCACAAACATAATAAACACACACACACATTTATAACTATATAAATAAAATATGAGAGAGAACGGACACAACGAGAATGTTTACACAGTTTTATCTTTACCAAGTCCAATCCCACCAACCCACTTTCCTACCTAAACTAGACTGACAGTTGCAGGCCCTTGGATTATACTCACAGCCTCCTCCCTTGACAGATGGAATTTTGAGTGCGGTTGTTGGGTTGTTGTTGTTGCTGTCGTCGTCGGAATTCGACCTGTGCCTCGGGGTTCGCCGTACCCCGAACCTCGGAGAGGACCTTGCTGCGTCTGGTCGGGTTTTCTCGAAGTTTGGTTTTGTTGATTGCGCTTTCGGTCGGTTGTCGTTGGTTGGTTTGTGCTTGATGGAAAAGGTTCCCGAAATGACTGGAGTGAATGCCGTCTTCCACAGCCACTTCGGTCGTTGGTGTCTTCTTGTCGAGGTCCCCGGAACGGGAGTCGGTATACGGTACGGCTTCTTGCGGCGATGTTGCGCCGTCTGGTAGCGGAGTAAACCTTCAGTATACCGATTGAGCCTGGGGCCTGATGGTGGATCTTCTCCTCAGCGCGGTTGGAGTTCTGTTTGTTCTTCTGGTAATAGTTCTCTCTCAGCGTTGGCCCTTCTTGTGTTCTATATTTATACAGGTAGGTGTGAGGACAGGGGTATTTTTTTGAGTGCACATCGGCTCCTCCAAGTCTGCTGCCCCATTGTGTTAGTCCTGGGACTTGATTAGTTTGGGCCACCTCTTGACTGTAGTGATCCCAAGACTATTGTCCCTAGTCCGAGTTGATTAAGGTCATGATGGCTTGTATTCATAGCCCGATTAGGGGTGAGTCACATATTCAAACCCGGTCCGGGTGGTCCCCATTGGCCGAGGGTTTCCTCACTTCAGGTCTGACTTGGTCCCCTGATTGGCCTTTGAGAATGCACTCTGCTTCGATTGGCCGACATCTATGGCTCGCCTCTGAGACACAGTCCCCTGTATTCGGATGTCCCAGGCATATCCCAGCCTGCTTGTCGGGACCTCTGCCTTGGCCGAAAATGTTGGTTTTAAACTGTATAGGGCAATCCAATTTTTGGTAAAACGTGGTTGTGGATTTTCGAACCCTACAGATGTCACCCACTACCTCTCGCGAAAGTCGGAGCCGCCTTTGGCACTGCTGCTCAGACATTTTGAGATAGCTAACCCTGTGTCTGTAGACCCTGTTTGGGGGGTATCTCCTGCGCCAACGGGCTTCCATGCGCTGGCCCCTTCTGGCCTGTGCATCTTCAGGTGGGTGAGCAGCAGCTTGGCGCGCCTGTTGTTGCTGCTGCTGTTGGGGCTGCTGTTGTTGTTGGCGCTGCTGTTGGGGCTGCTGCTGTTGTTGCCACTGTTGTTTGGCCTCAACTAATATCCAGAAGGGAAGGAAATAAATGGCTCCCATGCTTCTGGTAGATGCCTCAGTTGAGGAAGCGCTGAGTGAAGGAGGTGGGAGGGGTTTCCCAGGAGGTCACACTGGAGATGGGTGTCAGGCTCCAAACTTCCACAGCTGTGGTTATGCCTTCTAAACGTTCCCCCAGACCTGAGACTACAAAGTCCTGCCACCTGCAAATGATGGCTGATCAAATCTCCTCTTTAATGGTTGACCTGCAGCTGATAGTCAGCAATCCAATTGTGCTCCCGCCAGGTTTCACCATCGTGTTTCAGAACAGGCGTGTTTCACGTGGGAAAAGGGTTAAAATCGCAATGGCCATTCAAAATGGCATTATAGAGGCAATTTAGTGCTTGTTAAGGGCTTTAATGGCTTATCCCGCCTCTTGGAGGCGGGACGGAGACGGGACCATCAGACACGAATTTTTGAAAATTGCGTGGAGGCGGGATGGAGGCGGGGTCGGGCCCGCCCACCAGTTTTTGCAATTTTAACCACTTGCATGCCTCCAATCCCGCCTCCACGGCCCAATGAAAATCCTGCCCATTGTGTAGTTTTTCTGTCTCAGGAAAGGCTTTGTTCTGCAAAAGTTCTGCTGGATAATCAGACTTGGGATAACTATATCACCATATTTATTTTTTGTGCTATCAAGGTGTGGTATGTTTGTGCTGGGAAATGGAAAGCTTCCAATTTCGGAGCACCCAGTGTTAAGCACTTTCAGGTTAGGTAATGTTCAGGCAAATGCAGAGTAACTGGGGATGAAATTGGCCTTTGGTGGGAGGGCAAAATGGGTGGTAATGAATTGACAGCCTGTTTTGCATCCCACCCGATTTTCTTTTCCATTGCCTTCAAAAGAAAATAAAATTGAGCGGAGTGTAAAATTCTTTATTTGTGCTAGCGCTGAAGATCATTTTCACCCCCAAACTCCCTTTACTCTGCATCAACATGTCTCAGCTCCAACCTCAAAGGAGCATCCCCTACTGCACAAATGTGACAAATGTTCCATTACCTACATTTTTGAATGAAATTTCCAATTAGTGATAAATTAGGAACAGCTAGGTGCTGTAGGTCCATATTTGAAACTCATTTTATGCCCAGACTCATTTTATATAGGATTCTTGTAAGCAACAGACAGAGGAGTTGTCCAATCAGCCTGGACTATATTTAAGCCCAGGTCCCTGAGGGAAAAGCTCAATATCTAACTAACTGCACTATCCAGTTCCCCGATATCACCACATTTCAGTAGATCGAAATCAGTGTTAGAACAGAGCAGTAACTTCCTGTCAGTTCTTCCTCCTTTGTAAATTTGCATAAGCATTGCATCTCTGTTCCTAACTGATATCCTGTTTTGATGTAGCTCTCTCAATGGTACCACCCTCCCAAGCCAACAGGATGTGTGCATTTACAACATTTAACAGTTAGCTTGCCTTTCTCAATAACTGAATTGCATGTGACTTCTATTTTCTTCCCTTGGGAAAGCTAAGCAGGAAATTGTACAAATTAAGCCAGTGAGCCATTGCATCTACAGACCCGCTTTTACTCGTACACAATGTTTTCCAAAATATTAAAAACAATACCACGCAAACAAAACTTAGCAATTTTTATTGTACGGTAAAGAAAGCATGTAATAAATGAAAATGCTTTATATATTTAATATAAATTTCATTTTATAGAGAAATTGACTTTAAAATAAACATGCAAGGGCTTAAGAATTTTTAGGAATAGGAAAAAGCCATTCCACTTCCTTTTGATAACTTAATCCCAACTCTTTGCTTTCTCAGCATTTCAACTGCCGGTTTCATTGGCTTTCCCTGGTAACTTGTTCTACAAGTATATGACCCTTTGTGTAAAAAAAGTTCCACCAAACTTCACTTCAAACGCCTTCATTATTTGGTATTTAAACTCATTTTTTGCCATAGTGAACAATTTGCCAGGATCAACTTTATCTATCCCCTTCATGATCTTGAAAATCCTAAATAGGTCACATTGAAGTAATTTTTTCCAAAGAAAACAAAGTCCAACTTCCTTCCATAACTAAAAATTCTGATGCCCTAATGTAACTAAGATAAAGTGTAACACTTGAAAATTATACTTTTTCTACATCTTTGGATCCATGCAATCTGTATTTATATTCCTTATCTGATATGGCAGTTGGGTCTAAATTCAACATCATTGCACCTATGTTTCAGGTATTAAACGGGCGCAACGATGACGAATTTAGCAGTGCAATGGCCCATGCCCGATTTGCCACTGCTAAATTCGTCCTGCGATTTTTTGTCAGGCAGCCCTAGCTGCCACCTGTAAGAAACACAGCGTTCTTTTTAATATTAAAATGAGGGTCCTGGGCCTGAACGAGGACCCGTTTGCTAAATTTGTGTGCGGAAGTGCCTGAGTCGCTAGGTCTTAATCTCAACCAGGAAGTCATTGCCTTAACAGTTAGAAAGCATACTGCAGAAGTGGTATTTAAAGGGATACTCACCTCCATTAAGGTAAGTCTCCGTTTCAACTTGATAGGCCGCTGGAGAGTGCTATGGTGATTTTTGATGGTATTTTTGCAGCAAGGAAGGTAACAGAATCATAGAATGGTTACAGCACAGAAGGAGGCCTGTTGAGCCTGTGCTGGCTCTCTGCAAGAGCACTTCAGCTAGTCCCACTTCCGCGACCGGTGGGCACCGGAGGGACTGGAGTGCATCATCTCCAGTGGAAATGGAATGTTAATTTGATTTTGTTAAGTTTCCTTTAAACTTTTTTGTCAAGTTACAGTTTTTATTGGTTGTGCCTCTTTAAAAAGGGGCACATGGTTGACTATTAATTGGGCAATTGCCTATGATGAAGAAGAGTCGGCTAGTCCCACTCCCCCGCCCTTTCCCCATAGCCCTGCAAATATTTTCCCCTCAGGTACTTATCCAATTCCCTTTTGAAAGCCATGACTGAGTCTGCCTCCACCACCCTTTCAGGCAGTGCAGTCCAAGACCTAGCCACTCACTGCGTAAAAAAGTTTTTCCTCATGTCGCCTTTGGTTCTTTTGCCTATCACTTTAAATTGTGTCCTCTGGTTCTCGAATGCCAATGGGAACAGTTTCTCTCTATCTACTCTGTCCAGACCCCTCATGATTTTGAACACCTCTATCAAATCTCCTCTCAACCTTCTCTGCCCTAAGGAGAACAACCCCAGCTTCTCCAGTCTATCCATGTAACTGAAATCCCTCATCCCTGGAATTATTCTCGTAAATATTTTCTGCACCCTCTAAGGCCTTCACATCCTTCCTAAAGTGCGGTGCCCAGAATTGGACACAATACTCCAGTTGAGGCCGAACCAGTGTTTTATAAAGGTTCATCATAACTTCCTTGCTTTTGTACTCTATGGGCTGGATTTTGCCAGCCCTGGGTGTTGTGTCGGTACCTTTCTACCTAGACACAATTTAGGACTCAGAACTCAGAGATTCAAACATGAAGTGCTTTATTGGAAGGAAAGGAAGTTCTGGAAAGTTCCGAACAAAGAGAGCTAAACTTAACAGAGAACACCCAACCATTTATCTCCTGTGACAGCGCCACCACAGGTGGGAGGAGAACACACAATAGAACACACAATACATAACATTTCCTCCCCTCTTAAATGGAAGGTCCACATTATTCCTCAACAGGTAAGTTACTTTCAATGCACTCAACGAACCTAGGGTAGAGGTAGACTACCTCAACCTCTGACTTTACCCTGGGGTTTATTCTGCCCCAGTCTTGTGGGTAAGTCACTAAACCTACAGATCCAAGCGTCTTGGAGGCCGCCACTCTCTGACAGGATAGCGGCGGTCATCGCTGGCTTCCACAGCAGTAGGCATTGACACAGGCCTGGATGGAGAAGGTGCCTGTGTCAGTCGAAAGTCAGGAGTTTGCACAGGTGGAACAGTCTCTTTGACTTCCTGTGTTGGAGAAGAGCACTGTGGCAAAGGATGCTGGTTTGCGGTATCATCCGGAAACAGTTCAGGCCAACCAGCCGTTGGAGCCTCTGTGGCTGTCTCTGCTCCTAGCAACAGTTGATCTGTGTGTCTTCTCCAGACGACGTCCTCAGCAGTCTCAACCATGTAAGACACAGGGCCCGTCTGCGCGATCACCGTAGCAGGAACCCATTTCGGTCCAGTGTTGTAGTTTCGAGCTAGAACGTGCTCTCCAGGGTGAAACCGTCTCTCCTTGGCTCTTTTCTCTCTCTTTTCAACTTGAGCTTGTTGTTGACAATGGACAACCTGTTCTGCCCTTGGAGGTTTGAGTAAGTCAAAACTTGTCCGCAACTGCCTCTTCATCATGAGCGAAGTGGGGGAAGTTTTGGTTGTGGCATGCGGCTCGTTCCTGTAGGACAACAGGAAGCTGTTCAGACGTTGGTGGATTGAGCCCTGACCTTGCGATGCCTTCAAGGCGTGCTTCAAAGTTTGCACAAACCTTTCTGCCTGGCCGTTAGTAGAGGGATGATAGGGCGCAGACCTGATGTGTTGGACACCATTCACATGCAGGAAGGTTGCAAACTCCTGTGATACAAATTGTGGACCGTTGTCACTTACGAGTTGTCCCGGTGAGCCATAACGGCTGAACATCTCACCAAGTTTCTCAATTGTTTTCTCTGTCGTGGTAGACTTCATCACAGCGACCTCCGGCCACTTGCTACGAGCGTCCACAACCACCATAAACATCTTCTCTTCGAAAGGACCGGTGAAGTCCACATGTACTCGCTGCCACACTTCTGCAGGCCAATCCCAGGGGTGTAGAGTTGCCAGCTGTGGAACATTCCGGACCCTTTGACATGGGGAACATGTTTTGGCTTTCTCCTCAATATTCCCATCGAGACCTGGCCACCAGAAGTAGCTTCTTGCCATTTCCTTCATCCGAACCATCCCACTGTGGCCTGTATGAAGTTGTTGCAGTATAGGTTCCCTCAGAGGTGGCGGAATGATGACACGGCGTCCCCAAAGAAGACAACCTGCCTGGACGGAGAGCTCATTTCTTTTTGAAACGTAAGGTTTCAAACTAGGAGAATCTCCTATAGCTCTCCCTCGAATGACATCGTCCATTACCTCAGACAGGACTGGATCGTTGCGGGTGTACCTTCGCACCTGAACTGCAGTGACAGGTGCTCCCTCCACTTGTCTAAAGTAGAAGATGTCTATCTGACGAGGCTCTGGGGGAGTAACAGGCAAGGGTAGCCTTGAGAGACTGTCTGCGTTGCCGTGCAAGTCTGATTTGCGATATTTGATGTCGTATGTGTGTCCTGACAACAGTAAAGCCCACCTTTGCATCCTGCTTGCAGCGAGAGACGGAATTCCGGTGTGGGGCCCGAAGATTGAAGTCAATGGACGGTGGTCCATCAGGAGTGTGAACCTTCTCCCAAACAGGTACTGATGAAATTTTCGTATTCCAAAAACGATTCCCAAGGCCTCGCGTTCGATCTGCGCATAGTTACTCTCGGCCTTGTTCAAGGTGCGTGATGCGAAGGCGATAGGTTTCTCTTCACCCGAAGGCATGATGTGGGATATGACTGCTCCCACACCATATGGTGATGCATCACATGCTAGCTGCACGGGTAGCTTTGGGTCGAAGTGTGTCAGGACCTCCGATTTCAGCAATGCTTTCTTTGCTTGGGCGAAAGCTTCGTTGCACAGTTCAGTCCATTTCCATGTTTTGCCTTGACATAGCAACTGATGTAACGACTTCAGCAATGTTGCTAAGTCTGGAATAAACTACCCATAGTAGTTAAGTAGCCCCAGAAATGAACGTAACTGGCTCACATTCTGGGGTGCTGGGGCCTCCACGATCGCCTTGACCTTTGACGGCACCTTATGCAGGCCAGTAGCGTCAATCACATGCCCCAGGTACTCAACTAAAGACTGAAAGAATTCACATTTGTCTTTATGAACTCTGAGTCTGTACTCTTTCAGTCGTTGTAGAGTCGCATCCAAGTTCAGAAGATGATCCTCCTCATTTGTCCCAGTGACAAGGATGTCGTCCTGGTAGCACTGGACTCCTGGCAGTCCACTCAAAATCTGATCCATTGCCCTTTGGAATAGAGCAGGGGCCAACGTAATTCCAAACGGAAGGCGGCAATACCTGTACAGCCCCTTGTGTGTCACAATTGTCAGCAGCTCCTTTGATTTGTCATCGACATGCATTTGTAGATAAGCCTGGCATAAGTCTATTTTGCTGAACTTTTGCCCTCCAGCCAGGCCCGTAAAAAGATCATCAATGAGGGGAAGAGGGTACTGTTCCGCAGACAGCACCGGGTTAATAGTCACTTTAAAATCCCCGCAGATTCGAACAGATCCATCCTTTTTCAGGACAGGAACAATGGGTGTGGCCCATTTGCTCACGCTCACAGGCTCCAGGACTCCATTCTCGCCTAAGGCCTCCAAGTTAGCCTCAACTTTTGGCCTAATTGCATAGGGTACAGGTCGGGCTTTGTGAAACTTCGGCTTGCTGTCAGGTTTAATGTCCAGTCTCACGCTGATCTTTTTCATGCTCCCAAGTTCCCCATTGAAGAGTTCTGCATGTTTGTTTAACACTGCAGTCAGACCTGACTCCCCTTTTGACATCATGCGGACTGCAGGCCAGTCCAGCATGATTTTCTCTAGCCACGCACGTCCCAGTAGCGATGGGTAATTTCCCTTTACCACATATAGTGGCAGTTTTGCAGTCTGTCCGTTCAATTTAACTGTCACCTCAATGATGCCTCTCATGGCCACAGGTTCGCCGGTATACGTCTTTAGCACAATGTTTGTTGGCTGAAGGGTAAGATGCTTTAGCATTTTGTTGTAGACAGTGTCTGAAACAAGGGACACAGCCGCGCCTGTGTCCACCTCCATCCGCACTGATTGTCCCTCCACCAGTGGTGACACCCAGTAGCCATTTGAATCACTTGCAACCGTCAGTATGTGTACCTCTTCCTCCTCAGAAGTGTCGCTCCCCTCTGTTTTGCTTGTTCCATCATACTGCACTGAATGAACACTCTTTTTCCTCTCTTGTCCAAATACAGACATTTTGCTTCCATGCTTCCCAGCTCTGTCTGTTCTTTTTTTACCTCTACAGGCGCGTTCAATGTGACCCTTTTTGCCACAATTTCGCCATTCCAGCTCCGTACACCAGCAGTCATTAGCGTGATGGCCCGTTTTCCCACAACGGTAACATGTACCGTTCCGCGCACCTTTAGGCTCAAACGACACCTTGTGAACTCTCCCTGTTGAACTCAACTGGTGAGCCTCCTTTTCCGCCATCTCCATGGAGACACTAACTTCAATGGCCTTTTCAAGAGTAAGATTGTCCTCAGTAAGAAGGCGCTTCTGTGTGGCTGCATTTTGCAGACCACACACAAGTCTGTCTCTAATGGTGTCATTCAGCACCTCCTTGAACTGGCAGTGTTCCGACAACCTTTTTAAAGCAGCAATAAACATCGTCACTGATTCCCCCTCCTCTTGATTCCGTTTGTGAAATCTAAATCTCTCAGCAACAACCAGAGGTTTTGGTGAAAAATGTGCTCCAAGAATTTCCACTAGTTGCTTATATGTTTTAGTTCCTGGCTTATCTGGCTGCATGAGGCTGCGAAGTAAATTGAATGTCTTCGGCCCGATTACACTCAAAAAGGTAGGCACGACCTTTTCATTTGCCACCGCATTCGCCAATACAAAATAGTCAAAACGTTCCATATATGCGCTCCATTGCTCCACATTTTCATCAAAATCACCGATGTTTCCTAATATAGTAGCCATCTCACGTTTCAAATTAAATTTTCTGTTTACTCACTGCACCCGTAACGTACGCAGATTCATCCGCTCCTCGTTGCCACTTGTTGTGTCGGTACCTTTCTACCTAGACACAATTTAGGACTCAGAACTCAGAGATTCAAACATGAAGTGCTTTATTGGAAGGAAAGGAAGTTCTGGAAAGTTCCGAACAAAGAGAGCTAAACGTAACAGAGAACACCCAACAAAGATGTGCGGGTTAGGTTGATTGGCTATGATAAATTGACCCTTAGTGTTAGGGGGATTAAATACGTGGGGTTACGGGGATAGGGTGGGATATGTGTTGGTGTAGGGGTTACGGGGATCAGGTGGGATATGTGTCGGTGCAGGCTCGATGGGCTGAAATGGCCTCTATCTGCATTGTGGGGTTTCTGTGATTCTGTGTGATTTATCTCCTGTGATAGCGCCACCACAGGTGGGAGGAGAACACACAATAGAACACACAATACATAACACTGGGGAGGCGGGTTTGGAGGCAGGACTGCTGGGAAAATGGCAGAATTTGGGGGCGGGTGCCCAACCCGCCCCCAACCCGCCTCCATGCCATCTTGCCAGGAGGCAGGTATCCGACCTGTGCTGGGAACCGCCTCCCTGAGGCGGGAAGGGGATTAATGCCAATTAACTGCCTGTTAACAGGTAGTTAACAGGCAGTTTTTTTGCTAATCCCTATTTTGAGCCCTGAAGTGCGGGCTTCCCGATGGCTCCGAACCGCGCCAGGGTCAGCGAGGTGGGCCGTCAAACTGCGGGGGTCGGAGGGGCCAAGATGTCCGGTGTGCAGGTGAGTAATGGGTGCATGTGTGCAGAGCTAAGGGTGTGAGGTGTGTGTAAAGTATTTTAATAAGCTTTACTTACCTTTACTTCTTCCTGCAGGCTTCCTCCCTTCAGGTCTCAGGAGTCCCTCAGCTCACCGGCACAGAAAGCAGAATGGCCGCTGAACTGTCAAAAGCTGCAGCCTTCTGCTTTCTGGTCAGGAAGGCTTTCTAATTGAGTCTTGAGTAAAGACACAACTTAGAAGACAGACTGTCAGTGTTTGACAGCTTCACCGAGCTGTCAAACGATGACATTTCATCTGTCAAAAGCTCTTGACAGATGAAACGGCACTCGCTGATGTCACCTGTAACTGGCTTTCCCTTAATTGGCCTGCTAAGTCTCCTGGGCGGGCTTAACAAGGTCAATCAAGGGAAAGTAGCATGGGTTGGCCACAAATCGATGGAGGCGGGACTACAACCCAACAAGTGGGAGTCCCATCTCCAAAAGCTCCCCATTGACAAAATCCAGCCCTGAGCCTCTATTTATGAAGCCCAGGATCCTGTATGCTTTTTTAACCGCTCTCTCAACCTGCCCTGCCACCTTCAAAGATTTGTGCACATATACCCCCAGGTCTCTCTGTTCATGCACCCCCTTTAGAATTGTACCCTTTAGATTATATTGCCTCTCCTCATTCTCCCTACCAAAATGTATCACTTTGCACTTTTCTGCGTTAAATTTCATCTGCCATGTGTCCGCCCATTCCACCAGCCTGTCTATGTCCTCTTGAAGTCTATCATTATCCTCCTCACTGTTCACTATACTTCCAAGTTTTGTGTCATCAGCAAATTTTGAAATTGTGCCCTGTACTCCCAAGTCCAAGTCATTAATATATATCAAGAAAAGCAGTGGTCCTAGTACCGACCCCTGGGGAACACCACTGTGTACCTTCCTCCAGTCCGAAAAACAACCATTTACCACTACTCTCTGTTTCCTGTCACTTAGCCAATTTCATATCCATGCTGCCACTGTCCCTTTTATTCCATGGGCTTCAACTTTGCTGGCGAGCCTGTTACTGTATGTGGCACTTTATCAATCGCCTTTTGGATGTCCATATACACGTCAACCGCATTGTCCTCATCAACCCTCTCAGTTACCTCATCAAAAAACTCGATCAAGTTAGTTAAACACAATTTGCCAGAAAGCTGCACAGGCTGCTGGAAGAGGGTGAAGGAAGTAGGGCAGAGGATACCTCACACTATGTGTGATGAGGGAGGAGGTGTTCTGTCACCCTAAGAGAGGACAGCATCTGTCTCTCCCATGGAGCGAATGCCACTCTCATGGGGCTGCACCTCAGCATTCCCACTGCTCTGTGCGAGAACACAGTGCAGAAGTGATGAGATGCTCCCAAAACCCCTATCCACACTGTCCTTAATGCTTTGAAAGCCAGAGGACATGCTGGACCCCAGAGCCTAGATGGCAGCAGTCTGAACTTTCATTGAAGCTGTCAGAGCTGCCACCAGAGTCTCCATCATTGTGGGTGCCAATGCAGTGACCATAGAGCTGACTACTTGCTCCATGGTCCATCTCCATTATATGTCAGCCTTGGCTCAGTTGATAGCTCTCTCACTTCTGAGTGAGAAGGCTGCAGGTTCAAGCCCCACCGCAGAGACTTAAGCACTTAATCTATGCTCATACTTCAGTGCAGTACTGATGGAGTGCTGCACTGTTGGAGGTGCTGTCTTTTTGGTTGGTACATTAAAACAGGGCTCCGTCTTCCCTCTCATGTCGATGTAAAAGAGGATCAGGAGAGTTCTGCTGATGTCCTGGTCCAATAGTTATCCTCCAACCAACATCATTTAAAGAGATTATCTAGTCATTTATCTCACTGCTGTTTGAGGGATTTTGCTGTGCTGAAATTGGCTACCCTGTTTCCCTAAATTACAACAGTTCAAAAGTAACTTGTTGGCTGTAAAGTGCTTTAGGATGTCCTGAGGTCTTAAAAAGTGCTACAGTATATAAATGTGAGTTGTTTCTTCTTTCTTTCATATGTAGGATTGGGAAGGTTTTTTCTTCTTGTCATGCTGTATTTCATGCACTGGAAAATGTTATTACAGATTCCAGCAGATATAAATGCTGAAGTTATAACTGTTGAAAATAAATCAATGTCATATTTTTGAAATTTGTGTTGATAAAATGTGTGAACATTCTAATAGGAAGAGAGCTGGCAATGATGTGTATAAAAAGTATGCTCATTTATCTATTCAGCTAACCCAGCAACCGTGACATTGACTTATCTGCTGTCAATTTATCACAAACATGCAGGGATTCCAAAGCGTGAGACCTTTTTTTTTAGATAATGAGTGCTGTGGTTTCTTGGGATTCAAAGAATTGTCATTTAAATGTTAATAGCCTGGATTTTCCTCCCTGGTTCCGCCTGATTTTTGGGTGATATTGCAGCAGCCAAATGAGAAAAATTGGTGGAAGTCCTACCCTTTAATTACTCCTGACTGTTCCCATAAACTTTTATGGCAATTAATGTAAGTTCTTTATTTTTCTCCACTAGCATCAGTAATGGCATCAATAGGTTCCCCAGTGGGAACCCCCTTACATGACATGTCTAAAGAGCAGAGGACCTACAGTGAGATTGCAGGCTACACAATAGTTGCTCTGTGTCCACCCACCACTGCTTTGGCACACCATTAATGCTGGTGGAGGCTCCTTTTATAAAAGGAAAATTAGATGAAATGAGACAGTCGATGAAATAGCTTCCTTGGAAGCACGCCCGATCACAATATGTCCTGCTTTCAGTGGCACTGCATGAAAGAAGGCATTCCAGGATGATCAAGAGCCAGTGTTGCCCAATTTCCTGCACTTGCCAAAATGCCATCAACCATTTCTGCAAGCCTTAGCACGCCTACCTAGCAATGACAGTGGGGAACTGTCTTCCTAGGGTCTAGGTCACAGAGTGGTAGATTCAGTTCTGTTCTATCCTCTACAAGGACACCTGCAGCTACTAGGCAGCAGAAAGCTGGGATAATGCTAATAATGGTCAGCTGTAGCCTGGGGCATGGCTCCACTTCCTTGCAGGCATACTTCAATGCTGACCGATGGGTATGGTGCCATGGAGTGGCATAGAGAACAAATCCCCTTGCATGCACTTCAAATAGAACCACCTCCACATCAGTAGGCATCAACCAGAGGGTCAGGTGTTAGACTGTCAGTTACTTGCCTGCAGATGAATGCCTGCAATTTTCCCTTCATTATTGCCTGGCTTGACTTAGATTTTTCCCTCTTCAAAGACTGATAATGAGTTGAGATGTCTTCTGAGGCTCTCCAAAGGCTTCCAGAATTTTTGTTCCCCCATTGGACACTCTCCTTTTAATTGCTTCCATTGCTTTGAAATTTACGCACATGCAGTTTCCTTCTCCCACCACTAGTCTAGTCTTTGGCTCCATCTGTATCTATACCTGAGGTTATGTAAATGAGCTGGCCATGGAAAATTCAATGTAAACAGCCCACTTCCATTTGTATTTGTCTAGAACCCACCATTCTGGCAGTAACTACAACAAGAGAAAAATCTAGGGTAGTGATTCTGTGCTATAATGAGACATTCCCATCAGAGAACACCTATTTACTAGGTACTTTCAAATCTGGGCTGTCATGTGAACTAGTATGAGTAGATATATTCTGTGCAATCTAACAGTGTAGTGAATTAATTTGATCATATTGTGCACTCATATTGTCACTGTTGTAAATGGAATTAATTATATATTTCACTTTATAGGTGATATATGCATTTTATTATATAGTTTATATAATGTATACAAAGTATGATATATTATACTTGTGGTTATGTACTTTGAATTATAAAAATTCCTAACATGGGACATTCTCAATTAATATATGCTTATTACATAAGTTTTTCAATAGTTGAACTAAGTTTGCACAAATTTATGATTTGCAAGCTGGGGAAATTCTGAAAATAGCACATGACAAAGTAGATCCCAAGTATTTCCATCAAAACACAACTGGGCTTTTTACCTTTCACAAATTCTACATCTTTCCTCACACTGAGGACCAAGTTATAATTCCTGCTTGAGGAAAAGTTAGAAGTCACAAAAACCTCTTTGAAATTCAGTGCCCTGGGTTGCTGCCACAGGATGTGTGCTTTGGACATATCTAAAGTTAAGATATTTTCCTTTTTGGCAACAACCTCCAGCATTATTTAGAGCTGTATTTTTACTGCTTAAATACCCCCAACCCATGATTCAGCTTGCAGCTTATTTGCTGATAGCATCATCCTATTAATAAATTACAACTTACAATGGTCTGTTTCCTATTGATTTCAACAGGAAACTCGGTGATCCAAATGGATGGAGGTTAAAATCAAAATAGCTCTAATACAGCAATAAGTTTTGTACAGTGAAACAAAAATGGATGCAAGTTATTTATAAAAGGAAAGAAATGTCACCACTCAATTTCACAGGAAATGTTAGGTTGAACATGCCAAAGAAAATGATGGAAATTGACATGAGCTGTATAATATTTATGAAAACAAAACTTTAATTGAAGTAGGCATGCTGAAGTTTGATTATCACAATACATACATATTAAGAAGAAAATAGGAAGTAACATATTCAAGAGTTATTAATTTACTTTAGCCTTTCAACACAGATTAAAATTCAAGCCCAATGCATATTGGATTTGTGTTTAGCTCAACTGAAGGTGTCCATTCTTAGCTAAACACATTTCTTGTGTTGAGTCCAATGTTCCCTGTAATTCTTTTCGGGCCACGCAGTACATTCAAAATACCGCACATGTGTGGTTTTTCTACTGAAAAGCCAGCAAGTTGGCTGCGCGGGACTCCTGGAGTGCTGCGCGACCGTGCAGCTTACAGGGAACATTGATTGAGTCCAATTGTTTTACCATTAAAAATAAAAGCTTCCAGCCTACTCCAGCATCAGTAAAGTTGGTGCTTTGCAAATGTGTTAAACTAAGGTGGTGATTTTGTCAATGGGGGGGCGTGTTGGAGGCGGGACTGCTGCTTGTCAGGTTTTAGTCCCGCCTCCATCGACTTGTGGCCAACCCACGCTATTTTCCCTTGATTGACCTTGTTAAGCCCGCCCAGCGGGCTTAGCAGGCCAATTAAGGGTAAGCCGGTTACAGAGAACGTCAACATATGACGTTTCATCTGTCAAAAATTTTTGACAGATGAATTGTCATCGTTTGACAGCTCTGTGAAGCTGTCAAACACTGACATTCTCTGTTGTTTGATGAGTCCTTGTATTCAAGACTCATCAAACCTCTTTTGTGAGCAGAAATTAGATGGCTGTTGCATTGGAGAATGCAGCAGCCATCTCTGCTGGTGAGATGCGAGAGTCTCCGCATCCCCAACTATTGAAGCCTACAAAGGTAAGTAAACATTTTCTATCACTTTCCACTCACCTCACATACTTACCTCTCCACACTTGCACCCATCACTTACCTCCACAGCGCACTTTTGCACCCCGCAGACCCATTGCTCGTCTCGGTGACCCTGGCGGGGTTTCCCGATGTCGGGAAGCCCGCACCTCTGGTGGAAAAATGGGGATAATCCTCTTATCTGCCTGTTAACTACCTGTTAACAGGCACTTAAGTAGCTGTAATCCCTTTCCTGCCTCCAGGAGACGGGACCCAGTGCGGGTCGGCTACCCGCCTCCTGGGAAGATGGCATGGAGGCGGGTTGGGGGCGGGATGGGTACACGCCCCAGATTCTGCCATTTTCCCAGCAGTCCCGCCTCCAAACCCGCCTCCCCAGGGCTGGCAAAATCCAGCCCTAAATCTGTAACAATTCTCTTAATTAATGCTTGGTGGCGGTGAGTGAAGCAAATGCGATGTTGGGATGTATTAAATGGTCAATATTGAGCTGAAATAGTGAGAGAATCCTGCCACTTTATAAATCATTGGTGCAACCACACTTAGAATGCTGTGCATAGTTCTGGTCATCACTGTACAGAATGGTTTTTGCAGCTATTGAAAGGATACAGAAGATAGCAACCAGCATGATTGAGGGAATGGAGGGATTGGATTATGAGGAGCAATTATGTAAATTGGGTACGTTCTCATTCGTAAAGAGAAGTTTGAGAGGTGTTATGATTGCTGTTTTTAGGATTCTAGGGACTAGATAATGTAAATCATGACAAGCTATTCCACCTTGTCGAAGGCCTGCACTTTTTTTTTATTCGTTCATGGGATGTGGGCATCGCTGGCAAGGCCAGCATTTATTGCCCAGCCCTGGTTGCCCTTGAGAAGGTGGTGGTGAGCTGCCTTCTTGAACCGCTGCAGTCCGTGTGGTGAAGGTATTCCCACAGTTCTGTTAGGTAGGGAGTTCCAGGATTTTGACCCAGCATATGAAGGATCGGCGATATACTTCCAAGTCAGGATAGTGTGTGACTTGGAGGGGAACTTGGAGGTGGTGGTGTTCCCATGCGCCTGCTGCCCTTGTCCTTCTAGGCGGTAGAGGTCGCAGGTTTGGGAGGTGCTGCCGCAGAAGCCTTGGCGAGTTGCTGCAGTGCATCTTGTAGATGGTACACTTGAAGAGGGGTAAATTCAAAACTACTCTGCGAAAACAATATTTCAATGAGTGAGTGGTGAGAAACAGACTCCCTAGGGAAACAATGGAAGCTGTTAGCATTGATTTATTCAAATTAGATACATTTCTTTCAGAAAATAACATTTTGGGATACAGTATATGAGTAATTTGAGACATGATATGTGGTAAGTGTAGCATGCTTTGGCATTCACAAAGCTCTCAACCACTGGGTTTTCCTTGTGTCATTTCTGGGTCTCTTGTAGACTAGTTGATAGAGATTGACTGCTATGATTAGTCAGCAACTCCATTATTGTTGTATCATGTGACTACCAAGATGATAGAAGGCAAACTGGACGGACCCTGGTCTTTTTTCATCTATCAGTTACTATGTCCCTATGTAGGATCAACAGCATGAGGAGGAGTCTGGGAAGAATTTGAATGAACCAACATGTGTTACTAGGGAAGTTCCTTAATTAACAAAATTAATTCTCAAGAAATGGACTTCACTGGCAAGGCTGGCATTTATTGCCCATCCCCAGTTGCCATGAGAAGGCGATGGTGGGCCTTCTTCTCGAACCACTGTAGCAGTTTGATACAACTGATTGGCCACTTGAGAAGGCATTTAGGAGTCAACCACGAAGGTGTGGGACTGGAGTCACATAGAGGCCAGACCGGATAAGGGCAGCAGGTTTCCTTCGCTAAAGGGCATTAGTGAACCAATTGGGTTTTTACATTAATTCAATAGTTTCATGCTCTCTTTTACTGAAACCAGCTTTTTGCTTCCAGTCGTTTTAAACTGAATTCAAATTCTCAATCTGCCATGGTAGGATTTTAACTCAAATTCTTTGGATTATTAGTCCAGGTCTCTGGATTACTAATATACAAGTAAAATACTGCGGATGCTGGAAATCTGAAATAAAAACAGAAAATGCTGGAAATACTCAGCAGACCTGCTGAGTATTTCCTGCAACTACTACACTACCATACCCTTATGAAGTAACTTCAACGTACAATCTATTTTTCAAAAAAAAATTCAATTAGGGTATAATATTGAGATATTAATTCTTGTATTCTCAGGTATTTGCTCTCTTTGCATCATCCAGGTCTCTGTTTTGAATCACTTCTTGGTTAACTAGTGTCCCACTCCAGGATTATTGCACCTAATCTAGGCAGACACTTCAGTACAATAACAATTTCCATTTATCTGGCACCTTTACTGTAAAATAAATCCCAAGGAGTTTCACAGATAGGCATAAGGAAAATGAACACTAATCCAGGGAGAGATAGATTAGGAGGGGTAACTGAATGTTTGGTCAAAAAGGTGGGTTTTAAGGAGGTTGCAATAAAAGAGGTGAGAGAGGCAGAGAAATCTAGGGATAGAATTCCACACAATCGGGCCCAGACGGCTGAAGGCGCTGTGAGCAATGGTTGGGCGAAGGGAGGAGGAGATGCACAGAAAGCCAGAATCAAGACTGAGAGTGATAGATTTTTGTTAGGTAAGGGCATTCAAGTGATATGGAGAAAAGGCAGGTAAATGGAATTGAGGTACAGCTGGACAGGATGTGGGCTTAAAGCTCAGCTCAGGATTGAGCAGGACATTGAGATTACAGATGGTCTGGTGCAGCCAGAGAGAGTGGTTGGGGAGAGGAATAGAATCAGTGGCAAAAGAGAGCAGAGTTTGTGGCAGGGAATAAAGGGAACATAAGAAGATTGACTACCATTAGTTTAGCATTGAGTTACAAATGATTTATTATTTTCTATTACATATACGGTGTTAGCAAAGTTTAACAACTACTGTGAGGATATATGTTAAGCTTCTGCTATTTTATTCACTTGTTCATTACTGTTGACATGTGTTTATCAGTTAAAGCCTAAAACAAGCTCAGGTTCATTCAGCATCATTCTACTACTTTCTGAATACAAGGAGGAACCTGTGGAGGCACAGGATCAAACCAGTAGCTAAAGCAATCTAAAGAAGAGTTTTTTGTGTATTATGTTGGACATACCACATAAAAAGCCAAGTATAAACATTCACACGGATATAGGGAGCAAAAGCACGTCTACAAGACTAGTCTGACACACAGAAGCATAAAATATCTACAGTAAAAAGGGTAAATGAACTCAAGACTATAACATTTTGATGAGCTTCTGACCACATATCTGCACCATCACTAAGACCGCCTATTTCCACCTCTGTAACACCGCCTGACTCCGTCCCTGCCTCAGCTCATTTGCTGCTGAAACCCTCATCCATGCCTTTGTTACCTCTAGACCTGACTATTCCGATGCACACCTGGCTGGCCCCCCATCTACCCTCCGTAAACTTGAGGTTATCCAAAACTCGGCAGCCCGTGTCCTAACTCGCACCAAGTCCCGATCACCCATCACCGCTGTGCTCGCTGACCTACACTGACTCCCAGTTAAGCAACGCCTCGATTTCAAATTCTCATCCTTGTTATCAAATCACTCCATGGCCTCGCCCCCCTCCCTATCTCTGGAATCTCCTCCAGCCCTACAATCCTCCGAGATATCTGCGCTCCATCAATTCTGGCCTCTTGAGTATCCCTGATTTTAATTGCTACACCATTGGTGGCAGTGCCTTCAGCTGCCAAGGCCCTAAGCTCTGGAATTCCCTCCCTAAACTGCTCCGCCTCACTACCTCTCTCTCCTCCTTTAAGACACTCCTTAAAACCGACCTCTTTGACCAAGCTTTTGGTCATTTGCCCTAATTATGTGGCTCAGTGTCAAATTTTGTTTTATAACACTCCTGTGCAGCGCCTTGGGGTGTTTTACTATGTTAAAGGCGCTATATAAATACAAGTTGTTGTTTTTGTTGTTGGGGGATTGCGCAATTAAGTTCATTTGGCCTTTAAAAAGTTCTGGTGTTGTTATACTCCTCTTTCTCGAGGATTCTGTGGAATAACAGGATAGATTTGCTTTAGCTACTTGGTTTAAAGATGTTTTTTTTTTATTTAGCTTGCGCTATCAAAATGACCTAGATATCAGGACAAATGTAAACGTTCTGGGCAGGACAAAGGGAACAAGCCTCACCAAAATGTGTCGCTCAGATACAGAAGCCAAAAAATACATCTCGAGTAACAAGGGCAAATCCCCCCCCCCCCCCCCCCCAACAACGGTTGTCATTCCCATGATTTCTACTTTTCTCTGTTTGACTGAGCCTTAGTTCTGTGTTTACCCTAATATATTCCGGTCTCATTTTCCAACGAAATGTTTAAGAAGCTATATTACTTGCCTGTAATTTACGGTGTTGGGCTGCACCACTTATTAGGCCGTGACCATAGCCTGGCAGCTCCTGCTGTATGGGTCATTTCAATTTGCTGATGTTATCTTCATTGCAGCGCATTTCCTTCACTTGGCCTGAAAGCTGGCTGGTTTCCGTTCAATGGCTTCCTTCCAGTAAAGAAAACAACCGACCTTCTCATGTCAGAGATGAAAAGAGGAGGCGCTCAGTAACTTACAGTGAAATACCGTTTAAAGGACTGAAACTTTAGGAAAAATTTCCGATATCAAACATTACACAATACTGTTTCTTTATCTGTTTGAACAGTTACACGGTAAATTACTAATGCAGAAAAGACCAGATAGGAAATTGACTCCAAAACCCTAATATGAATATTTCATACGAATATTATAAAAAGTAGTGTCTAAAAGTTCTGTATTCCTGATGCAGTGGCTTATTAATGGAGCTAATATCTCCAGCTGAGGTCGAAAACATTTTAAAACTTTTTTTCTCGAAACGTCATAAAAAGCGACACAAACTTTTAATTTTTTTAATTTATTTAATAATTGCATTAATCACCGAGCGTGTTGTAACTGTTGGAAGAAACTTTGACCAAAAGCACAAATCGGGGCCACTTTTTCTCTCTCTGCTGCCAAGAGGAACGCCTCGCAAAGAATCTGACATGCACACGCTGCTGAGAGGAGACCAGCAACTCTGTCTATTCGAGGAAGGGTTCTCTGCCTACACGGTGACTGGTTAATTCATTGGGCGGACCAGCGATTGAAATTAAAGCTCTGGGTTACACTGTAAACACAATGTGAGTATTGCAGATTCGGGGAATCTGAACAGAGCCAAGCTGTTTGGGGTTTGATTCTGATTTCAGAGGCTGAAGACCCCCCCTCGTGTCTGATGGTAGACTTGTCTACTGGGTCCGATCAGATTCTGACCACAGGGCTGTGTCACCGGGATGTATGAAGCTGTGAGAGAGTGGGTGGCATGTGTGTTATGCCAGAGCATGACTTGGTGATCTAAGAAGTGAGAACGCAACGGCTCTGTCTCTCGGGGATAAGTTACCCGCAGAGACACATTGTTGGAAAGGACTGTTGGGGAAAATGGAGGTAAGGTAACATTGGCAGCAATTTTGCAGATTGTCTCTGTCGAGGTATGTGTCAGTATCATTGCACGGGGGCTCGGTCTGCACGTTGCCTTTTCAGTTTCTTGTCAACTCCGTTTCGCTTATTCCTGTCAACATAGGTGCTCGTGTTGAAAGAGCATGGCGTTTGTCGCGACTTTATTCACACTGCAAAATCGTTATTTTATTTTTAAACTGCCCCATGTACAAGTCAGAAGTTAGACCATAGTTTACAATAGCGGATTGCTTCTGTTTAATGGGACTGGTAAATGTGTACCTTCAGTGCAATTTTGGTGAACCTTTTCCCCATCATACTGTAGTTAGAATGGGGTGCGAAGTTAAGAATCGTATCTTTAACATGACACTTTGCAATATTATTCGTCGTTCTTTGAATTCAACCCGACAATTAAAATAAATAATAACATTTATGAACTTCTGATCCTAGCCATAGAGTATAACCAGTGCACAATGTGTTAAATGGTGTCTCAGACCTGCCAGGTGGCAGTCATATCACTGGAATCAAAAATATATTTAGAATATGTGAAAGTAGCTTGAAATGCAAATACAGTTATTATAAGAAGCATTTAATCACAGAAAGCAATTAGAAAACAATTTTACACAAACGTCTATGTAGGAAAATCATTCTGACAATAATGTCTTTTTGTTTCTATAGAAATTAGAGTGATCTGTTTTGTTGTCAAAAGTGATATCCCGTGCATATCGTTCCATAGTGCCCAACTCATTTCTCATTCAGTATGTTGCAACACATCAATTATGAATGTCTCATCCTGTGTATATGTCCCCCCACCCCCCCCCCCCTGTTAAATATGAGATCTCATTCTGCACATATCCTGAATGCTGGGTGTCCCTGTGCATACCTTCGCCTATAGTGCCGAGGGTGAGATGTTATTTAACCTCCCCACCAGTGGAAGATAAATTTACTGGCTGGAGGAAGTATCCAAATGTGCTGCTGGGGGAGGGGTGAGGAATCTTGTGGTATACTACTGTTGGAAATGCAAACTGCAAACGTTGTGGGGTGCATTTTTACTATAAATAGTGCTATTTTCAGGGGCTTTAATTGCTCAGTTGGTAAAAGCAACAAGTGGTGTGGTACTGAGCTGCACAAGTTAGGATGGTCTGAGAGTCATTCCTTGGCCTGTGCTGAGTTCACTGATCTGGGCAGGGTCAGCAGAGGGTTGTTCTGGGTAGGGAGACTAATACCAGCCAGGGTTCCCCATTCCTGATTATTATTGAGTGAATCCTGCTGGAAAGTGCATATATGCGGACACTGGGTGAGCATAAGATTGGACATGTCAGAAATGCTGCACATTGATGAGCAGCTTGCTGGCATTGGCTGGAGGTGCATGTGAAGAATGGCCACTTGGACGAGCTGCTGGTGCCCGTGGAACTGTATTCCAGCTTGCTACTGGCATCATAAAAGACAGGACAAATATTGCTGCTTTGATGCACAGTTTTTTTTCTTTCTTGCTCAAAATCATTTACAGTTTTCAAAAGCCTATAAGAATAAAAGCATATTGATCTGGATACATAACATTCCAGGAAAATGTTGCATCTTTTAAATTTACCACGGTGAAGTACTAAACATTTGGGCTGATATGAATGAAGCTTTTGTATATAAACACAGACACTTCATTCATTACCAAAACATAAAAAATGCTGGTGAAAAAAAATCAGGAGATGCTGTGTAAAAGACGTTCATATTAAGATTATTTAATTTTATTACATAAGCTTTGAACCATGGCAGATATGAGTTTATACACAGAACACACTGGAAGTTTAACACTTCTGAGGCACAGTAACTACAGTACTGTAATAGTGATTTTCAGTTATTTTCTCACAACTTCAGTACTATTCTGTACTCAATTGATAGAAGTAAAGCTCTAAATATAACTAATAATAATTCCATCCGCAGCCACAAGGAGAGGGTAAGGGAGGATAAACATAAGAAATAGGAGCAGGAGTAGGCCATTTGGCCCCTCGAGCCTGCTCCGCCATTCAATATCATGGCTGATCTGAACAGCAATCTCTCCTACCCTTATTTGGGGAGGCAATATCTGAAGTTCATTTGTGATTTCTTAGACTGCGGCTGCAGCTACTGCTTTTAGTGAGGTGTGTGAGAGAGATCTAAATTATGGAGACCAGCCCCTCTGTGGATAACTAATCTTTTTTCACATTATCACGGAATCACACTGAGTTAGTATTTGTAGGGCGGAGACCAGATGCTACATTTGTTTTTATATATAAGTAAAGACAGAGAAGTGAATTTCTGTGTCCTGTTGTCAAAATTCAACCGAGACAATTTCCTGTGGTCGCCTCAATGGCTATTAACGCTTTGTGTACAGAAGACACAGTTTGTCCTTTGAGCACAGAAGTACATTCTAACATATGATTGAAAACACTGCAAATTCAAGAACGTTCCATTATCTCATGCATTTCTTGACTTCCATCTTATAATATTCAGCATTAAAAGAGCCATACTGTGATCCCCCTGTAGGATAACAAAGCCCCTTGTAATCCTTTTAATTATGATGTGCCTTATTATTGCTGGAAATGAGGCTCTCAAGAAAACCTATTATATCGACTGTATTTTTTTAAAGTAGCACATTGAAGTACCTTGGAAATCAAAGGGTAGATTTCGGTCTAGGCCTGAACCTGTCCTGTCCTGTTCATCGGCAACAAATTTCTCGTTGGGGTCCTTCAACAGGCATAAGGCTCGTATTTAAGGGACCTACGCCTGTTTCATGCATCTGCCCTGGGACACCTAAAAAACGGGCCCCACAAATTTAGCGGTGGGACCAACTCCTGCGCAGATTGGTGCTGGCCGTCCCACTGCTAAATTAGTATGCTTTGCGCCCATTTTACACCTGATAAGTGGTTGCAATGCATGCCAATTTCTATCCTCAATTATAAACCAACTATAGAAGGTTATATGATCCACTGCGCATTCATTTACGCATAAAAAATGGAGTAAAGCTCCTCTGATATTATGTCTACTGCTGTGATAATGTTGTTCACTTCTGACATATGCTCCTTGTGCATCTCTTGGCAGCAGCACATTAAGCTCGTAGCCAGAAAATGGTGGTAAAAAAAGGGAGACTCAGACATTGTGGGGCGAGACAGAACATTAAGAGCAATAGAAAATAGCAATGGACTTTTCGTCTGTTTGTACAGCTACTTTGACTCTTGCTTCCATTCTAAAATGTCTTAACAGAAAATAGCAACAAACAAAAAATGTTTGTAAAGGACTGTAATCATGCAAAATTGTTCAGGAAAGGAAGGGAGCATAAAAATTAAAAGTGAGCCTTGAACTCAAACTCTGAACTGGTATCACTTGGCACTGGCAGAAGTAAACACTATAAAAGAGTTTTGAGTCTTATAAGTATGGGCGCAGTGGCTCTTGGTGCAGTAGGGTGGTGAGGGCAGTCTGGGAGTACAGAGGGCATAGGAGCTGCATGGCTCACAGAGCAGCAGATTTACTACAACAGAGTCAGATGTTTATGACTGACAAAGGAATAGTACATGATGAAGCTTATAGAAACATAAAAACATGGAAGATAGGAGCAGGAGGAGGCCATTCAGCCCCTCGAGCCTGCTCCGTCATTCAATGAGATTATGGCTGATCATTCAAATTCAGTACCCTGTCCCTGCCTTTTCCCTATATCCCTTGATCCCTTTAGCCTTAAGAAATATATCCAACTCCTTCTTGAATATATTTAATGAACTGGCCTCCACCGCCCTCTGTGGCAGAGAATTCCACAGGTTCACCACTCTCTGGGTGAAGAAATTCCTCCTCATTTCAGTCCTAAATAGCTTACCCCTTATCCTTAGACTATGACCCCTGGTTCTGGACTCCCCGGCCATCGGAAACATCCTTCCTACATCTAGTCTGTCCATGCCTGACAGAATTTTATAGGTTTCGATGAGATCCCCTCTCAATCTTCTAAACTCCAGTGAGTATAAGCCCAATCGACACAATCTCTCCTCATACGTCATTCCTGCCATCCCAGGTATCAGCCTGGTGAATCTTCGCTGCACTCCTTCCATGGCAAGAACGTCCTGCCTCAGATAAGGCGACCAAAACTGCACACAATACTCAAGAGGAGGTTGTGTGTTTCATAATAAACAAAGATCTACAGGGACAGTCAAATGT
This sequence comes from Somniosus microcephalus, assembly GCF_052327205.1. NCBI lineage: Eukaryota > Metazoa > Chordata > Chondrichthyes > Squaliformes > Somniosidae > Somniosus > Somniosus microcephalus. Next base: position 87,723,967 of record NC_141000.1, read on the forward strand.
CTATACTGCACTACCAGTGGCAGTGAAGCTCACGACCTCCTTCAACTTTCAGGCATCCACAGGAGACTGGACTCAGCTGATTTGCTGTCCACAGCTCCGTTAGGGAGGTAACTGAAGCCTTGTTTCGATGTTCACCAGTGAGTGCAACAGCAGAACCAGCTGTGATTTTACCACATTGATGGCTTCCCCAAGGTGGAGAGCACCATGGATTGTGTGCATGTGGCCACTCATTCACCTAGCAACAATCCTATTCCATACATAAATTGCAAGTGCTTTTATTCCATCCACTTATAGGCTGCGATTTTGCCTACCGAGGCGGGCTAAGTGCGGCCGAGGTAGGTGGCGGATGGCAACCCCGCTCCCAGTTCCATCCCGCTCTGTGAGAAGAATTTTCCGTTGATTGGGCTTGTTAAGCCCGCCCAGCAAGGTTCCCGGCCAATTAAACGGAAGCGGGTCTGATGATGTCATTTGAAGACGCGTCATCAGCCGGTTTCCTTAAAGGGGCCATGTGCACATTCATTTTGACAGTTGTGCTGTCAGTGTTCTACAGCATTGAGGTGCTGCAAACACTGACAAGCACTGCACAAAGGTGCACGGCTGCACCCAGGCTCTCGCATGACTCCCTCCATATGCTTATGGAGGGAGTCACAGCACACAGGGAGGTTCTCTTCCCTTCCATTGGGCGGAAGAGACCTCCCCAGCACACCAAAGCAGCCTGGTTGCACATTGCACAGGAGGGCAGAAGCAGGGATGTTGTCAGGAGGACCAGGCTGCAGTGGCACAAACCTTAAAATGATCTCAGTAGATCACGAAGCGTTACTGCAAAGCCACACTCAACCTCATCCTGCTGTGCCCCTCATCACATCCCCATCACTCTGCATTCCCTACCCTACCCCTGCACATCCTTACTCACACCAATTTACCTTGCACGTCCACCCATCACTCTCTCTTTATCTACATCATCACATCCACATCTGACTCGCCACCCCTCACACTCACCCTCATCCTTGTCCAGTCATACCAACTAACACACTATGGTCGGCACTTGGGTGTTTTTGCCAATGTTCATGTAAAGTTTCTGTTGATGTGTTGCCAAACATTGAAATCTTTATCTTCCACACTCTGCCTCCTTGGACATATTTGTGTGCACCTTTGGAAGTGGCTTAGTGAGTTGCAGTGAATGGTGAGACATAACGTTACACCCCGCAATGGTGATGAGTGTGAAAGGAATGGCTTGGACATTGTAGGAATGCTTTATGGTGCTAGTGTGGGGTGGTGCCAACCTGACGCATCATGTGGCTGCCAGGGTGTACAGCATCAAGTGTCGTAAATCTGGCAATGGTGAGGCCATCGCTGCCCTCCCGGGCAGCACTGTGGTCGGGTGCTGATGCCCTGTGTCCTGTGCAGCATCAGGTGATGGCAGAGAAGGTTGGTGTTGTTGTTGGTGATGCTGGTGTGCCTGGTGATGTTGGTATTGGGGCTGATCGTGGTGGGATTCTGAGGACCAAGGTGAGATTTTTTCAAGGGCACCAATGTTGCTGGAATAGATGACAGCTGAAGTTGAGATGACAGAAGCAATCTGTCAATGGTGAGAGAGCTTGCTCCAAGGAGGTGACAGTGGATAGAGAGTTTACTCCAAACACTTCCAAACTGCATAAAGCTGAAAAGTGTATTCCAAATCCTGAAGGCTCCAGCTTCTAACATTGGAAAGTGAACAGCTGTGAAATGGTAGCTTTTATACCACTTTTGCAGCTGTCAACTATTCAGAGGAATGGAGAGTCATTGAGAACCCGACACACTTACCTGACGTGATCCCTGCATGCCGGGAACCTCGTGAAAAAGCTGGCAAAATGGTAAGTACATGGTAAAATGCTGCTTAAGTACCTTTTAACAAGCTTTTACATATCTGAATTGGCTGACCCGCTGCTTAGTGTTGGGTCTGTTCAGGGATGACAGACCCGACACTTGGAAAACTGACACAGAGGCGGGTTGACAGCGGGATATCGACCCGCTGTCAATATTTTTGATTTTGACAGTGGACCCACCTGCGAACCCGCACTCTGAGCACCGGTAAAATTCTGGCCATAGAGTGCAACTCCAACAGAAAATAATGCACATGAATGTAAGCTTCCTGAGGAGTACAATGATACTTTAATTCTGAGCAAATGAAACATCACCCAGCTTTTTGAAGAAAGAGGAAGAATGGACTGCTAACGCCTTGGAGATATGGGACATGCAGTGAAACCATAACCAATGACAGCTCTGCACAACCCCCATATTCCAGGAAAGAACAAATGCAACAAGGCATACGGGCAAATAAGGGTCTTATTGAGCAGGCACTTGGATGCTACAGCAATGCTTCTGATGCTTGCAGCAGCCGAAGAGAAGCATTACAATATCTTTTAGAGCAGTTCAGAAAAGTAATAACTGTATGCTGCATGCTTCATAATATTTCCACGGACAGTGCCTCACCATGGGCTTTTAAAAGGAGCTGGTGCAAGCCATGGAAGATCAGGGAAAAGATAGTGTGCAGTGGCAGAGCAGCCATTGTAGCCAGGGAGATAGAACCAAAGAAGTTGAGGAGGAAGCATTCAACAAGTAAGTTGCAACTAGTCATGGCTTCTTGTTCCAACCAAACCATACTCCCTTCCACTGAGTGTGTATGGAGGCAAGTGACAGTTCAACATAGTCTGTGTGTTGTAATATCTTCCACTGGAAAGTAGGCTTACGCTGGTGGGTATCCCCAGACAACTCAGGAGGAGCAGAGAGCATGTTGGTCCTCACCCTGGACCTGCTGGCTCTTCATCAACCTCCACCTTTATTAGCACTTCACCACAGTTGTTTACTTAAAGTGTGTGGTGACGGTTGGGCGATGCTGATTATTCCTCTCCGTGCAGTGCAGCTGAGTTGATTCTTCTTGCTGTGTGAATAGAACAGATGGGACATTATGAATACCTAGCACGCTTATAAATTTAGATATTGTTGAGGCTGCCGCGGAACATGAATGGAGGCCGAACCGATCTGAGGAACACATGGCTTTTATTACATTCTCTTGAGAGATGGCTGCCCCAGCTCTTTTCTCTGCTAAACCCGAAAACAGAATGAGGGCGACGCCCGCGCTTTTGTGTACACACTGAGGGCGACGCCCACTCCTTTGTCATGCCTTAAAGGCAGCATGCTTCTTAAAGGCAAGGTGCCCGATTTATTGTCCACGGACGGAAAAGTGGATTGCGCCCGTTTAGGTGGCGATCCGCCACACAGCTTCCCCCAGAATCCGCTTAGGAGGTGTAGGCGAGACGGTGCGGCGGTCTGATGGGCCGGCCGGAGCGGCTCTTGTAGGACGCCGGTGGACGTGGAATGGCCGGGCGTGGAGCAGCCGGGTGTACTGGCTTGAGGGCAGGTCGGCCGCGTGGCGGTGGACGAGCTACTGGGACCTGCTCACCGGGCTCCGAGTGTGCTGGCTTGAGTCGGTCAACCGACACTTTTTCAGTCCTGTCGCCCACTTGTAGGGCGAAAAATTTGTCCCCAGCCTGTAGCACTTTGTAGGGCCCGTCGTACGGGGGTTGAAGGGGTCCGCGGTGGGCGTCGTGCCAGACGAAAACGAACCGTGCCTGGTGCAGGCTTAGCGGGACGTGTGAGGTGGATTCGCCGTGCCGGGCAATGGGCACCGGGGCGAACTGTAGCGCCGGTGAGGCGAAGTCGTGGCATTGCTGGTCGGCTGACCAGGGTGTCGTGGCAGTGGGCAGGAACTCGCCGGGTACGCGCAGCGGCTGGCCGTACACGAGCTCTGCTGCCGATGCGTGGAGGTCTTCTTTAACCGCGGAGCGCAGGCCGAGGAGGACCCACGGGAGTCAGTCGGTCCAGGCGCCGTCCTGGAGGCTGGCTCGAAGAGATGCCTTCAAGGATCTGTGGAACCGCTCACACAGTCCGTTGGCTTGGGGGTGGTACGCTGCGGTGCGGTGAATGGTCACCCCGAGATTGCGTGCGATGGCGGTCCAGAGTTCAGAGGTAAATTGCGGACCTCTGTCCGACGTCATGTCGGAGGGGATGCCGAACCGTGCGACCCAGGTGCTGACGAAGGTTCTGGCGATGTCGGCGGTGGTGGTAGAGGTCAGTGGAATTGCCTCGGGCCAGCGCGTGGTGCGGTCGACGATCGTCAGCAAGTGCGTGTGGCCTTGCGACGGCGGCAGGGGCCCGACGATGTCCACGTGGATGTGGTCGAATCTACGTGAAGGGACGGTGAACTCCTCGAGGGGTGCTTTCGTGTGTTGCTGCACCTTGGCCCGTTGGCAGGCTAGGCAGGAGTTGGCCCAAGTACGCACATCCTTGCGATGGCCGCGCCAGACAAAGCGGTTGGCTACCAATTTGATGGATGCGCGGGCGCCGGGGTGGGAGAGGTTGTGGAGAATCTCGAATACCCGACGGCGCCAGGACGCTGGGACGACGGGCCGAGGTTGAGATAGGGATATGTCGCACTTGACCGTGACTGCGGTCGGGCCACAGGCGATGTTGGCCAGGTGTAGCCCTGGTAGGTTGGTAGGTGCGGAGAGCAGATCAGGGTCCGTGAGCTGGTCTGCTGCGAGTTGAGCGTAGTCGACTGCCAGGTGTGCGGCGTGGATGGCGGGGCGGGGGAGGCAGTCGGCTACCACGTTGTCTCGGCCGGAGATGTGTTGGATGTCCATGGTGAACTCGGACACTGCCGCGAGCTGGCGCTGCTGCCTGGCGGACCAGGGGTCGGTTGTCTTTGCCATTGCGAATGTCAGGGGTTTGTGGTCGACAAACGCAGTGAAAGGGTGGCCCTCCAGCAAAAACCGAAAATGGCGGACCGCCAGGTACAGCGCGAGGAGCTCACGGTCGAAGGTGCTGTACTTGACCTCCGGGGGGCGTAGTTGCCGGCTGAAGAAGGCAAGTGGTTGCCAGACGCCGTCGAACCACTGCTCGTACACGGCGCCGACCGCGTGGTCGGAGGCGTCCATGGTGAGTGCTACTCTGGCATTGGGCCGTGGGTGCGCGAGCAGGGTGGCGTCGGCGAGCGCGGTCTTGGTGGAGTTGAAGGCGGCTGATACGTCTGCCGTCCATTCGACCGCCATCTTGCCGCTCCTGCCCCGGAGGGCTTCATACAGGGGCCTCATGAGGGACGCCGCTTTGGGGATGAAGCGGTTGTAGAAATTCACCATCCCGAGGAACTCCTGGAGTCCTTTGATGGTGGTGGGGCGGGGAAATTGCTGGACGGCCTGCACCTTGGTGGGCAGGGGAATGGCCCCAGCATGGGTGATGTGATGGCCGAGGAAGTCGATCTTGTCCAGGCCGAACTGGCACTTGGCTGGGCTGAGGATGAGCCCGTGGTCACTGAGGCGCCCGAACAGGATGCGAAGGTGTTCGAGGTGTTCCTCCTTGGAGGAACTGGCTACCAGGATGTCATCCAGGTAGACGAACAGGAACTTCAGGTCCCGAAGGACCGAGTCCATGAGCCGTTGGAATGCCTGGGCCACGTTTTTGAGGCCGAAGGGCATCCGCAGGAACTCAAAAAGCCCGAAGGGGGTGATTACGGCCGTCTTGGGGACGTCTGCGGGGTGGACGGGGACTTGGTGGTAGCCGCGCACCAGGTCGGCTTTGGAAAAGACTGAGCAGCCGGCCAGTCTAGCCGAGAAGTCCTGAATGTGCGGCACGGGGTACCGATCAGGGGTGGTGGCGTCGTTGAGGCGGCGGTAATCCCCGCAGGGGCGCCAACCCCCGCCTGGTTTGGGGGCGATGTGGAGTGGGGAGGCCCAGGGACTGTTGGAGCGGCGGATGATGCCGAGCTGTTCCATAGTGGCAAACTCGGTCCGCGCGATCTCCAGTTTGGCCGGGTCCAGCCTGCGGACGTGGGCGTACACTGGGGGGCCTGTGGTGGGGATGAAGTGTTCCACCCCGTGTTTGGCGACCTCCGCGGAGAAGGTCGGGTTGCTGAGGGCCGGGAATTCGGCCAGGAGTGCCGAGTAGTCATCCGTGGCCCGGGCGTGGCACTGTGACGCCATGTCGGCGGGTTGACGGGGGGCCATGGCGCCCAGGATGGGGGACATGGTGTTCATGTCCACGAGGCGGTGTCGAGGGATGTCTACCAGTAGGCCGTGGGCGCACAGGAAGTCTGCGCCGATGAGAGGGGAGAGTACCTTGGCAGTGATGAACTCCCATCGGTAGCGGTGACCAGCGAGGTCGAGGGTGACTGTGCGGGTGCCGTACGTCCGGATGTCCGAGCCGTTAGCGGCAGCCAGCGCCTGTCCTCGTTCGCCCTTTTGGATGTCGAGGGCGGAGGCCGGGATGATGCTGTGCTGAGCTCCAGTGTCGCACAGGAACCGGCGGCCAGTTTTGTCATCCATGACGTACAGCAGGGAGCCCGCGTGGCCCACGGCCATCGCGGGGGCTGGTACGGGGGCGGACTTGAAGGAGCAGGGAGGTGTGCACCGTTGTGCCCTGGCGCCGAACCGTGCGTGGTAGTAACAGTAACCCGGGTTTGTGGGGCGCGAAGGCCCCGTGGGCCCCGTGGCTGGGCCTTGTGGCCGTGTGGTGGCCGGTGAGGGGCGCGCCCATGCTGTGGCTGCCAGGTCCGGAGCGACGTCACGGCTGGAGTGAGCGGACAGCAGCTTGTCGGCCTCGTTGGCCAGGGCTTCTAGGTCCGTGAGGCCGGACGCCACGATCGCTGGGCGGATGCTGGGAGGTAGCTGGCGGATGAACAGCGTGCGGAAGAGGGACCCGGGTGGGCTCTCGTCGGTGAGTGAGAGCATGTGGGAGAGGAGGTCTGACGGTGAGGCGTCACCGAGGCCTGGAAGGTCGAGGAGGCGGCAGTTTCGCTGGTATGTCGAGGTTGTAAATTTTTTAAGGAGCGCGGCCTTAAGATGTGCATACTTGCCCTCCTCTGGTGAGTTCTGCAGCGCTATCCAGACCTTCGTGACTGTGGAGCTACCGAGTGATGCGACGAGGTAGTCATACTTCGTCCCATCTGTGGTGATGTGTCGCAGCCGGAATCGGGACTCAGCTTGGAGGAACCAGGCTTCGGGCTGGTTTTCCCAAAACTCTGGCAGTTTCACAGAAACTGCGTTCGTGTCCGCCATTGCAGTGCTCGGAATACGTTCTGAGCGTCGGGGTCACCAATGTTGAGGCTGCCGCGGAACACGAATGGAGGCCGAACCGATCTGAGGAACACATGGCTTTTATTACATTCTCTTGAGAGATGGCTGCCCCAGCTCTTCTCTCTGCTAAACCTGAAAACAGAATGAGGGCGACGCCCGCACTTTTGTGTACACACTGAGGGCGACGCCCGCTCCTTTGTCATGCCTTAAAGGCAGCATGCTTCTTAAAGGCAAGGTGCCCGATTTATTGTCCACGGACGGAAAAGTGGATTGCGCCCGTTTAGGTGGCGATCCGCCACAATATTGTATTATTGTAGTACAATTAGGCATTTGTGCATGATCAGCATATATGAATAATTAATGTAAGATATGGTGTAAGTCATAGAATATGTGAATTATAGTACAATTAGGCATTTGTGCATGATCAGCATATATGAACTAATTAATGTAAGATATGGTGTAAGTCATAGAATATGTGAATCATTTGGTGCGTACTAGTTGGTCTGCACATCTATCTAATCTCTTCAGATACCACACTTTTGAGAGATTGCCCAAAACAACTCTCATTTCACAATATATTCAGATAAAAAAACACAAACCTTACCATTTTTCTTATTATGCGATCTTGCTGTTCTTTTAAATCAACCCAATGCCTTGGCCTTGACCACCATTCCTAGAAACTCATTGCCTCTGTACACAGAAGTACTCTCCGATGTCTGTCTAAAACTTGACCATGACAACTCTGAACCTGTTGTGCCTTCCTGTCCTGTTGTTTTGGTGTGTCTGAAAATATTGTCTAGGTTTACTTTCTCTATCCCATTAATATTCTTGTGTATCTCTACAAGATCCCCTCTGAAAAGTCTCTTTTTGCGCCTAAAGACCCCCAGCTTATGAAGTTATATTTCATAGCTCATGGACTGTAGTGTTTTTTGGATGGATGATTAGTTGGTTGGATGGGTGGGTGAATTGAAATAGACCAGATGGCCTTCCTTACACAATTTATCTTGTGAATTTGGGATGTCACCTCTTCAAAAGAAATCTGTGAAGTCTATTTCCCATGACGTTAATGGTTTCTCCTGGGTGGGTCCACCACCTGTTCCACTATTTACCCTCTTATCATAAAGAAAGAAAGACTTGCACTTATATAGCGCCTTTCATGACCACTGGACGCCCCAAAGCGCTTTACAGCCAATGAAGTACTTTTGAAGTGTAGTCATTGTTGTAATGTAGGAAACACCGAATCAAAGTATCATGGAATCTTACAGCACAGAAGGCGGCCATTTGGACCATCGTGCCTGTGCCAGCTCTTTGTAAGAGCTATCCACTTAGTCCTACTACCCTGCTCTTTCCCCATAGCCCTGCAAATGTTTCCTTTTCAAGTATTTATCCAATTCCCTTTTGAAAGTTATTATTGAATCTGCTTCCACCACCCTTTCAGCCAGTGCCTTCTAGATCATAACTACTTGCTGCATTATAAAATGAATTTCTTCTCATCTTCCCCCCCACCCACCGCCGGTTCTTTTTCCAATTATTTAAATCTGTGTTCTCTGGTTACCAACCAGAGAATTAAGTGTGAATTTTACACGTGACAGTAGCATGAATTGAGAGGGCATGTTGACACACAGTGAGTGAAGCATTTCTTGCATTGATCTATACAACAACAACTTGTATTTATATAGCACCTTTAACGTAGTAAAACGTCCCAAGCAACGGTCCCTATAAGCTGCAAGGCCACGCAGCCGCAGAGCTCTCTGCCAGTCCCGCACAGCCTGTGCCTGGCTTTTGTAATGTTAAAGTACGCGCATGCGCAAAACTGTGAATGGGCCGCGCACCCAAAAAAAATTATGGGGAGCATTGGTTCCAAGGCGCTTCACAGGAGTGTTAACAAACAAACTTTGACACCAAACCACATAAGGAGATATTAGGGCAGATGAACAAAACATTGGATATGAGGTAGGTTTTAAGGAGCATCTTAAAGGAGGAAAGCGAGGTAAAGAGGCAGAGAGGTTTAGGGAGGGAATTCCAGAGCTTAGGGCCTAGGCAGCCGAAGGCACAGCCACCAATGGTGGAGCGATTAAAATTGGGGATGCGCAAGAGGCAAGAATTGGAGGAGTGCAGAAATCTTGGAGCGTTGTAGGGCTGGAGGAGATTATAGAGTTAGGGAGGGGCAAGACCTTGGAGAGATTTGAAAACAAGGTTTTGAATTTTAAAAACCGAGGCGTTGCTTAACCGGGAGCCAATGTAGGCCAGCAAGTGATGAGTGAATGGGCCTTGGTGCAAGTTCGGACATGAACAGCAGAGTTTTGGATGACCTCACATTTATGGAGGGTAGAACGTGGGAGGCCAGCCAGGAGTGCGTTGGATTAGACAAGTCTAGAGGTAACAAAAGCATGGATGGGGGTTTCAGCAGAAGATGAGCAGAGGCAGGGGTGGAATTAGGCAATGTTACGGAGGTGGAAATAGGGTCTTAGCGATGGCGTGGATGTGTGGTTGGAAGCTCATCTTGGGGTCAAATATGACACTAAGGTTGCAAACAGTCTGGTTCAACCTCAGACAGTTGCTTCAGCTCCATATCTGTCCTTTGCTTTTACTTTGCAGTATGATTTTTACTTTAACTTGGATTTTTCAGCTTCTCATAGTATTCAGTTTGTGTCATCTTGGCATGGTTTTTCTCTTTGGAGAATGATTGCGAGCTGCCTTACCCTACCAAAATATTATCCTGTTTCACCACAATGCTATCTACTCAAACACGTATGCTCCCAGTTGTGAAACAGGCATTTTGGATTTACTGCTGACTTTTGTGCACTCCACAGTTGAATGAATTAAAATGTCATCACTTATACTGGTTAAGGATTTTGTTAGCTGATTGAGAAGTGTGAAAGTGCTTCATGATTGGCTGGTTTTCTATCATTCTACAAATGGAATCAATTTGCACGAAATTGCTTCAATCTGCCATTTTGGCTGGTAATCATTAAAATCTACAAAAAGGTATTTTTTAAAAGTGAGAAAAATATTCTACAACCAATTTGAACCAACATTACTGTGAGGTAAGTGCATTTCCTGTCAGCTGACCAAACACTGACTGATGGAACTCAGTGATTAGTTTACAACTGAAACATCCTGCCCTTAATAACAAGCATGCTGTATCTACTGAATCATAAGCCTCTGTGGGAAAACAAAAAGTATGTGAGGAAAATAAATATTGACGTGAGTAAGTCTTGGAGAGCTAAAAATTAACTTGTGTTATTTTAGATGCAGTAAGTGGGAAAGCTATTGCAGTTTGAAATGTTTGAAATCATAATCCCATGAGATTTATATCCTTTTATTGTTGTTAAATTGGCAACTGATTTCTAATGTTGTTTTTGTCCCTAATTGCATGTTACACCACCCTGTTGAATCAAGTGAAGAGGATATGTTGTGTAGTTTCCTTTATAATATTTTCTTTAGCTGCATTGTCATTCTATCTGTTAGCATTTTCTACATATAAATAATAGGAAATTAAGCAATTTACATTTTAAACAGGCACAATCTTCCTGTTTGGGAAACATATCTTTTTTATTTATTTAAAAATATGAAATTCCTTTCAAGTTCATTGTATCGCTCATGCATGTCTTCTACACTGTTCTTCTGACTCTTCTCCCTCTTAAAGATAAAGGGATGCCAAAGACTTTTCATGAAGTCTGTGTACCTTTAAATTTCTGTAAATAATCAACCCAATACATTTTCAGAATACTATCAATTCTATATTTTGATATTCAGCTTTGTAAATTTGCAAAAAATATTTATAATGTATGCTTTGTTTGGAAGCAGAAGTGGCAATCCTTTGTCAGGGCAACAATTAAACAGGTGTGGGGCAGGCAGCATAATGAACACCAAGATATCTTTGGAGCGTATAAAGACGATAATGCAATATTTCAAGGTGAAATTTTAAAACTTCGGCTGTATGAAATGTTACCATTCTTCCAGAATGTGACTATTTTAGGAGCACTTTTGAAATGCTGCATTTCAAATGTAAATTTTTGGAAAGTACCAAAACTTTAAATTCTGGCTTTAAAAACACTAATGAAAATATATACTGTGAACTCCGTGGCATAAATACTGGTTGATGGCGCACCCATTTTACAAGCATCCAAAATGGCAGCCAGAGTACGCATGCATATTTTGCGCCAGAGGTGCGCCACCCACCATATTGGTATAGGCAGAAAAAGAGGTGCCCTGGGCACATGCCTAAAACAAGTATTAGGCAATTTGCATATGTAAATAAGGAGCCTAAGGCCTGTTTCAGGCCCCTTTTGCAAAATTGGTCTGCTCTGAACACATCCAGTGCAGGTCTAGCTGTGGTCAAGAAAACGTGGTCTATGTGTGGCCTAACCAGTGGTCCTTAAAGGGTCCACTGAGGCTGTTACCAAAAGAGTGCAGTTGTTTTTACAAAAAACTTACCTGAATGCTGAAGACACTCGCTGGCTCCTGCTCAGCCTCCTCCTGATCGCTTCTATCTCCCTCCCGATTGGGAATGTTCTCAGTGCCCAGTTTGTGCCTGACAATTTCATTTCATCTGGTAGCCATTAGCAAATTGTATGTTTATTCACTCCATGCAATTTGTTAATTTTGTGGGGGGGATTGCATGTGTACGGTGAGTGTAGTTGGCTGCAAATTTGTATAAAGGCATTAAAACCCATTTCTATTAGCTTAAGACACAAATAATGTAAATGTAGCGCAGCTAAACTCTTGCCTCTACAACCTTTGTCTATAAAGGGAATAGGTGAGCTATCTGTTATTTACCTCTAACTTTCACATCAATGCTTACAGTTGTGCTTGATGAAGAGTGAACTGCTCAGCTTTTTCCTCCATGCCCCATACTGCCACTTTTAAGATGTCCCAGCCTACATCCAATTTCTTTTTTTTTTTAAAAACAAACATCACAGCAAATGCTACACATTCATGGGGCGCTCTGTATTCATCTTGCACTCAATCTGTGTAATGAGCCAAATATGGCTTTCCTGCCCCTGCGCCGCCCCCCCCCCCCCATAAAGAGTGTGACTTGAACTAGTAAGGGCTAGTTTTGTAAATCAAGCTCATGTGCTCAAATAAATGAATTTGAATTTTCAGTGTGAATATTAAGTTCCAATCACCTCTCTTCATTTGGGCCTGTGTTGCTATGTTTGCCATGTTGGTGCATGCAGTCCTTATTGTAAGGGAGCATATTTACCAGGCCAACCTGAGGGTTTTGTGGATCTGCAGTGGATGTATTGCCAGATGAAGGAAATTGCAGCAAGGGAGTTTTTGAAGTCCTGGGTGACTCGAGTGTGCCAACCAGTTACCCCAAGACGAGGCGCTTGTGTACAAGGCGTAATTACTTGGAGCTGACCAAGGAGAAGATGAGGCTTAGGCTGAGTAAAGGAGCTGTTACTGAGTGGCATTGCTTGGTACAAAATAATTCATAGGTGAATTCAGTAAGAAGAACAGTATTTGCAGCGTAAGTGAAGATAACAACTGTTCTCAACTTTGCTACCAGCATTTTCCAAGCACACCAGTTTATGTAGTTCAGCCGACTCACTTTGCCAAAGTACAGGGCATTATTGGCTATATGTATATTGGGTTAATTTTTTAAAAGGAAGTAGTATCGTGTGTTGCTTTAAAAAATACTCATTGTGAAGCAATTCCCACATTTGCTTATTTCAAATTTGCCATGCCCTTCAACTTTTGAAGTCTTATCCTATGATTATTATTTAAATATAAAACTCTTGCAAAGTAAGTTTTATCATGAAATAGTTCCAATTAGTGCTGTAGGTTTTTTGACATTTCACAAAAATAGCACCTCCTGTTTTATAACTCTGATGTGCTGTGGTGTTAATCTAACAGTGACATCACATAAGTAGTTAATCTTCCCTTCCCAAAATGGTTCTTCAGATACATAAAAACAAAAATAAAAGGAATGTTGAACTATTTGCATTTCTTGTTTATAATTGTTCTCTTTTAGGTCACCCACTTCCTTTAGCTGAAAGAATGGGACAATTATAGGCTGCAGACTTCCACTGCCGTGCCACTTTATGACTTACTGGCAGGAGGTATACTTTTGCAGGGCAGACTTACCCCTGGTTGGGTTTTCTTTCCTCCATGCTTTGAGATGGAGTGCTCTGCTGCTGAGCAATGCTCCATTTCTTAATCACTCAAAAATTAACACATGGGCTCTAATAAAATGAGAGTAAGAAAGGTCATATTAGCCAAGGCTGATATTTGAATATAACCTTCTGGTAGGAGTTCAATGATGTATAGTTGGAACTACACAACTTGAGTAAACTCCTTGAAGTACCAGATCTTGTTGTGAATTACCTTTTATTTATATAATATTTGGATACATTTTTTTTCAGTTTATTGTCCAGTTTTTATGTTTAAGCAACCAATTCACTGAATAATGCAGTGTGATGGAGGGGAGGGGGCTATTTGTTTTAATTTCGGCCAGAGAACTAATCAACATGTGTTGACTAATTAATTATGAAAACGAGACAGAAAATTAATCTGTTAATTTTGTCAACAATGAGGACATAGTGGATGATGATGCTTCTTTGCATAGCACTAAGCCAAGTTTCAAGAAGAAAGAAACAACTTGTCTATTATGATATAATGCCTTGTCGCATCCCAAAGCACTTTGCAATCCATGGATGACTTTTGAAGCACAGTCACTGTAATGCAGGCAAATGCTGCTGGCAAATTTTGTACAGAGTGAAGTCCCACAAACAATGAATGAATGAATGACTGGATAATCTGTTTTTAGTGGTGTTGGTTGAAGGAGGAATGTTGGGCAGTGGGAGAACTCCCTGTTCTAATAGTGCCATAGTATATTTTTCTGAGCAGGCGTTAACATCTCATCCAAGAGATGGCACCTCTGACAATGCAGGACACCCTTAGTACTGCACTGAAGTATGAGCCTAGGTTATGTGTTCAAGTCTGCTTTGGGATTTGAACTCCGACTGCTATCAGTTGAGCCAAGCTGATTGTGCCTATTTCAATTTCCAATTTGTGTTGGGCTAGCTGAACTCAGCCAAGCAGCAGGCAGTACAGTCACAGCATCCCTGGACTATGAGGGGGAAAATCAACTAGATTTCTATGGAAATGTGTCTTTAAACTAATCATCAGATCTTGTTTGTGACTGACAATCATTAAGTGTTCTGGTTTCCTATTGGATCATTTGTTGCATGAAGCTACATAATTTGTTAATTTGAGAGTCTTATGAGCAAATAATTTATGTGCCATGAAACCAGTCTAAATAATTGTTTGTTTTCTATTTATCAATGAGGTCTAATTAACAAAGAAGCATTATTCTGTTTATGCAAATAGGCTCACTGGAAATGTGAACTTTTTTCACCTGATTAATTTTAAAAGTATATACATTTTAAAATTCAACTCCATGCCTTCAAAAATAGTGGGCAGGAGTTTCCACTCCTCGTTGCACTTTCTTTCAGCGCAATTCATCCTAAATCAGTCAAACCAGTGCAGAAGATTGAGGAATTTCGAGCACAAATTATGTTCCGTGCAAATCAAGTTTGCGCTGGTTTTAAAAAAAATCGTGCTAGAAACTGGCCCCGCCCACAAAACTGGCCGCCCCCCAAATTGAATTAATCACCATGACGAGTTTCCACTAATTGCGCCGCTTTGCGGGCCTTTTCTAACCCATGCCGGGCCTTCAAGGAGGCTCGTAAAATTAAGCTGTTTTTTGAAGGTGCAAGGACACTAATAGGCATGTCCTAAAAGTTTAAAAAAATGTTTAATTTACTTAGAAACTGACTATTGTACACCAATGTAACTAGTAAATGGTTCTGTCTTTTTTTAAGTCATTCTCAGTTATTTACAATCTAGTTACTCACAGCTGGTGGACTCGACACTGATTAAAAATGCTTGTTTTTTGTGTTAAACCCATTTTCGGCTGTAATAATCAAACTGCACCAGGTTACCGCTCTCAAATATATCAAGGAATATCTTTTAATGCAGTTTTTTTTTAAATTACGTTCTATTGCACTGCTTCATGAAGATTTTATGTTCAGCGATTATGCAAATTAGTTTAAATGGAAATTTGAGCAAAAAGAAACTAGTGTAATTTGCACCTGGATTCTGCCCAAAGCAGAAACTCTTGCCCAGTGTATATAATAGTGATTACGTTATTTAGTATCTCCGTGTAACAAATAACTTTACAATACTCTTCTATCAGGCACATGTTTGATGAAGTCACACTTTGTCCCTCTTTTTTACAGTTGGTATCACAATACTACTAATCTTTAGAGCTGGAGATCTCGGGCTTGATGAAATATCTTGTGAAGTGGGGTTTGTCAATCCTCCTCAAATCAAAAATTCTATATACAGAAGTTATTATTGAAGAGCTAGACCCTGATAACTAACATTATACACTAGTCTACTAGTCACCGTGTTGGATGTGGCTCGATGGGTAGCACCCTCGCCCCTGAGTCAGAAGGTTGTGGGTTCAAGTTCCACTCCAGAGACTTGAGCACAAAATTCTAGGCTGACGCTGAGGGAGTGCTGCACTGTCGGAGGTGCCGTCTTTTGGGTGAGACATTGAACCAAGGCCCCGTCTGCTCTCTCCAATGGACATAAAAGATCCCACAGCACTATTTTGAAGGTATTATCCCTGGTGTCCTGGCAAATATTTATCCCTCGATCAACACTTAAACATCAGATAATCTGGTCATTATCACATTGCTGTTTGTGTTAATTGGCTGCAGCGTTTCTTACGTTACAACAGTGACTACCCTTCAAAAGTACTTAATTGGTTGTAAAGTGCTTTGCGATGTCGAGGTCATGAAAAGTGCTATATAAATGCAAATCTTTGTGCTCTGTATTTCCTCCATTAAAAAGAAATAATCAACAAACATCAATTATTCAGAGTTAAAAGACCGCTTGATGATCTCTTGCAGATTTCCAATAATCTATTCCAGGACTGACTTCACTTTTTTTTTTAAATTTCTCGCTCCCTCTCCATGTCTTTCACCTCCGTGTAGTCTCATTCAGCTGGGAGCGTGGGAGCGCTTTCTGCAAAACATGTGTGGTGTCAGCTTTAACATTTTTCTACTGTACATCCGATCCTCCTTTTAACAAATTTCCAGTTCCTACATTACTAGCTAAAAATAGGAATGGTTTTGTATGTTCCGTGCTTTCCCATAGTAACACCTCCTCCTAGATGAAAAACATGTAACACAGGCACTATCAATTTTTCTTGATGTGGTTTCTGTCACTTAAATGATACTTAACATCAAAAGTTTAAAGCTGCACAACAAGCATATAAATCATTTGTAAGAATCTAAATATACTTATTCTGGATAAGCCGTGTTTTTAAAAAAAAAATATATATATATAGTTTAAATGCTATAAGATTCCATTTTATTTTTTGCTGTTAAAATCAATGGTAGGTATTGGATGTAAATTCCAACAGTAAAACAATAAAATATCCATTTCATTCAGTTGCTTGTAACCGTAAATTAATGCAGGTACTAATTTCAACAAACATTCTTAGGTTTGTGAGTACTCCCAGATCTAATACAATTGCTATAGATTTCTGTGAAACTATCCACTCGTGTCTGGTTTTTACATTACAGAGGCCACATTGTACAGTGATGCCGTCATTGTGCACATGCCATTGTGTACATGTGTGAGATCTAATCAGAATTGCCTTTTATGAAAATATGAGTGTTCCAAATCATACTCCTGAACATAGCTTGCCTTTTACTAAGATTGCTCTAAGTACTTGTGGTAGGTACTCATGATTTATATAGCTCAGATTGTGGCATTATGCAAATTTCAATGAATATAATTTTTTTTTAAATCAACCTTTCACTGATTTTCTGCTTAAGTCTGACCTTCCTGACAAGTGACAATATGCGTATTCACATAAGTTAATTAACTTCTTAAATAAAATTACATCAATACTTAACTTTTTCCTTAACCACCCCTCGCCCCCAATTTTAATGTTATTTTCCACTATTCTATTCAAGCCACTAACTTGGTATGGACCAGGGATCTTCCTCATCTGTATGGCTAAACCATTCAATAAGTTTATGGAGCCACTAAGGGAGCTGACAATAGATGTTTGATCATTTCCATGCAAATCCCATATGATGCAAGTAAATTGGCACCTGCTTGCACCCGATTAACTCGCCCATGAGGAATGTTACTAACATCTTGATGCTGCCATGGGAGAGGCATAGAATGTTGCATTTTCCTAAACGGGAAAGGAAAGCTCCTTTTTTAATAGTTCAATTGATGACATTTCTGAAGGAGCTGATAATGTTAATGGTATTGATATAAATTTGTAACGTAACGCGGCTGAATAGGTAATTAGTACAACTACAGCACTTTTATTTTTAAGGCTGGGATTCTGGGGCAACGGTCTTCAATTGGGGAGCCGAGACCTCTGCACTGCTATTGTCTACTTTATCTTTATCTTTATCTTCCTGCCACTGCTCCAAATTAAGACCTGTTGGGGCCCGCAGGCTGGCAAGGCCTGTGAAAATATAGCGCTCCATTGTCTTTTGGTCTCCCTGCCTTTTTATTTGTGTACCATTAATGGAAAGAACCACGAGTCTATTCTACAACATCTTCTTTCAATCACCTTAGGTGAGACTTGCCTAGATGGGTAGTTTGTTGCTACAGTACCACTGGCAGCACACCAGAAACGAACATGTAATGTCCTCATAACATTGTGACATGTTTTGAAACCAGTTTGTCTACTTACCATCAGAAGGCCAAAATCCCACCACTCCAAGGCCAGTAGACTCTCGCAAGCAAGTAAATTTGAGATGTATTTTTTTTAATGGTATGGGGATACTTCCACTTGGAGCGGCTCCACCGTATGATAAGGCAGCAGTGCACAGGAAATTGTTCCATTGGAATTCAGTGTACTAACAGTAACAGACAAACAACTGCACATTTGTAATCTTGAAAAGTCACAATTTGTGACTGAGATTAAGTTTCGGCCATGGATGCCAGCGAAATGGCTGTAGGGTCAGGCTGAATCCTCAGCTCCCTTGTTGCCAGATGAAATGGTGCACTGCAGTAATGGCTGTTCATGTTTATCACCAGTGACTCAGTTGAAACCACCTCTTGAAGTGAATCTCTGCCCTGCTCTGTTTAAAGATACTTATTATTGCTGTGATGCCATTTTCTTACTGGATCTTCCCTTGTGAAATCTCTCCAGTCTATCTCTGGTATTACAACTGGCTGTGTGAGAACCATGCAATGAAGCTGATGGCACCAGCGCAACACTAGAGCAAGATTTGTATGAAGAAACTGGCTTTGTGCCATTATACATCACATCGTCGCCTACACGTATGCAAGGGCAGTGGCACTGAAACCAGTGTGACACTATAGTGGGTATGAGTCATATATATGAGTCCGCAGTGTTTGATGCACATCCCTCCTGCTAACACCCTGAGTATAATGGCAGCATCAGATCCCCTTTCAGCTTTTGGAGTGACTGAAGGAACCTGCACTAAAGCAAAATTATCAGTGTGCGTTCAGTTTCCAGATTCATCATAAAAGAGGATGGGGAAAGACCTGACTCCTGACCAAGATCTGTGAATGAAGGCCTGCAGTTTCTTCATTTTTTTTAATAACACCTACAATCCATTTTAATAATCTTCTCTCATTCTGATACAAATGAAAAGTGCTCCTAGAATCATAGAACCTTGTAGCACAGGAGGAGGCCGTTCAGCCCATCGTGCCTGTGCCAGCTCTTTGAAAGAGCTGTCCAATTAGTCCCACTGCTGCTCTTTCCCCATAGCCCTGCAAATTGATATGGCAGAAATGTGATCCTCCATGAGTACAGTTGAAGCAGTGTCCTACATTCATTGCAGGATGTCACTCAGGTTGCTGCCCCAGAGTGTCCTACATGAGGATGTCACTTAAACATAGAAGATCGGAGCAGGAGTAGGCTATTCGGCCTCTCGAGCCTGCTCCGCCATTTAATGAGATCATGGCTGATCATCCAAATTCAGTACCCTGTCCCTGCTTTCTCCCCATATCCCTTTAGCCTTAAGAAATATATCTAACTCCTTCTAGAATCTATTTAATGAATTGGCCTCAACTGCCTTCTGTGGTAGAGAATTCCACAGGTTCATCACTCTCTCTGGGTGAAGAAATTTCTCCTCATCTCTGTCCTAAATGGCTAACCTCTTATCCTTAGACTATGACCCCTGGGGGAGGGGTGGTTAAGGAAAAAGTTAAGTATTGATGTAATTTTATTTAAGAAGTTAATTAACTTATGTGAATAAGCATAGTCACTTGTCAGAAAGGTCAGACTTAAGCAGAAAATCAGTGAAAGGTTGATATAAAAAAAAACTATATTCATTGAAATTTACATAATGCCACAATCTGAGCTATATAAATCATTAGTACCTACCACAGGTACTTAGTGCAATCTTAGTAAAAGACAAGCTATATTCAGAGTACGATTTGGGCTGCTTCTCTGACCGTGTTATACTTCGAATAAGTGACACGCTCTGAGCTTTTGTTTAATTAATGCTGCCAATGTAGTACTGTAGTTGCCACAGTACTGCTAGAAAGGGACGAGTATTTATTTTCAGATTCAAATCTAGGCTTCTGAATCTGAATCCGAATCCAAAGCAGGAGGCACTGCCATGAATAATGGATCCCTATACTTTTGTTAGTCAGGACGCTAGTGTGAACACTTACCATGCTTCGCTTTTACCATTTTCAACCTTCGTGGTATCATGCACCATGGGCCTTGAACTTGGTTTCTCAATTTATAAAAGCTGCAGGGTGGATAGACCACACTAGAAAAATGCCAAAATTAAACACCTACACAAAATGTTTGTCACTTCCAGGGGGAAGATTTCCTCTGACATTGCAAAATCATTAAATGTATTCTTTACAATTCTGTTACACCTAGCACATAGTAGAAATGTTCCAAATTGTGTTGTGTGTATGTATACCGAGCAGACAGAAATATCAAAGTGGGCCTTGAACATTTTTTTCTCTATATTTTGTGCATGTCAATTCCATTTGACTCCCCTTTCCATAATGTTTTTAAATTGCTGTATAATCTGAGTCTCAAAGGATTCTGATGAAATTTAGTTTGCATATTTAGTAGAAGGCACAACATTTTTGAGTACAGCCAGCCTTGTTTTACTGCTTTTTTTTAATGTCCAGATTTTTACTGAGATTGTAAACTTCTATCTCTCTGAGCAGAGTAGATTATAATGACCTCAAACCCAAATCTCCGAGTCTTGCATAACTACATTCTGTTTCTAACCTCTTGCCTCACTTCCACTAATCTGTGAGAGACTAGATTTGGATACAGCTGGTTAACAGGGTGGACACAGCTGTTTGTGTAAAGCAATGGCAGATCCATCAGTACTTTCTACACTCTTGAATGTTCTTGCAACATAGAACAGAAGTCTGGTTTCGAGAACTAACTTGGCCAATTTTCACTAAAATATCATAAGATATAAAAAAGAACCATTTGATCCAGGTTTATCTCTGCTATGACACTCACCCCCAACCCAGGATGTTCCAGTGGGAGAGTGGTTTGACTTGGACGGCAGATTTCTACTTCTGACAGTTTTGTTCCCCTCCCTTCAGAATCAAACTTTTTCCTCCACTTGCTCATCTCTCTGGCAGCCTGGCCCGTAATGAAGAAACTATGTGAATGAGAGTGGCTATGTTTATATATTTGGTAGGGATGGGACTCTGACTTGTAATGCCCTGATTGGCAGTCTCCGTCTCCATCACAAGAACTTTTAGGCTGCCAGAAATATAAAAATGCTGAAGTTCTTAAAAATGGAAAACACTGCCTGACTTTTAACAATGTAATATATCAAACAAAATTAAAATGTATTTCATCTTGTAAGAAAATAAATACTTTCATGACAGGTCTGTGTAAAGGTTAAGAAAAAATATTTAACTAAGCTGTTACAGTTTTACACAAAAAGGAAAATGTACTCCCAGCTAGCAAACTTTATGCGTTGTAACTGATGAATGAATCAACTAGGAAGGCGATTATTTATCAAGTTCAGAAAATAGTTTCACAATGTTACAGTACATTGCCCCATCAAGTCTATGCTGCTGTTTTTCTCAAAACTGTAATTTAAAATTGCTATTGGTGCAGCTTTGAGTCGGTGGGTTGACATTTGGCCCATACCTCCCACACAACAGGTCAGCTAACAGCAAGGAAGAAACACTAATCCTCCTAATCAGCTGTGAACTCAATTAGAATACATTTAAGTAGCTCAACTAATAGTGGGAAGGCAAAGATTTAAAAGTTGTAACGTTGTTTTTGTTTTCCATTTGTTGTTTCATACTTATGGTCTCCTCTGTGTTTTGTTCTTTTTGAAGTGCTAACTGCCACAAAAGTTTAAAAACTTGTTGAAATTGAATTGAGAAACATCAGTCAGATTAAAACAAAGATTGTGTTCATTATTCAGTCACATTTACTGCGTTAGGCTTGCAAGGGAAGGACAAGATGTAAAAATTTAAACAGAGCACTGACCGAAGCAGTGGCAGATTTTGGGGGAATGCGGGGATGTGCCTCGTTTCTGCTCCTCAACCCAGCCCAACACCTGGTGGCAGCGCACATACTTGGAGCTGACCAGATCGTCACGTGCCAGCTATAAATTCATTCTGTCGAGTGTGTGTGAGCGTATTATTAATTTCATCCAGATCTTACAAATACTGGCATTAATGAAGAATGTATTTCCTGAGATATGTCTATCCTCTCCATAATAAGTGATCTACTCGTCACCTGTAAGATCATTTTGAGTGCATGAACTGCTAGTGGGAGTGAGGTTGGGATGTGGCTGACAGTGGGAGTTGGGGTAGATTGGGCTAGGAGTTGGATCAGATTACCACCTGGCCATGAATTGACAAGATATTTGTTGGGCCCTTTTAACTAAGCTTTGCGTACTCCACAATGGGATTACAGAAATTTTCAATAATTTAGAAGCTTGAGAAGTGTGAAATAGCATTATTACAGGTAGGTGCAGATTCACTGGTTCAGATTGCGCACACAATTAATTCAGAAGCAAAATTCATCACTCCTGCTACCTTGGTTTGCATTCCTTAAAGTCTACAAAATAACAGTAACTAGCTCTTTATTTATGAAAAGAACAAAAATATCTCTTAATATTTAAAACGGCATTATTTCACATGAATCCACTTCGCTTTACTCAGCCCTTGGCCTGGGTTCTGTTGCACTTAAGAACAGCACAGATACTCGGGTTACTTCTGAGCTGCTCGCGTAAGCTAAAGAGGTCACTATACTGATGTCTGGTTGCTGGGATGCATGTAGCAGACTTAAAGGCTAGAAGTCCACTCTGAGTTTAAATATATCTAACTTCAGCATCCAAATGAATACCGATTGGATTCACCTTGCTCGAGCTGTGTCACAATGTCGGTAGCAGAGAAGTTGTGGTCTGAACTATTCCACTCTCCCAGTTATCCGGAAGCGAGCAGTGCCTGTGCAAGAGAAAACAAGTAGAAATATATTATATTACAAAACTGCTATTGTAGAATTCAGCTTTACTCAAAACATGTACTTGGTGAAAATCTGAAGATTAAAAAAAAAAGTAGGTTGACTTCTTTTGTAAAATATAGTTTTCATTCAGTAGGAGGCTTATTTTTACTTTGACTACCAAGTGTTCACCCAAGAAACCAATGTGTATACTATGTTGCTGTTATAAGGATTTCCCATAAACGTGAACATAAGAAGCAGGAGCAGGCCATTCGGCCCCTCGAGCCTACTCCGCCATTTAATGAGATCATGGCTGATCCGATTTTGGCCTCAACTCCACTTTCCTGCCCATTCCCCATAACCCTTTAGTCCCCTGTTGCTCAAATATTATAACACTGATAGCAAATAGTACCACGTTAGTTTAGTATCAGTGTTATAATATCAAATGAAAACAATAAAGATACAAATAATTTTGAAGTGTTTTCATGTGTAGTCTTCTAGCTCCAATTGTAGGATATTAATTAAATAATCTGCATTTAATATAGTGCTTTTCATGTCTTCAGGATATCTCCAAACTCTTCAAAAGTGATGTGCAGTCACTGTTGTTATGTAGACACTAACCATAAATTTGAGAGCCTGAATCCCAGCTTTGATTTCTATTCGGATTTATCTGCTATCATTGGGAAGGTTTAGTCAGTTGTTCAGCTGAGCCACGAGATAGGGCCGCATATAGCAGTTGAGTGTTTCAGGGCATAGGAAAGGCTGACCGCTTGAGCACCAAAATCAAAGGCATGCCTTCTGTCAGTTGACCAGGGAATTGCATCAGTGACAGCGGTGAGAAAGCCCATGGGCCCACCATTGGGATAATTTCACCGACCTAGCTGAATATAGAAATACAGCAGCAAGAAGCAGTTAGCCTAATGGGAAGAAAGTTAACTTTATGGGGCCAGTTTTCTGAGTATGGGTTGCCAACAGGGAGCCCTGTTCGCTGGGACAGCTGGCTCCTTCTTTCAACAGTGCTCGAATCCCAGTGAGTGGTGTTCTGTACTCGGCATACACGTGCCTTAGTAAACGGGACTCCACAATCAAAGATTTAAACAATTCTTCAGTTGAATCCAGACCTCCAGTTCTACTGTGTGCATTGGCCTTGAACTGGATCGTTTTAGGGCCTGGGGTGTCCGTACACTTGGAGTATCAGCTGCACTCTAAGCTCCTTGTGCCTTGGTTCTGCTTTCTGTATTTGAAAGAATTGGCCCTTATGAATATACAACCGAAGGGATACACCAACTTTTTGTTGAGGAATAAAATACCAATGTCTAAATCCTGGCCCTAGCAACATCCCAGAACTGATGGGTTGTGGATGAAGACTTGGACACGTGTGTTTACTGAGGACCACAGGTGAAGGGAAGCCCTTGAGCTGCATTATGGGTACCACCAGGGAGCAATGATGCTGACTCGGGGCCGAGTGATAAATTTTGTGCTATTACTAAATGTACTTTTGTGCAGTTATTGGCACAAGCAGAATTTATAGTGGGACAGGTTTACAAATGAGAGGTTTGATCTGCCAATGCATGTATGAACTAACCTCCTGGGAGCCCACCTCCTGTTCATCAATGACACGAGGATGACCGAGGTTGTTCCCAAGTGCATGGTCCAAAAAATGCTACATTTCTGACTGATGGAGGAAGCATGGCAACAGGATGTAACCAAGTGTGATATTAAAAAGGTGGGGAAAATATAAATACAAAATTAGTTTTGTTTTTTGACACCCTTTTAAACATGGGTGATTGGAAAAATAATAGACTCCAAACAGTATTGGATATATTTTTACTGGTTCAATCTGGCATTGCAGTCCATTGATGTCAAAAAGGGAACAATCTAAAACTTCCCTATTATATACCCTAAAACTTCCCTTTTATGTGTATGGCATTAAGCAATGTTGAACAATACTGTGAGGAAACAAATTTCACTTATTATTTTACACAGCAGGAATAAGTTTCTTATCAAAAAAACAAATCAGTTTTGAAAATAAAATACAAAAGCAGGAACAGAAACTGCATTTGTCTGTTCAAAGTCCTCCTGCTGAGTTACCAGAACAAGAAGCTGACATCAGTAGTTTCTCCTTTTGTGTTATCTATCTCGCTGTTACCCTCTGATTATTGTCACTTCTTTCAGTGGACCTAATTCTTCTATCCACATTTGTTTTAGTTTCGTAATGTAACTTCTTATCCCTTATTTTTGTCTGCAATATTTTATGCACATAGTGAACACTTTATCATATATCTTTCTCGCAGCAATCAGATGTAAATATTCACAGCTTCCTCTGAACCAGTGCAATTAAAATGTCTACTGAATCGCACAACCGTGTAAAAAGTATTTGCTTTTATCATGATCTTACTTCCAAATGATTCATCTTCTGTGCTTCTGTGAAGAAAACCATATCATGGAGTAAAATGCTACTGATGATTCTATCGGCATGATATCATGAGGCATTAATCTAAACATTACTGATTTTAAACTGGACTTTCTCTAATGCCTTTTCTCGATTTATTTCACTTTTTGTGAAATGTTTGGATATTGGAAACAACTTGGGATGTTTTTACATTAGGGGTGGCATATAATTTTGCTCACTGTAACCTGCTGGTGGTGACATTTCCTTCAGTATATGGGCAGACACGTGGCAGGTGGCAGATGAAATTTAATGCAGAAAAGTGTGAAGTGGTGCATTTTGGTAGGAAAAATGAGGAGAGGCAATATAAAGGGTACAATTCTAAAGGGGGTGCAGGAATAGAGACCTGGGGGTATATGTGCACAAATCGTTAAAAGTGGCAGGACAGGTTGAGAAAGTGGTTAAAAAAGCATACGGGATCCTGGGCTTTATAAATAGAGGCATAGAGTACAAAAGCAAGGAAATTATGATGAAC
Source organism: Somniosus microcephalus (assembly GCF_052327205.1). Taxonomy (NCBI): domain Eukaryota; kingdom Metazoa; phylum Chordata; class Chondrichthyes; order Squaliformes; family Somniosidae; genus Somniosus; species Somniosus microcephalus. The sequence goes on from NC_141000.1 coordinate 87,749,475, forward strand.
CTTTATAAAACACTGGTTCGGCCGCAACTGGAGTGTTGTGTCCAATTCTGGGCACTGCACTTTAGGAAGGATGTGAAGGCCTTAGAGAGGGTGCAGAAAAGATTTATAAGAATTGTTCTAGCGATGAGGGACTTCAGTTACGTGGATAGACTGGAGAAGCTGGGGTTGTTCTCCTTGGAGCAGTGAAGGTTGAAAGGAGGTTTGATAGAGGTGTTCAAAATAATGAGTGGTCTAGACAGAGTAGATAATGAGAAACTGTTCCCATTGGTGGAAGGGTCGAGAGCCAGAGGACACAGATTTAAGGTGATTGGCAGAAGAACCAAAGGTGACATGAGGAAAAACCTTTTTACGCAAGGAGTGGTTAGGATCTGGAATGCACTGCCTGGAAGGGTGGTGGAGGCAGATTAAATCATGGCCTCAAAAGGGAATTGGATAAGTAGCTGAAGGAAAAAAATTTGCAGGGCTACAGGGAAACGGCGGGGGAGTGGGACTAGCTGAAGTGCTCTTGCGGAGAGCTGGCACAGGCTCGATAGGCCGAATAGCCGCCTCCTGTGCTGTAACCATTCTGATTCTAATTCTGGGAACCACACTTTAGGAAGGATGTCAAGGTCTTGGAGAGGATGCAGAAGAGATTTACCAGAATGGTACCGGGGTGAGGGAACTTCAGTTATGTGGAGAGACTGGAGAAGCTAGGGTTGTTCTCCTTAGAGCAGAGAAGGTTAAGACGAAATTTGATCGAGGTGTTCAAAATCATGAATGATTTTGAGAGTCAACAACAACTTGCATTTACATAGTGCTTTTAATGTAGTAAAACATCCCAAGTTGCTTCACCGGAGCGTTATCAAACAAAATTCAAAACCGAGCCATATATGGGGATATTCTAGTAGAGAGAGGTTTTAAGGAGCATCTTAAAGGAGGAAAGGGAGGTGGAGAGGTATAAGAAGGAAAATCCAGAGATTAGGGACTCAGCAGCTGAAGGCACGGCTACCAGTAGTGAACAATTAAAATTGGGGATGCGCAAGAGACCAGAATTGGAGGAATGCAGATATCTCCGGAGGGTTGCAGGGAGATGGGGAGGGGCAAGGCCATGAAGGGGTTTGAAAACAAGTTGAGAAGGCTGTTAAAGCATGGGGATCCTTGGCTTTATTAATAGAGGAATAGAGTACAAAAGCAAGGATGTTATTAGTTATTAGAATTTTAAAATCAAGGCGTTGCTTAACCGGGAGCCAATGTAGGTCAGTGAGTACAGGGGTAATGGGTGAATGGGACTTGGTGCGAGTAAATAAGGAGAAACTGTTTCCAGTGGCAGAAGGGTCGGTAACCAGAGGACACAGATTTAAGGTGATTGGCAAAAGAACCAGCGGTGACTTGAGGAAGCATTTTTTTTTTTTTTTTTTTTTTTTTTACAGTGAGTCGTCGTGATCTGGAATGCACAACCTGAAAGGGTAGTGGAAGCAGATTCAAGTAACGTTCAAAAGAGAATTGGTTAATACTTGTAGAGGAAACATTTACAGGGGAAAGAGCAGGGGAGTGGGATTAATTGGATAGCTCTACCAAAAAAGGTGGCACAGGCATGATGGGCCAAATGGCCTCCTTCTTCTGTGCTGTATCATTCTATGATTCTATGATGGTAAAGCTGCATTCAGTGCAAGTTAAAATGTTACTTATTCCTATGTGCCAATCCATTTTTGCAATGTGCTCTCTGCAAAAATCAAACACTCTGAGCAAATCTGAATGGCCATGACTCTTAAAGGCTGACTCTTATAGAATCATAGACTGATACAGCATACTCGGGAGTCATACCCTTTCCCCATAGCCCTGTAAATTTTTCCCGTTCAAGTATTCATCCAAATCCCTTTTTGAAAGTTACTATTGAATCTGTTTCCACCATCCTTTCAGGCAGTGCCTTCCAGATCATCATAACACGTTGGCCTAGAAATTCAGTTTGGGCCCGCCAGCTCGCTTGCGCCCAGAAGTTACCACTGCGCGCGGAGCCACTTGCGCCCGCCGGAAATTCAGTTTCAGTGCCCCACGTCGAAGCCAGCCGCTATTCAAGGGTTTCGGCGCCCCCGCTTGGGGCGCTGAAACTGAATATCGGCGCGCTAGGTGCCGCAGCGCCACCCGCTGCGGAGTGGCAGGCTGCGGTACTGCAGGCCTTCCTCCCTCTCTTTAAGGGGGAGGTGCCTGCAACAGCGAGATCGCCGCTCGCTAGTGCCGGCAAATGAGCCCGGCACCACGGAGAAGTGTCGGGCTCCCAGAAAACAGCCGGCAATGCCGGGGGGGGGAAGGAGGTGCGGGCAGGCGGCCGCCGAAAAAGCGGCCGGCCGCACATCCGCCTTAACTCGCCCCACTAACGCTACAGTACGGCCCCGTTTTCTGATCGCTGTTTGCGGCCGCTGCGGAAGAGGCGGCCGCAACTCAATATGGCGGTTGGGCCGGTAGCGGGGCACTGCGCACACCAATGACGTCATCGGTGCAGCGCTACTGGCTAACGCCGCCATTACCGCAGCGCTGAATATCGGTGAAAGCTCGGCAAGTGGCGCAAAAGCCCTCTCTTTGGGCGAAAACTGGGCGCAAAGCCTACTGAATTTCTAGAACGTTGTGTTTATAAAAAAAAAAATTTTTTAATTAAAAAAATTCTCATCTCGCCTCTGGTTCTTTTGCCAATTACCTTAAATCTGTGTCCTCTGTTTAATGAGAGTTCTGCCACTGGAAACAGTTTCTCCTTATTTACTCTATCAAAACCCTTCATGATTTTGAACACCTCTATCAAATCACCCCTTAACCTTCTCTGCTCTAAGGAGAACAACCCCAGCTTCTCTAGTCTCTCCACGTAACTGAAGTCCCTGGTACCATTCTAGTAAATCTCCCCTGCACCCTCTCTAAGGCCGTGACATCCTTCCTAAAGTGTGATGCCCAGAATTGGACACAATATTCTAGCTTAACCAGTAATTTATAAAGTTTTAGCATAACTTAATTTTGCTTTTGAACTCTATGCCTCCATTAATAAAGTTAAGGATCTCTTATGCTTTTTTAACAGCCTTCTCAACTTGTCCTGCCACCTTCAAAGATTTGTGTATATACACCCCCAGGTGTCTCTGTTCCTGCAACCCCTTTAAAATTGTACCATTTAGTTCATGTTGCCTCTCCTCATGAAGAATCACTTGACACTTCTCTGCGTTAAATTTCATCTGATATGTGTCTGTCTATGTCCTCCTGAAGTCTGTTACTATCCTCCTCACTGCAAACACATACCCTCCATATGCTGTGAGTGTCTTTATTCTGGGGTGTACCACAAAGAAGGCGGTGGATACTGATTTAACGATTCACCCAGGCACAGCCCCAGGAATTTGTTTATTTTCAGTCGCCCTGCCTGATGAACTATGCAATATTCATTTCCTCTGTCGACTGCTGACCACGTGTTTTTTTTTAATGAACATAGTATAAAATCTTGTCAAATATTTCAATTACTTCTGATGTCCAAATTGTCTTTTTGACAAAAGGAAACAGAGATTTCTTTAGGTGGAATTAATTGCAATATCTGAGTTGCTGCAAAAGATAATTTGTTCACTCATTCAGCTCTGGAATTCTAGTCCAGTAATCTAAACGTTCAACAGAAATCCATTGGCATGAGATAGGAGTATTTACTTAGTAATGCTGCCAAATAGAATAGCTGAAACAGTGTGTTAAGATCCTGTGAAGCAGTGTTGATGCCAGAACATCTTTATCAGAATAAACTGGCCCACTCTTGTGGTGGGAAGGGAATGGTGAGATACAGGGAAATGAAATCAATGGGAGTAATTCTCCAAAATTGGGTGGGATCGTGACTGAGTATGTCAGAATATTTGGCTGGTGAGGCCCATCACTGTCCAATCGAGATTTCCCTCTTCCCCGTCCCTACCAAAACTGCCGCTGGCCATGCCATCCCTGCCCACTGCATGCAAATAGTTGTGGAGATGGAGTCCAGGACCCTGTCGGATTTTCTTTCTTTGTGCAGTAAAGGCCAAGAGTTTGCAATTGGTGTGGCTTTCTCTCCCTCCAGTCGGCCCCAGAGACTTACTGCTGAATGCCTTGGTTTTGGCTGAGGCATTCAGTGGGAACCTTCCGCCCAACCTTCAAGGTGCTTCTGCTCTTTTAAGGTCCCTTGTCACATCTTCTGATGTTGCCGTTGCCGCAACCTTCCCAGTGCAGACCTGCCAGAGTTTTCTCGCTCGCACTGATGGTCTCTTTATTGTATGCATGTGCAATTAGCCCCCACCCAGGAAAATAGGTAGGAGCTGGGATGGATATGGAGGGTGGACAGAAGTCTTGACCCATGGAACTCCGCCTCAGAGGAGAAATCCACCCCTTCCCCACTGTGTCCTGTCAATCTGATTAGAGATATATGTGGGTGAGTGGTTATTCTTTTTTAGGGCCAGACTTCCATGGGGTCATGTTGTCCAGCCCTTCATGTCTATCCCAGAACTGGGTTGGGGCTCATTGCGCAATCCCTGTTGAAATGGTGGTAGACCTCAAGAAGAAGACGATGACTTGCATTTATATAGCGCCTTTCACGACCACCGAACGTCTCAAAGTGCTTTACAGTCAATGAAGTACTTTTGAAGTGGAGTCACTGCCTGAATTTTTATTGACATTCTCTGCTATGATCCCACGTGATTTTGGGTGGGATCATGGAACAGAATTCCCTCTATAGTTTCACTGATATGGGACAAAGGCCATTAGAGGTTTCAGAAGTGTTTGTATCTGATTGAGCTAATAAGGACTGGACTTTGAGACAACAGATGGATAGCTTTTATGGACTCCTATCCCAGTTGTTCTAGCACTATATTTAACCACAAGGATAGATGAAATCTAATTATAAAGTTACTCCCAGGCAGGAAACACTGACACACTCTTAAAATGTCAAACTAGCTTTTAGCATTCAGAGTGAGCATTTTCCTGCCTGTCAAATGAAGAGGCTCAAAGATTACCCTAAATACAGTACATCTTTAGTGCTTTTAGAAAGTGCAGTAATTAGAATATTGTTCTGCTTCTACATGACGTAGAATCAAAACAGAAATAGGTAAATAAATAGAAGTAAAGTTTATACATGTATTGTCTTGCATACAACACTACTTTTGTAAGTGGTGGGTCTTAAGTGCATTCAAAATTCATATTTAACATCATGATCCAAATATTTCCTTGGACACAAAGATATAAATACCATTTATACTGGAACAAATAATACTTGTGCCCAAACAAGTACAAAAAACAGGGATAACTAGATGTGCTGTTTTGTTTGGAAACAGAAGGCATGTGTCAGCTGAAGCTGCAGTAGACTTGGGTGTACCTGCGTGATATTCTCCAAACAAAATGGGATGTAATCTGTGGTATAGTGGCAATTGTAAAAATGGGTATATTGTACATCAATGGCAAGATTTACTCTCGTGGGGAGTCCTCCTCCCAAAATGTTTTTACTATTTATTTGGTGCGTTTGCAGGTAGACGTGTTATGTCCGGGAATGAAAATCTGCAGCTCTTTCAATGCACTCTTGCTGTAACTTTGGCGGGAGTGCACCGGAAGGGCCACAAATTAGGCCAGGACCGATTTTTATATATTGGCCCAGTAATTGGTTTGTGCTGACTTATGTTATGTCCCGACGGTGGGACTTCTACCTGCTGATCATCTCCAGTGCTGACCCTGCAATAAATTGTGGGGCTAACTCATTTGCATATCCTTTGGCATTTCGGTAGCACAACTGCCATGTAACATGAGAGCACTGCACTGGTGGGGTTTGAAAAGCAGAGAATGGCTGAAGATTGAAGTAATAGGCTAGGGGAGCAGCAGGTAAGTGGGAAAGTGTTTGGCACTGGGAGCTGACAGTCGGGTAACTGTAAGGACTGCAGGTCAATGACCAGACAAAGGCAGGCAAGGTAACACACTGGTTGCTGTCTTTTCTTGCTCCAGCACCATGGGCACTAATATACTGTTCATCCTATAAAAGTTAATAGCCGCGCAAGTAACCTTTCACACTGTACTGTGGTTAAAACGGTCAGTAACTCTAGATAATATGTTGCCAACTCTCCTAATAGTAATTACTTGCATGAAGAACCTCTTCCTCTGTGTTAACAGGTTGAAACCAGCTGTGCTATTACATCAGCTGTCTGTCTGACACCACCTGGGGGACATCCCTCAAAGGCTAGCCCTTGCCTAACTCCTTGTATGACACGCCGATATTCAATTCTATTGAAGTCAATACAGCTGAATATCGGGGCATATATCGGGTGACTGATGAAATACCACCTGTTTTATATCGTTGCCCATATCCAATCTCACCCCTTGTATTTTCATTTTATTGTACTTTACCTGCCTTCACCCAACAGACAAACCACTTGTAAGGTTAACAGTTGAACCTTTAGAGGATGAAAGAAATGTTACAGTTTGAGAGCCTATTTTTGTTAGATTTTTTTCAAAATGGCATTCTTTTGTATTCATAGTGCATTCATAAAATACAGCACAGCAATCCAACACTAAGTTCTGAAAGGGTTAAGCAGTCTTGCCTTAGTGCTGATGATGGCTTTTCTGGCAATGTCTCATCGTAGAGGCTGGGCTTCCTGTCATTGTTTTCCATTTGAACTTCAAAGATTATTGAGAGAGGCAATGCAGATGGCTATGTTTAAAACTAAGTCTAATAGGGGTCATTTAAAAATATCACTGGTGCTACTGCACATGAATTGCAAAGATGATCCAGCCATGTAAGCACTTACTGCTTGAGCACCTTTATCAGCAGGTCATGTGAACCTAAAGCTCCCAGCAGTGCACTGACAGCTGGATATTATATTTAAACCAGAATTATTCTATATATACCCCATACATGGAAAGAAAAATATACTCAAAAGACAAAGGTGTGGACAGGATGCATGAGGTGGGGGTGTAACTAGTTGGGTGTTGGCTGCTAAAGCAAAAACATTGTAAGCAAACCGACTGAAATGAAAACCAACAACTACCATTTCCTCTGCCCATCCAGTTACAGTTTAACATTGAGCGATCCCTTGTGCTATAAAACTATGGCAAGATGTCAATTGAACAGTGTTACACTGCTGAGGATTCTGGGTGATGATGACCATAATTATACTGTGAACTTCTCAGAATTTTTTTTGATCAATGTTTTGTTATGAGTATCATTAATATCACTAATGGGAAATAATACACTTTTCCATTGTGGGGACCTAACCCCAGCCTCGAGCACTCCCTGGCCCACAGGTCGAGCAGTAATTCTATGTCGTGCCCCATCAACATGCCTTAATCCTAGGCTCAGAAGTAATATACAGACATATATGTCTCCATTTCTGCAAACCAGCTGTCCTTTATACCATCTCTGCATGTAATTTAAAGTCTCAAAATTCTGAGAAACTTTGAACTGGGACCCACACTCACTAGGAACTAGGTTGATACTACAACCAGCATAGAAAAGAGACTTGCTGTATCAGCTTGAACTGGATTTGAACCTACATCCCAAGGGTGAAGGAACATAGTGCTAACTCACTGCATCAGTTTGGGATCCAGTCCTCATTAAAATTAGGTTTTTAAATATTTGACTAAAGTGTCTTCATTACAGTTGGCATAGTTTCCACATGGGGATCTTGTATGGATGGCCTCTCAAAAGAAATGTACAGTAAAACCTGATCGCAATGCTGATGACCTGTGCACCAGATCTAGGACCCTCCCAGCCAAGCTTACTCTGGTTACAGCACAGCTAAACTAATGTGGAAATTGCCCTGGCACTTCCTATCCACAAAGAACGAAGACACATCTAACTTGGCCAATTACTTCCTAATCAGCCTTCCTACTCCCCGGTTATTGGCAAAGTGACGGAAAGAGCGATTAATAGCGATATCGAGCAGCAGGTACTCACCAATAACTTTCTCACTGATGCTGAACTTGGATTCTACAAGATCCCCACAGCTGCAGGCTTTGCCATTGCCTTGATCCAGCCATGGCATAAGAGCTGAATGCCAGTTGAGAGGTGAAAATAAATGCCATTGCCATCAAGATAGCAATCAACCAAATATGGCACCAAGGAGCCCTTGCAAAATAGTGGCTTTCTCTAACACCCACAAAGATGGTTGTAGTTGTCAGAGACCAGTGATCGCAGCCCCAGGACATCACTGCAGGAGTTCCTCGGGGAGGTGTCCTTGGCCTATCGTCTTTTGCTGCTTCATCAATGACCAACCTCCTATCATAAGGTCGAGTAGGGCTGATTACTGATGATTCCATTGTGTTCAGCTCCATTCACAATTCCTCCGATTTTTAAAGAAATAGCCCATACCAGCGTACAGCAGAACTTAGACAATATCCAGGCTTGGAGTGGCATTCATTTATGCCACACAAGTGCTAGGCAGTGACCATCTCCAACAAGAAAAAGCCCAACCACCTTCCTCTGGCACCACCATCAACCAAGGCATCAACCAAGCCTGCAATCATCAGTATCTTGGGGGTCACCAGTGACCAGAAGCTTAACTTCACCAGTTATATCAATACCATGGAGACAAGTGCTGGGAAGAGGGTTGTTACTCTGCAATGAGTTTTTCACCTCCTATTCCCTCAAAGCCTCTCCATTTATCTACAAGGCTGAAGTTCAGAGTGTGATGGAATATTCACCACCCAGCTGGATGGATGCATCTGTAACAACACACAAGGAGCTTGACTCCATCCAAAACAAAGGGTCTGCTTGACTGGCAGCCCTGCCACTGGTTTACTGCAGCACCAATGCACCAAGTTTCATTCAACAGCACCTCTTATCTTTACCACTGAGCAGGACAAGAGCAGCAATATTCTGGGGATACCATCACTTCCAAGTCAATACCATCTTGACTTGGACATATACTGCAGTTCCTTCATTGTTGCTGAGGCAGAATCCCTACCAAATACTAACATGGGAGTGTCAGCACCACAAGGATTGCAGTGATTCGAGAAGAAGGCCCACCATCACCTTTTCAGGGCAGCTCGGGATAAACAATAAATGGAGCCTAGCCAGCACTGCCCACATCCTGAGAACATATTTTTTTTAAAACACATGTGCTTCCGGATGAATAGTTAAATCTGCAATTGGGGGAAAAAACAGCTGTGGGATTTCTTTGAAGAAATGATGGATTACTAATAATGAGAATCAAGACTTCTATTTTTCTGTATGTAGTCAGTGATTTAGTAATGCTGTACAGAACATAGGAAGGAAAAACAAGAGAATACTATTCAGCCAACCTAACTAGCCCTATCATTTAGATTCCCATTTAAAATCTACACAGACCATTCTCATCTCTAGCCTACCTTAACATTAAGGCCATATCTCTTCTACCTAAGATCCATATCTGGTTTTTTTTTGTGTGTTTGCTGTTAAATTATAAAAAGCTCTGAAAGTTGATTTATGCCACAGCTTTGGTTACATTTTTTCATAAAAGTAATGCACCACAGATGTGAGCTTTGATCCACAAAATCATTAAAAAAGGAACAAATGTCTAAACCGAAAGCAGGCTGCCAGCTGTGGTGTGTGATTTCTTTACCATTTGTGACCTTGACCAGCATAACTGACTTCCAACATGTATGCGGGAGAAGGGATACAGGGACAGGCTGAGGAGTGGCAGGAGACTCTTGTGGATTATAACTACCAGCATAGACCAGTTGGACTGAATGGCCTGTTTCTGTGCTGTAGTTTCTATGTAATTATGTGGTCTGGTTCCCTTGTGTAAAATTAATGTATCACAGCTGGTGTCCATGTTTCTCCTATGAATTTGCTGCAATTACTGGTAACCATTTAGTGTGGCACATTTACAGCTTTAAAACTTACAGCAACTACTTTACTTACCTCAAAGAGAACTGTATATAAATATCTGAAACAAAACGGAAAATGCTGAAAACACTTAGCTGGTTATTCAGACCTGTGGCGAGAACAGACCAGTGAACATTTCAAGTATAACTTCATCAAAATACTGTCTGCTGGAAATCTGAAATAAAAGCAGAAAATGCTGGAAACACTCAGCAGGTCTATGGAGAGAGGAAGGTAGGATTAATGTTTCTGGTTGAAGAACTTGCATCTTTCCAATGCCATTGTTCTAAGATTTCACAGATTTAAAAAAAAAACTTTTAAAACATTCATGGGGAACTAAACCTTGTTTCTGGGGCTGGCCTTGTTGACCTCGCTGCAAAGCGAGTATCTCCGATATATCTAGTGTCATGGGTGCCTGTCAATGGAAGGGAAACAAGGGACTTCCCATATCTCTCTCTCTCTCTCTCTCTCTCTCTCTCTCTCGAGGGGTCTGTGATGGTGCTGGAAAGTGGGCTCATATTGGCACTTATGCCAAGATACACCACCAAACTCTTCTGTGTGGGAAACCCTCTGTAAAATATTGACATAAACTAAGGACCTCATCCTAATTTACAATAAACAGTGTCGGCTACCCAAAGAATAGGAGCGCTGTCATTCACGTAATCAATACAGATTTGGTAGGCCATTCAGTTAATTTTGGCTCATCCACCCAGAAAAATAAAATAGTTCCCTCCCCAAACACCATCCAATAAGTTCTTGAACGAATGTAAGAATGACTGACTGACTAGCTTCTTATCATCTGCAAGTGGCTCTTCTATGGCTGAAGTTCTTTGAATGCTTTGTTTAGCTGCCCTCTGGCATGCATTCAGTCCCAATGTGAACTGCATATAGTGGCGCCACTATTCCCAGCCAGAATGGAGATGATTGGGTTATTTCTCCTGTCAATCACACCTGGAGACCGCACTGCTGTAAGTGACTAGGATTGATTTTACACACGGAATTTTATTATGTAACTATCCTCCACTCACTGCATTTAGCTGGAGAAATTGCTGCAGTTCTGTTTGTTGCAGGCTCTCTTTAAATAGACTTTGTTTGCTTTGCTGTTTGCTGAGTAAATAAACTTTGTTGTAAAATACATTGTTTGGCTGTAAGTCCCACCCTGCCTCCAGCTCATTGGCTGACACAGTGGTGGTCTTCTCTTCTTGGGCAGACCCTCGGAACCGAGGATGACTTGCTTCCACATTAAAAATGAGTTCTCTGGTGACGAGTCCAATGCGGGACCTACAGTCTCTGTCAAAGGTGGGGCAGACGGTGGTTGAAGGGGTGGGTGGGTGCTTGGGTTGACGTGCGCTCCTTCCGCTGTTTGCACTTGGCTTGCACTTGCTCCTGGCGAAGAGACTCGAGGTGTTCGGCGCCTTCCCGGATGCTTCTCCTCCACTTTGTGCGGTCTTGGGCCAGGGATTCCCAGGTGTTGGTGGGGATGTTACACTTTTTCAAGGAGGCTTTGAGGGTGTCCTTGAAGCATTTCCTCTGCCCACCTGGGGCTCTCTTGCCGTGTCGGAGCTCCGAGGAGAGCGCTTGTTTTGGGTGTCTCGTATCGGGCATGCGGACGATGTGACCCATCCATCAGAGCTGATTGAGCGTGGTCAAAGCTTTGATGCTGGGGATGTTGGCCTCAGCGAGAACACTGACGTTAGTGCACCTATCCTGCCAATGGATTTGCAGGATCTTGCGGAGGCAGCGTTGGTGGTACCTCTCCAATGCTTTGAGGTGTCTGCTGTACATGGTAAATAAACTTTGTTTGCTGTAAAGTACATTGTTTGGCTGTAAGTCCCACCCTGCCTCCAGCTCATTGGCTGACAGTGGTATCAATCGATACTCCGCCTATTGTGAGAAGTGGAGCCTTTTGAGTCTTTGTAAAGTTTTTGTTTCCATCTCTATTCCTGAGGTCTATTCCAAGTGTTGATTACTCTCAGCATCAGAACAGTAAAAGCCCATGGGATCCAAAGGAAAGTGGCAAGTTGGATCTAAAATTGGCTCAGTGGCAGGAAGCAAAGGGTAATGGTCGATGGATAATTTTGTGACTGGAAGGCTGTTTCCAGTGGGGTGCCGCAGGGCCCAGTACTAGGTACCTTGCTTTTTGTGGTATATGGTAATGATTTAGACGTCAATGTAGGGGGCATGATTAAGAAGATTGCAGATGATACAAAATTTGGCCATGTGGTTGATGGTGAGGAAGAAAGCTGTAGACTGCAGGAAGATATCAATGGGCTGGTCAAGTGGGCAGAGCAGTGGCAAATGGAATTCAATCCGGAGAAGTGTGAGGGTAATGCATTTGGGTAGGGCTAATAAGGCAAGGGAATACACATTAAATGGTAGGATACTGAGAAGTGCAGAGGGACCTTGGAGTGCAAGACCACAGATCCCTGAAGGTAGCAGGACAAGTAGATAAGGTGCTTAAGAAGGCATATGGGATACTTTCCTTTATTAGCCGAGGCATAGAATATAAGAGTAGGGAGGTTATGCTTGAAATGTATAAAACTAGTTAGGCCACAGCTAGAGTACTGTGTACAGTTCTGGTCACCACATTGCAGGAATGATGTGATTGCACTAGAGCGGGTAAAGGAGATTTACGAGGATGTTGCCAGGACTGGAGAATTTTGGCTGAGAAAAAATTGGATGGGCTGAGGTTGTTTTCTTTGGAACAGAGGAGGGGAGACTTGATTGAGGTGTGTAAAATTATGAGGGGCCTGGATCGAGTGGATAGGAAGGTCCTATTTCCCCTAGCAGAGAGGTCAATAACCAGAGGGCCTAGACTTAAAGTAATTGGTAGAAGGATTTGAGGGGATTGGAGGAGAATTTTTTTCACCCAGAGGGTGGTGGGGGTCTGGAACTCGCTGCCTGAAAGGGTGGTAGAGGCAGAAACGCTCATCACAAGTACTTGGATATGCACTTGAAGTGCCGTAACCTACAAGGCTACGGACCAAGAGCTGGAAAGTGGGATTAGGCTGGACAGCTCTTTTTCAGCCAGCAGGGACATGGCCGCCTTCTGTGCCATAAATTTCTATGATTGTATGATCAGTTCTAAATTTGTCCCTCACTGGTTTGAATCTATGCCCCTTGTCCTAGGTCTTCATTTACCTTGAAGTAATGCTACAGGTTTATATTCTCTATATTGTTAAATATTGTGTGTACTTCTATAAGGTTTTGCCTAAATCACCTTGTTTTATAACCAAAGAGGCTCGGTTTCTCTAATCTAACCTCCTATCTAAATCTATTGGTGCTGGGGATCAGCTTTCTGGTGCTTCTTTGAACTGCCTCCAGAGCTGAAATGTTTCCTGTGTCTTGGGAACCAATATTCTACAAATTGTTGCAAACATGCTTTATGATTATACAAAAGAAGCAATGTGCCAGAAAATCATCAAATTGATAAATTTGCTATGCATGTCGAGCACTCCTTATTTAGGCATCTCTCTTTTTTTGCTGCTCAGTCACCCCTGCAGCTTCACACTTCTACCACGAGATAGACCTTCATAAACTCCAGAAGCTGCATAGCTCTATACCTATACCTGAGGCATCACAACTACACTCTGAGGGGAAATTCGCTTGGTCCTCATTTTATCTGAATAAAGCCATGGGGGAAAAAAATGTACAATATAGAATTCACGAGGCACTGTGCTTGGGGCCAATTGCTTGGTTGTTCCAGCAGATACCTGCCATAACTCCAGCGGATTGGCTGCAAACTGCCGGGACCCAAAGTGCTGGGTTCCAAGCTCGCGTTGAAATTTCCAGTGGCTTTGTTTGTGTCAGAGGCTCCATCAGTCTCAAACAAGGTCACTAATAAAGGGGGTGGGTATTCACTACCTTCTTCTGCCTCAGAAACCTGCATCGGATTGGGGGGCAGTAAGCCCAGTCAAAGGGGACATGCCTGACGGGGAAAGAACGTGGCAGCTGTTTCCAAGAGCCAGCACAGGCACAATGGGCTGAATGGCCTCCTTCTGTGCTGTAAGAATCTATCTGTGAAGTGGATCCCACCAGAAGGAGGGGGGAGGGTCCATGCCAGGGGAGTAGCCTAGAGCCCCAAAGGTATATCCTTTTTTCAATTACTGACATTATTGTCCCCTGACAAAGTGGGCCAAAAGGGTGCAAAAATCGTCACTTCGGCGAGTGAGAACCGGGCAACCCTCCCAATCTCAGGAATGTAGTATCCTGCCCGTGTGGGCTGTTGGGCACCTAAGGTGTGCCTGCCGATCTCATGCTAATTGAGTGCCACCCCCTGATGCTGTGTAATCTGCCAGGGTGAGCACTGGTGGCGCGATGTCGGTGTGACTGCTGGGATGATCTCTCTGAGCAATTTTAGGGTCCGATTCTCTTCGTCTCATTAAAGTTTGGCTTTTATGGCTAGTGTCCTAGAAATCAAGATAAAATTTCATTTTCCTTCCATTTCCTCTTTCTCCCCCGCCCCCCCAAACCCCCAAAAAATTTCCCCAGCATAATCAGTGCACTTGTTGCTAGCACCCAGCTGAATGCAACTGGATTTCCTGGTTCAACTTTGTTAAATGGCTTTTGTGAGCACTGGGTGAGAAACAGCAGCCAAAAGGCTTCCAACCTTTCTAGGCTGCACCCTCCAAAAAAAAAAAACTTTCCTGGGAACCCAGGAGGACGCTGGCTGCCCCTTTTTTACAGATCGACTGTGCTGAATGGACAGTCATCAATCCCTCCCACCCAGTTTCCTTGCACTTTCTTGGGGCAGGTGGATTCCCCGTACAATGACGTAGGAGGCATTATGGCTTAACTCCTGCATCATTTACCAACAATTTAAATACTGATGCCCATGCTGGCGAGTCTCAGGAAATTCACATCAAGCACAAAGGGGACAGAGACCCAGTGTTATGATTCATTAAACACTTGTCTGCTGTTATTGACAATAATCATTTCCACCCTCGTATCTTTAAAATAGTTCAAACTGTCACTGTAAAGAGTTAATACAATCAAGTATTTCCAATATTGTACTGCCTCCTACCCTGACCAATAGTTGTTGGCAATAAGTGAATTTCCTCATTTTGTATTTCTGTTCTTTTCCATTTTAGGCGAGCTTAGGAGACACGATCCAAACCATGGAAGAAAAGCCCATGTCAGTTGCTGCATTAGCTTCAAAATTCAGTCACAAAACAAGCAACACCTTGGAAAAGGATGAGGTAAGTATTCAAATCATTTTACAAGAACAATATTTGCTGTGGCTTTACTTAATGGAACTATATACAACAACAGGCAGTATTAATAATGGTTCTATCATTAAAAACATAGGCCTTGAAATTACGCTGTACAAAACTTAGCATACAAATGTTTAATCGTATGAAATTCCTTGTTCCATTTTCAAATAAATGGGTTAACACCTCCCAGATTTCTTTCTCTCTCGCACACTCTAAGCATTCATACACTAATCTTCTCTTGGCATTATTTAGAGGTCATAGAATATTAAACTTTATACTTGCTTCTTAAATCTACTTGTTTTTAAAATAAAACAATGAAACCTGTCCCTTGTAGCTCCGCTGCAGTTCAGGCAGCTGCAACATTCAATACTCCATGTCTGATCTGTATTTTCTTGCCACTTCTCCCTCCTTTTACAAAATGCTCTCCATCTTGGATTTTCCCATCTTACTCTTCCCTTTCATGATTTGAATGTCAGATTCTCCCTGTATGTCAGTGTTCTGCTTTTGGTCCTGTTTCTCGCTGCCTCTGGTTACTTCTGCCTCTCCCTCTATTTATGGTCTCTCCCATTCATGCCCTACTGCTTTCAAGCCACCTCTTCATCTATCTTGATTTTTTTTCCTCTAATGATTTTATTGTTTTCATAAGTAATCATTTATACAAACATTTTTTTAAAAAGGAAAACAAATATAGTGTATTGGTCAATTTTACTGGGAATGATTTTTTTTCCTGTAATCTTTACAAATATTGGCCAGTAATTACTGTTTTCCCACTGAAAAACCAATGTGAAAGACCGAGCCCATAGCCCAGGATATCACTAAATTGAAAAGAGTGAAAATTAAGTTGAGGTAAATCAGGAAGTAATCATCAGGTGATGGTAAGCTTGATTTTTAAAAGCCTGAAGATTGTGGGAAGAAGACAAGGTTGAGGGAAGTAAGGAGTTCCACAGTTTTGAAATCCTGGGTTCACGCTCCACTCTAAGACCTGAGCACTTACCTAGGCTGACACTCAAGTACAGTACTGAGAGTGCTGAATTGTTAGAAGTGCTATCCTCTGGATGAGAGGTTAAGCTAAGGCCCCGTCTCCTGTTCAGATGGATGTTAAAGATCCCATGGCACTATTTGACAATTGTCTTAACTACTGTCTTAGTTAGTAATCTCCCGTCAACCAACACCTCTAGAAATAGATTAGCTGATTATTCATCTTGTTGCTCTTTGTGGGATCTTGCTGTGAACAAAATGGCTGCTGTATTTGCTTACATAATTGTGACTGTACCTCCATTTAAAAAAAAAAAAAAAAAAAAAAAAAAAAAATTGTTTTGGGGATGTGGACAACACTAGCAAAGCAGTGTTACCCATCCCTTGTTGCCCAGAGAGCATTAAGAGTCAATCAACCATGTAATGTGGCTGGAGTCACATGTAGGCCACTTTACATTAGTGAACTAGTTGGGTTTTTACAAAAATCTGGCAGTTTTTTAATGGTCATTTTCTGGTTGTAGCCCACAAATGACCAAATACGTCTATTCAATTCATGACTTGCAATAGCAGCATTTGACCTCTCAAAGGCTGGGTTGCTAGTCCAGTACCATAATCATTAAGCTACTGTACCCCTGAGTTGCTCACTATGAAGCAATTTGGAATATTCTGAAAGAATTGAAAGGTGCTGCTTAAATGCAAGTTTGTTCTTTTCTTTCCTTTAGAAACTACTCAAGGGACCAGTTCGTAAAAAGCCTCCTTGCTCTCTTCCTTTGTGTGGTATTAAGAATAACGCAAAAACAGAAACAGACCATAATGGAGACGAGGTAACTTATTCATGTTTAGATATCTGATAAAGTACCCACTTATCTTAAGGCTATTTATATAAAGTTAACCCATAGGTGACTTTAACCCTCAAACTTGAACCTATTGCATATGTCAAGGCTGCAATTCTGATTACCTGAGATCAGGCCATGTATATGAAATAAATGTCGTAGCTTAATGGGCTCATTGACCTTTTCTCATTACGTGCTTCTCAACATACTTGTTAATTTTTTTTATGTACACAGAAGCCATCAGTTAATGACTCCTCTCGACATCCAAAGTTGAAATTGAAAACTTCCTCTCCTCTCATTGAAAAACTCCAGGTGTGTTTCTGGGAATATTTACCACTTTCTGTGACTATGGCTTTTTATGTACAGAGTAATGGACATGTGGCACAGAGAGTTAAGCAGTAAAGATAATAAAGCAGAAAATGCTGAAAATAACAACAGGTCCATCAGCATCTGTAAAGAGAAAAGGCGGGTTAGCATTTCAAGGGTATACCCTTCGTTTAACGGCGGAGTGTTATGGGAGATGCCACCCACAATGGGTGAAGGTTTCCACTGGGCGATGACATTCAGAAAATCGGCTCTTCTGTTCCTGAAGATGATAAAGCAGTTTAAATAACATTAAAAATCACAAAAGTTGAGCTTGTACACTTCACATATTTTATCCGCAGCCTTAGAGTAAGCTATTGTTTTTTACTCTTTGTCTCAGCCATTTAAAAAAAGAAAGCCTTTCACGACCAATGGACGTCTCAAAGCGTTTTACAACCAATGAAGTACTTTTGAAGTGGAGTCACTGTTGTAATGTGGGAAACGCAGCAGCCAATTTGCGCACAGCAAGCTCCCACAAACAGCAATGTGATAATGACCAGATAATCATTTTTTTTGTTATGTGGTTGACTGATAAATATTGACCAGGACACCAGCGATAACTCCCCTGCTCCTCTTCAAAATAGTGCCATGGGATCTTTTACGTCCACTTGAAAGAGCAGACGGGGCCTCAGTTTAACATCTTGTCTGAACGACAGCACCGCACTCCCTCAGCACCGCACTGGAGTGTCAGCCTAGCTTTATGTGCTCAAGTCTCTGGAGTGGGACTTGAACCCACAACCTTCTGACTCAGAGGCGAGTGTGCTACCCACTGAGCCACAGCTGACCCATTTAGTGAATGTTTTATAATGTAATGAACACTTTCACTTGTAGAAGTTGTACTTCACAAGTATTCGGATTTCCTAAGGATGTATGTTATCGTCTCTCGGCCTGGTACTTGGTAAAGTGTGATGTCTAACCAGCAGACCAGAATTCTGCTGGCAGCTGCTCATCATGTTAAATGAAGTTTCCTAACATTGACAATTCAGTTCAAAAAAAGTTCCTACCCCATGCAGTGAGAAAGTTATAAACTTGGCTTTTACTTATTTTCTAAACAGTGAGAAGTTAGGAGGTGTGGAGGAGCAGAGAGATTTAGGAGTCCATGTACAGAAATCGCTAAAGGGCTAGTGGACAGGTACAAAAAATAATTAAGAAGGCTAATGGATATAACTTTTTTTTTTTCCTTTTTATTTATAGGCTACCTTGCTTCTCTCCCCAACTGTTCTCTCGCCTGGGGTTGGTCCAAAGAGTCCATTAAAACCTTCCTTCTCGCCTTTTGCTAGTCCTGCTTCTACTCCTGATAGCCCTGGAGCACGCTCCCAATCCAGCGAATCAGACGGAGGTCCAGTTACATTTGACCAGCCCACAGAGGCCGAGCCTTTGCACAGTTTACACAAGGTACAGTAGAGCAAGGTGCAGCATCAGTTTTGTGTCGTTATTGGAGTATGCAAATCTCTGTCAATTGAGAGAGGTTTTTTAGATTATTCATGGGAGCTGATGTTTAGTAAATAATTATTACGTGGTGTCTGGAGTCCACATTATTACCCACAGTGCATTCTGTAACCAGTGCAACTGCATAAGCCTGGTGAGGCCTTGTGTACAAGCTGTTGATCTCAAACCTGAAACTGAAAGAAAGCCTTGCCGCATTTATATAGCGCCTTTCACGACCACCGGATGTCCCAAAGTGCTTTACAGCCAATTAAGTACTAACGTACTGTGAACATGCAGGCAACTGGATAAAAATAGAAAGTGCCAGAAATACAGGGCAAGATTGTCAGCATCTGAAAAAGAAGAGATGTTCTTTTCTGATGGAGGTCATAGGGTAGATTTTCCTCACTATTGCACGTGGGGCAATCAGTGTTCCCAGGCACAGTGAAGAGGGAAAAAGGGACAGAGACCTGTTATGTCGGGTCTCCGTCACCACCTGTGCTGTCCTGGGATTGATTGGGCTGCCTTATTAGACCTGACTGGGCCTGGGCCTGAGACTAGGAGCTGTGAGGAGGAAAAGGATTTGGGTGACCACATGCCGGATCACTAAAAGCTAGTGCGCAAGTACAAAAAGTAATCAAAAAGGCTAATGGGATGTTGGCCTCAAGGGAGCTGGAGTGCAAAAATGAGGAAGTGATGCTTCAGTTGTACAGAATTTTGGTCAGGATTGATATAATCGAGTTGTTTAAAATGATAGAGATTCAGTAGGGTAGATGCAGAGAAGCTATTTCTTCTGGTAGGGGAATTTAGAACAAGGGGGCATAATTTAAAAATTAGAGCTGGGCCACTTGGGAGTGAAATCAGGAAGCACTTTTTCACACGAAAGGTAATAAGAACATAAGAAGTAGGAGCAGGAGTAGGCCATACGGCCCCTCTGGCCTGCTCCGCCATTCAATAGGATCATGGCTGATCCGAATCTAGACTCTCGTCGTCTTCCCTGCCCTCTCCCCGTAACCCCTAATTCCCTTATCTGCTAGGAAACTGTCTATCTCCGTTTTAAATTTATTTAATGTTGCAGCTTCCACAGCTCTCTGGGGTAGCAAATTCCATAGATTTACTACCCTCTGAGTGAAGAAGTTTCTCCTCATCTCAGTTTTGAAAGGGCAGCCCCTTATTCTAAGATTATGCCCCCTAGTTCTAGCCTCACCCATCAGTGGAAACATCCTCACCGCATCCACCCGGTCAAGCCCCCTCACAATCTTATGTTTCGATAAGATCGCCTCTCATTCTTCTGAACTCCAATGAGTAGAGGCCCAACCTACTCAACCTTTCCTCATACGTCAACCCCCTCATCTCTGGAATCAACCGAGTGAACCTTCTCTGAACCGCCTCGAGAGCAAGTATATCTTTTCTTAAATATGGAAACCAAAACTGCACACGGTATTCCAGGTGTGGCCTCACCAATACCCTGTATAACTGCAGCAAGACTTCCCTGTTTTTATACTCCATCCCCCTTGCAATAAAAGCCAAGATTCCATTGGCCTTCCTGATCACCTGCTGCACCTGCATACTAACTTTTTGTGTTTCATGCACCAGGACCCCCAGATCCCTTTGTACTGTAGCACTTTGCAGTTTCTCTCCATTTAGATAATAACTTGCTCTTTGATTTTTTCTGCCAAAGTGCATAACCTCACACTTTCCAATATTATATTCCATCTGCCAAATCTCTGCCCACTCACTTAGGCTGTCTGTCCTTTTGCAGGTTTTTTATGTCCTCCTCACTCACTGCTTTCCCTCCCATCTTTGTATCGTCGGCAAACTTGGATATGTTGCACTCGGTCCCTTCCTCCAAATCGTTAATATAGATTGTAAAGAGTTGGGGTCCCAGCACTGACCCCTGCGGAACACCACTAGTTACTGATTGCCAGCCTGAGAACGAACCATTTATCCCAACTCTTTGTTTTCTGTTAGATAGCCAATCTTCCACCTATGCCAGTATATTACCCCCAATCCTGTGATTTTTTTAAAAATCTTGATCAGTAATCTTTTGTGTGGAACCTTTTCAAATGCCTTTTGGAAGTCCAAATACACTACATCCACTGGTTCCCCTTTATCCACCCTGTATGTTACGTCCTCAAAGAATTTGAGCAAATTTGTCAAACATGACATCCCCTTCATAAAACCATGCTGACTCTGTCCTATTAAATTATGTTTATCCAAATGCTCTGTTACTGTTTCCTTAATAATGGACTCCAACATTTTGCCAACCACAGATGTTAGGCTAACTGGTCTATAGTTTCCAGCTTTTTGTCTACTTCCCTTCTTAAATAAGGGTGTTACATTAGCAGTTTTCCAATCTGCCGGGACCTTTCCTGAGTCCAGGTAGTTTTGGAAAATAATCACCAATGCATCCACAATCCCTACCGCCACTTCTCTCAAGACCCTAAGATGTAGGCCATCAGGTCCGGGGGATTTATCCGCCTTAAGTCCCATTTATTTTACCGAGTACCATCTCCTTAGTGATTTTAACCATGCTTAGCTCCTCCGCCCCCCCCCCCCCCCCCCCATTGCCCCCTGTTTGTCCAGTGTTGGGATATTTTTAGTGTCCTCTACTGTAAAGACTGATACAAAATATTTGTTCAGCGTCTTTGCCATCTCCATGTTCCCCACCACTAGTTTCCCGGTCTCATCCTCTAAGGGACCAACGTTCACTTTAGCCACCCTTTTTCTTTTTATATAGCTGTAGAAACTCTTGCTATCTGTTTTTATATTTTTTGCTAGTTTACTTTCATAATCTATCTTCCCTTTTCTTAATTAATCTTTTAGTTATTGTTTGCTGGCTTTTAAATGCTTCCCAATCTTCTATCCTCCCACTAGATTTGGCTACTTTATATGCCCTTGTTTTCAGTCGGATACTATCCTTTATTACTTTACTAAGCCACGGATGGCTGTCTTTTCTTTTACTCCCCTTTTTCCTCAGTGGAATATATTTATCTTGAAAGATGTGAAATATCTCCTTGAATGTAGACCACTGCTCTTGTACTGTCTTACACTTTAATCTGTTTTCCCAGTCCACTTTAGGCAATTCTACTCTCATACCTTCATAGTCTCCTTTATTTAAGCTCAGTACGCTGGTTTGAGATCCAACTCTCTCACCCTCAAACTGAATTTGGAATTCAACCATATTATGGTCACTCATTCGAAGGGGATCCTTTACTAGGACATTTTTTATTAATCCTCTCTCATTACACAGGACCAGATCTAAGATTGCCTGCCCCCTGGTTGGTTCAGTTACATACTGCTCAAGGAACCCGTCCCTAATGCACTCTATGAACTCTTCCTCAAGGCTGCCCTGCCCAATTTGATTAGTCCAGTCAATATGAAAGTTAAAATCCCCCATGATTATAGCTGTTCCCTTACAAGTCCCAACTATTTCCTGATTTATACTCCGACCAACAGAGTTGCAACTGTTAGGAGGCCTATAGACTATGCCCACTAGTGACTTTTTCCCCTTATTATTCCTTATCTCCACCCAAACTGTTTCACTATCCTGATCCTTTGACCCAATATCATTTCTGACTATTGCAGTGAGTCCATCCTTGATTAACATAGCAACCCCACCTCCCTTTCCTTCCTGCCTGTCCTTCCTAATTGTCAAATACCCTTGTATGTTTAGTTCCCAGTCATGATCATCTTGCAGCCATGTTTCCGTAATGGCCACCAGATCATACCCATGTGTAGTTATTTGTACCGTCAACTCGTCTATTTTGTTACGAATGCTGTGTGCATTCAGATAAAGAACTTTCAAATATGTTTTCTGACAATTTATTCCTGCTTTTACCCCTTTTACTACTTTACCTTTATCATTATACATTCTGTCCCTTCCTGACACGCACTGGTTTTTAATTCCCCCACTGCTACCTTGCTCTATTGCCTTCTCCGCTGTCATTTTTATTTTTCGCTCTCTTAAAACCTCCCCCACACTAATTAGTTTAAAGCCCTCTCTACAGCCCTAGTTATTCGATTCACCAGGATTCTAGTCCCAGCACTGGCCAAGTGAAGTCCGTCGCAACGGAACAGCTCTCTCCTGTCCCAGTACCGATGCCAGTGTCCCAAGAAGCAAAACCCATTTCTCCCACACCAGTCTTTGAGCCACGCATTTAAAACTCTAATTTTATTTACCTTAGCCAAATTTGCACATGGCTCAGGTAGTAATCCAGAGATTATTACCCTTGTGTTTCTGCTTTTTAATTTGGCCCCTAGCTGCTCAAACTCCCTCAGCAGAACCTCTTTCCTTGTCCTATCTATGTCGTTGGTACCAACATGGACCACGACAACTGGATCCTCCCCTTCCCACTCCAAGTTTCTCTCCAGCCCAGAGGAGATGTTCTTAACCATGGCACCGGGCAGGCAACACAGCCTTCGGGACTCTCGCTCTCGGCTGCAAAGAACCCTATCTATCCCCCTAACGATACTATCCCCTACCATTACAACATTTAATTTAACTCCCCCCCACTTGAATGGCCCCCCGCTCCACGGTGCTGTGGCCAAGTTGCTCATCCTCCCCGCAGTCCCCGTTCCCATCCTCACAGGGAGTAAGAGCCTCAAACCTGTTGGACAAGAGCAAGGGCTGCGGCTCCTCCAACACTACCTCCTGGATCCCCGTACCTGCCTCACTTCTAGTCACACCATCCTGTCCCTGGCCACGGACTACATCTGAATTAATTAATCTAATTGGCGTGACTACCTCCTGAAACAGAGTCCAGGTAACTCTCCCCCTCCCTGATGTGCCTCCGTGTTTGAAGCTCGGACTCCAGCTCTTCAACATGGAGCCGGAATTCCTCGAGCAGCCAGCACTTACGGCAAATGTGATCACCGTGAGCATCAATGGTGTCCACCAGCTCCCACATATTGCAGCAGCAACACATCACCTGCTCTCCCATTCTTTGTAATTAATTAAATTTATTAATATTTTTAAATACCCTCTGCCCCAATTCTAGATGATGAATATCACACCTTAGAAACTATAAACCACAGAGTTTAAGTTTAAAAAGAGAGAAATACTCACCAACCAATCACTTACCTGCTTTCTGGTGGCGTCACACTTCGATTATTTTTTACCTCTCTCCTTCCCTCTGAGTTCCGAGTTCAGAGACTGGTAAACCTACCTGGTCTCTGGAGCCTTTTATAGCCCCGCTGCTGACGCTGAAATTCCCGCTGATGCTCTGAGGCCTTACCTGGTCTCTAGAGACTTTTATAGTCTGGGACTCTCGCCCTCAAGGCTGTGGGTGCTGGGTCAATTGAAAGTTTCAGGATTGAGATTAATGCAGACCATCCCAGTGCTGAAGTACAGTGTTGATTTGGTGCACACCGCAAAATAATACATACGCGTGCACTAACATCAGCTGTTTACTCCAACCGTGAAATATAAATACATTTCGGATCCCAAATTTGTTTGGATGTGTTTTAGTTGTTTTGTTTGGTTTGACCTCTTAGAATCGAGCACGTGTATCACTGAAACGACGACCACCTAGCAGGCGATTTAGAAGATCAGTCACTGAAGATACAGGTGACTCTGGCTCTCCAGAAACAGAGAAACCTGCTAACTCTGCCAAGAAAGTAGAACCACAACAGAATGGAGCAGCAGAGGAAGAAAGTGATGATGTTTTTACTGATCAAGGAATTCAAACCAACATTTCAGACTCAAAGAACACATCCTCGCCTAAAGAAGACTCTCAATCCTCGCCTAAAGAAGACTCTCAATCCTCGCCTAAAGAAGACTCTCAATCCTCGCCTAAAGAAGACTCTCAATCCTCGCCTAAAGAAGACTCTCAATCCTCGCCTAAAGAAGACTCTCAATCCTCGCCTAAAGAAGACTCTCAATCCTCGCCTAAAGAAGACTCTCAATCCTCGCCTAAAGAAGACTCTCAATCCTCGCCTAAAGAAGACTCTCAATCCTCGCCTAAAGAAGACTCTCAATCCTCGCCTAAAGAAGACTCTCAATCCTCGCCTCAAGAAGACGACTCTCACTCCTCGCCTCAAGAAGACTCTCACTCCTCGCCTCAAGAAGATTCTTATCCCTCATCCAAAGAGTTTTCACCTGAAGAACCAGCCCATAAGGAGCTCAATGACCTCTCGTCTTCTCCAAGCCAAGAGTCTGAAAGGTGTTCTAATCTAATCCCATGTGAACACATCAAAGACAATAATATCACTGCAAAAAAAACTGAGGAATCTTCAAACCAGGACAGTGAGGCCTCTGACAGTATTGATCACAGCACAGCAGGAAGTGAGACTGCAGTTTCTGAGGCTTCTAACCAAGAACCAAAAATTGAAGCAGCAATAGATATTGAGCAGCTGATCTCCAAAGCAGAGGTAGGTGAAAGGGTTTTGTTTGAACAAATTAACTCGCATGAACTCCAACAGTAGCACTAATTGATTTCTTGCCTCTTTAGGAATCTTTGGTCACACGACCTTCCCAGCAGCAATACGAGGCTTTTCGTTCCAGCAGTCTTAGTACCATTCTACCGGGGGGATTCCTAAAGGGAAGTGGCAAACTCAAGCCTTCAGCAATAATCTGACTATTTGTCTTGCTGCAGTGTAGCTGACTTATTTTTATGGCTTTCATTTCAGTTTTTCAATTTTTTTTCTTTTTAACACAAAGATTCACCTTTTTCCACTCAGGACATTAAATTTTTCAGCAAATTTTTTGGATTTGCATTCCCATCATTTTGTGGGGGTGATTTTGGATTATTGCGTACCAGAAAACCTGGCGGGAGGCAATTAAAATCGCCCCCATGTTATGATCTGTATCGTGTCATATTTATTTAGTTTCTATTTATGAACCGAAGACAAGACGCTCATAATGTTTTGGTTCCTGCTCCTCCTCCGCCTCTACCAGCTGCTGCTGCAGCACACTCGTGATCTGTGATACACCACCTCAAACTGTCGGCCTAAATTCCCCTAGGCTGGATGTATCTGTACTGGTGTCTGTTACAGATGGAGTAAGTGACGCCAGGTGCCGTGAGGTACTGGGTTCATGGTCACCACTGGGACTTGTGACTACTTCTTCAGGAATTCCCATAGTAAGAAAGAACTTGCATTCATATATTACGTAATAATTTCCTCAGGGCATCTCAAAGCTCTGTACAACAATGAATTACTTTTGAAGTGCAGTTGTTATTATGTAGGCAAGTGCAGCAGCTAAATTGGTGCACAGCAAGGTCCATGAATAGCAAATTAATGAACATCTATTGTTGGTGTTGTTAGTTGGCTGAGAAATATTGGTCAGGACATTGGGAGAATTCCTTGCTTTTCATCGAATAGCGCCATGGGATCTTTTACATTCACCCGAGCAGGCAGGCAGCTCCTCAGTTTAACATCTCATCTGAAAGATGACATCTTTGACAATGCAGCACTCCTTCAATAATGCACAGAAGTGCCAGCCAAGATTATATGCTCAAGTTCATTGTGGGTCTTGAACCCAAAATCTTCTAACACAAAGACGAAAGTGAACCAAGTAGTTGAAACAGATAAAAATGAGTGATGGCTGAAATGTACCCCGAGAAAAAGAAAGACTTGCATTTATATAGCGCCTTTCACGACCACCAGACTTGTGTAGCTGAAGCGTGTCATGGTGCAATGTGTACATGTGAATGAATGAGCAAAGGGAGAAAGAATAACAAATAAAGTGCGGTACTAGCTCTGAGCTTTGGGGATACCATCAGCTTCACCATGGCCACTCGCTCTATGGTCTCGCACGCCACCATATCTAGCATAGCCTATTCATGTTGACTGAGGTGTCTAAAATGAGGAAGCCCCCTCGAGTTCTGGCCTGCTCCTTTCTGTTGTGTCATTTGTCTTGCCAGCAGAGAAGAAGCATTGAACTGCTGGAGGTTTGAAGAACACACCAATGACCTCGCCAGGTGATCATCTTGCACCCCAACTTATCAGGGAAGTTGTGTGTGTAGTAAGCTTAGTTAGTGGGTGTTGCCTTTCAAAATAGACATGCACTTCAAATTGGAATTGCTATTGCGAGTAATAGTGTGCAGTGCGGGTATGCATGTGAGGATTGGCCTGCAGCCTTGGTCAGGATGTAAATAGGTGAGAGGAAACTGCTAATTCCTTCATACTTTGTATATCTACTTGATATAATGCAATGGTGGCTAGCCTCGCTGGTGGACTTTTTCCTTGTCTGTTTTAGTAAGATGTGACCGCAGTGATGAGCATCCAAACAACCGGGGCATCTCTTCCACGAGAAGTATGCTGTGGGATGCTGCAAACTTTCTATCTGCACCTTCAAAGCTCAATCTAAAAATGAAGGTGCTCTGCCTCTTTGCCCAGCCATGGGCAATAACACAACAACAACCGAACAGTCCCTTTTTAAAAATCAGCTGTGAACTTTAGGAGCTGCATCCTGACACTCACTCGGTGTGCGTTCGTGTAAACAGGCCCAGTTCACTGAGCATTTAGAGCCAAGCTCAATGTTCGGTGAAGGTTGGTGCAGAATGGTATTGGCAAGCATTAAACCCATTGCTCCACCGTCTCACCGCTGTAGCGCCCATATTAGAAAGATTCACCCTTGTATAACATCGCAAATCCAAAAAGATATGGCGTGCACGATGTTTAATATGAAAAAGCACAGCAGAGTTCAAGTGTGTATTGTGATTTTTGGACAGTGTCAACTGTCTTTTTATCTATAGAGTGATTTGGTGCGCACTGTACATTTTAATGCAGCCTGTGTTTATTCTTTTCTAGGAAAAGTCTCCTGGAGGCACTGAAGACTAAAGATGTGCGTGACCAATCTAACTAAGCCAACATTCATTGGAGACTGCTAGGCTTTCAAAGCAACTCCATTTATTTTGCACCTATCTAGGTGGAAAAAAAACAGATTGTCCTTATTTCTACAGAACTTTCAGTTCTCTTATTTGCTAGGCTGTGTGAGTTTCTGTAACAATTCACCTGCACATTCATGCTTATTCTACCGGTTATGGGCTGGACTCATTCACGCACCATCACAGTTTGTTCTGTGTATCTCCTTAGTGACGTATGAACTGAGTATTTCTTTTTTGAATAATTGTTTAATTCAAACTGCATATATCACAAGGAGTGACTACAACTAGTGCTAATCAACAAAATAAAATTGAACTGCCAGTTCGTGAAAAAGTTTGGGTGCTCGACCTTAAGACTAGATGTGCATGTGCAGATAAATGGATATGAAACTTGTGCACACACACGTACATGCAATTAAAAGAAGAACTAATAATTCCATGAAACCAAAGATGTTGAGGGGGGGGGGTGAAAAATGAGAAGAACCCAAACCAACATGAAAAATCATTGGCACTAATTATTGCAAAATGCCAAAAAGCCACAAGTAGCCAGGTCCTGGATATTGTTCATGGCTTCATTTGAGGATGACTTTCGACAATCCAAAAATGAATGGAAGGTTACAGACATGTGTATATATTATAGTTGTCCTGTCTATTAACTAGACACATAGGCCTCGATTTTAACTCTGGGTGGGATTGCTGCGTATGGGGGCCGAGGCAAGCGACATGCTCACATGCCGAGGCCCGGTGAGATTTTAACTCCTGGACCTCATTTCCATATTCAAGATTGGACTCCTGCCCGAACATGGCACCAATCACTGCCTGGCCGGCAGTTGGGAGCGGGATTTAGGGCAACAGGAGCAGGAACGCTCTCCGGCAGTCAGGTAGGTCTTGGGAACCTTGCTGGGCCTTGACTTGGACCCCAGCAGGTTTGGCCACCACTGCTCCACTACTTGGGCCTCAGGTTAAAATGACAGATTGGGCCCTGACAACATCATCGCAGTCAGGGCAGGTTAGGAGTGGGTAAGTCCCCCACTCCATTTTAACACCTGCCCTGAAGCCAGGCAGGGGGAGCTAAAATCGAGGTGATAGATGTTTCAGTTAAGTTAAACTAATACTTAAGTTTAACAAAATGAATTTCAGTTTTCTTGTTTGCCTTACTGTTGAAAGCAAAGCTATCTTGTTTCCAAAATCTACCTAGCCTGTAGTTCAAAACTAGCACCAATATAAGCCACAAAGTATATTTTTTGCATAGAAACTTTGGCTTTTGCAAAGCTTTCTCTCTAGCTAGTTTGTTAAAAAAAAATGTATACACTTTTTTTGAGGGGTACTTTCCTCTGTTTATATTTTTCCCTTCCTCCTGGTCTTTGTTTCCAAATAACTTGCTTCAAGCAGATGAGTAAACTTCTGCGTGACTTTGACGTCAGTATTGGTCCAAACTCGGGGAAAGAAGTGCTCCGGTGCACACGTTCCAAGAGGCCTGGACAATGTTTCTCATAAAGATCCAATCTCTCACCTTGTGACTGCCAGGAGTTGTTCAAACTCTCCACAAATACAGAATGATTTTATTTGTACATCTTTAACCAGGACAGTGCAGTGAGGTGCTGCACTTACATGGAAACCCTTGGCAAAAGAGGGCGCTGGAAGGGGTTCTTGTGGTAAAATTGACTGATGGAACGTTTAATTCTTTGCTTTTTGTAATTAATGCTGTGGGATCTTTTAGTCTCTCCAGCAATGGAAGGCAAAATTTTGACCCCCACCCAATGGACAGTTCATTATCTCCGAATTGCAGCACATCTGCAGATGACCGAGATAGTGACGTGGTTATACTTAACTGCTGAATCAGTTCTATTGCTTAAGCACATTAAAAATACATCATAAATACAGGTTTCAAGTCTAGCTCTGAAATGGGAATTGTCATCCTGGTAAAAGTAGTTTACAAAACAGATACATGTGGAAACGGTACACTTGGTAAAGTGATTTGCATCGTTGCATCAGTAACTGTGCCTCTCACTAACTTTATATTTGTTACTTTTCATGATATTTACAGAATCAAAATATGGAAACCACAGATTGATAAATGCTGCAGCAGGTGCCCTTTTCTCTCACAGCGCCCGCCTTTCCCCCCACTGCATTTAAAGTAAGCTCTGGGACTCGAGCCAGTCTGAAAACTCCCTAGTACTACATTATTAATTTGTAACGTCACCATGACTGTATTGATCTTAATCTTGAGTCGCTACCCACTGTGCACACATGGATGTTTATTTTTAGTTGCTTTTCTGAATATCTCGAGGCTCACTGACTTTCTTTACATGGATCGTGTTTGGGGCTTGTTCTTCTGGTTACGAAACACTGCTTTCATTAAAAGCAAAATCTGGATGCAATTGGCATGTTAATATTTCAAATTTGATTTCTGGTGACTAATACATTGGACGAATGCCCATGCACTCCATTTGCAAACTTGCACTACTTATCCTTATCCTGAGTTCCGTCACTATGAATGCAAATACATGACATTAATCCTTCACATTTACTGATTTTCAAATTGTCTTTTTGCGTTTCCCGGAGCTCAGTGCAGTCCCACCTCAATGAATACGTTTTAAAATCTAATGAGTGGGATGATGAAACTGTTGTGTAGCAAGTTATATAAACCAGAGAATACAAACTGACGTTATTGCAAGCCATCATTGGCATCTTTTGGACAATGGCAATTTGTGACTTTTTTTTACGGTAAGGGGTTAAATAACAGGAACCTCTCATCCCTGTAAATCTGAGTTGGGAAATAATCGGTTTGTAGAAATGTAACTGTTTAAATGATCAATATATGACTGCTTTAAAATTGCCTGGATTGTGGTTTCAATGGCAAAAATTGAATTTGTTCTAGTGTATCGACTAAAATGTCAGATGAAAAATTTACCACCAAATGTTGCCCAATCAAAGTGTATCCATGAACCATGAGAATAGTAGGAATTGATTCAATGGCAGCAAGATGTTGTTCCCATTTGAAATGTGCGATGACCTTTTATTTCTATGAATACTTGTACCCTGTATATGGGAGCACAATAATACTGTGAATAACCCTATTGCCAAATCTTGCCAACATGTCCACTTGTTTCAACTAAAGGTACAATTTTACTTCTCATTGAATAACCACCTCTATACCATTATGTTGCAAAATGCTGGTTTTAAATTACTCAAGCAAGTCACATTGGTCAACATGTCACACATTGATCTAAATCTGGATCTTTTATCTTCCCATACAAGGTTCTCTGAGCTTATCAATAAAAATTATTAAGTTTATGAGAAGAGAATAATAAGATTAATAAGAAATCAATCAGAAGGAAAGCTTTATCAAAGTAGCCCCAACAGATTCAAGACAGCTGCTAGCATTGGATAACAGAAAAGTGAGAAAGAGACTATATATAACATTTAGTTCGGGCAGCAGAAAAATCCAACGGTTATTAACCAAAGGACAGTATTAATACTGATATTAATAAGATTAATTTTGTCTTTCCATCACAAACCAAAAACTGGAATTGAAAACCCCGCCTTTTAGCCTGGGTGATCTAAACTGAATGTCCTTTTACAACTTTCACAATCTGCACATATTCTATAAAAAAAACCTCTTGGCGATTTGCTGAATATTGTAAAGTAGAATTAGAGAAATATAACGAACTGTGCACAACTTCTTATTTACAATCACCGAATAGACTTCAGACATGTTCATTTGATGTCACTTAAATGGGGCGTTGTTAATCAGATTCTTCGGTAAAGGACATTTTCTCTGGCACCAGTTGGAATATCAATGTAATTCAATGAGTGCTGCCGGTGGTCCGATTAATGGAGATGATCTGAAAAATGGGACAATTCCACCTCGACGAATGTGTCCTAATTAAGAGGCTTCACGTGTATTTTCTATTTTAGTGTAAATCTGCTACTATAGTCCTTGGAAGATGAATCCCTTGATCACGCCAGAAAATGCGCTTCTATTGAAGTGAAAGTGCTTCTGGTGAGATAGCGACTCCCAGCGCGACCATTGGATTTGCTATTGCACAAATTATTGCATTACCTTGCAATTAATACTGTAATGTATAGCATACAGTTACGAGTCATGGATTTATATATAATATATAACGTGTTTGAACTACTGTATGTGGAACTTTCTGTGGAGTGAGGTATATGCGAGAAGTGTGTGCTTTCCACTCTCTTTTGATAAAATTTGATGCCAAAGATGTTGCTTTTGTAAGCTTTTAACTTAAAATAAAAAATGCATTATGAAAATTATATGAATTCTGATTCCAGCCTTTTATTTCAGGCAAGCATTCCTTAATTCAGTGCTCCGATTTCTACTGGAATTTCTGTAATTTAGAAGAAAATTTACTTTGATATCCATTAAGACAGGGGAAGCTACAATATGACTGGGAACGTGTGCCCTTATGTCTCAGCAACAAGTTGCAGTAGTTTTGAAACTGGGACATTTAAAGTGTGTTTGGGAACGACAACCGTCCAAAATGTACATGTCCCACAGGGACCGAGCGGGCACTGGTAGCAGGTGCAGATATTGGGTGGAACTGACTTCAACCAATTTAGCAGTTGCATTTCTTTATTATTTGGTCCAATATTAGATCTATTTGAGAGCCTGTTTTTTGCACGGGCCGTGTCTGTACTGCCTGCTTTTCAGATGCTACTGCCCAACTTCCAGCAACTTTCGCAATTTCCGCTGACTAACTGCTTCTGTGGCTATTTCGTTCTGTAAATCTTAACTGTCTCTTTATCAAGAGAGTGCTTTCTTCATGAGGCAGGGCTCTCACTGGCAAACTGCAGCAGTGTGGCGGAGAGGGGGCTGTGCCTTAAAATAAGCAAATAAAATCAGCACTCTGCTTGTATTAATGCCCGCATCAGATGCACCATGCTGCCTGCCTGCCTACCAGTGCTATTCTACATTCAGGCTCACTGGTGTAGACTTTCCATGTTTTAATTTGTGCCTTGCCAGCAGAATTGGAAGATTGCTACAGCAGAAAAGTGACAATTTCATTCACTGAGAATTTACCACCTTGTTTTCGTATTTTCCTTGCTGCATCTTCAATCGGAGCCAGGAGGAAAAAAATGATGGGAAATCATCAAATAAATGCAGGAAATAAATGGCAAGCCTTCAGGAGCAGTCGACAGCATTGTGTTATTCTGCTTGTTGAAGCCTTGCCTGAGGCTCGGTGCCCACTTTAGTTTCAGATCAGTGATGGAGGGGGAGCGGCAGGAAGCAGACAAACTATTTCCGAACATCCCAGCCTGCCAGTAAACATGGCAAATCCACTGAATGTCAGAGCCCCTGTTACTCACTCTGTCAGTTTGACACTCTCTTTAATTTCTCTCCGTTTGTGTTGGAAACTCTGTAACTTCAATCTGTCAGTATTGAGATCTTCTGTAACTTCAGTAATATTGCAAGACTTCTGGTTGGGGAAACACTGGCGAGAAGGCATCAATTTGAAATTGGCGCAGAGAGAGGGAAGCTGGGAGACCTTTATTTATCCCGAGAGTTGTTGGAGCATTGAATGCTTTGTCACCGGGGTAGTTGAGGCAGAGACCATTTGATGTGCCTCAATAATCCCAAGACTCGATGTTAGCGAAACAAAACAAGGCTTTTATTAACTTAGAAGATAACACGCAGTGGAGAGAGGTATCTTCCCTGGAGGTCTGCAGTACTGGCTGTGAGGCCAGACTGAGCTGGCTTACATAGAGGCCAGGTATGGGCGGAGCCCTACACACAACACATTCCATACATTCCAATACACAATACAATGGTGAGGAGAAACCTGAAACCAACCACAGTCACAGGCAATACAATGGTAAGGGGGAACCTGAAACCAACCACAGTCACAGGCAGTGATGAATGGAATATTTCATCACACCATTGCATCTTTTAAGGGAAGAATAGACAGAGATTTGAAACTGAGGAGGATACAGGGTGCTGTGGGAGAAAGCAGGGCAGTAAGATTAGTTTGGGATTTCATAGAGATGACACCGTCACGATGGACTGACTGGCCTCCTTCTGTGCCGTCAACTTCTATGTTTCTACCAGTATAAATGCTGAGAATCGCTAGCACGGTGTTTACGCTTGAGATTCCGTTCTTGAGGAGGGAGACTGGGAAATGGCAATCTCCGAGTGTGTCTGCAGCCGAATATGAGAGTTGCTAGGTCTATTGTACTCCAATTTGGTCTTTATTAGGACCTCAAAAGTATGGAATCTCTTGCCTCCCCTAGTCTTTCCTGCCACCTACATTGTTCAGGCTTTTGAAACTTTGGTGTCCTTTAAATCACATAATTTGATTTAACGTACCATTCTGACTCATTTCATGTGCTGGTTCTTGCATTATTGGCTTTGGCTCTTCACCTACATTTCACAATTAAAAACAACTAAAAGGTATAGTAGCACACTGCCACTGATTGGTAATATGGGAAACTGCAATGACAGAGGTTATTTGGTTTGCTTTCTGTGGCAGCCATTTTGGGCCCACAAAACTATTGGTCGAACTAGGCCTGGATTTGGACATGACCATCTCGTTTTTCAGCAAGCTATCTGGGAAACTTCTAAAATGCAAACTGGAAATCAAAAATCTAGTTTTAAAAGAGAAGTCAAAATTCCCCCACACTCCTGTAGAATAGGATGCTGAATTCTGCTGTCCTGATGACATTTTGGTGTCACACTGTCAACAACGAGATAATAAAAGTTCCTACCTCCAGATATCCTCCAATGGTACAACCTGCGATTGGCTGCTTTATTGGACGACATTATCCCTGCAGTCTCTTTGAAGTACATCATTAAACAAGAGATGGTGGCTGGGGATTCGGACAAATTCTGGTTTTGGACTCTGTAAAAGTTATCACATGAAGAGGTGATTCAAACAAATAAAACAAGATCTTTTCTGGTATTTGTTAATCACAAGGGTTCCTGTTGACACATTGCTGTTCCGTGTATCAAAACAAGCTGGACTATTTTCTGTGGGTGAGCTAGTTTATAATCCTGTATCTACCTCGACAGATATTAAAAAGCCAATAACATAGCACATCATTGACAAAACTGCTGCAGTCTCCAATTCCGACCTTGTGTGTGTGTGTGTCTCCTCACTCCGTTTGCCCCATCTCTGGTGGTGGAGCCTCCGTTCTATTCTCTGAAACTCACTCCTTAAATCTCTCTGCCTCGCTTCACCATCGCAATCCTTCTTAAAACTCATATTTTGGTCAACTGTCCAAGCTCGCATCCCTTGACTTGGCATCCATTCATTTTTATTTTTCCATCTGTGAATCAGCTACAACAATTTTCCATATTAAAGGTGCTATTTAAATGCAAATTGTTGTTATAGGGAATGGTGCAAGGCGTTCTACCTCGTGTTGGAAGATCAAGCTTGATCTCTCCTTTCTTCATTATTAACTTGCTCTGTTAGTGATTTCTCGTTTCCTTTTAATAAACCCAGGCCGTCGCCGTCTCTCTTCCACTCTCCCCGGCTCTCACTTGTGAATTGCTTTTCTTTCTTTAGGTCATAGTCTGTGACCAAGCTCAACCACCAGCCTTCTCCCAACTGGCAGCAGAAAAGTAATAGCACATCTTATAGAATCTTACAGCACAGAAGGAGACCATTCGGCCCATCGTGCCTGTGCCGGCTCTTTGAAAGAGTTAGTTAGCCAATTTAGTCCCACATCAGCTTTTTCCCCGTAACCCCGCAAATTAGTCCTCTTCAAGTCCATGTCCAATAGACTTTTAAAAGTTCCTGTGGAATCTGATTCCACCGCCCTTTCAGGTAGTGCGTTTCAGATTTTAACAACCCTCTGTGTGAAGAAATTTCTCCTCATTTCCCCTCTAGTTCTTTTGCCAGTTATTTTAAATCTGTGACTTCTGGTTACCAACCCACTTGCCAGAGGAAACAGTTTCTCCCTACTTGCTCTATCAGAACTCTTCATAATTTTGAATACCTCTATTAGGTCTCCCCTTAACCTTCTCTGCTCCAAGGAAAACAATCCCAGCTTCTCCAATCTCCGTCCTAAAGTGTGATGCCAGAACTGTACGCAAAACTCCAGCTGAGGCCTAATCAGAGATTTGTACAGGTTTAGCATGTCTTCCTTGTTTTTGTATTCAGTGCCCCTATTTACAAAGCCAAGTATCCCATACGATTTCTTAACCACCTTCTCAACTTGCCCTGCCACCTTCAAAGATTTATGAATATGCATCACCAGGTCCCTCTGTACCCCCTCAAAATACTGCCGTTTAGATTATACTGATTCTCCATGTTATTCCACCCAAAGTGCATCACTTCATACTTATCCGAATTAAACTGCGTCTGCCACGTGTCTGCCCATTTCATCATTTCCTTGCTTGAATATATAATTGAGCCACAAGACTCCTAAAGAGCCCAACAATTTCTGTTAATCAGGAAGCAGAACTCATGACATGCTTCAATAATTGTGACATCCCCTATTCCTTTGGTTAGTTATTTAGGCACTTCATTGGTTTTATTTGTCACTTTCTCACCTTAAATGCATTTGGATACTTGCACGTTTCCACATCTTAGAATGTTAAGTTGTATTTCTATTTTTTCCCTCTCCTTGTTAACGGCTGCTGAACTGATGAGGTCCACCATTCAGTGCCATCAAGTAGTACAAACCATATTATAACTTCAACAACGCACCTATTGGAGGATACAAATATAATGCCACATTGCCACATAGTGGTAAGAACAGAAATTACAACTGCAGTATAACAGCGTCACCATGTGGTGACGGAGAAAATATTATAAAATTAACAATATGCTTAAAAATAGTTTTGTGTTGCCACTAGGCGGTGTTGAAATAAAAAGCATGGTCAGAGGTGCAAAGAAAGATCTGGGAAATAAAGCATTGCTGCAGTAAAATAAAAGTCAGTACTATAAGAGGGAAGTAAGAAAAAAAACGAGAACCCTAACAAAGTGCAAGCAGGGTTGAGATAAGCATAAGATAGTACACTAAATGATTACTGTCTCCAAGTATTTACTAAGACATGGGCAAGATGCTGTCTCAAAATGCCGATAACCCGAGTAGATTTATCAACATCAATATAATTGGGAAGAAAGTCCTGAACAGACTTAAAGAGTATAACGGAGCACAGA
Source organism: Somniosus microcephalus (assembly GCF_052327205.1). Lineage (NCBI taxonomy): Eukaryota > Metazoa > Chordata > Chondrichthyes > Squaliformes > Somniosidae > Somniosus > Somniosus microcephalus. Next base: position 87,786,045 of record NC_141000.1, read on the forward strand.
GACGAGGGGGAAGATTTGTGAGGCACTGACAATGGTTAATGGCTCCTTCGACTCAGGTATTGCCCTCCTCCCTTTAAAACTGCCATCATCACCCCCTCCTCAATAAAACCACCCTCGACCTCTCTGTCCTTGCAGACTACTGCCTCATCCTCCCTTTATTTCCAAAGTCCATATTTCCCCAAATTCCATGCTTGAATTTCTCAAATCAGGTTTCTGCCCCTGCCACAGACTGAAACAACAATATACTTGAAATAGCCTTAATCAAAGTCACAAATGACATCCTCTGTGACAGTGACCATGATCCACTATTCCTCCAAGCCTTTCTCAGCTTAGAAACTAATAGGGCTGGATTTTGTCAATGGGGAGCTTTTGGAGGTGGGACTCCCATTTTTTGGGTTGTAGTCCCACCTCCATCGACTTGTGGCCAACCCACGCTACTTTCCCTTGATTGACGTTGTGAAGCCCGCCCAGCGGTTACTGGTGATGTCAGCGATTGACATTTCATCTGTCAAGAGCTTTTGACAGATGAAAAATCAGCATTTGACAGTTCTGTGAAGCTGTCAAACACTGACAATCTGTCTTCTAACTTGAGTCCTTCTACTCAGACTCAGTTAGAGATCTTTCCAGACCAGAAAGCAGAATGCTGCAGCTTTTGACAGTTCAGTGGCCATTCTGCTTTCTGTGCCGGTGAACTGAGGGACTCCCGAGAACTGAAGGAAGGAAGCCTGCAGGAGAAAGTAAAGGTAAGTAAAACTTATTAAAACACTTTACACTTACCTCACATACTTACCTCTGCACACATGCACCCATCACTCACCTGCACAATGGATATCTCGACGCCTCCAACCCCTTCAGACCGACAGTCTGCCTCGCTAACTTGCCGTCGTTCGGAGCCATCGGGAAGCCCGCACTTCAGGGCTAAAAATAGGGATTAGGCAAAAAACTGCCTGTTAACTACCTGTTAACAGGCAGTTAATTGGCACTAATCCCCTTCCCACCTCGGGGAGCCGGCTCCCAGCACAGGTCGGCTACCCGCCTCCTGGGACATTGGCACGGAGGCGGTTGGGGGCGGGATGGGTTCGTGCCCCCCAATTCTGCAATTTTCCCACCACTTCCGCCTCCAAACCCGCCTCCACGGGGCTTGGAAATTTGAGCCCACAGTAAGATTGGGCAGAGTCAACATGGATTTATGAAAGGGAAATCCTGTTTAACAAACCTATTGGAGTTCTTTGAGGATGTAACTAGTGGAGTAGACAAAGGGGAACCGATAGATGTGGTGTATTTGGATTTTCAGAAGGCCTTCGATAAGGTCCCACATAACATAGGGCACATGGAATTGTGGGTAATATACTAGCATGGATTGAGAATTGGTTAACAGACAGAAAACAAAGAGTAAAGATAAACAGGTCTTTTTCAGGATGGCAGGCTGTGACTAGTGGGGTACCGCAAGGATCGGTGCTTGGGCTGCAGCTATTCACAATCTATATCAATGATTTGGATGAGGGGACTAAATGTAACATTTCCAAATTTGCTGATGATACAAAGCTAGGTGGCAGTGGCAGTTGCGAAGAGGATGTGAAGAGGCTTCAAGGGGATCTCGACAGGCTCAGTGAGTGGGCGAGAACATGGCAGATGGAATATAATGTGGATAAATGTGAAGTTATCCACTTTGGTAGAAAAAACAGAAAGGCAGAGTATTTCTTAAATGGTGAAAGATTGGGGAATGCAGATGCTCAAAGGGACCACCTGGGTGTCCTTGTGCATGAGTCACTGAAAATGAATGTGCAGGTGCAGCAAGCCATTAGGAAGGCAAATGGTATGCTGGCCTTCATTACAAGAGGATTTGAGTACAGGAGTAAAGAAATCTTACTCCAATTATATAGGGCCTTGGTGAGACCACACATGGAGTACAATTTTGGTCTCCTTACCTAAGGAAGGATATACTTGCCATAGAGGGAGTGCAACAAAGGTTCATGAGATTGATTCCTGGGATGGCGGGACTGTCGGATGAGAAGAGATTGAGTAAACTAGGCCTGTATTCTCTTGAATTCAGAAGAATGAGAGGGGATCTCATTGAAGCATACAAAATTATTACAGGGTTTGATAGGGTGGATGCTGAGAGAATATTTCCCTTGGCTGGGGAGTGTAGAACCAGGGGCCACAGCCTCAGGATAAAGGGTAGGCCATTCAGGACTGAGATGAGAAGACATTTCTTCACACAGAGGATGGTGAATCTTTGGAATTCTCTACCCCAGAGGGCTGTGGAGGCTCAGTCATTGGGTATATTCAAAACAGAAGTTGATAGATTTCTGACTAGTAAGGGCATCAAGGGATATGGCGATAGGGCCGGTGAATGGAGTTGAGGCAGAAGATCAGCCATGATCTCATTGAATGGCGGAGCAGGCTCGAAGGGCCGAATGGCCTACTCCTGCTCCTATTTCTTATGTTCTTATGTTCAACCTGTCTGCAGCCTTTGACACGGTTACCATACCATCCTCCTCCAAAGCCTCTCCTCCATTGTTCAGCTCAGTGTGGCCGCTAACTCCAGAGTCACCCAAGGATCTATCCTTGGCCCCTCTTCTTCCTCAGCTACATCCTTGGTGACATCATCCAAAGACATGGGGTCAGGTGCCACATGAATGTTGACAATACCTCTTTAGAATTCTCATCCTCGTGTTCAAATCTGTAACCTCCTCCAGTCTTACAAACCTTGGAGAACTCTGCATTCCTCTGACTCTGACATTTTGTGCATCCATTGCCTTTCGTCCCACCATTGCCAGCTGTGCCTTCAACCATATAGGCCCTACGTTCTGGCATTTGTTCATTAAACCTCCCTGCCTCTGCACCTCCAAAGACCCTCATAGAATCATTGAATCATAGAATGGTTACAACACGGAAGGAGGCCATTCGGCCCGTTGAGCCCGTGCCGACTCTCTGCAAGAGCACTTCAGCTAGTGCCACACCCCCGCCCTTTCCCTGTAGCCCTGCAAAATTTTTCCCTTCAGATACTTATCCAACTCCCTCTTGAAAGATAAGATTGAGTTTGCCTCCACCATCCTTTCAGGCAGTGCATTCCAAATCTTAACCGCTCGCTGAGTAAAAAAGTTTTTTCTTACTTCGCCTTTGGTTCTTTTGCCAATCACCTTAAACCTGTGTCCTCTGGTTCTCGAATGCCAATGGGAACAGTTTCTCTCTATCTACTCTGTCTAGGCCCCTCATGATTTTCAACACCTCTATCAAATCTCCTCTCAACCTTCTCTGCCCTAAGGAGAACAACCCCAGCTTCTCCAGTCTATCCACGTAACTGAAGTCCCTCATCCTTGGAATTATTCTCATAAATCTTTTCTGCACCCTCTCTAAGGCCTTCACATCCTTCCTAAAGTGCAGTGCCCAGAATTGGACACAATACTCCAGTTGAGGCCGAACCAGTGTTTTATAAAGGTTCATTATAATTTCCACATTTTGTACTCTATACCTCTATTTATGAAGCCCAGGATCCCGTATGCTTTTTAAACCGCTTTCTCAACCTGCCCTGCCACCTTCAAAGATTTGTGCACACATACCCCCAGATCCCTCTGTTCATGCACCCCCTTCAGGATTGTACCATTTAGTTTATATTGCCTCTCCTCATTCTTTCTACCAAAATGTATCACTTCACACTTTTCTGTGTTAAATTTCATCTGCCACGTGTCCGCCCATTCCACCAGCCTGTCTATGTCCTCTTGAAGTCTATCACTCTCCTCCTCACTGTTCACTATATTTCCAAGTTTTGTGTCATCTGCAAATTTTGAAATTGTGCCCTGTGCACTCACGTCCAAGTTATGAATATATATCAAGAAAAGCAGGTCCTAGAACTGACCCCCAGGGAACACCACTGTATACCTTCCTCCAGTCCGAAAAACAACCGTTCGCCACTACTCTCTGTTTCCTGTCACTTAGCCAATTCCGTATCCATGCTGCCACTGTCCCTTTTATTCCATGGGCTTCAACTTTGCTGACAAGCCTATTATGTGGCACTTTATCAAATGCCTTTTGGAAGTCCATGTACACCACGTCAACTGCATTACCCTCATCAACCCTCTCTCTTACCTCACCAAAGAACTCAATCAAGTTGGTTGAATATGATTTGCCTTTAACAAATCCGTGCTGGCTTTCCTTAATTAATCCACACTTGTCCAAGTGACTGTTAATTTTGTCCCTGATTACTGTTTCTAAAAGCTTCCCCACTACCAAGGTTAAACTGACTGGCCTGTAGTTGCTGGGTTTATCTTTACACCCTTTTTTGAACAATGGTGTAATATTTGCAATTCTCCAGTCCTCTGGCACCACCCCCGTATCTATGGAGGATTGGGATATTATGGCCAGTACTTCCACGATTTCCACTCTCAATTCCCTCAGCATCCTAGGATGCATCCCATCTGCTCCTGGTGATTTATCTACTTTAAGTACAGCCAGCCTTTCTAATACATCGTCTTTATCAATTTTATCCTATCAAGTATCTCCACTACCTCCTCCTTTACTATGTCTATGGCAGCATCCTCTTCCTTGGTGAAGACAGATGCAAAGTACTCGTTTAGTACCTCAGCCATACCCTCTGCCTCCATGCATAGGTCTCCTTTTTGGCCCTTAATCGGCCCCACCCCTCCTCTTACTATCCTTTTACTATTTATATGCCTATAGAAGACTTTTGGATTACCTTTTATGTTGGCTGCCATTCTATTCTCATACCCCCTCTTTGCCCCTCTTATTTTCTTTTTCACTTCTCCTCTGACCTTTCTATATATAGCCTGATTCCCAGATGTATTTGCAACCTGACATCTGTCATACGCACTCTTTTTCTGCTTCATCATATTCTCTATCTGTTTCATCATCCAGGGAGCCCTGACTTTAGTTGCCCTGCCTTTCCCCCTAGTGGGAATGTACCTCAACTGTACCTGAACTATTTCTTCTTTAAAGACAGCCCAAAGTTCCATTACAGTTTTGTCTGCCAATCTTTGACTCCAGTTTAGCCGAGCCAGTTCCGTTCTCATCCCACTGAAATTGGCCTTCCCCCAGTTAACTACTCTAGTTTACTCCCTGTCCTTTTCCATAGCTAATCTAAACCTTATGATCGCTGTTCCCTAAATATTGCTCCACTTGTCCTACCTCATTCCTAAGAACCAGGTCCAGCAACCCTCCTTAAAACTCATCTCTTTGACCAAGCTTTTAGTCACCCCTCCTAATATCTCCTTCTATAGCTCGATGCCTATTTTTGACTGATTGCACTTCTGTGATGTTTTTTCTACATTAAAGGCGCTATATAAATGTAAGTTGTGTAGTCACTGGACACTGGGAAGGTGCTGGTAGATTGGAAACAGGCTAAGGTGGTGTCCATTTTCAAAAAAAGTGATAACATAGTTGGACACAACCTCAGATACTTTGATACTGTGCAAAATAGTGACATCAACTATCAGGAGTAAATCAGGTTTAGGAATGATCTGTTTGATAAGAATCTAGTAAACAGCAATTAAATTAACTCATGCGTTACGACTGAGTGACGCTGTGGTGATAAGGTTGCACTACTCTGTAAGGCCACTCAGAGGCGCTGTGCTAATTGTATTACCCTACTCGGCACTACCACTGGGTGGCGATGGTGCGACACGGTTGTACTACTCCGCGCGGCCGCGTGGTGGCGATGTTGTCGATTACTGTCCGGCTGTCGTGCCGTGTGCTACCACTGGATGGCGCTGTGGCGGCACGGTGCGTTTCTCCTGCGCCACTGGTTACCCCGCGCTCAGGGTTTTCAGCCACCAGCTCCCGGGGAGAAGCCGATTCATAACCTGAAGGGGCCTGAGATGAAGTTTCCGTCCGTCTCGGGGCAGGAGCCGAACCAGAAGCAGAAGATCAAAGCGAAGCGGCGCGGAAGCGTAGATGGAGAAAGCGGCTGCCAGTGAGTAAAATGGCAGCTGGCTCGTTGGTCTAGGGGTATGATTCTCGCTTCGGGTGCGAGAGGTCCCGGGTTCAAATCCCGGACGAGCCCAATTTTACTTTTGAAGTTGTTTCTTCTTTAATTATTTTTTTTTTTAACTCTCTTGTTGGGCCCCATTCTCCTCCTCTCTGGTTTTCCGCGCTTGCTGATCCGTTTTGCAAAGAACAGAGTTTAAAAAAAGATTTGCAGAGGCAGAAATTACTCCAAAATAGGGCTCGTCCGGGATTTGAACCCGGGACCTCTCGCACCCTAAGCGAGAATCATACCCCTAGACCAACGAGCCAGGCGGAGAGGGCTGCTGCAGCCGGGCCTGTCTGCTCTGGCAACCAAGGACCAGCACCACTTCCAGCTGCAGCTGCAATATGCCATGTTCAGCATTGCAAATGTTCATTATCATTTCCTTTCATTGATCATCACAATGTGCTGGTGATGCTAAGTCTTATTTAAAGTATCAATATTCTTGCTACTGTTTATTCGTTAATGTATTGTAGGATTATTCCTGAAGTGCTGTATTTGCTTCTAAATAATTTTCACTGCCTGCACAGAACAACAAGAAATCCTTTTGTTGTTGGTCAGCTGGGTCTCTGACAAGTGTAGAAACCCATCACACATGAGCAGCGAATGCAGTATGATAAATTGCAAGAAGTACAAGTAAATCGCAGTTTCGCCTGGAAGGCGTGCTTGGGGGCCCTGGACGGTGGGAAGGGAGGAGGTGAAAGGGCAGGTTTTGCATCTCCTGCGCTTTCACGGGAAGGTGCCGTGGGGAGAAGTGTTTCACCAGCCAAAACCATGCTGCCTACCAGCACGTAACACTGGTAAGCTTCATTCTGCTTGTCCAGTTTTGGCGAACGGTCATCGACCTGAAACGTTAACTCTGTTTCTCTCTCCACAGATGCTGCCTGACCTGCTGAGTATTTTCAACATATTCTGTTTTTATTTCAGATTTCCAGCATCCGCAGTGTTTTGCTTTAGGAACCTCCAAGTGAGTGTATACCAGCCAAAACCATGCCATAACACTAGTGAGCTTCCCTCTGCTTGTCCAGTTAGGACCCCCCTACTCATTGCAGCATTGACTCGAAGCTGCGTGTGAAGAATCCAGTTCTCAGTGCTAGCTCTACCTCTCCAAGAAACATTAATGAGCCAGACTGGATGGTCAATCATCAACAGAAATGGAGTAGTGCAGATCACCCTGGTTCAGGTACTGGATTACTGAGTCTGCCACAGCAGGTTGGCTTGAAACTTCCATCACCAGTAATGCTAATTTGGAGCCACCTTGACTCTGAAGAGAGTGCGCTGCAATGCCCCACCCCTCCCCCAACCCCCAAAATAGGTAGTCACTTTTTTATATTTGTTCTCAGAATGTGGGTGACCTGGTTTCCCTGAGAAGGTGGTGGTGAGGAACCACTGTAACCCTTGTGCTGATAGAGGTCCCACAATTGCGTTAGGTAGGGCATTTCAGGATTTTGACCCAATAACGATGATGTGCATGTTTAAAGCAGAATGGTGTATGACTTGAATGGGAACTTGGAAGTGAAGATGTTCTCATGACACTGCTGCTTGTGTCCTTGGTAGTAGAGAAACTGCAGCCACCGTGCACTGATGATGGAAGGAGTAGATAATTGTTTACCTACGTATTAATTTTTAGCACTTGTCCTTTTTATGCAGCAAGGTGGTATGCAAGATGTCCCAAGGTGGTCCTGTGGTTTGGCAGAGCTGGGGTGAGGATCCTGGAGCTTGACAGCACTACTTACCTGAGATAAGAGTCCTAAATAGGGTTTCCAATCCCTCTGGATTATCCATGAGTCTCCTAGAATGGAGGATGGATCTCCCGGGCACTGCTTTGGGCAACGCAGTAAAAAATAGGAAGTAGAGTTAATGGGCAGCCCCAGTGCACCAGTGAAAGGAGGTGGAGCTTTGACGAGCGGGCATGGAGCCCAATAGGCACGGGGGTGGGGCCGGGTTCGATTAGCAAGTTAGGCTGCGATGAATCTATGTGAGCACTGTAGGCAATAAAGTCCTCAAATAATAGCTGTTTGTATTTTGGCTGCAGCGATACCACCCTGCCCCGCCCCACTTTTGTGCATCTCCTCTTAAGTCCCTGCGAGGGAATTACCACATACATCATTTTGGGACTGAAGTGATTGGAAACCATTGCTGGACTTTTTGCCCCTAACTATTTTTTCTCCCCGTCATTTTACATTGAAGTGGAGAGTGAAACGCATTTCAATTCCTTCAGCTCCCAGTGCCTGTGTGTGTGGCGGGGTTGCCAAACCTCCCAGATTGCGGATGCTGAAGCAAAATACTGCAGATGCTGGAAATCTGAAATAAAAACATAAAATGCTGGAAATACTCAGCAGGTCAGGCAGCATCTGTGGAGAGAGAAACAGAGTTAACGTTTCAGGTCGATGACCTTTCAGATTACAGATGCTGCCTGACTCGGTGAGTGTTTTCAACATTTTCTTCTTTTGTTTGAGATTATAAAGAATTGACCACCTTCGATTTCTCGGGGGTGGGGGTGGGGGGTCAGAGAGCAACTCTCAGGGTGGTGTGGGGCAGAGAGCAACTCTCGGGGTTATGGGTCAGAGAAAGCAACTCTCTGGTTATGGGGGTCAGAGAGAGGAGCTCTCAGGGTTATGGGGGTCAGAGAAAAAGACTTGCCTTTATATAGCGCCTTTCATGCCCACCAGACGTCCCAAAGCGCTTTACAGCCAATTAAGTACTTTTTTGAAGTGTGGTCATCCTATTTCCTGATACACAGTCTACCACTGCCAGTGAGTAAAAATATTTTTATAGGTTGTCAAGGTGCAAAGACACTCAACAACAGGGGACCCAACCTTTCTAAGGCAAATGCAATAACATTTGCAAACTGCGGGCAAGTGTCACGTAATCAAATCTTCAGGAATATGTTCTAGGCAACCTTTGTCCTAAGTATTTTTTAAAATAAAAACCTGATAACAACAAAATGGTTTACATAGCAGGTTAATATATAAAAAATAATTATCTCACACTACTTCAGGATTTTCCACTTAACATCAAAGATCTGAGTGCAGCCTAAGTGCCACCTCTTAGACCATGCAGAAGTTACAATACCTTCTTTTGTAGATACTGGAGTAAAATGATCGATGCTAATTTTGGACAACAGCCAGCAAGCCCTACAGCCAGTAGCCAGTAACACATCAGCGACTGATTTTCTTACCCTGCCTCCAGGCATTTTGCTCTTCCCATGGAAGGGGGATGGGTTGCCTGTGTCAGGGAAGTAGCATCTGTCTTATGTAAATGACTTGAAACTGAAAATACAAGTGTGAGTTGTCAGCTGGAGTGCACTTCAGAGGCACATTACCTGATTGGCACCCAGGCAGCGGGAGAGGGGAGCAATATCAGGTGGAATAGCTTTTATTTAATAGGTTAGTTTGAAATCCCACGCAAGATTCATCATCCGGTTTGTATTCTTCGCTCCCTTAAGTCCAAGGGGCGCAGATTTGAATGTTTATGGTGCTTTACTGAGTTAGCCATTCGTCACCAGATCTGGCTGGATCACATCAAGCACAATTGGGCCCAGCTCTTCTCTGCCAAACCTGCTCACTGGTCCAGGATCAGCCTGGAATGCAAAGGTAACCCCCGTATTCTTTTCTTCACTACCAACCGTCTCCTTAATCCTCTCTCCCCTGCCCCCTCCACCCTGACCTTCAACAACAAATGCAAGGAGCTAATGGATTTCTTTGTCACTAAGATTGAGACCATCTGTTCAGCTGCCTTTGCCACATCCCTTCCTTCCCCTAGCCCACCGGGACAAACTTCCCCCTGGTTACCCCCGCCCTAGCCCTGAACCCGCATCTTTCGCTAGTTTCTCTCCTATATCCCCTCATGTCCTCTCTGAGCCTATCTTGTCCATGAGACCCACTTCCTGCTCTCTCGACCCTATTCCCACTAAACTGCTGACCATCAAACTTGACTTCCTGGACTCTATACTAGCTGATATTGTCAATGCTTTCCCCATCTAAGGTACTGTCCCCTCCCTTTCAAATCTGCTGTCATCACCCCCTCTTCAAAAAGCCCACCCTTGACTCCTCTCTCCTTGCAAACTACCACCGCATCTCCAACCTCCCTTTCCTCTCCATGTTGTCACCTCCCAAATTCGTGCCCATCTTTCCAGCAACTCCATGTTTGAACATCTCTAATCAGGTTTCTGCCCCTGCCACAGCAAAGAAACGGCCATAATCAAAGTCACAAATGACATCCTTTGTGACTGTGACCATGGTGCACTATTCCTCCTCATCCTTCTCAACCTGTCTGCAGTCATTGTCACAGTTGACCACATAATTTCTCCTCCATTGAGTGAAACTGCCCTCACCTGCTTCTACTCTTACCTATCCAGTCGTAGGCAGAGAGTCTCCTGCAATGGCTTCTCTTCCTGCCCCTGCACCATTACCTCTGGAGTCCCCTAAGGATCAATCCTTGGCCCCCTCCTATTTCTCATTTACATGCTGCCTCTCGGTGACATCATCTGAAAATGCAGCGTCAGTTTCCACATGTACACTGATGACACCCAGCTCTACCTCACCACCACCTCTCTCGACACTCTCTAAATTGTCAGACTGATTGTCTGATATCCGGTACTGGATGAACAGAAATTTCTTCCAACTAAATATTGGAATATTGGGAAGACCAAAGCCATTTGGGCTGAATTTTCCCGGGTCCCACCTGCATGGTGCGGAGGGAACCCGGGAGACAGCAGGAAACCCAGAAGTTCGGGTTTCCCGGCACACTGCGGAGTTTTCATTCCACAGCGTGCGTGCGATGTCAGGGGCATGTTCCCCACCCGGAAGTCAGCCTGATTGACAGGCTGGCTTCCAGTCGTGTGGGGAACTCGGACAAGCAGGCCGCAGCAACAGGTAAGTGCCGGGCCTAGGATGGTGGGTGGGGGTGGGTCCGATCCCCTGGAGGTGGGGGGTCCGATCGGAGTCACGATCCCCAGGGGGTCTGATCCCTGAGCCCGGGGCTCAGTCGCGATCTCCGAGCCCATAAGCATTGCTCCCCGAGGCTGAGGCCGCCTCGTTGCAGCCATCGGGAAGCACGAGCCCCGGGATCCCCGGCCACCTGCAGTAAAACCGGCAAAGCAGGTTAAAGTAGAGGCTTCAGGCTTCATTATCATATGTAAATTGCCAACCCGCCTCTTGGCAGCGGGTTGGCAGCACCCACCCACCCCCCCCGTCCCGCCTGAGTGAAAAGTGAAAGTGGGCGGGATGGAGGCGGGTTGTGGTCAGGGGTTCACATTTTTTCAACTTTCACTTCCCCCGTCCCCCCCACACCTCCAACCCACCCACTCTTACCTCAGAAAATTCCGGCCATTGTCTTCGGTCCCCATCACAAACTCCGTTCCCTAGCCACCGACTCCATCCCTCTCCCTGGCAACTATCTGAGGCTGAACCAGACTGTTCACAACCTTGGTGTCATATTTGACCCCAAGATGAGCTTCCGCCCACATATTCATGCCATCACTAAGACTGCCTATTTCAATCTCCGAAACATCACTTGACTCCATTCCTGCCTCAGCTCATCTGCTGCTGAAACCCTCATCCATGCCTTTGTTACCTCTAGACTTGACAATTCCAACGCACTCCTGGCTGGCCTCCCACATTGTACCCATCGTAAACTTGAGGTCATCCAAAACTCGGCTGTCCGTGACCTAACTCGTACCAAGTCCCATTCACCCATCACCACTGTGCTCGCTGACCTACATTGGCTCCCGGTTAAGCATGCCTCAATTTTAAAATTCTCATCCTTGTTTTCAAATCCCTCCATGGCCTCGCCCAACATTCCCAGTCAGCTGCGTGCCCGCACAACGGTCTGAAGGACCCACGCAGGTCGTTCACCGGCTTTTATATAGAAGAAACTGTGCATGCGTGAAAATTTGAATGGGCTGCACAGCCAGTTAAAGGGACCACGCATGAAAAAATATTAGAGGGAACATTGGCCTCGCCCCTCCCCATCTCTGTATTCTCCTCCAGCCCCACAAGCCTCCGAGATATCAGCGCACCTCTAATTCTGGCCTCTTGAGCATTCCTGATTTTAATCGCTCCACCATTGGTGGCCGTGCCTTCTGCTGCCAAGGCCCTAAGCTCTGGAATTCCCTCCCTAAACCTCTCTGCCTCTTTCTCCTCCTTTAAGACGCTCCTTAAAATCTACCTCTTTGACCAAGCTTTGGTTGTCTGCCCTAATATCTCATGTGGCTCGGTGTCAAAGTTTGTTTGATAATGCTCCTGTGAAGTGCCTTGGGATGTTTTACTATGTTAAAGGTGCTATATAAATGCAAGTTGTTGTTTCCCTGATCTCCATTCCCCAGTCTCCCCTGATATCCATTCACAGAAACATAGAAGATAGGAGCAGGAGTAGGCCATTCGGCCCCTCGAGCCTGCTCCGCCATTCAATGAAATCATGGCTGATCGTCCAAATTCAGTACCCTGTCCCTGCCTTCTCTCCATATCCCTTGATCCCCCTAGCCTTAAGAAATATATCCAACTCCTTCTTGAATATATTTAATGAATTGGCCTCTACTGCCTTCTGTGGTAGAGAATTCCACAGGTTCACCACTCTGGGTGAAGAAATTCCTCCTCATCTCTGTCCTAAATGGCTTACCCCTTATCCTTAGACTGTGACCCCTGGTTCTGGACTCCCCGACCATCGGGAACATCCTTCCAGCATCTAGTCTGTCCAGTCCTGTTAGAATTTTATAAGTTTCAATGAGATCCCCTCTCATTCTTCTAAACTCCAGCAAGTACAAGCCCAATCGACCCAATCTTTCCTCATACGTCATTCCTGCCATCCCAGGTATCAGCCTGGTGAATCTTCGCTGCACTCCCTCCATGGCAAGAACATCCTTCCTCAGATATGGTGACCAAAACTGCACACAATACTCCAGATGTGGTCTCACCAAGGCCCTGTACAACTGCAGCAAGACATCCTTGTTCCTGTACTCAAACCCTCTCGCTACGAAGGCCAACATACCATTTGCCTTCTTAACTGCCTGCTGCACCTGCATGCTTACTTTCAGCGACTGGTGCACAAGGACACCCAGGTCTTGTTGCACTTCCCCTTCTCCCAATCTATTGCCATTCAGATAATAATCTGCCTTCCTGTTTTTGACACCAAAGTGGATAACCTCGCATTTATCCACGTTATATTGCATCTGCCATGCTTCTGCCCAATCACCCAACCTGTCCAAATCATACTGGAGTTTCTCGGTATCCTCCTCACAGCACACACGCCCACCCAGCTTTGCGTCGTCTGCAAACTTGGAGATATTACATCTAGTTCCCTCATCCAGATCATTAATATATATTGTGAATAGCTGGGGTCCAAGGACCGATCCCTGCGGTACCCCACTAGTCACTGCCTGCCACTCGGAAAAAGAGCCGTTTATTCCAACTCTTTCCTTTCTGTCTGCCAACCAGTTCTCTATCCAAGTCAAGACCTTACCCCCAATCCCATGTGCCTTAATTTTACACGCTAATCTCTTATGCGGGACCTTATCGAAAGCCTTTTGAAAATCCAAATACACCACATTCACTGGTTCTCCCTTATCTATTTTACCAGTTACATCCTCAAAAAATTCCAGTAGATTAGTCAAGCACGATTTACCTTTTGTAAATCCATGTTGACTTTGTCCGATCCGGTCACTTTTTTCCCCAAGTGTTCTGCTATTACATCCTTTATAATGGACTCCAGCATTTTCCCCACTACCGATGTCAGGCTTACCGGTCTGTAATTCCCCGTTTTCTCTCTACCACCCTTTTTGAACAGTGGGGTAACATTAGCTACCCTCCAATCCATGGGTACTGTTCCAGAGTCTATCGAATTTTGGAAGATGACCCGCAATGCATCTACTATTTCTAGGGCCACTTCCTTAAGTACCCTAGGATGTAGATTATCAGGCCCTGGGGATTTATCGGCCCTCAATCCCATCAATTTCCCTAACACCATTTCCCGACAAATACTGATTTCTATCGGTTCCTCCCTGTCATTAGACCCTATGTTCCCCGACATCTCTGGGAGGTTATTTGTGTCCTCCTTTGTGAAGACAGAACCAAAGTATGTATTTAATTGGTCTGCCATTTCTTTGTTTCCCATTATAAATTCCCCTGATTCTGACTGCAAGGGACCTACGCTTGACTTCACCAATCTTATTCTCTTCACATATCTATAAAAGCTTTTAGTCAGTTTTTGTGTTACCTGCAAGCTTACTCTCATACTCTTATTTTCCCCCTTTTAATTAATCCCTTTGTCCTCCTTTGTTGAATCCTAAACTGCTCCCAATCCTCAGGTTTACTGCTTTTTCTGGCTAATTTATATGTCCTCTCCTTGCATCTTATGCTATCCCTAATTTCCCTTGTTAGCCACGGTTGAGTCACCTTTTTTGTTTTATTTTTATGCCAAATTGGGATGAACAAATTCTGTAGTTCATCCATGCGGTCTTTGAATGTTTGCCATTGCCCATTCCCCACTCTCCTACTCTTTGCCCCCCGACTCTCTCAGACTCCCTGATTTCAAAGCCCCCCTTCATTTCAGAGCCCTCCTGGTTTCAGAGACCCGCCATTCCCAAGCCTCCCGATTGCTGACCCCCCAAGCATCGCGCTAACTGCTCTCCACACGGTCGCGGCTATCTGCACCATTGCTCCAGTGACGTCACCAAGCCTGAGGCTTTGACAGCAGTCGGTGATGCACTTGGATATGCACTTGAAGTGCCGTAACCTACAAGGCTACAGAGCAAGAGCTGGAAAGTGGGATTAGGCTGGATAGCTCTTTCTCAGCCAGCACAGACACGATGGGCCCAATGGCCTCCTTCTGTGTGGTAAATGTGGTGGGGACGGGGCGATGGTGGGGATCGGGGCGATGGTGGGGACCGAGCGATGGTGGGGACGGGGCGATGGTGGGGACGGGGCGATGGTGGGGACGGGGCGATGGTGGGACGGGGCGATGGTGGGGACGGGGCGATGGTGGGGTCGGGGCGATGGTGGGGACGGGGCGATGGGGACGGGGCCGATGGTGGGGACCGGGCGATGGTGGGGACGGGGCGATGGTGGGGGCCGGGCGATGGTGGGGCCGGGGCGATGGTGGGGCCGGGGCGATGGTGGGGACCGGGCGATGGTGGGGACCGGGCGATGGTGGGGACGGGGCGAAGGTGGGGACCGGGCGATGGTGGGGACCGGGCGATGGTGGGGACGGGGCGAAGGTGGGGACCGGGCGATGGTGGGGACCGGGCGATGGTGGGGACCGGGCGATGCCGGGGCGATGGTGGGGCCGGGGCGATGGTGGGGACGGGGCGATGGTGGGGCCGGGGCGATGGTGGGGCCGGGGCGATGGTGGGGACCGGGCGATGGTGGGGACCGGGCGAAGGTGGGGACGGGGCGATGGTGGGGACGGGGCGAAGGTGGGGATCAGGGCGAAGGTGGGGACGGGGCGATGGTGGGGACGGGGCGATGGTGGGGATCGGGCGATGGTAGGGATCGGGCACTCCGCGGTGGGAAATTTAAATAACTGATCCCATGGGGCTGCTGGAGGTACAGCTCGGGAGAGGTAGCCCCACCCCCACCCGCACCCGCACCCGCACCCGCAGATCCCGGGAGACCTCCGGTCATTCCGGGAGTGTTGGGAACCCTAATCTGCAGATGTTGCCTGGCCTGCCGAGCGTTTTGCAGCATCCTGTGTTTGTATTAAACAATGCAGTCTGCAGTACACGGTGCGCGCGCGCGTGTGACGGGGCAGCGCGAGAGCGCGCGCGGCGTCAGTCGGTTGCTGTCTGTCCAACTGACGCTGCACGCGCTCTCGCGTCACGTCTCCGCGCACAGCGCCGGTCGCGCGCATGCTCTGTCCGAGTTAAGCCCGAAGCGCGCGCTTCAAAAAAAAACTCCAGCCGCAGCCCGATGACGCCACTTCGACAACCAGTTCTTTACCCAAACACACGGAACAGCCATGGGGACCAAATTCACATCCCAATACGCAAACATCTTCACGCATATCGCCACTGATTGGCAGCGCTTTCATCCACTCAGCGACAGAATCTCCGCGACGTCTCCTCACCGGCGGTACAGCGAATCAGCGGAGGGCAGTGGGGCGGGGTCTAGTGGCATCACCTGCGAGCAGAGGATTGTGGGAGAGCCACAGGAAGCCCGAGGAATCGAAGTAGGGCAGGAGCGTCAGGGAGTGGAATGGATAAACATT
Organism: Somniosus microcephalus; assembly: GCF_052327205.1. Taxonomy (NCBI): domain Eukaryota; kingdom Metazoa; phylum Chordata; class Chondrichthyes; order Squaliformes; family Somniosidae; genus Somniosus; species Somniosus microcephalus. Next base: position 87,802,231 of record NC_141000.1, read on the forward strand.
TCCCCAGCGCCAGTATGGAGGCTGTCGGGCTGCGATCTTCTTGTTGGCACTTGGGTTTCTTGTTATATTTGATTAACGGTAGTTTTCTCTGTTACTGTGTTTGCTTGTTGCGACTCTGCGTGTCTCCATGTAAATTATTGCATTGCTGTCATGCACTTGTATTTGTGGTGTAAGTAAACGCTTCAAAAATGCAGCTACTGTGGTGCATAGTGATCTTACCCAGTAAGTCTGTGTTTCAGGGCTGTTGGTGACTACTTTGTAGCTTTGATGGTTCAGGTGTGGGTCTATAGAGATGCATTGTAACGTTGCTCCAATAAGTTGCCAATTAGCGCTGAGGAGCACAATGGGCAATCGTAACCCAGTAATAGAGTCATAATGGCACAGAAGGAGGCCATTCGGCCCACCGAGTCCATGTCGGCTCTTTGTAGAGCAATCCAGTGTCCCACTCCCCCGCTCTATTCCTGTAGCCCTGCAAGTTTATTTCCCTCAAGTGCCTATCCAGTCTCCCCTTGAAAACATTGAGTGTATAGTATCACCCAGTGAAGAGTTATGACACCCTACTCAACTTTGGTATCACGCTAAATGGTATGATTAAAAACTTTTAATTTGGAGTTTTATCCAGTGACTTTGCTCTGTTCTGCTTCATTTAAAGGACAGAATCTATTTGGTTAGAGTTAAGAAATAATAGAGGTACCATTACACTACTAGGTGTATTTGAGAGGCCACCAACTAGTGGGAAAAATATGGAGCAGCAAGTTTGCAGAGAAATCAGAGAGATGGAAGAACGAGAGAGTAGTGATAATGGGGGACTTCAACTATCCTAATATAGACTGGGATAGTAATAGTGTAAAGGGCAGAGAGGGAAAAGAATTTCTGAAGTGTGTTCAGGAGAACTTTCTTGATCAGTATGTTTCTGGCCCAACGAGGGAGGAGGCATTGCTGGATCTAGTTCTGGGAAATGAGGTAGGTCAAGTGGAGCAAGTGTCAGTAGATGAACATTTAGGGAACAGTGATCATAGTATCATAAGGTTTAGATTAGCTATGGAAAAGGACAGGGAGCAATCTGGAGTAAAAATACTTAATCTGGCCTGGGTAAATTGGAATCAAAGATTGACAGGCAAAACTGTAGTGGAACAATAGGCTGCCTTTAAAGAGGAAATAGTTCAAGTACAATTGAGGTGCATTCCCACTAGGGGGAATGGTGTGGCAACTAAAGTCAGAGCTCGCTGGATGACGAAAGAGATAGAGAGTAAGATGAAGCAGAAAAAGAGCGCGTATGATAGATGTCAGGTCGAGAATACATCTGAGAATCAGGTTAAATATAGGAAGTTCAGAGGGGAAGTGAAAAAGAAAATAAGAGGTAAAGAGAGGGTGTCAGAATAGAATGGCAGCTAACATAAAAGGTAATCCAAAAGTCTTCTATAGGCATATAAATAGTAAATGGGTAGTAAGAGGAGGGGTGGAACTGATTAGGGACCGAAAAGGAGCTCTAGGCATGGAGGCTGAGGGTATGACTGAAGTGCTAAATGAGTACTTTGCATATGTCTTCACCAAGGAAGAAGATGCTGCCATAGACATAGTGAAGGAGGAGGTAGAGGAGATACTGGATGGGATAAGAATTGATAAAAACGAGGTACTAGTAAGACTGGCTGTACTTAAAGTAGATAAGTCACCAGGACCGGATGGGATGTGTCCTAGGATGCTGTGGGAAGTGAAGGAAGAAATCGCAGAGGTACTGGTCATAAACTTCCAATCCTCCTTAGAAACGGGGATGGTGCCAGAGGACTGGAGAATTGCAAATGTTAGACACTTGTTCAAATAAGGGTGTAAAGATAAACCCAGCAACTATAGACCGGTCAGTCTAACCTCCAGTAGTGGGGAAGCTTTTAGAAATGATAATCTGGGACAAAATTAAGTCATTTGAATAGGTATGGATGAATTAAGGAAAGCCAGCATGGATTTGTTAAAGGCAAATTGTGTTTAACCAATTTGATCGAGTTCTTTGATGAGGTAACAGAGAGGGTTGATGTAGTGTACATGGACTTCCAAAAGGCGTTCAACTAAGTGTCACATAATAGGCTTGCCAGCAAAGTTGAAGCCCATGGAGTAAAAGGGACAGTGGCAGCATGGATACGAAATTGGCTAAGTGACAGGAAACAGAGAGTAGTGGTGAATGGTTGTTTTTCAGACTGGAGGAAGGTACACAGTGGTGTTCCCCAGGGGTCGGTACTAGGACCACTGCTTTTCTTAATATATATCAATGACTTGGACTTGCGTGTACAGGGAACAATTTCAAAATTTGCAGATGAGACAAAACTTGGAAGTACATTGAACAGTGGGGAGGATAGTGATAGACTTCAAGAAGGCATAAACAGGCTGGTGAAATGGGCGGACACGTGGCATATGAAATTTTATGCAGAAAAGTGTGAAGTGATACATTTTGGTAGGAAGAACGAGGAGAGGCAATATAAACTAAAGGGTACATTTCTAAAGGGGTTCATGAACAGAGAGATCTGGGGGTATATGTGCACAAATTGTTGAAGGTGGCAGGGCAGGTTGAGAAAGCGGTTAAAAAAGAATACGGGATCCTGGGCTTCATAAATAGAGGTATAGAGTACAAAAGCAAGGAAGTTACGATGAACCTTTATAAAACACTGGCCCGACCTCAACTGGAGTATTGTGTCCAATTCTGGGCACCGCACTTTAGGAAGGATGTGAAGGCCTTAGAGAGGGTGCAGAAAAGATTTACAAGAATGGTTCCAGGGATGAGGGACTTCAGTTACATGGATAGACTGGAGAAGCTGGGATTGTTCTTAGAGCAGAGAAGGTTGAGAGGAGATTTGGTAGAGGTGTTCAAAATCATGAGGTGTCTAGACAGAGTAGATAGAGAGAAACTGTTCCCATTGGCAGAAGGGTTGAGAACCAGAGGGCACAGATTTAAGGTGATTGGCAGAAGAACCAAAGACGACATGAAGAAAAACTTTTTTACGCAGTGAGTGGTTAGGATCTGGAATGCACTGCTTGAAAGGGTGGTGGAGGCAGATTCAATTGTGGCTTTCAAAAGGGTATTGGATAAGTACCTGAAGGAAAAAAAATTGCAGGGACAGGGCGGGGGAGTGGGACTAGCTGGAGAGTCGTCACGGGCTGAATGGTGGCCTCCTGTACTGTAACCATTCTATGATTCTAGTGTTGCCGTGTATATTATGGAAACCAGTGCACTGCAACAGTGTTTTCTTGTAAGTATATACCTAGAGCACACCTGTCTTAAAACACAGATTGTTTAAAACTGTGTTAATGTCATGGTTAGGGTGAATTATCCATCTAGCTTGAGTTGTGGAGATAATTGCCTTGCCATATTTTGTTTCTGTTCTACACCAGTTTATCAGTTTTACTGTTGTTTATAATTTTTTAAATCTCCCTTCATTTAACATTTGTTGTGTGACTCCTAAACAGTATATGTTTTTTTTTTAAATGGACTGTAGATATGGTGGAGAAAAAATAATTCAAGTTTATACTCAGCTGCTGCACTCCAGGGACTTGAGCACATAATCTAGGCTGACACTTCAGTGCAGTAACTGAGGGAGTGCTGCATTGTTGGCGGTGCCATTTTTGGGATGAAACATTAAACCAAAGCCCTGCCTGCCCCCTCAGGTGGACGTAAAATATCCCGTGTCACTTTTTGAAGAAGAGCAAGGAAGTTCTCCGTGTCCTGGCCAACATTTATCCCTCAACCAACCTCAATAAAACAGATGATCTCATTGGTGTTTGTGGGACCTTGCTGTATGCAAATTGGCTGTAAAGCACTTTGGGACATCCTGAAATCATTAGAGGTGCTATATAAATGCAAGTCCTCTCCTCCTCATGCAGCTTACAGAAGCTAAATACTTGATGCTGTATGATGTCCCAAAATGTTTTGTAAAAGTGGTGGAATGGTAATGAGTTATGTAATTCAACTTAATGGCCCGGAACTTGTGGTCCTAATGACGGCGAAGGCTGCCAGTTCGCTGTCACTTTGCCTTTGAAACTGACTGCAACTCCTGAAATTGTGGTCTGTCATTCACTCTTCCTCCAGAGGCTGTGCTGTGGACTGCCCCACCCTCTCCCCTCCCCCTCCGAGCCAACAGCCAGTGAAATCACTAATCTGACAAAAACTTCCCCTTTTACCAAAATTATTAGATTTAAAAATTAACTTTTTTTTAAAGTTTGTTCATGATATTTCTGCTTCTACCATAATCCAATGTGCATGTCCCAATCTTTATTTTGCTTTCTGTAAAATTTTTAAAAGGTGATTAATTATTAGTGCTTTCTATTTCCTGGTTCCCTGTCTGTGAGAATCCTGCATTGTGATTGGCTGCTTAGAAAGCTTGTTGACGTCACAGCAGCTCGCACTATGGGATTCCCCCTAAACTACGTTGATTTCAGCTGCATGTCGGAAAAGCCAAACTTCTCACCTTTGCTTCGCCGCTGATCTCAAATTATGGGCCATTATCTAGTAAATCTCGTGTTCACTTATTTCCTATGCATAGCATGTTTGTGTTTTCTCCATGTTTATGCTATAATTAGGCAATAGATAAGCATTTAACTGGCAGGATGTGCTTGGGAATTTCAAAATTATGTTTATATTGTTTCTGCATTAATGAGTTGTATTATGCATGTTCTGAGAGTTCAGTGTAGCTGGATTTGAGGTATCCCACTACTGCTTCCAATAACATCCATTCTGGTGAGAGGCTGGTGTACTTGTGGCCCTTCAGTGATGGTTACGGGAAGCAGAATGAAACATTAGTGTTGCTGCTTTCACTTACTGCTTTGTGGTGTTTAACCTCTACTGCAGTGCAGGCAATTAAAAAAACACTGCTTGTCACCTGACGCCAAGACTAATGGAATGAAAGTTTCATCACTGTTGGCTGTAAGGGTCTTTCCTAAAATCATTTTTGGGTAGTTTCAGTGGGAACACCATCACCACAAGGAGTGCAGCAGTTCAAGGGGAAAGTCAACCACCACCTTCAGGGCAGCTAGGGATGGGGAATAAATGAGGCCTTGCCAGTGTCATTGATTATTCCCGAAACGACTTACTTATAAGAGATAAATTCACTATGAATAGTTAGTTAAAAGACAATATTTAGTATAATAACAGTACTGCACCCACCCTGTTTTCAAACTGACCGTGATGTGATAGACAGACATGATCAGCAGCTTCTCATGATCTTGGGTGCATAAAAGCAAGTGTAATAAAAGTAACTTTAAGCTCTCTCAGGAGGGATGAGGATTGAATGTATCTTCTATAAACAAATCCAAATCTTACTGTGTCTAGTTGAGTCAAGGGCCCTGATTTTCGGCTTGTGTGGGGAATGGTCGGATTTCCCCGAATGTGGGGTTTCTGACACACGCAAAAAAGTGTCAGCCAGCCCCACGCAATTTTCCCTCAATTGGCCAATTAATTCCCAGCATGTGGGAAGCCTTGCTAATTGTCTAAATCGAGTCAGAAATCCCCACCGTATGATGTCATCATTCGTGGTGCTTTCAAGGTCCATGGCAAGCACTGCATCCTCTGAAGGCTTCCAAATGAACCATACAGGATGGCAGAGGAGCCTGCAGCAGCTGTGGACAGTGCCAGACCCCGAGCTGCCTTCAAATTTGACGAGGCTTCACTGCAGGCATTATTGGATGGGGTTAGGGCCCACAGGGAGGTCCTCTTCCCTAGGTCAGGGAGGAAGAGGCCTCCCACTGAGACCACTGCTGCATAGATGCAGGTGTCAGCAGATGCCAACTCGCTGGGAGTCACCAGAGGAACCTTGGCATTACATCTGTAACTCCTTCCTTTACTCCCCCACAGTACCATCCAGAGCCCCCGTCCTCACTGTGGAGGCGGAAGAGGCTGTGCAGCCAGACTCCTCAGAGGAAGCTCCAACCTCTGAGGGTGCAGCATCAGCAGAAGTAAGCGGACCCAGCACCAGCGCAGACACTCACACCTCGGGGGGACCTTTAGGACATAGAGTAGTGTTGTCACCTGGTGTTTCACAGCTGACAAGTGAGCCTCAGCAGATTCTGGAGACAGGGACAGCAGTGGAGAGTCCTCGTCGGAGGGTGCAGGGCTCTGCCAGCTCAGCTCAGCTGCGCTGCATCTCGACCCTCTGCCTCTGGGTCCATCCGCAAGAGAAGAGGTGATGGATCTCCATGCACAGATGCAGGAGTCTCTGGCAGGTTTTGTCTCCAGGGTCGCTGCGAGTGTGGAGCGAATGGAGGAGTCCATAGCGACCATGAGCAGAGCCTTTGTGGAGTCATTGGTGCATGAACACAGCACCATGGAAAGGTTGGCAACCTCCATGGAGGAGATAACTCGCCAGCATACGGAAAACATGGTGAGTGCTCATAAGAGAATGACATCTCTTGAGGAGCGTTGGCCATCTGTTGAACAGAGAAACCAGATCTTCATGGAAGTCCTCCTGAGTAGGACTGCCAGTGCAGAAACGGGTCCCACTGGCCCCCTAAAGCGCAGCAAGGTGCTCTCAAGCCACTTCCAAGCGCTGGCCCCTTCTGGCGTGAGCAGCAGCCTGATGCTCCTGGTAATCATCCTGCTGTTCCTGGTTCTGCTGCTGCCACCTCTGCTGTTGGAGATCCTCTAATGCCAGGAAGGGAAGGTGCCAAAGGCCTCCATGCTTCTAGCAGATGCCTCGGTTGAGGAGGTCCTGAGTTAGGGTGGTGAAAGGGGCTTCCCAGGAGCTCACACTGAAGAAGTGTGTGAGGCTCCAACTTTCTGCAGCTGCTCCTAAGGCTTCAAATAGTTCCCCCCAAGCCTTGATCAACAAGGTCCTGCAGCCTGCAAATGCTGCCTCTTTAAATCTCTTCAGCCCTCAGCGACCTGCTGCTGCAAGCAAGCAAGCCAGCTGTTTTCACGCCAGCTCTCATCGGCGGGGTTCAGGTGGGGAAAGCCCCAAAGTCGCAACGGCACGGGAAAATCGTCCTTAACAAGGTGATCATTGGTGATTAGTGCTCCGACCAGTCCCGCCAGCGGCGGGCGGGACTGAAGCGGGGCGCGTGGAAACGGCGGTCCGAAAGTTGGACGGGGGGGGGGGTCCCGACCCGCTTTTTCCGCGATTTTCGGACCACGGCCGCATGAAAAGCCGCCCGACAGCTGCCCGAAAATCGGGGCCAAGGTGTCCAATCTAAAACCCATATCCCTGTCTCTCTCCAACTCCCAGTGTGTCCTAGTGCCGGTTGGAATTTGCCTGATGTTCATTGGCCTCCCCTTTCCACCTTCCTATCCAAAATTTCCTCATTGCATGTCTCTCATTAATGCACACGCTGCATGATTTTATCAAACAAGTGAATAATTCATAACTATTTTCCCCATCTTTTATTCTCCATTTTTCTAAACTTCTTTATCTAAAGAAGCTGAGTTATGCTGGCTCCATGTCACTGGCAGTCCTCTCATACCTTACATAGAAATTACAACACAAACAGGCTGTTCAGCCCAACTGGTCTGTCCTGGTGTTTATCACACGCATGAGCAGTAGTCTTAATCCCATGTGCTCGCCCTGTTCCCATATCCATTTATTCCTCTTTCCTTCAATCATCTATCTAATCTATTAAATGTTGACATGGTCTCTACAATCACTAACACTGGCAGTGCATTCCACATCCTCCCCATCCTCAGTGTAAAATAGTCTCTCCTGCGCTCTGTCCTAAATCTCTTGTAATCTATGTGCCTTTGTGCTAAACTCCTCAATCACTGGAAACAGTCTGTTTCTATCTACCCTGCCCCATCCCTTAATTTAAACTCCTTTATTAAATCATAAATCAGAGGAGATTTGATAGAGGTATTCAAAATCATGGGTCTAGACAGAATAGCTAGAGAAAAACTGTTCCCATTGGCGGAAGGGTCAAGAACCAGAGGAGACAGATTCAAGATGATTGGCAAAAGAACCAAAGGCGACTTGAGGAAAAACTTTTTTACGCAGCGAGTGGTTAGGATCTGGAATTCACCACCTAAAGGGGTGCTGGAGGCAGATTCAATCGTGGATTTCAAAAGGGAATTGGATAAGTACCTGAAGGGAACAAAATTGTAGGGCTACGGGGAAAGGGCGGGGGAGTGGGACTAGAGGAAGTGCTCTTGCAGAGAGCTGGCACAGGCACGACGGGCCGACTGGCCTCCTTCCGTGCTGTAACCATTCTATGATTCTGTAATTCTATCCCTGTCTGCTCTGTTATAACATGGCTGTTTCCATTAGATCAAGTCTTTCTTTGTATTTCTTCATACCAGGCAGCATCTTGGCAAATTTGCTCTGTACATCCCTATTTCCTCAACATCCTTCATGTAGTATGGAACCCAAAGCTGTATACAGTACTCTAACTGTGGCCTTACTAAGGCTTTATATAGATGCACCATTACATCTTGTTTTTTTCATGTTCTATACCACTTACCTTAAAACCCAATATTCCATTAGTGTTTTTTTATGGCCTTAGCCACTGGAGTTGCTTTTAATGTTTTGTGAATCTGAACCCCAAATCCCTCTGCTCTTCCACATCACCCAGTCTCCCCCCTCCAATCAAAGTATAATTATTGCTTTTTTTTTACTAAAACGTACCACCTTATATTTACTGACATTGAATTTCATCTGCCACCTTTTTGCCCATTCCACCATTTTATCAATATTTCATTGCATCACCTTTGATCCTCAGAATTATGTATTATGCCTCCTATTTTTAGTATCATCAAATTTGGACACCACTTCCTCCAGCCCTATATTCAAATCATTGATGTACACAATGAACAGAGGTAGTTCTGAACAGAACCCTGCGAGACACTACTACCCACTCCTATCTACTGAGAATGTATTAACTTTTACCTTGTTTCCTTCTTTCTGATCAGTTTTTAATCTAGTTTGCTACCCTCCCCCCTAATCCCATACCCTAATAGTGTCTTGTGTGGTACTTCAAAAGCTTTCTGAAAGTCCATCACATCCACTGTATTTCCCCCCCCCCCCCCCCCCCCCATTCACCATATCTGTCACCTCCTCAAAGCACTCTCTATTAGGTTTCTTAAGCGTGATCTTTCGTTCTGAAATATGTGTTGGCTACTTCTAATTATCTTCTCTTCGTCTAGATATTTAGTAATGTTATCTTTAATTAAAGATTCCAATTTTTATCCGACCACAGTTGTTAAACTAACTGGCCTGTAATTACCAGGTTAGCTCTGTCTTTCTTTTTGAAAATGGCTATTATATCGGCCACTCTCCAGTACGCCACTCTCAATAGAAATCGGAAAAATCCCTTTCGCATTCCCCTCAGGATCCTTGGATGCATCTGCCAGATCCTGGCACTTTGTTCTCCTTTAGCTTAACTAACTTCTCTAATTCTTTTCTTTATTATATCTGCCATCTTGCTTTTAACCAAGTTGCGATTTACCTCCTTCCTAATATTCTTTTGTAACCACTACAATGAAGTACTTGTTAAGTAGCCACGCCAATTTCTGTTTCTAAAGTCACCATCCACTCCTCTCCGGGGTCCCACCTCACACTTAACAATTCTGTTTTTGCTGATGTATTTGTAGAATACTTTACTGTTTTTAATATTTCTTGCGATTCTCTCCTCGTATCTCCTTCTTGCTTTCCTTGTCCCTCCCTTAATCTCTTTCCCTACTTTCTTGTATTTTATTTTAATCATTTGCCCTCTGTAAACCCTTGTCTTCCATTTTTAGTTTGTTTCTAATCTCTTTATTTATCCACTGCAGTCTGAAACTTGGCATCTTTTTTAATGGTATATACCTGTACACCTGCGACTTTTCATTCTTCTTTTAAAAAAATATCCCATTGTTGAACAGTCCTGTACACCAATTTCCTTTTCACTACATGTCAGCCAGCTCACGCCTCAGCTTTCTAAAACCTGCCCCATACCTCATTCACATGGCCATTATTCATGTAACGAGTGTTGGCAGGCTGCTCGACTGTGGATCTTGATTCTGTTGTTGCTCAATGTCTACACCTGCAAACTTCCCAGCAGGTATCATTCGATCGACATCAGGAGCCGGAACCTTGGTTAGCTTCCTATTTATATAAAAAAAAAAAAAAAAAAATTGTTCCAGAGTAAAATGTGACCAACAGTTATAGCGGGTCCTTATCAGAAATCAGATGACTGGTTATTAGATCACCTGAAGTCTATGCTAAACTTGTATATGTGTTGCGCACCAGTGCATCGGATAGCCACTGCTTTATGTTCCTACATTTTAATGGATTATGCAAATCTTGTACAGAGTAGGTCTCTAATTTTTATTAGTCATATAACCAACTCAATAAATGTTTTCCAGCCATCCTCCCGAGCTTAATACCTAGCATAAAGAATAGCTTTTAATGAGCATTTAAATATGAGAAATACAGCTCACAGGAGTGACCTCTAGTGCTGAGCGTGTCCAGGAATTGATCTTGGGACCTCCCATTACTAAGTTACATTAACAATTTGGATTCAGAAACTTGAGGCAACTGATGAAATCACAGAAAATACTAAACTATGAGGGCAGTTACAGTTTGGAAACTACAAAATAAGTTAAACAAACTATTAGAACAAACCAAACTGACGGGCAAGAAAAGATCAGCTGGTCCATCAAGACTGCCCCACACCATGATGGCTGGACTATCATGGCTAAACACTTCTTTCCTCCCCTGATTTACCCTTCCACCCCCCCTTCCTCCTCCTCCACCCGGGCAGCCATGTAATCTCCTGGGAGAGGCAAAAAAACAGGGCCAGTAAGGGGGGGAAAAAAACTCTCAAATTCCTCTCCGATCCAGTCCCGGATATCACATGGACCAAGTATTACCTATAAAGACACTTGCCTTCTATGTGATATGATCTCTGCCCCAGCTCCCTCTTGAAGGCGTGCAGAGAGTCCGCACCCACCACACCAGCCGGCAATGTATTCCAGAGGCTCACTGTTCTCTGGGAAAAGAACTGCCTAATATCCAGTCAATTCATACTCTTAGATAGTTTAAACTCATGTCCCCTGGTCCTCCCCAATTGGTTAAACTAGAATAATCTATCAATAGGGACTCTATCCAGCCCTTTAATTATTTTATAGCCCTCTATCAGGTCACCTCTAAGTCTACGCTGCTCTAAAGTAAACAGACCAAGGTCATGGAGCCTATCGAGTAGCTGAGGTTCTTGAAGCTAGGAATCATTCTTGTAGCTCCCTTATGGACCTTTTCCATGGCCACTATATCACCCACCATGTAGGGGGACCAAAACTGGGCACAGTATTCTAGATGTGCTCTGACCAGTGACCTGTACAGTGTCAACGGTGTCCTTTGATTTACCAACATGCATGACACTGCATTTATCTAAATTAAATGAAATTTGCCAATGTGTGGCCCACTCCTCTAGTACACCTAAATCTTTTTGGATTTGATTGCACTCCTCTACTGTCTTAACCCTTGCACAGTTTTTGATGTCAGTTGCAAACTTACCATACTCCCAACACTTGTCCAGGTCACCGTGAAGAGTAGCAGGCCGAGGACTGATCCCTGGGGGTACCATTAGTAATATGTCTCCAAGCTGAACTACGTCCATTAACGTCCGTTGCGTGTTTGGAGCCAATTCCTAATCCAGCATTTAATTTTTTTTTGCTGATGCCACAAGATTCCATCTTGTGAAGTAACCTAGTGTGAGATACCGTATCAAATGCTTTCTGAAAGTCCAGGCAGACAATGTCTACCGGATTTCCCATGTCAACTACTGTAGTGATTTCCTCAAAAAACTCTATCAAATTTGTTGGGCCTGTTTTTTTTTCAGAAGCTGTATTGTGAATTTCTAATGGCCCCTTCCCTTTCCTAGTGATCATAAAGGACACCTTATCCTCAACTATTCACAGTATTTATTAACGACTTAGATGATGGAATAGAAAGTCTTACAGGGTATATCCAAATTTGCCGATGACACAAAGATAGGCGGCATTGTAAACGGAGCCTAAAATTACAAAGGGTTATTGACAGATTAAGTGAATGGGCAAAACTGTGGCAAATGGATTTCAGTGTAAGCAAATGTGAGGTCATCCACTTTGGACCTAAAAAGGACAGAACCGGGTACTTTCTAAATGGTGAAACGCTAAAAACTGTGGGGCCCAGAGACTTGGGGGTCCAGGTACATAGATCATTAAAATGTCATGAACAGGTACAGAAAATAATCAAAAAGGCTAATGGAATGCTGGCCTTTATATCTAGAGGACTAGAATACAAGGGGGTAGAAGTTATGCTGCAGCTTTAGCACCCTGGTTAGACCACACCTGGAGTACTGTGAGCAGTTCTGGGCACCACACCTTAGGAAGGATATATTGGCCTTGGAGGGAGTGCAGCATAGGTTTACCAGAATGATACCCGAACTTCGAGGGTTAAGTTACGAAGAGAGATTACACAAATTAGGGTTGTATTCCCTAGAATTTAGATGGTTAAGGGGTGATCTGATTGAAGTTTTCAAGATATTAAGGGGAACAGATAGGGTAGGGGGAGAGAAACTATTTTTGCTGGTTGGGGATTCTAGGACTAGGGGGCATAGTTTAAAAATTAGAGCCAGACCTTTCAGGAGTGAAATTAGGGAACACTTCTACACATACAGGGTGGTAGAAGTTTGGAACTCTCTTCTGCAAATGGCAATTGATGCTGGATTAATTGTTAATTTTAAATCTGAGATTGATGGCTTTTTGTTAACCAAAGGTATTAAGGGATATGGGCCAAAGGCAGGTATATTGAGTTAGGTCACAGCAGATCAGCCATGATCTCATTGAATGGCCGAACAGGCTTGAGGGGCTGAATGGCCTCCTCCTGTTCCTATATCCTTTCTAGCATCTTCCAAATAATGGGTGATATGCCTATAGTTCCCTGGCTATGATTTGTCAATATTTTGAAAATAGGAACTATATGAGCTAGCTTCCAGTCTAAGGGAACTATCCCTGACTCTCTTGAAGATATGGTTAAGGGGCTCACGGAGCACCTGTCCCATCTCTTTAATCACTCTTGGATGGATATTATCCGGACCTGGAGCCCTATCAATTTTGAGCTTTCCTAATCTATCCATGATGACATTACTATCTATTTAAATAATGCTATTCAATAGTGAGCACCCCTCACCTGGAACATAAGCATCACCAACAGGAGTACAGACTGATGCAAAATAGTCATTTAACAGCCCTGCCGCAACCTGAGAATCAGTGTGAATCTGCCTACAGTATCCTTTAGTGGCCCTATGCGGTTCGTTTAGGTCTTTTGATCTCTGACATAGCTTAAACATTTTTTTTGCTATTACTACCACTATTACACACTATCTTCTTTCCAGAGATCTCTTGGCTAATCTTATGCAATTAAGGAAGACAAAAACAGCCATGTGATACTTTTCCCTGTTGTTGTGAGTTAAGTGTGTAGAATGGCTTCTGTTTCAGTCAAATTTACTCTGTACATTCCTCGTCAGCCATAATAGTTTTGTTTTACAGTGCGCCCTTTTAACCATTGGGACATGCATGGCTTCATTCTGTTTGAGAGTGGCTTTAAATCGTACCCATTTGTCCAGACTAGAATTTGTTTATCCCTAGTTGCCTCCCTAATGTGCTATGTAAGGAACCAATCATTGATGGTGTCTACAAAAGTCTCAGCTACTCTCGAGTAGAGAGAAGCTGAGTTGTGAAGAAGCATAAAGAAAGGAAAGCAAAACCAGGCCTCTAGTCTCGAGAGGGAAGGAAAAATCCAAGGACCCAAGAAATCTCAGCGAAGGACCAGGAGGGGAGAGATCGGAAGAAGCTTTGCTTTTTTACCCCCTTTAAAAAAAAAAAAAAAAAGTGGGCGCACTGCACAACTGGTTTTGTGTGTCTGTGAGGATGGCCAGACATGGCAATAAGTGACTTTTAAACACTCCTTCATTAAATGCGGTACAGTAACTACATTTATTTGTGGTAGCCAAATCTATTTTTTTATTTATTTTGTAGCCGGTCTTTATATTAAATAAAAGAAAATGCATGTACCGTTAAGCTATTGGGGGAGCTTCTTTGATTCTGGAATGAGCTCCACTACTGTTTGTATCTTGCTCTGAGAAAAGCGGATTAACTTGAAGTTTGGCAACTCCTGAGCCCACAGGTTGCTGTAAAATCGGTGCTCTCAAACTTTATTGGGCTGCACCCCACCAAAAAATTCTCATACCTGTTGCATATCACTAACAATGATGCAGTAAACTTAAGTCATTCATGCAGCTTCTCTAGTAAGGATGCTAGTAAATCTTTACAGTAATAGTTATAGTATGAGCTGGAAAATGGGAACTCTTTTTATAAAAAAAAATGTATAGACATGTTTGTGCATTCTATTTTGTTTCAGCAAGTACAGCTGAGTATTGTTTAGTAATGCTGAAAGTGTGCTATAATGTGACTTCTTGAAATGCAGTAGAGAAATTTCACATTGGAATATTAGTTTTGATTGTCTATTTTCATGCATACATCTTGCCTGAATGCAATACTGTACATCTTTTTCTATCGGAATCTTCCAATTATCCTATATCTGCGGAAATATCCCATTGAAGTGCAGATATATGAAAAACTTTTAATTTACGCAGAATGTAAGCTGCCTCAGCTCATCTGCTGCTGAAACCTTCATCCATTCCTTTGTTACTTCTAGACTTGACTATTGCAGTGCACTCCTGGCTGGCCTCCCACGTTCTACCCTCCATAAACTTGAGGTTGTCCAAACCTCTTCTGCCTGTGCCCTAACTTGCACCGAATCCCGTTCACCCATCTCCCCTGTGCTCGCTGACCTACATTGGCTCCCGGTTAAGCAACGCTTCGATTTTAAAATTCTCCTCCTTATTCTCAAATCCCTCCATGGCCTCGCCCCTCCCTATCTCTGTAATCTCCTCCAGCCCTATACCCCTCCAAGATATCTGTGCTCTTCCAATTCTGGCCTCTTGAGCATCCCTGATTTTAATCGCTCCACCATTGGCGATTCGTGCCTTCAACTGCCAAGACCCTAAGCTCTGGAATTCCCTCCCTGAACCTCCTTCCTCCTTTAAGACCCTCCTTAAAACCTACCTCTTCAACCAAGCTTTTGCTCATCTGCCCCAATTTCTCCTCGTGTGGCTCGGTGTCAAATTTTGTTTTACAACACTCCTCTGAAGCGCCTTGGGATGTTTTACTACATTAAAGGTGCTATACGAATACTTGTGGTGGTGGTATTTGAAGAGGTGTGCTGCGGGTATTGTGGCATTGCTGCTGTGCTGGAATGCTCCCAACATTTTGATTAAAGTTGATTTAAATAGGGCTCCGAGTCGGCACAGTAGGAGAGTATAGCTGGTGACTGCTATGTTTAAATTGATTGGAAATTGACCAAATCCCATGGCAAATGTGATTTTTTTTTTCAGCCTTTGTCATATCCCACAGTTTGACAACCACTACAATAATAAACTTCAGTTCCTTCCCTAAGCACGCTAGATATAAAATGATAGAGAAGGGAATTGAAACAAATCCAGCTAAGGTAAAGCACAGTGAGAAAAGGTACTCAACAGGAAAGCTTGACACAATTGCTTGTTTTATATTTATCCCTCACCCTGTGATTAATTCTGGTCAGTCTGTCTGGAAGTGTAACTGTATTTAGTTAGCCTAAGCGCTAACAGTGTACGCCAGCACTGCTTCTCAAGTGTGAATATTGATTCATTGGGCCATATTTTGCGACTCCCTAAGGGTGCGTACTCATTTATACATTAAAAACCCTATCCAATAAAGTAAGTTTATTTTTAGCCCCGTTAAAACATATACATTTTTTCCAAAAAATTATATTTTTGTTTGAAATATTATTTAATTAAATGGCATTTTAATTAATTTTAAATATGTAATTTAAAAAAATTATTTCACGTGTTTGTGTATTTTTTAAGTGATCCCCATTCATACTTATGGGGTCTCCATATGTACGGAACTCCCATAAGTGTGAATGGGGATTCCCTTTTATTGGTTGGGCAGGCCCACGTGATCCTAGGGGCGCTTGCAAACCGCCTACGCCCCTGCCCGCGCTTACCTGGAGAGGCCCAGGATCGCAAGTCTCCGTACCTCCTGGACCACCAGGTAAATCCGTAGATTTTTTTTCACTGGTCGGAGGCATCCACCCACGGGAAGCCGCCGATCTCAAGTTTTGGGCCATTGTGTGAAATTCTGTGATTGCCATTTCCAGCCATGCCTATTATTTAAACCTTGATCTCGAGTTATGAGGCACAGAAGAAGGAAACAATAGTGTGACAGTGTGCATTAAATATTTTGAATACTGCTAATTTAAAAACTGTAATGCAACTGTAGATTTATGGGAGGAAGTAGGAGGACTGACTGTCTAGAGCCTAAATATATTCTAAGTGTAATAAAGACATTCAGGTACACTTACCTCCGAATTAGCAGTGTGTAACAAGTGTCTCACTATGCTCTTGTGAAGTTGCAGTACAGGGACAGCTGACCGCAGTTCACTTTAGTGCAACTTCATAATGATACAACATAGACCATTCTACACACAATGCCTCTTCCCATAATGTCTAACAATTTTGAAACAAAGTTTGGGAATGAGGATAAATGATAGGCATTTGTGCAGATGCTTTGTTTTATTTTTGTAACAGTCTAGGCTGGTGTGTGTCTATAGTTCATTTTAAGAAATGGAAACACTAGCTAAGTGCCAATTAGCCATTCTGTTATTCATGGATGTCAGGATGGGGATTTTTAAAGTATAAGGTAATGATTAAAATGGTACATGAAAATAAAATAGCTGAGCATTTTGCTGCTGAGAGATGTTACTCTAGTTTTGGAGTATTCAAATGTCATTACCTTTCAAAAGCTCTAGCTTTTGTTTAGTATCATTCTATAGATTTGATGTATTTTGTCCATTTTTCTTTCAGCAATCGGCTCTGTGTCTGGCATTGAAATTTATACTAAATCAGAAATGATCGTTGAAAATGGGACAGATGTTAGATTGTCATGTACATTCAAATCTAACGAAAGTATCCGCAGTTCTGCGATGGTCACATGGTATTTCAAATCAGAAACTGTTGGGAAACTGCAGAAAGTGAGTATTAGAGCCTGTTATTTCAATGGGTTTGGACTGTTTTACCATGTTAACTTACTCCTTTTCTACTAAATTCCTTTCATTTTGTATTTTTTACGTATTTTTATCACCTTCAATAGGGAAACATTGGTACTCGGGTACATTGGTACCTGGAAAAAGTATACATTACTTGAAGGGATATCTTGATACATTGGGGTATGGTCTAGTCTTAATTCAAATGTTTTGTTTAAAATTATTAGTACTAAATTCCAATTTTACTGTTAATTAGGTTGGTTAATTCAAATTATTGGATAGTTCAAATTTGCTAAAGAAAAGTCAAAAGTAGACTAGTCAATAAATTCCCTATGCTGGAGACCGTGCACTGTTGGATTATCAGGCTAATTTGCGGAATCACTAAAATTTGGCTACTTCACTGGGTATCAAGGGTGAGAAGCATATTGGTACGGTTTTGCTGTTGTTTGTGCATCATTAACTCTGCATCGCTGTGGTGAATATTAAAATTAGAGCTAGGCTGTTATGGGGTGATGCCAGGAAGCACTTCACACAAAGGGAAGTGGAAATCTGGAACACTCCCAAAAAGCTGTTGAGGCTAGGTCAGTTGAAAATGTCGGTCAGTGAGGACAGACCAGGTTTAATTGCATCCAGTCTGGCAGCCAGGACCTTGTACTCCGTATTGAATGGGGATAGAATGAACAGAGGGTGGGGCATTCCCTTTTTTTGTGCATTAGTGTGACTGAAACTGCTTAGAGGGTATTTGGGAGGACAATCCTGACATTGCCGTGAAAGAGTTTCAGCAGGAGAGGTTTGGGTCGAGCATCTGGGCTTTGTAGTTTTCAGCTGAGCAGCCATCAGGCCCATGATCTATCCTGGATTGGAGACTTTGGATTGCTGATTGGATCTCCATAGCTGAGATTGGAGAGTTGACAGATTATGCCTCTTTGAGTGAGTTGAGCAAAGGGGAGGTTGACAAGGTGGAGCAGTGCTCCCTGTAAGGTGGCCTGAGACTCAGACGTACACTAATGTATAAAGGTCTTGTTAATTTTAGTGGGGTTAGGAATTGGTTTATAGCCTACTGTCAGTTCTGTTCTGTTCTGTTCTGTGCTGTTGCAAGGTATATGTTAGGCACCTTCCTGGCTTGTGCCCCTGATGATAATTAGCCCTAGTGTGTCTGAGGAGCTTTTCTGTTTCTGCTGACAACAGGCTCTTGAGTTCATCTCTGGCATGTACCAGAGCTCATTCCTGACTCTCCAGTCAATGCCCTTGATGCTGGGTTTCTAGTTCTGCTATTCTTTGGGTTTGTAATACTCTACACCTGTTTGGTGGAGAAGAAGATAATGATGAATCCCCTTAGACTATGGTAATGGAATCCTTTCTTTTCAAGGCATTGAACCATAGTGGGGTATGGTTCCACAGTTGCCCATTGCTCTCGTATCTTGCCCAGTGACATGGCTTGACAGTGCAAGTTGACAGGCTCTTTGACCTCATCGGGCATAGCAGCTAAATCTGGTCCTGAACTTGCTGATATCCACATGTGCACTTCCATCAGCACTGGAAATCCTAGCCATTCTTTTTACCCTTCCCCCAACCTAGGGGTGCTGAAGGTAATTGTAGCACCCTAACTACTGCTTGGGTTGAGATCCTTAACAAACCAAGGTTCAAATATGGGACCTTTATTGGGTTGTATAGCTTATCTATTCACTGACTAAACTCGGTGAGCCATTGGGCCAGCTAGTGCATTGATTTTAAAGCAAGGCTTAAATTTGTGTTTTACAGCTAAAATGCTTAATGCTACTTTTTTTTGTTGGGAACTGCTGTTCTCCCAAATTCAATAGCCAAAGTTTATATTCACATTGTCCCTTTTTTTTTTCTATTATCACCTCTGCATACTGCAGAAGTATGTTGATTGTGGGGAAAATTGCTAGATGTTTTTGACATGACTATTCACTCTCTTCGCACATGTAATGAGAGAAGTTTCCTGGCTCTTGGCGCTTTTCGTTATTGTTTGTGTAGACCAGTTACTCCACTGTCCTTTCCATGGACAGAGCCCATTTGTGTATTCTATGACATGGAGCAGAGTCATACTGTAAGAAACATAGAAACATAGAAGATAGGAGCAGGAGTAGGCCATTTGGCCCCTCGAGCCTGCTCCGCCATTCAATGCGATCATGGCTGATCATCCAATTTCAGTACCCGGTCCCTGCTTTCTCCCCATACTCCTTGATCCCTTTAGCCTTAAGAAATATATCCAACTCCTTCTTGAATATATTTAATGAATTGGCCTCTACTGCCTTCTGTGGTAGAGAATTCCACCGGTTCACCACTCTCTGGGTGAAGAAATTCCTCCTCATTTCTGTCCTAAATGGCCTACCCCTTATCCTTAGACTGTGACCCCTGGTACTGGACTCCCCGACCATCAGGAACATCCTTCCTGCATCTAGTCTGTCCAGTCCTGTCAGAATTTTATAAGTTTCAATAAGATCCCCTCTCATTCTTCTAAACTCCAGCGAGTACAAGCCCAATCGTCCCAATCTCTCCTCGTACGTCATTCCTGCCATCCCAGGTATCAGCCTGGTGAATCTTCGCTGAACTCCTTCCATGGCAAGAACATTCTTCCTCCGATAACCAAAACTGCACACAATACTCAAAGATGTGGTCTCACCAAGGTCCTGTACAACTGCAGCAAGACATCCTTGTTCCTGTACTCAAACCCTCTCGCTACGAAGGCCAACATACCATTTGCCTGCTTAACCGCCTGCATGCTTACCTTCAGCGACTGGTGCACAAGGACACCCAGGTCTCGTTGCACTTACCCTTCTCCCAATCTATTGCCATTCAGATAATAATTTGCCTTCCTGTTTTTGCCACCAAAGTGGATAACCTCACATTTATCCATGTTATATTGCATCTGCCATGCTTTTGCCCAATCACCCAACCTATCCAAATCATCCTGGAGTTTCTCAGCATCCTCCTCACAGCACACACGCCCACCCAGCTTTGTGTCGTCTGCAAATTTGGAGATATTACATCTAGTTCCCTTGTCTAGATCATTAATATATATTGTGAATAGCTGGGGTCCAAGGACCGACCCCTGCATTACCCCACTAGTCACTGCCTGCCACTCGGAAAAAGACCCATTTATTCCAACTCTTTTTGCTTTCTGTCTGCCAACCAGTTCTCTATCCAAGTCAATACCTTGCCCCCAATCCCATGTGCTTTAACTTTACATGCTAATCTCTTATGCGGGACCTTATCAAAAGCCTTCTGAAAGTCCAAATACATCACATCCACTGGTTCTCCCTTATCTATTTTACCAGTTATATCCTCAAAAAATTCCAGTAGATTAGTCAAGCATGATTTACCTTTTGTAAATCCATGTTGACTTTGTCCGATCCTGTCACTGTTTTCCAAGTGCTCTGCTATTACATCTTTTATAATGGATTCTAGCATTTTCCCCACTACCGATGTCAGGCTTACAGGTCTGTAATTCCCCGTTTCCTCTCTACCACCTTTTTTGAATAGTGGGGTAACATTAGCTACCCTCCAATCCATGGGTACTGTTCCAGATTCCATCGAATGTTGGAAGATGATCAGCAATGCATCTACTATTTCTAGGGCCACTTCCTTAATTACCCTAGGATGTAGATTATCAGGCCCTGGGGATTTATCGGCCTTTAATCCCATCAATTTCCCGAACACCATTTCCCTACAAATACTGATTTCTTTCAGTTCCTCCCTTTCATCCCTGTAATTTAGTATGTGACCTGGTAATCCCCTGGAAGTGCCACAAATTGGGATTTAACATCCTTAAATAGCCTGACATTTGCCTTATTGGTTAAGCTTATTGGACAAATGTGTAGATGATCGGTCTGTCATTCTCATTGAAGTGGTAGCTTTTCTATGCATTTGTACAGTTTCCACTGTTGGCTGTTTTTATCAAGATCCTAACATTAAACAGTGACGATCCAATTTTGCTACCTCAAAAGTTAGGGACTTCCCCTTTCTGTTATTGGGGCAGATATTCTACTGTAACCCAGATGGCTTCTTGACAGTCTGTCTATTAAAAGGGAGACACTAGCCAGAGGACCCATCCCTCCCCTGTGTGTATTCAGGTACATTAATTGCATACAGGATAATGTCCACAAATAAGCCTTGCAATATCAAGTGGAATAGATCTGCTGACTAATATCTTGCCAAAATTCTGAATTCATTATCGTGTGACATCTGCTACCTCAATGTACCTTCAATATCTGCTGCATTTGGGTTTGAAACCAGTTTTATCAGGATTTATGTGGCAGTTATCGTAGTTTCCCCAACTGCACTCTGACTGCTTCACCCAAATCACCACTATTAACCCATCTTATGAAAGGTGCTTGGATATCGAATGCAATTTACATTTTTTCAACCCCCAGTTTGGGTTTTGAATGAGGTACTTCACAAATTTGTGTACCTCAAGCAGGTAAACTGGCGCTCAAACAGCCTATCTGTTGTGTTGCGGGCTATAATCTAAATATATGTCCAAGCTAAAGTGGTATCCATTTTATTTGACTGTGCTTTTGTTTTGTTTTCCAATATACAAGTTGGGTTATATTGCAGATTTTATTTGTGGACACAAAATGGCATTAATCTTTTATGTCCGTGAAATAAAATATATACGTAAATGACTTATCACCTGTTTGTATTTTATGGGTCACGTAATTCTGGTTCTGCATGTGAAAGAAAGTACTGACAAAATGAATGGTTGAATATCTCGAATTTTTGCCTCATAACCAGAAAGAAATCTTGAGCCTGGGTCAAGGTCATTTCACCAGCCACATCTTGAACAAGTGACTATACACAACAACAACTTGTATTTATATAGCTCCTTTTAATGTAGTAAAATGTCCCAAGGTGCTTCACAGGAGTATTATAAAACAAAAAAGTCTGATGCAGAGCCAAATAAGGAGAAATTAGGGCAGATGACCAAAAACTTGGTCAAAGAGGTAGGTTTTAAGGAGCACCTTAAAGGAGGAAAGAGAGGTTTAGGGAGGGAATTCCAGAGCTTGGAGCCGAGGCAACAGAAGGCACGGCCACCAATGGTTGAGCGATTTATAATCAGGGATGCTCAAGAGGGCAGAATTAGAGGAGCGCAGATATCTCGGGGTGGGGGGGGGGAGGGCAATTGTGGGGCTGGAGGAGATTAGAGAGATAGGGAGGGGCGAGGCCATGGAGGGATTTGAAAACAAGGATGAGGATTTTGAAATTGAGGTGTTGCTTCACTGGGAGCCAATGTAGCTCAGCGAGCACAGAGGTGATGGGTGAACGGGACTTGGTGTGAGTTAGGACATGGGCAGCCAAATTTTTGATGACCTCAAGTTTACTTAGGGTAGAACGTGGGAGGCCAGCCAGGAGTGCTTTGGAATAGTCAAGCCTAGAGGTAACAAAGGCATGGATGAGGGTTTCAGCAGCAGATGAGCTGAGGCAGGGTGGAGACGGGCAATGTTATGGAGGTGGGAATAGGCGGTCTTAGTTATGCCGTGGATATGTGGTCGGAAGCTCATTTCAGGGTCAAATGTGACACCAAGGTTGCGAACAGTGTGGTTCAGTCTCAGACAGATGTTAGGGAGAGGGATGGAGTCGGTGGCTAGGGAATGGAGTTTGTGGCGGGAACCGAAAACAATGGCTTCGGTCTTCCCAATATTTAATTGGAGAAAATTCCTGCTCATCCAGTACTGGATGTCGGACAAGCAATTTGACAATTTAGAGACCGTGGCGGGGTCGAGAGAAGTGGTGGTGAGGTAGAGCTGGGTGTCGTCGGCGTACATGTGGAAACTGACGCTGTGTTTTCAGATGATGTCGCCAAGGGGCAACATGTGGATGAGAAATGGGAAGGGGGCCAAGGATAGATCCTTGGGGGACACCAGAGGTAACGATGCGGGAGCGGGAAGTGAAACAATTGCATACACATCAGTAGGGCTGCCACTGGAGAAAGCCACATACTTTCACGATACACTCTTCCTTAGATTTGTCAGCTAAGGAAGAAGTGCTGTTCCATAAGTCTGTGCTGGGGCAGGTGTTCTTCCTTCAACCAAGAGGAACTTCTGCCTCCTTAAATATAAATACTTCTGAATTAATCTGCTGTAGTACTTGGATGATGCTATACTGCTTTCAGTAAGTTAGGAATGGCATTTCATTACAAAACATTTTTTCGCTCTATCTGGTTAACTTTCTTGAAAATTCAATATAAAAATCAAAACTATTGATCATTGAGGTTTCATTGACAAGATAATAGATTAATAATGCATGTTTTTAAAATGTGGTTTTCATTTATTCTATCTTTGTGACAGATTTTCTTTTATTTAGCTGGAAAAGCTTTTCCTGTAACTCAATCTCAATTTCAAGACCGCATTATTTGGGATGGTAATGTCAACAGGGACGATGGTTCCATTATTATAACCAATATTAATTTTAAAGACAATGGAACTTACAACTGTGCTGTGTCAATTCCACCTGACTTCGGTTGGACTCCTGGTGAAATTCGCTTAAGTGTTGTTGAACAAGGTGAGCAGAAAATATCAGTAGTTCTAATATTATTTTGTGAAAATTGCAGTTTACTTGAAATCATCACAACCTATGACATGAGTGCTACATTGTTGGAGGTGCTGTCTTTCGGATGAGATTATAAACCATGCTTCTGCCTGTTCAGATGGTCATATAAAAAATCCTATTAACATTTGAGGAAGAGCAAGAAATTCCTCCAAGTAAAAAAGCTGCAGATGCTGGAAATGTGAAACAAAAACAAAACGTCAGTCATCAGTGGGGAGAACAGACAAGTTAACGGGGCAGATTTTGCGGTCGGCAGCGTACCTGTGGAGTATGCCGCCGGCATCCGAATGGAATACGAACTTACCTGATGGGGGCCCTCCTTTGTGAACTTGCTCTCTGATGCTGCATACTGGAGGGCAGCATAATGGCCCACAGATCCCGGGGCACAGCGTGTGCAGAAACGTACCTGGGATCACGTGGGCCTGGTGCTCCAGTCAGTACACTGAAGGGGAAGTGTCTATCTCCAATACTGGTAACTTTCTTTATATTGCATTTCACCTGATGTATTTTCAGAATAATTATAAGGACTAGGAGAATACATAGTTCCAAAATGGCATGCACTCACACTCATACATTTACACAGATTATTTGAGAATAAATTCTTAAATCTAATTTAGGAATTAGAGTTCTGATAAATCGTTCAAGCTCTGTGAAATTTCATATAAAATACAGGAAACGTTATATTCGGCACCGACGGGACCGAGCTGTTGCCGATCTATCAAAACTGCCGGACATACAAAGTTAATGTTGAAGCATACGGAGATCTGACAACAAACACTGTTGCTTAGCAACAGCTTCAAACAGTCGGCCCGTACCTTGGAAGCGTCTCTGTAGCTTAGCAACAGCTTCAGAGAGACTTTCCAAAGCCTGACTGTTAAGGAAAAAAAAGCCACAAGAAGAAAAACAACCTAACAGAACGGCTCCTGATTTCTGCCGGTAGATCGAGGTTTCCGGACATACATCCTCCGGATAAACCAAAGTCTCCTGTAACATGGACAGGGGATACAAACATAAATACAACAGAGCCCAAACAAATATCTGGAAAATCTGTACATTAATCATTGGAGTTGTTTCAGGCAGTTTTACAATTCATTCCGGAGCTAATAGAATGAGTAACTGTCTCTATCTAATCCCCTTACGCTGATGCAAACAGGCCCTGTGCCTATTTGCATCAACTGTAAAATGTTCTTCTGTAATTGCTGGGCAATTAGCCCAACTCTGCGCCAGCAATTGGGATTTCCAAGGCTGTGCCGATCACCTGTCAAAGCGTAACTTTACAGATCGCAAGTTCAGGGTTTAGCATATGTACGCATGCGTAAACCCTGAACTTGCAGTCCATTTCAAAGGCGGCATGACTGTCCGAGTACGCCGTCATACCAACCGCAAATTCTGGCCCAAAGTTTTGGGTTTTGAAGATGTGCCTGCATCTGAAACGTTCACTTGTCCATTCTCTCCAGCAATTCTTACTGACACACTGTGTGCATCTGTAGCATTTTCTTTGTTTCTTTAAGAAATTTCCCTAGTGTTCCGGCTAAAAATCACGAAAAGAAGAACCTGGCCTTTCATTAATTTGCTGTTTGAGAGATGTTGCCATGTGCAATTTGGCTGCTGTATTTGCTTATGTGTGCACTTCAAAGGTTGTAAAGTGCCTTGGGACATCCTGAGAATGTGAAAGTGATATGTAATATGCAAGTTGTTTTTTTGTTTTTCCTTTTTTCAGGTTCTTTATCCAAACGTGCGGGAGTCATTGCAGGTTCGGTCATTGGTGCAATTGCAGGTTTAATGCTAATTATTGGCATTGTGTACTACTTCAAGAAAAAGAAGAGGGGCCAACGAAATGGCTACATTGGGTAATTTTTTTTTATTGTTACACATGAGTTTTACTACATGGTGAAATATTGTGCAAATTTGACAGTGCAAGTAAGCTCCAGTTCAAATCCATGGAGATTCAGCGGGTGAATTGTGTGCATATCCGAGTTTCTTTTCCCTTTAAGGGCAAAATACTAACATTCAGTGAAAATGTTTACTTAAATTTTTCCAATTTCTCTCATTTTATGATTTTGTTTTTGTTTTGCAAACCATCTTTGAAATCTGTGACATTGGGTACATGAAACACAAGATACAAGAAAAATATGCGTGCTCTCAATGTTTTAAAACCATCTTTTCTCCCCTGTAATAAATACTGATGCTAAAAACTGCATTGGGCAGTATGCTAATTCAAAAACAAAAAGCATGTACAAACTGCACACTTTTGGATACCCCTTCTAGATTAATACTTTGAATACTTTTCATATACTAGAACTTCATCTGGTTGTGTATTTTATGGTTTATCTTTTTTTCTTCCTTCACCTCTCCCTTTACCCTTGTCCTTGAGGGTAAAATTCTACGTGCATCATCAGCCACCTTTTCACCAAAATGACCACCTTTCATCTGTGGACCTAAACAAGTGTTAACAGACCATTCAACTGCTGATTATGATCTGCTTTTACCTGACCACCGTCGCTATCCAGCAGCTGACATTGCAAAGTGATTAGCAGTGGAAAGCATAGCTGTTTTTCTCCCTCTCTAGCTAGAGGTGCTAAGGCCAATTCCCGTATTCCCCACCCCACCCATGGTTGAGAGCAGCTAACTCCGTATAGACCAAGAATTCAACCTGGAATCTTTTCTACCTGTATGGTTCAACATATACTACCTGTTGCATTTGCCCACTGAGGAACAACTTTGCCACGTATTTCTATTAAAATGAAATGATTAGCTTTTATTCTGCTGTTGCCTTTAAACCAAAATTGCTAACCCTTAGTATGGTCATTGGTTGTGTGGGAACCTTGCATCAGTGATGTGTATAGCAAATTCATATTGCTTGCTTTCAATCAGTATAGCTAAAATATTCCCATGAGAGTTCAAGAAGTGAATGATGAGCATGTATTTCGCAAAATATGTCGCATCTCGCGTGACTCTGACAATTTATCACTTTAAAAAAAAAAAAAGCTGTATTCATTGTTTGGGTTAGGGAGGGGATAATGGCCATTGTGCAATAGCTGCTGAGAGCAGGATTGGACACAGTTGTGCTACCTCCTCTGGTTAGCTAGCTTACACACATTTCCTGTCTGCTCAATCTCAAAACTTGCACATAGAAACATAGAAGAT
Source organism: Somniosus microcephalus (assembly GCF_052327205.1). Taxonomy (NCBI): domain Eukaryota; kingdom Metazoa; phylum Chordata; class Chondrichthyes; order Squaliformes; family Somniosidae; genus Somniosus; species Somniosus microcephalus. The sequence continues at coordinate 87,829,011 of NC_141000.1, forward strand.
AGGAGCAGGAGTAGGCCATTCGGCCCCTCGAGCCTGCTCCGCCATTTAATGAGATCATGGCTGATCATCCAAACACAGTACCCTGTCCCTGCTTTCTCCCCATGTCCCTTGATCCCTTTAGCCTTAAGAAATATATCTAACTCCTTCTGAATATATTTAATGAATTGGCCTCAACTGCCTTCTGTGGTAGAGAATTCCACAGGTTCACCACTCTCTGGGTGAAGAAATTCCTCCTCATCTCAGTCCTAAATGGCTTACCCCTTATCCTTAGACTGTGACCCCTGGTTCTGGACTCCCCTGCAATCGGGAACATCCTTCCTGCATCTAGTCTGTCTAGTCCTATTAGAATTTTAGAAGTTTCAATGAGATCCCCTCTCATTCTTCTAAACTCTAGCGAATATAAGCCTAATCGACCCAATCTCTCTTCATACGTCATTCCTGCCAGCCCAGGTATCAGTCTGGTGAATCTTTGCTGCACTCCCTCTATGGCAAGAACATCCTTCTTCAGATAAGGCGACCAAAACTGCACACAATACTCAAGGTGTGGTCTCACCAAGGCCCTGTACAAATGCAGCAAGACATCCTTGCTCCTGTACTCGAATCCTCTCGCTATGAAGGCCAACATACCATTTGCCTTCTTAACCGCCTGCTGCACCTGCATGCTTACCTTCAGCGACTAGTGCAAAAGGACACCCAGGTCTCGTTGCACTTCCCCTTTTCCCAATCTATTGCTGTTCAGATAATCCGTCTTCCTATTTTTGCCACCGAAGTGGATAACCTCGCATTTATCCACATTATACTGCATCTGCCCCATCACCCAACTTGTCCAAATCATACTGGAGTTTCTCTGCATCCTCCTCACAGCACACACACCCACCCAGCTTTGTGACGTCTGCAAACTTGGAGATATTACATCTAGTTCCCTCGTCTAGATCATTAATATATATATTGTGAATAGCTGGGGCCCTAGCACCGATCCCTGTGGTACCCCACTAGTCACTGCCTGCCACTCGGAAAAAGACCCATTTATTCTAACTCTTTACTTCCTGTCTGCCAACCAGTTCTCTATCCAAGTCAGTACCTTACCCCCAATCCCATGTGCTTTAACTTTGCACGCTAATCTCTTATGCGGGACCTTATTGAAAGCCTTCTGAAAGTCCAAATACACCACATACACTGGTTCTCCCTTATCTATTCTACCAGTTACATCCTTAAAAAATTCCAGTAGATTAGTCAAGCATGATTTACCTTTTGTAAATCCATGTTGACTTTGTCCGATCCTGTCACTGTTTTCCAAGTGCTCTGCTATTACATCTTTTATAATGGACTCTAGCATTTTCCCCACTACCGATGTCAGGCTTACCGGTCTATAATTCCCTGTTTTCTCTCTACCACCTTTTTTTAAATAGTGGGGTTACATTAGCTACCCTCCAATCCATGGGAACTGTTCCAGAGTCTATAGAATTTTGGAAGATGACCAGCAATGCATCTACTATTTCTAGGGCCACTTTCTTAAGTATCCTAGGATGTAGATTATCAGGCCCTGGGGATTTATCGGCCTTCAATCCCGTCAATTTCCCTACAAATACTGATTTCATTCAATTCCTCCCTCTCATTAGACCCTATGTTCCCCAACATCTCTGGGAGGTTATTTGTGTCCTCCTTTGTGAAGACAGAACCAAAGCATGTATTTAATTGGTCTGCTATTTCTTTGTTCCCCATTATAAATTCCCCTGATTCTGACTGCAAGGGACCTACACTTGACTTCACCAATCTTTTTCTCTTCACATATCTATAGAAGCTTTTACAGTCAGTTTTTATGTTCCCTGCAAGCTTACTCTCATATTCTATTTTCCCCCTCTTAATTAATCCCTTTGTCCTCCTTTGCTGAATCCTAAACTGCTCCCAATCCTCAGGTTTGCTGCTTTTTCTGGCCAATTTATATGTCTTCTCCTTGGATCTTATGCTATCCCTAATTTCCCTTGTTAGCCACGGTTGAGTCACCTTTTTTGTTTTATTTTTATGCCAAACCGGGATGAACAAATTCTGTAGTTCATCCATGCGATCTTTAAATGTTTGCCATTGCCTATCCACCGTCAACCCTTTAAGTAAGCTCCCCAATCCATCCCAGCCAACTCGCGCTTCATGCATCATAGTTTCCTTTATTTAAATTCAGGACCCTAGTCTCTGAGTCAACTACTTCACTCTCCATCTTAATGAAGAATTCGATCATATTATGATCGCTCCGACCCAAGGGCCTCGCACAACAAGACTGCTAATTAATCCTTTCTCATTACATAATACCCAGTCTAAGATGGCCTGATCTCTAGTTGGTTCCTCGACATATTGGTCCAGGAAACCATCCTGTATACACTCTAGGAATTCCTCCTCCACAGTATTGTTACTAATTTGGTTAGCCCAATCTATATGTAGATTAAAGTCACCCATGATAACTGCTGTGCTCTTATTGCACGTGTCTCTAATTTCCCGTTTAATGCCATCCCCAACCTCAGCATTACTGTTTGGGGGTCTGTATACAACTCCCACTAATGAATTTCTCAGCTCTACCCATACAGATTCCACATCATCAGAGCTAATATCCTTCCTTACTATTGTGTTACTCTCCTCTTTAACCAGCAATGCTACGCCACCTCCTTTTCCTTTTTGCCTGTCTTTCCTGAATATTGAATACTCCTGGATGTTGAATTCCCAGCCTTGGTCACCCTGGAGCCATGTCTCCGTAATCCCAATTATATCATATCCGTTTACATCTATTTGCGCAGCTAATTCATCCACCTTATTACGGATGCTCCTCGCATTAAGACACAGCCTTCAGGCTTGTTTTTTTAACACTCGGTCCTTTTAGAATTATTATTTACTGTAGCCCTGTTTGATTTACACCCTTGATTTCTCTGCCTTCCACTTTTGCTTTTCTCCTTCCTGTCTTTTGTTTCTATTCTTGCTTCCCTTTCCTCTGTCTCCCTGCACAGGTTCCCAACCCCCTGCCATTTTAGTTTAAACCCTCCCCAATAGCACTAGCAAACATTCCCCCTAGGACATCGGTCTCGGTCCCGCCCAGGTGTAAATCGTCCAGTTTGTACAGGTTCCAATGTCCCAGGAATTTGAATCCATCCCCCTTGCACCATTCCTCTAGCCACGTACTCATCTGAAATATCCTTCTATTTCTACTCTGACTAGCACGTGGCACTGGTAGCAATCCTGAGATTACTACCCTTTGAGGTCCTATTTTTTAATTTACCTCCTAACTCCCTATATTCAGCTTGTAGGACCTCATCCTGTTTTTTACCTATATCGTTGGTACCTATATGCACCACGACAACTGGCTGTTCACCCTCTCCCTCCAGAATGCCCTGCAGCCGCCCCGAGACATCCTTGACCCTTGCACCAGGGAGTCAACATACCATCCTGGAGTCTCGTTTGCGGCTGCAGAAACGCCTATCTATTCCCCTTACAATAGAATCCCCTATCACTAGCTCTCCCGCTCTTTTTCCTCTCGTCCTGTGCAGCAGAACCACCCATGGCGCCAGGAAGTTGGCTGCTGCTGCCTTCCCCCGATAAGCCATCTCCCTCAACAATATCCAAAGTGGTATATCTGTTTGAGAGGGGGATGGCCACAGGGGACCCCTGCACTACCAGCCTGCGCCTACTACTCTGCCTGGCGGTCATCTGTTCCCTTCCTGCCTGTGCAGCCTTTACCTGCGGTGTGACCAACTCATTAAACGTGCTATCCACAATGTCCTCAGCATCGCGAATGCTCCAGTATGTATCCATTCGCAGCTCCAGCGCCGCAATGCGGTCTGCCAGTAGCTGTAGCTGGATACACTTCCCGCACACATGGTCATCAGGGACACAGGAAGTGTCCCTGATTTCCCACGTAGTGCAGGAGGAACATGCCACTGGGCTGAGCTGTGCTGCCATGACTTACCCTTTAATTAATTTAAATTAAATCAAATCAATACCACTAATTACACTACAATTATATGATATACTCAAGGGGCCTTGTTTACTAGCACTCCCTGCTACACAACAGAGACCTTAGAAACTATAACCACAAAAATTAAGATCTTCTAAACTTTATAAACTATTAACCTTAACTGTCAAACTATAGAGTAGTATAAGTACTCACCTGGCCGTACTCACCCAATCAGCTGCTTCCTCTTGCTTGCGTCACTTTTTGAATTGTGACGTGGCTCTGGATCGCCGTAACCAGTCTGCGAGATTGATAAGCCTCTGGGGGAAAAAAAAAAGCCCGCGAAAGTGAGTTTAAATACTCGCTGTTCTCTCCTGTTGCTCCCGACACTGGCCTGTGTTTAAAAAAAAAAAAAAAAAAAGCCCACGAAAGTGAAAGATAACTAATGGCTACTTGCATGTCTGGTGAGTAAAGGACCAGGTTTAGCTGTTGTGCCCCCTAGTTGAATACTCTGTTAACCCTTGATGTCAAAGTTCACATGTGGACACATGTACCATTTTCTTCCCTTTTTTTCTTTCCTGAAAGCAGTCTATATGCACTGGATGCCTCTAGTACAGGAAACTTTCGATTTACCGGCACCTAAATAACCGGAAATCTCGGTTAACCGGCAAAATTCAGGAGTAGGTTTTACTTCATTTGTATTTGCCTTCTTCCATCTGTGCTGTGCAAGGGTGTGGCTGCAGCTGTTGCTAAGCTACAAAGACGCTTGAAACTTGAGGCCATTGTTCTACAGTTGTTGCTAAGCAACAGGGTTTGTTGCTTTATACGGAGCTGTCAGTTCTCCCTATCTTTTACTATAGCGTTCGGTTATCCGGAATTTTTGATGAACCGGCACCACGGCGGTCCCGTCTGTGCCGGATAAAAAAAAGTTTCCTGTACCATGCACTGCTTCCTAGGTCAATATGTTTCTAGTCCAACAAGGAAGGAAACATTGCTTGATTTGGTTCTGGGAAATAAAATGGGGCAAATAACTGATGTGAGAATAGGAGAACAATTTGGAAATAGTAATCACAACATAGTTCCAATGTAAGAATAGAAAAGGATAACGAAGAGCCAAAGATAAGGGTTCTGAACTGGAAAAAGGCACGGTTCTGATCCACATATGTATAACTTACACAGCATGGGCTTTGAAGTTTTAAGACAAGATCTGAAATGTGTTTGAAATCCCCAAAATGATTATGCCTACAGTGTGTAAATGTCAAAAAATGAAGATGTTGGATAACCATGAGCAATGCAATACAGTACACTGGTGCAACAGTGCCACAGCATGGCAGAATATGGCTTTACACCTGTAATTTCCCCCCGTACAAACTCCTGATCTTCACCGTGTCATCAGTCAATCAAAAACAGAAGCCACCAGTTTCCCTATAGAGAAGACACATTGTAGGTATAAAGTCCTTTTGGGGATTTCAAACAAATTCCAGATCTTGGCTTAAAACTTCAGGTGCCATGTGTAAATTGGCAGCCGCTCCAGACCCAAGTCATCTACCTCCCATTCTTTCTTGATATTCTGGGCTTTGTCCTCCTCTACTTCTCATGCAGCAGTGCCCCATTTCTTCTCCTCCAGCAGAATAAAGAACGTATAATACAGACACTAAAGCTTGTCAGGTTCAGTGGTGTTGGACGCTCTCACAAGTGACTTTTTTATTGATGTTTTCTCTTGCTGCCCTTAACTGCTTGTACAATAGTGTAAACAGTGGATGCAATAATAGTACCCCCTTGTACCCTGAACCAGATATTCAGGTCTTTCAGATGTGGTGTTCTTCAATTTCTCTGAAGGCAAATGGAGCAAAGGTTTGGTGAGAACAGACCTGGTATAAAATGAATCGATAAGCTGCATGTTCACAGTAAAGTGAACATACAGAATGGCAATTATAATAGGACTCAATTAATTCAACCAATGCAACTTCACAATAGAAAATAAAGAACAAGCCATGTTTACCCACATCAGCAGTAGGTTATCTTCCTTCAACAAGATCATTTCTGACCATTCTCTGCTACACTGCGCTGTAGAAGCACATGTGGGGGCATCTGAGTTTACAGTATCCAGGTTGTATGTCAAGGGGGATGCGTTGTTGCATCTCTTGGGTTATGTTATCGTATGAGTTGATACTGGGCAGTATGAGTCAACTCGAACATGAAGGAGATGGGAGTCACTTCAGGGAACAACTGACACCACTGAATCCAAAAAGGTATCTGCAACAGACTCCAAATATGTAACAGAATTTAACCTAATAGATTTAAAAATTATTAGCATTTGGCTGAATAGCCAGCATCAGTTGACCCACCTGTAGGTGTAGGTGTGGTAATCCTTGTGTAGCATTGTAAAATTACTATTACAGAATGTGAAGTGTGTTACTAATGTAGGAAGGTATTTAAGGGAAGTGTGTGTTACTAACGTTGGATGGCATTTAAGTTTAAAGTCTGGTACTATGAGATCATGTAACCACAAAAAATAAGATTTCTTCATTGCAGAGGCATTACAACGGTGTACTTAGCTAATAATACTAATCACTGCAATAGTGATTTGTTTGCTAGTATGTGAAAAGTGATTAACCAATTTAGCTGTTTTGTCAATGGGTTTCTTTCTAATCAGAAGAATTTAACTTAGAAAATGGATACTACTATGGCAGCTGTATGCATTTAAAAGTAGTTGAATGTCACAGAGCAGTCACATTACAATAGTTAGGTCCAGCCCTGAAGAGATTACATCTTTCACTGGTTTCCTTGGCATTGATTCAGGAATCAATTGATAAGTGTCGCCTCATTAAAATTTACTGTTTAGTCCTCTGGTCCTAAGTACTTAAATGTTTAAATTTTGTAATTACCAACCATAATGCTATTAATACAAATAATGTATTAATACAAATGTTTAATCCCGAACAGAAGCTGATGAGCATGTTGTGATTTTCTGTTTGTTTTAGATTTTGAACAGAATTTTTCCCCCCCCTAAAATTAAGTTGTTTTGGTATTTCTCTACACTAACAATTTATCTAAGCTCAAAATAGCTAAATAACCAAACTATCATGATACAGCTTTTGAGTATCAGCTAATAGTCACCTGAAACCATTTTATTAGCCGTCACCCTGGCTGCCACAGGAAAATGAGGCCTCCTTATCTCAAGGGGAAGAGCAGTATTGATGAAAAAGTCTCTGGCTCAAAATGTCCAACTTTTTGATTATTAACATTGACTATTGCAGGGACTTTTAATAACTTAATCAGTAGTAGTGAGCAGTGCTGCAGGTTTAAAATCTGTGTCTGGTGAGCCAATATTTTTAACAATTGAATTTTCCATTTCCTGACCAAGAGCCCTGTTGCTTATGCACTTTGTGCAGAGGGATTAGTTTCATTTATGGACATGTGGGAAGGTGTAATCAAATCATACTCTGATCAATTTTTTTTTACTGAAGTGATTCGAACACTGTCGGTGTCAAGGCTCCTGAGGAACCAAAGGATGGTATCTCGGTGTCTTTCTCCTTAGCTGCCCACAATGCCCTCCTTATCTTCAGGATCTATTTGGATTTTTTAAAATATCCCCAGGACAGCACTTGGAAGATGGTCAAGGCTGTGTTTGTGGTTTTATTAGTACCTATGCTTCTAGCAAAAAGGATGTTTAGGCTTCCCAGCTTTGATTTGGAAGAGTGAATCTCAGCACAAGACAAATAGAATACCTGCCTTGCCCTACAAGAATCCCTGACTTCCAATATTTAATGACTACCAATAGAAGTTGTCTACTGGCATATTCTCTGACTATAAACATCAAAGTAGTCAAGGCATACCAGCATTGCACTCTTGGAGTTGCCAGGTTGTCAGTAGGCCTGATAGGCTTTTATCCTGAGCTGTATAAATTGAAAGCTGAAGCATCCTTGGATAGTATTGGCACTCTTTGCACACTGTCCTGTAGTGTGCCTAGATAGAGTGGACCATACAACTTTGGATGCAACAGGCCATTGTTGGAGAGCATGGGAAGGACTTGGCTTCAACCAGTGCATCTTCTAGTAACTGGTACTATCCTCTAAATTTGGAAAGATGCTTTCATTCCAATACTGAAAAATGACAAAAAATCCTCATCTTGAGTCAATTATTGGCCTATTTCTTTTTTTGTATTGTGATTTTTCACTATGGTGTTGGGCCCTAATTTTTTCACTTCCAGTACAGAATTTTAACAATTGCTTAAAGTTCATATAAATCATGTCCCCCTCTCTCTTCCTTATTCTCACAAAACAGTTCTATCATTGGGTTAATCAAATATGACCTACCCATCACAAATCCATGTTGACTATCTGTGGTCAGTCCGTGCCCTTCTAAATCAATTTTTAATCTGTAATTATAGTCTCTAGTAATTTTTCTATTATTGACATAACTATCACCAGTCGATAGTTAGCTGGCTTATCCCTTTCCTGTATTTGAACAGAGCTGTAGCCTATGGCACTGCTCCAGTCTTTAATAAATTTTGAAAAGTCATTGTCTGACCCTCCTCTACTTTCTCACCAGCCTCCTTCAGTATCCTGAGGTTTGTAGCATTTAATCATGGACCCTCAGTCCCTTATCTGTTTCGTGTTGGTGCATAAGTCTATGATGACCCTTCTATTTGTTTGTCTACAAGCTTTTGAAAACTTCTCTTGCTCTCCTGTAAAGACCGAAGCAAAGTATTCATTTAAGCAACTCTGCTCTTTCCTTAGCTATCATAATCTCAGCCGCTTGCCAACTTTCCTTGTACGGCTAGTTATATACTGACTCGGAAGAATTATTGAATACGTTCTATAAATCTCCAATTTTAACAATCTTTGGCTGTATTCTCACAGTCTATTTCTGGTTTAAAGTCCCCCATTATCACCTCCACACACACTTCAGTTGACAATATGGAAGTATGTAAAGGACAAACAGTATTGTAACATGCACCTTTTTTATTCCTTAGCTCAACCCACAGAAACTTTAAATCCATATATTATTAAAAGTATTACTTCTAATACACAGTTCCCGCTTGTCACACTTCCTGTGTCACGATTTAGTTACACATGGGTGCAATGCCTGAGTATTACTTTTTAATTAAGGTATGTATATTTTTCAGTTCCCCTATTAGGTGCCACTGCTATTCCACCAAGCTCTGTTTCCAAAGTCCATTGCTCTAGGTGGCACTGCAGGTAGAGTAGCTGAGTCATATGAGCCAGAAAGAACTCGATTTCTGTGGTTGGTTGGTTGATCTTGGTTGGAGTAGCAGTAGAGAGATCATATATGAGCAAGGAATCAATACCTTCAAGAGGAGAGAAAATTGGGGAACGTATAGTGGAGTTAGTTTCAGGGGCGAACCTGTTGATTCCAAAATTTAGAATAAAAATGTCTTGATTTTTGCCTTCTCTTAAATAACTATTTTAAAGATCCAGAAGTGTCCTGGTTGTGTTAACAGAATACCATGTTCTATTCAAGCGCTGGTCAAAGCCATACCAGTTAAAACTGGTACATTGTGTAGTGATTTACAGCATTAGTAAAGATTTGAAAAGCAATATATTTAATTGAAAAAGATCTTTTTACCAGAAAGATAAATTAATAGTTCACATTTTTTGCTTTCTGTAAAATATTAAATATAGTAATACTGTATGGTGCCAGAAAATCAGTGCACGTGTGGCTAAAGGAATTGATATATGTAAACTTGTAAATTTTTTGGTATAAATGCAGTTGGTAAAATTGAGGGAATTTATGTATTAATTTGAGATCTGCTGTTAATTGCTATATGATGTAGCATCATTCAGAATATTGTCATGATTTATTTTCCTTGAATTATTTCTCTTCATGTAATTCAGTGGAAAGGAGAAGAGCTGATCCTGAATACCAGTAAGTGGTGGCCAAAATTCAGCAACATCTTAAAGATCTATACTTATTTAATATTGCACTGGGGATGTACAAACCTAAACTGTGTGTTTGTGCATGAGGGATGTGGTTGAAAATCTAATGCTAGCAGTAAAGCCAGAAGCATAAGTTTAAATTGCATTTTGTGTGAAATTTTCATACTCTGACTTGCTGTAGAGAGTTTTGCAATTGAGACCAAGAGAAATGAGGGAGAACTAGCATTTCTGTTCTGTGACTCCTGCTAGACTAACCTATGAATGGCTTCTGTGGAAATAACACCTGCAGGGTGGTAGCCTGGATTGCAGAGGAGAATGGACAAAACATTACTAAAATAAAATAGAAATTGAACAGAACATGTCCTGCATATATCCATGCTGTGATTTACGTCAACTTGATTCAGTTAAACAGAGTTTTGCATTTAAGCAAATAATTTTACAATCTGATCGTGGACTTCAACAGTTGCAAGTTAAAGTGCAACATTCTAGCATTGAAGCATCATTTCATTATTTTCTTGTCAGTAGCTTAAAAATGGAAATTGCAAGTTTTCACACCATTGATATCGATATACAGCTAGACAAACCTAAGCATAACCAAAAATATTGCAAAAATCTGAAAGCCAGAAGTAAAATGTGAGAAAATACTTTTTGATTTAGTTTATCAAAAGATTTTTCTTGTAATAAAACATAGTTTTGATATATTAAAATGTTTATTGTTTTGATCACCTTCATCTTGATTTTCCTTAGGGGAAGATTTAATGGAAATTTACTTTTTTTTTAATAAAAGTGCCATTTTGCGAATGCTGCCTGCCATCTCCTGACATGTCATATCACTTTGCAGTCCTAGAGGACAGTAAATAGCCAGCTAATTTTAGGAAAGTACTGTGATACAGCATTCTGGATGTTAATATCAATTGTGCTTTTAAAAAAAAAAAAAAAAAAAGTTTCTAGAATCCTTTAAATGAGTTTAGTCAAAGGAGATTAAAACTCGTTACTGGATCTTATTATTGAATCACATACGATATCTTTATGGTTCCTTTTAAAGTATAGCTTTATACTTGATTTACAAATGGTCTGGGGCTTGATTCTCAAAATTTAGGCTTATTTTCAGCCATGACCTGCTGGAGAGAAAATGTGTTATAGAAATTGTTTTTCTGAAAATGTGCATCAGGTTTGTAGCAAACTGTGACACAACTATGCCAATAGAGCCTGTTTTGCATTTGCTAATCTTTTCCAATTCATAAAATACAGTACCATTATGACCAAGATATTTCAATAGCATTAGCTTGGATTCTTCTGGTGCCTAAATTCATTCATATAACATGTTTATCTCAATTCTGAGTTTAATTATGGAGTTTGGAGCTCTTCTAATACAGTATAATAGTGCTTGGTGGTTGGCTGCATGTGCAACATGAGTTCTGACGGACCTCCATCAGTGCCAGAGGTGTTCTTTGCTGTGATTACTGTGAGTTTTGTTACTTTCAAAGCCATCAATTACCACTTTTTGCATGCCGAGGTGATGGCGCAGAACTGCTGCTGAGATGTGCCAACCATCTGTTCTGTCCACTCGTGCCAATGCTGGAAGGTGTCTTCTCTCACAACGCACTGATTTGGCCGAACATATTGTGGTGGGCCATAAGATCCTGAATCTTTTCATGTGCTATCACGATGCATAGTTGCAGTGCTAACAAAAGCTTGCTGCATGTTGTCACTGATGTGAACTTCTTCCTTACCCTTTAGCTATTTTATAGTACAAAGTATGCATTCCTCTGCTGGGTTAACACTATTTGGATGATTCATATCACTTAAGTAGTTTGTTAGCTGTTCTAGAAGTGTTATGGGGTCATTATTGCAAATGCATTGTGATTGGCTATTATCTGTTCACTACCATAAAATGATCTCTCTGAAGAATCGCTCATTACAATTTTGTGCATTCCTGCATCTAGTGGTTCATGATATTGGAGAAGAAATAATGATTGTGCATTTTTTTGTGGAAAGAGGAATTCCTGTTCTTTTAATTACATTTTATATCACAGAGGTGGAGCTATGCACATTGAAGTTTGTGTTTTGCTGTAAAAACAAAACTTACTTACATAGATGTGTTTTACCATCCTGTGTGCCTCACCAAACTTCAGTTTCATTCGGTTTCTCTTTTTGAAAGTGCTGATTTTTCTTGCTGGGGTCTGATTGCATGGATACTTTTTATAGTACCTTGCCCAAGTAGCCATTCTTGTGTGAGCTTTCACAGCGAAGTCTGGCCATGTATGCTCAATTCCCAGCAGGAGCCAGCTAATTTTTGATGGAGGTGGCAGTCAGAGCAAATATTTTGAGAATTGAGCCCCAAGCCTCTGTGGTACATTTAATGTTTAAGTATTGATTTTCTAGAGAATGTCTGTGCATTTCAGGTCTACTTCTCAAACCTGATGGAGGTGTCAGGCAAATTTTTTAACTTCTGAAAAGTTATTCAAAATTGATCACTCTTTAAAAACACACTTTAAACTCCAATTGAGAACAGGTTACAGTATTTTCAATCTCTATCTTGAGTTACTGGTGTAAAAACTGAAGATATGGTAGGTCTCTACAAAATATTAGTTTCTTCATCGAATTACAATACTACAATGTAGGAAAGGTACTTTTCTCCATGTTTTCTAAATGCAGTTTCCTCATATTCAACAGTGTGTGCATATTGTAATTTTTGTCTCAACACCCATTGTACTGTTACACCTATGACGTCAATTATCATGGATGCGCAAAATGTTATTTGGTTTTTATGTTGATTATTATGGGATATAAATATTTTTTTCCTAAAATGACTGCTTTGTAATATCAGTCTTGGTTTTGAATCAATTTTACATCAGGTGAATTTGAAGTTGCTAGGCATCAGTTTGGAAGGTTCTCATTTTTTTCCCTTTGTCCAGTCATACTTTCCTGCTGTATTTGTTTAATTTACAAATAATACAATTAAGACTTTCATTTGATGTAGTTTTAAGTAACCATATCAAATTTGCGGCACCCAATGGCATGTCCTAATTAGATGGGCCAAGCTTCTACATATGTTGGTTACTGTAAACTGAGAGATTGACAAGTGCCAATTATCTGTCCTCCGATACTTAACTGCAAACTGCGGGTGATTGTCATTACACTGTGACAATATGCCATTTGGGTATTTTTAAATTATTGACCCTACATTTTTTACAGTTATCCTGGGGCTTCTACGCACCTTCCCAGACATGTTTTAACCTTCAGCTGAAAAGTTTGGATTAATGTTAACAGCTGGCCTCTGCAGCTACTTGCTGACGCTGTTCTTTGATTACAACAACAACTTGTATTTATATGGGGGGGTGGGGCAGCTGGAGGAGTTTACAAAAATAGGGTGGGATGAAGCCATGGAGGGATTTGAAAACAAGGATGAGGATTTTGAAATCAAGGCGTTGCTTAACTGGGAGCCAATGTAGGTCAGCAAGCACAGGGGTGATGGGTGAACGGGACTTGGTGCGAGTTAGTACATGGGCAGCCGAGTTTTGGATGACCTCAAGTTTACTTAGGGTAGAATGTGGGAGGCCAGCCAGGAGTGCATTGGAATAGTCAAGTCTAGAGGGAACAAAGGCATGGATGAGGGTTTCAGCAGCAGATAAGCTGAGGCAAGGGCAGAGACGGGCGATGTTACAGAGGTGGAAATAGGCGGTCTTTGTTATGCCGCAGATATGTGGTCTGAAACTCATTTCAGGGTCAAATATGACACCAAGGTTGCGAACAGTGTGGTTCAGCCGCAGACAGATGTTGGGGAGAGGGATGGAGTCAGTGTCTAGAATGGAGTTTGTGGCAGGGACCGAAAACAATGGCTTCAGTCTTCCCAATATTTAATTGGAGAAAATTTCTGCTCATCCAGTACTGGATGTCAGACAAGCAGTCTGACAATTTAGAGACCGTGGAGGGGTCGAGAGAAGTGGTGGTGAGGTAGAGCTGGGGTTGTCGGCGTACATGTGGAAACTGACGCTGTGTTTTTGGATGATGTCACCAAGGGGCAACATGTGGATGAGAAATAGGAAGGGGCCAAGGATAGATCCTTGGGGGACACCAGAGGTAACCAGAGATTAGTTGACAGGAGATGCACCCTGCAGGTAATTATTCTCTTTCTGCCCTGTGTTCCCATCACACCTTGTCCATACCTGCCAACAAGAGGACTGCTCAATCTTGCAACCTGAGCAGAAATTCACATCTCTTGGTTATTAATGGGTAATTGTCGCCTTCCTGTTGGGAGATGGGTCTTGTACCGCAAAACATCCGTCTTTGATTTGTATCATACATTTCTTCAGAGCCTTAATTTAGTTCACCAAATAGCCTTTGTTCGTTGGTTGCTGCTCAGTGGAAACAAGCTGCTGTTCTAGCTCAATCTCAAAATACTGAATGGACCTTGAGCACTCTGGTCTGTTACAAAAATGATGCAGAGAAACAGAGTGAATAATAGGTAGAAATTATTTATTTTTATCGTTTTACTCTCCCAGAACTAATGCAGTTTAACATTGACTATTTATGATAAAACGTGATCTTGAGCCTCTGCCAGTTTTGCTTTGAATTTTCCATTGGTAGGTGCACTGAAGCCAGATTCAATTTTTATTACGTAGGATTTTATGTTTTTTAATTTGTGTTTTGGGAATTGCATCTTGTGACTCTTATCTATTTATTTGTGAAAGTCAGAAACCATGGGTGATGGCAGCAATTAGACTTTTCCCTTCCTTCCTTTTTGCTTTGCTTGATGCGTTCCCTTGATGGTTTGACTCACATACAGAATTTCCTGTGTGGGAATTCTGTTGCTGAAATTTTGTCTAATTCTGTGGTGTAGAGAAATTTTTTGAAAAATATATACATGGGTTATTTCTCAAGTTGTCAGGTGCAGAGTTCTTCCTGCCTCGACGCATTATGATGTACTATTTGTGGCTCACTATGCTAAGAAATTGGAACTATATTGAAACAAACCTTTTGCACATCCCTGTTAATTTACACTTTTGTAGATTTTTGCATGTATGTTTGACTTTAGGTTTTGTATCCAAAGCTTTGGAAACCCATTCTTGCACCACAATTTAACAAAAGATGGCCAATATGCTATTCCAATTCTCGGTATGCACCACACCAAAAAAAAATGCAAAGATACTAATCAGTTTATTTAACTAGGTGCAACATGGGTGTTTCAACGCTTCATTTACAGCCATGTGTTTTGTGCATGTGTTTTTATTTGTGCCAGTTACCTTGTGCCTCATACCATTTGCATTTGCTTCCTCCCTACCCCCGACATTTATTGTTGCATGTTGGTGCTTTATGCTACAATGTGCGTTGAAAAAAAAAAAATGACAGCTCTATAGAAAATGTCTCTACAACTGAACAACCTCTGAAGAGCTCAGCAGAGTCCGACATGGAGGACTCAATGAATCACAGTTCTGTTGGCCCACTCCAGGTATGATTTATGTTTGCTTTTTGCTTTGTTTGAAATCAGTCCGGTAGAATGTTGTACGACGTTTGGTTTATTGGCTGATCCTCCATTTGTGCCTCTTCATTGAACAGAATAAACATGGCATTTTAATCAGGCACCTCCAAATATGTGGTGAAATTTTATTTTGGCTTTTCAGTTTGAAAATATCCAGTCTACAAATTGTCCTTACCTATTTGTACAAAACGTGTAGAAGAGTATAAACTGTTTGTAGAATCTGAAAATGGAAGGGCAGAATGTGTCACGAAAGATGATTGGATCTGTAAACCAAATTGTCTTCTGTCTTGGTTCAGTTCAAGTTCTGTAAAGTAGTATTTAATTTATTTTTTTTGCTACCTCCAGATAAACAAATTATCTCAAAGCTGGAGAAATATATCTTAAGTCATGGAAACACTCAGGAGGTCAGGCAGCATCTGTGGAGAGGGGAAGGTAAGGTTCAAATCGGTGACTTTGTCCAAACCGCTGATGGTTCTGACAGAAGTTCATCAACTTGAAACGTTAACCCTACCTTCCTCTCTCCACTGATGCTGCCTGACCTGAGTGTTTCCAGTGTTTTTATTACATTTTCATCAACTGCAGTATTTTGCTTTTTGTTTTATTGGGCCAGAAGTTGATGTAAAAATAACGGTGAAGCTAACAGCGCTCACCGTTGTTTATGCACAAATCACACAGCAGCTCCAGGCGAATGCAGGAGCATAGTTAACGCACAAATCCGGAAGCTGCTGTCCGAGAAGCGTCGCTCTGCCCTAAGCTGCGCAAAAACAGCATCTGGCTGTCTGGCTCCCCATTCAAATGTATTGAGTGGTGTGAAGTTCCTGTACATAGTCATAACGGCACAGAAGGAGGCCATTCGGCCCATCGAATCCATGCCGGCTCTCTAGAGCTATCCAGTCAGTCCCATTCCCCCGCTCTATCCCTGTAGCCCTGCAGGTTTATTTCCCTCCAGTGCCTTTCCAGTCTCCCCTTGAAAACATTGAGCGTCTCCGCTTCCACCACTTCCGTTGGCAGCGAATTCCAGGTCATCACCACTCGCTGTGTAAAAAAAAGTTTTTCCTCACAATCCCCCCTGTATCTCTTGCCCAAAACCTTAAATCTGTGTCCCCTAGTCCTTGTACCATTAACTAGTGGGAACAGCCTTTCCCCGTCTAGCCTATCTAAACCCGTCATAATCTTGTACACCTCTATCAAATCGCCCCTCAACCTCCTTTGCTCGACTGAAAACAAATCCAGCTTCTCCAACCTGTCCTTGTAGCCAAGATCCCCCATCCCCGGAACCATTCTGGTAAATCTCCTCTGCACCCTCTCAAAGGCTTTCACATCCTTCCTAAAGTGTGGTGACCAGAACTGGACACAATACTCCAGTTGTGGCCTAACCAGCGCTTTATAAAGGTTCAGCATAACTTCTCTACTTTTGTACTCAATACCTCTATTTATGAAGCCCAAGATCCCATATGCTTTGTTAACCACTCTCTCAATATGTCCTGCCACCTTCAGGGACCTATGCACATTAACTCCTAGGTCCCTCTGTCCCTGCACACTCTTCAAAACTGTGCCATTAAGTGTATATTGCCTCTCCCTGTTCCTTCTGCCAAAATGCATCACCTCGCACTTCTCTGTATTTAATTCTATCTGCCACTTGTCTGCCCATTCTGCTAGCCTTTCTATGCCTTGTTGCAGTCGATTGGTATCATCATCACTGTTTAAAAAAGCAGTGGCCCCAGCACTGACCCTTGGGGAACACCACTGTCTACCATCCTCCAGTCTGAAAAACAGCCATTTACCACAACTTGATGTTTTCTGTCCTTAAGCCAATTCCTTATCCATTGACCCACCTATTCCATGAGCCCCAATTTTGTTAACCAGCCTACCATGTGGTACTTTGTCAAACGCCTTCTGAAAATCCATGTAAAGAACGTGATACGTCTTAGTTACTGCCAATTAACTTTAACTTTTACAAGTGTGTGGAGTCTCATTCCTTCAGCTTTTAATTGTTGAAGGAAAAAAACATTTTTAAACTTTTTTTTTCTTGGTCTCTCTTTTTCTCTCAATTTAATCTTTCTTTCCCTCTCTATTTTACTTTTACTGTACCTGATTTGACATTGAATTCACTATTTTAACTGACCCTTCCTAGTTCAGGATCTAGCTATTTAACAATTCTTCAATCTGATTGGTTAAGGAAATACACAGTTGCTTGCTCTGTTCATACAACTCCCAGATGCCCTGTAGAGGGCGCTGTGCTGTTTCCATCTCCCACTTGCAGCAGCTTGCCATGCAAAAGCTCATTGAAATTTAACGGACAAGTCTATTGTTTGCTCGCCAGTTACAGCAATTCTGTCCCAATATCTATTTTGTTGAAAATTTTTGGTATAAATGCCACTAAAAATAAATAGGGCAAGGAACTGGGAATAGATTTCCTCCAATTTGTGCCTTTGCTTCTCCCAGACTCAGGTTATACAATTGCATCTTCTCCCTTACTCGCCCCCCCCCCCCCCCCCCACCTCCAAGTTAGGTCCTTTGGCAGACTTTTATTCAGTCCCTGTACCAAGTCCTTAGCATGCTTGGATCTCCACCGTTAATCCACGTAATCTAAAGTTTCCATCTGTGTTGTTTTGCATGTGCATTTTAGCTGCCGCTCTAGACCCAAGCCACCATCTTCCATTCTTCCCTTTTCTACTTGTACAATAGGACCCAAGGGTGTCACATTGAAATTCTCTTGTAACATGGGCCGAATATCAGTATCTTTTGGATGCGCATTTCATCAATCTCATCGAAGGCAGACTGAGTCACCACTGATGAGACGAGGCTTGGTTTTACTAATTAAGCTGCTTTATTCTACAGTAAAGTGAGCATACAGAGCAATAGTTATCAGATTTATTTATGTCAAAACAACTTATCATGGTTTCTCAGTAATAATGAATACTTGCACTACCCCATTTCCGCAGGTCATCTTTCTTGACTTTTTAAGCCTGCCTATTCTGGGGCCTCTTTGCATCAACTGCCCCTTCTGTTGCAGAAGCTAGAGTCCTTTTTAAGTATCCAACATTCTGCTTTATTCCTGACCGTTCACAGGCAACGAGATCAAAAGCTTTCCAATATAATGGATGTGAGCGGTTTGTCAATTATGGGGACAAGCTACCCAATTATTATTTACTGAGAAAACCACATCAAGGCTAACTCATCATTTTGCTTACGTACCATTTCAGACCCTTTTGGTTTTTTGTGTAGTGAAACTCTGCTTGTAAAACCCAACATTTAAAATAGCTTTTTTTTAAAAAGATGGCGCTATATAAATGCAAGTTGTTTTAGGTGATAGAATGGTTTGGATTCAGAGATTTCTCAGTCAAGTTTTCTAATTATGGTCTAAGATGGGAGGGAAAGTAGTGAGTGAGGAGGACATAAAAAACCTGCAAGGGGACATAGACAGGCTAAGTAAGTGGGCAGAGATTTGGCAGATGGAATACAATACTGGAAAGTGTGAGGTTATGCACTTTGGCAGGAAAAATCGTAGAGCAAGTTATTATCTTAATGGTAAGAAACTGGAAAGTACTGAAGTACAAAGGGATCTGGGGGTCCTGGTGCACGAAACTCAAAAGGTTAGTATGCAGGTGCAGCAAGTGATTAAGAAGGCCAATGGAATGTTGGCTTTCATTGCTAGGGGGATAGAATATAAAAATAGGGAGGTATTGCTTCAGTTGTACAAGGTATTGGTGAGGCCGCACCTGGAATACTGCATACAGTTTTGGTGTCCATACTTAAGAAAGGACATACTTGCTCTCGAGTCAGTGCAAAGAAGGTTCACTCGGTTAATCCCGGGGATGAGGGGATGGACATATGAGGAGAGGTTGAGTAGATTGGGACTCTACTCATTGGAGTTCAGAAGAATGAGAGGCGATCTTATTGAAACATATAAGATTGTGAAGGGGTCGGATCGGGTGGATGCGGGGGAAGATGTTCCCGATGATGGGTGAAACTAGAACTAGGGGGCATAGTCTTAGAATAAGGGGCTGCTCTTTCAAAACTGAGATGAGGAGGAACTACTTCACTCAGAGGGTGGTAGGTCCATGGAATATGCTGCCCCAAAAAGCTGTAGAAGCTACATCATTACATAAATTTAAAACAGAAATACAGTTTCCTAGAAGTAAAGGGAATTAAGGGTTACGGGGAGCGGGCAGGAATTTGGACATGAGTCTAGGTTCGGATCGGTCATGGCCCTGTGGGTAGCGGAGCGGGCCCAGGGGCCGTGTAGCCTGATCCTGCTCCTATTTCGTGTGTCTAATTCGGTTAGATTCAGGAGATGGTTCTGTGATAGTGGATTGGCGGTTAGGATCAGATCAGCCATGATCTTATTGAATGGCGGAGCAGGCTCGAGGGGCCGATTGGCCTACTCCTGCTCCTATTTCTTATGTTCTTATGGTCAAGCTTTGCTATGAAAAATGGATAAAGCCGAGACATTTAAAACCCTTTTAAACAGTGATTATTAACATTGAAGTCTGACCCTTTGGTTAACTGTATAGTACCTTCATTCCTTCCCCAGTAACCACAGACATCCTCTTTGACTCCAGCCTGGCATTATAAATTGGAGATGAAAGGGAGACATGTAGTGTGGTGGACAAGAAAAATTCTAATAGCTAAGATTTAGTGCCTCAAAGATTTATAGAGTTTTATTCCTAAATAAGAAGCTGCTATAAAGGCATAGCACCCAAAATGGTCGTGGTTGCACAACCACTACTTCCATTACAGGTTTGAATTGCCTCAGTTAAGTTCCCAATAGACTGTTACCTTACAGTTTAGCAAATTTCAGCAGTCCACTTCAGACCATTAAGTTGAAGGTATTGAAAAATACAAATGCGACATTAGGAGGAATGATTTTTGAAGACTTGTGGCGATCTGAGATTGGGAGTGAGTATTATTATTCGGAATAATGTATACAATTGTAATTTTCTTTATTGAGACCTTCATGATGTAGATATCAGAAGAACAAAAGAGGAAATTGTTCCACTCTTTGGTATTATTATCTTCACTTTTTTTTACTTAAGTACTCATACTATAAGGGCTCAGAGCATAGCTCTCATTTTTATTGATTGCAGCAATAAATTCTCCATGTACCACAGGAGTAAGGCTAGTTCAACGGAAAATAATCAGTGACTTTGACTCTTTTTTGCAATGTTTTTGACAGATGTCATATGACATCACTTGTGCAATAGCTCCGAAACCTAAGTGCTTCCCTTGGGTTACTTTACCTTAACGCAGATCCATCATACCTATCTGGTGTGTGTAATGTGAGCAAATGCAATGCTTGAAAAAACCCCAAAAATGTAGTGCAGCACTTTTCTTTTGTGCTGTGAAAAAATACATTTTACAGAAGTTTGCTGACCTTTCAGTTTGACTTTGGCCTAGCTTGTTAAATTAACCTTCAGATTTGAATGATAAATGTCATGCATCTGCAATTTTTAAATAAAGAATGTTGTATTAAAAAAATTGAAATCTGAGTAACTGCTTTCTTTGTTTTACTTTAGGGCCCAGTAATTTATGCTCAACTAGATCATTCAGGAGGAAAGCGTTCCAACAAGATCTACAAGTCTGATTCAGTAGTTTATTCTGATATCCGGAAATCTTGATATAAAGTCATTACATATTTAATTATTAAATAATCTAATTGAATGGAGGAGCAGGCTCGACTGGCTGAAATGCCAACTGCTGTTCCTTATGTTCCTATTTTTAGCGTCAATGAGTAATTGATCCTCTGGAGAAGAAAATAAATTTCATGTGATAATATTGGATCATGGTTGTTAGGATTGTAACCATCCAATTGGGGGGGGGGGGGAAATCAAAAGACCTAATTTGAAGCACTGTACTGAATTTGGTAATGTATTTACTTGTTTTTGTATTCGCTTAAATTCCTTATTTGCCATGTCCATGTCTTGTGTCGTCTGATGCATTGTAGTGGATTTTTATTATGTGGGCCACAGTGAGCCTGTGATTGTTTCCTTAATTTGTGACCTGAATGCTTCCTCGTGTGCCATTTCTGTCTTTGATTGTATTTTGAGGAAAAAATGTAAGTTTCTTCCACTCCTGATCACTAGTGCGGTTATCAGGACTATTGTCAACAGCGGGAGACTGAGGACAACAATACTGTGGTCTGCATGCTTAATTTATAGCGCAAAGTGTAGACACACTGCCACTATGTCAAAACTATTGCCCACTGTGAAACCACTTCAGTTAAATGTTTTGTTCACTTCACTGTCATTATTATGCAGTTCGTAAAAGCCAACGATGTTGCCACAGTGAGGTAAATGCCCCAAAACAGCATAAAATGCAACACAGAAAAACTGGGAGCTTCATGGTGACAACACTAAACAAAGTCTTGTAATGAGGTGGAGCTGTAATTTAAAACCATATCATCTGAGAAGTGGAATTATTTTATTGACTTTTGCAGCTAGTTATTAACATTATAGCAAAAAAGCATAGACTTTTTTGCTCTTCACAATTTTTCAAATACACTTAGTGAACTTAAATTTACATAATATTGGGGACTCTGCACAATACTATATTTATTAATCACCTGTTTTTTCCATTTTTTAAAAAAGCTTGCAAATCAAATTTAGCTAGACTGCTTGTTGCATATCTGCATGCTGTATACCTTTGACTGTCCATAGCTTTAGGTTCGATAAATTATTTTGGATAGTCAAGGTGATGTCTTACGTTTATTGTGTACTATTTAGGATTAGAGTCTAAGAAATAGTAAAGCATTCTATAGGCACCTAAGTAACAAAAGGAGAATTAAGATAGGGTTCAGGCCACTAAGGGAATAAAGATAAATTCACAGGAGATGATGCTGAAATGAGAGAGATGCTATGCCTCCACCTTCACTGAAGAGGCGACCAAAAGAGGAATTGACCAGTCAGGAGAGATATTGCAACATTTAAGATAGAAAGAAGATGCTGGACAAAGTAGCGAGATTGGTGAGAATGTGGAACTTGCTGCAACATGGAGTAATTGAAGCAGCTAGTATTGATGCATACATGATTGAGAAAGGAATAGAGGGATACAGGGGAAGGGTAGGAAGAGGTAATTAGTGGGAAGAAGCTTGTGTGGAATGTAAACACCACATGGACCAGTTGGATTGAATGGTCTGTTTCTGTGCTGTAGATTCTATGTAGTTTGGATAAATAGGTTCAGATAATGGAAAAACCTATTGTAATTGTAGCCCTGTTTTCCTAAACTAGTCAATAAAGGGGTCAAAAGTGTTCATCGTAGCAAGTTTATAAGCACCAATTAAAAGTAGATCAAATCCACCTTAAAGCTGTGGTACTGTAAAATCATTTGTTTTTCTGTTATTTACCTGAAAACAAAGCAGTGGCAAAAATCAATGCTGTGCAGAGTTCTCGAGGACAATGGTACATGCTTTAAGTGATTTTTTAAATTTGAATTTTTTCTTCAAAGGAATCACTAAGTTCAACTTTAGTGCTTGTTTGCAAAAATGCGCATGTATTTTTAAACAGTTTTGGCACTCCAACTTCTACTATCATTTGAGAAGCAGCAGGTTATTTCTCTTTTTGTACCATGATGATGGAAATGGTTCCAAAGACCCATGTGTATGCTTCCTTGCTATTCTGTCAAAAAAAAAAACTCAGATAAGCATTATTTCCAGCATAAATATATAGAAAATGGCAAAACATTGATTAAAATAAGCATTTCCCCCAACTATTCACACAGTAAACAGACATTGGTATCTGAAGTATTTACTTCACCTTTTCCCTTTTTGTTCTTTGCAAGACATTGTTGTGTCTTTCAACTAGTACTTTTTATGCTAGCTGCCTCACTTCTATTTTAAACCCTTCCAGTTTCTTCATGCTTGCTATTCTGGCCACTGATCATTTTCACTAATCTTTGTCTTCCAAGTAATTTTTTTACATCTCTCTATGCCTTCTATCCCTTCTCAATGCATGCCTGCTTTGCATTTCTTTAAATAACCACTATTCTGTATGGTATCAAAAGTACAATAGCCTAGCCGACATTGAGGCACAAAATAGCTAGACTTATGATGGATAAGTGTCTAAAAACTTAAAACTTTTAACCTTTAAAATTTCAGTGGTAATTTCTGATATAAATTTGATATGCAAGCTGGATGGTTACTCAAAAATAAACTCTATGAATTAGATCTTGTATTTCAGATGCTCTAGCACAAGTTTTTGACAAAGTGCTAAGCTCTGTGTTGTATGTCCCTAGTAGATACATCTTGTGTTAGATATAATACTTCAAGTTTAAAGTATTATATCTATCTCATTTATGCTTGTCCTTTTAAAATTCTTGTTCCAGCTTCGTTTTTTGGATTGGGGTGGGGGGGTGGGGGGAAAGAGCAATGGGAACTAGTAGTTTTGGGCCCAGTTTGTCAATGTTCAAACTGCTGGCGTAAGTAGCAGATGATCAAGCCCTTGACGGTGTATACATGAGAAACTGTTGAATGTTTTTACAAGTATTTCAAAAATCAGACTTTTGGGTAAAAGTGCCATTTATGTGTTGGAGTCATGGGCACAAATGAATACATGGATGAATCCCCTCCGCTGTGAATGCTTGTGCAAAAATGAAATGAAATGCTCTGTGACTTGGTCTACACAGTTTTCTTACTGGGCTAGATTTATCTTTATGTTGGGTGTGGTTTTCAAGTTTAAAAACTCTAGTAAAATGTTGTTTTTATACATTTCTGTTGTAAGAAAACCGCTGCCAGCTCTTGTATTACTTTCAGCTCCTGCCCCTGGTTTTTAAAACTAGCTGATTAATCCGCAGTGCCTTTTTCTTTTAGGTCTACTATTCTTCATTATGCATTCTTTAATTACAATTCTTAAAAGTTGCTACCACCTAGTTAACTGCCCTTAATAACTGGTGTAGATGGCAGGATTACACTCCTATTACAGAGACAGATATTAAAGTCTATGGGGGAGAAATTCAGTATTGCCCTGTTTGGGGAGCAATTATCGGCTGGGTGCAAAGTTTAGCGCCTGGCGCTAATTATCGCCTCCGACTGCAAACTTGGCTTCTATCGCCCCTTCTCAAGGCGCTAACACCGAGGAGCAAGGCGCTACCTCGGAGCGCTGGCGAAGCTCGTGTGATGTCAGTCAGCAATGGAGCACAGACACTGGCGCTGGACAATTCTTAAAGGGGAGGGTCCATATTGCTCTCCATCCACACCTTGCTCATTGCAGCCTTCAATCTCGGCCTGGAGAGACCTGTACATCAAATCTGTTGGAAAGAACAATGGAGCGGCCTGGGGAAAGAGCTCATCTCTTCTAAATCGATGCAAGGAAGATCAAATCAAAAAGAACCTACAAAGTGCTGCTCAGTACCCAAAACTCCTCAACACAGCTTTGAATATCTCCTGCAGTCTCTCACTCAGAATGCGTGGCGGAAAAATTTCGCTGACAAAAAAAGGCAGGAAGTGGTCGCCTTTAAGTAGCGCTCGCCCAGTCCCTTCGCGACTGCAAAACGCTCCCCTCAACCTGTCGTTGCTAGCAGCAGGTGGTAAGACAGGGCGCCACTCAATATCCAGTCCAGGGCGTTGCACGCTTGATTAACGTCATGATCTGCAGGCGCAGGAGATCGTGGTGGTAGTGTTTAGCGCCGCCGCAAAATGTCTAGTCAATTTCGTGAGCGTCACAAACATCGCTGCGCACGGGCGATAGTTGCTTTGTGGCCCATTAGCGCCCTCTTAAGGTGCTAACGGGAGGCACAAACCAACCGAATTTTCCCCCTATATCTTCTAACTATAATTGTCCTTGCTATACCGTTTTAATATTGATTTACAATGGAACTCCAAACTACCTCCCATTCCTTTGCTCTCTTTCTAAGTTAAACTGCTGGTTACGAATATGGGGAGATATAAATATATTTTTCTACACAAAGCTAAAAACCGAGTACACTTTATAACCCATGCATTCCTATTAGAGACAATTGAGTGTTTACTCTGTAGCAGCAAAACTAATAACACTAATGTGAACTTTTACTTTTCAAGTAACTTTTATAACCTGCATCTCATGAGCTTTGCATTGTGGTGTATTTATTTGTAGTGATATGATTTATCTGAAGACTTGTACAAGTGTTTTTTTAATTTAATTTATTAAATTTGACCTATGTTTGTTGCTGAGCATCTTTCCTTAGTGTAGGCTTCCTAATATCCCCTCTGACCTTCTCCCCAGGTAAATTGGCTGTGATAAATAGGTTGAACTCAATATATTTAACATGCTCTCATTATAACATTCCATATAGAGCTGATGAAAATGTGCTGCAATCAGGGCTTATTGACAATTATATTTTGCTACCAAATGTGAATTCTATAAATGGTGGTCCTTTTAAGTATATAATGTTTTTTACCTTTGTATATAGGTTGGTTGTTGTAGTCCACTGGCATCTGTTTTCACCTTTAATTGTTTTATTGTTGCTCAAACATTTATATTTAAAACTTACAAGAAGACCAAACCATAAGCTACTGTTTGCTTTGTATGCAACCTTTGAAAATGTCAAAAGAAATTATAATGAAATATCACTAATTTTATGTTGTTAGTCTGAGTGTATCCTCAAGTAGGTAACTATGGGAACTCAATTATTTGCACTGTTTGTCATTTGCCTTAAATGAAGAAAAGTAACTGCATGTTGGTACAGTTTTGTTTTAAATCTTATTTAAATATTTAATTTCATTTTATGTAAACTGAATGTTGAACAATACTTTTGGCAACAAACACTCCAGATAGTTGACATTCTGTATGCAGAATCCATTTGGCAGATGCCATTCAGGAACTCATTTGATATAATTAACAAAACTATCCATGAGCATCAGTTCACCCAAGGCACATGCAATGCCTTGAAACTAACAGTACAATTATAAAAAGAAATCCAGAACAAAGGTTGCAATTGTCACTTTTCAGAGTTGCAAAGCAAATTCATACAGTGAGGTGACTGCACAAACCAGGGATCTTGTCCAAGAGGGAAATCTAAATGGTTTCTACTGTGAAATGATGATGGATTTACTGCAACATTAGTTGTGATATTTTGTTTCTATTATTCTTGAGCAGCAGCATGTACCTTAAATTGACATTCCTTAATTTATGTAGTCTAAAATTTTGTCTTTTTTGCTTGCAAAAACTTGTTCTAATGGTAGCTAGAAATGTGTAACTGCAAAAATTCAGACTTTTTAATTAAATTATGTTATGCCTATTATAAAATATTTTGTAGAAATCTTAACTATTTGCGGATTTATTTTGTCCTAAACTTATCAAGAGACAATTCACTTCCAAAAATATTTGAGATTTGGATTTCTAGATCTGTAAAGAAAATTAGTTGTATTTTTTCCTATGTGCATGAATGGTCTAAAAGAATTCACAAGATAAAATAAAACATTAATTCATGTGGATTATCACTTGAATGCTTTTCATAGTTTCAGCTTTAAGAAATAATGAGACCTGCTGATATTCACTGCTGGAATGTTGGCCACAGCAGAGATGTGTAAGAGTTTGACACAGATGGATTCCTGGTGATGGTTTATTTCTGGAAAGGACTGTCCTAGGAATCTCGCATGAAAACACTAATAGCCTTCAAATACTAATTGCCTTCACCAGTATGATTTTTTTTGTTGCTAACTTTCTAAATTACTATGGACATTTAAAAGAGGATCCTCCATGAAGACATAGTGGAGCTGTTTGGCTGATAGATGAATACCTGCAAGATTGCCACGAACAAATTGGCTGGAGGCTATTTGCTAAGACTGGAAAAAAAATCATTAGAATGTATAGTGTGTCTAACAGTTATGTGTTGATTGTACTTATGTTTAATAAAAATAACTTTTACAATATAATTTTTTTTCTTCCAATATGTTTGTTTCCTTCCTAAATGTGAAGTTTGTAAGTCTGTTTCTATGGACTTTTCTGGTAGATGCTGGATCCTTGAGGTACTTAACCTATTGCATACAAACCTGTATATAATGTAATTCCATTCAGAAAAACAAATGCTGCACACTAAGTAAATGCAGAGTCTCAGACCCTTAACACAAATGGGAATTGACATTGTAGTCTTTTAGTCCTGGCAGCCTCCCTAGTGAATCAAAACCTGACTGAGCAGATCTTAGCACAGAGAAGGGAAGGAGCATATGAGAGGCCTACTTCACTGCCCAGAATCTATTGCCCCAGGTCACAGAAAAGTATCCAAGGGATAGGGCACGAAGGTGGTGGGCATGGAAGTGTGGAGAAGAATCTATAGCAGGCATGGTGCTGAGGAATGACTATGGTGGTGCATGTGTGAACACTTCAAGGAAAGTGGTGGGGGCAACACATCCACAGAGCATAGGAATGCAAGTGAAATTGGAACTCGCCACCATACACACTTCGGAAACCCCTAGTGGAGAAGGTAAGCCTGCAGCTTGCACAAACACAAAACAATGATCTCAAACAATGTACCAATCTGTCCTCTATTATCTCAGAATATATCACTATATGTAAAGGGAGTCAACTAGTCAGTTGAACAAAAATAAATTCTGACCTAACTAAAGGCAGAAATGGTGCTTCTTCAAGAGACCCACCTCATTCCCTCAGAACATGCTAAATATTGAGAGATTGGGACAAATTCTGGCAGCTTCCTACTCATCCAAGAGGGGTGGCTTTACTAATCAGCAAAAACCTCCCTTCAAGCTGGAGACAACGATGCTTGGAGAGGATGGTGGCTGCATCTTTTTAAAAGCTGAAGTGGTGGGAAAATCAATGATGCTTTAATGTGAAGGAGAACCACCTGCAGTCCCCACATTACCATTCCTCACATTAGCCCCATGTGGGATCATGGGTGGAGACTTAAACTGTGCTTAGGATGGTCAACCTGTGGCTACAAGCCTGGTGTAGGAGGAAAGAGTTCACATCCTTGTGACACAAGTGTGAGTTCTGGAACAAGGGAAGGCTATACCAAAGGAATGGCCTTCACCTGAACTGAAACAGCACTACTGTCCTTGAGAGGGTAAATAATGTTTTGTGGGAGGAGTTGAAGTTGAAGCTGAGGTAGAGTTAAAAACACAGGGAGGCAAGAGATATCAAAAATAAATGAGAAAACCAGGAAAAGGAATGAGTCAACATTAAAAAAAAATTCAGTCAGGGTATGTACATGACTGCAGAGACTAGAGATGTGTTGAAAGTGGTGTACTCTAGGGGTTTGTGTTGGGTTCATTTTTGTTCCATGTATATATGGATATAGAATACAATCTCAATGTTTTGATGAGTCAAAAGTAAGGGGTTTGACAGACAATGAAGAACATTGTAAAAGACTTCAGGAAGACAGGTTAGTGGAATGGTTAGTAAGGTGGAAAATGGAACTTTGCCAGGATTGTGAAACTATAGTTAAAAGGAAAGACTTGAAATACTGTTACTATTTGCATTAGAGGAAAAAGTCATGAAATTTAATAGAAGTTTTTTAAATTATGAAGCGTTTTCATCGTGAATAGGGGAAGACTATTTCCTCAGACTGGAAGGACAAGTGACTAGGGATCATCAATTTGAAATTATTACTGAGAATGTGGAGAGAATAGTTTGACCCACCAGGTTATTGGAGTATGGAATGCTTTGCCACAAGGGAATGGTTGCGCAGGGACCATTGCATTTTAAGGAAAAATCAGGTAAATACTTGAAGCAGAGGAACATACATAGCTAAAAGGAGAGGTGCAGAACAGGGGGATTATTTCTGGATTGCTCAAGAAAAGAGCCAGCATAGATTCAGTGGGCCAAATGGCCACCTCCTGTGCTGTAAACACTTATGATTCTATGGTAAAGTATTGCAGACTCTGTGTGACCTTGAACAAAAGATAAATAAGTTACAAGCTCAACACAGGAGCCATCAAATAAAGCGCATTAAAAAATACCCAGTACAGGCCAGAGGAGAAGAAAACAGCTTACTATCGGTGGGTATGGAAAAGTTTCTCCAGTATACAGGAGCCACATGACATTGTTGTTGTCCAACAGCCTGTTCCCACACAGATCACTGAGCAAGCTGAGAGAGTGGCCATCTGTAAGGGAATGGCAGGTGCTGGCATAGATGATGGAACTGAGTGATACCAGATCTCAGGCACCCCACTCAAATGACAGTGTGCCAGATACCGTGTGAGTCTAGCTAGCTAATGTAACTTTAAATGGGGCACCAATATTTGCTGGGCCATCTCATGACCCAGCAAAAGTAAGTACTGGACCACCTCCATCCCAAGAAGCATGCACTGACTTTTGGCAACCAGCTATCACATTTCCTCTTCACACTGGGAAATCACTAAGAAAGCATTAGGTTAGGTAGTAAATGACACACACCATACACTTACACAAAGGGGGAACTTGGTAAAGCACAATAAGCACACATGCACCTCCGTATTAGGGAAAATAAAATTAATTTTATTTCAACTGTGTCCTGAGTTTATTTGGAATGGGGATGAATAAGTTGCAGCAGATCGGTATCTATGGTAGTTGATACAGGGCAGAGAGCAATTATGGAGATAGTGCATTGGCCCACTTTATAGAGTATTGTATTGACAAGACATGATTGCCTTGGAACAGACACTTAAGTGAAGGTCTCATTAATTCGAGTCTACCTTAAGAATCTTCCTGTCAAGCAGACAATCAGCACAGATTTGTTAATGGCAACTTGATTGAGTCCGTTTGATGAAGTAACGGAGAGGGTTGATGTCGTAGTGCGGCTGCTAAAGTACCACATAATAGACTTATTAGAAAAATTGAAGCCCATGGGATTAAAGGGGCAGTGACAGTGTGGATGTGAAATGGCTAAGCGACAGAAAGCAGAGAATAGCGGTGAATGGTTGTTTTTCCACACTGGATCACTCCGCAGCGTAAGAGTGTGCAGGCAGAGAGGGAATGGGTGACCATCAGATAGACAAGGAGGACCAAGCAGGTAGTGCAGGAGTCCCCTGAGTGCATCTCACTCTCCAACCAGTATTGGTGAGGGTAATGGTTCCTCTGGGGAGCACAGCCAGAACCAAGTCCACAAGTGGCTCAGCTGTACGGGGGGTGGGGGAGGAGGAAGATCGGGAAGGCAATAGTGGTAGCGAATTTGATAGTATGGGGAACAGACTGGCATTTCTGCGGCCGCAGACGTGATTCCAGAATGGTATGCTGCTTCCCTGGTGCCAGGGTCAAGGATGTCACTGAGCGGCTGCAGAATATTCTGAGGGGGAGTTGGGGTGGCGGTTGGGGGGGGGAGGGGAGGGGTGGTGAACAGCCAGAGGTCGTGTTCCATATTGGTACCAATGACATAGGTAGAAAAAGGGATGAGGTCCTGCAGGCAGATTTTAGGGAGCTAGGAAAGAGATTAAAAAGCAGGACCTCAAAGGTGGCAATCTCTGGATTACTCCCTGTGCCACAAGTAATGAGTATAGAAACAGAAGGATAGAGCAGATGAATGCATGGCTGGAAAGATGGTGCAGGAGGGAGGGCTTCAGATTCCTGGGACATTGGAACTGGTTCTGGGGGAGGTGGGACCTGTACAGGCCGGATGGGTTGCACCTCAACAAAGCCGGAACCAATGTCCTCGTAGGTGGTGGGGTGGGGGGTTGCTAGTGCTGTTGGGGAGAGTTTAAACTAATTTGGCAGGGGGATGGGCACCAGGATGTAGCATTGGAAAGGAGAAGCAACATGCACAAAGGATGGGGAGAGACAGATAGTACTAGAGTAAGAAATAGTAAGGTATTAGGTGGGGTCAGACCAAGAAAGAATACAAGAAGGTCTAAGACAGGTTTCCAGTGCATGTGTGTAAAAGCACGAAGCATGGTAAATAAGGTTGGTGTGCTGCAGATGCAAATAGCCACATAGGAATATGATGTTGTGGCAATAACTGAGATCTGGCTCAAAAAAGGGTAGGACTGGGATAGTAATAGTGTAAAGGACAGAGGGAGAAGAATTTCTGAAGTGCGTTCAGGAGAACTTTCTTGATCAGTACGTTTCCGGCCTAACAAGGAAGGAGGCATTGCTGGCTCTGGTTCTGGAGAATGAAGTGGGTCAATTAGTATGGGAACATTTAGGGAACAGTGATCATAGTATCATAAGGTTTAGATTCGCTATAGAAAAGGACAGGGAGCAATCTAGAGTAAAAAAACTTAATTGGAGGAAGGCAAATTTCAGTGGGTTGAGAACGGATCTGGCCTGTGTAAATTGGAATCAAAGATTGGCAGGCAAAACTGTAATCAAACATAAAAGCAGCAAAGTCCTGCTACAACTGTACAGGGTATTGGTGAGACCACACCTTGAGTACTGCGTACAGTTTTGGTCTCCTTATTTAAGGAAGGATATACTTGCATTGGAGGCAGTTCAGAGACGATTCACTAGGTTAATTCCAGAGATGAGGGGTTTGACTTATGAAGAAAGGTTGAGCAGGCTGGGCCTATACTCATTGGAATTTAGAAGAATGAGAGGTGATCTTACTGAAACATATAAGATACTGAGGGGGCTCAACAAGGTAGATGCAGCGAGGATGTTTCCCCTCGTGGGAAAATCTAGAACTCGGTGGCATAGTTTCAGAATAAAGGGTCACCCTTTTAGAACTGAGATAAGGAGGAATTTCTTCTCTGAGGGTTGTAAATCTGTGGAATTCTCTTCCCCAGAGAGCCGTGGAGGCTGGGTCATTAAATACATTTAAGGTGGAGATAGACAGATTTTTGCAAGATAAGGGAATGAAGGGTTATGGGGAGCGAAGGGTTATGGGGAGCGGGCAGGGAATTTCTTAGGCAGTCCCTCGGAACTGAGGATGACTTGCTTACACATTAAAAATGAGCTCGCAGGTGACTGATTAGTCCAATGCGGGACCTATAGTCTCTGTCACAGGTGGGGCAGACGGTGGTTGAAGGGGCGGGTGGGTGGGGTGCTTGGGTTGACGTGCACTCCTTGTGCTGCTTGCACTTGGCTTCCGCTTGCTCCCGGCGAAGAGACTCGAGGTGTTCGGTGCCTTCCCGGATGATTCTCCTCCATTTTGTGCGGTCTTGGGCCAGGGATTCCCAGGTGTCGGTGGGGATGCTGCACTTTTTCAAGGAGGCTTTGAGGGTGTCCTTGAAGCATTTCCTCTGCCCACCTGGGGCTCGCTTGCCGTGCTGGAGCTCCGAGTAGAGCGCTTGTTTTGGGAGTCTCGTATCGGGCATGCAGACAATGTGACCCGTCCATTGGAGCTGATTGAGCGTGGTCAGCGCTTCGATGCTGGGGATGTTGGCCTGAGCAAGAACACTGACGTTAGTGCGCCTATCCTGCCAATGGATTTGCAGGATCTTGCGGAGGCAGCGTTGGTGGTACCTCTCCAGTGCTTTGAGGTGCCTGCTGTACATGGTCCATGTCTCTGAGGCATACAGCAGGGCAGGTATCACTGCTGCTCTGTAGACCATGAGCTTAGTGCTGGGTTTGAGGTCCTGGTCTTCAAACACTCTCTCCCTCAGGTGACAGAAGGCTGCACTGGCACATTGAAGGCGGTGTTGGACTTCGTCGTCGACGTCTGCCATTGTTGACAGTAGGCTCCCGAGGTATGGAAAGTGGTCCACGTTGTCCCAGGCCTTGTCGTGGATTTTGATAATTGGGGGCCAGCACTGTGTGGCGGGGTCAGGTTGGTAGGGGACCTTTCTCTTACGGATGTTTAGTGTAAGGCCCATGCTCTCGTATGCTTCGGTGAAGGTGTTTACGATGGTTTGGAGTTTGGCCTCTGAGTGAGCGCAGATGCAAGCATTGTCTGCATACTGTAATTTGATGACAGAGGATGGGACGACCTTGGATCTGGACTGGAGGCGACGGAGGTTGAACAGTTTCCCGTTTGTTCTGTAAATTAGCTCCACTCCAGTGGGGAGCTTACTGAGGGTGAGATGGAGCATTGCAGCACGGAAGATTGAGAAGAGCGTTGGTGCGATGACACAGCCTTGCTTGACCCCGGTTCGTACGTGAATTGGGTCTGTGGTGGAACCGTTGGTCAGGATCACGGCTTGCATGTCGTCGTGAAGCAGGCGGAGGATAGTGACAAACTTTTGAGGGCAGCCGAATTTGAGGAGGACACTCCATAATCCCTCACGGTTGACAGTGTCGAAGGCCTTTGTGAGATCAAAGAAGGCCATGTACAATGGTTGGTGCTGTTCCCTGCATTTCTCTTGTAATTGACATGCAGTGAAGATCATGTCCATTGTGCCCCTTAGTGGGCAGAATCCGCATTGCGACTCTGGGAGGAGCTCTTCGGCCACTGGGAGCAGGCGATTGAGGAAGATTCTTGTGATGACTTTCCCTGTGGCAGACAGCAGGGAAACTCCTCTGTAATTACCGCAATCGGACTTGTCACCTTTCTTGAAGATGGTCATAATTACGGCGTCTCTGAGATCCCCTGGCATGCTCTCCTCCTTCCAGATAAGAGAAATTAGTTCATGAATTCGTGCCAGTAGTGCTTCTCCGCTATGCTTTAGTGCCTTGGTGGGGATTCCATCTGCTCCTGAGGCCTTGTTGTTCTTGAGTTGTCGGATGGCCTTTTCAACCTTATGCCGGGCTGGGGTTGTGCTGAGATGGTGGCAGGTAACATGCTGTGGGATGGAGTTGAGGACACTCGTGTCGAAGACAGAGTCGTGGTTAAGGAGATCTTCAAAGTGCTCCTTCCAGTGGGCACTGACTGCTTCCCTGTCCTTGATGAGTACCTCTCCATTCTTGGCTCACAGTGGGGAAGGGCCTTGGGTGCTTGGGCCGTAGATGGCCTTGACTGCGCTAAAGAATCCACGCACGTCGTGGTTGTCAGCTAGCTGCTGGATCTCCTGCGCTTTCTCCATCCACCATCTGTTCTTTAGGTCGTGAGTTTTTTGTTGGACCTCGGCCTTCAGGCTTCTGTAGAGCTGCTTTCTTGCTCTCGAGTTCTGTTGCTGTTTCCAGATCAGAAATGCCTTGCGCTTACGGCTTATTAGCTCCTGGATCTCCTGGTCATTCTCGTCGAACCAGTCTTGGTGTTTCCTGGTTGAGTGACCGAGCGTCTCTTTACAGGTGCTGATTATGGAGGCCTTGAGTGCAGACCAGACGCTGTGGGCACTCTGTGTCTCTGCATCACTGGGAGTCGTCAGGGAAGTGGCTTTGAGCCCAATATCAGCAATGATCTTATTGAATGGCGGAGCAGGCTCGAGGGGCCAAGTGGCCTATTCCTGCTCCTATTTCTTATGTTCTTATGTTAAGGGTAGATTTATTGCATTATTTATTGGATATTCCGTATATTCAAATGCTGCCCAGATTATGTCAGATTTGCTCCTTGGCCAGCTGTGGACAGACAGATCTAATATGATGTATGTCCGACTTACAAAGCCTGTTCTTTTTGGCCGTATCCCGGCACTGCTGTAGCCGGCTGGTAGTCGGGACGGGATCGGTCGGTTCCTCTCTGAACAGCTGGCCCTGCGCTTTTCCATCTCCGACTCCTGTTGCTGGCATTGCGGCCGCTGCTGGCCCGCAGTCTTTTATTTGTATTCGGATTTATTGGAACATTTGACAACAGACTTAGGAAATGTGCATTTCCATAACACCAGCATAAATATTTGTGGGAGCCAGTGAAATAATAATTACATTTAGTAGTTGATCAGGCTATTCGGTTCAGCAGCAAATTTTACATAGCAAACAAAAATGAGGAAAGCGACCATTTAACGTAAGAGTCCCATTGCTTCAGACAGGGCAAATCCAAGGAAAGCACACGAGAACAAATGCTGCTTCAGAGAAGGATTTATGGCATAGCCAATAATAAGACTATCAAAAAAACCTTCCAATACCAGCACCAGAACCAGCAGCTCCAGCACCAATAAACCTTGCAGCGGTGTCAATGTCCTGGCCTTGTAGCACACATCTGGAACTCTCAGAGCACTTCTCGGGGAAATGAATTCTGGCCCTGGGGTCCTTCTCAGAAGTGTTGTGTTTCCCTCACTGTATTGGTGTAACAGAGTCTCGGTCAAGACTCTGACTTCAACGCGAGTGTCCTCAACTCCATCACGCAGCATGCTACCCACCACCACCTCAGTACAACCCCAGCCCGGCATGAGGTTAAAAAGGCCATCCGACAACTCAAGAACAATAAGGCCTCAGGAGCAGATGGAATCCCCGCCGAGGCACCAAAGCATGGCGGAGAAGCACTACTGGCGCGAATTCATGAACTCATTTCTCTTATCTGGAAGGAGGAGAGCATGCCAGGGGATCTCAGAGATGCCGTAATTGTGACCATCTTCAAGAAAGGTGACAAGTCCGATTGCGGTAATTACAGACGAGTTTCCCTGCTGTCTGCCACAGGGAAAGTCATCGCAAGACTTCTCCTCAATCGCCTTCTCCCAGTGGCCGAAGAGCTCCTCCCAGAGTCGCAATGCGGATTCCACCCACTAAGGGGTACAATGGACATGATCTTCAACACACGTCAATTACAAGAGAAATGCAGGGAACAGCACCAACCACTGTACATGGCCTTCTTTGATCTCACAAAGGCCTTCGACACTGTCAACCATGAGGGATTATGGAGTGTCCGCCTCAAATTCGGCCGCCCTCAAAAGTTTGTCACTATCCTCCGCCTGCTTCCCGTCGACATGCAAGCCGTGATCCTGACCAACGGTTCCACCACAGACCCAATTCACGTACAAACCGGGGTCAAGCAAGGCTGTGTCATCGCACCAATGCTCTTCTCAATCTTCCTTGCTGCCATGCTCCATCTCACCCTCAATAAGCTCCCCACTGGAGCGGAGCTAATTTACAGAACAAACAGAAAACTGCTCAACCTTCAGCACCTCCAGTCCAGATCCAAGGTCATCCCATCCTCTGTCATCGAATTACAGTATGCAGACGATGCTTGCGTCTACGCTCACTCGGAGATCGAACTCCAAACTATCGTCAACACCTTCACCAAAGCGTACGAGAGTTTGAGCCTTACACTAAACATCCGTAAGACAAAGGTCCTCTACCAACCTGCCCCCGCCACACAGTACTGCCCCCCGCTTATCAAAATCCACGACAAAGCCTTGGACAACGTGGACCATTTTCCATACCTCGGGAGCCTACTGTCAACAAGGGCAGACGTCGATGACGAAGTCCAACACCGCCTTCAGTGTGCCAGTGCAGCCTTCGGTCGCCTGAGGAAGAGAATGTTTGAAGACCAGGACCTCAAACCTGGCACTAAGCTCATGGTCTACAGAGCAGCAGTGATACCTGCCCTGCTTTATGCCTCAGAGTAATGGACGATGTACAGCAGGCACCTCAAAGCACTGGAGAGGTACCACCTCCGCAAGATCCTGCAAATCCATTGGCAGGATAGGCGCACCAACGTCAGTGTTCTCGCTCAGGCCAACATCCCCAGCATTGAAGCTTTGACCATGCTCAATCAGTCCCGATGGACGGGTCACATCGTCCGCATGCCCGATACGAGACTCCCAAAACAAGCGCTGTACTCGGAGCTCCGGCATGGCAAGAGAGCCCCAGGTGGGCCGAGGAAATGCTTCAAGGACACCCTCAAAGCCTCCTTGAAAAAGTGTAACATCCCCACCGACACCTGGGAATCCCTGGCCCAAGACCGCACAAAGTGGAGGAGAAGCATCCGGGAAGGCGCCGAACAGCTCGAGTCTCTTCGCTGGGAGCAAGCGGAAGCCAAGCGCAGGCAGCGCACGTCAATCCAAGCACCCCACCCTTTCAACCACAGTCTGCCCCACCTGTGACAGAGACTGTAGGTCCCGCATTGGACTCATCAGTCACCTGAGAACTCATTTTTAATGTGGAAGCAAGCCATCCTCAGTTCCGAGGGATTGCCTAAGAAAGAAGAAGATTGGTGTACCTCACAACAGCAACAGTGAGGACTGATATAAAGACCGAAAATGCTGGAAATACTCAGCAGGCCAAGCAGCATCTGTGGAGAGAGAAACAGAGTTAACGTTTCAGATCGATGACCCTTCGTCAGACCTGAAACATTAACGGTTTCTCTCTCTACAGATGCTGCCTGACCTGCTGAGTATTTCCAGCATTTTCTGTTTTTATTTCAGATTTCCAGCATCCGCAGTATTTTGCTTTTGTATTAGTGAGGACTTATAGTCGGCCACCCGCTTGCAGATGGTGCAAGGCTCAATGCAACTGGAGGATATATTCCAGACCCAGCCTCTGGCATGAACATGACTGACACAAAAAGTGGTCCAGATCCATTGCAAACCGCTGCTGCGGCCAACATCACTTCAAATCCGCACAGTCACCAGCTGCGACCGCCAAAAATCCGCAGTAGCAGTCTGTCTCCCCCCCTTCCTTCTCCTTCTCTTCCTGCAGCACACAACCCCGATTTTATTGTGAGGCAATTTCAAATAAAAAGAACCCAGTATAGAATCTTCTCTGGGCTGCTCTTTTTGCTGCAATCAAGAAACAAAAAAAAACTAACAACAAAAAATACATCAAATGAAACTTAACAATGAAATTAAAAATTGGTTCCTGGGGGGTGATGAAGTACTCCAGTCTCTTCACAGTGTTGAGTGTTTCCCTTTCATAATCGACTTTTTTTCACGTAATGGCAATTATCTCGGTCTATTGACAATTTAGATTAATGAGGGTCACATTTATGTCACATTGAGAAGAGTTAATGACCCTAGGCGTAGTGTTTGAAATGTTAATTGAGTTCACTGTCCACTGTGTGCAATGTGGAAAATCACAGTCCCTCAAACTATGGTATTTTGAATGAATCTATCTTAAATAGGCTACGGCAGTACTCCTCAGTGTCGCGCTCCCAACAAAGTATCATCATCCAGGTTTTGTTTATTCAGGCAATTCAGCCTTTATTGGTTTGTACGCATGCTGATGAGAGAAAACGTGGCGATTTGTGATCGCGGCAATGATCGTCGCGGCTTCAATTATGCCGACTTGGAGTCCGAGAGACAGGCAACCGGAAAAGAGCTTCATGATCAGAATCTGATAATCAGCTGTAACTGGAAGCGTCTATATCACATCGTCAGTCTCAAAGCAGCAACCTATCAATCAGCCAGTTCCTGGGGGGGGTGTGGTTATTTTAGACCAGAACCTGTCTTTCGCAGATACTCTTCACTGAGCTGGCCCTATTCGTGCTCTCGCCATCCGACCTGGTTCGAAGTGTATAACACGCCCCAGTCTTCGCATTACCTTTCTTGTGGAGTTGTGTACCTTTCAATTTCAGGTTAGTTTCATAAACTATAACCTCAAATATAGGAAAAACTAACCGCAAAAAAACCCCCCGCATTTCGCACTGGAATGTGAACGTCATAATGGGGGAAAATGCTTTTTTTTAAATATCTAACAGCACAAGGGAAGCCCGTGGCTTAGCCAGGTACATATTCTGTAGCTGTAATGATGAGTATTAATTATAATGTGTGCTGTCGAGATACCAGAATGTTCATATTCAGCTGTCTTCAGAATGATTCAAATAATTATTTACAAGTTTTTTGAAAAGGCTAGGCCACACGATAGTATTCTCATTTTCTGATTTTTCTCTTTCTAGCTTTAGATTGTGTCTGCTGGTGTTGTCCATTTCTAGTCGTGCTGGCAATTCTGGAACGTCAGCATTGACTCCTCGAACTTATTTCCGTAGGATTTATACTAGTCAAATGCGAACTACAGAATTAATAATTCTTTTACTGTTGAAACGTTGTTGTAGAAAGTATGCTTTGTAACTTTTTGATAATGGGTTTAAAAAAAAAAAAACTCAAATTTTTATTTGGAGGGGAACGTTTTGAAAATGACAGGATATTATGTTTCTCTGTACAAATCATCCTATTTTTTTCCTTCCCTTCCCCCACCACAATCCTACAGATGTTGGTGCTTTGTCTGTCAGTGGGTGAAGCAGACTTTTGTAATGGCAGGAGAACAGATGGCAAAATGTGAGGATGGGGGGACTCCAGTGATTGAGAGTAGGGAGGGGGAAGGGCTTAAATAGCTTGTTCCTGGTTAATGAGTACCTTATTTTAATTGCACTAATTTATAGCTCTATTATAGTTGACTTAAGAAATGGAGCATCTGGCATTGTCAGACTAATCACTAGGTGATGCTGTGAATAAAGGGCAGTATCAGTCTAATGTAGAAAAGTGTCAATTACCTAAATTGACAGCATTAAACACAATTGACTGACAACTTTATTTGTAACTTTAACTAAACAATTATGGAGCAGACCAACATTGTGATTTGGTTACAATTAGAAAAAATCTGAACATGACCCATCATTTTCCAATATCTGTCCTCTTTATTTGGGAAGAGGTAGGATGGTTTCTGTCAATTTTGTTTTAAGCAATTGGCTTTACATTGAATTTATCTCTAAATTGATATTTGACTTGTGTATTCAGCACTAGACTTGTTTTTTACTGTCTCTAAATTGTCAGACTCATCCAGTACTGAGTAGAAATTTCCTCCAACTAAATATTGGGAAGACTGAAGCCATTGTCTTCAGTCCCTGCTACAAACTCGGTTCCCTAGCCACTGACTCCACCCCTTAGTAATTCTGAGACTAAACCAGACTGTTCCTATTTGACCCCGAGATGAGCTTCCGACCACATATCTACGCTATCACTAAGACTGCCGATTTTCATCTCCGGAACATCATTCGACTCTGCTCCTGCCTCAGCTCATCTGCTGCTGAAACCCACATTGTGCCTTTTGTTACCCCTAGAGTTGACTATTGCAACACACTCCTGGCCGGCCTCCAACGTTCTACCCTCTGTAAACTTGAGGTCATTCAAAACTCTGCCTGTGTCCTAACTCGCACCAAGTCCTGTTCTCTCTCTGACCTACCTTGGCTTGCAGCTAAGCAACACCTTGATTTTTCTTTAAAAATTCTCATCCTTGTTTTCAAATCCCTCCCTATCTCTAATCTCCTCCAGCCCCACAACCCTCTGAGATAGCTGGCCTCTTGAGCATCCCTGATTTTTTTAATTGCTCCACCATTGGTGGCCATGCCTTCAGCTGCCAAGGCCCTAAACTCTGGAATTCCCTCCTTAAACATTTCTGTGCCTCTACCTCTTCCTTTAAGATGCTCCTTATAACCGACCTGCCCGTCTCATTATGTGGCTTGTTGTCAAATTTTGTTTTCTAACATTAAGTGCCTTGGGATGTTGTACTACATTAAATGTGCTATATTTGTTAGAAAAGAGAAATTTGGCATTTTTAAAATGAATTAATACAAGTGTGCTATTGCAGATTAGCCATAACACGACTGAGATTTTAATATACCTTTTTAACTTTTTTGACAACTTGAAGAAAATATTTAATAGTAAACAAAATATACTAAATGGGAGCGAGAGCACTGTGTAAAAGAGTGTCAAATATAAATGCTCAAATGGAGTGAAAGGAATATGAAACAAACTTTGAAAGCATCTTTATTCCAAAACTGAGTAGTGGGCCAAAAATGGAATGCCTGTGCTAGACCAAATCTGCATGATTTGGTTAGAAACCATGGGTAGTGACATCTGGAACTTGCTTCCCCCAAAGGCTGTGCATGCAATTGAAATTTTCAAGATTGATTTTTTGTTGGGTAAAGGTACCAAGGGATAAGGAGTTGAGGTACAGATCAGCCATGTGGCTGAACAGGCTTGAGGGGCTGAATGGCCTGTTGGGTTAAGCCAGACAGTATTTGAATCCTATTTTTTTCCACTGAATTACAGCTTTGTGTAATAAGATTATTCCTTAACCTACTGCACAAAGCCAGAAGTGATACTTGAACTAACACAGTTGATCTCAATTTTAATCTAAATTTTTTTGTTTTTTTGTTTTCCGTGTAACAGTTTCAATACCAGAGCTAAGGTATTAATGTTGGTGGTTTTGCAGCAGTCCAATCTCCTTAAATGCCTTGAATTCCCATCGCTTGCTGATCTGGAAATGAGCACTCTGTGTGCAAGCTGTTCGATAGTGAATCCAGTAAATATTGAATATTTGGCAGCATGTACTGAATTTCCAACTCTGCCAGCAAAATATTGATCTGACCAGTCAGATCCCTTGTGCCCACAAAGGAGGTCTGACTAATTGGTAGGATTCTAATTCTCTGGTAAATCAATGACTCAGCTGTTTTTTAGCTTTCAAGAGAAGTGTCGACGAGGGCAGAACAGATGCCAGCAACATATTAATACATGAGATATCGTGCCTCAGTACCTTACTTGCTCTTGTGGCTGATTTGTTTCTGGAACAGCACTTGCAACAATTATAGTTAAACCGGTAACTGCATTTAAAGAATTGCCCCTGTTTCATGACAGCAGAACATAATTGATTTTGTTTGCAATTGTTAAAGGTTGAAACTATTCATGAACAGGAGTAGGACAGTGTTTCTTTCAGCCCCTCGAGCCTGTTCTGCCATTCTATTGGATCACAGCTGATCTGTACACCACTCCAATTACCTGCCTTGCTCCAAATCCCTTGGTGCCCTTGCCTAACAGAAATCTAGTGATCTCCGTCTTGAAAATTTTAATTGACCCAGCATCCACTGCCTTTTATGGAGCAAGTTCCAAATTTCCACTACCCTTTTGGGGGAAAGTGATTCCTGATTTAACTCTTAAACTTAAAGTTAGAGCTAGGTCCTTTATGATCCCACGTGGGGCAATAGAAAAAACTTGGGCTAGTTTACTACCACTGCTATTTGTGGGCATCTCATTACAGAAGTGACTTGCTTCGAGTGGTTTTATCTGTATTTAGTGTGAGATACAGTCTATATTAAATTTGCTGTACCCTGTCACTTTCTATTCAAAACTCCTATATAACTCTTTTGCCTTTAGTCTATGCTGTGATTAAGAATTCTCCACTTAGCACTGCCTTTGAAATATAAAAGTTAGTTTTACAGTCCTAAGCTTTCCATTTTGGAGATCGTCCCTGTTATGGACCATTTGTCTCCAGTGTCTGCAGCTTTTCTTGCTGCCCCTGGTGCACCTTCCTGCCAGTTTGTGTGCAGTCCATTCTCTGGCTGTTTGGCAGTGCTGCATACCCACCACCTCAAACTGTTTCACTGACTTCTGATCCATTCGGAGACGTGTTTCTCCCCGGCTCAACCACCCACTGGCTGCTTGACACGTGTTGTGGCCCTTTTTGGCAGCCACACCTCTGGATTTGTTTCCCATTCTATGGTGTTTTTGGTGCCTCATTGTTGACCACAATCATCGGTGTGGATTTGTGATAACGAACCAGCAGGAAGAGAAGGCTGCAACTATTTCCCTCTAGCTATTGATACTTGTGCTAATCAACTGACTGGGCAGCACCATGGGCAACTTTACTAGTTAATTGAGAAGTTGTAAAATAATCCAGGTCTCAAGAATATCAATGAGGATTGGTATAAAACATCCACTTGTGTGCAGGTATTCAATTCAATGTGAGAGACTTGAAATTGTGCTGGGCACTTGGTATATGACTGCTCAATGTGTCTGGATGAAATTCTTTTATGGAGACATTAATTTGCTTTCAGTTGGCTAATGCGTCTGTTAAAATGGTGTAAATGGAATTGCTACATTTATATAATTTCAAGGATGCCTTTGAGAAGGTAACTTTTATGGAAAATGTAGAAGCCTAGTTGCTGTATTAAGTTAATGCAAGTTGATAATTGCTGAAATGGGTACATACATTATCATAATGTAGATTTGTTTTGCATTAACTAAAATTAAACTCTATTGGAATTGTATGATGGACTGGCTTTAGGATTGCTGCTTTGTCATCTATCCTGAAGCTGGACTGCAATGAGCTGACTGAGCTCAAGAACTATAATGTGGAGAAATTAAATTTCACTACTGTGGCACTGCACTTTGTAGTCGGCACCATGCTTCTACATCACCTGCATGAAGTAGGTACATAATGCATTGAAAGTAGCTGGTGTAGAGATTTTAGATATTAAATGAACACTTGCATTTCTAGGTTTCAAAAATGGCCAATAGAGGACCAAGCTATGGCCTGAGCAGAGAGGTTGAGCAAAAAATTGATCAGAAATATGATCCAGAATTGGAAGAACGATTGGTGGATTGGATCATTGCACAATGTGGTGGGGATGTAAATCGTCCGGATCATGGAAAAACACACTTCCAGAAGTGGTTGATGAGTGGTGCAGTAAGTATATTTTAATTCATGGTTCCTGATTAACCTTTATATTCTGTAAGGAAGTAGTTGGGGATAACAGTTTAGAAATTTTGATTAGATGTGCTTTAGTTAAAATGTGGACTTTAACTGTGATCTTGTTCGCAATCAAATGTCAGGAGAATATGCCAAATAGCATTTGCCATACTTTGAACTGTTTTTGTCATCCCATATGGAGTGATCTTTTACATTTGTGTACAATGTCAACATTGAGTTGGCTGAAGATCATGTGCTATAACTATTGTGAAATGAGCCTAGAAAAGTTGTACAAATCACCTTTTTTCACTACTGTACTATGATTCCTGCAATTAAATTTTATGGAATATCTTGTAAGACTGTTTTTTAACAGCCTGAAAACCATTACCTTCTAGTCAGGTTTTCAGTCTGATTGCTACAGGATCACATT
Organism: Somniosus microcephalus; assembly: GCF_052327205.1. NCBI lineage: Eukaryota > Metazoa > Chordata > Chondrichthyes > Squaliformes > Somniosidae > Somniosus > Somniosus microcephalus. Next base: position 87,872,806 of record NC_141000.1, read on the forward strand.
GACCTCAATTACCCTCCCTACCCCATGATTGTCTGCTGACATTTGCTGTTTTGGCTCATATTAGATGTGAAGATTCTGTAGCACCCATGGAACAGTACCCTAGGGAGGAAATGGGGGGGGGGGTGTGCAGACAAGTACACTGACACTTGAGGTGTCAGAAAATGCAGGAAAAGTGGACTTAAAAAAAAAAAGACACACTATGCAGCTCCCTGATGACACATTGAGTTTATCCAATTGAATAGCTCGGCCATAAAGCCAACTTGGCTCCGTGGCAGTGCTCTGATTTAAAGCAGTGGGCCATATAACCTAGACTGACATTTCTTTTTGGAGTTGTTCAGTGTCTCTCTCTTATGGATCTTGCTGTGGGTAAACTGACAGCTGCATTTGCCTACAAAGTGACCACACTTCAAAAGCTAATTCATTGGCTGTGTAATACGTAAGGCATGTGTTGGAAGACTTAAAGGTTGCATTTTTATAGCAAGTTTCAAGACCAGAAATCTTCAATCCCCAGTCTGTACTGATCTGATCTCAGCCAAGAGGCAATAGATGTACAAAGCAAAATACTGCAGATGTTGGAAATCTGAAATAACAACAGAAAATGCTGGAAAAACTCAGCAGGTCAGGCAACATCCGTGGAGAGAAATTTTGAGTTGATGTTTCGGGTCGACCCCTTCAAAACTGAAAGAAACTAGATTGAAGGCAGGTCTTCATTCCCTAGGTTAGGTAGGGAGGAAATTCAGTATTTCCACTGCTGCAGAAATGTCTGGATGCTAGTTGGGGGGGTTTGGATATGATGCCCTTGTGGTCATTGACCAGTCAATGACCACATGAGGAATGGTCAAGATGTTACTACAGGTAGACTATCCTTTATCCGAAAACCTCGGGACCAGCCGTGTTTCGGTTTTCGGAAAATTTTGGATTTCAGAAGGTCTTTTATAAGACTGGGAAATTTGTGGGGGGGGTGGGCGTCGGCGTCGTGCGCACGACTTACGCTGAACGAAAAAACTTGTTTTCGGTTTTCGGAAGTTTGGATAAAGGATAGTCTACCTGTATCTTCTATTTTGTAAGTTAGAAGGAATGCAACCAAAACATAAAATGCTGGCAACACTCAGCAGATCAGTCAGCACCCATAGAACAGATTGTGTAGACTCATCAGAAATTGAGTTGGAAGGAATATTAGCTGAAGGCAGAACCACTCCAAACTCCCTTACTGAAACTATGACCTTGTACTTAATGGTGATAAGCTGGTTATGATGGTGACCAGATGGATTTAAGAGTAAGGGTGAAACCTGGCACACATGATTGAGGTGACTTGGGGATATCCAAACTGAGACTGATGTCCCCACACAGTTTGTGGCAAGGGATACACTTATAGACAGGAACACCTGGCCAATTTTTTAACTCTCTTGCCTGAAGGCACTGAAGCAGAGTGCAGTAAACTGTCTCCCTGGCTGAGCTGTGCAAATGCAGCATAGACCATGATTCAGTCCCACAACATATGGCACATTTAGCCACTGACCTACCAAGAGCCTGTCGGCATTTATTGATGGGACTATTGGGTTAACTCTTTGCTCTTGCTGCTTTTCTTTAAAACAAATACATTACCTTTGTTAATTTCTTAGTTGCTAAATTGAGTGAGGTACTTATGCAGGCAAATGCAGCAGCCATTCCGTGCCTACAATGTCCTACAAAGAACAGTTTGAATGGCCAGTTGATGGAGGCTAGTCGGGGAATCTTTGTGTTCCCTGGTCTTTAGTGTCATGGAACCTTTAATAGATGGTGGAAAATTTGTTTTAATATTTCATCTGAAGTTTGGGCCTCCAGCAATACAGCACTTGGTACTGTCCAGAGTATCAGACTATTCATAGAAGTTTGGAGGATAGATGGAAGCCATTTGGCCCATCATATCATCTGCTGTTTTTTTTGTCAGACTAATCATCTGCACTGAACATAGTTCTATATCTTGTTTCAAATTATCCAATATTTCCTTGAGCTGCAATGGTCTCCGCCTCAAACAGAGAAACCATTCCATGCTGCAGTAACACTATCAAGATAGTTCTCGTGCTCCTCTCTTTCTCTTAGTGTGGAGCGGAGACCCAGAATCTTCTGACCTTGGAGTACTAGCAGCTGTCAAGCTGTGATGATTTGAATGTAATGGATCTGTAAAGTTTACCAGATTGGAGAGACTTGCACTACAACTAAGGTTTTTGCAACGCCCCATATCCACTGGGTTTAGTAGTACAGGGGACATGACGAAACCTTGTGTACTGAATTAATTGTGTGCTGTCACCACAAGATGCCACCTAATGTGCTTTGCTGCTTAATTTTAAAGGAGATCTCTCTGCCATAAGGAGGTGTATATTCCTACCATGGTTTCCTTCCAATTCATGAGACAATCAGACTTGCATGTATTGCTAGTACGCTGCAAGTTCCCACTTTTTGGACAACTTCATGTTGCAAATGGCATTTGCTGCATGTCCTCACACAGTTGCATTTTCTCTTGTGCTTGCCTCAAATTCACTATTTGAAAGGAGCTAAACTTTGCTCCTGAGTAATCAGTGAATGTTTTAAAATATCTTATGGGACACATTGCTAATGAGTAAAAACATTTTCTTTGGCTCTTGACTTGTGTTCACTTAAAATTCTGTTCATGTTTGGATGTAATGTTTTTTTCCTCCCCCTTTAGTTATTGTGTAGAGTTATAAACAGCCTTTATCCAAAAGACCAGGAGCCAATTAAAAAAATCCAGGAATCCAAAATGGCCTTTAAACAGATGGAACAAATCTCTCAGTTTATGAAAGCTGCTGAAGCTTATGGTGTTGCAACAATGGATATCTTCCAGACAGTGGACTTGTGGGAAGGTAGTAGGCACTGATGCTTCACTTCGATTTTAAATTACATTAATTTTTCACTTAAAATGGCAGTAGGTTTATTTTCTTTTTGGGGGTGGAATATGAATGAGCTCTAGTAGCTGTATTTGAAGATTCACTCTTCCTTTTTGAGGGGAAAGACTGGACAGATGGGAATGATGGCCTCCTCTCCCTAATGGCTTTTAACTGTTCTAGGTAAAATGACCAAGCAATTTTTAGTTTAATACCCATGGGCAACAGTCAGAACTTAAATGTAACCTGTTTTTAAAAAAAAAAAAAAAAGACTGCTGGACAATCTGCCTCTTCAGCAGTGGTTTTTCCAAAAAAATAGAATATCTTGGGAAATTACTAAACTGGCAATGTGGCTTCCTATTGTCTACTGGAGAATTTCAGTGTTACTGATCTCGGAAGCTCATTGTGGAAGAAGCTGAACTTTTGCGATCACACTACTTCCAATTGAAGGTGAATTATAGTGGGGGTGATGGGGATAATCAACACTGAGGAGGACTGCAACAAATTACAGGAAGACATTAGACTTGCAGAATGGGCATATAATTGGTAAATCAATATTAACACTGATAAATGTGATTACATTTTAGTAAGAAAAATAGGGAGGTTACATTACTTGGAAAATATGAATCTTAATGGGGTAGATGAGCAAAGGGATGAGTACAAATACACATTTAAAAGTAGCGACAGGTTAACCAGGCCTTTTTTAAAAAAAAGAGCAAACCAAGTGCTGGGGTTTATTTCTAGAGGGATAGAATTGAAAAGTAGGGAAGTGATGCTAAACTTTATCAAACCTTGGTTAGACCACACTTTAGTACTGCATACAATTTTGGTCACCATACTATAAAAAGGATATAGAGGCACTGGAGAGGGTGCAGTAGAAGATTTACAAAGATGATACCAGAAATGCAAGGGTATACATATCAGGAAAGGATGAACCGGCTGGGACTTTTTTTCCCCCTTGAAAAGAGAATGCTGAGGGGTGAACTAATAGTCTTTAAAATTATGAAAGGTTTTGATAGTGTTTCCACTTTTGGGGAAGAGCAAAACTAGAGGCCATCAATATAAGATAGTCACCAAGAAATCAAATTGGGTAAAGAAGTTTCTTCTGAATTCCCCGAGTGGTGAGAATGTGGAACTCGCTGCCACAGGGAGTGGTTGAAGCGAATCGAATAGATGCATTTAAGGGGTGGTTAGATAAGCATATGAGGGAGAAGGGAATAGAGGGTTATGCTGATGGGGTTGGAAGAGGCTTGAGTGGAGCATAAATGCCAGCATGAACTGGTTGGGGCGAATGGCCTGTTTCTGCTGTATATCCTATGTAGTAGGTGCCAATAAGATGGATGCTACTCCAGTAGTGCAAATTGTAGGGCAAATCATCCTGTTGGTCACAATGACATTGCCAAATGCCTGGGTGCTGTTGCCTGCTCTCCTAGCTGTGTAATTATGCATGCTGAAGAGGAGGAGAGAGTAACTTGGATTAAAAAAAAAAAAAAAAGTGCCAGTCCTTTTTAGGAATGAAGTGACTATTGGAATGCTAAAGTTCTCAATAGATCCTTTAAGTTGTTTCTGTGGCATTTCATAATGTGCCATGTGTGTATATCTAAGTGATTTTGCTTCAAGTTGTAATTTGCTTCACTTTTAATGTAAATTGATAACTGTTAAATTTACATCCCCTAGATCATCCTGAACTTTCATTAAACTGTGCTTGCATGAAAATAAAAGCTGCTATAAACTTGCTTGAAATGGACAGTGCAGAATCCCAGTCATTTAATCAATAAAGATTGGTTAACTTAAATTTAATTAGACTTATGAATTGCAATTTTGCTGGTCAGTTTAAATACATTCTGACAAAACATTAACATTTATCAATCTATAGTAGTCATTCTGATGTCCTACCACTTTGTGATTAGAGTTTCAATTCTTCAGAAGTTTGGTGCATAAAAATAAAACTTTCCTTTTTATAGGAAAGGACTTGGCTGCAGTTCAAAGAACTCTAATGTCTTTAGGTAGTGTAGCAGTTACCAAAGATGATGGATATTATCATGGGGACCCCAACTGGTTTCATAGGTAAGTGTTGATTTTGCACTGGTAACAATTTGTTTGAAAATCTAAGGTACCCAACTGAATCTTTGCTTCAATTTATAATGGTAAAATAGGTTTTCATTTTTTTCTTGCAATATTAAGATTATACTTCACACACTAAAGTGGCTACTATTTCACATCAGACCTGAATATTCATAAGCAAATGCAGTTGTTTTAAGGTGCACAGATTTCTATCTTGCATAATTTTCTAATGCAGCAGGAAAATCTTGTCAACTTTTAACAGGCTTGGGGAAAGGTGCTTTTTTTGGATTGAGATTTTTTTTCTCCCCATTGCATGTCCACCTTGTAAAGTAACAACTGCTTCTTTCTAACAGGAAAGCTCAGGGTAACAAACGAGCATTTTCTGAAGAACAGCTACGAAAAGGACAAAGTGTTATAGGCTTGCAGATGGGAAGTAACAAGGGAGCTTCCCAGTCTGGTATGACTGGCTATGGCATGCATCGACAGATCATGTAAGACACCATCCTGTGGTGAGAAACCCCAAACCAAATGGACTGTAGACTACAAAATAAACCTTGGCTGCCATCTTCTGAAGCGTCATTGTCCAAGTAGGATGCTTGCTTCTACTTCGCTTTGTGGATTTAAAAAAAAATCAACTCTTGGCTATGTCACAACAGTATTAACCATAAAGTTTGTTTTAAATAAACAAAACATCAGTTGCTAATCACTCTTTCCACCAACCAAACAGTAGCTGACAAATTACAAATCCAGGCATCTCTACGCAGTTGCCTGTTGACTACAGGGCAGGAAAATAAAACTGGCTTTTTTTGGAACCCTCAAATTTTTAATATGCTTTTCACCATCTCTTGATAGATAATCTGTGGAATAATTTTCAGGAATTTACAATACTTCCAATGGAATTAGACTTTAAAATCGCTCATTAGATTTCATAGGCGCAACTAGATATTCTATATTAACCCTTCAGTGTAGACTATATGTTTTGATTTTTTTACTTTCTAACAAACTTTCAGTCAGTTGCTCATAATGGCCATTCAGCCACCTTGAGAATTCACCTATTGACCATGAGGGGAAAAATGGAACTGTCAAAGACTTGAGATGGCTGGACAGCTAAACACCAGAATGGGATCCTCTGCAGCACTTCCACTTTTGGGATCACAGTGCAAATATCTGGTAATGGGCACATTGAGAAAGTGATGCTTGCAATGACCATGTACTATTGGCTTGGTTCTGGGATCAAGCAAACATAACCTTGGTGTCCAATTTCTAGAATTTGTTGACTTGTAAAAACACATGGGAATACAAGTTGATCTAGGTTCAGTTTTGGATTTCTGATTCCTTGTCATTTGGCACTCCTGGGGATATGAAGACCAGCATGCACAATTTAGTCCCCCCTAACTAAAATATTCCTCTGGCATTGACTCAGATTTTTATCTTTTGTACACTAGGGTGCTCACTTTTTTTTTTCCAATTAGTCCCTACATCTAATCCTGAAGGTAAATGCGCACATTTGTATCATCCTTTTACATTGTACACTATCATTTGTCGTCACATTGTCCTTGAATTGTAATTTTCTGAAATATCTACCTGATTTTAAACAAGATGGCTGTAATGTTTAAATTTCAAGCTGTTTTACAAATCTGGACAAAAGCACTTATTCTCTAGGAAGCGAGCTCACAACCTTGTTCTGGAAGTTTTTAATTTGAGATTGACCACTGCATTCCCTTTTTAGAAAGGCGACCACACCTCATGAAATTGTCAACAATGAACCATTTGTCAGGGAAAAGAATCACTTGATCTTGCCTGTAGACTATTTAGAGCCATTACTAAATTTGCCATATTTCATAAATTGCTTCAGTTGCACCTGGTGCTAGCCTAGACCTAGTCAAACTAGTTAAATGACTTGATGGACCAGTACTGGTATGAATTGGATTTTCAAGTCCATCAATTTTCAAGTGCTTAACCATAATTTAAAATATTTGGTTTTTTTATGGAACTACCAATATTATCTTGTCTAACCAGAAATTAACTAATCTAGACACTCCCAGGTTTTGGAGCTTTCAATGAAAACAGTTTTTGGTGGGAGGTTTTTAAATGCATACATTAGTTGGACAAATTGTACATGTGATTGACATGCCATGGGGTTGCTTTACATGTTAAATTGTCATAAGCAAAGTTGCTGTTGTCCATGTCTTGCGCAGCACTTTCTCTCTTTTTTCTTTTCCTCCCCTCTGCTGTAAATGAAGTCCATGCCATGAAAGTCTTAACCATGTATTCTAGGAGTTTCCATGAATTACTAAATTCTCCTTTCTAACATCCAGAGCTTAAAATCCTCCAGTGCTGTTCAGGAAAATTTCAGTTTGTGGCTATGGTGTTCAGCAAAATGTTAAATATTTATTAAAGGTTTCATGAAATAAAGCTATTTTGTTGTATGTCATGACTGTAGTGTTTTTAGCTTTGCTGGTGGAGGCAGAAGAAAGAGAAGGTACTTGTAAAGTTTGTTGCCTCTAAATCTGTGCATTAAATGAGATGTGCAATATTGACTCTTCCTAATGAATAACTACACAGACAGTTGGCCATAAACTGGGACAGATGGCAGTCTGATACCACTGATGGTGATGAGAAGGCAAGATAACCCTGTGGAGTAGATCGTTCCAAAATATTACTTGCCTAAATTTGCAGTCTGATATTTTAGTTCTGCTTTCTGAAGTCCAGAATTGTATTTTCTAGAACATTAATTTATTTTGAGATGGTTACTGTGGCAGGGTCCACATTTAGCCAAGGTGAGAAATTAACCCCTTAAATTCCATTTTAACCACTGGGAGGAAATGTCCATATCCTTGGTTCACGGGCAGGTTGGAGAAAGTGACAAATTGCATTCAAATACAGTACTCCAGGTACCAAGTGGCACATGTGCAAGGATATTACTTTTATGTAATATCTGGGCACTTGTTGCTAGCTTACTTTCCCTAGGTGTGAGGGTACATACTGTACCATGTTCTAAGCAACATGTCACTTCAAAGGCATTATTTCTATGCAACCATCTTTTGATTGCAAAGTGGGTGGAAATTGCTTACCACAACTGGCTTGCTTTGTTCTGAAATCTATCCACTGAAGATACACTCCCCATTTGCACATTACTAAATGCTGTAAGAGATTTGGGGGAGGGAGATGGGAGATTCAGCAAATGCACTATAATTTGAACTTGACTTCCTATATCTTTTTCAGCTTCAAGGATATGAGTATCCCAGGCCAGGGAGTATTAATCATCTATCCTATATTGTCTTGCAGTTTGTAAGAAATCTTCAGCTCTGGGACTACTTATCCATGTATGAATTACTATAGTTGTATTACTATAGTGTGTATCAACTTAGTTTGGATTTTTTTGGTCTGAGAAAGGAGCATAAGTTCTATTTATTTTTCTCCCCTTTTTCTCTTTTCTTCCCCCCCCCCCCCCCCCCCCCCAAAAAAAAAAAAGAAGCATGAGCTGCTGTATGGATGGATTTGCTACTTGCCCATTACTTTCAATTATCCATTCCCTAGTTTTATTGCCTAAATCACATTGATATTTTAATTCTGCTTTCTGAAGTCTAGGAGATCACGAGAAGGATTCTTGTTCATTCAATAAGCAAAATAAATAAATTAATAGTATTCTGTTCAATGCTACATTACTAGATATAGTGCACATGAACACCTAGACTTTCTGTAGCGGTTCTTCTGATCTCCAACTGTAACCTCAGTGTAACATTTGCATACTGAATTATCATTGGCCTGCAGGCATCTGTAAGGAATACCTATTATATTCACATGTGATCACATGCTGAGTTGTCATTGGCCTGCAGGCATCTGTAAGGGCTGCTATTGTTTAGAAGATCCAGGGGGTCTGGACTCCATCTTGTCCACAGTGTTGTATTGATTGAGAAAGCTTACAGACCTGATGCTTCATTAAAATAGTTTAAACTGTAATACTCCGTTGTCCTGCAATTTATTATTTTTGTACAAAGTGTGCAAAACAAGACATGGTGTCAGAACAGGGATTTGAAATGGACATCGTTGGAGCTCCCTTACCCTGAATTAATTGGGAATCTTTGAACTTACATAGAGAATGGTGCAAGTTCAAGCAACATGTGGAGTTGATGATTTCGGGTCCACTGAAAAGCAAAGGGGAGGAAGAAAAATGCAGCTACCTCCTGTGGATCGAAGAAAAAGGGAGAGATTTTTAACACATGGTCTCAGCGCGGATGAAGCAAAGGTACTGAAAAGTTATTTTGACCGTTTTGAATCATGTGATGCCCAAGACACATACGATATTCACTAGGTACAAGTTTCAGGGGAAAGTACAAGGAGCTAGTGAGTCGTTTGAACAGTTCGTGACTGAGTTAAAACTGCTGGTAAAAGACTGTGTAGATAAAGATGAGATGGTCAGAGACCGCATCGTGTTTGGAATACATTCGGATAGCCCAAGCACAGTTGAAAACCATAACCAGTGCCACGAACAGCTCGTGTGAACACAGTGCACGCAGTTAATATACACCCACCAAAGAACACTGCCCAGAGAGCATGTTTCAGAACAAAGAACAGCAAAATAGCAAGAGTTCTAAAAATGGGTGATGCAGCCATAAAACGCTTCAAAAATTGGATATTGTGGAAACAACTGGCATAGCAAAAAGGAGCATTGCCCCGCCAAAGGAAGGCAATGTACTAAATGTGGTAAACAGAACCACTTTGCTAAAGTGTGCAAGACTGTTTTTGGAAAAGCAGTACACAAGTGAGTGACAGCCAAATGCAGAGGAACTGTTTATTGATTCTGTGTCACAGAAAAAACAGATTTCAGAGACTGAGCAAGCTTTTGCCGATATTGAGGAAAACCGGGCAAAGAGCTTAAGTTTAAACTAGACACTGGATCTCAGGTTAATGTAATTCCTGAGTGAGTATCACAGCTTGAAGGATGAGTGTGAGCTACAGCCCACCTCACGCAAACTGACTGGCTATGGGGGGGAGCAGCTCATTGTAAAAGCCACATGTGTGATGAAATGAAAGCGACATGATGTTGGACTTTTGCATTATTGACACTCGAGCACTGCCAGTGCTAGGTCTAAAGGCATATTTAGACATGGACCTCGTCAAGCTAGTGCTATCGTTGACAGCACCAGTTGAGAAGCAGACGGTCATGGAGGAGTTTGCTGACGTTTTCAAAGGAATCGGACTATTCCCAGGTGAATGCACTATTCACCTTGACCCAGCAACAACCCCTGTGGTTTGCCCACCGAGAAGGATACCCCTTGCTCTACGTAGTTGCCTGAAGGAGGAGCTGCAGAGCATGGAGAATACAGAACTCATCATCCAGGAAACAGAACCAACAGAGTGGGTCAACGTGTTAGTAGTGGTTGAGAAACCATGTACAGGCAAGCTCAGTGTGTCTCGACCCCAGAGATTTGAACAAGGCTATCAAACGCCCTCACTACCCTCTACCAACGCTAGATGACATCACACCCAAGCTAGTAAGCGCACGTTACTTCAGTGTAATGGACGCACGATCAGGATACTGGACTATCAAGCTCACGGAAGAGTCATCTAAGCTAACGACGTTCAACACACCATTTGGACGCTACTGATTTCTGCGTTTACCATTTGGTCTTAGCTCAGGATGAATTCCAGCGGAAGATCTATGAAGGCCTCGACAGAGTAGTCGCAATTGTAGATGACTTCCTCATCTATGGCAGGAATAGAGAGGAACATGACTGGAACCTCCGTGCGATGCTACAAAGATCACCGGGAGAAAGGTATCTGGCTCAACCCCGAGAAAAGCATAACCAGATCCACCGAGATCAGTTATTTCGGGCATCGCCTCTCAACTGATGGCATTAAGCCGGATCCAGAGAAAATCTCCGCCATCAAGTAGATGGAGCCGCCGAAGAACCACGCAGAGCTAGAGACAGTACTACGCATGGTTAACTACTTAGCCAAATTTGCCCCGAGCATCTCCGAAATCGACGCACCCATGCATCAGTTGCTCAAACGATCCAATGAGTTCCTGTGGGACAAACAACATGATACAGCATTTCAGAAAATGAAAGACCTAATCACCAGAGAACCAGGACCAGTTCTTGCCTACTTCGACCCCAACAAAGAGCTCAGACTACAAGTGGACGCATCAAAGTATGGACTAGGCGCAGTATTACTGCAAGAAGGAAAGCCCATTGGCTACGCTTCCAGATCTCTCTCAGACAGTGAAATCAACTATGCTCAGATCGAGAGAGCTATATGCAATTCTGTTTGGATGTAAGCATTTCCACCAATACGTCTATGGCCGACAAGTCATTGTGGAATCCGACCACAAGCCCCTCGAGTCAATCATGAGGAAACCACTAGCCGCAGCCCCACCAAGGCTACAGAGAATGATCCTTCAGCTACATAAGTACAACTTCACAATCATTCACCGTCCAGGCAAAGACATTCCTGTCGCAGACACGCTCTCCAGAAAGTCTCTTAGCTACCAGGACAGCGGCCTCAGTGAAGGCATATATGTGCAAGTGCACATTGGTGTACAACAGCTTACCTGTGAGTGACTCAAAACTGAAGGGGATCCGAGCAGGAACAGAGAAAGATGCACAACTCACACTGCTGAGCAAAGTCATACATGGAGGATGGCCTGAGGAAAGGAGGAAATGCCCTCAGAGCATATCTGAATTCTGGAACCACAGAGACGAACTGTCACAAATCAACGGAATTGTCTTCAATGGGGAGGAAATCATCATTCCTACCAGTCTCGAGAGATGTTGACAAAAATTAATGCTGGACATATGGGCATGGAAAAATGCAAACAAAGAGCACGTGACATTATGTTTTGGGCCGGAATGTGCAAACACATAGAACATAAGAACATACTCCGCCATTCAATAGAATCATGGCTGATCCGAACCTAGACTCCCGTCCACTTCCCTGCCTGTTCCCCATAACCCTTAATTCCCTTATCAGCTAGGAAACTGTCTATCTCCGTTTTAAATTTATTTAAAGTTGCAGCTTCCACAGCTCTGAGGTAGCAAATTCCATAGATTTACTACCCTCTGAGTGAAGAAGTTTCTCCTCATCTCAGTTTTGAAACGGCAGCCCCTTATTCTAAGATTATGCCCCCTAGTTCTAGTCTCACCCATCAGTGGAAACATCCTCCCCGCATCCACCCGATCAAGCCCCCTCACAATCTTAGATGTTTCGATAAGATCGCCTCTCAATCTTCTGAATTCCAATGAGTAGCGGCCCAACCTACTCGACCTTTCCTCATAAGTCAACCCCCTCTTCTCCGGAATCAACCACTTCTCCGGAATCAACCAAGTGAACCTTCCCTGAACTGCCTCGAGAGCAAGTATATCTTTTCTTAAATATGGAAACCAAAACTGTACGCAGTATTCCAGGTGTGGCCTCGCCAGTACCCTGTATAACTGAAGCAAGACTTCCCTGCTTTTATACTCCATCCCCCTTGCAATAAATTATACTCCATCCCCCTTGCAATAAAAGCCAAGATTCCATTGGCCTTCCTGATCACCTGCTGTACCTGCACACTAACCTTCTGTGTTTCATGCACCAGGACCCCTAGATCCCTTTGTACTGTAGCACTTTGCAGTTTCTTTCCATTTAGATAATAACTTGCTCTATGATTTTTCCTGCCAAAGTGCATAACCTCACACTTTCCAACATTATATTCCATCTGCCAAATTTCTGCCCACTCACTTAGCCTGTCTATGGCCTTTTGCAGGTTTTTTTATGTCCTCACTCACTGCTTTCCCTCCCATCTTTGTATCGTCGGCAAACTTGGATACGTTGCACTTGGTCCCTTCCTCCAAATCGTTAATATAGATTGTAAAGAGTTGGGGTCCCAGCACTGACCCCTGCGGAACACCACTAGTTACTGATTGCCAACCCGAGAATGAACCACTTATCCCAACTCTTTTCTGTTAGATAGTCAATCTTCCACCCATGCCAGTATATTACCCCCAATCCCGTGATTTTTTTATCTTGTGCAGTAATCTTTTGTGTGGCACCTTGTCAAATGCCTTTTGGAAGTCCAAATATACCACATCCACTGGTTCCCCTTTATCCACCCTGTTTGTTACGTCCTCAAAGAATTCGAGCAAATTTGTCAAGCATGATTTCCCCTTCATAAAACCATGCTGACTCTGTCCGATTAAATTATGCTTATCCAAATGTCCTGTTACTGCTTCCTTAATAATGGACTCCAACATTTTACCAACCACAGATGTTAGGCTAACTGGTCTATAGTTTCCAGCCTTTTGTCTACCTCCCTTTTTAAATAAGGGTGTTACATTAGCAGTTTTCCAATCTGCTGGGACCTTTCCTGAATCCAGGGAGTTTTGGAAAATTACCACCAATGCATCCGCAATCCCTACCGTTACTTCTCTCAAGACCCTAGGATATATGCCATCAGGTCCAGGGGATTTATTCGCCTCAAGTCCCATTATCTTACCGAGTACCAGCTCCTTAGTGATTTTAATCGTGTTTACCTCCTCCTCCCCTCACCCACCCCCCCTCCCCCATAGCCCCCTGTTTGTCCAGTGTTGGGATATTTTTAGTGTCCTCTACTGTAAAGACTGATACAAAATAGTTGTTCAGCGTATTTGCCATCTCCATGTTCCCCACTAATTTCCCAGTCTCGTCCTCTAAGGGACCAACATTCACTTTAGCCACCTTTTTTTTTATATAACTGTAGAAACTCTTGCTATCTGTTTTTATATTTTTTGCTAGTTTACTTTCATAATCTATCTTCCCTTTCTTAATTAATCTTCTAGTTATTTTTGCTGGCTTTTAAATGCTTCCCAATCTTCTATCCTCCCACTAGATTTGGCTACTTTATATGCCCTTGTTTTCAGTCGGATACTATCCTTTATTACTTAGCCACGGATGGCTGTCTTTTCTTTTACACCCCTTTTTCCTCAGTGGAATATTTTTTTCTTGAGTTGTGAAATATCTCCTTGAATGTGTACACCACTGCTCCTGTACCATCTTACACCTTAATCTATTTTCCCAGTCCACTTTAGTCAACTCTGCTCTCATACCTTCATAGTCTCCTTTATTTAAGCTTAGTATGCTGGTTTGAGATCCAACTCTCTCACCCTCCAACTGAATTTGGACATTTTTTATTAATCCTGTCTCATTACACAGGACCAGATCTAAGATTGCCTACCCCCTGGTTGGTTCAGTAACATACTGCTGAAGGAACCCGTCCCTAATGCACTCTATGAACTCTTCCTCAAGGCTGCCCTGCCCAATTTGATTTGTCCAGTCAATATGAAAGTTAAAATCTCCCATGATTATCGCTGTTCCCTTATTACAAGCCCCAACTATTTCCTGATTTATACTCCGACCAATAGAGTTGCAACTGTTAGGAGGCCTATAGACTATGTCCACTAGTGACTTTTTCCCCTTATTATTCCTTATCTCCACACAAACTGTTTCACTATCCTGATCCTTTGACCCAATATCATTTCTCACTATTGCAGTGATTCCATCCTTTATTAACCTAGCCACCCCACCTCCCTTTCCTTCCTGTCTATCCTTCCTAATAGTCAAATACCCCTGGATGTTTAGTTCCCAGCCATGGTCACCTTGCAGCCATGTTTCTGTAATGGCCACCAGATCATACCCCTGTGTAGTTATTTGTACCGGCAACTCATCTATTTTGTTACGAATGCTGCATGCATTCAGATAAAGAACTTTTAAATATGTTTTGTGACAATTTATTCCTGCTTTTACCCCCTTTACTACTTTACCTTTATATATTCTGTCCCTTCCTGACACGCTCTGGTTTTTAATTTCCCCACTGCTACTTTGCTCTATTGCCTTCTCCGCTGACATTTTTATTTTTCACTCTCTTAACCTCCCCCCCCCACTAATTAGTTTAAAGCCCTCTCTACAGCCCTAGTTATTTGATTCACCAGGATTCTAGTCCCAGCACTGGCCAAGTGAAGTCCGTCCCAACGGAACAGCTCTCTCCTGTCCCAGTACTGGTGCCAGTGTCCCAAGAAGCAAAACCCATTTCTCCCACACCAGTCTTTGAGCCGCGCATTTAACTCTCTGATTTTATTTACCCTAGCCAAATTTGCTCGTGGCTCAGGTAGTAATCCAGAGATTATTACCCTTGTGGTTCTGCTTTTTAATTTGGCCCCTAGCTGCTCAAACTCCCTCAGCAGAACCTCTTTCCTTGTCCTATCTATGTCGTTGGTACAGGTAGACTATCCTTTATCCGAAAACCTCGGGACCAGCCGTGTTTTGGTTTTCGGAGAATTTCGGATTTCGGAAGGTGGGTCGGCGGGGGGTCGTGCGCATGACCCCCCACCGGCTGACCCCCCCCCGCGGACCCCCGCCAACCCCAAGTCGGCGGGGGGGGGTCGGGGCCGGCGGGGGTCCGCGGGGGTCGGGTCCGCGGGGGGGGTCGGCGGGGGTCGGGGCCGGCGGGGGTCCGCGGGGGGGTCGGCGGGGGTCGGGGCCGGCGGGGGTCCGCGGGGGGTCATGCGCACGACTTACGCTGGACGAAAAAACCTTCGGTTTTTAGAGGGTTTCGGTTTTCGGAAATTCGGATAAAGGGTAGTCTACCTGTACCAACATGGACCACGACAACTGGATCCTCCCCTTCCCACTCCAAGTTTCTCTCCAGCCCAGAGGAGATGTCCTTAACCCTGGCACCGGGCAGGCAACACAACCTTCGAGACTCTCGCTCTCGGCTGCAAAGAACCCTATCTATCCCTCTTATGATACTATCCCCTACAACATTTCTTTTTACTCCCCCCACTTGAATGGCCCCCCATTCCACGGTGCTGTGGCTAGGTTGCTCATCCTCCCTGCAGTCCCTGCTCCTGTCCTCACAGGGAGTAAGAGCCTCGAACGTGTTGGGCAAGGGCTGCGGCTCCTCCAACACTACCTCCTAGATCCCCATACCTGCCTCACTCATAGTTACACCCTCCTGTCCCTGACCACGGACTACAGGACTACATTTGAATTAGTTAATCTAATTGGTGTGACTACTTCCTGGAACACAGAGTCCAGGTAACTCTCCCCCTCCCTGATGTGTCTCAGTGTTTGAAGCTCGGACTCCAGCTCATCAACATGGAGCCGGAATTCCTCGAGCAGCCAACACTTACTGCAAATGTGATCACCGTGAGCATCAATGTTGTCCACCAGCACCTACATATTGCAGCATTGTCGGAAAATGTTCCATTTGTCTAGAACGCCGCCCATCAAATGTCAAAGAGCCCATGATACCTCACCGTATCCCAGACAGGCCCTGGCAGGTCGCGGCAATGGATCTGTTCACATGGAACAACGAGGGCTACATAGTGACTGTTGATTACTACAGCAGATTTTTTGAATTGGACAAGCTTCCCAGCACCACATCTGCAGCTGTGATCCACAAGCTAAAGGCAGCCAATGCCAGGCATAGCATTGTAGAGACCTTAGTCTCAGACAATGGGCCCCAATACAAATCAAAAGAGTTTGAGTTGTTTGCCAAGGCATGAGATTTCACACATGTCACATCAAGCCCACATTACCCTCAAAGTAATGGTCTTGCTGAAAAAACTATCCAGATTGCAAAAACACTCATGGACAAAGCCAAAGCGGACAAAAGAGACCCCTACATCAGTCTCCTTGAGTACCGCAACACTCCGGTTGACAACTTCAAGTCACCAGCACAGCTGTTGATGAGCCGCAGACTTTGCTCAATCCTTCCAAGCACCAACCAGCAGCTGCAGCCAGAGGTCGTCAGCTGCAAGCAAGTGCATGCAAAACATGTACAGAGACAGCAACACCAAAAGAAATACTATGACAGGTCAGCTAGACTACTGCCGCCACTGCACAATGGAGAATCCGTCAGAATCCAGGAGCATAACTACTGGAAGCCAGCAGTCGTCAGCCAGCCAGCTGACACTGAGCGATCGTATCACGTCCTCAACCCAGAAGGACAGGTGTACCGCCACAATCGCAGGCACCTCCTAAACACCAAGGAACAACACCGTTATTCCGACGAGAGGATCAGTGCAACAGAGTGTGATGAACAGAGCAATACACAAAACACATCATACTTACCTGAACCTAAACCTGAACCTGATTTGTTGACCGATTCAGAAGCATGCTTAGTTCCATACCACACAAGGTCGGGATGAGAAGTCAAGCCTAGAGTTATCCTTGACTTGTGAACTGCCAAAGGGTGTAGGCGGATCGCTGCCCTAAAAAAAACTGTACATCGTTATTGAAACGTCGAGATGTTTTCAGTGCTAGTTAAATGTTGAGTTTACTTATATGTTGATGCTACTGAACATTATGTAGAAGAAAGCTTCAAAAGTAATGCGTAACATTTTTCTTTTAAAAGAAAGGGGATGTAACATTTGCATACTGAATTATCATTGGCCCACAGGCATCTGTAAGGAATACCTATTATATTCACATGTGATCACATGCTGAGTTGACATTGGCCTGCAGGCATCTGTAAGGGCTGCTATTGTTTAGAAGATCCAGGGGGTCCGGACTCCATCTTGTCCACATGGCGTTGTATTGATTGAGAAAGCTTACAGACCTGATGCTTCATTAAAATAGTTTAAACTGTAATACTCCGTTGTCCTGCAATTTATTATTTTTGTACAAAGTGTGCAAAACAAGACACTCAGCAGAAATAGCAATTTATTCTGTTTCTCTGGTTTCTAGTAATCTTCTCCCCGCCAAAGAGTCTTGGAGAAATTATTTACCCCCCACACAAAAGTCATCTCAATTTTATATTGGAACGAGAATTTGCTTCCAATTTTTGGCATATACTATATAGATTCATAAAATGGTTACAGCACGGAAGGTGGTCATTCGGTCCGTCGAGCCCGTGCCGGCTCTCTGCAAGAGCACTTCAGGTAGTCCCACACCCCTACCCTATCCCCGTAGCCCTGCAAAATGTTTTCCTTCAGATACTTACCCAACTCCCTTTTTTAAGCTGTGATTGCATCTGCCTCCACCCTTTCAGGCATTGCATTCCAGATCCTAACCACTCACTGAGTAAAAAGACTTTTCCTCATGTTGCCTTCTGCCAATCAACTTAAATCTGTGTCCTCTGGTTCTTGACCCTTCTGCCAATGCGAACAGTTTCTCTCTCTACCCTGTCCAGATCCCTCATGAGTTTGAACACCTCTATCAAATCTCCTCTCAACCTTCTGCTTTAAGGAGAACAACCCCAGCTTCTCTAGTCTATCCATGTAACTGAAGCCCCTCATCCCTGGAATCATTCTTGTAAATCTTTTCTGCACCTTCGCTAAGGCCTTCACGTCCTTCTGCGGTGCCCAGAATTGGATGTAATACTCCAGTTGAGGCCAAACCGGTGTTTTATGCAGGTGGTGGTTCATGTCCACGCTTTTGTACTCTATGCCTCTATTTATGAAGCCCAGGATCCCGTATGCTTTCTCAATGCCACCTTCAATGATTTGTGCACATACCCCTAGGTCTCTCTGTTCATGCCCCCCCTTTAGGATTGTACCCTTTAGTTTATATTTCCTCTTACATTTTGGTAGAAAGAATGATCACTTCGCACATTTCTGCGTTAAATTTCATCTGCCACATGTCTGCCCATTCCGCCAGCCTGTCTATGCCCTATTGATGTCTCTCTCTAACCTCCTCACTGTTCACTATACTTCCAAGTTTTGTTATCTGCAAACTTTGAAATTGTGCCCTGTACACCCACATCAAGTCATTAATATACATCAAGAAAAGCAGTGGTCCTAGAATTGACCCCTGGGGAAACTGTATACCTTCCTCCAGTCTGAAAAACAACCATTCACCACTACTGTTTCCTGTCACTTAGCCAAGTTTGTATCCATGCTGGCACTGTCCCTATTGTACCATGGTAAGAAAAATAACTAAAACCTAAAAGCATTACCATTGCCAAAGTTAATTTGTTAAATGTACAAAGCAACTGTTCACCACACCAAGCTGTCTGAAATGTATATGCACACACAATATTAGTAACTTAAAACTTTATTCTGTTTTAAATATCCATAGTGCTGTTATACCTTTATGAAATTTCTGCATGTGCTTAAAGCTATGAATGATTTTAAGGTACATCATAATGCAAGCTGAGTTGCATTAAAACAATTGTTTTGGAGGATTTAATAACCAGACCCCTTCCTCTTCATCAGCAGTGTTGATGGGATTCTACAATTAAATAAGGAAACTATTCAATATTTGAAATACAGCACTAGCAGGTATCCTATTTTGTCATGCATTCTTGATGTTCACTATTCTCTCCCCCCCCCCCCCCACCCCACACATGATTGAACTAGGATAGATGAGCATTGCAGCAACCCATTTCTACTTGCCAATAATCAAAGGGGGTTGGTTGCTTACAATAGTGGCCACATCTGTTCCCGGAGGGAAACATTATGCTCTCAGCAGGTGCACACTCCATTTCCAGTGTGTCAGATGGCCCTTTTTTCCCCTCAAAGGGCTGAATTAAAAGTCCAAAGTCAGGCAATCAAATGCAGCAAGGAATTTAATGGATTCCTTCTTTTAATTCCTGAAGTTTATGGGGAAGACTTGTATTTTGCAGATTTTAGGAAATTATTGAACACAGATCAATGTATTAAACAGTTTTATCTAACCATCGGTTTTTAGAATAAAACACTAACCCAGTCAGTTATTGCTTTGTTGTACATCTTGTTAATCCAAAATAAGCATTGCCCTGTATCTGCATCCTATCCATCGAGCTTTCAATTTTTTGAAAGCTCTTGTCTTCTATGTTTTATAAACTATCTTGGTTAAGATCTTGGGCTCTTTTATATTCATTCTTCAAACTGATGCCAGGTTAAGGTCTTAAACAGCATTTACTGTAAAATAGAAGATTTTGGAAAACTTTGTCCAATAATCATGCTCTCTGTAAAGCACTTGAGGCTTTCAAAATGTCTTCACTATAATGTGACCTTTTCTATTGTTCCTGTAGACCATTATGAAAAATAATTTCAAAAAGGTGCTTGTGTATTGGCTGCAACTGTTTCATAAATGGTTTGCAATGCAGTGTTCTGCAGAACAAGGGACTTTTGCACACTGTACAACTACATCCTGGAAATTAAGATGAGTTTTGAATTTAATACATATCAGTTGAATAGTGCAGTGAAATTTATGCTGTAAAATACAATAATGTGCACTGTATGATCAATACTTGAAGTTGTTCAAACCTAACCATGCCCCATGGCATGAATCCCCTCATTTTAAGGTAAGTGGTACATTTACAGTAAAATATTATTCTTTCACAGCTGACTGTTAGAATATGGAGATGGTGTAGACAGCTGAGATGGCAGTTAACTGTTCAAAAGGAGGTTGTCTAATCAAGTATTTGCTCCGAGCTGACTCTGTAAAACTGCCCTTGAACTGAAGGCCAGATGCCGGTTTAGCAGAAAACCTGATTCTGATGATTCATGAGCCTTGCTCGACCACCAACATACGTGCTCATTATTCTTTTCACTAGTCCAGTAGGGACCAGCTGCACATAATGTTATCACCCCTGTCCTCTGGGGCCACAAGTGTATTGATGCAAATGTATCATTCATCATGGGATAATGGATTTCCCAGCCAGAAACTACCTTTTCAAAAAAGTAAGAGCCATTTGTTTGCTAGTGAAGCTCCAGACGCTAGGAGTGATGCAACATGAGGCTTTGGAAAGACATACATATCTCAGCAGCAATTTTATTAAGGGACTGCATAAATCATCATAGTTATGATGTTCAGTTAATTAAGTTGAACAAGTGCAAATTGATCAATTTGAGTACTTGTTCCTAATGAATGTTATGTCATGATGGGTATTGGGATAGTACTCATTTGGAAATATGTATAATGCCAAGACGATACAAGCCAGAGTGTTGCTTTGCATCTGATCTGGCCATTCAACCCTTTTGGAAAAAGTATAAATAAGTGGTATTTAGTGTGTTAAAAGGATTTCCATTAAAAAAAACCCATATTTTCAAGATCAATTTTAACCTTCATCTTCAGGTTTTTCAACTGTCATTTCTATCAGCAACACCACTACTAATGTGTATATACCAACTGGTAATGACTCATTCTCCAGATATCCGCTGCAGGAATCTAGAATTCACGCTTACTTTACAAAAATCACTTCTAGTGTAACCAGTTAAATCAGGATTAATCTACTTGATTTTATGTAAATTCAGATTAACTTGGTTTTATTAAAGTACAAGTAAGTCTGTATATTTACAAGTCGGATATCCATTGGGGTCTGCAAATTCTCCTATACAGATGAGTTCTTGGCACTGAATATCAAAAAAACTACTGAAATTGTCCATCTATATGTATAAAAACATGGACCACTGTCAGATGACTTGCTCTAAATCTATCAATTCCAAGATTATTTTCATATGATCCTTATACTGCACCACCAGGTGGCAATGTTGCACCGCATAATTCATTCTCGCTGCAATGAAAAGGGCTTCATCATCTCCTCAGTGGAAGGTAAGGATGATAAACTTGCACTATTAAACATTCACTTTTTTCCAGGATATTAGTAACGGAAACCATACATGTTATCTCCAAACTAGGCCATAATTCTTTACACAAATCCTTTAAATGAATTATATTTTCTTCAATTGCCTTACCCAATACCACCTGCTTGCTTAGCCATCAGAATCCTATCCACCTGACCTAAACCATGTGTTGGCCTGTATCTCACAGAATAAATTTATAATACATAAATATTAACTTCTATATTGAGCTATTTTTCCTCCTTTCACATCAGATGTTCCAAGCTTTCTGCCTAATCATGCCCAATACATGCCTGTAGTTTCAACACTTTTTTATTATAGCTCTATGCTAGCTATCCCATGATACCCTTTATGCCAAGCTGTTAACCTATTAGATTATACACTATCCTACATAACTCTGGTGCTATCTATACATTTTAGATCTGCCATCTCCAACTAATTCTATAAAATATTCTGAATGAAGGTACATTTGTGGGGTTTTGTGTACATCTGACTTTCTATTTCCTAACATTAGAAATGCACATATACTTGGGAGATATGTGATTGAACGCATGAAAAGGTACATAAAGGAAACTTGGGGTTCAAAGACTAGAGACAAGCTTCCAGTAAAACCAGTCATTTTAAGGTATTTCCAGTATTGAGTACAAAACAATTTAAATCTTTTTTTTTTTAAACCTACAGTAACATGTCCATACTGCTTAAATGCTTTAAAATGAATTAAATCACACTAATTGCAGAATAGTTGATGCACAAGTTGTTTACTAACATGGACTTCTCTTGACTAAATTTAAGTCAACTATTGGGGAAAATATTGCTCGAGTCTGGGTGTTACTTTTAACTATCATTTCACCCAAATTCAAAACTGACAGAGCAAAGTAAGGTAGAACCATTTACATGTAGCATACTTGCAGATCAATTAACAGAATACTTGCAAAAGATTTACTTGGATACCTGCTCCACTGTAGTCTAGTGTCTCAATATGCTGTCATTATTCTTTGCATCTATGCTGTGTTTAAAATAGTTATGGTGTGGAGATGCCAGTGTTGGACTGGGGTGGACAAATGTAAGAAGTCACACAACACCAGGTTATAGTCCAACAGTTTTATTTGAAATCACAAGCTTTCGGAGCGCTGCTCCTTCGTCAGGTGAAGTGGAGAGATGCATAAAGACACAGCTTATATAGTCAGAGAATAATGCCAGATGATTACAGGTAATCTTTCTAACTGCCATTTATCACACCTCGGCAGAGAGATAATCACAGCAATCAAAGGTGTGAATGGTGTCCAAACAGGTCAGTCAGGAAAACATTACATCAAAGAACAATGAGGTGGGGTCACAAGGGGTCAAATGTTGCAGATGCTGGGGTCTGTATGAAAAACAAAAAACAGACAAAAAAATATTTTTTTTGCTGGAAATCACAGCAGGTCCGGTCGCATCTGTGTAGAGAGAACAAGCCAACGACGACTCGAGTCTGGATGACCCTATGTCAGGTAGGGTTACATGTAGCATGACATGAACCCAAGATCCCGGTTGAGGCCATCCTCATGAGTGCGTAACTCGGCTATCAGTTTCTGCTCTACGATTTTGCGTTGTGTGTCTCGAAGGCCGCCTTGGAGAAGATCGGAGGCTGAATGTCCTTGACTGCTGAAGTGTTCCCCGACTGGGAGGGAACACTCCTGCCTGGCGATTGTTGCGCGGTGTCCGTTCATCCGTTGTCGCAGTGTCTGCATGGTCTCGCCGATGTACCATGCTCCGGGGCATCCTTTCCTGCAACGTATGAGGTAGACAACGTTGGCCGAGTCACATGAGTATGTACCATGTACCTGGTGGGTGGTGTCCTCACGTGTGATGATGGTATCTGTGTTGATGATCTGGCATGTCTTGCAGAGGTTGCCATGGCAGGGTTGTGTGGTGTCGTGGTCCTGAAAGCTGGGTAATTTGCTGCGAACGATGGCCTGTTTGAGGTTAGGCGGCTGTTTGAAGGCGAGTAGTGGAGGGGTGGGGATGGCCTTAGCGAGGTGTTCGTCATCATCGATGACATGTTGAAGGCTGCGAAGAACATGGTGTAGTTTCTCCACTCCGGGGAAGTACTGGACGACGAAGGGTACTCTGTTGGTTGTGTCCCGTGTTTGTCTTCTGAGGAGGCCTATGCGATTTTTTGCTGTGGCCCGTCGGAACTGTCGATCAACGAGTTGAGCGTCATATCCCATTCTTACGAGGGCGTCTTTCAGCATCTGTAGGTGTCCATCGCGTTCCTCCTCGTCTGAGCAGATCCTGTGTATTCGCAGGGCTTGTCCATAGGGGATGGCTTCTTTAACATGGTTAGGGTGGAAGCTGGAGAAGTGGAGCATCCTGAGGTTGTCCGTGGGCTTGCGTGTGCCTTTGAGACACACGACAACGCAAAATCGTAGAGCAGAAACTGATAGCCAAGTTCCGCACTCATGAGGACGGCCTCAACCGGGATCTTGGGTTCATGTCACGCTACATGTAACCCCACCTGACGTAGGGTCATCCAGACTCGAGTCGTCATTGGCTTGCTCTCTCTACACAGATGCGGCCGGACCTGCTGTGATTTCCAGCAAAAAAAATGTTTTTTTGTCTGTTTTTTGTTTTTCATACAGACCCCAGCATCTGCAAAATTTGACCCCTTGTGACCCCACCTCATTGTTCTTTGATGTAATGTTTTCCTGACTGACCTGTTTGGACACCATTCACACCTTTGATTGCTGTGATTATCTCTCTGCCGAGGTGTGATAAATGGCAGTTAGAAAGATTACCTGTAATCATCTGGCATTATTCTCTGACTATATAAGCTGTATCTTTATGCATCTCTCCACTTCACCTGACAAAGGAGCAGCGCTCCGAAAGCTTGTGATTTCAAATAAAACTGTTGGACTATAACCTGGTGTTGTGTGACTTCTTACATTTAAAGTAGTTGGGAAATCTATCCTCTTTCAGCTAGCAGTGACAGTTATGAATCTGGGTACAGCAGGGGAGCTTGCTCTCCAGACACTAGCTTAGTTTTGCAAAGATTGTGAGGCCCATCATGTTCTCTGGTTTCCCAGACTTCTGTCCAGTGCAGGGGCACAAACACAATTTCAGTAACATGACCAACTGCCCACCATCCCTCCAGCAGCCATTCCTTGGGGAGGGATGGAATCTGTAAGGTGTGGTTTGCTCAGTAACTATCTTGAGCTGGCATTTGTGCATTCTACAGTATGTGGTAGTTAGGAGGGCCTGCTTCTATACCTCTCCATATTTTAAAAAATCTGATGCCCTAGTGTTTGTTTCAGGTTATCTGTGCTGCTTTGACTGGGAGATGAGCATGATGATGAGATTTGGACCCTTTCTGAATTGCTACCACGGTACCTTTTTGGGCTTGGGTAAAAGAGCCCCTTCCCTATGGACAAGGGCATCAGTCTTTAACCCAAGAAGCTGAAATTGCAGTTAAAAGGTTGGAAGGTCAGTCCTAAGAATGAGAAGTGCTATGGATGACAGAGAACCCTGTCGAAGTGGCTTCTTTCAGGAAATGACTGATTTCTGTACGTCAGATTATTAAAAGCACAGTTAATAAAATCTATCTAATTTGAATTAATAAATATTAACTGCTTCCACCATTTCCTTAGCTTGTTTCATTGGTCACTTGCTCACTAAAATTTAATTTCTGTAGATTAGTTTTGAATTTACCGCCCCCCCCCCGCTTCAAGGGCAGGCTGTGCCCTCTAGTTCTGCTGCACAAGGTGAAATAGGTTGTCATGGTTTACATTATCTGGTTGTGTTTTTAGAATCCTAAAAACAGCAATCGTATCTTTCAATCTCTTCAGTGAGAACGTGCCCAACTTCCATAATCTGCTCAAGTCTCTGGAGTGGGGCCAATAACTTTCTGGCTCAGAGGTGAGACTGCTACCAGTGAGCCACAGCTGACACCCATGCATCCAGCAGATGGACCCCTGCACACGTTGGGTGCGCAAGCCATGCAGTGGCTTATGAGCACTGCTCTGAGGAAAGCTATTGTAGTCCTGGAGATGCTGAAGATCAAACTTTGGCTGGTTGTCTGTGCATACCCACTCCCCCAGCAATCAAAAGGAGGGTGTACTTAGAATGCAGACTGTTCAGAGACTCAGTAGGACCAGTTGTGCTGTTTGTGGAAAGTTGTGTGGAGCCAATTTTAGGGTTAGATTTGTGATTTTTGTTTTGTGCTTGTTATATCCTTTTGTTAAAGGAGACCTACACATGGAGGCAGAGGGCATAGCTGAGGTACTAAATGAGTACTTTGCATCTGCCTTTACCAAGGAAGAAGATGCTGCCAAAGTCATGGTGAAAGAGGAGGTAGTTGAAATACTGGATGGATAAAAATTGATAGAGGTGGTACTAGAAAGGCTGTCTGTACTTAAAGTTGATAAGTCACCAGGACCGGATGGGATGCATCCTCAGATGCTGAGGAGAGTAAAAGTGGAAATTGCAGAGGTACTGGCCATAATCTTCCAGTCCTCCTTAGATATGTGGTGGTGCCAGAGGATTGGAGAATTGCAAATGTTGTACCCTTTTTTGAACAAGGGTGTAAGGATTAAACCCAACAACTACAGGCCAGTTAGTTTAACCTCAGTAGTGGGGAAGCTTTTAGAAACTATAATCAGGGATAACGTTAACAGTCGCTTGGACAAGTGTGGATTAATTAAGAAAAGTCAACATGGATCTGTCAAAGGCAAATAGTGTTTAACTAACTTGATTGAATTTTTTGATGAGGGCAATGCGGTTGATGTAGTGTACATGGACTTCCAAAAGGCGTTTGATAAAGTGCCACATAATAGGCTTGCCAGCAAAGTTGAAGCCCATGGAATAAAAGGGACAGTGGCAGCATGGATACAAAATTGGCTAAGTGACATGAAACAGCATTGTGGTGAATGTTTGTTTGTTTGGATGGATGGATGTCTGTCTGGATGTCTGTCTGGATAAGATTCAATCGTGGCTTTAAAAAGGGAATTGGATAAGTACCTGGGTGAAATTTGCAGGGCTACAGGGAAAGGGCGGGGGAGTGTGACTAGCTGAAGTGCTTTGCAGAGAGCTGGCACAGGCTCGACGGGCCAAATGGCCGCCTCCTGTGCTGTAGCCATTCTATGATTCTATCTAATGCACTTTATTTTTATGGGTTTATGGTGTGGCACATTAGGAACAATAATGACAGTTGTATCATAGAATTTTTATTTGCTGGGATGTGATTAGGTAAAATTTCATTTGTTGATTGAGGAAAAATTGAATTTGGTGAGTTTTTTGAGTGTTGAATGATAGAAGTCGGAAATAGCCAATTTAGAAAAGTCAAAAGCAGAGACTTTCAGTAAAGAATAAAATTAACAGACTTGCTAGTCATGATGTAGATGATGGTCATGACAGACATAAGATTTAAAAAGTTGAAATTTTATTGTAAAGATGTTTAAAATGTTGGAAGCCTCTTGCAGGGAACATCCCCTTGGCAATCATTGCTATAGGAAGCATTAGAATACATTGGAACAAAGCAGTGACTCAGCAAATGCTCCTTTTTAAATGAATATTACGAGTGATGCTTTCTGCGCTGAGATGTGCTTGTTTCAGAGTAAGACAGCCTGGATCTCTGAAGAATGAGTACATTTATATTTTTAAAAACTCTTTGCTTGATCCCCTTACGTAGAACACTGCTGGGGTCTGGGGAACTAGGTCATTCTGCAAATTTCTGTACACATTCCATGTTGGCACAATTTATTGTCTGACTACCACGATTTTGTTTAAAATATCCAGGAGGCAGTGAAAATGCTGGTTTCTGATGGTGCAGATAATGAATCACTTGCCGCAACAAACCATTTGCCCTGAATTAGTTACTTAATGGACAAAGAGGCTAAGATGCATGTACAATTACATGAAAAGATTGCTTTGTGTATTCTGCAATCTGTATTTGATTTGTGTGCACACTGCTCAAATTATTATGCTAATAAATCAAAGGACTGTGGCTAACTAAACCTTTGACCTTTAGCTTTGTCATTATTGGACTTCTAATAAGTGAGTAAGAAGGTTCCCCATCCCATTTGCTTGATTATTTTATTGCTGTAGCTAATTCAGATTTGGTCAAGAGCACTTTCACAGGATTTAACTACTTTGGGTACATAAGATTTCATGTTAAGTGAAGCCTGAAATGAGTCAGTTATTGGATACTGATAGAAGGATATTTCCCTACATCAGGAATGTATTGATTGCAAAAATTCAGGTTCTTGACATATGCAAGTTGAAGCTTTATTGTTCCTTCTAGACAGTAGAATATGTAATGATTCAGGAGTGAAAAGACAAAGTTATAAAAAAATTAAATAAGTTAACGGAGGGATACTGCTGTTTCCTCCCATTCAGCCTCGCATGTGACCTCCCACAGCTGCTGTCAGTGTTCTCAGCCTCTCCACGGACCCCTCGGTTACAATTGCCATCTGTGGCTAGGTTTTCTTTTCATTGAAAGGTGGCTTCCGCCCTATAGTTGTGTCATTATCAACCAAGCACCAGCTACACGCCTGCCATTAATCTTTAAAAGCTCATCTGGAAAAATGTTAACCATTTGCTTTATTCCTTTCATATAATACTGAATGATGCAGATCTTTGCAATTTTCTTACATTACTTTCTTTACTACCTTTTTTGCTAATTTTTAGCAAGGAATTATACATGAGCCAAAGCAGATACCCTTGGTGTCGGCCTCCTTATTTTTTCACCTCGGGCCACTGGATCCAGTTCCACTTTGCCAGCTCCTCCTGTTACAATTTCAGATCCAACATCCCCCCACTACCTCAGCTATTCACACATTCTTTGTCTCTCTTGTGCCTTTCACTCTTATGCTTCTTCCTAACAGCTTGTGTTAATATTACTTTAGCCATTTAATCATCTCCTGTTTTTCCTTATAAGTACTTTTTATAGGTCTTCATCTTTCCTCTCGTGTTTCTTTTTCCAACCCATTCTTTCTTCTGTTCCTTTTTTTAAAAATGTTCATTTTTCATTTCTGTCCAATTCTGGCGATTTTAGTTATATCTGAAAGTTAACTTGTCTGTTCTCTCTGAGGGTTTCCAGCATTTTCTGTTTTTATTTCAGATTTCCAACAGTTGCAGTTTTTCCTTTTTTTATTTATGAAGGAAATATGGTGGACTGGAGGTAGAAAACACATGTGCCCCTGGTGCTCTGACCACTTGTACTACCCCAAAATTGATGAATGAACATTGGTGAAAAGTGAGGGGGAGGGGCGGGAAAAGACACATTGTATCCAGGCTTTTTTTAGGTTGCTAGTGAGAAACTCTTAAATCATTTGCAGCTGCAGTCAGGTTGAAAAGTGAGTATCTTACTCTTCAGTCAAACCTAGCATTGATGAACTAAACAAGTAGGCAAATGTTAGTAGCCAGGCCTTCAGCCACGTAGGCCTCCCACTGTAATTCCCTCCCTAAACTCCTCCAGCTGTCCATCTCCTTCTCCTCCTTTAAAATTTACCTCCCTTTTGAGAACTTTTGGTCACCCTTCCTAATCTCTCATTGGATGAGGCGCAAAGCTAAGGCCCCGTCTGCTCTCTCGGGTGGACGTAAAAGATCCCATGGCACTATTTCAAAGAAGAGCAGGGGAGTTATCCCCGGTGTCCTGACTGATATTTATCAATCAATCAACGTGACTAAAACAGATTATCTGGCCATTATCACATTGCTGTTTGTGGAAGCTTGCTGTGTGTAAATTGGCTGCTGCATTTCCTACATTACAACAGGGACAACACTTCAAAAAAAGTACTTCATTGTCTGTAAAGTGCTTTGGGATGCCTGGTGGTCGTGAAAGGTGCTATATAAATGCAAGTCTTTTTTCTGACCTGTACATGCTCTCTCAAGCTTAATTTAGTAATTTAATGTTTATGCTGATTGGTGGATGCAGAATTCTTTTGTTTAAAAAGTATTATATATTGCCAGCATGAAAGATTACGGAAAAGGTACAAGCAAAAAGGAAATGTGAAAAAGAAATAGTTAATAACATGAACATTGGGAATATTTAAATATTAATTATAGATTTTCAAAGGTAATTTGTAAAATAGGAATTCTTGAATATAAATTAAAATAAGTGTAAATTAAGATGTTTTGGGACATGATTTTGTAATGTGAATTTTAGCTACTACACAAATTAAAATAAAGCTGCATTGTCTTAAGGGCTAGGATATGATTTTGCTCAGCGTAAGGTGAAAATTCAAACACTTTGTGTGAACATTTCATAACTTTTGTTATGCATTAAATTTATATCCACTTCTCATAAATGAGCTTTTGCAGTATTTATTACATCTGTGAACATTGTTAAAATCACAAATGAATATAGGTAACAGGCCATTCAACCTGTCCTTCTAACTACAATTCCATTTACACAGCATCCAACTGACAATTTAAATTTTAGCCCCCAGTATCCTACCCAGAAGGCATTAATCACTCTGATCTCAGTCTTGAACTTTAATAGTTTATACCTATTATCTTGTCCATACTTGTGGATTAACATTTTCTATTCCACTTTGCATCTTATATACTTGTACAAGTTCCCCTCTCATTTGTGGCATTTCATCATAGCCTCGTGGCCCTTCTCTGCACTGCTTCCAGGGATTCAACGTTTCTCTTGTGCTTCAGTGATCAGAAATGCACTCAGGACCAGCCTTGCAGGTGAGCAATATGGGTGACCACCCAGGGCGCTGGGGTCAAGGCAGCATTTGACAGTGTGGCATCAAGGAGCCCTAATAAAATTGAAGTCAATGGGAATCGGGGAAAATGCTCCACTGGCTGGAGTCATACCTAGCACAAAGGAAGATGGTTGTGGTGATTGAAGGTCAATCATCACAGCCCCAGGACATCGCTGCAGGAGTTCCTCAGGGCAGTGTCCTACGCCCAACCATCTTCAGCTGCTTCATCAATGACCTTCCCTCCAACATAAGGTCAGAAATGGGTATGTTCGCTGATGACTGCACAGTGTTCAGCGCCATTCACAACTCTTCAGATAATGAACTCCCTCCCTAACAGCACTGTGGGCGTACCTTCACCACATGGACTGCAGCGGTTCCAGAAGGCGGCTCACCACCTTCTCAAGAGCAACTAGGGATGGGCAATAAATGCTGGCCTTGCCAGCGACGCCCAGATCCCATAAATGAATTAAAAATAAAAGAGGGTCTGACATTAACAGTGTCGACCTCGGCGAAGATGTTGGCTATCTCAAGGCTACCTCAAGAAGAGCATATTTCAAGTTTCAAGAGCAAGTTCCCAAACACATGGATAGCACTCAGGATCCTGTTAGCCATGCCCGTATCGGTGGCAAGCAGCAAACGGAGCTTCTCGAAGTTGAAGCTCATAAAAACGTATTTAAGATCGACCATGGGAGATGACGAGCTATCTGCGCTGGCCATCTTATGTATTGAGAATGATGTGGCTCAAAATATCTTGAACAAAGTTTTAAAATTTGTTCGTTATTTATTAGTTTAGTGTTTTAATTTAATGTTTAGTTTATTTGTCACTTAGCTATAGTGATTTTTACTTATTTATATTATAAAAAACCTTTGAGATTACAGCTTTATTTCTGAAACTTTTGCTAATACTGCAACATATTTAAACTCAAAGAAAGTGCACCAAAATACAAGTTTGCCCAGGGCGCCATTTTCCCTAAGGCCGTCCCTGAATGCACAGAATATTCAAGGTGCAGTATGACTACAGTGGTATACAATTTTAGTTTGCCTTTTATATTCTACTGATTGCCCCACTGAAATGACTGGACCTGGTAGAGTAAGTTTACTGAGAATTGGCACTAAAGTGTTATAGCCCTATCTCTGGCCTTGATGCATGTCTTCCTGATGGGAGCATGGGAGTGGTGAATTTATTCCAGATCTCTTTCATCCCCAGCTACTTCAAACTCATTTATTGATTAAATATATATCGTTTTTCATCCAGTGTGTAATGCCTTGCATTTATCTATATTGAATTCCATCTGCCATAATTCTGGCCACTTGCAATTTTGGAATAGGTCTTTCTTTGTTCCTTGGCTGCTTCGCACAATTTATTTATTTAAATTCCTGATATATTACAGGGTCTGTTGGCTATCAAACACCAGATACCACAGGCTCCATTTACTGAGATTAAATATCATGTATAAAATAGAGTCCGTCTGCTAGGATACAACAGCTAATACCTAGGGTTAAAAATCCAATACACCAGAGTCCTGCAGCTTGATTTAAATACCCGGTATACCACAGAGTCTTTCTGCTTGGTTTAACACTCAGTACACCAGAGCCTGGCTGCAGTGTGAACCTTCTGACATACCATGTAGTCTGTTTTATGGGATGAAACACAGCATTTCACATAATGTGGAGGTGACACAATCACGTAATTATTGTACACAACAGCAGTAGTTCCAGGGAAGGGAACCTGCCACCCCTATCCAGTCTGGCCTACTTGTGACTCTAGTCCACACTATGCAATAGACTCTGGGGGAATTTTCCTCCACAATCCTGCCTGAACTGACTGCTTGCTCCTTCCCCAACCGACAATGGTGGCAGAGCCAAAGTGGATTTTCCATTTTTCTGCCCGTGTTGCCGCTGAGTCCCTGAGCTGCCATGGGGAAGGTTGTGGTGGGCCCTGGAAAATGGTGGTAATCGCCCCTATGGAGGGAGAGGGCTATGTAGCAACCTCCTCTCCCTGAACTTTGCCCCAAAGAGCAGAGTCCCCCTCTAATATCCTCTGAAGTGGCAAACCAATCAGTGGGAAAAATCAGCTACGAAACACAATATCAGTCTGCCCTATCAGCAACAACCCAATTAAGCAACAGCCTTACATATTCATTCTCATAGAATCATATCTATTAGCCAACATCCCAGTGTACCCCATCACCATCTCTGGGTATGTGTTGTCCCACCAGCAAGATATACCCACCACAGTGGTATAAAATCAGGTGGGAATTACTTTGGGAGTCCTCAACATTAACTCTATGAAGTCTCATTGCTTCAGGTCAACTAAGGCCAAGGAAACCTCCTGCTGATTATCATCTTCCCTCCATCTTCCTCCTGTCAACTGATGAATCAGTACTCTTTTATATTGAGCATCACTTGGGGGAAACACTGAGGCACCAAATGTGCTTGGAGTAAAGGATTTCAATGAGTATTGCTCACCACGGAGTGAGCTGGTTGAATCCTGAAGGACATAGCTGCCAGACTAGGTCTACGTTACACAGTAAGGGGAACCACTACGAGGCAGTAACCTATTTAACTTCATCACCAACCTACATCTGTCCACAATAGCGCTAGTAAGAGTAACAATTGCACAGTCCTCATATTCACAAATGAGGACACTCTCCATTAGGATACTGAAGACATTGCTGCTGTGCTAAGTTGGACAGAATAAGAACAGCTCAAACTGAGCATCCACGAGGTGGTGTTGGATATTGGCATCAGCAAAAATGTATACCCCCACAATCTATAACAGCAGACAGGTGGGCGAACCCCCGTGGCAATTCACCCCGATAACTACAGAATATGTCCAATCTTATTAACCAGCTGATATACCACAGAGTCCATCTGCTAGGGTTAAATGCCCGAAATACTATAGAGTTTGCTTGCAGGTGCTAAACATCCGATATACCACTGAGTCTGTCTTCTGAGATGAAGTATCGGATATACCACAGTCTATCTGATCTTCAGGGATTAATTACCCAATATACCGCAGAGTCTCTCTCTGTTAAAATTAAACATCCGACAGAGTCCACCTGATTGGATTAAACACCAGATATACCACAGGATCCACCTGCTTGGTTAAATAGCCTGGTGCAGCACAGTCTTAATAATCATTGCAACCCCTCCACTTTCCACTCTCCATCCACTCTAATCTCATTGGAAGAACTCACATCATTGACAGAATGCTTCTGTCATCTCTACTTCACCTGCCATCTATTCCATCAACAATGGTGCCCTTTATACTGCCTCACCTTGTTCCTTACAACTGGACCACGATCAGCCCCAACACCAGCAGCACCAACAACAACACCAAACTTCTCCACAATCACCTGATGCTGCACAGGACAGAAGGCATCAGCACCCGAGTGCATTGCTGCCTGGGAGACCAGCGATGGCCTCACCATGGCCAGATTTACTTCACTTGACGCTGTACACCCTGGCTGCCACATGATGCACCAGGTTGGCACCACCCTACACCAACACCATAAAGTATCCCTACAATGTCCAAGCCATTCCTTTCACACTCACCACCATTGCGGGGGATACCATTGTGTCTCACCATTCACTACAACTCACTAAGCCACTTCCAAAGGTGCACACAAATCTATCCAAGAACGCAAAGTGTTGAAAATAAAGGTTTCAATGTTTGACAGCACATTAACAGAAAATTTACATGAACATTGCATAAAACACCCAAGTGGCTATCCTTGTGTGTTGTTAGTTGGTATGATTGCACTAGAATGAGTGTGAGGGTTTGCTAGTAATTTGGGGATGTGATAATATAGATAGAGAGGGATGGGTGGAGGTGCAAGGTAAGTTGGTGTGAGTAAGGATGTGCAGGAGTAGAGTAGGGAAGGCAGAGTGATGGGGATGTGATGAGAGGCACAGCAGGGTGAAGGTGAGTGTGGCTTTGTACTAACGTTTCGTGATCTAATGAGATCATTGTAATGTTTGCGCCACTGAACCCAGGTCCTCCTAATTACATCCCTGCTTGTGACCTTCTCTGCAATGTGCGACCAGGCTGTGTTGGTCTCCAGGGGAGCTGTCTTCCGCCCATCAAAAGGGAAGAGGACATCTATGCGTACTTTGACTCCCCCCATAAGCATATGGAGGGAGTCATGGGAGAACCTGGGTGCAGCCCTGCACCTCTGTGCAGTCATTGTCAGTGTTTGCAACACTTCAATGCAATAGAACACTGGCAGCACAAATGTTGAAAGAAAGTTGGCCATGGTCCCTTTAAGGAAACCGATTGATGACGAGTCATGAATGATGTCACCAGACCCACTTCCTCTAATTGGCCCGGGAAACGCGCTGGGTGGGCATAACAAGCCCTATCAATGGAAAATCATTTTCCAGAGTGGGATGGAGCCAGCAGCGGGGTCGGGATCTGCCACCGATGTCACCCTCCCCAGACCCACCGAGGTAAGGAAAATCTGGGCCAATGTTTTTAAATAGTTCCAGGAATGTGGGTGATGCTGACAGTTTATTACCCTAGTTACCCTGAGAAGGTGGTGGTGGTGGGCCTTCCCCTTGAATTTCTCCAGTCATTGTGCTGATAGAGCTTCCACAATGGTATTAGGTTGGGATTTCCAGGATTTTGACCCACCAACAATGAAGGAATGATGATATATGTCCACATCAGGATGGTGTGTGACTTTAAGGGGAACTTTGAGGTGCTGTTGTTCCCATGATGTTGCTGCTGTTGTCTTTTACCATAGGGCTAGGAGGCTCCGTCAAAATAAGCTTGGTGAGTTACTGCAATGTATCCTGTAGACAGTACCTACTGCAGCCACAGTGTGCCAGTGGTGGAGAGGGTGAATGTTAAGTCCAGTGCAGGGATGCCAATTAGGTGAACTTTGCTACCCTGGATAGTGTTGAACTTCTTGAGTGTTGCTGCAGCTACACACATCCAGAAAAGCATTAATACTCCATCACACTCATGACCATTTTAGATGGTGGATAGTATTTCAGGAGTTAGGAGGTGCGCCACTCCTTGCAGCAGAGTACTGCTCTTGAAACCATGGTCTTAAATGATTGGTCCAGTTAAGCTTCTGGTCAGTGGTGGTGGTCCCCAGAATACTGATGGGCACTTAGAAATGGTGATGCCGTTAAAGGTCAGGGTGAGATGGCTGGGCTTTCTCTTGTTCAAGATGGTACCTACGTGATGCCTGTTAGCTAGTATGGGGGCTGCTTCATTATTAGAGGAATTGTGAATAGAGCTGAACACTGTGGAACTGTCAGCAAACAGCCCCAGTTTGACTTTGTGATGGAGGGAAGGTCAGTAATGAAGCAGCTGTAGACGGTTGGGTTGAGGATGCGTCAGGGCTAAGGGGTGATTTGATCGAAGTTTTCAAGACATTAAGGGGAACTGATAAGGTAGATAGAGAGAAACTACTTCTGCTGGTTGGGGACTCTAGGACGAGGGGGCATAGTCTAAAAATTAGAGCCAGACCTTTCAGGAGTAAAGTTAAGAAACACTTCTACACGCAAAGAATGGTAGAAGTTTTTAACTCTCTTCCGCAAACGACAATTGATGCTAGGCCAGTTTGTTAATTTTAAATCTGAGATTGATAGATTTTGGTTAACCAAAGGTATTAAGGAATATGGGGCAAAGGTGGGTATATGAAGTTAGGTCACAGATCAGCCATGATCTCATTGAATGGTGGAACAGGCTCGAGGGGCTAAATGGTCTACTCCTGTTCCTATTTTGAGGACCTCCCACATTGATGTCCTGAGGCTACGATAATTGGCCTCTGACAACCACAACCATCTTCCTTTGTTTCAAGTATGACCACAATCACAGGAAGGTTTTCCTTTTGACCCCCATTGATCTCAGCTTTGCCGGGGGTCCTTGGTGCCACACTCAGTCAAATGCTATCTTGATGTTTAATGTAGTTACATCCACCTGTCCTCTAGGACAGCTTCACGCTGCCCCAGAGAAAATAAAAAGATTGGAGCAATAGAACAAAAATATAGACCAAACAAATGAATCGCATCTGTTATACAAAAGTGTAAAACCAAATTTATAATCTAGGATTTAATAGGATCTTAAAAATTAAGCTACTTTGCATTATAAAAAATTGGTCTTTATTTTAGGTTTGATTTTTTTGTCCTGAAGTAAAGGTACTAAAATTGGAATGCATTTGACAATGATCAGTGTCATTCTAGCATCGGTTTCCATGCTGCTCCTGTCATGTGGTACATAGTTACTAACAAGGTAAAACAATACCTCTTCTAACAGAAAGAGTCGAGCGTTACTCATAGACCTCCATTCGGAAACGATTCATCAAAAGATTTAACAGAAATTAATTATGTGTCGCATAGTCACTAGGACTCAGTGAAGTGTAACATACCTAAAAAAAAAAGCTATAGATTCCATTATCCCGCACCTCTGTTTATTCAAGGAAGGAAGACCAGTTTGAAAATTTTGTGATGGCAGAAAATAAAAGCTGTGAGCAGTCTACCAAACCAGAGGATGATCTAGGTGTAAGTGTAAGTGCACTAGATACTTGTTAAGTAAAGGACTTACTATAACACTTTACTTATCTATTTGGGTTGCAAGAACTGACTATGAAATGCTAATATACTGGATAAGTGTTTAATAGCAGTGAAAAGTAATTTTATATGTTTAAGAGTGGCTGATTTAAGGACAGAGACCAGTATTAAATATACAATTTGGTGCATGATATTTGTGCATTAAAGTGCAATATTTATTTAAAGGAGTGATATAGTTGGTCAGCCTATGTCACAGCAAAGGATGCAATAGATTTATAATTATTGAAAGATCATTTAAAGTTCTTCCTTTATTTCACTATTATTTGATCACTTATTGCTTATTTACATTATCAGCATTTAGGTGCACTGTTTTACCTGATCTTTATGTTGTACTTATTTTAAGTAAAATATTATGCTTAAAATATTGATTGACTGGTGTCCAATGACTTTGTTCACATGTAGTTTGAGGTGTAGAGCATGGGTTGTGATGTTTAGAGTAGTTCCATTTTGAGCTTGGAAGTAGAATACAGCAGCGGGTTAGGGAGCTAGGAAGTGGAACACAGTGAGCCCAGAGTGGTGAACAGCCATGTGGGCTGGGAAGTGGAGAGGGCAAAGGGAGCAGGGAGTGGAGTAGGGAGGACAGAGAACAGAGCACAAAGAGGGATGGAGGCACAGTATGTGTTGAGCAGGCTGGGGCCTGTCAGCAGTGGGGGGGGGGGGGGAGGCAGCAGAGTACAACATTTTAAAATTAACTCTGGTCTTTAGAGGCCATACCATACATTTTAATAATGCCGAGGGCAAGGTGAACTGTGATGGCAGTTGTTCTGAGAGGTATGCTTCCCTGGATTTGTATTTCAACCAGAAGGAAGGAAAAAAATACACTCAATAGAAAGTGGAAGACTTGAGCTGAAATCCTTTAAAGTGACATCCGCAGTGACTGAGCTACATTCTAGAAGTCGTAGTTCACCATGCAGAACGGCACTGGTCAATTCTGGTGGTATGCTACTGGTTTTGTTTCATTCATCCAAAGACCAGGTACATGATGGAAGCGAGAGAACACAATTAGAATTCAATCCCAGGTTTCAGAAAAGGAGAAGGGAAACTTCCTAATTTCTAACATGTCCGTTTCAAAAATAAACTGAGTGATGTAATTGAAAAATGGAAATACACAGCAGGTCAGTAGCATCTGCAAAGAGAAAAGACAGGTTATGACATTTCCGGTGTGTTCCCTTCATTATATTGATTCCTTTTATGATAGTTGTGCTGCCAAACTGGTACTTTTGGGAAGAAAAATTGAATGATTTAATTGGCTAATTTTGTACAGGTTCCTTGTACTCAAGTGGTAGCTTTTTGTACTTGTCTATCAACATAATTAACTTTACAGATAGTAATTATTTAAGCCAGGTAGAAAGTGTGATGGGGGTTGAATTTTCATGGCAGTTCTCCCGATTGTTCCCTGTAACTTCAGTGGAAGATCCTTGGAAACCCGGACAAACGTTGTTGGTGTCATTTATGCCATTTCTCCAGTGTGGCAGTGGATCTGCCACCGAAGTTACAGTGGACGATCAGGATAACCCACACCTCAACCCATGGAAATTAATGGCCAGGGACTATTTTCCTTGCTGTGAACACATTTAAATTGTTACATAGAGATTTAAAGTGAGATGTGGACTATACACAACACTGTTCATGATCAGGATTTGACTCTTGCCACAATATACTATGAAAACTACAGTTTTAGCAAGCATCCTTTAAAAGAGACTCATTTGTATTATATAGGATGATCAATTGTATGTCTGTATGTGGGCAGAGGTGCAAAGGGTATGGGTGCAGAGAAAGTGCTTATCTTATCCACTTTTAAAAATTCAATAATTTACTTTTTGTTTAGCTAAACCGCTTTTCCTACACTAGTGAGTGTGAACTATAAGAACATAACGATGTAGGAATAAAAAAAGGCCATTGAACCAATCCATCTCAGTCCATTATCCAGGCCCTTTCCAGGAACCAGTCTGACAGTTTTTTGTTTCAGAGGCTGTGGTAAGTTAATATTCTGAAGGGAGAACAACATGGATTTGTCTGCTGGAAATATAAATTGGCCATCGTTGCTCTCGTTTACCAGGTGGAAAATGGAGGCAGAAATGATCGATTTTGCAGGACCAAACCCTGTGCACCAAGGTTACCTAAAGAAACGCCTGAAGCCAAACTGGCCTCAGACAATTTTCAGGCCTCCAGGGCGTCCACCTAAAACAGGTGTTAAGCCCCTTGCCTACGCTAATGTTTTAGGACCCCTCAGAGAATTTGGGTTCCTGAGTGGAGCAGGCTTGCAGTTGTTGCTGGTGTGGATGCGGCCTAACAAGCGGCCACTCCCAAAATTGTTAAAAATTTTATTGTGGAGCCAGGAGCAGCCTGGGTCTCCTACCAGCCGTACTCAGCCCCACTCCTGCTGTCTTCCCCCCAGCCCCCCACCCCCACTCCCCTGAGACTTACCTGAGGCCAAAATTCACAGCTCACCATAAAGAACATACTTGGTGCCCTGACAGTTTTAAACCACTAATATCACCAAATGCTGATAAAGGTAGTAATTACATCATTTGTTCAGGCGCACTTGCTGTAGTGTATGTACCTTTAAGGGGAGAACTACTTTTTACAGCTCCTGTATACTGTAGTACCGGCAGTGACCACACCTGTATATAACCCTGAGTAGGGATCTGTACAGTTAGTTTTTAGAGTAACCCTCATCCAGTAAACACCTGTTGATTGTTCTCTGCAGTCTCTTGTCTAGTTATTGAAGGACACACAACATCAAGATACACGGATTTAACACTTGCCATTACCAGCTAAGAGATTCTCACTCGGAATAGCAACGGCTATAACTTCCTCTATTGCTGCAATTATCTTCTTAATTCCGATAATAGGTTTAGAAACACAGGATAATTTTTATGGCTCACATATACACACTATGAAGTCACTTTCTGGAACATATTCAACACATTCACGAATTATCTGAAATTCCCCCCAAGCAATGAGCAGATGCCGGTGCATTAATGCAATGTCCAGACATGGTGCATGTACGGTTCACCACTACTTTAGTTGAGTGGTTTATACAGCGTGGCGGTGATGGGAAATCTGCCTTTAATTTTCATTTCATCGCCTGATGAAGGGGCTGATGTGGTCATGAAAGCCATTGTCTGCACCTTCTAATCTAAATTAATCCTGGTACAGTGTTTTCTTTGATACCTTTTTTTAAAATCATATTAATGGGTCCAAACATATTTTGAATTACTGGGAAATGTCAGTTCGACTGCTTCACTCTCAGCGAAGCTTTCAGAGATGTTTTGAACTGTAATCCTGATTCCACTGTCCATTACTGTGTGTGGTGTTGTATTTCCTTAATAAATAATAGCATCAGGAAGGAAGGACATACTATACTATACAGTTACCTGGATAATGTAACTATTCTGCTATGTTCATCTTAAATGATGGAATGACACAGCATCTATTATTTAAGGCATTTACACGGAAAGACCATCAGCTGTTTAGGGTATCGTGAACATTTGAAGATGAGACTATATTCAGGTTTATATTCTCTTGGACTTTATTAGTTAGTTATTATATCACAATGTAAGGGTCTATGTTACTGTAAAATGTATAGCATTATGTAGATTCATTAATAAAAAAGAAAGAATCCAATTAGCTAGGATTGTCAATATTAAAATTCCAGATATTTAGATTAAAGCCAGTACTCTACATGTTCTTAAATGATCTCATATATCACTGTATTCCAAGAACATATTTAATATTTCCAACATTTCTTAATACCGAAATCCCATCTATCTACAAATGGCTTTAAATGATATTGACCTGTATGTTCAATTAGTATACAGATGTGTGAATAGTCCTGATCACTATGCTTATAATTTAACTCTTTCTTCCTTCTTCTTTTACATAATTATAATGCAATTCATGTACAAACTCAGACAGATCCAAATCCAATTTTGCACTGTAAATGATCAGCACTTCAACCTCCAAAATTATTTTAATTCCTGCTGTAGTCTCAGGTTTGAAGGCAAGTGAATGAAATGGTCATTGCAGCATCAAAACTTGAATCCCACACTTGAAATTACTGCAGCTCCCCTGACTAATTCAACTCCCTCACATAACGGTTTCCGTTACTTATCTTGTCTGCTGTGCAGTTATTGGTTGAAGAAAATGCAAAAGGTGTCAGCCTTTGCTGAATGGTCGCACTCTTGCCTCTGAATCAGAAGCTTGTGGTTTGAAGTCCCACTCCAGAGACTTCAGCACATAAACTAGATTCACACTTCAGTGCAGTACTGAGGGAGTGCTACACTGTCGGAGATGTTGTCTTTCAGATGAGACATAAACCTAAGGATCCATCTGCCCTCTCAAGTGGAGGTAATAGATCCCACATCGCTATTTTAAGAAGAGCAGGAACTTCTCCTGGTCTCCTGGCCATTAATTATCAGCCAACATCACTAAAAACAGATTATCTGATCATTATCTCATTGCTGCTTGTGGGATCTAGCTACACACAAATTGGCTGCCACGTTTTCTCCATTACAACAGTGACTGCACTTCAAATGTACTTCATTGCTGATGAAGCTGGTTGGGACATAAATGCAAGTTCTTTCTTTCTTGCTTTATGATAATTCTGAGCACGTGTAAGCATGATTTTTTTTTCATCTTTGGATGCATGGTAGATAGAAGTTTATTACCTTGCTATATATTGCCTGAAAAATAGCTCATCCAAAACTTTGCTGCCTGTATCCTATCCTGCACCAAGTTTCACTTACCCATCACCCCTCTCCTCGCTGACCTACATTGGATCCCAATTCTCCAGTCTTATAACCCCCCTCCTATAACTCTCTGTTCCGTTGACTCAGGCTTTTTGTGTATCCCCATTCACCATCTAGACCCTATGGAATTCCCTCTCTGCCTCTCTACCTCACTCTTCTCCTATAAAATCCTCCTTGAAACCCACCTTTTGACCAAATCTATGGTCACCCCTCCTAATATATCCTCCTTTGGCTTGGCATCTATTTCTGTCTGATTACGTCTCTGTGAAGCACTTTGAGACTTTTTTTCTATGTTAAAGGTGCTAAATAAATGCAAACTGTTGTTGTGCACTATAAAACAATCTTACTTTCTTCTCCTTTTACGCGAAGGTTTCTGAAGTATCAGTCTACGTGACCAACTTGGATGGAATTGTGCCTGTGAAAAGGAAACACCCACGAAAAGGGAAGAAGAAATCCAAATTATCACGAAAATGCCGGCTTGAGGAAACAACCGAGTGTTTCTATATGAACAAAAAAATTATCCTCTTTACTCTGATGATTCTTGTTACTGTGATAATAACATGGACCTTACTGTGGGTCTTTGTCTGTGGGTATTTCACTTACCTATCCCATAGAAAAATTCTCTATATTTATGGTGGATTAATAGGCTATTCAGGTATCACTTCTATTTTGATACCAAATATGTGCCATGAAACCAAGGATGAACAGAATGGCCTTGTCTCAATTTAACACAAACTAACACCAGATTATAAAGCCAAATTGAAAGCATTAAAATTCCTCACAAATCCAACAGTACAATTGAGAACTTAATACTGGCCCAAATAGTTCCCAGTTCGTGTTACAAGTTTAGGTCTGCTATAGATATATTCTCGGGTTCAGTGACATTAGCTGCTTCTGTAAGTGACTTGAGTGTCTTACTGTTATGGGAGTTGACTCACATTGTCCTATATCTACTTGTACAATAGCATTCCTAGGGGTATAACAGTAGCACCCTCTTGTGAACCAAACTGAATAGTTGTGTCTTCCACACATCACCTCATGTACCTCTTCAATCTTTCTGAAAGCAGAGCAAGAAAATATTGGGCAAGACAAAGCATGATACCAATCAATAAGCTACTATATTCCGCAATAAGGCGAACATACAGAATAACAGTTAACCAGATTCTTACTTAATTCCATCAGTACAATTTATCTTCACATAATAATACAAAATTTAAAAAAAGGTGCTACCCCACATCAGTGGATTGTCTAACTTGACTGCAACAAGATGACTTCTAACTGTCCTCCATTATTACTAACCTCTCTGCAAAATCCCTCGCAGATTTCTCTTTTATAACCTGACTCAGCACATGCATGTCTTTGTTCCACACATTCCTGTCCCCACTTCATTCCCAGCTCCTACCCCCTGTCCCAGGGTTTGCCAGCAGAGTTGCTATCAAATGTCCCCTCCCTTTAAAACAAGTTTCATGTAAAACTCAATAGAAAGGAACATTTTAACCATAAATGATGTGAATATTTACTGGGAGCCTCTGAGATAAGATAATGACCCCCTATTGTTCCTGATCACCTATCGATATTTTTAAAAAAAATTAAAAACTGCAGATGCTTTATCAATGTCTGGCTTTATTACACAATTTCCAAATGCCTACAGCCTTTCTTTTTAAATCTGTGTACCCAAATAAATTTACTTTGTTTTAAAACCTGCCACTTAAATGTAACTCTTTTCCAAAAGCTTTCTGTGGGAAAATGGTCAAAAAGTCACAAAACATGATAATTTGCTTTTGATTTCTTGTAGGATAGGTGTTTTTATCTCAGTATGAGAAAGTTAACCCTGCCACATGTATTGTCAATCTCGTCCATTCAAACTAACCAAATGGCTCTAATTTGTGCCTGACCCTAAATAAAATCCTGATAACTGAGGTCAGGATTAACACGCAGTTACATGAGATAATGGGGTAGATTTTCCCTCCATGCAGTTTTTGGATGGCCAGCCAATAGTGCTGACAGGAGCCCCATCCATTTGGAGGGACAGATCTCATTAATATAGGGCCCAAGGGTCGCAGGCAGAAAATGAGCGCTCAGGGGCCGGCTGCTGGCTCCGCGCCACCGCAATATTAGGCGGCCTGGCAGGGGTGCAAGTTATGCTACAGTTGTATAAATCTCTGGTTAGACCACATCTGGAGTACTGTGTTCAGTTCTGGGCACCACGCCTCAAGGGATATATTGACCTTGGAGTGGGTGCAGCACAGATTCAACAGGATGATACCTGGGCTAATAGGGTTAAATTATGAGGACAGGTTGCATAGACTAGGCTTTTACTCCCTTGAGTATAGAAGATTAAGTGGTAATCTAATTGAGGTGTTTTAAGATGATTAAAGGATTTTATAGGGTAGATAGAGAGAAACTATCTTCTCTGATGGGGGAATCCAGAGCAAGGGGACATAACCTTCAAATTAGAGCTAGGCCATTTAGGGTGATGCCAGGAAGCACGTCTTCACACAAAGGGTAGTGGAAATCTGGAGATGTTACCACCCTGTTTCTGCCAGACAGGAGGCCTCAAAATCGCCCTCACTGTTTCTTTCTTCACAGATTTGTCAATCCATTCAGAAAGATAGAATTAAATTGTAAATTGAGCTTGTTGCTTGCACCGATGGAGTAAATTTTTCTTTCATTTTAAAATGTGGCATCACGTTCATTAAAAATATATTAAAAATATATCTTAAAAGTGTAACTTTCTTTCCATTGTACAGTGCGGACTCAAAACAGTAATGCTTTATATTTCGCTGGATTATTCCGTATAGCTAATGTTGAATTTGTTCCTGAGTATCGAAGAAAGGACTCCCCTGAATTTCTCTCCATGGCAGATAAAGTTCAGCAAGTGGTAAGAAACCTCTGTAACACCATATGACATATAGGCCTAGAAATTCACTATGGCCCCGTCAGCTGGCTAGTGCCCAAAAGTTAGCGCTGGGCGGGAGGCCTATAGCGATCGTCAGATATTCATTGTTAGCGCCCCAATTCGGAACCGGGTGCTATACCAG
Organism: Somniosus microcephalus; assembly: GCF_052327205.1. Lineage (NCBI taxonomy): Eukaryota > Metazoa > Chordata > Chondrichthyes > Squaliformes > Somniosidae > Somniosus > Somniosus microcephalus. The sequence goes on from NC_141000.1 coordinate 87,917,354, forward strand.
GGTGTGCCCGCCTCCGCTTGGGGCGCTGACACTGAATATCAGCGCTCTTGGCGCCGCTGCGCCAGCCGCTGCGGAGCGGCAGGCTGCGGTACTGCAGGCCTCCTCCTTCTCTTAAGGGGGAGCTGCCTGCAACGGGGAGATCGCCGCTGGATAGTGCCGGCAAATGAGCCTGGCACCACGGAGAAGTGCCGGGCTCGCGGAAAGCAGCCGGCAATGCCGCGGGGGGGGGGGTGGAGGAGGCCGGGGAAGGAGGTGCGGGCAGGCGGCCGCCGAAAAAGCGGCCGGCCGCACCTTCCGCTTTAAAGCGCCCCACTAAGGCAGCAGGACGGCCCCGTTTTCTGGTCGCTGTTCGCGGCCGCTTCGGAGGAGGCGGCCGCAACTAAATATGGGGATCGGGCCGGTTTCGGGGCGGAACCGGGGCACTGCGCACACCGATGACGTCATCGGTGCCGGCGCAGCGCTAACGGCTACCGCCGCCAATACCGCTGCGCTGAATATCTGCGCAAATTCATTTCTGGCGCAAAATCACTCTTTAGGCGTTAACTGGGCGCAAAGCTGGCAGCGCCTTAATGAATTTCTAGGCCAGGATATATAATAAAATATGGAAAATAGTCCATGATAACTCAACTACATAATCCATGAACAAGAAGGATCCAGGTGGGTTACGTCACAGTTGGGTTATCATGAAATATTTCCACATATGACATATAAGTATTGTGAAACTGGAGCTCTTTTGATATTTGTAAATAACTAATATGATTATTTTTTGTGAGATACTCATTTCTCTGAACATAGTTTTATCCAATATGGCAAGTGTTGGATCAAATCTCTGCTGTTACAGCACATTGCTGATCCATTGTAGCCTTCATGTCGGTGGATTCAGTAGGTATTATTCAGTGGTTCACTGGACTACTTCATGGCTTAAACCATATTCCAAAATAACTGTACAGTCCGTTCATTCATAAATTGCAGAAATGTATATGTGATGCTGATTATGTTTTAGGGAAAGTTATATTTTTGTATTTCAAAAACTCTTGCACATTTTCAGTTTCCATAGAATTTAAAGGTTGAATGTGAATAGATGGGTGAAAGTAGAGGGCTAGCAAAATAATGTTTAAAATGTGGTCTAATCAGATCCTGATATGACGAAGCAAGCTGGATGGACTGAGTGCCTTCTTTTGTTTCTAACTCTTATGTTGTTCTGTTATTGCTGCTCATGAGTAGGTAGCTAAGTTACTATGTGAGGGGAAAAAGAATAGGATTAATATGTAAGCATGTAGGCATCACCGAACTACCAATTTTCAGTGGGTGAGACTCAAGTTTAACTTATAAACCTCTTTACTATTCAGTATAACACAATGCCACAGTTTCCACCCTTTCACTCACGGGCATACAGGGAAAATGCAGGAAACTAATTTTATAATCTAATCTAATTTTTTATGGCCTAAAAAGGCTTTTAGTAATATAGTAGGGGTATATTTGGGTTAGAGTTATTTCCATGAAGTTACAGTAATGTACTCTTTAACAAGACAATCAGCCAATTTATCTGATTGGATAGTTTTGAACTCAAATATTTATTCATTTAATATGAAAGCTTTGGTTTTTGGTTGCGATACCATTGGGTTGCACTGTCACAAAATGACATAAGTCACAGCTATGATTTTTCATCATGAATATGTCACTTAAACAGATATGTGTAGCTTCAGCAGCTATTATATTAACTCATTTGTTTTTATTTCATCTGTTTCAATATGACTTTTGTGCTTTCCTTTTCCTTCAGATGAATAATGTTTATGAGAAATCGCTTTTCTCCAAGTTATACAAGCAATCGACCATTTCTGACTTGAGGTATTGTGTTTCACAAGTGTGTTCACTGTAAAGAACAAAGGCTGAGTTCCCGGAATGCAGAATTTGTATGCAGTTGCCTAAACAGTGTTTTCTAATAAAAATGAATGATGCATCAGAGAATTTGCTGGAAAATGGGGAGGTGATGAATGGAAAAGTGAAGACAAAGTAACAGGAAAATAACTTTTTAATAAAACCAATTATATTTTTGTTCTTTTTGAGGCTGATTAGTGTTAGCATTGACAGAAAATTTCTGTTGACGATGTAGTTCTCTGAAATCATGTTCCTGGTATTCAGAAGTTCAAAGACAGTTTACAATCACCTGTTGAACAATGGCAAGAGTATCTACTGCGCCTTGGGAAGGCTCCAGGCTTGCTTCTTGGCACTTGGCCTTTTTGTTCTTAGTGACCACTAATATTCAATGTTATGAGACATTTATCATTATAGTTGCCTCTAGCTCTACTTTGTTTATGCCAGATTAGGTAAAGAAAGTGGACATTGTGTTAATATTGTTATCTAGGGTTAATGTTATATTGTTACTATTTTGTGCCTACATATTAACAGGGATGGTACTTTAAAAGCAATTCGCTTAGAGACATTTCAATGTGATAAGTTGCCATATAATTGCAGACATTATTTAACTTATGACTCTATGAACACACAATGGCCTAGGAAGTCGTCTCGGGCGGTGGTGCAAAATATCAGATGCTGTGTATAACGGGTGGCCGATCCGATCCGATCCGATCCTGCCCATTTTACACCACTGCCCGAGACCAATTTCTAGCCCAATGAGTTTATCTCGCAATCAAGAATGAGACCCAACTTTTGTCAGAGTACTGTCCTTTCACTTCTTTAATCAGATTTAAATGTAACCGAAACCAGGAGGGTAGATCAAATATCATTCAATAACCTGTCATGCAAACCATTAAATAAATATAAAATGTCTGAAATTGGAAACTCTACAGGGATGACTCCAGTAAAAACTGAATCCACGTAATTCAAATCATAATACAATGTTGACAAAAAAGTATTTTTTATGAGTGTGCTTCAGAATATTACTTGTGTTTCTTATGCAGTAACAACAACAATGGCGGAATTCTTGTTCACTTCTGGATTGTCTTTGTGGTCCCAAATGTGAAGACTCTGTTTGTGTGTGAGGACTGTGTCAGCGCTGTCTTAAAGGACTCTATTCAGACAAGTCTGGTAAACCGCACATCGGTTGGGTACCTCCTTGGACTTCCCGTGGACATGGACTCAATTGTTGTGAATGGTTATTTTCTTTTAGTATTTTGTCTCTTGCAGTTGTTGGAAATTGTATTTAGCATAATATATATTATTTTATTGCTAATTGGAATCTGATTCTGCTTGAGATTGATGTCACAAATTTTGTAATTTTTTAATGAGTAAAATTACTATTCACAAACCATAAAATGACAATATATATATAATGAAACTTTTTTGTTGCTGTAAGCATGGAAGAGGTTATATAGGATTGCATACATAGAAATTACAATACAGAAACAGGAGATTCAGCACAACCAGTTTGTGTTGGTGTTTATCCTTCATAGAAACAGTAGTCGCTCTGTTTCCATATCCCTTTATCCATCTGACCTTCAACTACCTACCTAACCCATTCCTAAATGTTGGCATGGTCTCTGCTTCAATCATTAACTCCGGTAGTGCATTTCAGAACTCGCAACGCTCTTGTGTAAAAATGTTTCTCCTTATCTCTGTTCTAAGTCTCTTACATTTAATCTTATATCTACAACCCTTTGTTATAAACCCCACAGTCTTCTATTTATTCTGTCTCATCCCATCATAGTTTTAAACAGCTCTATTAAATTACTCTGTAATCCTCTCTGTTCTAATGCAAACAGCTACAATTTTTCAAGTCTGTCTTCATATTTTATTCCCTCAGACCAGGCAGTATTCTTGTGAATCTGTGCTATACCATCGCTATTGCTCAACATCTTTCCGAAAGTGTGGAGCTCAAAACGGCACACAGTACTCCACCTGTGGTCTCACTAAGGTTTTATATAGATTCACCATTAAATCTTGACTTTTATATTCAATACCTCGCCATAAAACCCACTATTCCATTATCTTTTGAAAGGCCTTATCCAGTCAAGGTGCTGATTTTAATGTCTTGTGAAATTGAATTGCCATCTCCCTGTGCTCTTCCACATCACTCAACCTCCCCCTGTCAAAGTTCTATCTTTGCCTATTGCGCCATTTTATCAATATCCCCTTCAGCTACCTTTGATCCTCAGAATTATTTACTATGCCTCTTATTTTAGTATCATCTGCAAGTTTGGACACCACTCCCTCTAGCCCCAGGTGTACATTGAGAACAAAAAACAGTTCTAGACAAGAACCCTGTGGAACACACTATCGACTGCCAGCCACCCGGAGAAACTGCCTTTAAATCCTGCTCTCTATTTCCTTCCTTCTAATCAGTTTTTAATCCAATTTTCTATCCCTAATTCCGTACCCCTTAATCTTCTCCAATAGCCTCTTGTGTGTCACCTTGTCAAAGGCTTTCTGAAAGTCCATGTACGTAATATCCACTGCATTTCCCCCATCTTCAATATCTGTCACCTCTTTAAAGAACTCTTATCAGGTTTGTCAAGCTTTGGACCTAGTCCAAAAGTGACTTTGCTTGTGAATCAAATTTTAAGATTTTTTACATATTAGGTAATATCTGTAATTGAGCTAATTCCTAAAAATAATGAACTACATTTATCTTAGAAATACAGCATTCCTGTATCTTATTAGAAATCAGCGCTTGAGGGTATGTGTGAAGAATGGTAGAAAACCTTTAATCCTTGAAATCATGCTCTAGGGTACCAGTGTACAAATGTTTGATACATTTTTCTGAAATTCTTCTCGCCATTGTTTTAGTGAAGCTGTTGACCTGTTTAAATTAAACACCTCCATTAAAAGAGGAAAAAGGAGCTTCACATCAACTTGTTAAGTGTTCATAATGCTAGAGTCTTATGGCATAATTTCAGGACCATTGTTTTTAATGGACCCTCTAGAAAACCTCAGTTTGCTAACTGCATACCTATGATAGACCCTGAAAATTATTTGTGTATGTCTGTGTGTGCGTGTGTGTATGTATAGGTGAAAGGTTTAAACTCTTAACTGTATATATCTAGTCTACTATCTTAGACTAAACTGCGTACCCTGAAACATAAAATAATCTTTAAACTTCTACTTTTGTAATTGATAGCTGGCCTCCGCTCAGATTACATTGCTACAGCTACAACAGGTAAGAATTTTAATTTAATTTGATCTTCTTATGCAAGCATTGTAGTGTAAATAGTGGTAATTTAAAGAAAGAAAGAACTAGCATTTATTGAGCATCTTTCACATCCTCAGAACCTTGAGGGATAAATATTGGCCAGGGCACCGGGAAAATTCCTCTCATTTCCTTTGAATACTGCCATCTTTTATGTCCAGCCGAGATGGCAGATGGGGCCTCAATTTAACATTTCTTCTGAAGGATGGCACCTCCGACTTTGCAGCACTCCCTCAGAAGTGCACTGCAGTGCCAGCCTAGATTATGTGCTTACATTCTGAAGGAGGGCTTGACTCGGGTATGAGTATTACCACTGAGCCAAAGCTGACATATTTGCAAGGTCTACTCCTGGTGTAGTCTCACTTAGACAGATTGAAGACATGGCTCTATAATATTATAGGCCTATCACTAGATTGCGCTCCTGTCTAGCAAGGCACCACATCATGAGAGGAGTCTTACAGAATTACCCTATAGCTTTTTCTGTTTAAATTCAGTGGCCAGGATTTTCCGGGGGGGTCAGCAGGCGGGATCGGTGGCGGGTCGGGTGGGAAATTAGAATTTTTTGACAGTGGGTCGGGACCCCGTTGTCAACCTGCCGCAACGCGCCTTTCCCAATGGCGCATGTGTGATCTCCGATCCGATCTGACCCGACCCGACCCACAGAGGCGGGCGACCCAATTAAACCAATTATTGTCTTGTCGACAGACCCTTAATAATGCTTTTAACCTTTCCTTTTAACTTTCACTGCTCGCCCACAGGGTCCACGCTGCTCGGGGACCGCGCCTGTGAATCTGAGGCGGGAGTTGCATGGCCATTGCTCCAGTTGATCACTTGACAGCTTCAAATGTACAGTAAAAACTCCCGCCTGACAGATCTTCACTTTTCTGAGGCATAAGCTGTTTCTCAGTCCATTTCCAGCACAGATTTTGTAGGCTTTCCACTTTCCACTTTCACCTCATTTGAAGAATTCTCTCACCATTGACAGAATGCTTCTGTCATCTCTACATCACCTGCCATCTATTTCATCAACATGGGTGCCCCTTATACTGTCTCACCTTGGTCCTCAGAATCGCAACACGATCAGCCCCAACACCAGCAGCACCAACAACAGCACCAACGTTCTCTGCAATCACCTGATGCTGCACAGGACAGAGGGCATCAGCACCCGAGCACATTGCTGCCTGGAGGCCAGGGATGGCCTCACCATGGCCAGATTTACTTCACTTGATGCTGTACACCCTGGCTGCCACATGATGGGGTAGTTGACACATTGTGCACATGTTGGGAACAAAGTGCTGTTTGGGGTTAAAATGATTTGACAGTGGTGCCTGGGGTTCGGCTGGGGCAGGGGCCATCAAGGGTTTTACAAATATGGTGATGGGCCTTGTAGGGTTGGGGCATTGTCTTTTGTGGAGCACTCAGAATGGGTTGTTAACTTGCAGCTCCACTCTAACTTTCTTGGGGGAGGGCTGGGGGGATGGGGCGGTCTGAGTTTGTGTGAGAGGTGCCTGGCCATGTGGGCTTCCAGAAATGAGTTCCAGATTGCCTGTTATATCCCAAGTTCCAAGTGGTATATGCCCAACACATATACCACTCACGTGTTTGTTATGAGGAAGGTTGCGCTCTGCCACAGCGGGGGTTGTAGCATCTTGCAGCTACCACTGCCTGTTGGGCCCACCCATTAATGAACAACCCAACCCCCTGAACCTTGCAGGCTAGGTTGACTGACTTGGATATGCAAGAATTGTGAGACCTGTAATGCTCTTTGCAGCCTTCTGGATTGCTACCCACAGGGGCTGCACGAGGTAAAGAACTAGAATATGAGTACCAGTGTATCTCCATGGCTGCAGCCTCTCCAGCATTCATCCTGCAGGGAAGAATGGCATTGAACTAATCTGTTGATACCTTTTGTTATGACAAATTTGGAACCTACATAGAGTCATAATGGCACAGAAGGAGGCCATTCAGGCCATTGAGTCCGTGCCGGCTCTCTGTAGAACAATCCAGTCAGTCCCATTCCTCCGCTCTATCCCCGTAGCTCTGCAAGTTTATTTCTCTCAAGTGCCTATCTAGTCTCTGTTAGATCCGTGATTCTGAGAGTATGATGTTTTTCAATAACCACACGGATGCTGTAACTTAACAATCAACAGGTATTTACTGGAGTAGGGTAGTCTCAAGACTGGGGGTACAGAGGCATGCTCAAGGCTTATATACAGGTGTGGTCACTGCTGGTACTACAGTATACAGGAGCTGTAAAAGTAGTTCTCTCTTAAAGGTACATACACTACAATTCCTCCCCTTTTAGACTAGCAGTACCCATAATATTCAAAGAACAATTAACACTTTAACATGTACATTAAACAATAATAGTCCATTTATAGATTCAGTCTTTGGGGCAGCTTCCTGATCCTTTCGGGATAGCGCCTTTCTTGAGGTTCTTGTTCTTGGTGCGGAGGCGATTGTGGTCCCTTTTCGTCGGTTAGTTCATCGGTTTCCACTGCTACTGGTTCGGAGGTAGATGCTACCGGTATGTCGGGTTCATCCCCAGGTATGCGAGACATGGGGTTGACTCGTTCCTGTGACGCTAAGATCTGATCGACGTGGCGTCTCACAATGTTCTCCCCGACATCCACTGTATACATTAATGGCCCCTGCCTTGTGCATATCGTTCCGGGTTGCCACTTCTCTGTTCGGTAGTCACGGGCCAAGACTGGTTGTCCTACGTTGAAGTTCCTTGTCGGCTTCTCATTGATGTGCTGGAATTGTTTATCCTCAACATTTCTTCGCACATTTGGTCTGAGCAAGTCCAGACGAGATCTCAACCTTTGGTTAAAGAACATCATAGCCGGGGTCTGGTTGTTAACTGCATGTGTCACGTTTCGGTAGGCTAATAAGAAATTGTCCACCTTATGCTGTAGTGGAATTTCATCGTTGCACATGGCCTTTATCGCCTTCTTAAAGGTTTGTACGAACCTCTCAGCCAATCCATTTGTGGCTGGATGATACGGGGCGGATGTGTAATGCCTTACCCCATTCCTTCTCATAAATTTTCGAAACTCTTCGGACACAAACTGTGGTCCATTATCAGAGCAAATCTGCTCTGGCAAGCCGTTCCTGGCAAATATGGTCCGTAGGACTGCAATCGTTTTCTCTGTAGTGGTTGGGGACATTTTTATCACCTCAGGCCATTTCGAATGAGCATCCACTGCTATTAAGAACATTGAGTCCATGAATGGACCGGCAAAATCAATATGCACCCGTTGCCATGGAGAGGAGGGCCACTCCCATGGGTGTAGAGGGACATGTGGTGGTGCATTTTGGACCTTCTGGCATCCTGAGCAGCTCTTGGTTAGGTCTTCGATTTGTTGATCGATTCCCGGCCACCACACATAAGCCCTAGCAAGGCTTTTCATTTTCACTCCCCCCAGATGACCTTCGTGAAGCTCATTTAGCACTCTCTCCCTTAACTTGGGTGGAATCACCACTCTGGATCCACACACCACTGTCCCCTGGCATACTGACAGCTGTTCTCTTCTGGATGAGAATGCTGGCAACAGTGAGTCGCCATGTGTTGGCCATCCCCTCACCGTCAAATCATATACCCGAGACAGCGTCGGATCATTGCGGGTCTCCTTCTCTATATCCGCGTTTGTTACTGGCAATCATTCAATTATTGACGAATAAAATATCTCGATAGGGTCCACTGCTGGTGCTTCCTCCACAGTAGGCAGTGGCAGGCGCGATAGCCCATCAGCGTTTCCATGCTGTTTCGTGCCTTTATATTCTTTTTCATAATGATTCGCCCCTAGAAACAGGGACCATCTTTGTAACCGTTGTGCAGTCATCACTGGAACGCCCTTCTTAGGATTAAAGATGGAGACAAGTGGTTGGTGGTCAGTCAGCAAGGTGAACTTCTGCCCATGCAGATAGTGGTTGAATTTTTTTACTCCCCATACTAGGCTGAGGGCCTCCCTGTCAATCTGGGCGTAGTTGCGCTCGGCTGAGGTTAGTGACCGAGACGCAAAGGCTACTGGCCTCTCCAACCCGTCTGGGAATTTGTGTGACAGCACCGCTCCAATACCATAAGGTGATGCATCACATGCCAAACGAATTGGTAGTGCTGGGTTGAAATGGGCCAACACCTCTTTTGATGTGATCAATTCTTTACACTTCTGGAAAGCTCGTCTACGTTCGTCATTCCACTTCCATGGTACCCCTGTTTGCAGTAGGGTGTTCAGTGGGTGTAATACCGTGGACAAATTTGGTAAGAACTTATGATAGTAGTTTACCAGCCCGAGGAACGACCTCAGTTGTGACACATTTTCCGGTGCTGGAGCCTTGACTACTGCCTCAATCTTTTCAGGGGACTTATGTAACCCCTCTTCATCGATGACATGGCCACAATACGAGATCTGCTTCTGGAAAAACTCGCACTTGTGGCGATTAGCTCGTAGCCCATATTCCTTTAATCTGGTGAGCACCTTCTCCAAGTTGGCGAGGTGATCACTGTCATTTTCGCCCGTGACCAGGATGTCGTCCAAATAACACTGGGTCCCTGGAATCCCTTGCAGGACTTGATCAATCGCCCTTTGCCAAATAGCCGGAGCTGATGCTACCCCGAACACCATCCGGTTGTATTGATAGAGACCTTTATGAGTGTTGATCGTAAGGTATTGTTTCGAGGCTTCTTCTACCTCCATTTGCAAGTACGCCTGGGCTGGATCAATTTGGGGGAAGCGTTTACCTCCAGATAGCGAGGCGAAAATATCCTCAATTCGTGGAAGTGGATATTGTACCGTGTGAAGGACTAGGTTCACTGTCACCTTAAAATCCCCACAGATGCAGACCTTCTTTGGTTCCCCAGGCGTGTTACTCAACGACCTCTTCATTACAGGAATGATGGGTGTAGCCCACTCGCTCCAGTCTACTTTGGACAGTACTCCTGAACTTTCCAACCCTTCCAGCTCTGCTTCGACAGCTGGTCTGATTGCATAAGGCACTGGTCTGGCCTTAAGAAACTTTGGGCTTGCATTTTCCTCTATTTTAATCATTGCTGTTATGCCTTTTAGTGTTCCGAGTCCCTCCTGGAACACTTCTTTTGCGTCAGTTAGCATTTTTGACAGTCGTCCAGGTGTGACGTCGTCATCCTTTTTGGCCTTAACCTTCAGTGCCTGTATGGAAAGCCAATCTAATTGTATCTTCCGGATCCATTCACGTCCTAGCAGTGGTGGTCCTCCATCTGGCAATACATATATGTCCATTTGAGGTATTTCCTGGCCTTTGTATATCACTTTCACCCTTATTTTTCCCTTGGGGTAGACTTTTTGCCCTGTGTACATCTTCAAGACAATCTCTGTAGCTTTCAAGGGTATATGTGAAAATAGCCGCTTGTAGTCCCTTTGGTTTATGACTGTTAGGGCTGATCCTGTGTCCAATTCCATTTTCACTTGGACTCCGTCTATCTTGAGTGTAACCCAGATAGTCTGGTGATCCTCCATTTTGGTTATCTTATGTAGTTTCAGACAACCCAGCTCCTTGCTTCCGGAGTCTGTGTCACTTTTCTGTTCGTCTGAACTACTCTCCATCACCTTGTGTACCTTTTTGTACTTCTCCTGTGGAGATTTCTTGCTGTTGGTTTTCTTCCCAGACCTGCAGACTCTTGCTATGTGTCCTGCTTTTCCACACTGTCTGCACACTTGGTCCTTGAACCAACAATCCTTCTGGTCGTGTGTTGTTCTGCTGCAGCGATAACACTTCCCTGTTCCATAGGACATTTCATTTGTGCCATATTCTTGCGGTCTCCATTGTATCTCTGCAGCGCCCCTTGCGGCTGCTTCGTGTGATACTGCCATACTGAAAGCCTTGTCCAGCGTAAGATCCTTTTCTGATAGAAGCCGTTTCTGGGTTCCTTCACTTTGCAGCCCACACACAAACTTGTCCCTTAATGTATCTGCTAGTCCCGCTCCAAACTGGCAGTGTTTCGATAGCTTGCGCAGTTCCGTTAAGTACTCAGCATTGCTTTCGTCTTTGTGTTGGTTCCTTTTATGGAACTTAAATCGTTCTGCTATCAGCAGCGGTGTGGGGTTTAAGTGGCCCTGTAGGATTTCTACTATGCTTTCGAAATTCTTGTTCACAGGCTTCTCTGGGGTTATTAGGTTACGCAGTAACCCATAAGTTTTTGCACCCATGGAATTTAACAAAACCAGTGCTTTCTTAGCATCTGGCACTTCATTCGCCCTGCAGTACACCTCAATACGTTCCACATATGTCACCCAATCTTCGACTTCATTGTCGAATGTAGAGATACTGCCACTCTTCAGCATCCCTGGGTGTGATTTAACTGTCAAAAATGGTGTCTCCCGCGCTTTCCCTTCTTCTCCGCTGGCACAAAATGGCATCTCCCATGCTCTTCCTTCTTCTCCGCGGCTCAATGGCGTCTCCCGCACTCTCCCTGCTTCTCCCCGCGGACACTGTGCAGCCCTTGAGCCCTGGCTGTGCTCTGCGCGTTTTTTTTTTTTTTTCTGTGCGCCTTTCCTGTTTCCGCCGCTCGGTCCTGAACCCAGCTGCTGCTTTACCCTCTCTCTCTCCATTTTGTTTTTCCTCGACGCCGCTCGGTTTTCAACCCCCGGCTGCGCCTTGTGCGCTTCACCCTCTATCTTACCCCGTCGACGCTGCTCGGCTTTTTCTCCGCTGTCGGTCGGCTCCAGCCGCCGCTGTCCGGGAAGGGTCTGCGCTGTACCTGTCGTCAGTCTGTTGCTGATCGTCGTGGCTGGGGAACCAAACCCGGCTCTCCACAGCCTCCCCTGCGATGTTCACTCTCTGCCGGAGGACTGGGTGGTTGCTGGTGATCGACACCCATGCTTCTGGCCTCGACTTTCTTCCACCGCCCTCCCGGAGCGAATCCTCAAAGGGATATGCAGAGTTGCAGGTAGATTCGAATCGACACTCGTCGCCACTGTTAGATCCTTGACTCTGAGAGTATGATGTTTTTCAATAACCACACGGTTGCTGTAACTTAACAATCAACAGGTATTTACTGGAGTAGGGTAGTCTCAAGACTGGGGGTACAGAGGCATGCTCAAGGCTTATATATAGGTGTGGTCACTGCCAGTACTACAGTATACAGGAGCTGTAAAAGTAGTCCTCTCTTAAAGGTACATACACTACAGTCTCCCCTTGAAAACATTGAGTGTTCATTAATAAAGAGACAGTCTTATTATGAACACAGCTAGCTTTTGCTAGACACTTTATTGAGCACATGTGGACTAGGTACAGTATCTGTAGAGGCATCCATCTTGACTGCTGCCTTGTGGGTAGCCTATTGCCTCATGGGTAATGTAGTCTTAATATACATACAGCTGGGTAGTGTAGTCTTATATACATACAGCTATATACAGCTCTACACAGCTCTATGGCTCCACCTAGTGTCCACTATAGAATGACATGTTATTGATCATTACATCCCCCTTTCTTTGAGGTTTAACAAAATCAATATCAATCAACTTTCAAGAAAACAATAAAGATAATATCAGTAACACTTTTGTTAGTGCTCTATAAACATAAACATTTTCAAAACAGTCAACACATTTTCAAAGCTTTACATTCACAGAATCACAGAAACCCCACAGTGCAGATAGAGGCCATTTCGGCCCATCGAGCCTGCACCGACACATATCCCAGCCGATCCCCGTAACCCCTACACCAACACATATCCCACCCTATCCACGTAACCCCACGTATTTAATCCCCCTAACACTAAGGGTCAATTTTTTATCATAGCCAATCAACCTAACCCGCACCTCTTTGGACTGTGGGAGGAAACCGGAGCACCCGGAGGAAACCCATGCAAACACGGGGAGAATGTGCAAACTCCACACAGACAGTCACCCGAGGCCGGATTCGAACCCGGGTCCCTGGCGCTGTGAGGCAACAGTGCTAACCACTATGCCACCATACATTGTACTCAAAGATTAAGTCTATCAGGCTTTTTTACTTCACGTGTGGATCTTCTCAACACGGGTATGTCTGATGTGTCTTCATGAGATTGTTCTGGTGGTGAATGACAAGATGCAGTTGCGGCATTGTCATCAATCTGGTCTTGAATAGTCTCTTGTGTTTTTAGGAGGGAACGGCGGTTCCTCCTGAGAATCTGTCCTTCCTCAGTTCTAACAGTGTATGACCTTGGTCCTACTTCCTCAAGAACTGTAGCTTTCCTGCTCCATGCATCTGGATCCTCAATCCTGACAACATCATCCCTTGTCAATGGTTTTAGAGTTTTGGATGACTTGTCATAGTATGATTTCTGTTTCAGCTTTAATAGTTGAAGTCTCTGTCTCAGTTCCTCACTTTGCTGTTCTTTTGCACAGCAGGGTATCGTGGTGTGCAATTTGCGACCCATTAGTAGTTCAGCAGGTGAAGAACCACAGTCTAAAGGTGAGGCTCGGTAGCTCAGCAGGGCGAGATAAGGATCAGACTTGCTTTCTGTCGCTTTCTTCAGTAACTGCTTGAGAACTTGAACACCTTTCTCTGCCTTACCATTTGACTGAGCATACAAAGGACTGGATGTGATGTGCTGAAAGTCATAATGTGCTGCAAACTGTTGCCACTCCTTACAGTTGAAGCACGGACCATTGTTGCTAACGGCAATCCTGGGAATTCCATGTCTGGCGAAGATGGATTTCACATGCATTGTGACACTGCTTGCTGTGGTGCTTGAGAGCAGCACCATCTCAGGATAGTTAGAATAGTAGTCAATCACTATTAGATAGTCTTTACCATTTAAATGAAAAAGGTCCATACCAACCTTTTGCCATGGTGCTGTTGGTATGTCAGCTACTATCATTGGTTCCTTTGCTTGTTTGTTTTGGTGTTCCTGACATGTCTCACATTTGCCTATCATGTTCTCAATGTCCTTATTTATGCCAGGCCAATAAACAGTGTCTCTTGCCCTCCTTTTGCATTTTTCAATTCCGAGGTGTCCCTCATGAATCCTTTTGAGCATGTCTTGACGTAGAGCCTGTGGAATGACTATCCTGTTCTGTTTTAGTAATAGTCCACTTGCGACACTCAATTCTGACCTTATGTGAAAATATTTTGGACAGGAACCTTTTGGCCAACCATGATGAATGTTCTCTATTACTGTTTGTAACACTGTATCTTTTACTGTTTCTTCTGCTATTTGCTTTGATTTTGTGTCTGACACGGACAGCACAGCAGTGACCATACTCACATGAACATCCACGTCTTCTTCAGTAGAGCTCACATGACTCATTGTGGGTGCTCGGGATAGTGCATCTGCTAACACTATGTATTTGCCTGGTGTGTAGATCAGTTCAAAGTCATATCTTTGCAGCTTCATCATGAGTCGTTGAATCCTTGGAGACATCTCATTCAGGTTTTTTTTTATGATGGCAACCAGAGGGCTGTGGTCTGTCTCAACTGTGAAGGTGGGAAGTCCATATATGTAGCCATGAAACTTTTCTAGTCCAACTACCAAGCCTAGACATTCCTTTTCAATCTGGGCGTATCAACACTCAGTATCAGTCATAGACCTGGAGGCATAGGCAACAGGCTTCCAATCTTCACCCTCTGCTTGTAGCAAGACCGCACCTAGGCCATCTTTTGATGCATCCGTTGACACTTTGATTCTTTTTGTTGGGTCAAAGAAGGTGAGTACAGGTGTGGTTGTCAGCACTGTTTTGAGGTTTATCCACTCTTGTTCATGTCTTTCTGTCCATGCGAACTCATTTGTTTTATGTAGCAGGTCTCGCAGACAGGCTGTCTTGGCTGACAAGTTAGGAATGAACTTTCCAATGAAGTTCATCATCCCCATGATGCGTAGCACTCCTTTTTTGTCAGTGGGTCGGGGCATTTTGAGTATGGCGTTTACTTTTTCCATATCTGGCTCTATTCCTTTACCAGATAGATTATCTCCTAGGAAAGTGACTTCCTGGACGCCAAACTGACACTTGGCTTTGTTGAGCTTCAGTCCATCCCGGCGTATGCTCTGTAGCACTTTAGTCAGTCTCTCATTGTGTTCTTTCAGTGTGGAGCCCCAGATGATGATGTCATCAACATAGACCCGAACTCCTTCCAGACCTTCAATTATGTGTTCCATCGCTCTATGAAAGATTTCAGATGCAGATATTATCCCGAAAGGCATTCTGAGGAAACAATACCTGCCAAATGGTGTGTTGAAGGTACAGTATTTGGTGCTCTCTTCATCCAGTTTTAGTTGCCAAAATCCTTGTGAGGCATCGAGCTTTGTAAAGTACCTGGCACCTGACATTTCACTGGTGATTTCTTCTCGCTTGGGAATCTGGTAGTGTTCACGTTTTATGTTTGCATTTAAGTCCTTTGGATCCATGCATATTCTTAGATCATTGTTCTTTTTCTTTACACATACCATGGAGTTAACCCAATCTGTTGGCTCTTCAACTTTCCTGATGACTCCTAGTGTGGTCATTCTGTCCAGTTCATTCTTGAGCCGGTCACGCAGGGGTGCTGGAACTCTTCGTGGAGCATGTACCACTGGCTGAGCATCCTCCTTTAGCTGGATCTTGTAAGTGAATGGTAGAACTCCAAATCCTTTGAACACATCCTGGAAATTATTCACTACAGAATCCACCGAGTCATCTGGTCTGCTTATGGCACAGTTTATATGGTAGACTCTCTTGACCAGTTCTAAGTCCTCACAAGCTTTGTCACCCAGTAGTGAATCAAGTCTTTCAGCCACAACAGAAAAGATGAGATGATGCACTTTGTCTTTGACTGTCACTTTAAGTCTGCATACACCTAAACTATCTATTTTCTGTCCATTATAGTCCTTCAGTAGTACTGACTTTTTCTGTATTTTGGGCTTTTCTTTCATATTGTTAATGTCACTCATACTGATTAAGTTTGCTTTTGCCCCAGTGTCTAGTTTCAAGGTAACTAATGCTCCATTTACCTGCAGTGGGATCATCCATTTGTCCTCTTTTACTGCATTAACTTTATGATCAGCATTGTCCATTTCTGAGGGCTGCACATTTTCTGTATCCTTTTTGATATTGTCACATGACACCATTCCTACAAAAAATGTCTCACTTAAATCAGTGTCCTTAATTACATTAACTCGTTGCCCTTTCTTAGTTTTTACTTTTGAAAAGCATTGTTTGGCAAAGTGATTCTTTCCATTACACTTTGTGCACATTTTTCCAAACGCTGGGCATTGTCTTAACTGGTGTTTGTAACCACAGCATTTACAATTAAAAATTTCATCCTCCGATTGCTTTTCATTTCTGTTCTGCCCACGTTTCTTCCCCTTGTAGGACACAGCACTGACAGCAGCATTATCACTCATTACAATCGCATCATTATTGATTTCACTGAAAGTCTTCGCGTGCTTTCGAGCTAGCTCGCTGGCTTGGCATATTTTCACAGCATTTTCCAAATTTAGTTCGGTTTCTCTCAACAGACGTTCCCTGACTTTTTTATCATGAATACCAAACACAATCTGGTCACGAATCATGGATGCTTTGAGCTCAGAGAAATTACATGTCTGTGCTTTCAGTTTCAGATCAGTTATGAAGCTATCAAAAGTCTCATTTTGCTGCTGTGCCCGAGAACGGAAGATGTATCTTTCATAGGTCTCATTCTTTTTGGGAGAGCAATGTGCATCAAATTTTTTTAGCACATCTTCTAATTTTTCTCTGTTCTCCTCTGGATTAAATACAAATGTATTAAATACCTCTATCGCCTGTGGGCCTGTAACCGTAAGCAGCAACGCTATTTTCCTTGCGTCTGGCTTCGTACCGAATCCGATGGCTGCAATGTAGAGTTCGAATTGTTGTTTAAGAGTCTGCCAATTGTAGTCGATATTTCCTGTGAGTTTCAAACGCTCTGGTGGCTTCAAATTCTCCATGTCGCTTTTCACAATTTTCAGCAGATCTTCACCATCCTGGTACCATCTTATGTTCATTAATAAATAGACAGTCTTATTATGAACACAGCTAGCTTTTGCTAGACACTTTATTGAGCACATGTGGACTAGGTACAGTATCTGTAGAGGCATCCATCTTGACTGCTGCCTTGTGGGTAGCCTATTGCCTCATGGGTAATGTAGTCTTAATATACATACAGCTGGGTAGTGTAGTATTATATACATACAGCTATATACAGCTCTACACAGCTCTATGGCTCCACCTAGTGTCCACTATAGAATGACATGCTATTGATCATTACATCCGCTTCCACCACTTCCGTCGGCAGCAAATTCCAGGTCATCACCACTCGCTGCGTAAAAAAGTTTTTCCTCACATCCCCCCTGTATCTCTTGCCCAAAACCTTAAATCTGTGTACTCTAGTCCTTGTATCATCAACTTGTGGAAATAGCCTTTCCCCATCTAGCCTATCCAAACCCATCATAACCTTGTACACCTCTATCAAATCACCCCTCAATCTCCTTTGTTCTAATGAAAATAAATCCAGCTCCTCCAACCTGTCCTTGTAGCTGAGATCCCCCATGTGGCAAATGCATCTGAAAATTCTCAATTGTGTTTAATTGGAGAAGGATTGATAGGCCTTGAAGGATTTTAAGGAGACACAGACCTTAGTTACAACTACATTATTCTTTTTTATATTTTTCATTTAAACAGATTGTAAATGTGTAATATTATACAGCTGTAGTGTAATTATGGAAGCTCTTTACTTGTGGAAACTTTAGTCTTATAATATCTGTATAGAGCCAAATTTTCAGTCACAACTGGGTGATGGTGACTGAGCAGTCCAGGCACTTGGGAGCTGAGTAATCAGGCAGAGATCCATAGTGCAGGATCTCTTTTGTGTGAGAGATATTATAATACATTTAAATTAAGTACATGGTGGTTTTCTGTCTGCTTATGATGGGATCACACTGCGCATTGTAGTCACTCATTTGCAGTGGTGCTGAGGGAAGCTCTGAGTGCAATGGAGCTGTTAAAGGGTCTGAGGCTTTTTAGCTTCTTTTCTACTTGTTTTCTTACTTTTTGGCCATTTTAATGAAAAAAATGAATGTATGTGTTTTAAAATAAAACTGTGGAGAACCTTTCACCAGGGTAGAAGGTAACATTAATGTGGGAAATTAAAACAGCTGAATATTGTCTCCTCATTCATTGGAAAACCAATTGCATTTGAAGTATTTACAAGAGTTTAGCCGAACAGAAAGAATCGAAAAAGAAGATGGGGGATAAAAAAGGATTCTTAGAATACAAAGGTTCATGCAAGTTTAGGGAGTGACTAAGTCCCAGCTACGGAGCTCCAGTTGGCAAGTCAAGTTCGTTCATGATGGGGTTGATATTGAAATGCCTCAAATACAGTATTTCATAGTTGAATTGGTTGAAAGGATGTGTCGTACAAAATGTGTATGTCGGGGAGGATTGGGGAACGAGAGGGAGAAATGTACAATAACATTTTTATTAAGTCAGAATATCTATATTAATATTTTGCTTTTCCAGGTTCTAAATATGTTATAGATAAGTATGCAGAGCAGGCTGGCATTCATGTTCCTTTCAACTTCTCTGCTGCTTCTGGACGAGTAAGCTGTCACTTCAAGCTCACTTCACTGCTAGGACATGTCATTCGCCTCTCTCTCAGCTCCCTGCAGATTGAACCTGACAGTTGTGTCACAGATTCACTCAGCATTTATGACTCTCTCATGCCTATCAGGAGTAGGAATTTGTACCGGTATGTATTCCAATTTCAGTGCTTCAAATATTTTGGATAATTGAGTCTGTTAACTGATTAATTTCACATTGCTGTTGATTTTGCAATGTATACTAAATAGTCATGTGTAATGTGTAAAGATTATCTTTCACCTTGCATGTTCACAGAATCACAGAATCACAGAAACCCCACAGTGCAGATAGAGGCCATTTCGACCCATCGAGCCTGCACCGACACATATCCCACCCAATCCCCTGATATCTGATGATAAACCAAGCATTTGAATAACCTTGTAATATGGCCTCTCACCGTTACATATGTGTTATTTAAAGAAGAAAGCATCTTACACAATTGTATTGTATCTGCACATTTCTGTGCAAAATAGAAATATAAGCCTAAAAATTACTGTTGGAGATTAGTAGATGAATGCTTAATATATTTGGATGACATTCCTTTGTCCCCTATTAACCTAGTTGTTTAAATGGTTTAACACATCTGCTAAACTAGCAGCAAAAGTAACAGACACGTATCAACCATTCATCCACTAATATTAGCAGCAGTAATTTCTAGGCTGTAGACTACCACTAAGGCTACAGAAAGCTTGAACATATTTGGCAGTTAGTAAAAATTTATAAATAAGTTGGAAACAAAAGATAAAATAATGAAAAAGTGGACAATTGTTTTTGATATTTTGTAAGTAAAATGATGACAGAACGTAACAATACAGAAACATAGAAACATAGAAGATAGGAGCAGGAGTAGGCCATTCGGCCCCTCGAGCCTGCTCTGCCATTCAATTCGATCATGGCTGATCATCCAAATTCAGTACCCTGTCCCTGCTTTCTCCCCATACCCCTTGATCCCTTTAGCCTTAAGAAATATATCCAACTCCTTCTTGAATATATTTAATGAATTGGCCTCTACTGCCTTCTGTGGTAGAGAATTCCACAGGTTCACCACTCTCTGGGTGAAGAAATTCCTCCTCATTTCTGTCCTAAATGGCTTACCCCTTATCCTTAGACTGTGACCCCTGGTTCTGGACTCCCCGACCATCGGGAATATCCTTCCTGCATCTAGTCTGTCCAGTCCTGTCAGAATTTTATAAGTTTCGATGAGATCCCCTCTCATTCTTATAAACTCCAGCGAGTATAAGCCCAATCGACCCAATCTCTCCTCATACATCATTCCTGCCATCCCAGGTATCAGCCTGGTGAATCTTTGCTGAACTCCCTCCATGGCAAGAACATCCTTCCTCAGATAAGGTGACCAAAACTGCACACAATACTCAAGATGTGGTCTCACCAAGGCCCTGTACAACTGCAGCAAGACATCCTTGTTCCTGTACTCAAACCCTCTCGCTATGAAGGCCAACATACCAGCCTTTAACAGAAAACAGAGATGAAGGGTGAAATGGGAAAATTGAGTGCGGTTCTATTTTACCAGAATCCACCTCAATTTATGCTGCAATTCTTGCAACATTCTGTGCAAGAGTGTCATTACAATATGGAAATTACTTAAATTACCCCTCATGCGATTTTCCATTGTTTACAATGGGATCACACTGTACACTTAGCCTAGCTATTTGGAGTCTCCATAAAGGGAAGTTCTCTGTAAATAGATTATTTTACCTTTTTTTATTCTGTCCTTTTAGTGCTGCTTTTACTGGGTATTTTTTGCAGGACGGTGCTAGCCTTAAGCTTGGGGTTGCCTGTACATTCACCAGCCTGTATACTCTTATAAGCAAGGGCGTCTAGGTAGCTCCTCATAGGAAGTCAAATGTTTGTCATTTCGGAGCCCTCCTTCAGTTCCAGTCCCTTGTATTGTGTGTGATCCTGTCCTGCAAGCAGAGAAGTTGGCTTGAGATATTGTAAGTTGATGGAGTGCATACAGTGACAGACATGTCCCAATCCACAGCCTATCCTATGTATCACTGAGTGATCGTGCATCAAGCAGCTAGGTTATATTTAAATGATTTGCTGTTTGAAGCCTTTATAAGATGTCAGGGTTTCAGTTGTAACGTATAACTTGAATGTGTAGCTTTAAGAGTTGCAGCAGCACGGGATATTATGCTTCCTCTCCTGTGCGCTCTCAGCAGAAGACCCAATCCAGGCCAGGAACTCGACAAGCAGATTAAGTTATAGCTGCCCCCACAAGAATTGATGAGATAGGCAAAGTGCAGTATCCTCAGGGACTAAGCCAACTGTGCAGTGTTTGGGCAGAAATGGCACTGACCTTGGAAAATCTACCCTTATAAGTAGCCACCTATCTGCTGGTTGCAGGAAAATTTAACTCTGAGGTATTAGTTATTCATTACTTTTAGTTCAAATTTCATGCCCATCTGGATAACCCATTGATTATGTCATATTATATTTACCTTTTAGGGATATAAATCAGGAAAGCTTTCTGTAGATATAGCTCCTAGTTCTTTACAGCATGTTACTTGAGAACCAGCCAAATAATGTAAAAAGAAATAACATATTGGGCCGTATTTTCCGATTGGAAGCTTCCTGCGTGTGGAGGCCTCCGATCTGGAAAAGATCTACGGACTTACCCGAGGGCTCCGGAGGTCTGGACATTTCCGCTCCTGGGCCACTGCTCTACGAAATGCGCAGGGCCCACGTATCCCAGGGGCGCATGCGGTTCGCAAGTGTCCCTGGGATCACGTGGGCTATGGGGAACCAATGGAAGAAGGGAATCTCCCTTCATACTTTTGACAGGTCTCTCAGCTTAGACGCATCAAAAGTATGAATGGAGATCACTCCAAAAACACATCAAAACATTAAATAATTTTTTTTTAAATCATGTTTTTAAAATTAGTTAAAATTACATTAAATTAAATATTTTAAACAAAAATTTAATGAAAGTTTTTTACGGGGCTAAAAATAAACTTACCTTTTTTTAAAAGTATTTTAAAATTATAAATGAGTGAAATTGAAAGAAAAACTTTTTAAAACTCTTATGCCGGTAAAAGCAGGCCTTACATCTGCTTTTACCAGGTGTAAGATTTTTAAGTGATTTCAGCGGGCGGAGGTTGTGCAGAAAGCGGAACTCTCCACCCGCAGAGGCCCTTCTCATTGTTTTTCTTCACTGTGGTACAAATCTTTGATCTATGCTACAATGAATGATGCAATGTACACACCAAACTTCAACTTCAGTTTTGTAGTCCTGTGAAAGATGTAGAAAATCTTTATGCAGACAACACACTTATTTTGCACATTTGCAGCTTGCAATTGAGGTATGAAAGCATGAAACCAATTTATTTGTTGTACATTATTTTACATTACAATCATAGATAATAGAAGTCCTTCAATCTAATAGGACTTTCTAAAATCTATAACCAATGCTATGGTGTCTTACTCAAGCATTTAATGAGTTTAAATTTGTTTCTGTCACTGATGTCTTTTTATTCCAGAGCCTGCGAACCCTTTGGTTCTTTCCCAGTTTCCTTTGTATCTACCGGCAATGGCATGTTTCTGTCATTCAAATCCCTCAGAGTGCATGGGATAAAAGGAATCACTGGATACTTTGAAGCAATTCCCAAGGAAAGTAAGTTGTAAAACAGCTGTGGCCACATATCTGCATCGTAGCTCTCATAAAATTTTATTGAGCTCTGAAAGCTATTAAGATCTCAAAACAATTGGTGCACTCTTAGCCTAGTTCACAGTGAAATGAATCAACAACATAAATCTCGTCATAATTTAACACTAATGCAATAATTTAATTCAGGGTGCATTTCTACTGAGACCTATATAATCATTTCAAGCAGTTCCACAATAGAGTTGGCCACCTTGGTGCCAAACTTGTTTACCTTATAAGGGTTGCCTCCACCTGCACTGTCAGTCATTTATGCAGCAAGGTTGTGACAATTCTATGAGGTAAACTGAGTATTAATGCACAGGTGCTATTTTACCTAATTTAACTTGAGTAGCTTATTATAATAACTGTACTCCTATTTAAAACCAAATTGACATCTGTGCACATTTGCTGGATGTTGTGTGCTGATGCATGTACAGATATTTTTAAATTGTATATTCTTTTATTTTTAATGTAGCCACCCAGTAGGAGTGGTAGAGGAGGGAAAGAACCAGAGCACAGGAGGGCAGGGACACAGGAATTCATGTTTGTTAATAAGGTGCTGATTTCTATCCCTGAAAAGTGTGCCTGGTTTAAATTAGTGCTAATTCAGCTCTGAAAACCTGGGCAGCCACTTGGAGCAAACAAAGGAAACATTTTTAAAATTCGTTCCTGGGATGGGGGCGTCGCTGGCAAGGCCAGCATTTATTGCCCATCCTTAATTGGTCTTGAGAAGGTGATGGTGAGCCGCCTTCTTGAATCGCTGCAGTCCATGTGTTGAAGGTACTCCCGCAGTGCTGTTTGGGAGGGAGTTCCAGGATTTTGAACTAGCGACAATGAAGGAATGGTGATATATTTCCAAGTCAGGATAGTGTGTGACTTGGAGGGGAACTTGGAGGTGATGATGTTGCTCTTGTCCTTTTAGGTGGCAGAGGTCGTGGGTTTGTGAGGTGCTGCTGAAGAAGCCTTGGCGAGTTGCTGCAGTGCATCTTGTAGATGGTACACACTGCAGCCATGGTGCGCAGGTGGTGGAGGGAGTGAATGTTTAAGGTGGTAGATGGGGTGCCAATCAAGCGGGCTGCTTTGTCCTGGATGGTGTCGAGCTTCTTGAGTGTTGATTGAGCTGCACTTATCTAGGCAAGTGGAGAGTATTCCATTACACTTCTGACTTGTGCATTGTTGATGGCGGAAAGGGTTTGGGGAGTCAGGAGGAGAGACACTCACCACAGAATACCCAGCCTCTGACCTGCGCTTGTAGCCACAGTATTTATGTGGCTAGTCTAGTTAAGTTTCTGGTCAATGGTGACCCCCAGGATGTTGATGTTGGGGGATTTGGCGATGGTAGTGCCGTTGAATGTCAAGGGGAGGTGGTTAGACGCTCTCTTGTTGGAGATAGTCATTGCCTGGCACTTGTGTAGTGCGAATCTTACCTGCCACTTATCAGCCTGAGCCTGAATGTCATCCAGGTCTTGCTGCATGCGGGCATGGACTGCTTCATTATCTGAGGAGTTGTGAATGGAACTGAACATTGTGCAATCATCAGTAAACATCCCCACATCTGACCTTATGATGGAGGGAAGGTCATTGATGAAGCAGCTGAAGATGGTTGGGCCTAAGATACTGCCCTGAGGAACTCCTGCAGCATTGTCCTGGAACTGAGATGATTGGCCTCCAACAACCACAACCATCTTCCTATGTGCTAGGTATGACTCCAGCCAGTGGAGAGTTTTTCCCCTGATTCCCATTGACTTCAATTTTATTCAGGCTCCTTGATGCCACACTCGGTCGAATGCTGCCTTGATGTCAAGGGCAGTCACTCTTAGCTCGCCACTGGAATTCAGCTCTTTTGTCCATGTTTGGACCAAGGCTGTAATGAGGTCTGGAGCCGAGTGGTCTTGGCGGAACCCAAACTGAGCATCAGTGAGCAGGTTATTGGCGAGTAAGTGCCACTTGATAGTACTGTCGACAACACCTTCCATCACTTTGCTGATGATTGAGAGTAGACTGATGGGGCAGTAATTGGCCGGATTGGATTTGTCCTGTTATTGTGGACAGGACATACCTGGGCAATTTTCCACATTGTCGGATAGATGCCAGTGTTGTAGCTGTACTGGAACAGCTTAGCTAGAGGCCCGGCTAGACCTGGAGCACAAGTCTTCAGCACAACAGCCGGGATGTTGTCGGGGCCCATAGCCTTTGCTGTATCCAGTGCGCTCAGCCATTTCTTGATAACACATGGAGTGAATCGAATTGGCTGAAGACTGGCTTCTGTGATGGTGGGGGAGGCCGAAATGGATCATCCACTCGGCACTTCTGGCTGAAGATGATTGCAAATGCTTCAGTCTTGTCTTTTGCACTTGCATGCTGGGCTCCACCATCAAATAGGATGGGTATGTTCATGTAGCCTCCTCCTCCAGTCAGTTGTTTAATGATCCACCACCATTCACAACGATGTGGCAGGACTGCAGAGCTTTGATCTGATCTGTTGGTCGTGCGATCGCTTAGTTCTGTCTATAGCATGCTCCTTCCGTTGTTTAGCATGCATGTAGTCCTGTGTTGCAGCTTCCCCAGGTTGGCACCTCATTTTTAGGTACGCCTGGTGCTACTCCTGGCATGCTCTTCTATACCATTATTCAAGAAGGGAAGTAGGGAAAAACCGGGGAACTACAGGCCAGTGAGCCTAACATCAGTGGTAGGAAAATTATTGGAAAAAATTCTGAGGGACAAAATTAGTCTCCACTTGGAGAGGCAAGGATTAATCAGGGATAGTCAACATGGCTTTGTCAAGGGAAGATCATGTCTGACTAATTTGATTGAATTTTTTGAGGGGGTGACTAGGTGTGTGGATGAGGGTAACGCAGTGGATGTGGTATACATGGATTTCAGTAAGGCCTTCGATAAAGTCCCGCACAGGAGACTGGTCAAGAAGGTAAGAGCCCATGGAATCCAGGGTGCCTTGGCACATTGGATACAAAACTGGCTTAGTGGCAGAAGGCAGAGGGTGATGGTCGAAGGTTGTTTTTGTGACTGGAAGCCTGTGGCCAGTGGGGTGCCACAGGGATCGGTGCTGGGTCCCTTGCTGTTTGTGGTTTACATTAATGACTTGGATATGAATGTAAAAGGTATGATCAGTAAGTTCGCGGATGATACAAAAATTGGTAGGGTGGTAAATAGCGAGGAGGGTAGCCTCAGTCTGCAGGACGATATAGATGGGTTGGTCAGATGGGCGGAACAGTGGCAAATGGAATTTAACCCGGAAAAGTGCGAGGTGATGCACTTTGGGGGGACTAACAAGGCAAGGGAATACACAATGAATGGTAAGACCCTAGGCAAGACGGAGGTGCAGAGGGATCTGGGGGTGCAAGTACACAGATCCCTGAAGGTGGCGGAACAGGTGGATAAGGTGGTAAAAAAGGCATATGGGATACTTGCCTTCATTAGCCGAGGCATAGAATATAAGAGCAAGGAGGTTATGATGGAGCTGTAGAAAACACTGGTTAGGCCACAGCTGGAATACTGTGTGCAGTTCTGGTCGCCACACTACAGGAAGGATGTGATCGCTTTGGAGAGGGTGCAGAGGAGATTCACCAGGATGTTACCAGGGCTGGAGCGCTTCAGCTATGAAGAAAGACTGGGCAGATTGGGTTTGTTTTCCTTGGAGCAGAGGAGGCTGAGGGGGGACATGATTGAGGTGTACAAAATTATGAGGGGCATAGATAGTGTTAAGTATGTGTATTGTATTGAACAATTAACACAAAGACTTAAACGTATAACTCAAACAGGTCTTTACTGGTTGGAGGTAGGGACTATACATAGGTCTTTACTTCATGCCCACAGGCGGGAACTGAGGGGAGATCAGTACCCACAGTACTATTTATACCCCTATGGCCAGGAGTGGTACTGCGTATCACTACGCCCAACAAGTAGTGCAGTCCTGTCCATAGGTTCAAAGTAGCACACATATTACATACACAACATTCCTCCCTTCCTAGCTTTACAGTCATCTCCCCATTTAACATAACGTAATAACATATATACATATATAACTTCAGGTTTACATAACAGAATAACATAGATACATAGATAACTTCATGTCAAAACAGATCACAGATTCAGTCTCTGCGGAAAACAGTTCACAGATTCAATCTCTGTGGTGGAGTCGGTTCACGTTGCTGGAGTGACTCATTCAATAGTCCTTCCATGGATTTAACAGTTTGAACTTCCGAACTGAATTGGCTCCGTTCGGAGGGACCACGTGTGTGATCTGGTAGAGGTAATAATGGTTCAGATGGGTCATCTTCTGTTTTGACTTTTCCTTTTCTGCTTCTTGGAGGCTCTCTGGGCTCCACTGTCAGCTGCCAGCTGCATGCGCAGTTCCTCCTTCTCTCCCTCCTTTTTCCGTAGTAGAGCCACCTTCTCCCGATGTTCCGTAGACTTTCGGTGCTCCTCCATGATTTCTGTATGGTGGGAGTCGAAGTTACAAGTTGGGCAGGACAGGACATAGTAATATTCGGTGTCGTCCTGATCTAGGCCAGCGAGAGGGTCTTCTATTTCCTCCATACCCAGCTGGGCGTTAGCCAGCTTTTGTTCCAAGTCCAGACATCTTTCCTGAAGAGACTTCTTCATGCGTACCTCTTCATCCAGCTTTTTCTGGGCTTTCAGCAAGTCGTTTACTAATGACCTCATTTGAGATTTTACTACTTCAACTTCTTTTGGAGATTGATTGATCGGACTATTCAATCCCTCTACCGGAGCAGCTGTTTCAGCGGTCTGTTGTTCTACGTTGACGTGAGTCAGCGTACTTTTGGCATCCAAGGGCTGCTCTGTTGCATTCATCTCAGTCTGTGTTGCCACCTCAGCTCTTCCAATAACCTTTGAGAGCTCCGAACCCCTTTCGTTTGAATATTGAAGTTCGTGTTCAAGTTTTTCCCATTTCAGAGTCCTGTCCTTCAGCATATGCAGGAGTTGGCTGACCGTTAACTCCTCTGACATCAGACGTTTTGTGTGCTCCTGCTCCATTTTCTCCATCAGCTGCTTCTGTTGTCTTTCCAGATTCTCCAACTCTATATCAAAGAACTCTTTCGTTGCATTCAACTCTTGCTCACAACGGCGAAGCATTTGTTCTAATTGCTGTTGTAGTTTGAAATGGAGTTGAGTTTGAGCCCGGTGTCCCTCAGAAATGGGCACATCAGTAGACTTGCCAGACTCAGAATCCACAGTTAAACTATGTTGTTGTTGCTCAGTGGAATTCTGTGCTGAAACTTTGTCTTTTGCACCTGAGTTGGGCTTACCATCATCCGTTCCAGAGTCTGGGCCGACTATCTTCACCGAGTTCTCACTCGTTATTGTTTGTAGGAAATGCCAGTCCATATTCATTTTCCTAATCCACTCCCGTCCTAGTAGTGGAGAACCTCCTTCAGATATCACATATAAGTCCATTATTTGACTGCCTTCGCCCTTGTGGACCACTGCAACCTCTATTTTCCCGATGGGGTACACTCTTTGCCCGGTGTATGTTTTCAATATAATCCCCGTATCCTGTAGGGGAATATGTTGGAATAACTTTCCGTAATCTTTCTTATTTATGACCGTCAATGCCGATCCAGTGTCCAATTCCAGTTTTACTTGGACTCCTTCTATCTGAAGAGTGACCCAAATTGTCTGGAGGTCTGCACCCTTACCAGCGTTGAGTACTCTTAAGCTAGCCAGTTCATTACAGCTTAAGCTAGCCAGTTCATTACTGCTAGCGTCTGAATCGGACTCCTGTTCGGTCACCTTGTGTACCTTTGCGTATTTTCCTTGCAGTGACTTCTTGTTGCTGGTCTTCTTCCCTGACCTGCATACTCTAGCTATATGTCCAAGCCTACCACAAGTTCTACATTCTTGGTTTTTAAACCAACACTGGTTCTGATCATGCGTTGTCTTTCCACAACGATAACATTTGCCAGAACTCACACCCAATTTGTGTGCACTGAGCTCCGGTGACCGTAGCTGCATTACTGCCGTGCCTCTCGCTGCGGCTTCGTGTGCTGCTGCCATAGTGACCGCCTTCTCAAGCGTCAGCTCATTCTCCTCGAGCAGTCGCTTTTGTGTATCCTGTTTAAATAAACCACACACAAATTTGTCTCGTAGTGCATCTGTCAGTCCCGTTCCAAACTGGCAATATTTCGCTAATTTACGCAATTCCAGCAAATATTCAGCATTGCTTTCATGCTGTAGCTGCCTTCTGTCGTAAAATTTAAATCGTTCCGCTAGCATCAGCGGCGTGGGGTTTAGATGATCTTTCAGGACAGTAACAATCTCATCGAACGTCTTATCCGCCGGTTCATCTGGTGATAACAGGTGTTTCAATTGCCCGTATGTCTTCGCACCCATTAAATTTAATAATGTTAGAGCTTTATCTTGGTCATGAATTTTATTGGCCTTACAATAATTTTTTACTCTTTCAACATATATGGCCCAATCTTCGAGGTCACTATCAAAGGTGCTAATATTCCCGTGTTTAGGCATTGTAGATTTGCAATTTCTCAGATTTTATTTTGTTTACTTGTTATCAAAGATGGCGGCTTCCCGCTCTTGCCGTCGTCCTCCGCCCACAAAATGGCGGTTTTCCCGCGCTTGGCGGTCTTCACCCGTCCCCCGACGCCGTCTCCCTTCAGCCCCCGAGTGCGGCCCTTATCTTTGGTTCCGATCGCTGGCCCGCGCTGCGCCTCGCACTTGAAGCGGCTCCCGGCCTCTGGCTCACCCGCTCGCGCGGCTCTTGCTCGCTCCCTCCCGGGCTCTGGCTTACCCGCTCGCGCGTTTCACCGCGGCTCTTATCAGGGATTGCGATCGCCCTTATCTTCTCCAACTTCCCCAGCCCTGTCTTTGCAGCCAACACTGCACGGCTTACCCCACCACCTAGGTTGAACAAGGAAACTGCAGAAAGACTTCTGTCAGTCGCTGGAAGCTGTCAGGATGTTTGCTGCACTCCAGTGCTCAGTCGCTGATGGAGGCTTCAGAGTCCTAAAGCCTGTCGCTTCTAGTGGGGTGGTGATGTTTGAAACCTCTCTTCAACTGCCGCAGGGTAAGAACCTGACTCGTCGCCAGTGTTAAGTATGTGTATTGTATTGAACAATTAACACAAAGACTTAAACGTATAACTCAAACAGGTCTTTACTGGTTGGAGGTAGGGACTATACATAGGTCTTTACTTCATGCCCACAGGCGGGAACTGAGGGGAGATCAGTACCCACAGTACTATTTATACCCCTATGGCCAGGAGTGGTACTGCGTATCACTACGCCCAACAAGTAGTGCAGTCCTGTCCATAGGTTCAAAGTAGCACACATATTACATACACAACAGATAGGATGGATACTGAGGAGCTTTTTCCCTTAGTAGAAGGGTCAATAACTAGGGGGCATAGATTCAAGGTAAAGGGCGGGCGGTTTAGAGGGGATTTGAGAAAGAACTTTTTCACCCAGAGGGTGGTTGGAGTCTGTAACTCACTGCCTGAAAGGGTTGTGGAGGCAGGAACCCTCACAACATTGAAGACGCATTTGGATGAGCACTTGAAATGCCATAACACACAAGGCTACGGACCAAATGCTGGAATATGGGATTAGATTAGACAGGGCTTGATGGCCGGCACGGACACGATGGGCCGAAGGGCCTCTATCCGTGCTGTATAACTCTATGACTCTATGACTCTATGACTTCTCTGTGAACCATGGTTGGTTGCCTGGCTTGATGGTAATGGTAGAGTGAGGGATATGCCGAGCCATGAGGTTATAGATTGTGGTGGAATACAAATTTGCTGCTGCTGCTGATTACCCACAGCGCCTCATGGATGCCCAGTTTTGAGCTGCTAGATCTTTTCTGAATCTGTCCCATTTAGCACGGTGGTAGTGTCATACAAACCGATGCAGCCTGTCCTCAGTGTGAAGACAGGGCATTCATCTCTATAAGGACTGTGCGGTGGTCACTGCTACCAATACTGTCATGGACAGATGCATCTGCGACAGATGATTGGTGAGGATGAGGTTGGGCAGTGTCCTAGGTCCAACCATCTTCAGCTGCTTCATCAATGACCTTCCCTCCAACATAAGGCCAGAAATGGGGATGTTCGCTGATGACTGCACAGGGTTCAGTGCCATTCGCAACTCTGCAGATAATGAAGCAGTCCACGCCTGCATGCAACAAGACCTGGATGACGTTCAGGCTTGGGCTGATAAGTGGCAGGTAATATTCGTGCCACACAAGTGCCAGGCAATTACTATCTCCAACAAGCAAGAGTCTAACCACCACCCCTTGACATTCAACGGCATTACCATCGCCAAATCCCCCACCATCAACATCCTGGCAGTCACCATTGACCAGAAACTTAACTGGACCAGCCACATAAATACTGTGGCAACAAGAGCACGTCAGAAGCTAGGTATTCTGCGGCAAGTGCCTCATTCCCTGACTCCTCAAAGCCTTTCCACCATCTACAAGGCACAAGTAAGGAGTGTGATGGAATACTCTCCACTTGCCTGGATGAGTGCAGCTCCAACAACACTCAAAAAGCTCGACACCATCCAGGACAAAGCAGTCCGCTTGATTTGCACCCCATCCACCACCTTAAACATTCACTCCCTCCACCACCGGCGTACCGTGGCTGCAGTGTTTACCGTCTACAAAATGCACTGCAGCAACTCGCCAAGGCTTCTTCAGCAGCACCTTCCAAACCCGCGACCTCTACCACCTAGAAGTACAAGGGCAGCAGACACATAGGAACACCACCACCTCTATGTTCCCCTCCAAGTCACACACCATCCTGACTTGGAAGCATTTCGCCGTTCCTTCATCGTCACTGGGTCAAAATCCAGGAACTCCTTCCCTAACAGCACTGTAGGAGTACCTTCACCACACGGACTGCAGTGGTTCAAGAAGGCGGCTCACCACCACCTTCTCGAGGGCAATTAGGGATGGGCAATAAATACTGGCCTTGCCAGCAACACCCACATGCCATGAACGAAGAAAAAAAAGTAGGTTTTTCCCTCAAGTTGGTTCTCTCACCACCTGCTGCAGGGCCAGTCTGGTAGCTATGTCCTTCAGGTCTTGGCCAGCTCGGCCACTAGGGGTGCTACTGAGCCACTTTTGGTGATGGACATTGAAGTCCCCACCCAGAGTACATTCTGCACCCTTGCTACCCTCAGTCCTTTTCCAAGTGGTGTCCAACATGGAGGAGTACTGATTCATCAGCTGAGGGAGGGTGGTAGGTGATAATCAGCAGGAGGTTTTCTTGCCCATGTTTGACCTGATTCCATGAGACTTCATGGGGTCCGGAGTCAATTTTGAAGACTCCCAGGGCCACTTCCTCCCAACTGTATACCACTGTGCTGCCACCTCTGGTGGGTCTGGTGGGTATGTCCTGCTAGTAGGACAGGACATACCCAGGGATGGTGATGGAGGAGTTTGGCTGAAAGGTATGATTCTGTGAGTGTGACTATGTCAGGCTGTTGCTTGACTAATCTGTGGGCCAGCTCTCCCAATTTTGGCACAAGTCCCCAGATGTTGGTGAGGAGGACTTTGCAGGGTTGACTGGGCTGGGTGTGCCTTTGTCATGTCCGAAGTCGGTGCTGGGTGGTCCGTCCGGTTTTATTCTTGTTATTATGGTTTGTAAAACTCAGTGGCTTGCTAGACCATTTCAGAGGGCAGTTAAGAGTCAATCACATTGCTGTGGGTCTGGAGTCACATATAGGCCAGTCCAGGTAAGGACGACTGATTTCCTTCCCTAAAGGACATTCTTGAACCAGATGGGTTTTTACAACAGTCCAATGGTCACCATTACTGACACTAGCTTTTTATTCCAGATTATTTAATTAACTGAATTTAAATTCCCCAGCTGTCGTGGTGGGATTTGAACTAACATCTACTGCGGATTATTAGTCCAGGCCTTTGAGTTACCAGTCCAGTAACATAACCACTATGCTACCGTTCCCGTCAAATCTGATCTTTTGTCAGAAGGGCAAATTGGGAAATTGAAATGTGATACTGGTGAATTAAGGACAGACCTTTTAAAATTCTCAGTAAGCCACATTATTTAGTCAGTCTAGAGAAAAGCACTTAATGCAGATTCATATGTGTTGAAGTTGACATCGGATTCGGCTGCACAGTGCCTGTTTTTTTGGATGCTAAACAGTTCCCACTGCAAGATTGGTTTGCCGCGAGGAAAACCAAGCCTACATGTGGCCGGACTGGTTTTCCTGCTAATTCACCACTATTCCCAACCCCAATTTGGTGAAGGATAATGGAGGAAAACCAGGTCTATGCATACAAAACCCTACTTATCCATTTGAATACTGTATTGTCATTACATGAACTAGGCTTATGTATAGTTTCTATGGGCTTATTTATGTAACATATCAGAATACATACCAGTCGATCTTCTTACCCTTCTAATGGCTTCCAGAGTGTCTCTTCCAAATAAATCTATTCTTCACTCCAAACCTGATATGAGCTGCTTGTCTTGATACCTATCAGCTTCTTTCAGTGTCAGTTTGGTTGAGTGACAGCACTCGGATCTGAGTCAGAAGGTTGTGAGTTCAAGCCCAACTCCAGGACTTGAACACACAATCTAGGCTATATTTCAGTGTAGTACTGGGGGGAGGATGGGGTGGGTGGGTAGGCGACGGGTTGTATTATATCTTTCAGATAAGACATTAAACTGAGGCTCTGTTTGTCTGTTCAGGTGGACGTAAAAGATCCATAGTACTAACTGAAAAAGGGAATTCTCTAATGTCCTGGCCAACATTCTTCTGTCTATCAACACCCCCCAAAAAAATAGAGTAACGAGTTATTCATCACATTTGCTGACTCTGGGACTTTGCTGTGTGCAATTGCTGGCTGCCACATTTGCCCACATAACAACAGTGACAACACTACAGAAAAATGATTGGTTATGGAGCAGTTTGAGTAGTCGTGACTGTTAAATCTGTGAATTTTGATGTATGGTGTCCTTCAATAAATCGACAGAGACTGCAGAGGAACAATCAACAGGTGTTTACTGGATGAGGGTTACTCTAAAACTAAAAGTACAGATCGCTACTCAGGGTTTATATACAGGTGTGGTCACTGCCGGTACTACAGTATACAGGAGCTGTAAAAAAGTAGTTCTCCCCTTAAAGGTACATACACTACAATTCCTCCCCTTTTAGATTAACAGTACCATAACATTCATTTAAGAGTTAACACTTTTAACATGCAACATTAACTGAAAATAGTCCATTTATAAATTCAGTCTTTGGGGCGGCTTCCTGATCCTTTCTGGATAGCGCCTTTCCTGAGTGTCTTGCTCTTGGTGCGGAGGCGACTCTGCCCCCCTGTCGTCGGTTGGTTCATCAGCTTCCGATGCTACTGTTTCTGGGGTAGATGCTACCTGTATGTCGGGTTCATCACCAGGTACGCGAGACATGGGGTTGACTCGTTCCTGTGACGCTAGGATCTGGTCGACATGGCGTCTCACAATGTTCTCCCCAACATCCACTGTGTACATTAGTGGCCCCTGCCGTGTGCATATCGTTCCTGGTTGCCATTTCTCTGTTCGGTAGTCGCGGGCCAAGACTGGTTGCCCTACATTGAAGCTCCTTGTCGGCTTCTCATTGATGTGCTGGAATTGTTTATTCTCAACATTTCTTCATACATTTGGTCTGAGCAAATCCAGACGAGATCTCAACCTTCGGTTAAAGAACATCATGGCCGGGATCTGGTTGGTAACTGCATGTGTCGCATTTCTGTAGGCTAACAGGAAATTGTCCACCTTATGCTGCAGTGGAATGTCGTCATCGCACATGGCCCTTACTGCTTTTTTAAAGGTTTGTACGAACCTCTCAGCCAATCCATTTGTGGCTGGATGATACGGGGCGGATGTGTAATGCCTTACCCCATTCCTTCTCATAAATTTCCGAAACTCTTCGGACACAAACTGTGGTCCGTTATCAGAGCAAATCTGCTCTGGCAAGCCGTTCCTGGCAAATATGGTCCGTAGGACTGCAATCGTTTTCTCCGTGGTGGTGGAGGACATTTTGATCACCTCAGGCCATTTCGAGTGCGCATCCACGGCTATTAAGAACATTGAGTCCATGAATGGACCAGCAAAATCAATATGCACCCTTTGCCATGGAGAGGAGGGCCACTCCCATGGGTGTAGAGGGGCATGTGGTGGTGCATTTTGGACCTTCTGGCATCCTGAGCAGCTCTTTGTCAGGTCCTCGATTTACTGATCAATCCCCGGCCACCACACATAAGCCCTAGCAAGGCTTTTCATTTTCACCCCTCCCAGATGGCCTTCGTGAAGCTCATTGAGCACTCTCTCCCTTAACTTGGGTGGAATTACCACTCGGGATCCACACATCAAGGTCCCCTGTCATACTGACAGCTGTTCTCTTCTGGATGAGAATGCTGGCAACAGTGAGTCGCCATGTGTTGGCCATCCCTTCACCGTCAAATCATATACCCGAGACAGTGTCGGGTCATTTCGGGTCTCCTTCTCTATATCCGTGTTAGTTACTGGCAAGCGTTCAATTATAGTCGAATAAAATATTTCGACAGGGTCCACTGCTGGTGCTTCCTCCGCAGTAGGCAGTGGCAGGCGTGATAGCCGATCAGCATTTCCATGCTGTTTCGTGCCCTTATACTCTATTTCATATTGGTTCGCAACTAGAAAAAGGGACCATCTTTGTAGCCATTGCGCAGTCATCACCGGAACGCCCTTCTTTGGATTAAAGATGGAGACAAGTGGTTGGTGGTCAGTCAGCAAGGTGAACTTCTGCCCGTGCAGATAGTGGTTGAACCTTTTTACTCCCCACACTAGGCTGAGGGCCTCCCTGTCAATCTGGGCGTAGTTACGCTCGGCTGAGGTTAGTGACCGAGACGCAAAGGCTACTGGCCTCTCCAAGCCGTCCGGCAATTTGTGGGACAGCACCGCACCAATACCATAGGGTGATGCATCACACGCCAACCCAATTGGTAGTGCTGGGTTGAAATGAGCCAACACCTCTTTTGATGTGATCAATTCTTTGCACTTCTGGAAAGCTCATTTACATTCGTCATTCCACTTCCATGGTACCCCCGTTTGCAGTAGGGTGTTCAGTGGGTGTAGAACTGTAGACAAATTCGGCAAGAACTTATGGTAGTAGTTCACCAGCCCGAGGAACGGCCTCAGTTGTGACACATTTTCCGGTGCTGGAGCCTTGACTACTGCCTCAATCTTTTCAGGGGACTTATGTAACCCCTCTTCATCAATAACGTGGCCACAATACGAGATCTGCTTCTGGAAAAACTCGCATTTGTGGCGATTAGCTCGGAGCCCATATTCCTTCAATCTAGTGAGCACCTGCTCCAGGTTGGCGAGGTGATCACTGTCATTTTCGCCCGTGACCAGGATGTCGTCCAAATAACACTGGGTCCCTGGAATCCCTTGCAGGACTTGATCCATTGCCCTTTGCCAAATAGCCGGAGCTGATGCTACCCCGAACACCAGCCGATTGTATTGGTAGAGACCTTTGTGAGTGTTGATCATGAGGTACTGTTTCGAGGCTTCTTCTACCTCCATTTGCAGGTACGCCTGGGCCAGATCAATCTTAGTGAAGCGTTTTCCTCCAGATAGCGAGGCGAAAATATCTTCAATCCGCAGAAGCGGATATTGTACCGTGTGAATGACTGGGTTCACTGTCACCTTAAAGTCCCCACAGATGCGAACCTTCTTTGGTTCCCCAGGCGTATTACTCAATGACCTCTTCATTACAGGAATGATGGGTGTAGCCCACTCACTCCAGTCCACTTTGGACAGTGCTCCAGAACGTTCCAACCCTTCCAGCTCTGCTTCGACGGCTGGGTGGATCGCATAAGGCACCGGTCTGGCCTTAAAAAACTTTGGGCTTGCATTTTCCTCTATTTTGATCGTCGCTGTTATGCCTTTTAGTGTTCCGAGTCCCTGCTGGAACATTTCTTGTGCATCAGTTAGCATTTCTGACAGTCGTCCAGGTGGGACGTCGTCATCCTTTTTGGCATCTACCGTCAGTGCTTGTATGGAATGCCAATCTAACTGTATCTTCCGGATCCATTCACATCCTAGTAGTGGTGGTCCTCCATCTGGCAATACATATAGGTCCATTTTTGGTGTTTCCGTGCTGTTGTATATCACGTTCACCCTTATTTTTCCTTTGGGGTAGACTTTTTGCCCCGTGTACGTCTTCAAGACAATCTCTGTATCTCTCAAGGGTATATGTGAGAATAGCCGCTTGTAGTCCCTTCGGTTTATGACTGTTAGGGCTGATCCTGTGTCCAATTCCATTTTCACTTGGACTCCATCTATCTTGAGCGTGACCCAGATAGTTTGGTGATCCTCCATTTTGATTACATTATGTAGTTTCGGACAACCCAGCTCCTTGCTTCCGGAGTCTGTATCACTTTTCTGTTCGTCTGAACTACTCTCCATCACCTTATGTACCTTTTTGTACTTCTCCTGTGGAGATTTCTTGCTGCTGGTTTTCTTTCCCGACCTGCAGACGCTTGCTATGTGTCCTACTTTTCCACAGTTTCTGCACACTTGGTCCTTGAACCAACAATCCTTATGGTCGTGTGTTGTTCTGCCGCAGCGACAACACTTCACTGCTCCATATAACATTTCATTTGTGCCATATTCTTGCGGTCTCCGTTGTATCTCTGCAGCGCCCCGTGCGGCTGCTTCGTGTGATACTGCCATGCTGAAAGCCTTGTCCAGCGTAAGATCCTTTTCTGATAGAAGCCATTTCTGGGTTCCTTCACTTTGAAGCCCACACACAAACTTGTCCCTTAAAGTATCTGCTAGTCCCGTTCCAAACTGGCAGTGTTTCGATAGCTTGCGCAGTTCCGTTAAATACTCAGCATTACTTTCATCTTTATGCTGGTTCCTTTTGTGAAACTTAAATCTTTCTGCTATCAGCAGTGGTGTGGGGTTTAAGTGGCCCTGTAGGATTGCCACTATGCTTTCAAAATCCTTTTCCACTGGCTTCTCTGGGGTTACTAGTTTTTGCAGTAAGCCGTACGTTTTTGCACCCATGGAATTCAACAATACCAGTGCTTTCCTGGCATCTGGCACTTCATTCGCCTTGCAGTACACTTCTATGTGTTCTATATATATCGCCCAATCTTCGACTTCATTGTCGAATGCTGTGACACTGCCACTCTTCGGCATCCCTGGGTGTGGTTAGACTGGCTAAAAATGGCATCTCCCACACTCTCCCTTCTTCTCCGCTGGCTCAAAATGGCATCTCCCGCGCTTCCTTTCTTCCCCCGCGGACGCTGCTCAGCCCTTGAACACCGGCGTGCGTTTTCCTGCGCGCCTCTCTCGTTGACGCCGCTCGGTCCTGAACCCCGGCTGTGCCCTGTGTGCTTTACCCTCTCTCGTTGACGCTGCTCAGTCTTCAACCCCGGCTGCGCCCTGTGCGCTTTACCCTCTCTCTTACCCCGTCAACGCTGCTCGGCCTTTTTCTGTGCCGTCGGTCGGCTCCAGCCGCCGCCGTCTGGGAAGGGTCTGCGCCGTACCTGCTGCCAGCCCACTGCGCTGGATCGTCGTGACTGGAGAATCAAGCCGAGCTCTCCACAGCCTCCTCTGCGATGCTCAAGTCCTCTCTGGATGGTCGACGCCTGCACTGGTGGAATCGGCCTTCTTCTGCAGAGTTGCAGGTAGGTTCGAATCGACTCGTCGCCAATGTTAAATCCGTGAATTTTGATGTATGGTGTCCTTCAATAAATCGACAGAGACTGCAGAGGAACAATCAACAGGTATTTACTGGATGAGGGTTACTCTAAAACTAAAAGTACAGATCCCTACTCAGGGTTTATATACAGGTGTGGTCACTGCCGGTACTACAGCATACAGGAGCTGTAAAAAAGTAGTTCTCCCCTTAAAGGTACATACACTAAAGTGACGATGTGATAAAATGCAAAATAAAAGTCAGTTCTTTCTTTCACTGGGAAATCAGTAGAATTCTGTAGAAATTCGACCTCTTTATTGTAGTGTATGTACCTTTAAGGGGAGAACTACTTTTTACAGCTCCTGTATACTGTAGTACCGGCAGTGATCACACCTGTATATAACCCTGAGTAGGGATCTGTACAGTTAGTTTTAGAGTAACCCTCATCCAGTAAACACCTGTTGATTGTTCTCTGCAGTCTCTTGTGTAGTTATTGAAGGACACACAACATCAAGATACACGGATTTAACATTGGTGACGAGCAGATTCGAACCTACCTGCAACTCTGCAGAAGAAGGCCGAGTCCAGAAGCACGGGCGTCGACCATCCAACGGAGACTCCAGCGAAACGGGCTGGCAACAGGTACGGCGCAGACCCTTCCCGCACAGCGGCGGCTAGAGCCGACCGACGGCACAGGAAAAGGCCGAGCAGCGTCGACGGGAGAAGAGAGAGGGTAGAGCGCACAGGGCGCAGCCAGTGTTCAGGACCGAGCGGCGTCGACGGGAAAAGAGAGAGGGTAGAGCGCACAGGGCGCAGCCGCTGTTCAGGACCGAGTGGCATCGACGCGAGAAGAGAGAGGGTAGAGCGCACAGGGCGCAGCCGCTGTTCAGGACCGAGCGGCGTCAACGAGAGAGAGAGGCGTGCAGGAAAATGCGCAGAGCGCAGCCGGTGTTCAGGGGGCGAGCAGCATCAGCGGGGAAGAAAGGTAAGCGCGGGAGACGCCATTTTGAGCCACAGCAGAGAAGAAGGGAGAGCGCGGGAGACGCCATTTTGAGCCGCAGCGGAGAAGAAGAGAGAGCGCGGGAGACGCCATTTTGAGCCAATCTAACCACACCCAGGGATGCCGAAGAGTGGCAGTGTCACAGCGTTCGACAATGAAGTCGAAGATTGGACGACATATGTCGAATGCATGGAAGTGTACTGCAAGGCGAATGAAGTGCCAGATGACAGGAAAGCGCTGGTATTGTTGAATTCAATGGGTGCAAAAACATAGGGCTTACTGCGAAACCTAGTAACCCCAGAGAAGCCAGTGGAAAAGGATTTTGAAAACATAGTGTCAATCCTACAGGACCACTTAGACCCCACACCGCTGCTGATAGCGGAAAGATTTAAGTTTCACAAAAGGAACCAGCATAAAGATGAAAGTAATGCTGAGTTTTTAACAGAACTGCGCAAGCTATCGAAACACTGCCAGTTTGGAACGGGACTAGCAGATACTTTAAGGGACAAGTTTGTGTGTGGGCTTCAAAGTGAAGGAACCCAGAAATGGCTTCTATCAGAAAAGGATCTTACGCTGGACAAGGCTTTCAGCATGGCAGTATCACATGAAGCAGCAGCACAGGGCGCGGCAGAGATACAACGGAGACCGCAAGAATATGGCACAAATGAAATGTCATACGGAACAGTGAAGTGCTATCGCTGCGGCAGAACAACACACGATCATAAGGATTGCTGGTTCAAGGACCAAGTGTGCAGACAGTGTGGAAAAGTAGGACACATAGCAAGAGTCTGCAGGTCGGAAAAGAAAACCAGCAGCAAGAAATCCCCACAGGAGAAGTACAAGAAGGTACATAAGGTGACGGAGAGTAGTTCAGACGAACAGAAGAGTGATACAGACTCTGGAAGCAAGGAGCTGGGTTGTCTGAAACTACATAATGTGATCAAAACGGAGGATCACCAAACTATCTGGGTCATGCTCAAGATAGCCGGAGTCCAAGTGAAAATGGAATTGGACACAGCATCAGCCCTAACAGTCATAAACCGAAGGGACTACAAGCGGCTATTCTCACATATACCCTTGAGAGATACGGAGATTGCCTTGAAGACGTACACGGGGCAAAAAGTCTACCCCAAAGGAAAATAAGGGTGAACGTTATATATAACGGCAAGGAAACACCAAAAATGGACCTATATGTATTGCCAGATGGAGGACCACCACTACTAGGACGTGAATGGATCCGGAAGATAGAGCTAGATTGGCATTCCATACAAGCACTGACTGTAGATGCCTTAAAGGATGACAACGTCACACCTGGACGACTGTCAAAAATGCTAAGTGACGCACAAGAAGTGCTCCAGGAGGGACTCGGAACACTAAAAGGCAATCAAAATAGAGGAAAATGCAAGCCCAAAGTTTTTTAAGGCCAGACCGGTGCCTTATGCTATCTGCCCAGCCGTCGAAGCAGAGCTGGAAGGTTTGGAATGTTCAGGAGTACTGTCCAAAGTGGACTGGAGCGAGTGGGCTACACCCATCGTTCCTGTAATGAAGAGGTCGTTGAGTAATACGCCTGGGGAACCAAAG
The DNA here is from genome assembly GCF_052327205.1 of Somniosus microcephalus. Lineage (NCBI taxonomy): Eukaryota > Metazoa > Chordata > Chondrichthyes > Squaliformes > Somniosidae > Somniosus > Somniosus microcephalus. The sequence goes on from NC_141000.1 coordinate 87,958,038, forward strand.
AAGGTTCGCATCTGTGGGGACTTTAAGGTGACAGTGAACCCAGTCCTTCACACTGTACAATATCCGCTTCCGCGGATTGAAGATATTTTCGCCTCGCTATCTGGAGGGAAACGATTCACTAAGATTGATCTGGCCCAGGCGTACCTGCAAATGGAGGTAGAAGAAGCCTCGAAACAGTACCTCACGATCAACACTCATAAAGGTCTCTACCAATACAACCGGCTGGTGTTCGGGGTAGCATCAGCTCCGGCTATTTGGCAAAGGGCAATGGATCAAGTCCTGCAAGGGATTCCAGGGACCCAGTGTTATTTGGACGACATCCTGGTCACGGGCGAAAATGACAGTGATCACCTCGCCAACCTGGAGCAGGTGCTCACTAGATTGAAGGAATATGGGCTCCGAGCTAATCGCCACAAATGCGAGTTTTTCCAGAAGCAGATCTCGTATTGTGGCCACGTTATTGATGAAGAGGGGTTACATAAGTCCCCTGAAAAGATTGAGGCAGTAGTCAAGGCTCCAGCACCGGAAAATGTGTCACAACTGAGGCCGTTCCTCGGGCTGGTGAACTACTACCATAAGTTCTTGCCGAATTTGTCTACAGTTCTACACCCACTGAACACCCTACTGCAAACGGGGGTACCACGGAAGTGGAATGACGAATGTAAACGAGCTTTCCAGAAGTGCAAAGAATTGATCACATCAAAAGAGGTGTTGGCTCATTTCAACCCAGCACTACCAATTCGGTTGGCGTGTGATGCATCACCCTATGGCATTGGAGCGGTGCTGTCGCACAAATTCCCGGACGGCACGGAGAGGCCAGTAGCCTTTGCGTCTCGGTCACTAACCTCAGCCGAGCGTAACTACGCCCAGATTGACAGGGAGGCCCTCAGCCTAGTGTGGGGAGTGAAAAAGTTCAACCACTGTCTGCACGGGCAGAAGTTCACCTTGCTGACTGAGCACCAACCACTGGTCTCCATCTTTAATCCAAAGAAGGGCGTTCCGGTGATGACTGTGCAACGGCTACAAAGATGGTCCCTTTTTCTAGGGGCAAACCAATATGAAATAGAGTATAAGGGCACGAAACAGCATGGAAACGCTGATGGGCTATCATGCCTGCCACTGCATACTGCGGAGGAAGCACCAGCAGTGGACCCTGTCGAAATATTTTATTCGACTATAATTGAACGCTTGCCAGTAACTAACGCTGATATAGAGAAGGAGACCCGAAATGACCCGACACTGTCTCGGGTATATGACTTGACGGTGAAGGGATGGCCAACACATGGCGACTCACTGTTGCCAGCATTCTCATCCAGAAGAGAACAGCTGTCAGTATGCCAGGGGACCTTGATGTGTGGATCCCGAGTGGTAATTCCACCCAAGTTAAGGGAGAGAGTGCTCAATGAGCTTCACGAAGGCCATCTGGGAGGGGTGAAAATGAAAAGCCTTGCTAGGGCTTATGTGTGGTGGCCGGGGATCGATCAGCAAATCGAGGACCTGACAAAGAGCTGCTCAGGATGCCAGAAGGTCCAAAATGCACCACCACATGCCCCTCTACGCCCATGGGAGTGGCCCTCATCTCCATGGCAACGGGTGCATATTGACTTTGCTGGTCCATTCATGGACTCAATGTTTTTAATAGCCGTGGATGCGCACTCGAAATGGCCTGAGGTGATCAAAATGTCCTCCACCACCACGGAGAAAACGATTGCAGTCCTACGGACCATATTTGCCAGGAACGGCTTGCCAGAGCAGATTTGCTCTGATAACGGACCACAGTTTGTGTCCAAAGAGTTTCGAAGATTTATGAAAAGGAATGGGGTAAGGCATTACACATCCGCCCCGTATCATCCAGCCACAAATGGATTGGCTGAGAGGTTCGTACAAACCTTTAAAAAAGCAGTAAGGGCCATGTGCGATGACGACATTCCACTGCAGCATAAGGTGGACAATTTCCTGTTAGCCTACAGAAATGCGACACATGCAGTCACCAACCGGACCCCGGCCATGATGTTCTTTAACCGAAGGTCGAGCTCTCGTCTGGATTTGCTCAGACCAAATGTACGAAGAGATGTTGAGAATAAGCAATTCCAGCACATCAATGAGAAGCCGACAAGGAGCTTCAATGTAGGGCAACCAGTCTTGGCCCGCGACTACCGAACAGAGAAATGGCAACCAGGAACGATATGCACACGGCAGGGGCCACTAATGTACACAGTGGATGTTGGGGAGAACATTGTGAGACGCCATGTCGACCAGATCCTAGAGTCACAGGAACGAGTCAACCCCATGCCTCACGTACCTGGTGATGAACCCGACGTACAGGTAGCATCTACCCCAGAAACAGTAGCATCGGAAGCTGATGAACCAACCGACGACAGCGGGCAGAATCGCCTCCGCACCAAGAGCAAGACATTCAGGAAAGGCGCTATCCAGAAAGGATCAGGAAGCCTCCCCAAAGACTGAATTTATAAATAGACTATTTTCAGTTAATGTTGCATGTTAAAAGTGTTAATTGTAATTAGTTGATATTTAATTGTTAAATGAATGTTATGGTACTGTTAATGTAAAAGGGGAGGAATTGTAGTGTATGTACCTTTAAGGGGAGAACTACTTTTTACAGCTCCTGTATACTGTAGTACCAGCAGTGACCACACCTGTAAATAACCCTGAGTAGGGATCTGTAGAGTTAGTTTTAGAGTAACCCTCATCCAGTAAACACCTGTTGATTGTTCTCTGCAGTCTCTTGTCTAGTTATTGAAGGACAAACAACATCAAGATACACGGATCTAACATTTATGTCTAGCCTCTGTGTGATATGACCTCTGTACTGTATACAGCACTTTACACCACTTGTCAGTATTTTCAAATCTTTCAGTAGGCCAGTAAACCTGTCAGGTGCCACTTTGTTAAAGTAGCTATTACATTTCAGTTATTACAATTGAATTCTTGAACCCTATCTGTCATCCTCCCCTCACTTTTTGCTTTCTTGGGCATGTTCTGACTTGTTCCTGTTGTACTAAATAAAGGGTTTCTCCAGCATAGGTGCATCAGCTCTGTCAAAGGGTCAGAACCAAAGTGTACTTGTTTCCTTATCTTTCAGATGCTGATCAACCTATTGTGTATTTCCAGTGTTTTCTGTTAAGGAAATTAATTTCCCTTTGAATCATGCAATTGCATTATCTAGCTCCCTCAAATGGAAATACCAGGTGTTCGCATCCACCCCAAGCAGCAGCATACCCATTTTTACCAGCCATCAAATGGATGCTGTCTTGCTCAGTCGTAGACTCACAGACTCCATTTCATGTCTCCACACTGACTTTTCTTTCAATTCATTTCTACCTAGCACTTCTCCCCTTCCAGCCTTTGCAAAGGCTGACAAATATTTAAAGTTAATTTTGAAGCTTTCTGAAAGATGAAACAAGCTTTGTGGACTGCAAATTTGTTTTCTTATGCAGCCATTTACCTTTAAGAATGTATATCCCATTAAATTTGAACTGTTGACCTGATGTTGTGCATTCATCATTAGGCTAGCCTTCCGCACAATGCCAAAGCGGCACAGACAGCTATGAGTGATTCTTCAAATAAACCAATCCTACAAAGTGGCTTCAGCAATCTTGGTCTGGAACCATATTGCCTGGCCATCAAGTTGAAACATGCTATGGGAACGCAAGTAAAATGTGGGAAGCAGATAATTAAAAAAAAAGGTTTAAGCAAAATAATTGATTATTTTCTTTATGTTTGCTCAGAATTTGAAAGCACCATAGTTTCAACAGCTGGGACGAGATTGGAAGGAAACATTACCAGTCCATATTATCCAAGCTATTACCCCTTAAAATGTAGTTGTACATGGACATTTAAGGTAACATTTGACTCTGTATTTGGAAAATGTGCTTTGTTTCTGTAAATTAACTTTTGATGGAATATTAATACATGTAAATATTCTGCTTAATTTGGTGCAAAGTACACTCTACAAGTTACATCATTGATTAGCATTCACTTCAAACTTTGATTAATGTAGATAGTCAACCAGTAGAAGTACAGTACTACCTTAAAATGATCAAATTTTGCATTTTTTTTGCACACCTTTTAACTGCAACAACAGTTTTGAAATATTTTGTCTTGCAACCAAAGGGAATGCTTCAAGGAGAGTGCAGCATTCTATCTGCGAACTCCATGCTCAAGTAATAATCATACAAGAACATAATGGTGGTCATAGAGAAAGCCATAATTTGCAGTAAGGTACCTTCAACAGAAGGCTGTGCCTGTGCAGGCAAGAAACACAATGGCCGGAAATTTCCGGGGTGGTAGCGGGCGCAATCGGTGGCGGGTCAGGTGGGAAAGTTGTTATTTTTGACAGCGAGTCAGGAACCTGCTGCCATCTCGCTCCCACGTGCCTTTCCCCCAGGCGCATCTGTCATCGCGGAGCCCACCTGACTGGCAGCGGCGGGGGACCCAATTGAGATGATTATCAGTTAGTTTACAGGCACTTAAGAGCCTTTTTTCACTTACTGTTGAAAATAAAGATGTTTATGTTTGACAAAACATTAACAGAAACTTTACATGAACATTGGATAAAACACCCAAGTGCCTACCCTTGTGTGTTGTTAATTGGTATGATTGCACTAGGATGAGGGTGAGTGTGAGCAGTGGCTAGTGAGATTGGGATGTGATAGTGTAGATAGAGAGAGAGGGATGGGTGCAGGTGCAAGGTATGTTGGTGTGAGTAAGGATGTGCAGTAGTAGGGTAGGGAAGGCAGGGTGATGGGGATGTGAGGAGAGACACAGCAGGATGTAGTTGAGTGTGGCTTTGTATTAACGTTTCCTGATCTAATGAGATCATTGAAACATTTGCGGCACTGCACCCAGGCCCTCCTGGCCACATCCTTGCTTGTGACTGCCTCTGCAGTCTGCAACCAGGCTGTCTTGGTCTCCCGGGGAGGTCTCTTCCGCTCATCAGACCTCACTGCGTGCTATGACTCCCTCCATAAGCATATGGAGGGAGTCATGGGAGAGCCTGGGTGCAGCCCTCTGCCTCTGTGCAGTCATTGGCAGTGTTTGCTTCGCTCCAGTGCTGTAGTGCACTGACAGCACTATGTTAGATGAAACTTCAAATGTAATGTGGCCATGGTCCCTCTAAAAATCCCGGCTGAAAATGCATCATGAATGACGCCACCAGACCCACTCAATCTCATTGGGCCGGGTAATGTGCTGGACGGGCTTAATAGGCCCCGTTAAGGTAAGCGGGATGGAGCCAGCAGCGGGGTTGGGACCCGACATGGCCACTGCCCGCACCGGACTCGCCAAGGTAAAGAAAATTCTGGCCAATGAGGGTGATTTCCTTACCATTTCTGGCACACTTCCCATGCAGAAACAACGTGGGAATCTTTTTCGGTGAGGAAATTCATGGAATCCGTTTCTGCTCGATTTTCACTCTTAAGCGATTTCCCCCATTTTCTTGTGTTTCTGGAGCCCTCTCGTGTTGTGGCTGTTGAGTCACCACTGGCTTCATTTGCATATGTCAAAGTGAGAGCCAGTGGAGACGCTGCTCCGAGTTGCCTGGGTTTGGAATGCTGCTGCACTCGGGGTAAGTTACACTGAGTTCTATGAGGTAAACATAAGAACAAAAGAAATAGAACCAGGGGTAGCCATTCGGCCCTTCGAGCCTGCTCTGCCATTCAATAAGATCATGGCTGAACTTCTACCTGAACTCCACCTTCCCGCATTATCCCCATATCCCTTGATTCCCTTAGTATCCAAAAATCCATCGATCTCTGTCTTGAATACACTCAACGAGTGAGCATCCACAGCCCTCTGGGGTAGAGAATTCCAAAGATTCACAACCCTTTGAGTGAAGAAATTTCTCCTCATCTCAGTCCTAAATGGCTGACCCCTTTGTAGTGTATGTACTTTCAAGAAGGAACTATATTCTGCAGCCCCTGTATACTGCAGTACCAGTAGTGACCACCCCTGTATATAAGCCTGTGTAGTAACTTTGTATAGTATCACAGAATCACAGAAACCCCACAGTGCAGATAGAGGCCATTTCGGACCATCGAGCCTGCACCGACACATATCCCACCCGATCCCCGTAACCCCTACACCAACACATATCCCACCCTATCCCCGTAACCCCACGTATTTAATCCCCCTAACACTAAGGGTCAATTTATCATAGCCAATCAACCTAACCCGCACATCTTTGGACTGTGGGAGGAAACCGGAGCACCCGGAGAAAACCCACGCAAACACGGGGAGAATGTGCAAACTCCACACAGACAGTCACCCGAGGCCGGATTCAAACCCGGGTCCCTGGCGCTGTGAGGCAACAGTGCTAACCACTATGCCACCGTGCTGCCCAGTAGTTCCAGTTTTGTCTCCATTCAGTAAACACCTGTTATAACCAACTCCTGCAGCCCGTGTCTCAATTACACACGGACGTTACACTGGCGACGAACAGATCTGAACTTACCTACAGTTCTGCACCACCTCACGGGGATCCATCCCTACAGCGAAGTTGTTAGAGGTCGAGGCCAGAAGGAAGAAATCCAAAAATAAAAAAAAAAACAGAAGAAACGGGCGTCGACCGTGGGCAACCGCCTCTGATTCATCGAATTCGAAGATTTGCAGGGGAGGCTGTCGAGAGCTGGGCTTGGTTATCCAGTCTATGGTGTTCCAGCTAATCGGGCTGGTGGCAGGTAGTACACTGATCCTTCCTGGGCTGCGGCGGGCAAGAGTTCGATCGGGTGGCTTTTCAACGGGGCCGAGCAGCGTTGTCGGGAAGAGGAGAGAGAGATAGAGGGTGGAGCACACAGGGCGCGGCCGGTGCTATGAAGCCGGGCAGCGTACAGACCCGAGAAGAGGGAGGAAAGTGTCCCAAAGGGTCTGCTCTGACGACGGGAACAGTACTTAAAATAAAAGAAATTAGAAGCGCAGAAAGCCGCGAGGAGCTGCAGTTTGCCACGGGGACCGCGGAGAGCGGCGTTGGCAGCAGCGCGGGGGGGAAGTGCGCGGAGACCTTAGGGCGTCACCATCAAGGCTTAAAAATGCCAGCAACAGCGCTAGCAGCAGCGGAAAAGACAGAAAGCGCGGGAGGCGCCATCTTAATCCAGAGGGGAAGAAGGCAAAGCGCGGGAGGCGCCATTTTGTTCAATCGGGGAAGAAGGCAAAGCGCGGGAGGCGCCATCTTAGATCTCCAAGATGCCGAAGACTGGCAATATCACTGCCTTCGATAATGCAATAGAAGACTGGACCACGTATGTGGAAAGAGTCGAAGTATATTGCAAGGCAAATGAAGTAGCCGATGAGAAAAAGGCATCGTTACTACTAAACTTAATGGGCGCAAGAACGTACGGCCTATTGCGGAACCTGATCACTCCAGTCAAACCGATGTCGAAGAGTTTTAACGAAATTGTTGATATCCTACAGGAACACCTAAATCCTACACCGCTGCTGATAGCAGAAAGATTTAAATTCCACAAGAGAAATCAGCATAAAGATGAGAGCAATGCTGATTACCTTACGGAACTACGCAAGCTATCAAAACACTGCCAGTTCGGAGCAGGACTGGCAGATACCCTACGGGACAAATTTGTCTGTGGACTCCTGAGTGAAGGAACCCAGAAGAGGTTACTCTCGGAGAAAGAGCTGACGCTAGATAAGGCTTTCAGCGTGGTAGTATCGTACGAGGCAGCAGCAAGGGGAGCTGCAGAAATACAGCAAAAGCCACAGGAATACGGCACCCATGAAATGACACGGGGATTTGAAAAATGTTATCGCTGCGGCAGAACAACCCATGACCAGAAGGACTGCTGGTCCAAGGACAAAACATGCAGGCAATGCGGAAAGATGGGACAAATTGCACGCGTTTGCAGGTCCGGGAAGAAGACTAACGACAACAAAAAGGCTACTAAGGAACAGTACAGGAAAGTACAAAAGATGATGGACAGTAGTTCCGAAGACCAGAAGAGCGATAGTGAATCCGGGAACAAGAGACTAAGCTGTCTCAAACTACACAACGTAATCGCAAAAGAGGATCACCGAACCATTTGGGTCACCCTCACGATAGCAGGGTCCCAAGTCAAAATGGAATTGGATACAGGATCAGCCCTGACCGTCATGAATCGACGAGACTACGAGCGGCTATTCTCACACATACCCTTGAAAGACACATCCATTGTCTTGAAGACGTATACGGGGCAGAAAGTATACCCTAGAGGGAAAATAAGGGTGCCTGTCGAATACAACGGCAACGAAATACAGAAATTATATCTGTACATACTGCAAGATGGTGGACCACCGTTATTGGGACGTGAATGGATCAGAAAGATAAGTTTAGACAGGCACTCCAGTCAGGCACTGACTGTGGCTGATAAAAAGGATGACGACGTCACACCTGGACGATTGTCAAAAATCTTAGCTAACGCTAAAGAGGCATTTCAACAAGAACTGGGAACTCTTAAAGGCGTAGCCGCCTCGATAAAAATAGAAGAGAATGCAATTCCCAAGTTTTTCAAAGCAAGACCGGTACCGTATGCAATTCGCCCAGCCGTCGAGGCAGAGCTGGAGAATCTGGAGAATGCAGGCATGTTATCTAAGGTAGACTGGAGCGAGTGGGCGACACCCGTCGTTCCTGTCATGAAGAAAACGTTAAACAATAAGTCTGAGGAGCCAAGGAAGGTTCACATCTGTGGGGACTTCAAGGTGACTGTGAACCCAGTCCTTCACACAGTACAGTATCCTCTCCCGAGGATAGAAGATATTTTCGCCTCACTACCTGGAGGGAAGCGTTTTACAAAAATTGACCTAGCACAAGCATATTTGCAGATGGAGGTTGAAGAATCCTCTCGGAAATACCTCACGATAAACACTCACAAAGGTCTTTACCAGTATAATCGACTGGTATTCGGAGTAGCATCAGCTCCGGCGATATGGCAAAGAGCGATGGAACAAGTCCTGCAAGGGATTCCGGGGACTCAGTGTTACTTGGACGACATCCTAGTGACAGGTGAAAATGACAGTGAACACCTTGCCAACCTAGAGCAGGTGCTCACTAGACTAAGAGAACATGGGCTACGAGCCAATCGCCCCAAGTGCGAGTTTTTTAAGAAACAGATATCGTATTGTGGCCACGTGATTGATGAAGAGGGGTTACATAAGTCCCCTGACAAAATTGAAGTGGTAGTTAAGGCTCCAGCGCCTGAAAATGTGTCGCAACTGAGGTCATTCCTCGGATTGGTGAATTACTACCATAAGTTTTTGCCGAATTTGTCCACAATTCTGCACCCACTGAACGCCCTACTACAAACTGGAGTAGCATGGAAATGGAGCGATGAATGTAAGCGGGCCTTTCAGAAGTGTAAAGACCTGATCACTTCAAGAGAAGTATTGGCTCACTACAACCCATCACTACCAATAAGACTGGCGTGTGATGCGTCTCCCTACGGCATTGGAGCGGTACTGTCACATAAATTCCTTGATGGTTCAGAGAGGCCGATAGCTTTTGCGTCACGCTCGTTAACTTCAGCCGAGCGTAACTACACCCAGATTGACAGAGAGGCCCTCAGCCTGGTGTGGGGGGTGAAGAAGTTCAATCACTACCTGCACGGACAGAAATTTACTCTACTAACTGATCATCAACCTCTTGTCTTCATTTTCAACCCTCAGAAGGGCGTCCCGATAATGACAGCACAACGGCTACAGAGGTGGTCCCTTTTCCTAGGGGCACACCAATATGACATCTAGTACAAAGGAACTAAACAGCATGGGAATGCTGATGGATTGTCGCGCCTACTGTTGCTGACAGTGGATCCTGTGGAGATATTCCACTCGACCATAGTCGAATGTCTACCTGTGACGAATGCAAACATAGAAAAGGAAACACGAAATGACCCGACACTCTCCAGGGTCTATGATTTAACGGTGAAGGGATGGCCAGCACATGGCGAACCACTGTTGCCAGCATTCTCGCCGAGAAGAGAACAGCTGTCAGTGTGCCGAGGAACCTTGATGTGTGGATCCAGAGTAGTAATTCCACCCAAATTGAAGGATAGAGTGCTCAATGAGCTTCATGAGGGTCATCTGGGAGGGGTAAAAATGAAGAACTTAGCCAGAGCGTTTGTGTGGTGGCTGGGAATCGATAGAGAAATCGAAGAGATGACCAAGAGCTGTACAGGATGCCAGAAGGTCCAAAACGCCCCACCACAAGCTCCTTTACATCCATGGGAGTGGCCCTCATCTCCATGGCAAAGGGTGCACATTGATTTTGCTGGTCCATTTATGGACTCGATGTTTTTAATTGCGGTGGATGCACATTCAAAGTGGCCAGAGGTAATAAAAATGTCCTTAACCACCACAGAAAAAACTATCACAGTCTTACGAACCATATTCGCCAGAAATGGGCTGCCTGAACAGATTTGCTCCGACAATGGACCACAGTTTGTGTCTGAAGAGTTCCGGAGGTTCTTAAAGAACAATGGTGTTAAGCATTACACATCCGCCCCATATCATCCAGCCACCAATGGATTGGCTGAGAGGTTCATTCAAACATTCAAGAAGGCTATCAAGGCAATGTGTAATGAAGACATACCCCTACAACACAAGGTGGATAACTTCTTGTTTGCCCACCGGAATGCGACACATGCGGTTACCAACCAAACTCCAGCCATGATGTTCTTCAATCGAAGACTAAGATGCCGCTTGGATTTGGTTAAGCCAAACATCAGAAGAGATGTGGAGAACAGGCAGTTTCAGAATATGAATGAAAGGCCAACCAGGAGTTTTAAGATAGGTCAACCAGTTTTGGCCCAGGACTACCGCACAGAGAAATGGCAGCCAGGAACGATCTGCACACGGCAAGGACCTCTAATGTATACCGTGGACGTTGGAGAGAGCATTGTAAGACGCCATGCTGACCAGATTCTAGAGTCACTGGAAAACGTCAAATCCACACCACGATCCGATACACCTGGTGATGAAACCGAAGTACCAATTGCATCTACCTCAGAATCGGTGATATTGGAAGCAGACGAACCAAACAACGACGTTGATCCCGAATCAACTTTGCCAGAAGAACCTGATACCCCAAAGAGGCGTTATCCGGACAGAATCAGGAAGCCTCCTCAAAGACTGAATTTATAATTGCTTAACTTCAGCTAATGTATCTGGCAACTGTAATTGTAAATATGTTATTTAATTATTAATCGAATGTTATGTACTGTTTAGCTAAAAGGGGAGGAATTGTAGTGTATGTACTTTGAAGAAGGAACTATATTCTGCAGCCCCTGTATACTGCAGTACCAGTATTGACCACCCCTGTATATAAGCCTGTGTAGTAACCTTGTATAGTAGTTCCAGTTTTGTCTCTATTCAGTAAACACCTGTTATAACCAACTCCTGCAGTCCGTGTCTCAATTACACACGGACGTTACACCCTTATCCTGAGACTGTGACTCCTAGTTCTAGACTCCCCAGCCAGGGAAACATCCTCCCAGCTTCTCCGCTGTTAAGCCCCTTAAGAATTTTGTATGTTTCAAAGTAATCACCTCTCATTCTTCTAACCTCCAGAGAATATAGGCCTAGTCTACTTAATCTCTCCTCATAGGACAATCCCCTCATCCCAGGAATCAGTCCAGTGAACCTTAGTTGCACTCCCTCTAAGGCAAGTATATCCTTCCTTATGTAAGGAGACCAGAACTGTACACAGTACTCCGGGTGTGGTCCCACCAAGGCCGCATACAATTGTAGTAAGACTTCTTGGGGGAGAAATTCGGTATCGCACCGTTTGGGCCACTAAACTTTGAAATTGTGAAAAATTAGCGCCAGGTGCTAATGAGTCTGAGGTTTCTCTAAATTGGCTTTTAGCGCTCCTGGAAGGAGCTGGGGCGCTAAATCAAGCGCTAATTACCTAAGCAGGGCGCTACAGGGGCGCTACCAGCAGAGCAATAATGAATTTCAGGTGCAATGCAATAGGGAATGATCCGTCACACTGGCCCCTTCCAGCTCTTAAAGGGGAGGTTGCATCATTGTGCAGATCCTCACTATCAGCATTGTTGGCTGTGAAGGCGACCTGCAAGGAACTCAGTCCCCTGATCATGATGGCTGATCCTATTCCCAGGGAGGGAGCGCGTCGTTTCACGGACGAGGCATTGGTCGCGGGAGTGGAGCGAAGGAGGGCAGTGCTGTTCCCGGATACTAGAAGGAGGCCATTGCCCCAGGTATTCAGGGCAATGTGGAGGGAAGTGGCCCAGGAGGTCTCGGCCAGTAGTGTGGTCATACGCAGCCTGACACAGTGCCGGAAGAAATTCAACAACCTCACTCGAGTGGTCAAGGTGTGTACATGCTTCAACAGATCCTACATACCAACATCTGAACCTCAGTCTGTACACACTGCACAAACCATCACATCCCCACCACTCACCCACCAAGCATCTGCACCTACTCAAACTCACATCCTCATCTCACCCCTTGACTACAATCACAGCTATTCAACTACGGCAGGCATATCTCCCAAACACATAGCTGAACTCTGACTCACACACATTTGTTTCTCTTGCAGGCCAAGATGGCTCACAAAAGGAGGGAGCAGCACAGAACAGGTGGGGGTGATGCACAGCTCCAGCAGCTTTCAGACCTGGAGGAGCGAGTGCTGCGACTCATTCGGCAGCAAGTGGTGGGTGGCGCGGCCGTCGGCAATGTCAACCCCCTTGGGGCAACAACGGTATGTTCATCCCCCCTCTTTCTCTCATCCTGCTTCCCCCTCACACCACAAGCCTTTCCCAATTTCCAGCTCCTGATACTGTCTGCATTCCTTGCTTCCTTCCTGCCCTCCTTCCCTCACCTCAACATGAGTCTTGTGCCTTTATGCTTTCAGAGAATCAGCAACCAGATGACCAGCCTGTCCCTGATCCTCCCACTGAAAGTGAGGAAGGAGAAGAGGAGAAGCAAAGCACCGCGTCACTGCATTTCTCGCCCACAGGCACCACCTCAGATACTGGCACTACGCGATCTTTAGAGGCAAGTTTAGTAGAGGGGTCTGCACTGGGTGATGCACCGGGGAAGAGCAGGCTGTAGCAAGGCCAGGGGGAAAAGGTAGCTCGGGAGCCAGCTCCCCGGAGGGCGAGTTCATGCGCGAGTTCTGCTACACAGGACTCAGATGAGTACCTCGATGGGGAGGCGTTCACAAGAAGGGTGATGGCCATGTACTCTGAGATGATAGGTGCAATGGCAAGGATGCCCGAGAGCCTCTCGGCAATGGTAAGGAGATGTGAAGGACCCCACCTCCAGCAATGCACAGAGTTCTGTGCACACCATGGAGCCTATCATTTCCACTCTGCAGAGGATGGTGGACTCCCAGGGAGACTGTGCAGATCCAGACCTCATGACGCGTATCATGGGTGATGTGGCAGCTTCCATTGTAGCACAGGCAGAAGCGACGCAACATCTTAGTGCTGTAATGCAGGCAATGGTTGGCGGCATCAAGTATCAGACTGCTCTCATGCAGTCTCAGCTTGATGCCACGCAAGCTCTGACTGTTGCCATCATCGCTGGGTCCACCACAGTCCACTGGGGATCTCACGGTGTCACAGCAGCCCACCAATCTGTGCTTCAGCAGATTGCTCTGGATGCTGAGGTGCTGCCCCGGGGGAGTGGCAGTGGGTCAGTGGAGCAGGAACCTGCTGTCCTCTCTCAGGATGACAGCATTCCTGATCCTACCACTGCCACTCCGCCATTGCACTTGGCGCTGCCTGTCATCCAGCCAGCCCAGACTGCCGCCGCCCAGCCTGAGGTAGTGCAGTGTACAGTCGGGCCTTCCAGGCCCAGAGCTGGTCGAGGGCGTCCTGCAAGGCCATCTGTAGTCTCTTCACTGACACTCAGCAGCCTTCCACCAACCCTGCTGCATCCACTGGAGATACACTACATAGGAGCAGTAGATTAGGAAAAGGTACTGTAAAGAGGGAAAGTTAGGATTTGCACAAGAGTGATTAGTTAATATTGTTGCTGTATATATGTGGTTGCTGAATTTGGATAAATTTATTATTGGAATGTTGCACATTTGGGGCTGTGTCTCATTTCAGCTTTGGGGTGTGGTATAGAATGAGAAATTGATGGAATGATGGGGATGTGCTGGGCAACCGGGAAGTGGCCTCGAATTCATTGGAACCGAAGTCTGATGAGGCGGTCACGGACTGCCCTTCCACAAGGCCGATTAAATGGCAGCCTCCTCCGTCGCTGATGTTTGTGCTCCTGTTTCTCCTCCTCCTCCTCCTCGTCTCCCTCTTTCTCCTCCTGAGGTGGTGCAACTATGCCTGGTGGCATTGGCTGGGCCCTCACGATGGCCAAGTTGTGCAGCATGCAGCAGACGACGACGAAAAGGGACACCCGCTCAGCCGAGTACTGGAGGGCTCTGTAGGGGGTTTGCACAGGCGTGTTTGGTCAGTCAGCTTTGCCTCTGACTACCTTCTTTGAGCGGTTTGAATCGCTCGCCCCCTGGGTTCTGGACACCGGACTTAGATACAGGCAGCGATACAAAAAATCAAGTAGACAAGTGGTTTGGTGTAAAAGAACCAAGATTTTATTGAACTGAAAAATTATAACGATCTTACACTGAAAATTACTGGTACAGCATACTACAGACATAAAATGCTTATACTTAAAGGGAATGGGGAACACACAGCACAATCGAGGGAAAACAACTATATTAGCAATCCCCTTAATTCCCACCCGCTATACCTAACTAGATTAGACTATGAGGGGCCAGAACTTCATGCTCACCAATCCAAGAACTTGCTCCGTTTAAAAAAAAACAGTTGAAGGTTTTGGGTTCACTCCTTGTGCACTCTGTGGCCTGCCGACGTCACGTGGTTCCAGCGCGCTGCAAGGGTGCCATCCAGGTAAAATACCCCAATATTAAAGCCTCTGCCTGAGTATTTTACCTCGCAGGATGGGCTCTTCTTCAGTTGATGTTCTTCCTTGGTTGATCCTGTTGGGTTGAATGAGCTGGACTGAGGGCCCGTTTATTCAAAGCCCCACGCAGTCTTCTTCATACAACCCGTCCTGGTTGTAATCTGGCAGCGAGTTGAGAGGCAGGAGGCAGGAGAGAAGAGGCAAGAGAGAGAGTGGCTTCCTGATGGGCCCATAGTTATACCCCCATTGGGAGCCCTTATCTGCGCGCCAAATCAGTTCAGTCCTTTGTCCGATTTGGGTGAGCTCATTTAAATGTTTAAAAATGTTTATAAAAATGACCTGTAGAGTGATAGTCGTTATGTCTAAAGTAGCCTCGAAACCCTGGCCATTGTTAAAGACAAGTTGTGAATTGCTCCCATTCAGGCTTAATGTCTCTGGTGAGCGGTTCCCGATTTAAAATGCAGAAAGCCTAATGGCTTGATGGAGCCCATTCCAACTTAATGACTGGAATGTAGTCTTTTGTTCATTTTATCAGTCCTTACAAAGTCTTTGATTAGTTTAAAACTTGAACTCCTTGACCTGCTTGTTTTGCAGAACCTTTGTTTTAAAATCCCATTTGGCCTGGTCACGAGGTTTACCGCAGCCATTTTTGGGTACCCTGGTTTTAAAATCAAGTCCATCCAGGGTCCCTTTTGATTAATAACTTCGGGGAATGTTGGAATTTTGAGAACCTTACAGCTCCTCCTGAGCGGGCAAGGCAGCGGAACCGTTGCTTGAGCACTCCGATGGTCTGCTCGATGATGGTGGCGGCATGGCTCTCATTGTATGAGTGCTGGGCAGGAGTGTCGGGTTTGCGGAGGGGAGTCATGAGCCAGGTGGAGAGCGGATAGCCCTTGTCTCCCAGCAGCCAGCCGCGAGCTTGATGTAGTGGCTGGAACAGAGCTGGCACAGGATGAAGGTGTCATGAATCTCATCATTCATGAAGAAATAACTCATGAAGTAACACTGGGCGGCCAGCTGGTGGCGCCGTCCAAGGAGTATAAATACTCGGGCGTGGGCCCAGCTTGCTCAGGATATTTCTGTAACCAGGAACTAGTGATGTAACTAGAATCTCATGGTTCTGAAACTGTTGATTAAAGCCTTGTTTTATACTCAAACCAAGTGCTCAGTAGTCTTTTTACATCAGAAAGTATCGTGGCTGCTGCCAGGATAGCGGGCATTGACAGTGAGAATTCGCTGTGTGTGGTCGCACACCAACTACACATTAAGTGAGTGGTAGCCTAGGTGGTTACGGAATACCTCAGGATTGTTCCAGGTGCCCACAGAGCGACATGGGTGCAGTCAATGGCGCCCTGCACCATGGGGAATCCCCTTATCCTGGCAAAGCCACATGTACGCTCACGCTGCTTCTCTCTGGTCATGGGGAAGGAAATGTAGTCCCTTCTCCTTCTGTAGAGAGCCTCTGTGACCTCGCGGATGCAGCAATGGATGGCGAACTGCGAGATGTTCTCTATATCTCCTGTTGCATACTGAAAGGATCCGCTGGCGTAGAAATTGAGGGCGACGGTGACCTTGACTGCCACTGAGAGAGCAGTGTTGTTCCTGATCTGAGGCTTGAGGTCTGGCTGCTGGAGGTGGCAGAGCTCGGTGACCACGTCCTTGGTGAAGCGGAGCCTTCTAAGACACTGCTCCTCAGTGAGATTGATGTAGGAGAAATGCTGCCGGAATACCCTGGGAGGGTAAGGCCTCCTGTTGAGAGCCCTGTTGGCCCTCCTCCCTCTGGCCACATTTTGCAATCTTTTTCTCTGCCTCCGCCACTCCGAAGTTGACGCTGGCATGCGAGGTCCAGCGCCAGTACAGCCCCCAGTGAAGTATGGAAATGTTGCACTTTCAAATCTCACCTAAATGAAAGTGAATAATTTTTCTGAGGCAGAAGACTCCTTCAACTGAAAAATGCTGAAATCGCTCAAAACGCCTGTTTGTCTATGTCAAACTGACAAGGCAGCAGTCTTTGCCGACTAAAAATAAACTGATGTTGATGCCTTTATATAACGCTCCTCCAGCGCTCATCCAACTGCAAACCGCCTCGTCTACCTGTTGTTGCTAATGGCAGGTGCTCAGGCAGTGGGTGAGAGTGAACTTCTGAGTCGGGGCGCTACCGGGGCGCTGCGCAGCTAGATGATGCCACAATCTCTGGCCACAGGGGAACGTGGTGCTAGTGGGTACCGTCGCCACAAACCTTCACTTCAATTTCGTGGGCATCGATATTATTGCCGTGCCCGGTTGCTAAGCTGGTAGCGCCCCATTAGCGCCCCCACCCCCGGAGGCGCTAATGGGAGGTGCAAAGATACCCAATTTCTCCCCCCTTTACACTTATACTCAAATCCCTTTGTAAGAAAGGCTAACATACCATTTGCTTTCCTAATTGCATGCTATACCTGCATGTTAACTTTCTGTGATTTGTGTACAAGGACACCCAGGTCCCTCTGAATACCAACATTTCCCAGTCTCTCACCATTTAAAAAATATTCTGCTTTTCTATTATTCCTACAGGTGCAGTGCAGAATCCAGACCAATCTGGCTCTCACTGCAGCTAACCTGCAATACCTGGAAAAGAATATAGACATATTATGGCTGGTTCACTAGATGGACTATTCACCTCACCGAGATAGGATATTCAATGGGTCAGAGTGGAGGGAGGGGAAATATTCCAGTGTAACTGTGCTAACAAATGGTGGTTATACTTTTGGGTAATCTGTGACCTACCATGTCCTGAAATCATGGTTGGAGGATTAAATTGGAAAGGAGGGATAAGGAAAATATAAATTAAAAAGGGGGTATACGATCTCAAAAATTACTTTGACCAATGTTGTGTTGTGTGTTCATCAGACTTCTACACCTTCTTTTGGATTAGCGTTGAAATTTCATAACTACACCGTGAAGGAAAAGGGACTTGAACGATGCGATCACGGCTGGTGGAAAATAAACGAAAAAATGCAAGTGTTGGGATTTTTCATTATTATTTAGATTGCACCTATGTAAAAGAGTTAACTTACGTATTTTATTTTTATGTTAGCCTTTTCTATTGCCATTTATTACATAGTGATAACTCACCAGCTTAAAGTGTTAGATTTTTTAAAATTCGTTTTTATGGGATGTGGGTGTCGCTGGCAAGGCCAGCATTTATTGCCCATCTCTAATTACCCTTGAGGAGATGGGGGTGAGCCGCCTTCTTGAACTGCTGCAGTCCGTGTGGTGAAGGTACTCCCACAGTGCCGTTAGGGAGGGAGTTCCAGGATTTTGACCCAGCGACGATGAAGGATCGGTGATATACTTCTAAGTCAGAATGGTGTGTGACTTGGAGGGGAACTTGGAGGTGGTGGTGTTCCCACATGCCTGCATGTTATAAGAAATACATTATGAAGCCACTCTTGACAGCAGGACATTTGTAGACCTATTAACCATGATATAAATGTCCTGAATTCTGGGTAATAGGATGTAGCTGACCTGCAATCTTTGGTGGCTGGCAAAATCTACTTTATGTAAAATGAGAATGAGACAAAATCGCCCCAGATGCATCCACATGGTGATGGTAGAGAGGGGAATGGGTAAAGCATAAACAAGGCATATGTTTGTGAGGCTGTTGAATAGAAATCTTTCCTGTTTCAAAAAAAATGCGTACTTTGATGTGGATGAAGCTATTTTTCGCAGGTTGTCTAAACTAGCTCTAATTATTTAGGTTCTCTCAGTTAAGGTTGCAGCAGCCCCTCTCATTCACAAAGCCTTAACAAACTGCTGAGTAAAATATTTATTATTTTCAGGAAAAGATTATTACTCTACTAATCAAAACATGTTTTTCTCAGTCTACGATCCAGCTCCAATATTAATTAGAATATTGAAAAATATTGGTCTGTTCAACGTTGTAATTGTGAGATGTGCTTTTCATACAGGTACTGCGGTTATCAAATAGATCACCAGACAGTATTCCACGTAGCTAATTTCCTGGTCAGTATCATGTTCCAGTGCAGTGGAAAACAATCAGACAAGGCATTTCTAGCAGAGTACAGCAGTTACAACATCAGCCAGCGTAAGGATCTTCTTATTAATTATTTTAAATGTGTTTGTACACTTACAGTAACTGTAGAATAGCTGACTGTTTGCCTACTGTATCTAACTGAGCAAAGCTAAGAATGTCAGGAACTGCAGATGTGGCAGCATGGTAGAAGAAGAATTAGACTCCTGCTTTAACCAGACGGTCATGCGTTACATTCACAGGGCAATGTGTCACTTGAATCTGCCTTCTACATTTGGAACTTATTTTTTTTTATCAGTTTCTGTATAGATTTCCAGATGGAGTGTTTCTTGATATCAGTGTTGAGAGGAAGGTAAAATGGGGCATTGTTAGCCTTGTATCCTGTTGAACAATCACAGAATGAAACTGTAATGGTTTGTATAATTACCTCTTGCTCCATCGTGGCTACTGTGGAAGAAAGAAGGAAGCCAGAGATAAAAATGAAACGGAGATAATAATTGTAGAGATACCAACATTGAAAGTGTAAAAAATACTGAGATTTATATCCCTATAAAATTATGCGACCAAGGGCAATTGTCAGGGGACTCCATGAGAGGCAGCACCTTATAATGTCTAAGGAAGAGACTGCAGCAGTGGGGTCCAAAGAAAGGCCCCTGCACATTTTGCATTTTTGGTTATTGAGGGGGATACAGAATGGTACAGGACTCCAAGAAGTATCCCTGTTTTAAAGAGCTTTCAGTCAGTCGGTTTTGAAGGAGCGGAATGCCATGTTTGGGGTCTTTATCACATCACATGCAAGTGATTCATGTTCCAGAGATGAGAAAGAGTAGCTAACAATGTGGAGGAATGCCCCTTTCAAATATTTTAGCAGATTGTGACTGCAGAGGTGAGGTCCTTGACTTACCTTCTGAATCCAGAAGTGCCTAAATCACAGGGGGAAAAAATACGCTGATTTGCACATGCGCGTAAAATATAAGCGATTCATGAATCATGTATTCTTTTCGCACATACACAAATCTGAGATTTAGGCATTACATCGCGAGATCGTGAGTGAAGCTTTGTTTCACTCTGAAATCGCATCTCTCATGATGGACTCACGAGAGTTGGCAATACTGTTCACCTCTGCTTAATCTTTACTTTTCTTATTGCTGGTCTTCGCTGTCTATCTCTGATCACTCTGGTGTTTCTCTACATGCGATCTTTCACAATCTCAGATCTTTGCTGCTCCTTACATCTTTCCACTGAACAAGTCTTTTTTGCTAACCCTTGGTGTTTCTACAGAAGAGGGTCCTGGCCATTGAGACAGACTTCTTTGAGTCCTGTACCATTCTGTAGGAGTAGCCGAGTTAGTAAACCATCTTTTGAGAAAGGCACTATGGTTGGCATGTGGCTGAGAAATTAAGTCAAGGCAATTATTGTGTTTGGTATTAAATTAATCACCTTTTCATATTTGGCACTTTGGTCTGCAGTGTCTTTTCATAGCAGCTTCCAAGTCTGCATTGTCAGTACGTCATTCATATGAAAGTTGGCTGAATGGTTTCGATGTTCTCTAATGCAGGAATAAGGGAGTGGTGAAGAGTGTAAGGAGAACTGTTAATGCAGAGTGGGTTTGTGTAACTATTTCAGGGGAGGGGAATGATCAGGTCACCTGAAGCAATTAACTCATTAACTCATCCCGATATCTCTGGCTGCAAGGCGTTGTGGTGGCCCTTCTCCTTTGGCTTCTTTCTCGTCTTCACCCAAGTTTTCCTCGTCAGATGATGACGACTGTCGCTGTTGCTCTGCCTCCTCCAAATGCAATCCCTGGAGGTTGAACAAGATGCAGTGCATTACAATGACGCAGGAGACTCTCTCTGGGGTATATTGTCGGGAGCCCCCAGGCATACAGGCACCTAAACCAAGAGCCCTATAAGCCTAGAATTTCAGTTAGACAGATTTTCAGGCAACAAATAGGCACAGTGAACGGTTTCTGTGCCCAAATACGGAGGCCTGAGGATTGCGAGAAATTGGTGCTCGGGCCTCATCTATATAATCGTGGTGAGCTGCCGATACCAGCGTCCAGAGGCAGCTCACCCGACTGAAGAAGCAAATTTTGGACTGCCTACCAGTTAAGTTCTAGGCGGGTAGAGGACAGCAGGAGGGGGACCCATTGCGGCTGCCAGCAGCTGCCTAAAACAGACGCTAGGCTCCTTGTATATGCTAATGAGAGACCTAAAGCCTGTTTCAGGGCCCCTCGGGGGAACTGGGCTGTCCTGAGCGGAGCAGGAGCAGGCCTTCGAGAGAGGTTTTCTAGATATGGAAAGGTAAGTAAATTTGATGTGGAGTCAGCAGCAGCAGCTTTGCAGTGCAGAGAGGGAGATGTGGGAGATGTCCCCTGTAGCAAGTCTGAGGTAAAGAAGTTAAGAGCGGTGGTGACTCTCACAGCCATTGCCGAGCATTGGCCACGTGGAGGGTGCAGAGATCAGCGACAGCCTGCCTGGTGAAGCACAGCCTCCTCATGCGCTGATCCGCAGACATAGCCAGGAAACTCACTCGACCTATCGAACCTGTGGGGCTGGCCAAGCCTTCTACGAGCAGACTCCCTCATTGGCCCAACTGCTACTCCTCCTGGTTGTCCAGCCTGCTGCTACTGGTCTTCTTCCTCCATCCACGTCAAAGCAGCAAGAATGGCGCCCATCATGAGCTCAGAGTGCTTATTCAGGGTAAGTAATGCAAAGAAAAGTCAGAAATAAGCAACCTCAATATCCGTGGAAATCCAAAAGCACAATAGCACACAGATCTCTACGATCTGAATGCGCCTTTAATTACTGCTACCAGGGGCATTCTGAAACCAATCCCGCTAGCTTTTACACAACTGGTTTGGCGCTGGGTGCAACTTCTGTTATTTCATGATAATATTGCATTAGGGTCCTAATTACATCAAAGGACCCTGATTTGCATATATTCATGAGGTGCCCACCTGCTTCTGGCGGGAGCCTCGGCCACCTAAAATGAAAAGTGCTTGGTTAATATGGTGATGGGGGCGGGAATCGAGCAGGAACACGGCGGTAATTATTCCAAGGCTATTTTAATTATACACCCGCTCCATTCCTGCCGGGGGAGGGAGGTTAAAATCCCCCCTTTAAAATCTCCATATTGAAAGCAATAGGCTGGCATCTCTGTAATTGATAGCTTATTTGTGTTTTGGAGACTGAATGACACCATTATACCTTCCTTCTCCAGAGAAATGCTCAGGAATTGCCTTTGCACCACCGTTGAGGGAAAATATGCGGTTTTTAACACCTTTTATACTTTTTTGTTCATATATGACTGCAGAATAAATTAATGATTAAACTGAAAGAAATGATCACAACAGAACTTTCTGTTTACTACTGCAAAATATATCTGGGAAATATATTAAACACAGTTCATAAGATGAAAGGTATGACCCCTTGCTCCTGGTCCAAATACCACAGAGAATTACATGCAGTTTCTGACATGAACAAATTTGCTCAGTTGGACACATACAAAATCTGACTTCGATGGTAAGTTACTTCATATGTATGGTGGAGTTGTTCTTTTAATGACTTTGTTTTTTCCATTTATTTCCTCCAGGACAATGTTAACATTGTGCAGATTAAATGAACTCAATTCTCATTTTTTTTTCTAAAGCTTGTCCTAATGGATATTATGTCTGCTCCACTGGTCTGTGCATCCGACAGTCTCAACGTTGTGATGGATCAGATGACTGCTTTGATGAGAGTGATGAAGTATTTTGTTGTAGGTACCTCCAAAGAATGTTTTGCCTTAAAGGTGCATTGACTTCGTGAAAAGGTAGCTAGCGAACTTTATGCATGGAAGACCTAATGGCTGGAAAATCGTGCAGGCTGCAAATTACGCAATCTGACTTCTGTGCACGAATTTCTGAGGTGCACAGCTGCCACACAAAATTCTCCACTGGGAGCCCTAAATTGTAAAACTGATTGCAGTATGTCATTTTTGCATGATGAAAAAAAAATGTACACGTTGGGTCAGATTTTGCCGTCAAAATAACGGCAAGGCTAATGGCGCTCACCGTTATTTATGCGCAATTGCTACACCAACTTCAGGCAAAGAGCAGATGCGCGTTTAAATGCCAATATCCAAAGATTGCTGTCCGAGTTGTGCCACTCCGCTGTTAACTTCACAAAAATGGCATTTCGCTGTCTGCCTCACCATTGACATGCATTGAATGTCATGAAGTTGCCGTATTTGCACAGCAGATATGAACTAAACTCGGCATAGAAAGTTAAGTCTTGTCATTTCAAGTGTGACAACGTGATAAGTGTTAATTACTGCCAATCAATCTCTCTGGCACTGAAAATTAACCATTACAAGTGTGGAGTCTCAGTCCTTCAGGTATTAATTGTTGTTGGAGATTTAAAAATGTAATTTTTAAAAAAAAGTACTTTTCCTTTCTGTCTCTTTTCCTCTCTCTCTTATCCAGTCTTTCTTTCCCTCTCTTTATTTCTCTTTCTGTATCTGATTCGATATTGAATTCACCCATTCTAATTTACACTTCCTGCTCAGTCCTTGCTCTGTTAATTTCAAAATCCTTCAATCCGATTGGTTAAGGAGATACACAGTTGCTTGCCCTGTTCACTCAGGTCCCAGATGCCCTGTTTCCCTCGCTGTGACATTATCAGTTCGCACTTTCAGCAACATGCAAAAAATGTTAAAACCAAAACATGCAAGGGCAAGTCTAACTAATGGCAGATGCCATTAGATGCCCTGCTACAGCAAAATCTGAGCCAATGTTAGGCTCTCATCTTGGCTATTGGAATGATGCAAATGGGACACACCCACCTGAACCTGTACCATGCAAAAGTAGACCAAAGTTTGTATTTTCCCAAATAAATCCCTTTTGGTCAATTTTTAGCCATTCCTTCACTAAAACATTGATGTATTCGACAACTTTTAATGCAGATTAGATACACTATAATACAAAAGAATAACTATAATGAAAAAGTAAAGCTAATGGGGTAGAAATTCATCTGGGCCTGTTGAAATACCCAAAATACCTAAAAGCAAAACACTGGCTCAGTTTTGCTCTGTGTGGTAATGTGGACTGCTGAGTATTTTTACTTGCTGGACAAGCTTACTACAATGTAAAATGATTCCACACCACTATAGCTTCCACTGCCAGGAGTCTTGACCTATCAGCCAGTTGAAATGCTCATTAACTTCATGAAACTTGGGGCTACTGAGAGTTATCTAGAGAGTAGATGAATGCAACATAATGTTGAGGTCCCTTGCCCTCAAATTGTTGTCAAAGTTTTTGACCAAGAAGCATCCTGCTTGAGAAATATTTTTTGCAGTTTGGAGAAAGTGTATGCTCCACCAAATATTCACTTGTAAATTCTGAAAGATTTATAGTATAAAAGGTTATAAATACCCAAAATATCTCAAAGTTTTGTGAATGCAGGGGTTAATTTGAGGAGGTGACACATTTCAGTCCTGAGCCCTCCATGACCCCAGCCAGTATCCTTGGTAAGGGGGTTATTATGTACTTATAGCAAGCTCCCAGTGGGATTCTCATCAGCAAGTAGAAGCTCGTCAGTGGCCCCCAAGGAAAATGAAGCTGTTGCTCAGCAGGACTGCCCCTTGCAGCACTCGAACAGCTGGAAGTGGCATTAAAGAGGCTACAGGACCCTGAAGAATGGAGCAGCTCAGTGACTGAAGGCCTTGGCAGATTGGGAGAGAAATGGGCCTGAAAGCCAGGTCTTGCCCCACCCCCAGTATTTGCATGTGGTGGGTGGGGAAGGAGTGAATTGCAGTGGTCCCGGCAGAGGCAGGGAAATTCAGGTTGGGGTAGTGAGGCAGCAGTAGGCCTCACTCCCTGGCTCCCCCACCCCCACCCCCCACAACACACCCCAATATTGCCTTCTTTTTCAGATACAATCCTGCCCATTGGCAGTGGGACAGTGGAGGAAAATTCAAAGTCAAACTGAATCAAACTAATAAAAATTCATTAGGTTTGAGCATTAAACTCTTGCGTATAGAGCATCACACATTAAATCTGTAACTGGCTCAATCAATCTGTTCTTACCAGAAAAAAATTAAAGTCCTGCTTTTTTTTGGTTCAAATAAGTAACTTAAGCAAATTGATTTTCTAAAATATAGATCAGCAAGGTACCCACAAAAAAACAACCACTTGAGATGCTGCAATTTCAATCATTTAATTTTCAAAGTGATTCCAGTGATTATTTTGATTTCTGTCCAGATGAATATACATTTATAATTTGGACTTTTAAAAAAAGCACTAAAAAGACCATAAAATCAACCATTGTATGCCAGAAACGCCTCGGTATCCCTTCAAAAGCCTGTCTCTGAAGTCTGGGTTTTGAGCTCTGCGGCATTCCCCGGGTTCTATTATATATTTTGGGGCTTGCCTGAATGAAGAGGCTCACCAGGTAGCAGATTCCCAGAAGCATCAGTGCCAGTCTGTGTATGCTGCACTGGTTGACTACAATTCCTACTGGTTAATATGTATGTCACCCTGAAAGACTACAACTCTCAGAATGCAATTAAGGCTGCCACTTTCTTCTTGGGCCTGATACAGGAGTGGACAGGTAGGATGGAGCTTACAAAAAGAAAGTCTAGGAATCCTCTGTGTACGGCCAATCTTGCTGTCAAGTTGTTCGAAAAAATCTGGTGATTTTAAGACATACGAGTGAGCAAAGAAAAATGTCCCGCCAAAGACAGCGTTCTGACTGAAAAGCACAGAAAAATTCTGTCTCAACAATTGCTATCCCTGTTCGCCACATTCCCAGTGCTGCTTCCCTTGAGGTCCAGTGGTTTTAATTTAAACATGTTGTACCCCATACCTGTGCCCTGGGCCACTCTTTCAATCTTCTGCTGCTGCTGGTGTTCTTCACTCCCTGGCCTCCTGCTGTGCTGTGCTGGCAGGCTTAGAATGGGACCAAGATATACAGCACAACTGTACTCCACATCAATAGTACAGAAGATCAGGTCATACCTATAAAACACATGCAACTCCAATGAAAAGAAATATTGAACCATAGCAGCAATAGTAACATTGCCTCGAGAGCAAACACTTCCTCCATTGTTTTGCAAAAATCTGTCTTCAATAGAAGATGTTCTTAAATGTCAAGCATCAGAAGTGACCTCTGAAAACATAATGCTCCCTCCTGTGCTGAAAATTTAGCAAACGTTTTTGAAGATAATGAGACCAACAAGAGAAGAGCTCTCTTTCAGGAATAACTTGATAACACGTGAGCGGTTTTCTTTTTAGTTTTTTTGCATTGGCACTTTTCAAATAGCCACATGGGTTCTGACAAGTGAGCTAGATACAGCTGTCCTTTGTTTAAATATCATTTTTGGCAGTAACACAGGAACAAACATCAGTTATGATATTACAGAGGTCTTTTTGAGCACTGACCTAGAAATCTCTGCTCCGATGAATATTGGAAATGAAATTGTGAAGTTTGGAGGAAATTACTTCTTGTATAACATTTACTTATAGCAGTAGTGAGACAAAGAAAGGTTAATACAAGGTTAAATGTTAGAATTCCGGCCTTAACCTTATATATTTTTCAATTTTGTGATATAGGGACAAGGTACAAAGGGGGCAGGGTAGAAATATACTCACGTTTTCTGGGATTTTTAAAATAGTTATTGTGGTACTAACTCGTGACCACAGTCGAGTTACAATGCAGCTGATACCTTTTGTAATATTGAGTACAGGTGAAAGTGTATCCATTTTGTTTACTGCTGATATGGAGCTCAAATATATGGCCCTGAATGCCAGACTCCGCTCTCTATGAAATGTGGTATGGGCGGCAAGGAATGAAACTACAGGTTATTTCTCAGCACCACCTTATATGCCATACTCTAAACAAAAACTGAAGTTCAGTGAGTAATTTCATTGTATGGTGTAGTACTGAGCTATACAGAACAGAAGGCCCTTGATTGTATCCCTACGTTGGGATGAGTTAGTTAATCTTAGCAAGGGGACCATTTAGAGTGCTACAAGATACAATTGAGCTCGGGCTCCCACCCCTTGATTTCTGTGCATTGACCATTGTTGAAGAGTTTCACATGTGGTCGTCAGGTGAGGGCAGGATGGGACACATCTGTGATACCCTCCATGGTGAATTAGCCTTCCAGCAATCATTACCTAGCTTCACACATAAAAAATGGCCACTTGGGTGAGTGTAGACATGCTGCTAGTACCTGTACAATCAAACAACTGCAACAAGAGCAAGGGAGAAAAATGGCAGGGCTGGAGATGAGAACTATAAGCAAAGGCTTTCTAAATATATTGTAGGTCATCATGGAAAACAAGAGACTGAGCCAGGATATTGTAACCAAAAAGATTATAACCCCATTTTTATGAAAAGAGATTTTTTTCTGCACAAGTTAAGGGGTTGTGTACTTTTTAGCTGTCATTGCTTCCATTTTAGAATGGTGCTATGAAGAGATCTTGGGGGCTAAATTGGATAGCCCCTGAAAATGGGCGCGGGGATTGCGATGCGCGAATAACCCATGCCCATTGGATGTAATGTAGGCAGGACGCCATCTATGTGCTGCCTGCACATTTACATGATTTCTGTGTGCAGCCAGCACTGTTGATTGGCTGCGTGCATCAGCAGGGGGCCCAAAACTGTATCTTGCTAGCACTATTTAAAGCTAGCCTGCACTGCTTAAAGCTAGCCTGCACTGCTTAAAGGGGAGGTGCATTGTGGCTGGAGCAGGTGCTGGGAGTCCTGACCTGGGAAAGGCAGAAGAATGGCTGAACATGAGAGAGAGTGAGCACACAGGTTTTCTGACAGTGCACTGGAGGTCTTGGTGGAGGAGGTGGAAAGGAGGAGAGACGTCCTGTATCTGCAGGGGTTCAGGAGGCCCGCCAGATACACGGTGAAAAGGCAGTGGGAGCAGATAGCCGTGGAGGTCAATGCCAGGAGTCTAGCCCTGAGGAGACGGTGCTGGCCTATATCAGAACGGCCATTGCCGAGACCGTGGTCAGCAGCGGGGCTGAAACCATTGAAGATGACGGTATCCTCATATCTAATCCTCCTTCTCACATCCCACTTCCTCCTCATCCCACACTCTCTTCTGTCTTACAAGCTGCAGAGGTCCACGCATGCACCTCTTACTTTCTCTCCCTCTCCTCACCACAACCTTACCCTTGTGCCTTTTTCCTTTAAGATACCCAAGAAGTGCAACTTGATTTCACACTCGCAGCCACCAGATCAGATAGTGACACTGCACTTATCTTAGAGGGTAGATTAGAGGCAGGATCTGCACATGGTTAGACACCAGGCACAAGTGTGCTGCAGCCAGGGCAGGGGGCAAGGATAGTGCAGGTGCCAGCTCACCAGAGGGTGAGTTCGCACACGAGGGTTCTGCTGCAGAGGACTCAGATGAGAACTTCGAGGGGCCAGGCTACACAAGAAGGCTGATGGGTATACACAACAAAATGATTGGTGCATTGGGAAGCCTGCCAGAAAGCCTGCGTGCAATTGCAAGGAGCATGGAGGAGTCCAGCACCAACTTGGCACAGGGCTTTGCGCAGAGCTTGGAGCCCATCCTTTCCAACATGGATGTGGTGGGCAACTCCATTAGCACACTTGTGGATCCACCCATGATGCAGCATCTGATGGCAGGTGTCTCAGCTTCCATTGCAGATCAGGCAGCTTCCACTAAAAGTCTGAGTGCTGCAGTGGAAGCTCAGACTGAAGTCATGCAAGTTCAGCTTGCTGCCATGCAAGCTCAGACTGCTCTCTTGCAAGCTCAGACTGTTGCCATCATGGCTGTGGATACCAGTGTTCAAAGGGGCTTGCAGGGTGTCACAGCAGTCCAATATTCTGTCCTCCAACAGATTACTAGGAATGCTGAGGCGCCGCCCCGGGGGAGTGACAGTGGCTCCATTTAGTAATTTAAAACAGAAATAGACAGTTTCCTAGAAGTAAAGGGAATTAAGGGTTACGGGGAGCGGGCAGGAATTTGGACATGAGTCTAGGTTCGGATCGGTCATGGCCCTGTGGGTAGCGGAGCGGGCCCAGGGGCCGTGTAGCCTGATCCTGCTCCTATTTCGTGTGTCTAATTCTGTTAGATTCAGGAGATGGTTCTGTGATAGTAGATTGGCGGTTAGGATCAGATCAGCCATGATCTTATTGAATGGCGGAGCAGGCTCGAGGGGCCGATTGGCCTACTCCTGCTCCTATTTCTTATGTTCTTATGTTCTCTCTCAGGATGACAGCATTCTTCCTCCCACCCTTCCCACTCCGCCAGTGCCCTTGCCTGTCAGCTAGCCAGCCCAGACTGCTGCCGCCCATGCTGAGATGGTGCAGTCTGAAGCTGGGCCTTCTAGGCCCAGAGCTGCTTGAGGTCGTCCTCGAAGGCCATCTTCAGTCTCTTCCACTGAAATTCAGCAGCCTTCCACCAGCCATGCTGCAGCTGTAGTTGCGGTTACTGGTATATTTGATTGCCAATTAGTTTGAACCCAAGAACAGGAGGAGTCATTGAGTTTGATTAATCTTCATTATTTATTCAATTACATGATTCAATGCTAGCTAACCTTGCCTACATTTGTTACATTACATAACATCGAACTTGCATTCATATACTTATGTCCACGCAGACCAGGGGTTCTTCTCCTGGAGACAATCATCTTCTAGCATGCCGCTCGCTTCTCTTGTCCCTTGACAGCGATGTCACCTATCTTCTTCAGGCTTTTATAACCCTCTTGATACGATTAGTTCTCATGACTTACTTATTTTACTGGCAGAGGGGGTGGGGGGGGGCGCGGGGTGTTGAAAATAGTCTTCGGCGGCAGCGCAAAATGGGTGATAACAAACCGACAGCCCATTTTACATAACAACAGAAAACGCTGGAAAAACTCAGCAGTCCAGGCAACATCCATGGAGAGAGAAACAGAGTTAACGTTTCAGGTCGAAACCCTTCTTCACCCTTCGCCCATTTTACACCCTGCCCAATTTCCATTGGAAAAGAAGATCGAGTAAGGTGTAAAACAAGCTGCCAATTTGCCATCACCCATTCTGCGCTGCCGCTGAAGACCAATTTCAGCCCCTTGGTCTCTTTATTTGTTAGCAGGCCTTTATTTGCAAGAGTTGAGTGCAGATATCTATCTGCTTACACTCTCTTTCATATACTTCCAGTGCCCTTCATTATTCTTCAGCAACTTACAGATCTTCGTATAGGTTTGCTCTCTACATATCCAAATTTTGAACAATTGTCTTTACGTCAGCAGTGTCCTTGTTACAATCTCACTGGAGCCATTGCAACCATAACCCATATCCTTCTTTTGCAGGCACATATATTTTGATTGGCTTGGGCATTTAACCATTTCCCATGTAGTTCAATTTTTACAGAAACTCAGGGCTGGATTTTGTCAGCCCCAAGGAGGCAGGTATGGAGGCAGGACTGCCGGTAAAGTTGCAGAATGTGGGGTGACTGGCAAACCCGCCCCCATCCCGCCTCCGTGCCCTTTTGCCAGGAGGTGGGAAGCCCTCCTGCCCCGGGTCCCGTCTCCTCGAGGCAGGAAAGGGATTAAATCCTTTTAACTGCCTGTTAACAGGTAGTTAACAGGCAGAAAAAAGGATTAGCCCCATTTTACCTTTTCAAGTGCAGGCTTCCCGACCTCGGAGAACCCCGCCGGAATGAAGGAGATGTGAATGAGGTCTGCGGGGGTCGGAGAGGTCTGAAAGTGAGATGTAGAGGTGAGTGATGGGTGCAAGTGTGGAGTGGTAAGTATGGAAGGTGAGTGCTAAGTGTTATAAAATGTTCACTTACCTTTGTTTCTGCCTACAGCCTTCAGCCGTGGTGGATCCGGAGTCCCAACATCTTCATTGTAGATGTCACAGACTGGCTGTTGGATCCTCCAAACCAACAGCCAGGTGATTTCTGCAAAGTTGAAAGGTTTGATGAGTCCTGAACACAAGGACTCATCAAACTACACAGAATGTCAGTGTTTAACAGCTTCACAGAGCTGTCAAACACTGACATTTC
This sequence comes from Somniosus microcephalus, assembly GCF_052327205.1. Classification (NCBI taxonomy): domain Eukaryota; kingdom Metazoa; phylum Chordata; class Chondrichthyes; order Squaliformes; family Somniosidae; genus Somniosus; species Somniosus microcephalus. The sequence goes on from NC_141000.1 coordinate 87,988,987, forward strand.
TTCTTTCAAGAAATCCTGACAGATGGCACGTCAGATGTTGAAGTGCTCTGTCAGTGACTTCCCCCTGCTGAGCCCGCTGGGTGGTCTTAACAAGGTCAATCAGGGGAAAATCCCGCTGGTTGACCAGAGGCTGATAGAGGCAGGACATAGACCCGGCAAGCAGCAGTCCCGCCTCCATCATGTCTCCATTGAGAAAATCCAGCCCTCAATTTTAGTTAGCATAGCATAATGATTCATAATTAACATAATTTATGCAACACTATCGCTGAGGCAAGCTAACATTTGACAATAAATCAAGTAAGAGGCGCTTACAATGCAAGATATAAAGGCATTTATTTCACTCAACTGATTAGGAAGAAATTAAACATAATGCTCACCAGTGATATTTTTAATGTGTTCATTACAGGCTACTTAAGAATGCAGCATTGGATTAATGAACCCACTTAACATATTTGCTGAGTTGGCTGCTTCCATGATGACTCTCCCTTATGTTTCTTCTGTACCATTCTAACTGTAACATCCAGTATTACTTCTGTCCACAAAATGCAGCTCTACAATCTGCACAGCCACACCCTGTCTCTAGACAGTATCACATCATTTACCCAAATAATGATCCAGTGTCACCTCACAAAACATTACAAGTAAAAGTTCACAGAATATGAAGATGTACATCATCCAGTAACATGTCTTTCAAGCGGTATAGCTCCCTATCGTGCACCAAGTTGTACCCTGTTCAGGGTACACCCAATGACTATGAATGGGTGACAAATTTAGCCACTATCTTGGGGCAGTGTCCCAGTGTATTTAATTTGATACCAGAGCTTCCTCTGAAGGTTATGTTGGTAAATGTACTGTCTAGCGTGGAACTGAACAATAAAGACTAGAAAGGGTTGATCGCTGGTCTGTGCTGAATAAGCTCACCTTGGCCACGGTGGTGGCAAGGGTTTTATAAATATCCTCAGCACCCCTAGAGAGATGAAATTCAGCAAGACCACTACCCAGATTTGCACTACCTATATGGATCTGTATTTGTGTATAAGCATATACATATGTAATCTTATTAAAAACTCTGCCAAATTAGTTCTAGGTACAAATTAGTCATTTACTGACTATTATGAGGTTTTAGCTATAATCACTCGTGCCTTCAGTTGTCTTGGTCCTAAGTTCTGGAATTCCCCTGCGTAAACCTCCCCGCTTCCCCACCTCTCCTCCTTTAAGACCTTCCTTGAAGCCTACTCCTTTGACCAAGCATATAATCACCTCTCTTAATATCTCCTCCTTTGGCTCAGTGTCAATTTTGGTCTGATTACTCTCCTGTGAAGTGCCTTGGAATTTTTTCCTACGTTAAAGGCACTATATAAATGCAAGTTGTTGTTATTGTTGTTGATTAGGAATAATGTTTGTCATAGCAATGTGTTTGGAATAATGATCAAAATATTTTTTCCTCTTTGTAAATAATTACAGAGCATAATACAACACTTAGATATTACATTTGTTGATTGAAATAATAGAAAAACAAAGTATTACTGTCATAAATTTTGTAAAAAGAGAGGCCTTGAAATTAGTGTTAATATTACTGCACGAGTAATTAGCCAATTTTATGAAGTTCCTTTGCCCTTGACTTCCATGAATGAGAGAATCCATTTATTTTAAATGGCCTGATGCCTCTATTAAAATAGTGGACAAAGAAAATTCATACAAATAAGCATCCATATGATAATAGTCGCACAGTGTAATTTCAAGGCCTATATGTATATCCGTGTGAATATAGGGACATATTTGCCAGCATATTTATTTAAACTTGTGTGTTTTTTTATTATTTATAAGTTACAGAAAAGTGCCAATGAAAAACAGGTTTTGCGCAAAAGGAAAAATATAATGGCCCAGAAATTCGGGTCTCCATGGGTGAGTACGCACGGCGTACTCACCCGTAGGCCCGATGGAAGTGCCGGTTTCCTGCATGCACTGCGCATGCGTGGGAAACCAACACTTCCGTTCCTCTGAACGAAGAGGTTCAGAGGTCGAACGCGTGCGTGGGGGAGGCTGCACGTGCGCATCGAACTTCGTTTTTTTTTACAGGTTTCTCCGGGAGGGTAAGCCTGCAGAATTTAGAAATATAAAAAGCAGGCGTAAGGCCTGCTTTTTACAAGGTAAGTGGTGAATTAATTAAAATTAAAACATTTTTTCCACAGGTTTATTATTTTTAAATACTTTAAAGCAAGGTAAGTTTATTTTTAGCCCCATTAGAATAAAAAATTATTTTTTTCAAAAATTTAAATTATTGTTTAAAATAGTTATTTCATGTAATTTATAGTTTATTTAAAAAATGTGAATAAAAAAAAATTATTTGAAGATTTAGTGCTATTTTGGGGCTGTAGTATTTATAAGTCTTGACAGCACTTCCTGTCAGACTTATGAATGGAGCATTCCCTGCTCCGATTGGCTGCCCATGGCCCACGTGATCCCAGGGGACACATCGAACTAACTGCGCCCCTGGGATACGCAAGCACTGCGCGCCGGCAGCTGGACCAGGCCCCGGATCGCAATTCCACGCGGGCCCACAGCTCAACGGCCGGCGCGCAAGGTAAGTGCATATCGGGGCTTGCACCCACGGGAAGCCCCCAACCCGAATTTCTGGGCCAATAAAAGTGTCACATTCATTCCTACTAAAGTGTCCCACATAAAGAGGCTATATTATATATTATATAACGGGCTATTTATTTTATTTATGGCTGTTTTTCATTTAGCTCCCCCACCAAAAGAGTGCAACACAAGTTCTCCACAGCATCATCACTACTTCATCTGTAATGGAGTCAAAGACTGCGAGAATGGCACCGATGAACTCAATTGCACAGCCTGTGAGTATTTAACTAACATGAGTAAAATAAACAGATTGATTCATATTTTTAAAATTCTAAAATCTCAATCATCATTTTCAGCTGTGCCCTGCACAAACATCACTTATAAATGTAAGAATAATCTGTGTATTCAGAAGAGGAATGCTAAATGTGATAGAACTGTAGACTGCTTGGATGGAAGTGATGAAATGAGTTGTGGTGAGTACCATAGCTGTTATATGGGGGAATTCACTGTTGAAGATTAATTCACCCTACTTATATAACTTTGGCAAAATTGAAAAGTCACATCATTGCACAGCGGAGTTTTCTTAAAATCTGTTTTAATTTTGAGGAATTATTTTCTTAAATAGAAGCTGACCTTAGCAATTTGGAGGTCATTAAGTCACTTTAGATGGTTAATTGCCATCACGTTGGAAATGCTGCATATTCTGATGTTCAATATCAACTTACCACTAGTAGTAATTTAATATTCCCAGTTAAATGCTATTGGAAATTATTCAGATTGATTGCCTGAATGAGCAGGAAGAAGATACTTGATCAATGGTCGTAATGTGACTAGAAACATAGAAACATAGAAAAATAGGAGCAGGAGTAGGCCATTCGGTCCTTTGAGCCTGCTCCGCCATTCAATATGATCATGGCTGATCCTCTATCTCAATAGCATATTCCTGCTCTCTCCCCATACCCCTTGATGCCTTTTGTGTCGAGAAATCTATCTATCTCCTTCTTAAATATATTCTGTGACTTCCACAACCTTCTGTGGTAGAGAATTCCACAGGTTCACCACCCTCTGAGTGAAGAAATTTCTCCTCATCTCAGTCCTAAATGTCCTACCCCATATCCTGAGACTGTGACCCCTCATTCTAGACCCCCCAGCCAGGGAAAATATCCTCCCTGTATCCAGTCTGTCTAGCCATGTCAGAATTTTATACGTTTCAATGAGATGCATGTGGATCAAAGCTCAAGCATTGACCACAGTTTCCAGTTTTGCTATAATTGTTTGTTTTTATTTCTACCATGCAGAGTGTGGTAATAAGAGGCAGCAGGACAGTCGAATCGTAGGAGGATCCAATGCTCGCGATGGAGAGTGGCCTTGGCAAGTCAGCCTTCACTTTTCTGGGTCACCATATTGTGGGGCTTCAGTAATAACAAAGGAGTGGCTTTTATCTGCAGCACATTGCTTTCAAGGGGAAAAGTATGCTATGAGATTATTATTACCCCAAATTCTGAGTGTTTTTGGTGCAAAATGAAGTAGTTCTGGTGTAGAGGGTTGGAATTTAAGACGTAAGTCAGAATTACATCTATTCTAAATTACATATCGAATTCTGGTAGAATTGGCTGCTGACAGAAGATGCACCAGCCCCAGACTAGTGCAGTTATACAAATGACAGGATAATGAGTGTCCAAGCTGCTGTCACAGAAATTCTGCCATTTACACCAGAATTTGCCAACATAAGTTAGTTAAGCTTGTAGAAAAGAGGAGTAAGTTACCGACATGAATTGTCAAACCAGGAAATGGTTGGGTTCACAGGCTTTAATGTCCACAAACTTTGAAACATCACTTTGACTGAATCGATTAGAAAATTATTTTCTTGGCTGTGGAACTAAGAAAGTATTCTGTAAGCTGCCTTTCAACAGCGTCGGGCAGGGAAATCTTTTTCTTCCCACCCTTCTGACACAGAGCCCTTACCATAGGGTTCGCTGAAGGTATTCCCACATATAATGGAGGCAGAACAAGAGCAGGAAGTAGAATGTTTCCACAAGGTCTGAAGGCCAGTGGTCAAAACACCTTCTGTGGATGCACTGACTGATCTGTCAGGTGGAGGATGGATGCAGATGCTTGTGGTGCCACTATCTGCTCTAGATAGTCATGTTCACTCCTTCATATATTGACATTGGATTTAGGCGTGATCCCTCCATCTTTCTCAGGCCCCCGCAATAGTTTTCAGTGCCTCCATTTAAGTGTAACGCTCATGCAACATCCTTTTTTTTAAGAGTAGGACCCCGGACATCTGTGTCCATGTGATTGAGAGCCAGAGCCTGATATCTGCAGAGCCTCCTTTCTCCACTGTCAGATCCCACTTTCACCACTGACTCCTCTGATACTGTAAGGGTAATGAATGATGGAATGCCACATGTATGAAGAGAATGCAAAAAAGGGTCATGGGAGCAGATATCTTGACTTTGCTGCCCTGGTGAGGTGGTTAAACTACTTCTTGCACTGCAAATGAGTTCAAGGATTTAGCACTTGCTGTCATGGCCACCTCCCTCTAAAAATAACATACCAGATTCTTGGTGAGTCTCCAGCTCCCTTCCTGACCCCAAACAGACGGTCCTTCATGCTTTGTGTCTCCATTATGAGGCAATGCATCCTAGTGGCTCTGTGTTCCCAGCAATGGGTAGGATCACATTTGGGAGACATCTGTCCTATTTATAGTTCTCAAAGGGGTACACTTGATCAATCAATGGTTACTTGTAACTGGTGACACTGGCTGAATTCATTTTAAGACTCGCTGGGATGAAATTGGCCTTTGGTGAACGCTGTCAATTCTCTATCACTCATTTCACGCTTTTGCTGAAGACCAATTACACCCCATTACAGCTAGAAGAAAGGAGACTTTGGGGATCTCTGAGATGAACGGATCGTGAGTTAACCCACTGTGCCACCCTGTTGCTCATCTGATAATTTTATTAATTAGCCTCCATTACAGTAAGGAATTCTTTCAGTATTATAACAGCAAGAAGGTTATCAAAGAAAATTGATCCTTTTGTAGGAATTGATGAATTCCTAACTAATAACTGAGGTCGACTCAGGAGATCACTCAAACAGGTCTTTAATGTAAAACTAAACGAGTTCAAACAGTTTGATGAGATCGATACAGGAGAGCCACGAAAACAGGTCTTAACAAAATGGAGATTCCACGAGGACTGCCTGGGCAGTCACGTGGTTTGCGACGTGACGTCATCGCGTTTGCCCGCGTTTTCCCGCGCTCTTAAAGGGGCCACGCCCCGTGCATACAAACACTATATACAAACAAAGTAATGTCTAACACAATGGTACAAGCTTAGGCTGGTGTTAGAACATCGTTAAAGGGAATTATGTACAGTTGCCCAGAGTCATTCAGTGGCTCCACCACATGCGCCCCCCCAGAATTCGCTTTAACGGACAAAGTCAAACGGTGAGGGGGTCTGATGAGCCTGTCGGAACGACTCCTGTACTCCTGAGGTGGAGGCTGCTGGGCGGCTGGTGGTCTGGCGGGTGGTTGCGCTTGGTCTGCCGTCTCGTCTCGGCGGTTGTGCTGTCATGACGGGGCGGTTGAGGTCCAGATGTGCCGGCTTTAATCGATCGACTGAAATGTGGTCCGGTTTACCACCGACATCTACCTTGAAGGTTTTGTCCCCTGCCTCCAACACGCGGAAGGGACCAGTATATGGGGCCTTGAGTGGATCCCTATGAGCATCGTGGCGAATAAAGACGTATTCTGCCTTGTGAAGCTCCGTTGGAACGTGCGAACTCTGCAGCCCGTGGTGCGAAGTGGGCACCAGCGCGAAACATCTGGCCGCCTCTCAGTGACTAGTAAGCTGGTCAGACGCGGACCAAGGCTTCGTCGATTCTGGTAGGAAATTCCCTGGTACTCGCAGCGGTTGACCGTACACCAGCTCCGCGGATGACGAGTGAAGATCTTCTTTGGGGGCCGTGCGAAGGCCCAACAGGACCCACGGTAGCTTGTCTGCCCATCCAGCGCCCTGGAGGCTGGCCCTCAGGGCGGCTTTCAGTGACAGGTGGAAACGTTCACAGAGACCATTCGCCTGTGGGTGGTAGGCTGTGGTGCGGTGTAATTTGACACCGAGCCCTTGGGCCACTGCATTCCAGAGTTCAGAGGAAAACTGTGGTCCCCTGTCTGAAGAAGTATCAGCGGGCACTCTTAAACGGGCGACTCAGGTGGAAATGAACGCCCTGGCCACGTCCGCTGAAGTAGTGGATGATAGAGAAACCGCCTCTGGCCATCTGGTAGTGCGGTCAACCATGGTCAGGATGTGTGAAAAACCATGGGAGGGTGGGAGTGGACCCACCAGGTCCACATTGACATGGTCAAACCGTCGCTCCGGAACTGTGAAGGCGGCCAACAGAGCCTTGATGTGACGCTGTACTTTGGCTTTTTGGCAGACCACGCAGGTGTTGGTCCAGTCGCAGACATCCTTGTGCATGCTGTGCCATACGAATTTTGCTGACATCAGCTTCTGAGAGGCCTTCATTCCTGGGTGTGACAACCCATGTATGGCATCGAACAATTTGCGGCGCCAGACGGCCGGTACGACAGGGCGAGGGTCCCGTACGGTGACGTCACACAAGATCGTGGTACCTGCCGCATGGAACTTGACGTCGGCCAACTGGAGGCCAGTGACGGTGGTTCTGTAGGCCTGGACTTCTGGGTCCGAGGCTTGATCCGCTGCCATGAGGGCGTAATCGATGCCTAAATGAACCGTATTGACGGTCGCGCGGGAGAGGCAGTCGGCCACCAGGTTGTCCTTACCGGCCACATGCTGTATATCCCTGGTGAACTCGGATATGTAGGTCAGTTGACGTTGCTGTCGGGATGACCACGGTTCGGCGGTCTTGGCCATGGCGAAGGTGAGCGGCTTATGGTCCACGAAGGCGGCGAAGGGACGTCCTTCCAGGAGGAAGCGAAAATGGCAGATGGCCAGAAAAAGAGCGAGCAACTCCCGGTCGAACGTGCTATATGCTCTCTCGTTCCGCCGTAGTTGACGGCTGAAGAATGCCAACGGCTGCCACGTCCCGTTCACCCACTGCTCTTGCACGGCGCCGATTGCGTAGTGTGACGCGTCGGTGGTGAGGGCAATGGTGGCTCCTGGCAGCGGGTGCGCCAGCATAGTCGCATTGGCCAAGGCGCTTTTGGTGTCGGCGAATGCCCGGGCCATGTCAACCGTCCAGTCTACCGTATCTTTGCCAGTCTTGCCCTTGAGGGCCTCGTACAGGGGCTGCATGAGTAGTGCTGCCTTAGGCACGAAACGGTGGTAAAAATTTACCATGCCTAGGATTTCCTGCAAGGCCTTAATGGTTTGCGGGCGTGGAAAGGACGTCACCGCCTCTACCTTCGCTTGTAAAGGAACCGCTCCCTCTGAAGTGATGCGATGCCCCAGGAAATCAATTTGTTGCAGGCCAAACTGACACTTGGCCAGGTTGATAATCAGGCCGTGTTGGCTGAGGCGTCGAAAAAGGGTGCGAAGGTGACAGATGAGTTCTTCTTTAGTGGGACTGACAATGAGAATATCGTCCAGGTAGACGAAGAGGAACTTGAGTTCCCGCAGCACGGAGTCCATCAGGCGTTGGAAAGCCTGGGCGGCGTTCTTTAACCCAAACGGCATTCTTAAAAACTCGAAAAGGCCGAATGGGGTGATGACTGCAGTCTTCTGGACATCTTGGGGATGAACAGGGACCTGGTGGTAGCCCCGGATGAGGTCGACTTTCGAGAAGACAGTGTTCCCTGCCAAATGGGCGGAGAAATCCTGGATGTGGGGGATCGGGTACCGATCAGGAGTGGTGGCGTCGTTTAGGCGTCGATCGTCACCGCATGGCCGCCATCCACCACCAGGCTATGGGACAATGTGGAGGGGTGAAGACCAGGGACTATTTGACCGGCGAATAATCCCTAACCGTTCCATGGTCGCGAACTCTGCTTTTGCGACCGCCAGCTTGCCAGGTTCCAGGCGCCGGGCCCGCGCGTAGACCGGGGGGCCGTTGGTGGTGATGTGGTGTTCCACACCATGTTTTGTGGCTGTGGAGGAGAAAGTGGGTCTGGTCAGGTCGGGGAATTCGCCAAGCAGGCGAGCGATCTCATCCGGAGCCGGAAAAGCACAGGCGACGGTGCGCGACGTAGTGTTACTGCGGTAACAAGGGATAGAATGAAAAGTTGCCGCGTTGATCAACCGCCGGTTCCTCATGTCAACAAGGAGGCTGTTGGCGCACAGGAAATCCGCGCCGAGAATGGGTTGCGAAACCTTGGCCGTCACAAACTCCCAGTAAAAACGTTGGCCCCCGAAACACAACTGCACCCGCCGTCTGCCGAAGGTCCGAATCGCTCCGCCATTGGCCGCTTCGAGGGCGAGGCCGTGAATCCCGGTCTGCACATCGAGGGCGGACGCGGGTAATATGCTGCACTGCGCCCCGGTGTCGCACAGAAAACGACGACCGGAGAGAGTATCGGTGATAAACAGCAACTTGCCCGCGTTGCCGATCGCCATCGCGGCCACGGGGCGCCCGTTAGACCCGTTCCTCGGTGGTCGTAGTTGTTTTGTTTTTTGGGGGAAGCTGCAGGGAAGGCGGCAACGTCTCACTTTCGCGCCGAACTACGCGTGGTAGAAACACAGCCCAGCAGGCTGACGAGCTGGGGCGGCGTCTGTGGGGGATGGGCGCCTTGTGGCGGTGCAGTACTGCTGAGTAACCGCGAAGATTTTGTCCGCCTCTGCCGCGAGTGCTGCGCAGTCCTCAACTTCGGACCTGGCCAGGGCAGCTTGCACCTGTTCCGGTAGCTGGCTGAGGAATATTTCCCTGAATAGGAAGCATTCTGGTTCAGAGCCAAGGAGTGTGAGCATTTGGCTCATTAACTCCGAAGGCTTGGAGCCCCCGAGCCCGGGCATAGCGAGCAATCGACTGGCGCGCTCCGCTTTAGTGAGCCCGAAAACTTGCAGCAACCGCGTCTTGAGGGTTTCATACTTGCGCTCCGTTGGAGGGTTATCGAGGAGGCTGACAATCCGCGAGGCGGTAGAGCTGTCGAGTGCGGAGACCACATAGAGATATTTGGTCTGATCCGCAGCGATGTCCCTCAGGGCGAATTGGGCCTCGACCTGAATAAACCACGAGGTCGCTTGCTGCTCCCAGAGCTGCGGTAGCTTCAGCGAAACGGCGTTGGCCTCCATGCTGTGTCCTTTTTGTGAAAAACATTCACAAAAAATGGGGTCACCAATGTAGGAATTGATGAATTCCTAACTAATAACTGAGGTCGACTCAGGAGATCACTCAAACAGGTCTTTAATGTAAAACTAAACGAGTTCAAACAGTTTGATGATACAGGAGAGCCACGAAAACAGGTCTTAACAAGATGGAGATTCCACGAGGACTACCTGGGCAGTCACGTGGTTTGCGACGTGACGTCATCACGTTTGCCCGTGTTTTCCCGCGCTCTTAAAGGGGCCACGCCCCATGCATACAAACACTACATACAAACAAAGTAATGTCTAACACAATGGTACAGGCTTTAGGCTGGTGTTAGAACATCGTTAAAAGGAATTATGTACAGTTGCCCAGAGTCATTCAGTGGCTCCGCCACACTTTAAAGGTGGAAACGGTTAAATTTGAGAATAAGCTAAAATTATTTAACATACTAAATAACCATTTCCTGAAAGTATTCAATAAAGAAGACACTAGCAGCATGTCACCCTTTATATGAGGGTAATAACAACAATGCCTGCACTTTAAAAGTATTTTATTGGCTGAGAAGTGCTTTTGGACATCCGGAGGATGTGAAAGCTGTTATATGAATACAAGTTCTTTCCTTCTTTACTCTTGTACTCAATGGCCTAGAAATTCATTGACGCCATGTCCATTTATATGTTAATATCATATTATAGAATTCTAAGCCTCTAAACTATGCGAATAAAAATTGGTTTACTGTGGAATGTTATGAATGGTATTCTAACGCATTATTTTGCACAGTGCAAAGGATCTTATGAAATTGTATTCCTGAAACAATGTTAACTTTTTTCTTTTTTAAGGATGTCTGATCCCAGACTGTGGGTCGCTCATTTAGGAATGCATACTCAAGGAAACGCAAAGTTTGCAAGTGAGCTCAAAAGAATCCTTGTCCATGAATACTATAATGGTCGAAACTTTGACTATGATATTTCACTGCTACAGCTGAAGACAGCCTGGCCAGACAAACGAGCATCTGCAATCCAACCGATTTGTGTCCCTTCATTGACTCAAGTGGTGCCGAATGGAGAGAAATGCTGGGTGACTGGCTGGGGGCAAAAACAGGAAGCGGGTAAGAATATCGTGAAGATGCAATATTTTACCCAAAGTAAAGGATTGTATTAACATAAATACATCATGCACAGTGGACTTTATTCAAATTTTACTATAGGTTTATACTGGTGAAAAGATTCATTGTTAATTGTCAGATGGCTCATATACCTTTCTTTACTTGAACAATGATTAATAATCAGCAGATGACATAATAAACAGATAGAAAGCACTAATATTAATGATCAATAGTCAGAAATAAGAGTTCGCACAATCATAGAAATTTACGGCACAGAAGGAGGCCATTCGGCCCATCATGTCCCTGCCGGCTGAGAAAGAGCGATCCAGCCTAATCCCACTTTCCAGCTCTTGGTCCGTAGCCCTGTAGGTTACGGCACGCCAAGTGCATTTCTAAGTACTTTTTAAATGTGACGAGGGTCTCTGCCTCTACCACCCTTTTAGGCAGTGAGTTCCAAACCCCCACTACCCTCTGGGTGAAAAAAGTTCTCCTCTACACCCCTCTAATTCTTCTACTAATTACTTTAAATCTATGCCCTCTTGTTATTGACCTCTTTGCTAAGGGAAATAGGTGTTTCCTATCCACTCTGTCTAGGCCCCTCATAATTTTATACAGCTCAATTAAGTCTCCCCTCAGCCTCCTCTGTTCCAAAGAAAGCAACCTCAGCCTATCCAATCTTTCCTCATAGCTAAAATTCTCCAGTCCTGGCAACATCCTCATAAATCTCCTCTGTACCCTCTCTAGTGCAATCACATCTTTCCTGTATTGTGGTGACCAGAACATAGAAACATAGAAGATAGGAGCAGGATAGTTAAAACAATGGATAGAGAAGTGTCATACAAATGTATCAAGCAGAAATATGCTAAAATTGCAGGTTCGAGGCTAACACATAATAAACGCACTGAATTATTAAAGGATAAAGGACACAGAAATCCCATTGTTGTGATTTTGGACATGCACTAGATGTAATTCCAACTCTATAATATGATACCTGTTCCGTACAATTATATATATATATATTTAACATCTTAAAAATTACATCTATGTGCACTTCTTATGCTAACTTTTCCTATTATAAAGTCCTAAGTCCATATTTATAATGGAAATGGCCTCTGTCACTCTGTAATTATACCCTCCCACTAGTGGTGGTGCTGTGCAGCACCTCAATTTTGCATCTCCCAGCTCCTCAGCCTGTATTGCGGAGAAAATTGTAACCAACTCTACTTCACTGCATCCCAAACTGCTATAAGTTTTGCAATTTAACTATAATTAGTAACATAAAATCAAAGTATTGTATCAGAATAATGTGCTGTATATCTATGTAATGTAAAAATAAGGACAGATTGACTTAAAAATGGGGACTGAATTACACCTGTCCAATTATCCCTCACTCTCTAACCTGCTACACCTGAAGATTACACTTATAGGTAGATTTCCATCTTTACATTGAGCATTATCTAGGCAGAGCACAGAAAGAAAAATCATGGCCAGGATACCAGGAGAAGTTCTCTACAGTTCTTCAAATATTGCCATGGACCTTTTACATCTATCTGAGAGGACAGAATGGGCCTTGGTTTATTGTCTCATCAAAATAAAACCTCCAACAGTGCAGCACTCCCTCAGTACTGCCCCTCGGGCAGTGCAGCACTCCCTCAGTACTGCCCCTCGGACAGTGCAGCACTCCTTCAGTACTGCCCCTCGGACAGTGCAGCACTCCCTCAGTACTGCCCCTCGGACAGTGCAGCACTCCCTCAGTACTGCCCCTCGGACAGTGCAGCACTCCCTCAGTACTGCCCCTCGGACAGTGCAGCACTCCCTCAGTACTGCCCCTCGGACAGTGCAGCACTCCCTCAGTACTGCACTGGAGTGTCAGCCTAGTTTATGTGCTCAAGTCTCTGCAGCGGGGCTTGAACCCACGACCTGATTCAGAGGCACGAGTACCACCCATGAGCTAAAGCTGACACCTTTGGGCTACAAGTCCCAGGGTTATCCTTGTCCATGCAGCAAGACCTGGATGACATTCAGGTTTGGGCTGATAAGTGGCAGGTAACATTTGGGCCACACAAGTGCCAGACAATGACTATCTCCAACAAGCAAGAGTCTAACCACAGCCCCTTGACATTCAATGGAATTACCATCGCTGAATCCCCCACCATCAACATCCTGTGGGTCACCATTGACCAGAAACTTAACTGGACCAGCCACATAAATGCTGTGGCAGCAAGAGCAGGTCAGAGACTAGGTATTCTGTGCCGAGTGTCTCACCTCCTGACTACCCAAAGACATTCCACCAGCTACAAGACACAAGTCAGGAATGTGATGGAATACTCTCCACTTGCCTGGTTGAGTGCAGCTCCAACAACACTCAAGAAGCCCGACACCATCCAGGACAAAGCAGCCCACTTGATTAGCACCCCATCTACCACTTTAAACATTCACTCTCTCCACCACCAGTGTACCGTGGCTGCAGTGTGTACCATCTACAAGATGCACTGCAGCAACTTGCCAAGGCTTCTTCGACAGCACCTCCCAAACCCATGACCTCCACCACCTAGAAGGACAAGGACAGCAGGCGCATGGGAACACCGTCACCTGCAAGTTCCCCTCCAAGTTACACACCATCCTGATTTGGAAATATATCGCCGTTCCTTCATCATTACTGGGTCAAAATTCTGGAACTCTCTCCTTAACAGCACTGTGGGAGTACCTTCACCACGTAGACTGCAGCAGTTCAAGAAGGCGGCTCACCACCTTCTCAAGGGCAATTAAGGATGGGGAGTAAATGCTGGCCTTGCCAGTGACAGCCACATCCCATGAACGAATAAATAAAATGTTCTTTGAACACTCTTCAATGCATAAGTGTCCACTTAATATTCTAAATACAATCTTACCAACAGTTATACAGGATGCAAGTACTGTAGCATCTTTGCAATGCATCCAGTACTTTTTTTTAAACTTGTTTAACAACTGTTTCATATTGACTTGATACAATGAATGGTCAAGAGTCACCTCCAATCCTTTTCAAGCATTTACTCAGATACTAAATGAAGGGTTAAAATTCTGTTGAACATAATAAAACTGATTGACATAAGTAATGCTTTTGTAACTTTATTTTTTCTGCCTTACTGAAGACAACAGTGATCCTACAGTTCTTCAACAAGCAGAGGTTGAGATCGTAAATCAATCACTCTGTCGTTCCACCTACGGACTCATAACTCCACGTATGCTGTGTGCAGGATTACTGTCAGGGAAAAGAGATGCTTGTCGTGTAAGTTTAAAAGCAAATACCTTTACAGAAAGTTAAAATTGAACTTAATTGTTAAACTTTTTATTGTACTCAAAAGTTGATGAATATTTGGATTTTCTACTCTCTAGCATAATACACTCTCTCCTTGAAGGGTGAAAATACACACAGTCAGCAAGAATAATAGAAAAGAATGGTTAGCAATATTGTATTTTGCACAATTATTTTTAGAAAGACATTTCCTTTTTTTAGAAAGATTATGATGTGGTGGTTTAATACATAACAGCTTATGTTCTTTGTAACTAACGCACCGGCAGTTCTTTGAAAAATGTCACGTCAGTCACACCATACAGATTATATTGGTCAAACAAATTGGGTGTTCCTGTTTCCTTGAAAAATTGGAGCATAGTTTGGCATTTTTGATGGTGGATTTATACTGGGATTTTTGCACCACATTTGTGCCATTGAAAGTATAAATGCAGAATGTAGATCCTGATGTGGCAAGTATAGAAAGTAACTGTTGCTTTCCGTGACCCATTAACAGTAAAAGTTGTCATGAAAAATGAGGAAAGATAATTTTTTATTATTTTCTGTTAAACATACTAAAAAGTGAGTGAACATAGAGGACAGGATTTTCCACTATTATGGAACCTCAGTGCATCTTTGGTGGGGCGGGAATTCCATCCACTACAAGGCCATGCCCCTGACCTGGCTGTTTTTTGGGGGTCAGGGTCATTTCTATTTTTGGACGGGCTCCCTGGTCTATGTAGGGGCGTCAACTTGCAGAGGGGACATATTAGCATGGTCAGTGACCTTTCTTTAATTAAAAAAAGCACCATGACCTGTGCAATCAATCGTCTTTAGAGTTAGTCAATGGTCAGGGACAGGAGGGTGTGACTGCGAGTCAGGAAGGTATGGGGACACAGGATATAGTGATGGAGGAGACTCAGCCCTTGAGCTTGTCCAACAGGTACGAGGTATTTGCTGCCTGTATGGATGAGAACAAGGACTGCAGGGAGGATGGGCAAAGTGACCACGGCACCGTGGCGCAGGAGGCCATTCAATTGGGGGGAGTAAAAAGGAATGTAGTTGTGGTAGGCGACAGTATAGTCAGGGCGATAGATGCTGTTCTCTGCAGCCGCGACAGGGAGTACCGAAGGTTGTGTTACCTGCCCGGTGCCAGGGTTAAGGATATCTCCTCATGGCTGGAGAAGAACTTGGAGTGGGAGCGGGAGGATCAAGTTGTCGTGGTCCACGTAGGAACCAATGACATAGGTAGAACTAGGAATGAGGTTCTGCTGAGAGAGTTTGAGGAGCTAGGATCCAAATTAAAAAGCAGAACCTCAAAAGGAATAATCTCTGCATTGTTACCTGAGCCACGTGCAAATTGGCATAGGGACAAACAGATTAGAAGTTTAAATGCGTGGCTCAAAAAGTGGTGTGGGAGGAAGGGGTTTCAGTTCATGGAGCACTGGCATCAGTACTGGGGAAAGAGGAAGCTGTTCAGTTGGGACGGGCTCCACTTAAACCAATGTCCTGGCGAATTGAATATCTAGGGCAGTAGACAGGGCTTTAAACTAATGAAGTGGGGGATGGTAGGATTCGGGAAAGAGTAAATTTAAAAGCAGCAAGAGAAATGTCAAGGCTCTAGGGTAGTGTAGAGTTTTTGGCAAAAATAAGCAGATTGGGTCAGGAAGGGACAGATAGAGTAACAAAGGTAATAGGGCATTAGTGACTAAGGTGACATCAGAGAAAAGTAGAAAAAAGTCAAAGCTAAAGGCGCAAAGCATTTGCAACAAAATAGATAAATTAATAGCACAGATAGAAATCAATAGGTTTGATCTAAAAGCCATTACGGAGATGTGGTTGCAAAGTGACCAAGGTTGGTAACTAAATATTCCAGGATACTTAACTTTTAGAAGAGATAGGCAAAATGGAAAAGGAGAAGGGGTAGCCCTGATAAAGGATTGGATAAAGACAGTAAAAAGAAAGGATCTTAGCTCTGAAAATCAAGAAGTAGAATCAATTTGGGTGGTGCTAAGAAACAGTAAGGGGCAGAAAACATTGGTGGGAGTTGTTTATAGACCCCTAAACAGTAGTTGTAATGTAGGGCAGAGTATAAATCAGGAAATTAGAGGTGCATGTTGTAATGATCAGTAACCTGTCATTCTGGAATGGTACACTAGGTGGTGCTGTATGTATATAAGAGTGGGCTACCCACGATGCACCAGGCTACCCACAAGGCAGCAGTCAAGATGGATGCCTCTACAGATACTGTACCTAGTCCACATGTGCTCAATAAAGTGTCTAGCAAAAGCTAGCTGTTCTTAATAAAAATGACTAGTTATTAATGAACATGACATGGTACCAGGATTGGTAAGATCTGCTGAATATTGTGCAACGCGACATGGAGAATTTGAAGCCACCAGAGCGTTTGAAACTCACAGGAAATATCGACTACAATTGGCAGACTTTTAAACAACAATTCGAACTCTACATTGCTGCCATCGGGTGCGGTACGAAGCCAGACGCAAGGAAAATAGTGTTGCTGCTCACAGTTGCAGGCCCACAGGCAATAGAGGTATTTAATACATTTGTATTTAATCCAGAGGAGAACAGGGAAAAATTAGACGATGTGCTAAAGAAATTTGATACACATTGTTCTCCCAAAAAGAATGAGACCTATGAAAGGTACGTGTTCTGTTCTCGGACACAGCGGCAAACTGAGACTTTTGATAGCTTTTTGGCTGATCTGAAACTGAAAACACAGACATCTAATTTCTCTGAGCTGAAAGCATCCATGATTCGTGACCAAATTGTGTTTGGTATTCATGATAAAAAGGTTAGGGAACGTCTGTTGAGAGAAACCGAACTAACATTGGAAAATGCTGTGAAAATATGCCAAGCCAGCGAGCTAGCTCGAAAGCACGCGAAGACTTTCAGTGAAATCAATAATGATGCGATTGTAATGAGTGATAATGCTGCTGTTGGTGCTGTGTCCTACAAGGGGAAGAAACGTGGGCAGAACAGAAATGAAAAACAATCGGAGGATGAAATTTTTAATTGTAAACGCTATGGTTACAAGCACCAGTTATGACAATGCCCAGCGTTTGGAAAAATGTGCACAAAGTGTAATGGAAAGAATCACTTTGCCAAACAATGCTTTTCAAAAGTAAAAACAAAGAAAGGGCAACGAGTTAATGTGATTGAGGACACTGACTTAAGTGAGACATGTTTTGTAGGAATGGTGTCATGTGACAATATCAAAAAGGATACAGAAAATGTGCAGCCCTCAGGAATTAACAATGCTGAACATAAAGTTAATGCAGTAAAAGAGGACAAATGGATGATCCCACTGCAGGTAAATGGAGCATTATTTACATTGAAACTAGACACTGGGGCAAAAGCAAACTTAATCAGTATGAGTGACATTAACAATATGAAAGAAAAGCCCAAAATACAGAAAAAGTCAGTATTACTGAAGGACTATAATGGACAGAAAATAGATAGCTTAGGTGCATGCAGACTTAAAGTGACAGTCAAAGACAAAGTGCATCATCTCATGTTTTCTGTTGTGGCTGAAGGACTTGATTCACTACTGGGTGACAAAGCTTGTGAGGACTTAGAACTGGTCAAGAGAGTCTACCGTATAAACTGTGCCATAAGCAGACCAGATGACTCGGTGGATTCTGTAGTGAATAATTTCCAGGATGTGTTCAAAGGATTTGGAGTTCTACCATTCACTTACAAGATCCAGCTAAAGGAGGATGCTCAGCCAGTGGTACATGCTCCACGAAGAGTTCCAGCACCCCTGCGTGACCGGCTCAAGAATGAACTGGACAGAATGACCACACTAGGAGTCATCAGGAAAGTCGAAGAGCCAACAGACTGGGTTAACTCCATGGTATGTGTAAAGAAAAAGAACAATGATCTAAGAATATGCATGGATCCAAAGGACTTAAATGCAAACATAAAACGTGAACACTACCAGATTCCCAAGCGAGAAGAAATCACCAGTGAAATGTCAGGTGCCAGATACTTTACAAAGCTCGATGCCTCACAAGGATTTTGGCAACTAAAACTGGATGAAGAGAGCACCAAATACTGTACCTTCAACACACCATTTGGCAGGTATTGTTTCCTCAGAATGCCTTTCGGGATAATATCTGCATCTGAAATCTTTCATAGAGCGATGGAACACATAATTGAAGGTCTGGAAGGAGTTCGGGTCTATGTTGATGACATCATCATCTGGGGCTCCACACTGAAAGAACACAATGAGAGACTGACTAAAGTGCTACAGAGCATACGCCGGAATGGACTGAAGCTCAACAAAGCCAAGTGTCAGTTTGGCGTCCAGGAAGTCACTTTCCTAGGAGATAATCTATCTGGTAAAGGAATAGAGCCAGACATGAAAAAAGTAAACGCCATACTCAACATGCCCCGACCCACTGACAAAAAAGGAGTGCTACGCATCATGGGGATGATAAACTTCATTGGAAAGTTCATTCCTAACTTGTCAGCCAAGACAGCCTGTCTGCGAGACCTGCTACGTAAAACAAATGAGTTCGCATGGACAGAAAGACATGAACAAGAGTGGATAAACCTCAAAACAGTGCTGACAACCACACCTGTACTCACCTTCTTTGACCCAACAAAAAGAATCAAAGTGTCAACGGATGCATCAAAAGATGGCCTAGGTGCGGTCTTGCTACAAGCAGAGGGTGAAGATTGGACGCCTGTTGCCTATGCCTCCAGGTCTATGACTGATACTGAGTGTCGATATGCCCAGATTGAAAAGGAATGTCTAGGCTTGGTAGTTGGACTAGAAAAGTTTCATGGCTACATATATGGACTTCCCACCTTCACAGTTGAGACAGACCACAGCCCACTGGTTGCCATCATAAAAAAGAACCTGAATGAGATGTCTCCAAGGATTCAACGACTCATGATGAAGCTGCAAAGATATGACTTTGAACTGATCTACACACCAGGCAAATACATAGTGTTAGCAGATGCACTATCCCGAGCACCCACAATGAGTCATGTGAGCTCTACTGAAGAAGACGTGGATGTTCATGTGAGTATGGCCACTGCTGCGCTGCCCGTGTCAGACACAAAATCAAAGCAAATAGCAGAAGAAACAGTAAAAGATACAGTATTACAAACAGTAATAGAGAACATTCATCATGGTTGGCCAAAAGGTTCCTGTCCAAAATATTTTCACATAAGGTCAGAATTGAGTGTCGCAAGTGGACTATTACTAAAACAGAACAGAATAGTCATTCCACAGGCTCTACGTCAAGACATGCTCAAAAGGATTCATGAGGGACACCTCGGAATTGAAAAATGCAAAAGGAGAGCAAGAGACACTGTTTATTGGCCTGGCATAAATAAGGACATTGAGAACATGATAGGCAAATGTGAGACATGTCAGAAACACCAAAACAAACAAGCAAAGGAACCAATGATAGTAGCTGACATACCAACAGCACCATGGCAAAAGGTTGGTATGGACCTTTTTCATTTAAATGGTAAAGACTATCTAATAGTGATTGACTACTATTCTAACTATCCTGAGATGGCGCTGCTCTCAAGCACCACAGCAAGCAGTGTCATAATGCATGTGAAATCTATCTTCGCCAGACATGGAATTCCCAGGATTGCCGTTAGCGACAATGGTCTGTGCTTCAACTGTAAGGAGTGGCAACAGTTTGCAGCACATTATGACTTTCAACACATCACATCCAGTCCTTTGTATGCTCAGTCGAATGGTAAGGCAGAGAAAGGTGTTCAAGTTCTCAAGCAGCTACTGAAGAAAGCGACAGAAAGCAAGTCTGATCCTTATCTCGCCCTGCTGAGCTACCGAGCCTCACCTTTAGACTCTGGTTCTTCACCTGCTGAACTCCTAATGGGTCGCAAGTTGCGTACCACGCTACCCTGCTGTGCAAAAGAAAAGCAGAGTAAGGAACTGAGACAGAGACTTCAACTGTTAAAGCTGAAACAGAAATCATACTATGACAAGTCATCCAAAACTCTGAAACCATTGACAAGGGATGATGTTGTCAGGATTGAAGATCCAGATGCATGGAACAGGAAAGCTACAGTTCTTGAGGAAGTAGGACCAAGGTCATACACTGTTAGAACTGAGGAAGGACAGATTCTCAGGAGGAACCACCGTTCCCTCCTAAAAACACAAGAGACTATCGAAGAGCAAATCGATGACAATGCCGCAACTGAATCCTGTCACTCACCACCAGAACAATCTAACACAAATACACATACAGGCTCTCATGAAAACACATCAGACTTACCTGTGCTGAGAAGATCCACACGTGAAGTAAAAAAGCCTGATAGACTTAATCTTTGAGTACAAAGAAAACTACATTGAAAATGTATTGACTGTTGAAGATGTTTATATTGTTATGATTGATTGATATTGATTGATACTGATTTTGTTTAACCTCAAAGAAAGGGGGATGTAATGATCAGTAACCTGTCATTCTGGAATGGTACACTAGGTGGTGCTGTATGTATAGAAGAGTGGGCTAGCCATGATGCACCAGGCTACCCACAAGGCAGCAGTCAAGATGGATGCCTCTACAGATACTGTACCTAGTCCACATGTGCTCAATAAAGCAAAAGCTAGCTGTTCTTAATAAAAATGACTAGTTATTAATGAACATGACACATGTAACAAGGGTAATACAGTAATCATGGGGGACTTTAATCTACATATAGACTGGGCAAACCAAATTTGCAATAATAGTGTGGAGGACAAATTAATGGAATGTATGCAAGATAGTTTTCTAGATCAGTATGTTGAGGAACCAACTAGGGAACAGGCTATTTTAGATCTAGTATTGTGCAACGAGAAAGGATTCATCAATAACCTTGTAGTAAAGGGGCCTTTAGGGAAGAGTGACCATAATATGATAGAATTTTATATTGAGTTTGAAAGAGAATTAGTTAAATCTGAAACGAGGAGCAAACTACGTGGGTATGAGGGGCGAGTTGGCTAAGGTAGAGTGGGAAACTACATTAAAAGGTATGACGGTAGAGAAGCAATGGCTAGCATTTAAAGAATTAATACATAATTTACAACAAATATACATTTGTTTAAGGCACAAAAACCCCACAGGAAAAGTGGTCCAACCGTGGCTAACAAGAGAAGTTAAAGATAATATTAGATCAAAGGAAGAGGCTAATAATGTTGTCAAAAAGAGTAGTAAGCCTGAGGATTGGGAGGATTTTAGAATTCAGCAAAGGAGGACCAAGAAATTAATAAGGAAAGAGAAAAAAGAATATGAGAGTAAATTAGCCAGAGATATAAAAACAGATTGTAAGCGTTTCTATAGGTATGTAAATAGGAAGAGATTAGTGAAAGTAAACGTGGGCCCATTAGAGGCAGAGACAGGAGAAATTATAACGGGCAATAAGGAAATGGCAGAGATATTAAACAAATACTTTGTATCTGTCTTCACGGTAGAAGACACAAAAAACATTCCGGAAATAATGGGGAGCCAAATGACTAGAGAGAATGAGAAACTTAAAGAAATCGGTATAAGTAAAGACATAGTACTGGAGAAATTAATGGGACTCAGTGGCGACAAATCCCCTGGACCTGACGACCTGCATCATTGGGTTTTAAAAGAGGTAGCTGCAGAGATAGTGGATGCACTGGTATTAATCTTCCAGAAATCCCTAGATTCTAAAACAGTCCAGAAGGTAACAAGGATTGGAAGGTAGCAAACATAACCCCGCTATTTAAGAAAGGAGGAAGAGAAAAAACGGGGAACTATAGGCCAGTTAGCCTGACATCAGCAGTAGACAAAATGCTAGAATCTATTATTAGGGACATGGTAACAGGGCACTTAGAAAATCATAATATGATTAGGCAGAGTCAACATGATTTTATGAAAGGGAAATCGTGTTGGACAAATCTGTTAGAGTTTTTCGAAGATGTGACTAATAGGATGGATAAAGGGGAGCCAGTGGATGGAGAGTGTTTGGATTTTCAAAAAGCATTCGATAAGGTGCCACACACGAGGTTATTACATAGAAACATAGAAACATAGAAGATAGGAGCAGGAGTAGGCCATTCGGCCCCTCAAGCCTGCTCCGCCATTCAATGCGATCATGGCTGATCATCCAAATTCAGTACCCGGTCCCTGCTTTTTCCCCATACCCCTTGATCCCTTTAGCCTTAAGAAATATATCCAACTCCTTCTTGAATATATTTAATGAATTGGCCTCTACTGCCTTCTGTGGTAGAGAATTCCACAGGTTCACCACTCTCTGGGTGAAGAAATTCCTCCTCATTTCTGTCCTAAATGACCTACCCCTTATCCTTAGACTGTGACCCCTGGTTCTGGACTCCCCGACCATCGGGAACATCCTTCCTGCATCTAGTCTGTCCAGTCCTGTCAGAATTTTATAAGTTTCAATAAGATCCCCTCTCATTCTTCTAAACTCCAGCAAGTACAAGCCCAATCGTCCCAATCTCTCCTCATATGTCATTCCTGCCATCCCAGGTATCAGCTTGGTGAATCTTCGCTGAACTCCTTCCATGGCAAGAACATCCTTCCTCAGATAAGGCGACCAAAACTGCACACAATACTCAAGATTACACAAAATTAGGATTCATGGTACTGGGGGTAATATATTAGCATGGATTGAGGATTGGTTAATGGACAGGAAACAGAGAGTAGGAATAAACAGGACTTTTTCAGGTAGGCAGGCTGTAACTAGCGGGGTACCGCAAGGATCAGTGCTTGGGCCTCAGCTATTTACAATCTATATTAATGACTTAGATGAAGGGAATGAGTGTAACGTATCCAAGTTTGCTGATGATACAAAGTTAGGTGGGAAAGTAAGCTGTGAGGATGACGCAAAGAGGCTGCAGAGAGATATAGACAGGTTGACTGAGCGGACAAGAACATGGCAAATGGAAAACAATGTGGGGAAGTGTGAAGTTATCCACTTCGGTAGGAAAAACAAAAAAGCAGAATATTTTTTGAATGGTGAGAGACTGGGAAATGTTTGCACTCAGAGGGATCTGGGTGTCCTTGTACATGAATCACAGAAAGTTAACATGCAGGTACAGCAAGCAATTAGGAAAGCAAATGGTATGTTAGCTTTTTTTACAAAGGGATTGGGTATAAGAGTAAAGAACTCTTACTACAATTATACAGGGCATTGGTGAGGCCACACCTGGAGTATTGTGTACAGTTCCGGTCTCCTTACTTAAGGAAAGACATACTTGCCTTAGAGGGAGTGCAACGAAGGTTCACTAGACTGGTTCCTGGGATGAGGGGATTGATTGCCTTATGAGGAGAGATTGAGTAGACTAGGCCTATATTTCTCAGAGTTTAGACGAATGAGTGGTGATCTAATTGAAACATATAAAATTCTTAAGGGACTTGACATTGTTAATGCTGGGGAAATGTTTCCCCTGGCTGGGGAATCTAGAACACGAGGTCACAGTCTCAGAATAAGAGTTAGGCCATTTAGGACTGAGATAAGGAGAAATTTCTCCACACAGAGGGTTGTGAATCTTTGGAATTCTCTACCCCAGAGAGCTGTGGATGCTCAGTCATTGAGTATATTGAAGTCAGAGGTCGATAAATTTTTGGGAATTAAGGGAATTAAGGGATATGGGGATAGTGCGGGAAGGTGGAATTGAGGTAGAAGATCAGCCATGATCTTGATGAATGGCGGAGCAGGCTCAAAGGGCCAAATGGCCTACTGCAGCTCTTATTTCTTATGTTTTTATGCTCTTATGTTCAAATGCATAAGCTGTCTACCCCATTAAAATTTAAAATGGCATCTGTTGTGCCCAGCAGTCCTATGGTGCAAATCATATAGCCTTAGATCCTTTCCCTTACTCTCCTCAGCACATGCAGTAACAGCATCTCACTTGTGCCAGCAGTTTAGATATAATAATGACATAAGCTGTTGTCTATTATATGACCAGATGTTTTAGCCTCTGGCCATATAATAGACAAACAGTGCATCTCCTTAATCAATGAGATTAAAGGATTGAGAAATAAACAGAGGAAGGACTGAGAAGGAGGGTGAATTAGAGTGGGTGAATTCAATGTCAAATCAGGTACAGAAAGGAAAAGAAAGATTAGATTAAGAGAGAGAGGAGAAAAAAACGAGACAGAAAGGAAAAGTAAGAAAAAAAAATTAAAATATGACATTTTAAAAATCTCCTAAAACAATTCACAATCTGAAGGAATGAGACTCCACGCTTATAATTGTTCACTTTTTGGCAAGAGAGGTTGAGTGACAATCATTAACAATTATCACGTTGTTAAAAGGGTACTTATGCTGATAATTACTAGACTTACTTTTCTGTGGTGAGTTAAATGGGCAATTAATGTGCAAATGCAGCAACTTCATGAAAATTACGGAGCATTTATGCGCGAGATGCCGTTTTCACGAAGCTAATGATGGAACGGTGCAAATCAGCCATCAACTTGTGGCGATTTGCAATTCACGGGGTATCTCTCCCTCGCCACAAGTTACTGACCGATTTGTGCATTAATAACGCCATGTGTCATTCAGACACCGTTATTTTTTTGGCAAAATCTGGCCCGTAATGTTTTCAATTTGTAGTATTCAGTATTTTCAGGACTTTGATTGATATTGCAGGGTGACTCTGGAGGACCATTATCTTGTCAGGAAAAAGTTGGTGGACGATGGTTTCTGACTGGCATTGTTAGCTGGGGTCATGGATGTGGAAGACAAAATTTTCCTGGAGTCTATACAAGAGTGTCAAAGTTTGCCACATGGATCCAGCAGCATGTGTCTGCTTTGCCAATTACCGATGATTTTACATAGTTAAAAATTTGGATGATATAATGGAATTTTATGTTGTACATATTTACATTACAGAGGATTACATATTTATCAAAGTGATGATAAGGTAAACCTAACTCTTTTTAATTATGCTATTTATACAAGAACAAAATTTACAAAATTACAACAGATTGTGAAAATTATTAATATGACATTGTATTTATTTAAGTAACTGATATAATATGCAAAAGCAGAGCGGTAAATCTAAAGCCAGTTTATCTACCTTAATATGGTTGTTTACAACACAGAGGTTACAATAACTTTAAGAGTTATTGCTATAAAATGAATAAATGTTGTTTTATGAGAATTTAAAAATAATACGTTAACACAAGATCCAGAAACTGACTGACTCACCTTTTTTTTTGACTATCATCATAAATATTCTGGGGAGAAAACTCTAGATACAATGGCAGCCAAATTGCACAAAGTTTACTGTGCCTGCTGGAGGCAATTTCTGGCCACAGGTATTTACACCTTGTCAGGAAGGATAAATGTAATACAATTTATAGTATTTACCTTGACTTTGAAAAAAAAATCCCCTTAAATGCAGTTTGGTGACTGAGTTGTGGCTCATTATATTTGAGGAAATCTCATTTTATTAGACAATAGAAAGCAGAAGAGTGACTAGAAATTGATAATCTCATGTTGGGGGGAATAATGACTAGTGGAGTCTTCAAAGATCAGATAATCTTCATCATGGGCCCAAGTGAAAATATTACAATCACATTTCATTTCATATTGATTTACAGAGGACATGCCAGGTCAACAGTAGAAAATGGTCATGTCTTTACAAATGAAATTAAACAGAATTGGCTAAGTTGCAAAAGAATTATAGATAGTTTCACAGTGGAGAATTTATCAAAGCTCTCTGCTGGGCATGATGTAGTATGTTTACAGTATACTTTTATATCATGTCAAAAAATATATTCACTTATCCATGACCTTGCTCAAGGATAAAATTAATAAAACGAGGAGACTAGGCCTATATTCTCTAGAGTTTAGAAGAATGAGAGGTGATCTCATTGAAACATACAAAATTCTTACAGGGCTTGACAGGGTAGATGCAGGGAGGATGTTTCCCCTGGCTGGAGAGTCTAGAACCAGGGGTCACAGTCTCAGAATAAGGGGTTGGCCATTTAGGACTGAGATGAGGAGAAATTTCTTCACTCAGAAGGTGGTGAATCTTTGGAATTCTCTACCCCAGAGGGCTGTGGAGGCTCAGTCATTGAGTATATTCAAGACAGAGATCGATAGATTTTTGTATATTAAGGGAATCAAAGGATATGGGGATAGTGCAGGAAAGTGGGGATGAG
The DNA here is from genome assembly GCF_052327205.1 of Somniosus microcephalus. Lineage (NCBI taxonomy): Eukaryota > Metazoa > Chordata > Chondrichthyes > Squaliformes > Somniosidae > Somniosus > Somniosus microcephalus. The sequence continues at coordinate 88,015,328 of NC_141000.1, forward strand.
GAAGCAGATCAGCCATGATCTTATTGAATGGCGGAGCAAGCTCGAAGGGCCAAATGGCCTACTCCTGCTACTATTTCTTATGTTCTTATGTAAGTAAATAGTAGCAGGTAGATGCAACGACTTACATTTCTATGGTGCTCATCTGGCACAGAAAGCCATCTCAGAGTGCTCTATAATGTGGTGGGTAATGAGTGGACACTGAGCAGAAGGAAGAGAGGCAAAAGAGGCATTGGGATGAGGCAAAAGGAGGAGAAGAGTCTTTGTGAGGCTTTTAATAACAAGGAAGAAAGTGACAAGGCAGAGGTCCTTAGGGAGGGAGTTCCAGAGCATGGAGCATAGTGGTTGAAGCAGCAGCTACTAAATGTGGAGGTCCTCTGATTCTTGTTCCCTGCTTCCTCTAGCAGGGAACAAGAAATGGCTGAAGGAGCAGCCACTGATGGTGAAACAAAAGGAGTGGGAGAAGAAGTATGGCAATATTGGAGGAACAGAAGGTGCCTGAAGGGACATATTACTGGTCAAGATCACAGATGTTTGGAAAAAGAGATGATGGATATGAAGATGAGGATGATGATCTTGAAGTCACCGTTAAAAGAGGTAAAATATTGAAGATAAAGAAATAAATGTACCATTCATACCATACTTGCATAAATAGATAAAAAATATATTGGGTGAGAGTGATTGCCCTTGACATTAAGGCAGCATTTGGCCGAGTGTAGTACCAAGGAGCCCTAGTAAAGCTGAAGTCAATAGGGATCAGAGAGAAAACTCTCCAGTGGCTGGAGTCACACCTGGCACAAAGGAAGATGGTTATGGTTGTTGGAGGACAATCATCGCAGGCTTGGGACATCACAGCAGGAGCTCCTCAGGGCTGCATCCTAAGCCCAACTATTCTACGCTATTTAGTAAGAATTGAAGCAGTTGCTGATGATTGCACATTGTTCAACTCCATTCACAATTCCTCAGATAATGAAGCAGTATGCCTGCATGCAGCAAGACCAGGACAACATTCAGGCAAATTATGTGCCATACAAGTGCCAGGTAAAATGACCATCTCCAACACGAGAGAGCCTAACCAGTTCCCTTTGATATTTAATGGCATTGCTATTTTGGCTATTTGAATTATTTGTCACAGAGCTTTGCGACTTATTCCAAAGATATTGTTTATAGATACAAGTAAATGTGAAAATGGTAGGTCAAACCTGAATAGTAATGGGAACCCATTCTCTACCTTAATTGTGCTTCAGAAAATAGTAAGGCCGCAATTTTGCCGACCGAGGTGGGCCCGGGGCGGCCGGGGTTGGTGTCGCGGCCCCAGCCCGCTGCCTACTGCAGCCCGCACTCTCCAAGCGATTTTTCGTTGATTGGGCTTGTTAAGCCCGCCCTGTGGGGTTCCTGGACAATTAATAGGAAGCGGGTCTGATGACTTCATTTGATGACGCGTCATCAGCCGGTTTCCTTAAAGGGGCCATGTCCAAATTGATCTCAACAGTTCTGCTGTCAGTGTTCTACAGCATTGAGGTGCTGCAAACACTGACCGGTACTGCACAGAGGTGCACGGCTGCACCCAGACTCTCCCATGACTCCCTCCATATGCTTATAGAGGGAGGCACAGCACGCAGGGAGGTTCTCTTCCCTTCTCATAGATGGAAGAGACCTCCCTAGGAGATCAACGTAGCCTAGTTGCACATTGTACAGGAGGGCACAAGCAGGGATGTCGTCCGGAGAACCAGGCTGCAGTGGCGCAAATCTTTCAATGATCTGAGCAGATCACAAAACGTTACTGCCAAGTCACACTAAACCTCATCCTGCTGTCCCACTCATCACATCCACATCACTCTGCCTTCCCTACCCTACTCCTGCACATCTTTACTCACACCAACTTACCTTGCACCTCCACCCATCCCTCTCTGTCTACATTATCACTTCCCCATCTCACTAGCCACCCCTCACACTCACCCTCAACCTACTGCAAGCATACAAACTAACAACTCACAAGTGTAGGCACTTGGGTGGTTTAGCCAATGTTCATGTGAAGTTTCTGTTAATGTGCTGTCAAACATTGAAATCTATATTTTCAACACTTTAGCTTATTGGACAGATCTGTGCTCACCTTTGGAAGTGTCTTAGTGAGTTACAGTGAATGTTGAGGCATAACTCCCCCCCCCCAACTGTGATCAGTGTGAAAGGAATGGCTTGGACATTGTAGGGATGCTTTATGGTGCTGGTGTGGGGTGGTGTCAACCTGGCGCATCATGTGGCAGCCAGGGTGTACAGCATCAAGTGAAGTAAATCTGGCCATGGTGATGCCATCGCTGGCCTCCCGGGCAGCAATGTTGTCAGGGGCTGATGCCCTGTGTCCTGTGCAGCATCAGGTGATTGTGGAGAAGGTTGGTATTGTTGTTGGTGATGTTGGTTTTGGGGCTGATCGTGGAGGGATTCAGATGGACCAAGGTGAGATTTTTTCAAGGGCACCGATGTTGCTGGAATAGATGGCAGCTGAAGTGGAGATGACAGAAGCGATCTGTCAATGGTGAGAGAGCTTGCTCCAAGGAGGTGACAGTGGATAGAGAGTTTACTCCAAACACTTCCAAACTGCATACAGCTCAAAAGTGTCTTCCAAGTCCTGAAGGCTCAAGCTTCTGACATTGGAATGTGAACCGCTGTGAAATGGTAGCTTTCATACCACTTTTGCAGCGGTCACCTATTCACAGCAATGGGGAGACATAGAGAACCTGACCTACTTACCTGACGTGATCTCCGAACAACGTGAACCTTGTAAAAAAAAGTGGTAAAATAGAAATAGGCTGGCAAAATAGTAGTTAACAAGCTTTTAACAAGCATTTAACTATCTTAAATGTCTCCCCCGCTGCTTGGTGTTGGGTCTGTTCTGAAATCGCAGACCCGACACTTTGGAAACTTACATGGAGGCGGATTCAGAGCGGGCTCCCAACCCGCTGTCAATCATTTCGATTTTGACAGCGGACCCGCTTCCGAACCCGCACTCTGAGCGCCGGCAAAATTTTTCATTTTGGCTTAGTTCAGGTGATTTTGATTTTGATATACCCTTCCCTTTGAAGTATCACCTATATGTGCAATACCAAACATTTGAACCACCTCCATATTTTGTGGGCTATTGCTGTCATTGGACTGGAAGAAAATAACAGTCAAATTGATGGTGCTTTTGCTGATTGATTGATGTTGTTTTGATATGCCAGCCTGATCCAACAATCTCTATGCTGACCTAATTTCTATGTATCTGAAGTTTCAGTGGTGGTCTGATAAACTTATAAGCTGTATTTGTATTAGAAATTACTTTTCCTCCAGTTATTTCCGTGAAGGGGTGGAGTTAATTAAATATGATTGTCTGTATTAGGAAGGTAAACAATTTGCTTAGTTCTGTGAAGATGAGTAGCATTTTCAAGTAACGCTCAAAATGCTCTCCTTGCCAATACCTATAGTAGTAACAATACCTTTTAAGGTAAGTAATACAGCACAAAAAAGTTGGATTCTGTCTATATTAACATTATTTCCTTGCATGTTCCAGTGTAATTGAGACGTGGAATCTGGGTGTTACACAGAAGTCCTTTTCATATATATAAGAAAGCAGATACAAGTATGCAATTTGCACCGATTTATTTCAGCATCACCCTGGCAGTGGTGGGAACATTGACTGGAGGGATCCGAAGCATTGCTTGTTCACATGCTGCCGATGCCATTTTTTCACATTGATCCAGAGTGATGCATGGCACTAGCCACGAGTGTGAAGGATGCTAGCCCAGGGGGAGAGAGAAAGTATGTTGTTGTGTGTGTGTGTGTGTGTGTGTACAAACATCAAATTGTTAGCTACACTCTGCGCCCCTTTCCTTTTCTTGCTATTTAAACAGTTAAAGTTATTGTAGCCCAGGTAAAATTGGCGCGGTTCTTTCAGTACATTATTTCACTGGTAGAACCCCTTCCCACAATTATTTTCACTGTCTGAATATACAGCTGCCAACAGCTCGCTTTCTGAGCAAGCGTTCAGCATTTGACTCTTCATTTGAGCTACTCACCCTGTTAAGTCTGTGTGTTATAGTGAGAATTACTACACAGACCACAAGAGTAAATTCAACAGGTCTTTACTGGTTGGAGGTCGGACTATACTGAATACAATATTATTACACTGTGCTTATATACTGGTGTGGTCACCACCGGTATTACGTATACAGCAGCCAAAGAAAGTAGTACCTTTCTTAAGGTGGACCAGGCTTAAGTTCTCTTAAGGTGGAACAGGTTACATACACCACACACCCAGTGCTCCATGGGCTGACATTGCCTGTGGGGGTGTAATTGGGAAGTTACACCTGGAAATTACGCCCATTTTGCCGATGTCTAATTACACCCAAATTTACTGCAATCTCATTACCATAATGGAAATATGGACGTAAATAAGTGGAAATCAGTGTAAGCAATCAGGGCTCAAGGACAGGGCCGAATTTACACTTTTCAAGCATGAAAATTACCGGGCTGGATTTTGCCAGCCCTGGGGAGGCAGCTATGGAGGCGGGACTGCCGAGAAAATTGTGGAATCTGGGGGCGGGCGCCCAACCCGCCCCCAACCTACCTCCGTGCCATCTTGCCAGGAGGCGGGAAGCTGTCCCACACCAGGTCCCGTCTCCTTGGAAGCGGGAAGGGATTACAGCCACTTAACTGCCTGTTAACAGGTAGTTAACAGGTAGATAAGAGGATTATCCCTATTTTGCCCACACAAGTACGGGCTTCCCGAATGCTCTGAAACCCGCCAGGGTCACCGAGGCGAGTAGTGAGTCTGCGGGGGTTGGAGGGGTCCAAAAGTGTGCTATGAAGGTGAGTGATGGGTGCAAGTGTGGAGTGGTGAGTATATGAGGTAAGTGGAAAGTGTTAGAAAAAGTGTACTTACCTTTGTTTTTTCCTGCAGGCTTCAATTGGTGTGTATGCGGAGAGTCTCACACCTCCACGGTAGAGATGACAGATGGTTGCTGCATTCTCCAATGCAACAACCATCTAATTTCTGCTAAATAAAGAGGTTTGATGACTCTTGAATTCAAGAACTCATCAAACTACAGAGAATGTCAGTGTTTGGCAGTTTCACAGAGCTGTCAAACGATGACAAGTCATCTGTCAAAAATTTTTGACAGATGAAATGTCATATGCTTACATTCTCTGTAAACGGCTTTCCCTTAATTGGCGGGCTTAACAAGGTCAATCAAGGGAAAATAGCGTGGGTTGGCCAGAAGTTGATGGAGGCGGGACTGAAACCCGACAAGTGGGAGTCCCGCCTCTAAAAGCTCCCCATTGGCAAAATCCAGCCCTAAGTTTCAAGCCATCTAACCATCATTCAGGCACATTAGGCACAGCATGTTTAAGAACATGCAATCATGTCAGCGTTTCAATGTTTAATGTGACATACTGATGCATTAAAAGGAACAAAAAATACAATGCAGGTCTCAGTGAGGATTAATTAAAATTTAACTCAAAAAATCGGACTAAAACATCAGAAAAATGACTGTTTCCTGATGCACTTAGAACTCGGCTTATTTTTTTACACCTGTTTTGAAATAGCGTGGAAAATCATGTGTACGGCTCTTTCGCCTGGGGGACCGAGGCATTTTGATCAGCCGAGAGCATAAAAGAGCAAGAAAATTGGGGCGAGCGTAAACACACGTGCAACACACATGCACCCGAATTTCCTCGATCCTGCATTTTGCTTTACGGGTGTCTTGGCACAAATGCACAAGGAATTCCACCCCCACATGTCTGTGATTCTGGCAACTTAAAAAAAAAAATCCCACAGTACTTTGCCAGTTATTTTTGCAGCTGAGGCCAGAGAATCGGCCAGACCTGGACATAAAAAAACAGAAAATGCTGGAAATACTCAGCAGGTCAGGCAGCATGTGTAGACAGAGAAACAGAGGTAACGTTTCAGGTCGGTGAACTTTGTTTCTTTCTCCACAGATGCTGCCAGACTTGCTGAGTATTTTCTGTTTTTATTTCAGATTTGCAGCATCCACAGTATTTCGCTTTTTGCTTCAGCTCTATTTGTGAAGATGTGGAGCACCAATGACACTTGTAAGTGGACCCTGGATTCGCAGCAGGGCTCAGCTCTCAGGGCGGTGCAGTTTCCCCTCAGGACACGTGTCCTCTGCTCTCGGTCAGGTTCCTGTGCAGTTGCTGGCTTGTGCAATTGCTGCCCGCTTTCTGCTGGTGTCGCAGTGCAGATTTGTTCCGCTACTTGTGACACTCAGCAGGAGCCGAGAGGGGGGCAAGGCGCTTCTTGGATCGTGGGCTCTGAGCGCTATTGCAAAAGTTGGTGGCAAGAGCACCGAGGCGAAAATCTTTGCAGACAAAGTAGGATCGGGGTTAGTTTTGTTCAATTTGCAGAATCTGGAGGGGTGTGGAAGTGAGCTGATCCCGAGCAGATTCTGTTTTTAACGAAGTAGGGCGATGTTAACTTTTTCAAAGCAGAGGATCTGTGAGGTCTTCAGTATTTCAGAAGCAGCCGCTCACCAACAGAAACAGACAACATCCACCACCGGCCAGGTAAGGTGACCTCTCCCGGAAACGTAAACCATTTGAATTTTAACAATCATACTGGAATGATCAAATCGAAGTACTTTAAAAAAAAACAGAAATTGCATTTTTAAACAATCTTATCAACTGTAAAATACTTCTTAAATATTGTTGAAATTTTGTTGGTATGTTTTAATTCTCAATTTCTTGTAAGCAACAATTCAGTTTCTCTTTTAGATTCAGTAGTCCATAAAATTATATTGAAAAGAGGCATTTTCCTTGTCAAGTATAATTTAATTATGTTTAAAATACCGATTTAACAATAGGTAAAAGGGATCATGTATTTCCATTCTGCATTTAGTTATTAATCGTTAATTGTGCAATTTAGACTCGGCATGACACATTTCCGAGGTTAAGAATTGGTAGATCATTTTCTAACAACCCAGAAATAAGCCACCCATAACAAAATAATTTCCCTATCACAAAACATATTCTCTAATGGTGCAAAGTGCTTGATGCAAATACTTTGTTTTTCTTATTGCAGATGATAAGAATCAAATCCCACACTCGAATGCTCAATTTAAAACCCAAAATATTGGCAAGCTATAAAACTTGCATTTGATATAAACATTTGTCATTATTTGTATAGAAATAAAAAGAAACAAATGTTTCTTTAGCAGTTTCTAATTAGTTCAAATATATTGTCTCAGGAACAAAATATTGATTTGATTCATGATGGACAGAGTTACAAAACAGCCGAAACAAAAGTCAAAGTGTTTGAATCACCGCCTACTTGTCAGCATGACACAGTTATCAGAGAGACTCCAGTGTACTTTAGGTGATTGGATTCTTTTTCTACTTTTTTTCTTCAGAAATATCCGATTGCAGAGAGCAACAAAGAAAGCTTGCCTTCTGATCAGTGTCTCAATCTCTCATCAGCCCATTCAGTTGGTCCATTAGCTCTCAAAGCCTACCTCTGCCCTCTGAAGCTCTCCTCCCACAGGCTGGCAAGAAGTGAACCCTGCAGAAGATGGATCCTTGGCTCCCTGCCCGTAATCCCTCTAACCGCAGCAACAATCATTGTGGTTCTTTGTTACTGTTTGTGTAAGTTTAAATCCTGCATTTTGATGACATAAATTAGAAGTCAAACAGCTACTGTCTAGGCTGGTTGACAGTGCAGTAAATGATCAGCTTGAGTGCCCTTTTCAAAAAGTTAGCAGAAGTTCCATGTAGATGCTATCTGCAGAATGTGGATGTAAGATGTGATTGTTCTCCCTTGCAGCGCCTGCCATCTCTATTTTCTACCTGAGTGGAAGTCTAGAAATCTCTAACCTCACCTACACCAATGAATTAGGAGACCCACGCTCACAGCAGTTTATTTCACAAGCACAAGCAGTCCAAAATTATGTGAGTTTCAAGCTATTTTTTATATTATCATTTGATCAGTGGGAAGTGCAACTATAGGAATATAAGGAACTTATGTCACCATAGTGCTATTATCCATAGACTGATTTTATTGACTACTGTCACTTAGCGGGCAAGAAAATGATTCTAAATCTGAGTACACGCAATTTAAAATAAAAAGGTTACAGTTTTATTGCTTTAGAGGGCATTTCAGTGTGTTTTGCACAGAATTATTATTTTTGCCCACAATCACAGTGTTATAAGTTAGCATAGTCATTAGGGTCAGACTGACATGCCAGAGATGCTATTCTGTCTGTCCTTGTAAAGCAAAATATGGGAACTTGGGTCAGTGTGTGAGGCTGAGGTTAGGAGGAGCAGTTAATCGAACTCCTCAAGCTGGCACAGTCTTAAAATAATAGTCCAATTAGAGAAACAATAGCAGTCACTTCAGTTTTCATTTGATTTTCCTGTAAAAGTACTTTTTAACAACAATAAATATAAAGTTACACAATTACGGTAGAAGTAGCAATTCAGCCACTTGGCCAAAGAGCTCTTTTAAGCCCTGAGTACAAAGTGCCACATAAACATTACAAGAACTGTCAGTGCCAAATTCAGTAACTGCGAGGAATAAAAAGTTATGCTGTATACAGTTTGGCCACGAAAGAGATTTGAATACAGTTTGAAAATACTTTAAGGTTAATTTGATAGTTGCAATTTGCTACGTAAGTATGTCACAGGGTAGTGTCCTAGCAAATCCCGATCAGTAGCTCTGTTCAAACATATGCAAGTGGAGGAAAGTATGTGATGATCATTGGAAACACAGGTGAGTACTGCAAAGCAGTCACTTACTCATTTCTGCATTGTGAAATTTTTTGCTGCCCTGTAACTTTATTTGTGTCGGAACAGATTTGGACAATTACAAAGGAGCTTTTTGGATCCACTCTCAGTTTGGTTAAGACTATAGTGGGCACTGCAAACACAGTATTGGAGGTTTTTCTTTCAAATTTAGAAACCAAGGTGAAGGTCCAGAGCAGGACTCCAAAGTAGAAAAAGGTAAAATGCAAGACAAGGTAAATTGGGAAGTGGAGATTAGGTAATGTGAAGCCTGGGTTTCAAAAGCATGTAAATTGTAGGAGGGAAAGACTGAAGGCAGTGAGGAGCTCCACAGTTTTAGGTACGGGGAAAGAATAAGTTAGAATAGGAGACTGCACCAGATGTAAATCTGGTATTATCGTGGTTAAGATATTCAAATTACAAAATTTTCGACAAAGAGTCTAGGCCCATTGCTGCCTGGCATTGAAAAACTAACCATGGAACTTTTGTTTGGTGACACAGTTTTCAGAGACTGAGTATCCCATCACAGAAAGATGCACAAGTATTCTGATGTCATTATATATCTTCACACTGAGAGCTCTGTTACATTCTGTGATGAAACCAAATGCAGCAAAAATCAACCAGTTCGGGTGGACTTACTGAATACACAGTTTTGGCCAACTTAGACACTTAGTATTTGGGTTTGCCTTATCTTATGAGAAAACACAGTGGCTGTAGAAGTAATGTTGAAACTATCAGCGCTCACCTTTATTAAAGCATAAATTGGACAGCAACTTCTGGCAACCGCACATGTGCAGTTAAACGCGGAAATCCAAAAGTTGCCCTGCTCCTCCAGAAACTGCACTGTACTCGCTGAGAGACTCAGCAACATGGAATGTTGTGAAGTTGCTGTACTTAACTGATATATATACCCACTAAACACACCAGAAAAAGTTAGGGCTTGTCCATTCCAGTGTAAGTAAATTTACATGATGTGGTGAGTCTTAATTACTGCTCAACAACCACTCTGGCATTGAAAATTAACTTTCACAATTGTGGAGTCTCATTCCTTCAGATTTTAATTATTGTTGGAGATGTAATAAAATAAAAAAATAGAAATAAAAATGTTTTTTTAATTGTTTCTATCTGTCTCTTTTATCTTTCTCTCTCTTAATCCAGTCTTTCTTTCCCTCTCTTTATTTTGCTTTCTGTACCTGACTTGACATTGAATTAAATATTCTAACTGACACTGGCTGGTTCAGACGCTCCGCTGCTCATTAACGATTGTTCAATCTAATTGGTTAAGGAGATACACAGTTGTTTGGCCTGTTCACACAGGGCCCAGATCCCCTGTAGAGGGCGCTGCCCCAAAATGGCTTTCTAATCACAGCAAGTTCCAGTGCAAAACGCCACAGAAAGTCTGTGGGTAAGTGGAAGTGTAATGACTGGCTGGCGCCGTTCATTCGCTGCTGAGAGCCAAATTCAGGCCAGTGACACTCATTGTGACAAAATGGCTCTCTGTGCATGCGAGGATTACCATTTCCCCTATAATAAAAACAGAAAATGCTGTAAATACTCAGCAGGTCAGGCAGTATCTGTGGAGAGAGAAACAGAGTTAACGTTTCAGGTCGATGACCCTTCGCCGACCCTTCATCGGCCTGAAACGTTAACTCTGTTTCTCTCTCCACAGATGCTGCCTGACCTGCTGAGTATTTCCAGCATTTTCTGTTTTTATTTCAGATTTCCAACATTCGCAGTATTTTGCTTTTGTTTTTTTTTATCATTTCCCCTGTCCAGCTATAACTTTCCATGATATTTTTTTACCTAGTGTACAAGCAACTGCCAGCTAATTGGAGTCAGATTGGGAAATTAGTGTTTTTGTATTGATTCTTAAATTTAGAAATAATTTTATTTCTTGGGAGTGTGTCTAATTATTGATGGTTGCACGGGGGCAGTAATATCCAATTGCACTTATACTGTTGGTGTATTTTTTTAAGAAAAACTTTCTCTGATAACATTGTGAAAAAGATGATATTAAGCCTTGTGGTAAGTATGCAGAAGGAAGATATTCAGTCACATGGTGGCCATTTGTCTGCCCATGGCATGAGTGTCCAAAGGGAATGTTAGGCTAGTCAAAATACTCATGCATTTCAGTGTACCCATGGTTCTGATGATAGAGAAACTCTTTTATGTGAAGGATTGTGGTGTTCCACCATTAGGACTCTTTGTGACTCCAAGGTTGCACCTGTACAGACCAGCAGGGCTATGGCATGTTACATGTTTATCTTAATTTGTCCTGTTAATTTATTACAGGTGAGATCATTTGTGCTTTTTAGTAAATTAAATTGCAGTCATTGTTATAAAGGGTTAGCTCCAGAGCCCTCACCCAACTATTTTGCTGCATTTGTATTCTTTGGAAACCTGGAAATAAACACTATATCTCCTTGAAATTAGTTTTGCTGCATCTTTATTGATTGGAAAGACATTTTCTGGGGCTAGTGAGGCTGAGTGATGCTAGCCCAGGTGGTTTGGTTAATTAAGAAATGCTTTAAATTGGAAGTAGGAGATAGTGTGGTTCTGGTATAGTCAGAATTTAGCTTGAAGATTACCAGAGGAACAGCACCTCATCTTCCAATTAGACACTTTACAGCCTTCCGGACTCAATATCGAGTTCAACAATTTCAGATCATAACCTCGGCCCCTATTATATTTTTATATATTTTTTATCTACACCTTTGGTTTGTGCCTTTTCCTTTTTTTCTCTCCCACATGGCAGCTGTCTCTCATTCTGCCAGTGCATTTCACACTTCATCTAGAGCCATCTTTTGTCTCTTTACCTGTCCTATTACCATCTTGTCTCGTCTTGAATATCTCTTAATGTCTCTTCACCTCTCAGACCTTCCCTTTTGTTCTTTCATCCCCTCCCCCATTTCCCAGCCCCCAGACTGGCCTTTTAATCTGTTTCATTTCCTGCTTTTTTCTCAGTTCTGAAGAAGGGTTTTGACCTGAAACATTAACTCTGTTTCTCTCTCCATGGATGTTGCCTGGCCTGCTGAGTTTTTCCAGCGTTTCCTGTTGTTATTATAGAGGATTTGATGACTGCTTTACTAAAAAGCTTCAAGAACCTTTCAATTACATTATCATAGCTTAACTTGAAGTCATCTTACGTGACTGCAGATGAGATAGCAGGAATATAGGAAACTACAAGACTGGAAAAGACTCTGCAGTCCCATCTGATTGGTCCCAAAAACTAACATTCCTCAAATACACACTCCTGAATATCTATCCAATTCTTGCTTAAATTTTTCTCCATTATCTGCCTCCACAGGCTCCAGGGGCAGTCCATTCCAAATATTCACCACTGTATGAGGAAAGCAATTAAATATAGACTGTCCATCTTCCCTTTTCTGAGCTTGATCTGTGTCATCTGGTTGTAGAGTTTGAGACAATCAAATATGTTACAGAAACATAGGAACAGGAGTAGGCCATTCAGCCCCTTGAGCCTGTTCTACCATTTAATTAGATCATGGCTGATTTGTACCTCAATTTCATTTACCTGCCTTTGCTCCATACCCTTACCAAACAAAAAAATCTATCGATATCAGCCTTGAAAATTTCAATTCATCAGTATCCACAGCCTTTTGGAAAAGAGAGTTTCAGATTTCCACTACACTTTGTGTGGAAAAAATGCTTTCATTTATTGCCGTTCAATTTATCTGTTCCTTCAATGATCCTAAATAATATCTTTTTTGCGCCTTCTCGTCTCCAGAGTAAAATCTCAAAATCTTCCACCTTTCCTCATGGCTCAGATGCCCTAAGCTAGGTATCAGTTTGGTTGCTCTTTTCTGCACTGCCTGTATATCCTTATGGTAGTACAGTGAACAAAATTGTACAAAGCACTCCAGGGATGCCTGTATGTCATGTCTTCCCTTTCCCAGTCTCATATTGTTCACTTTAAATGTCATTTCTATTAAGCTGCTTAATTTATGCTAAAGCATAGGTAATTGCCAAACAGTACTGGACTCTGCAGCTTGCAGTTAGATATCCTACTGCTCTCTGAGGTGGAGTGAAAGTTGGTATTGTTGGAGCCACTTTAGAAATCCTTTAAGGATCTTCCTGTTCTGCTGAGCTCTTGGAAAATCCTTCATTATAGTTGGATTCTCAGTGATATTGGAAACAATGATTTCACTGCTGGTATAGTTACAAACATTTCCTCCATGTTCTAATCCAAAAAGCAACTTCAAAAAAACAAAATGTCACACACAACCTAGTTAAAATCCAACCAAAAACATAACAAAAAAGCCTTTGTCCATTTAGCTGTCCTTCACATGCACATTACTGGTGAGATCCAGCACACCAACCAGAAAATCAGCCTTGGAGAGAAGGAAGCAGAAAGAGTTAAGAGAGTGGAAAATAAGCACAGACATTTGTTAGATCCGTGTGTTAATGGAGACACAGAATGCAGGAGTTGATTTAACAAGTGTTTACTGAACAAAGTCTGGAGGTGAACTAACAACACAAGACGCTACACAGGCTTATATACCCGAGTGGTCACTACTGGTACTACAGTATACAGGGGCTTCAAAAGCATAGTTCCTCTTAAAGGTACATACACTACAACATTTACAGCAGGGGAGACACAATTTTTACATTATTTTTTGTCTGTGAGCAATGCCAGGAGTTCAAGTAATAATCTACTTTATATTAAAAATGTTAGGTGTGCTCAGAATTCAATGCAGTATCTATTATGCGTATAGGCGGTGCTGTGATATCTCTTTTCAAGACACAATTGTCATGTAACGTTACGAAATTTTAAAATACCTGGAACAGAATGACCTGGAATTTGCGGTCAGAGGCATACCTCCAGAGTATGCCTCTGACCCGCTTAAAAATGTACGAACTTAGCATCAGGCTCCCAAGCTGCGGAGAGTTTGGGTCCTGGGTCTGCAGACGTACGCCTGCGTAAAGACCCACGGATCCCAGGGACGCAGACGGTTCGGAAGTGTCCCTGGGATCACGTGGGTCAGGTCGTCCAATCAGAAAGGAGGATTCCATTGCTGTCATTTCCGAACGGAATCCCCTAATGACAAGCAATGCAATGCTCAAATAATTAAAGAATTTACACAATTCTAATAAAAATAAATGCACTCATTTTCAAATTTAATTAAAAGTCCCTTCAATAATCAAATACAATGAAAATAAAACATTTTGTTTAATCCAGGCCAAAATTTGCATTAAGTAATTTTAAGTGTTTGTGCATTTTTTATTTTTAAACTTTTAATTTATGATTTTTACTAACCCTTATGCTGGTGAAAGCAGGCCCTATGCCTATTTTTACCAGCCGTAAGAGTTTCGTGGGCATTTGCTGGACAGTAGCCCAACTCTCCCCCAGCAAAAGTGATGTTACTTTTGGTTCGGTAGACCTGTAAAGATGTACCTCGACAGATCACAATTTTCAGGTTTTCGCGCATGCGGAAGCCCAGAACTTGCGGGCCATTCAGAAGCACCATCGGGAGCGCAAATCCCGGGCCAATATTTGAGTCTCCAGTGGGTTCCACGTCTGGCCACCAGTGGCTCTGTGTTTGTTTATTAGTCTACTGTTTCCCAAAGGTGTAGTAACTGGAATATCTTTATATTGCAAACTGTTAATTTCAAATTACATTTTTAGCACTCAATATCCTATTGAATTTCCTTTGAAGACGACCACTCGCTTTTCAAATCTGTCTACCCCACCACCGTGAGATTCGAAGGCCTTGCTACCAAATGCTACTGAAAGTCTCTGGCTGCCTTGCCCGATAACTCAGTGACGCAATATTAATGCCCATGATTTACACCCTTCCCACCGCGCCCGCCCCATGTAGATTAGGTAGCTGCTGTAAGAAGGAGAAACTTTACCCCCTATGATGAAATGAAACTGTGGCCATGATGGAAGCAAAGGAGTGTTAAGACAACCTCCCCCCCCTCACTGAGATGAAAGGTTGATGCTTGGTGGGGCAAAGTTTGAGTTACACCGCACCTTCCCAGGGACGTGTGACTTGTGACCTGTTTGAAGGAAGGGGAGTTTCTTCTCCACACAGAAATGATAACCTATAAAATCTGAAGGGGTGCGAAGTTTGTGGGATCAGGGAGGGGCCGCCATGAGTGGGCTTTCGGTGGTTTGCAGTGCATTTCTGGTTCACCTCCTTGCTGAAGATGGCAGAAACACCGGTGGTAGTTCCGTTGAGTCCCACCAAAAATAAAATTTGGCCTCTGATCTTTGGGGATACAGGTCCCAACGCTGACCTGGGCCCTCAGGTGGGCCCCACTTTGCCAGGATTGGGCAGGAGATTGACTGTTGTATTAAATTTCTGATAACATCAAGGTATGTGGTTGGGTGACTGGCATAAAATACATTAAAAACATCCAAAAACATGAACAGATTAAGTGACCGGGATATGAAATCAAAGATGGTTTTTAATTTGGATAAATTTAAGAAAGTAATATAAAATGAGGACATATATTAGTAAAGACGGAAAAGGAATCGTCTTTGTGTATAAACACGTTTACCCCATTTTTACGAGGTTTCCGTGGCTTGCCTACTAAAGTTACAGCGGACAAGCAGGAGAGCCCCTGCACACATTTACTTCTATGTGTTCAAGTTCCGCCGCCAGGATTTGGACACAAAGGGAGGGAAGTTCTAATACTCATCCACTGAAATGAAAGTGAAGGAGTGGAAGAACCTCTATGGAAAGTCACCCCCATTTTCTGCAGTGACACTCCAGTGCACTACTGAGGGAGTTCTGTATTTTTGGAAATGTCATTCTTTGGTTGTGAAATTAACTAGAAACTCTGGCCAGGACTTTCCTTACCTTGGCGGGTCAGGGCAGGCGATGTCGGTGGCGGGTCGCAGCCCCGCTGCTGGCTCCATCCCGCTGTCCAAAATGAATTTACGTTGATAGGGCTTGTTAAGCCCGCCCAGCGTGTTTCCCGGGCCAATTAGAAGAAGCGGGTCTGGTGACGTCATTCATGACTCGTCATCGGCCGGTTTCCTTAAAGGGACCATGGCCACCTTACTTTTGACATTTGTGCTGTCAGTTTTCTACAGCATTGAAGTGCTACAAACACTGACAATCACTGCACAGAGGTGCACGGCTGCACCCAGGTTCTCCCATGACTCCCTCCATATGCTTATGCTTATGGAGGGAGTCGCAGCACGCAGGGAGGTCCGCTTCCCTTCCGATGGGCGGATGACACCTCCCCAGGAGACCAAAACAGCCTGGTTGCACATTGCAGAGGAGGTCACAAGCAGGGATGTCGTCAGGAGGACCTGGGTGCAGTGGGGAAACCTTTCAATGATCTCATTAGATCACGAAACATTAGTAGAAAACCACACTCACCTTCATCCTGCTGTGCCTCTCATCACATCCCCATCACTCTGTCTTCCCCACCCTACTCCTGCACATCCTTACTCACAACAACTTACCTTGCACATCCACCCATCCCTCTTTCTCTATCTACATTATCTCATCCCCATCACACTAGCTACTCCTCACACTCACCCTCATCCTGGTGCAATCATACCAACTAACAACACACAAGGGTAGCCATTTGGGTATTTTATGCAATGTTCATGTAAATTTTCAGTTAATGTGCTGTCAAACATTGAAACCTTTATTTTCAACACTTTGCGCCCTTGGATAGATTTGTGTGCACCTTTGGAAGTGGCTTAGTGAGTTGCAGTGAATGGTGAGACATAACGGTACCCCCCTCAATGGTGGTGAGTGTGAAAGAAATGGCTTGGGCATTGTAGGGATACTTTATGTTGTTGGTGTTGGTTGGTGCCAACCTGGTGCATCATGTGGCAGCCAGGGTGTACAGCATCAGGTGAAGTAAATCTCCATGGTGAGGTCATCCCTGGTCTCCCGGGCAGCAATGTGCTCGGGTGCTGATGCCTTCTGTCCTGTGCAGCAGCAGTTGATTGCGGAGAAGGTTGGTGCTATTGTTGATGCTGCTGGTGTGCCTGGTGCTGCTGGTGTTGGGGTTAATCATGGTCAGATTCTGAGGACCAAGGTGATGGAATAGATGGCAGGTGAAGTAGAGATGACCGAAGCATTCTGTCAATGGTGAGAGAGTTCTTCCAATGAGGTGAGAGTGGATGGCGAGTGGAAAGCCTGCAGAATCTGTGCTGGAAATGGACTGAGAAACAGCTTGTGGCTGAGGAAAGTGATGATCTGTCAGGTGGGAGCTTTCACTGTACATTTAAAGCTGTCAGGTAATCAGCTGGAGCAATGGCCACTGAACTCCCACCTCAGGTTGACAGACGTGGTCCTCGAACAGCGTGGTTCTTGTGGCCATGAAGTTGAAGTTAAAAAGTAAGTTAAAAAAGCCTGTTAAGGGTCTGTTAAGTACATTTTAATGAGTTTAATTGGGTCACCCGCTGCTGCCCGTCGGGTCTGCTCAGCGCTGACAGACCTGACATTGGGAAAAGCGCGTTGCGGCGGGTTGACAATGGGATCCCAACCTGCTGTCAAAAAAAAACACTTTCCCACCCGACCCACCACTGATCCCGCCCTCTGACACCCCAGAAAATTCTGGCCTCTGTCTATTTAGGTGGATGTTAAAGGTAGGATTGGTATTTTAGAAGGATGAGGTCAAATGAGCTTCTTCATTGAGTAGAATGGGCCTATATTCTCTGGAGTTTAGAAGAATGAGAGGTGATCTTATTGAAATGTATAAAATTCTTAGAGGGCTTGACAGGGTAGATGCTGAGAGGCTGTTTCCCCTACTGGAGAGTCTAGAACTAAAGGTCATAGTCTCAGGATAAGGGGTCGGCCATTTAGGACTGAGATGAGGAGAAATTTCTTCACTCAGAAGGTGGTGAATCTTTGGAATTCTCTACCCCAGAGGGCTGTGGCGGCTCAGTCATTTAGTATATTCAAGACAGAGATCGATAGATTTTTGAATATTAAGGGAATCAAGGGATATGGGGATAGTGCAGGAAAGTGGGGATGAGGAAGAAGATCAGCCATGATCTTATTGAATGGCGGAGCAGGCTCAAAGGGCCAAATGGCCTACTCCTGCTCCTATTTCTTATATTCTTATGTAAGTAAATACAGGTAGACTACCCTTTATCCGGACTTCCGAAAACCGAAACCCTCTAAAAACCGAAGGTTTTTTCGTTCAGCGTAAGTCGTGCGTACGACTTACGCTGAACGAAAAAACCTTCGGTTTTTAGAGGGTTCCGGTTTCGGAAGTTCGGATAAAGGGTAAGTCGTGCGCACAACCCCCCGCCGACCCCCCCGCGGACCCCGCCGGCCCCGACAACCGCCGACCCCGCCAGCCCCAACAACCGCCGGCCCCGACAACCGCCGATCCCCCCCGCCGGCCCCGACAACCGCCGACCCCGCCAGCCCCGACAACCGCCGACCCCCCCCGCGTACCCCGCCGGCCCCGACAACCGCCGGCCCTGACAACCGCCAACCCCGCCAGCCCTGACAACCGCCGACCCCCCCCCCCCGCGTACCCCGCCGGCCCCGACAACCGCTGACCCCCCCCGCCGGCCCCGACAACCGCCGACCCCCCCCGCGGACCCCGCCGGCCCCGACCCCCGCCGACCCCGACTGACTTACGCTGAGCGTCAGCGTAAGTCGTGCGCACGACCCCCCGCCGACCCCCCCTTCCGAAATCCGAAATTCTCCTTTATCCGAAACTCGGCTGGTCCCGAGGTTTTCGGATAAAGGATAGTCTACCTGTAGTAGCAGGTAGATGCAACGACTTACATTTCTATTGTGGTCATCTGGTACAGAAAGCCATCTCAGAGTGCTCTATAATGTGGTGGGTAATGAGTGGACACTGAGCAGAAGGAAGAGAGGCAAAAGAGGCATTGGGATGAGGCAAAAGGAGGAGAAGAGTCTTTGTGAGGCTTTTAATAACAAGGAAGGAAGTGACAAGGCAGAGGTCCTTAGGGAGGGAGTTCCAGAGCATGGAGCATAGTGGTTGAAGCAGCAGCTACTAAATGTGGAGGTCCTCTGATTCTTGTTTCCTGCTTCCTCTAGCAGGGAACAAGAAATGGCTGAAGGAGCAGCCACTGATGGTGAAACAGAATGAGTGGGAGGAGAAGTATGGCAATATTGGAGGAACAGAAGGTGCCTGAAGGGACATATTACTGGTCAAGATCACAGATGTTTGGAAAAAGAGATGATGGATATGAAGATGAGGATGATGATCTTGAAGTCACCTTTAAAAGAGATTAAATTTCTTATCTTCTTATGTATGTTCTTAAGTTAATCTGAACCTATTTGAAATGTTAAAAAAGAACTTATTTTAATTAGAGGATAGATTAAAAATGAACATGATTCAGTTCTTTAAAATGATGATATTTTGATTGCCTCTCACAGAGATTGAATGCATTGGGTTGAGTTCATGATAGGGCAAAGTGAGCAAGGCTTAGCAAATGGCCAAATGGCCCTCTTTAATTCCATACTTTCTTATGCACTCTTCAACTGTTAGTTTTCAGAACTGTATGAGCCATCTATATTGGGAAAATATTACCTGAAGTCTGTCATCACTGCATTTAGGTGAGTACAAGAGTATTCTTAAATTCATTCATTTATATAATTCTGTTTCAAATTTGCTTTTATTAAAATTCAGCTTTATGTTAAGCAAAGCATAATCCATAATTAATTGATAATGTGCATGCGTTTTGTGTTAGAAATGATTAGTTTATGTTATATTGCTAAACATTTATACACAAAAAACTTTCTTAAATGAATTTGGTTATGTCTTAATTGTTCCTGTCTCCTTGGTCTACTTTCTCCAACAAAGCAGTATTTGTTCAGGCTAACAGAACATTAGTGTACTACAATCATTTAAAATCATTTGAAGGCTATCGAATCTGTAAGTGGTTCTTAATGAAATTAAAATTTGACACAGTAGCACATTGTTAAGGCTAGTACAATTTTCTTTGAGACTATAACATTTTAAATAGGCACTGCTCTCAGGAATAACTGACTTTTGGAAAAAAGACTGATTAAGGAATATCAAAGATAGCAGTTACTTTCCTTGTACTTGAACATTTTTTAGACAGTTTCTAACGTGCAATCTACAGAAATGATTTCTACGAAAATCATTAATACTCCAAGGATTAAATGTTAGGGGGCAGGTATGTTCAGAGAAGCACGGAGGCACAAACAGGGTGGGGGTGGGGGGGCCGTGAATGTCGGCCAGCAGCAGCCTGCAATATTAATCTAGAGGCAGGACTAACGGGTTAAGACACAGTGCAAGCTCCGATAAGTTTAAACAAATTTGCTGGAAATGGCCACAGGACCATCATTTCAATATTGAAAGCAGGCCTGCGCTCATTTCAGGCAAGCGCAAGGGCTGCCTAAAAAACTGGCTCTGATGAAATTAGCGGCAGCCCCAATGCGCGCACAAATTGGACACAGGCCGTCGGTATGGCAAATTTGTCCTCCTCGTTCCCGTTTTACGCCCATAAATTGGGCGTAACAGTATTGAATTTATGCCCCATTGGTGGGGCAGAATAGAGAGAGCTTTGTTCTGCGTTTATGTCGTGCTGTATCTAACTTGGGAGACTTTGATGCTGATACTGCATACAGAATGTAAGAGGAAGTGAATGATCCAAACAAATGCCAAAAAAGCATAAATTATGGTTCATGGGTTTTGAAATGTTATTTTAATTATAGTTATTGATACTTTGTATTGTATCATAAGGGGACATTTTGCAACGTTGTACGATAGATTACACTTGCAAGGCTGGCATTGATTTGGTTGGACATTCCTGGGATAGGTCATGTACCTACTCAATGCTGGGATCGTGCAGGCTGAGTTTATCTGATGGGACTTGGCTCTTGTCGCTCAAGGCTTTCAATGTCGCTGCTTCACCAGAAAAGCGCTCTCAGAACTTTGGCAACTTCTACAGTCTGACCTGCAAACTTCATCTAGGACAGGAACAGTTCTTTCTAATGCTGTTAAAGTCATGACTTGAGCATCTACGCAACCCGCTCCGCTGAAGCGGCCTTAGGTGACATCTGCAAGATTAATCAGTATGCAAAACACCAATGCATAAAGGTCACTGATGCCTTGTTTGGCAAGGCGAATTACTTCACCTCTTTTCTGTCCAATATTTGCTGGCAGCAGGAGAGGGTTCTGTGCTTTTTCCAGGATGGCTGGGTTCTCAAGACAGTAGAGTCTCATTGATGCAACTCGTGACCATATGGGCTCCTTTCACAAGAACCACTTGCATTTACACCACACCATTAACGTAGTAAAACGCCCCAAGGCACATCGCAGGAGCGCTATCAAACAAAATTTGACACCGAGCCACATAAGGAGATATTAGGACAGTTGATCAAAAGCTTGGTCAAAGAGGTAGGGTTCAAGGAATGTCTTAAAGGGAGGAGAGAGAAGTAGAGAGGAGAAGAGGGTTAGGGAGGGAATTCCAGACCTTGGGGCCTAGACAGCTGAAGGCACGCTTGCCATTGGTGGAATGATGAAAATTGGGGATGCGCAAGAGGTCAGAATTGGAGGATTGCAGAGATCTCGGAGGGTTGTAGAGTTGGAGGAGGTTACAAAGCTACGGATGGGCGAGGCCATTATCACCAATAATAATAGGAAGGGGTTCATTCGAACAATGTGATATTGCATGCGACCATTGCACCACATTATGCAGGTGGATGCCAAATACCCTGAAAACTGCCACGACGCATTCATCCTACACCAATCTACAGTGTCACCATTACTTAACAGAAGATCTAGCCGAGATGGATGAATCATGGGAGATCAGGGATACTCTCTTGAGCTGTGGCTCATGATGTGATTCAAAAACCCACAAATTGCAGCTCTAAGGAAATGTAATGAAGCACATGCCTCCACAAGGGTACAAATAAATATTACCATGAGCGTACTGAAGCAAAAATTCCATCTTTGGACAGGTCTGGTGTAAGCTATTTTACAGCTCTGCAAACATCTCCAAAACAACAGAGGTGTGCTGAATGTTGCACAATTTTACTATCTGAAGAAGAGTCACCATGTAGCAAATGGAAGAAGAGGATCAGGCTATCCCTGAGGAGGATGATGTCATTGAGTCTGAGACTGAAGAGTTACCTGCTGCAGCCAGGAGGATAAATCTGGCAATGTCTAATAGACAACAATTTCAATTAAATGTCAAGCAACCCCAACATGAGCATTGCAGAATACATGTTCCAAATGAGCTGACTCTGCAAGCACCCTACCATTATTCTCCACTTGACTTCATCTATCTTGCATGCCATCGCATTAATCTCCTATTGCAGAAACCAGCCCCAGTATAAGTGAACTTTCAAAACAAAGTGGAATTGGAGATCAAATATTAAATTGGCCTAATAGTGATTATTGTTCTGCAAATTGATGGTTTTTCACTTGGTATTTCCCATTTGTGGCTGTGTATGATGATATCTCTTGTTGCCTAATCAAGTGCATCTAGGAGCGACTCTAATGGGAGAAGTTTTTACAATGTGTACAGGACTCTTCTTACACAGTATGTAAAAAGCCCAACAAGAGAGGGCACACTGCTGTATCTAGTAATGCATAATGAATCAGAACAGGTAAGAGTAGTAAGTGTAGGGGATCATCTAGGTAATAGCGATCATAGCATAATCTATATATATAAACAGATCGTTCTTTCTGTCTGTCTGTCTATCTGTCTGTCCTTCTGTCTGTCCTCGGGTGTGCGTCTGTCCGGCTATGCGCTCGAAAGTTATACAGCGTACCTACGCGCGCGTTACCTCCGAAGAAAGCTTACGTTTCCGGGACGCTCGTAAGCGTATTTACTTTTCGGTCGGACGAAAATTGTTCGCGCCTTATGCAAAAAACCTTCAAAATTAAACTCATTATCTGCTAGCATTGATTGACTGACGTCAAGGTTCGACCAATCCTGTGCCGTCACGATTGACCAATCCTACAGTACGGTCCCCTGATGTGTGTGTGGGCGGAACTAATCGTTTTCATCTCAGGGATGTGGCAGCCATTGTTTCGCAGCCATTGTTTCACTGCCATTACTTCAGCTTCCAGCTCAAACTACTTTGATCATCCAGCTTTGAAAAAGTTAGTATCTCTTTTAAAAATAACATAAGATTTACCAAAAACGTTTTATAAGTACTTTCACTTTCATCTTTCAAGGTATTAAAAGGTAGAAATGTTGCCCGGCAGCAGATTCACAAAGGGACACAGACAGGGCCCAAAAGCCTGGGACTCGATTTAAATAGCATAATAATCTATCTATCTATCTATCTATATATAAAAGGATCGATCTGTCTGTCTGTCTGTCCTTTGGTGTGTCTGTCCGGCTATACACTCTAAAGTTATAGAGCGTACCTACACGTGCATTACATCAAAAGAAAGCTTATGATTCCGGAATGGTCATAACCGTATTTACATTTCGGCGAGACAAAAATTGCGCCTGCGGTATCCAAAAAACGTTCAAAATTCCGCTCATTATCCGCTCATTAGCATAGAGTGACATTAAGGTCGACTAATCGTACGGTCGAGCGACCCGGTGGTCGACCAATCGCTGCGTGGCGGGGGCGGGTTCGTCGCGCATGCGGGCGGGCCCTCCTAGAGTCGAGCGACAGGACGATTGACCAATCTTACGCTTCGGTGACATGACGGTCGACCAATCGGTCCATGTGTGGGCGGGCCTAATCGTTTTGAACCGAGGTGAGTGTCAGCCATCTTGATTCGTAAGTTAATTTTTTTCCCCACTTTCTGTACGTGTAGAGGGGATTTTATGCAGCACAAATTCAGTACTTAGGAGCCCAACTAGCTCATTATATTATTTGCGTGTAATAAATGAGTCCAATATGTCAATTTTTTCTCGAGGTCTGATGCCTGCAGGCCTCAGGCCTCAAGCCTTGAAGCCTGGGCATCTGTTTGCCAGCATATCTTCTAACTTTATATCTTCTTTCCTTAAAAAAAATTCGCCTTTTGTAGTTAGGAGGGATTCTTTTTAAAAAAAATACAAATTTCCGATGTTGTACTTTGTAGTTCCTTTTTTTAAAAATAAAGACATTTTGCAGTTTTTTATTAAAAAAAAAAGACATTTTTCATTCCAACCGACATGACAAAATGGCCTCCGGCTTCTTCACCCGCCCTGAAGGCTGGCTGACCGCTTTTTTTTCTTTACTCCCCCCCTTCCCCCCCCCCCCCCCCCCCGCCCCCAAACCCGTTGCTCGCGCGTCCACTGACTCAGGCCGGGAGCACGGGGTCTCCTGGGCGGTTGCGCCCGCAGCGCGATATCACGAGCGGCGCCGGAGGGAGAGGGGGGAGGGTACCCGTTGCTCGCGCGTCCACTGACTCAGGCCGGGAGCACGGAGTCTCCTGGGCGGTTGCGCCCGCAGCGCGATATCACGAGTGGCGCCGGAGGGAGAGGGCCGGGGAGGGGGAGGGCTGGAAAGACTGAGGGGTGGGTGGGAGAGGGAGGGAGGGAGGGAGAAAGTGAAAGGGAGTGAGTGAGAGGACGTGAGAGGGGGAGGGAGGGAGGGAGAAAATGAAAGGGAGGCAGTGAGAGGAGGGAGGAGAGGAGGTGGAGGGGGAGAGGGGAGAGAGGGGGGAGGGGAGAGAGGGGGAGGGGGGGAGAGAGGGGGAGGGGGGGAGAGAGGGGGAGGGGGGAGAGAGGGGGAGGGAGGACATCAATGCCCGAGCTCAGACGTTATCAATGCCCGAGCTCAGACGTTTAGCTAAGCGCAGAGAGACAGACACTCACCTCAGATGGCGTCCACCGGGGCTGCGCAGAGTCTCCATCTCCTCACACAACACACACCCTCCCTCTCCTCTCCCCTCCCCCTCCTCTCGCCCCTCCCCCTCCCGCCCCCCTCCTCTCTCCCCCCCCCGCCCCCTCCTCTCCCTTCCTCTTCCTCTCTCTTCCCCCCCAGTCGCTCTCTCTTCCCCCCCAGTCGCTCTCTCTTCCCCCCCAGTCGCTCTCTCTTCCCCCCCAGTCGCTCTCTCTTCCCCCCCCCAGTCGCTCTCTCTTCCCCCCCCAGTCGCTCTCTCTTCCCCCCCCAGTCGCTCTCTCTTCCCTCCTACAAAGGAATGCAATTAGGTTTCCTAATTGAGAGGAGCTGTTAAGACATTAAGGGGAAAAATTGGGTTGGTTTGCGCCTCGGGGGCGCTAATGTGGCGCAAATCCCCTAGCGCTCAGGTGCGGCGCTGCTAACGCCTCCCGCAGAATTCTGTGGAGGTAGCCGGTACGGCCGTGAGCCGCTGCGCCGCCGGCGATGATGTGATCGCCGTGTGCAGCGCCCTGCTCGCGCCCCAGCCGCAAACTTCCCTTGCGCCCCCTGACCTATGGCGATATGTGCAACAGGTTCAGGGGGACGGTTTGGCAGCGGCGGCGGTGCAAGTTAAAGGGCAGGTGTCGGACGGCCATTTTAATTTTGGCCGACTGCCAGCACCTGTCCCCTTTCACTTTTGTATGTGGGGTGCCGGCCGTGATCGCTCAGCCCAGCACTCCTCTTGAGTGCCAGGCTATTTTCACGGCACCCCGCTCCCCAGTGGTCCGGCAGGGCCCTGGTGCAAGCAGCGCTAGGCCTCCTCCCCTTTAATCAGGGGAGGAGGCCTGCAATGGCGCGGCGCTATGTAGTGCTGCGAAATTCATTAGTAGCGCCCCAAGCAGGAGGTGGAGTGCTTTCCAGTAGTGAATATCCTACTACTGAACTTACGGCGGGGGGGGGGGGGTGGAGGGATAGGGGGGGTGGTGACGATAGCGCCCCAAAATGGGTGCCACCCAATTTTTCCCACTAAGTTGTTGATTATATTCATACTTTATCCACAAGTCCGTGTGTGTTGGCCCCACCTATTCCTGACTGCATTTCCTTCTAGCATCAGCAGTAGTTACAGAGTCTGGCCTCTCTGTTTACTCTCCGCTATAGTGGAAGATCTCAGTCACCAGCCCTGGCCTGTCCACTCCATCCCAGCCCCAGACCCCTCTCTGCCCCTTGCAGCCCAATCCCTGGCTTCTCACTCCTTTGCATGTTGAGCCCATACTCTGTCCCAGCCCCTGGCCATATTTTCCTCTTTTACTCAAATATGTTGTAGTCAATGATTGCTGGGGCTTTTTTTTTTCATTCGTTCATGGGTTGCTGGCAAGGCCAGCATTTATTGCCCATCCCCAGTTGCCTGCTGTATGCTTCTTTGTGGTGGATTGGTACAACTGAGTGGCTGGCTAGGCCATTTTACAGTCAACCACACTGCTGTGGAGTCACATATAGGCCAGATTCCTGCCCTAAAGGACATTAGTGAACCAGATGGGTTTTTAGGACAATCCAGTCGCTTCATGGTCATCATTGCTGATAGTGAGATTTATTCCAGATTTATTTAATTAACTGAATTTAAATTCCCCAGCTGCCGTGGTGGGATCGTGGTCTCCAGATCATTAGTCCAGCCCTCTGGATTACTAGTCCAGTAACAGAACCACTATGCCACTGTTCCCTCTCTGGTTATGGGTCCAGCACAACAGCAGCAAATCTGATCTGGTGTAGAGGTGAACCTTCCTGCCTGATCCTCCCC
Source organism: Somniosus microcephalus (assembly GCF_052327205.1). NCBI lineage: Eukaryota > Metazoa > Chordata > Chondrichthyes > Squaliformes > Somniosidae > Somniosus > Somniosus microcephalus. The sequence goes on from NC_141000.1 coordinate 88,041,608, forward strand.
AACCCAACCCCCTCCCTTCCTGCCTCCCCGCCCCCACTCCCCTCCCCACACTCCTCCATCCCCGCTCACTCCTTCGTACCCAGGGACAAGTAAGATCATCTCTGCAGTTGTTGAATGGTCGGAGCTCCAAGTTTGGTTCTAAGGTTTCATGGGAGGTGAGAGAAAAAGGAGCGCATGAAAGTAATACGGAAAAAAGGTGAGAAATGGAGAGAAAGTGCATGAGGGACTTTTAGGGAGATGGATTTTCAGAAAGAAGTAGAAAGAGTGAGAAAAAATGCAGAGACCAACTGAGAGATACAGAGGGGAGAATGAGAGAACCCCATAAATAGGAAAATGGAAAAAGTGGAAGATAAAGAGCTTCATGTGCCAGGAGCACATGTAGGAAGTTTGAGTAGGTGCCTCAATTCTTATGTGCTATTGATGTGCAAAGCTCAGTGCTGGGAGAACTAAGGATGAAAATATGCAGCCAGCATTTGGTCACCAGTTTCTATGTCAATTCTGCCTGGTGAATGGAGTTATTTTCAATTACATACATGTGAAAGCTCTGACGCACTTTGCTCCTCTGTTACTGTTGCAGTGAAGGAGAAGAAGGGCTCCGGGCTTATTACTGGAGTAAGTTCTCGGCCCCAGAGGATATAGCACACTACATCAAAAATGCAACCACATCTAACTTGCAGCAAGTCAGTGGCAAAAAGCTGAAAGTGCCCGTGCTGAACTCCTCTGAAGAGATATCCTCCATTGAAGAAGATTTTGATGTTTACACAGTTGAGCTGTTTGGTAGTGTTTTCATTTACATAAAATGAAGATTTGCGCAGTAAGTCTAGAGATTCTGTATTATGTTTCTGTGTGTATTCTTTTCAAATCTCACTATCTTTTCAACTTTTTGCAGCTTCAGGATCTGAAGAATATGACTTAACAGTAAAGTCAGGTATGGATTTTTTAACTTACTGTTACCATTAGTGTATCCCATTGACAGACATAAATAAATATTAATTCATATTCATGGGTCCTCCCATTGTTACTATAAGAGGGCAGATTTGGATTTCAGGAGGGCTAGCCACCCAATCATGTACACATAAGGCCTGACCAATTTTGACGGTCAGGCCTCATGGGTGGGCCGCCCACGCATTTGCAGCAGTCACAGGCAGCCCGCCTGATTCTGTGACAGCGAGATTTCGACCAGTCCCGACACAACTTTAAAAGATGACTGAATACATCCCTTAAAAAGAGGTGTCGTTTCACCCAGATTGTGGCTAGCGCAGGGATTTATTCACTGCAGCATAGGATGTCAAAGGCAAAAACCCCGAGGTTCAACAACACAGTGGTGGAGGTCCTAGTGGAACAGGTGAGTTCCTCTTTCCCTCAGATGGCACCAGGGTCCCTAAACAGACTTCACAGCAAGCCTGGATGGAAGAGGCTGAAGTGGTAAATGCTGGACCATCATCCCAAGGACATGGGTTCAGTGCTACAAGAGGTTCAACAATCTGACCAGGATGGCAAGGGTGAGAATGATGTCTTGTTACCTCAATCTTTCTGCATTAGACCTTGCCGCAGCAGTTTTTGCTCCCCACCGCAGCACCCCAAACTCTTCTCTCTTCCACTCCACATGCTTCTCCTCCAATCACAGCAGGTCACCGCACCATCTCTCCTTCTCGTTACAATCATACACTCACCTGCTGCTGACATCCGCAAAACAAGCACACACAGCAGACTGCGTTCGCCTGGTCACAACTGCAAGGTCTTTTATTCTTCTGCTAACTGCTTACACATTTCTCACTATAGGCACTCTCTTGCACATGACCACATCCCCATCCTTCTCCCAACTTGCTGCTTCTCCTTTTCAGCATCCATACTAGATGAGGATGCCTCACACGGCTGAACAGAACAAGAATCACATACTAACTCACTCCAACTCTTATTGCAGGACAAGCTCGCTCACAACCAAAGGGGAGAGGCCCAGCCTGCACGCAGACGGAGGAGGAAGCCATGCTCATTATTAGGTGAAGGCAGCTCAAGGAGTGTTGGCAATGGCAAGACTGGAGGCAGCGTTCATCAGGGTTGTCTCCTTTTTTATTTTACCTTCTTTCTTTCCTTTGGAAATCAAACATACAGGTTTGCTGCTACAAAACCTTTTTCCTGCCATGCTGACCCTTGCCCCCTTCCCGTTTCTCTAGGTTCTTCCCATCACTCGGACCCACAAGAGAAGACTCGGAGGGGAATAGCCCTCCAAAAGAAACACCGTCACTTCACTCAATCCTTCACAAGCAGCAGTACAGAAATTGGCACCCCGGCTGGGATAGGTAGTGAGCTATTGAAGAAAAGTAAATTGTCAACTCTGACAATTTAAAAATGTTTCAACTGATGTAACGTCACTGTCTATTGTGCTTATGCAATTACTGCTTAATTTGCTCTGACATAGACAGCATAATAACATAAACATTGACATTTTTACTGAAGAATATATCTGTAAGTTTTAGTTGTTTAAAATATAATCTCCTGTCTGCCCAGTAAAGGTTAATTAATATTGCAGTAGATCCCATCAAACTTTCTTACTCATTAGAAAGCTGTCATCAGTTATCTCCCGAACTCCATTTCCATAGTTGCCTACAGATTAACTAGTCATTGCTGTTGATGGGATCTTACTGTTTACAAGCTGGCTGCCACATTTGTCTACTTAACAGTGACTGCACTTCAAAACATAAGCAATATGAAGCACTTTGAGGCATTTCTGAGAGATATGCTAAACAAATGTAAGTCTTTTTCTTTGAGATACTGGGTTGGTGGCTGTTATGATCATGCACTGCTGTGAGCATATAAAATAGTAACTTTCAACCATAACTGTAATATAAAAACTAAAAAATATGCATTTATATACAATTAAAAAGTAATGTTGAGCCTTGTCAGAATTTCAGTGCAATCAGTTTTATAAATGTTTGTCAGTTGCTTGAACCAGTTTGCATACCACATTGTTTTTAACAGTAACTTAACCCAAGACACAGCTCAGAAGTATGTTTGGCAATAGTCCAGTCAGTGCAGTAATCCACTTTATCAATTATTCTAAGTTAAGCAGGTCATTAAATAAAAACTATTACCAATCCGATTAAATAAATTCTTTTGATGCCAAAATCATTATAGTGCTGAGCAGTTTCAGTAATTAACAGTCTTACAGTCCAATTAACTGGTAACACCTTTGCCAGTTTCAAGCACTGATTGTTGATGAGACTGAGTATCAGTACTTTATAATAGGTTGAGGGGGGGGGGAAATCCATATTACAGCTGGGGTTTATCTTATACAACAATTATATTCTGCACTGAGAACAAGCAAGCTAATTCTGTGATAAAAGCAGACTGATTTGAATACCGGGAATGGTAGCTTAGTGGTTATATTCCTGGATTAGTAATCCAGAGGCCTGAGTTCAAATCCCACCATAGCAGCTGTGGAATTCAAATTTAATTAAATAAAATCCGGAATTAAAAAAAAAAGCTAATATCATTAATGGTGACCATAATTGTTGTAAAAACCCATCTGGTTCACTAATGAAGGGAGGAAATCTGCTGTCATTGCCTGGTCTGGCCTATATGTGACTCAGATCCACAGCATAATGGTTGACTCTTAACTGCCCCTTAATGCTCACCACCAACTTCTCAAGGGCAATTAGGTATTGGCAATAAATGCTGGCCTTGCCAGTGATGCCCACATCCTGTGAATTAATAAAAAAATGACCTTCCCTCTACCACAAGGTCAGAAGTGGGGATGTTTGCTGATGATTGCACAGTGACAGTGTTCAGTTTCATTTGCAACTCCACAGATAATGAAGCAGTCTGTTCACGCATGCAGCAAGATCTGGACAACATTCAGGCTTGGGCTGATAAGTGGCAAGTAACACAAGTGCTTGGCAATGACCATCTCCAACAAGAGAGTGTCTAGCCATCTCCCAATGGCATTACCATCGCCGAATCCCCCACCATCAACATCCTGGGGGTCACCATCGACCAGAAACTTAACTACTGTGGCTACAGAGGCTGGGTATTCTGTGGCCGGGTGACTCACCTCCTGACTCCCAAAGCCTTTCTACCATCTACAAGGTGCAAGTCAGGAGTGTGATGGAATACTTTCCACTTGCCTGAATGAGTGCAGCTCCAACAACACTCAAGAAGCTCGACAACATCTAGGACAAAGCAGCTCGCTTGATTGGCACCCATCTACCATCTTAAATGGCGTACCATGGTTGTAGTGTGTACCATCTACAAGATGCACTGTTGCAACTCACCAAGGCTTCTTCGGCAGCACCTCCCAAACCCACAACCTCTACCAGTAGAAGGACAAGGGCAGCAGATGCATGGGAACACCACCACCTGCAAGTTCCCCTCCAAGTCACACACCATCTTGACATGGAAATATATCGCCGTTCCTTCATCATCTCTGGGTAAAAATCCTGGAACTCCCTCCCTAACAGCACCGTGGGGTAGGTTCACCTCACGAACTGCAGTGGTTCAAGGCGGCGGCTCACCACCACCTTCTCAAGAGAATTAGGGATGGTCAATAAATACTGGCCTTGCCAGCGACGCCCACATTCCATGAATGAATAAAAAAATTCTGTTAAGAACTAATAACAAATTTTTACTATATGAAATCTTAATACCTGATGGAGTCTTACTGTTGTGCTGTTGTTATATTTATTATAATATAATAAATATATTTTAGTGATTAGTGGTAGATTTGAATAGCATTTACTCAAAATACCGTATTTGCAGACTAACCTTTCCCTTAAAACATCTGCATGGAATTCATTGACAAGTTTTGTATATCATAGAAAAATATAACTGTGATTGTGTGCTAGTGATTCTCAGTAAGTTGCTATCTGGTTAAGAGCTTCGACCAGTCCCCTACCATAACTCCAGTGACAGGCTGGCAGAACCCCTGTGGAATTTAAGCCCCACCTTCTCCACTTATTGGGGGTGGGGGGAGCGGGGAGAGGAGGTTATTTATAAGCAATAGAAAATAATTTCTTGCCCAGTAATATGTCTACTTTCATAGCACATAGAGGACACGATTACAAAATTCACGAGCCTCAAGCAAGGTTAGAGATTAAAATAAATTCTCTGGGAATTTCCTAGGGGGTTCTTCCCATCGGCTGGCATTGACCCGGATTTTGCGGTTGTAATGATGGCGAAACTTTCAGCATTCACCGTCATTACCCTGTGAAACTAACAGCAAATTGTGGCATCCGCACATGCGCAGTTAAAAGCGGAAACCCAGAAGTTGCTGTCAGTGATTCCATGCTCCTCTACAGGGCGCGCTGTTGAAGACCCGGCAGAGGGCAATCTTTGAGAAATCACTGAACTGATGAGAATTTCCCCTTTTACCCTGTAATATTGCTGTTAAAAATCCCTGAGAAAGTTAAGCTTTGTTCAATGAGATGTAACTGGCCCTGAAAAACTAATTTTATATTTGTGGAATGTCATTTTTTTTCCACATTGATAAAAATTAATTTTTTAAAATTAATGTATTTTTTAAAAGTTTGTTTATGATATTTCAGCTTCTACCGTAGTCCCATGTGTATGTCCCAATTCTCGGTTATCATTTCCCACGGAAATTGGTTATTTGGGTCAATTGACACTTTTAAAAAGGAACTAGATCAATATTTGTTGAAAAGCGGAATTAAGGGTTAAAGGTTAAACAGCACCGCTGGACTTTTTTTTATGGGAAGTTGCGGAAGAAAATGAGTGTCCCTTAAAGCAGGAGTTCAACAGGTTGTATGGGAGGGGAATGCATGATATATTAATTAATCATATATAGGGACTGGATTGGGCTGAATAGCTTTTTATTCTATATTCTTTTTGGTTCTTATGATTCTTTTTAAATAAACAAACACTGATGGATTTAAACGCTGTATAGCTTTTCAAAACACTGATTCATATTATGGCCTATAAGAGTCTTTAAGTATAGGTCGTCTTTCGGTTTGTTGATTTCTGGATGAAAAGACTGCACCTTCAGACAGCCAGTGCGAGCAGTTTCTGAGTGGGACCTGGGGGGGGTTGGGTTTGGTTGGTCTGTGCTGAGCAGATTGAACTAAATGCAGGAGAAACTGAACCTGATCGTGGGTAGGAATGCATGGTTTGGCCAGCTTCCTAAGTTAGTGCACCTCTGAAAGGTTCATGTGAGTGAACAAATCAGCATTTGTAAATTGCCAAAAGGAACAGCCCCTGGTGAAGAAGTTCGTGATTTCACGGCGTTTTACAAACTGCATGGAATCCTGCAGCGTTACCTAGGCTGTGAAAAATGGAGAACTCTATTAATACGCTCAAATTGTGGATACATTTTAAAACTTAGCCTTTTTTACAGTTGCAATGTAGTGTGGCTTCTTGGATGTTTAACAATTACTGTATAAAATTTAAAAAAAAACAAGGGAATTCAACTTTGTTGACAGAAATTATGGTTTCCCACATTACAACACTTCAGAAGTACTTCATTGACTGTAAAGCGCTTTGAGATGTCCGGTGGTCGTAAGAGGCGCTATATAAATGCAAGACGTTCTTTTCTTTTTATTACTTGCAGCTTTGCTTATAATACCAATATTTTCTTTTATCATTTTGTTTTGGATGCTGCATTATACCTTTTGCCTATTTTAAACTATTTTTGCAAAGTTGAGCACATTATAAATTATGATTACTATACTCTATGGTGCTGTAAGATTTGCTTTTCTCATTTTGCAGCGATTTCCTTTGATCTGTACGCAAAACCAGGCAACAATCGGACACTGACGCTAACACGCCCAAAGAGATCCTATTACCAGTGGCGACTGCGAGTTCCAGCAGGCCATATTGTACACTTAGTGATCCTGACCCTACATGGGGCAATTCCAGGAAACTGTGCAATCCATAAACTATCAGCCTATGACTTCCTACTCCCTGTACAGAACAAAATAATAACACGGTAAGACAGCAGACATCTGGTGAGCTTTACTACAGTGCAGTTAGACAGTACCTTCATGCCATGATGGTGCCTAATTTACCTTCCAGTATTAAACAGCCGGTTTCTTATAGGAGTAAATTTGACATTTAGGGGGTGATTTTCATTCAGAAGTCAGGAAGGAGGCGGGACTACAACTTTCGGGGTTGTAGTCCCGCCTCCATCGAGATGCGGCCAATCCACGCAATTTTAACTTGATTGACCTTGTTGAGCAGCAGGCCAATTAAGGGCCACCCGGCAACAGGTGACGTCACAGACTGAAATTTCATCTGTCAAGATGTTTTGACAGATGAAATATCAGTGTTTCACAGCTGTTTGAAGCTGTCAAACACTGACAGTCTTACTTCTAACCTGAGTCCTTCTCCACAGACTCCGTTAGAAATCTCTCCTGCACAGAAAGCTGCAGGCTGTCACTTTTGACAGTTCGCAGCCATTCTGCTTTCTGTGCCGGTGAGATGAGGGATTCCCCGAACCAAAAGGAAGGAAGGCTGAAAAGGTAAGAAAATGTATGTAAAACTTTAGACACACCAAACACACTTACCTTTGCACTCATGCACACATCACTCACCTGAACACCAACATCTCGACCCCTCCAAGCCCTTCAACCCGACGGCCCGACTCCTCCAACTTGGCGTGGTTTGGAGCCATCGGGATTCCCACAGTTCAAGCTTAAAAATAGGGATTAGGCTAAAAACTGCCTGTTAACTACCTGTTAACAGGCAGTTAATTGGCACTAATCCCTTCCCGCCTCGGAGAGAAGAGCAGAACTTCTTCAAGGTGAGCATTCCTAGAAGAGAGGTGGCAGTGAACCAAACACTAATACGATTTCCGTTTGTCTCTTCAACCTTGTTCATCTTCATTCGACCTGAAACGTTAACTCTGTTTCTTTCTCCACGGATGCTGCCTGGCCTGATGAGTTTTTCCAGCGTTTTCTGTTATTTCGGATTTCCAGCATCCGCAGTATTTTGCTATTGTATCTTTCCTGGGTTTAGTCTTTCAATCAGGATTTTGTATTTGCAACTGGAATTCTAAACAATGCACTTAATACAAACGCCAGGAACTTCTTTTGGGGGTTCTTGCGATTGGCCACCGTAAGGGACAATAAATGGAAACCGAGGGAGCTGTTCGTTGGGACGGGCTTCACTTGGCCAGTGCTGGGACTAGAGTCCTGGCGGATCATATAACTAGGGCTGTAGAGAAGGCTTTAAACTAACTAGTGGGGGGGGGAGGTTCCTAGAGAGCAAATAATACAAATGACAACAGAGAAGGTCATAGACTTAGGTAGCAGTGGGGAAATTAAAAACCAGAGCATGTCAGGAAGCGGCAGAAGGTATGGAATAAAAGGTAAAGTAATAAAAAGGGCAAAAGCAGGAACTAAGTGTCACAAAACATCTTTGAAAGTTCTCTATCTGAATGCACGTAGCATTCGTAACAAAATAGACGAGTTAATGGCGCAAATAACTACATATGGGTATGATCTTGTGGCCATTACAGAAACATGGCTGCAGGGTGACAATGCCTGGGAATTAAACATACCAGGTTATTTAACGATCAGGAAGGACAGGCAGGAAGGAAGGGGAGGTGGGGTGGCTATGTTAATAAAGGAAGGAATCACTGGAATACAGAGAAATGATATTGGGTCAAAAGATCAGGACAATGAAACAGTTTGGGTGGAGGTAAGGAATAATAAGGGGAAAAAAACACTAGTGGGCGTAGTCTATAGGCCTCCGAACTGTGGCAACTCTGTTGGACGGAGTATCAATCAGGAAATAGTTGAGGCTTGTAATAAGGGAACATCTATAATTATGGGGGATTTTAACTATCATATTAATTGGACAAATCAAATTGGGCAGGGCTGCCTTGAGGATGAGTTCATTGAGTGTATTAGGGATGGGTTTCTTGAGCAGCATGTAACTGAACCGACCAGGGGGCAGGCAACCTTAGATCTGGTCCTGTGTAACGAGACAGGATTAATTAAAAATGTCCTAGTAAAGGATCCCCTTGGAATGAGTGACCATAACATGGTTGAATTCCATATTCAATTAGAGGGTGAGAAGGTTGGATCTCAAACAAGCGTGCTAAGCTTGAATAAAGGAGACTATGAAGGTATGAGAGCGGAATTGAGTAGAGTGGACTGGGAAAATAGATTAAAGGGTAAGACGATACATGATCAGTGGTGTACATTTAAGGAGTTATTTTACAACTTCCAAAAAGTATATATTCCACTGAGAAGAAAAGGGTGTAAAAGAAAAGACAGCCATCCGTGGCTAAGTAAAGAAATTAAGGATAGTATTCGACTAAAAACAAGGGCATATAAGGTAGCCAAATCTAGTGGGAGGATAGAGGATTGGGAAAACTTTAAAAGACAGCAAAAAATAACAAAAAGATTGATTAAGAAAGGGAAGATAGATTATGAAAGTAAATTAGCAAAAAATATAAAAACAAATAGTAAGAGTTTTTATAGTTATATAAAAAGAAAAAGGGTGGCTAAAGTAAATGTTGGTCCCTTAGAGGATGAGACCGGGAAATTAATGGTGGGAAATATGGAGATGGCAAAAACACTGAATGAATATTTTACATCAGTCTTTACAGTAGAGGACACTAAGAATATCCCAACACTGGACAAACAGGGGGCTATAGGGGGGGAGGAGCTAAACACGATCAAAATCACTAAGGAAGTGGTACTCGGTAAAATAATGGGACTCAAGGCGGATAAATCACCTGGTCCTGATGGCTTACATCCTAGGGTCTTGAGGGAAGTGACGGTAGGGATTGTGGATGCATTGGTAATAATTTTCCAAAACTCCCTGGACTCGGCAATGGTCCCGGCAGACTGGAAAACTGCTAATGTAACACCCTTATTTAAAAAGCAGTAGACAGAAGGCTGGAAACTATAGACCGGTTAGCCTAACATCTGTGGTAGGTAAAATTTTGGAGTCCATTATTAAGGAGACAGTAACAGGACATTTGGATAATCATAATTTAATAGGACAAAGTCAGCATGGTTTTATGAAGGGGAAGTCATGTTTGACAAATTTGCTGGAGTTCTTTGAGGAAGTAACATATAGGGTGGATAAAGGGGAACCAGTGGACGTAGTGTATTTAGACTTCCAAAAGGCATTTGACAAGGTGCCACACAAAAGATTATTGCTTAAGATAAAAAATCACGGGATTGGGGGTAATATTCTGGCATGGATAGAGGATTGGCTATCTAACAGAAGGCAGAGAGTTGGGATAAATGGTTCATTCTCAGACTGGCAATCAGTAACTAGTGGTGTTCCGCAGAGGTCAGTGCTGGGTCCCCAACTCTTTACAATCTATATTAACGATTTGGAGGAGGGGACCGAGTGTAACATATCAAAGTTTGCAGATGATACTAAGATGGGGGGGAAAGTAGTGAGTGAGGAGGACATAAAAAACCTGCAAGGGGACATAGACAGGCTAAGTAAGTGGGCAGAGATTTGGCAGATGGAATACAATACTGGAAAGTGTGAGGTTATGCACTTTGGCAGGAAAAATCGTAGAGCAAATTATTATCTTAATGGCAAGAAACTGGAAAGTACTGAAGTACAAAGGGATCTGGGGGTCCTGGTGCACGAAACTCAAAAGTTTAGTATGCAGGTGCAGCAAGTGATTAAGAAGGCCAATGGAATGTTGGCTTTCATTGCTAGGGGGATAGAATATAAAAATAGGGAGGTATTGCTTCAGTTGTACAAGGTATTGGTGAGACCGCACCTGGAATACTGCGTACAGTTTTGGTGTCCATACTTAAGAAAGGACATACTTGCTCTCGAGTCAGTACAAAGAAGGTTCACTCGGTTAATCCCGGGGATGAGGGGATGGACATATGAGGAGAGGTTGAGTAGATTGGGACTCATTGGAGTTCAGAAGAATGAGAGGCGATCTTATTGAAACATATAAGATTGTGAAGGGGTTGGATCGGGTGGATGCGGGGAAGATGTTCCCGATGATGGGTGAAACTAGAACTAGGGGGCATAGTCTTAGAATAAGGGGCTGCTCTTTCAAAACTGAGATGAGGAGGAACTACTTCACTCAGAGGGTGGTAGGTCCATGGAATATGCTGCCCCAAAAAACTGTAGAAGCTACATCATTACATAAATTTAAAACAGAAATAGACAGTTTCCTAGAAGTGAAGGGAATTAAAGGTTACGGGGTGCGGGCAGGAATTTGGACATGAGTCTAGGTTCGGATCGGTCATGGCCCTGTGGGTAGCGGAGCGGGCCCAGGGGCCGTGTAGCCTGATCCTGCTCCTATTTCGTGTGTCTAATTCTGTTAGATGCAGGAGATGGTTCTGTGATAGTGGATTGGCAGTTAGGATCAGATCAGCCATGATCTTACTGAATGGCGGAGCAGGCTCGAGGGGCCGATTGGCCTACTCCTGCTCCTATTTCTTATGTTCTTATGTAACCCCAGTTAGATGCGCAAACGGGGTTTCTGCTGACCTTCCGCTAAAGTTACGGCAGCCGAGCAGAAGAACCCCCGAGAAAATTCTCAGTGAAATGTTTTTAGAAGTCCATGCCTGGCTTTTATATGGAGCTGGCCACCTGCTTGTACACGTCATCACTGAACTTTTTAAATTTTCAGTTCATACTAAGTATTCTCAGTGGTGCCTAAATATAGAAAATGTGAAGGAAACATGAAACGTTTCAGACAGTAGACTGTCCACTATATTCAGGCATCATTGAGAATATTTAGTACAGTATGAACTGACAATTAAGATAAAAAGCTGTGCTCTAGGTAAAGTTGTCCAAAGAGTGTTATTGTTAAGTAGTCATGGCAAATATAGTTCAGGTTGGAATTTGGGTTTTTATGTCTAAGAATCTTAAAAGGGAAGCAATTCTTAAATCCAAAGATTTTTAAAAAATAAAAATACAAAAACAGGGGAAACTTGCCCAAATAACCCATAAAAATAAGTCTATCAATTGCATGTTTTTATGTTGAATAAATAAAAATCATGACTTTTTTTTCAGGTGGTGTGGCTCGCCTGTGACTTGGAATCCTCCTGTTATCAGATTGACTTCATCTGGCAATGTGATGTTGGTGACTTTTTCATCAAATGTACCAAGAGATGGGGCAGTATTTAAAGCATATTTTGAAGCTATTCGAAAAAGAGGTAAATTTGCAGAAAATTGTTTTTCAGAAACTATTTTGAGCTGTGTGACTAACATTAGACCTTTTGGCTTTATCAAAACTTAAACCTTAAATTGGACCAGTGGATGAACCAAAAGCTTCTTTTTGTGTGTGCGCAGCTGAGCATTGCTGATAATGGCAGAAAATGGATTCAGCCCCACTAGAGTTTGATTCTGATTACATAACTTTCAGTACAGTAAATTGACAAGTACAGCTCATGTTTTTAAACCTTTAATATTGTTGACCTATGACAGCATTGATATTGCGAATAATTTAAAAAAGACTAGTTGATCTCCCATGGCGTTATACATACTCATATATCAGAGAATATTATCATGCTCTTACCTGTCTCTGATGTCCTTGTGTTGCTGTTTTTCCTCTCTCTCTTCTGCTTCTCTCCCTGTAACTCTTAATTTTGTTTCTCGCTCTGTCCTCTTCAGCAGTCTCTGCCTTTACTTTTGGGTGGGAGGTGGTGGCTGGTACGGCACGGTGTGACGGGAAAAGGAACTACCAACAATTACATGCTGCAGTGAAATGTGACCTTCAGTGGCTCTCGACCCATCCTCTTCCCCCAATAATTCATACTACCCTCCAGCCATTCAACAACAACCTGTATTTATATAGCACCTTTAACGTAGTAAAACTTCCCAAGGCGCTGCACAGGAGCATTTTAAGACAACAAATTTGACACCGATCCACATAAGGATAAATTAGGGCAGCTGACCAAAAACTTGATGAAAGAGGTAGGTTTTAAGGAGCGACTTAAAGGAGGAGAGGTAGAGAGGAGGAGACGTTTAGGCAGGGAATTCCAAAGCTTAGGGCCTAGGCAACAGAAGGCACGACCACCAATGGTGGAGCGATTATAATCGGATGCTCAAGAGGGCAGAATTAGAGGAGCGCAGATACCTCGGGGGGTGTTGTGGGGCTGAAGGAGTTTACAGAGATAGGAAGGGGCGAGGCCATGGAGGGATTTGAAAACAAGGATGAGAATTTTGAAATCGAGGCGCTGCTTAACCGGGAGCCAATGTAGGTCAGCGAGCACAGGGGTGATGGGCGAACGGGACTTGGTGTGGGTTAGGACACGGGCAGCCGAGTTTTGGATGATCTCAAGTTTACGTAGGGTGGAATGTGGGAGGCCAGCCAGGAGTGCATTGGAATAGTCAAGTCTTGAGGTAACAAAGGCATGGCTGAGGATTTCAGCAGCGGATGAGCTGAGGCAAGGGCAGAGACAGGCGACGTTATGGAGGTGGAAGTAGGTGGTCTTTGTTATGCTGCAGATACGTGGTCAGAAGCCCATTTCAGGGTCACATATGACACCAAGGTTGCGAACAGTGTGGTTCAACCTCAGACAGATGTTAGGGAGAGGGATGGAGGCAGTGGCTAGGGAACGGCGTTTGTGGCGGGGACCGAAAACAATGGCTTCGGTCTTCCCAATATTTAATTGGAGAAAAATTTTGCTCATCCAGAACTGTATGTCGGACAAGCAGTCTGACAATTTAGAGACTGTGGAGGGATCAAGAGAAGTGGTAGTGAGGTAGAGTTGGGTGTCGTCAGCGTACATGTGGAAACTGACGCTGTGTTTTCGGATGATGTCACCAAGGGGCAACATGTAGATGAGAAATAGGAGGGGGCCAAGGATAGATCCTTGGGGAACACCAGAGGTAACGATGCGGGAGCGGGAAGAGAAGCCATTGCAGGTGATTCTCTGGTTACGATTAGATAGATAAGATAAGGACCCATCGCCAGAGATCTTCTCACTTGCAACATGTTTCCCTCCTCCCTCCTCTTCCTATCTATTTCACGCAAAGGGGCTTTGTTTGCTTTCAAAATTGAACAGTTTAAAAAAAAAATCTTAATTAGAATGAGGAAGGACACTGGGGTGAATTTTCTCGAGGCTTCTCTTGCTCTGCCGCTGTTACTCCGTTCACCGCCACTGTCTGCCGGTATCTTTTATCTGTGTCTGTCCCTCTCTGTCTCATAGGTGTTAGCAATTACGATCTCATTCTCACAGAAATAAGGAACTAGCAATTACCTTTACTAGCTGTAAGCAAACACAGTTGGCCAATTAGTTGACTTTAAAATTCAGCTGGTTTATTTTTTGAAAATGGAACTGACATTAACATGAAGTCTCTCTCTTAATCCCTTTCTCTCTCAATCACTTTCTCTCTCTTACCGCCTCCCTTTGGCCCCATTCTCTTTCTATCTCTATCCCCTTCCTTATCTTAATGCACTTTCTGAAGTTTATAGAACACAAAACAAAATCTACAACAGGCATATTATCAGAACAGTACTTTTTTGTCTCATTCTCTCTCGCACAAATGCACTGAGCCACTCGTTAAAAACATTCATGATGAATTTTATATCAATAAAGCTTTTGAAATTTATCCTCTTTCAAAAACATTAAAAAAAGCTACTGAGTAGAAAGTGCTAGAAGCTAAAGAAAATTATTCCATAGTTACAGGTGATTTAATGGTACTGATTCATCTTGGGGAAATTAGATACAGTGCACATGCTCAGACTGTACAATCCAAATTCAGCTCATAAACTCACAGCGCTGGGCAAAAATATAAATGGTCAGCTTTTGGGAGAGGGTGAGGTCTTCATGTGAAAACTTTGATGAAGGCTTTTAAAGACAAAAAAAGACAATTCAGTGGCTAAATGTAATCATGCTATTGTGAAATATATCATTTGGGGGTATTTTTCTTTTTCTTAAACCAGTATTTTGCATATTAGAAATTGCAATTACTGAGAGAGAAAAAAGGTGACTGAAAAAATTTATAATGTATGGGAGCCCAGTGGATAGATTGCATTCACAGGGCGATGTTTTCTCACTATAAAAAGCATCTATTCAATTCAAATCGCTTTATTATCTATAGCGTGTCACACAAGACACCTTTAACATTGAAAAGGCACCACCTACAGGAGTAACACATACTGCAGGTACTTTTAATGAGTTTTCAATAAAATGCACACTCCACACATTGACTTTAATATATAATAGCTATCTATTGTGAACAGTGATTACAAACATACTAGGGGAAATGTAGGCAACAGAAATTTCCTATTCTCAGCCACAGCATTATCTGTTTAGCATTATATATGATTTGGAAAGGTAAATAAGGTATAATTCCAGCAATACTGTTTATTTTTACTCAAATACAAGTATGTTATAATGATAATGGTTCTCATCACTTACGTAATATGGTTTTAATTGTCTTGAGGTCAATTGTGACAATTCTGAAAAACAGAATGTAGTTTCCACTTACTCAGAAATATCAGTAAACAAAGATAAAAAGGCCAAAGCAGAGGCACAGAAGATTTAGCATTTCCCTTCGTTCCAATAAAAAGTTCCCATTCTTAACTTCAGAAGAGCCACACTTAAAATATACTTACTATGGAAGCATATTACTATTTTTCTTATTTTCATTTTGGGACTCTTGTAAGTGGGATTGATGAGCTTAATGCCGAGGAGAAAGGTTGTGATAAGCGGCCATGTCCTCTGCGATTTTAGCATGCTTTGTTAGCCAACTGTGACGCATGTAATTGTAAACTTCAAATACTTATTTTGAGATAAAAATTAATTTGATTCTTTCCCTCCACAGGTTGTGGTGGTAACCTCATATCCTGGAATGGCTCCTTGAGTTCTCCCTATTACCCTCGTTACTATCCTCCCAAAGTTGACTGCACCTGGACCATCACTGTGAGTAGTAATAAAATGTTATTTATTTAAATCCCCCCCCTCTGCAAATAGTCTTTCAGCTGAGAGGAAAAAGCCTAACTGACCTATTGCTTCTCATGGACATCAAATCTAACCAATAATGGTTTCAATATAAGAGTACGCAGAACTAAAGTTCCAATTATTCCTTTGTTGATAACTTCTATATATCTGGGGGTGAAATTGTGCTTTTGAACCATAGTTTTAAGTGTAGTACTGACTTAAGGACTGCATTGTCTTTCATTTTGAAATATTTTTGTTACTCGTAAACTAAGGAAATGACTTGCATTCATGTAGCACCTTTCATGATTTCAGGATGTCCCAAAGCACTTTACAGCCAATTGATGTACTTTTGAAGTTAATCACTGTTGTGATTTCCAGCATCCTGAAATTTGGATTCTTAGAAAACCTGGTCTAGAAATTGTTTGTATTCTGCTTGGAATGGTGGCAGCCATAGTTGGATATATAAATTTATTTTCTGAGTCACACTTTAGGCATAGTTGGTAATCATATAAAGTCAAATATAGGACTGATTGATTGAATATAATAGCTGTTATCTTGTTCCTTAACAGACACCTGCTGTAGGATATATTATAGCCCTTTCTGTTATTGTTTTGGAAATTCAAGAGAGATCCCAAAGTTCAGGCAACTGTGATAAGGACTGGTTGGAGATCGAAGGGATCAGGTAAGTCAATCGAGATTGTAGAGCTGTATTACTGTGTCTAAAGTACTACATCTATATTGAAGAGAGACGATCTGATCTAATCGGGGTCTTTAAAATGATAAAGGGATTCAGTAGGGTAGAAATTATTTTCTCTGGTGAGGAAACCAGAACAAGGGGGCATAATCTTAAAATTAGAGCAAGGCCAGTTAGGAGTGAAATCAGGAAGCACTTTTTCACACAAAGGCTAGTGGAAATCTGGAACTCGCTCCCCAAAAGGCTGTGGGCGCTGCATCAACTGACATTTTCAAGACTGAGATCAGTAGAGTTTTACAAAAGCAAAATACTGCAGATGCTGGCAATCTAAAATAAAAACAAAAAATGGTGGAAACACTCAGCAAGTCAGGCAGAGAGAAACAGAGTCAATGGGGGGAATTTTAACCTAAAACAACGGGTGGGTTTGGAGCGTGGGGGTAGTTAAATTGTTAAAAATCGGAATCCTGACATGAACCCGCCTCCAACCCGCCCACTTCCGGTTTTAATGGAGGCAGATGGGGGGTGGGGAGGCGGCAGCCAACCCACTGCCAGGAGGCGGCAGCCAACCCACTGCCAGGAGGCGGGACATCAATTTAAATATTTTAATGAGGCAGGAAGCCTCTTTAATCTTCATTTTGTTTTTAACTGCAGCTGAGTGGGCTTTACACACCTCGTAAAACTCGGCAGTTACAGCAAGGGGAGAACTGCTGCATCCAGGAGGTTAAGTGTCATTACACCTATCTCCTGGATCCAGGATCCCTGCCCAACACACACCCTGCAATCGGAGACCCCCTCACGAGGCCACCGACCGCCTTCGCAGACCTCCCCAACTGATGATCCTGAGGCTGGCCACGATCCACCGGTGGCCAGTCCCGATTGTCTCTTCCCTCCCCACCCCGGGTCCCTTGAAGGCCCCGATCTTCCTTCTCGTTCCCCCCCCTCCTATCCCTCGACGGCCCTGATCATCCTTCTCTACCCCCTCCCCCGATCCTCCAGAGTCCGGCACCGGCCCCCATCCGATCCTTCCGTCCCTCGCCTACCAGTCCGCAGCCAGCCAGTCTTGCTATTGAACATAAAGTTGAGGGACTGGCTAAGCAAATAAACAGGTGCAGACATATTGTGGCCAATGGAGGGCCAAAGGTTAGGCAGTTGGGAGTGTGGTTGTATACAATTAGGGAGGGAGTTTGATATGCCTATATAAAATGAGTACATGACTATTTGGTTCTTTTGGCCTTTAGGGTGTCAGCCTTGGCGCTCAGTGGTAGCATTCTCACCTCTCAGTCAGAAGGTTGTGGGTTCAATACCCAACTCCAGAGACTTGAGCACATAATCTAAGCTGACACTTCAGTGCAGTACTAAAGGAGCGCTGCACTGTTGGAGGTGTCGATTTTAGGGTGAGATGTTAAACCGAGGCCCCATCTACCCTCTCGGGTGGACATAAAAGAGCCCATGGTACTATTCAAAGATGAGCAGGAGAGTTCTCCCTGGTGTCCTGACCAATATTTATGCCTCAATCAACATCACAAAGACAGATTATCTGGTCATTATCACTTTGCTGTTTGTGGGACCTTGTGTGCAAATTGGCTGCCACATTTCCTATATTACAACAGTGACTCCACTTCAAAAGTACTTCATTGGTTGTAAAGCGCTTTTGGACATCCTGAAGTCATGAAAGGTGCTATATAAATGCAAAACTGTCTCTTGGGCATGTCAGCGGAGACCTGTCTTTAGTGGCTCTGCTTCACAAAGAAGGTTAACAGACAGCAGTGCCATCTCCTGGAGGCTGTAGTAGCAAGCGTTGATAAATCAGTAAACCATGTAAGGAATATTAAACAAAGAATGTCAGATGAATCTCTTAACCCTTTGTCTCAGCTGTAGATCAAAGAACTGGCCGAAGATTTACCACCATATCTAAGGGTTATTAGATGCCTAAAAACTTCAGCTTACCTACAAATTGTATTACATTGACTAGTCGAGAGTAGATTCACAATTACACAAACCAAGCCAAACAAATCTTTTTGGCTGCAGTACACTATTGACAGGTGAACAGAATATCCTGCTTCATACAACCTCGTCCTTCCAGACTGTCTGTGGTAGAGTCCTGTCACCATCTGAAACACTCGTAGTCTTTGCTGGTGACATCTGCGAGGTTAATCCCAATCCATAGTTGTAGTACTCCCCTTTTCTTGAATCATCTACTTCTCGTTGCATAAAATGTAACTAATATTGCTGTTTTCTACACTTTCTGTCAGCAAATATATCAATTGTTGTAGATATAACAATTTTTCTTGCTCACTCATTTTCTATTGAAGTAACTGCTAGTCCTGATAACTGTTCTTGCTTCATTGTAGCACAAGGATAGTTTATAATTTTCAGCTTTGAAAAAGAGTGTTCAGCAGTGGATACAGAAACAGGGATTGTTGGAAACATATCCAGGCATGCAGTGCAAGCATCAGGAAAACAATAAAAGTAAAAAAATTTCCGACTATCAACATTATTGCTAGGAGTTTCACTGTTGATGATTTTGTTATATAGGATTTCCAGCATGGTCACACCAATAACAACTGAGCTGTGAAACTAGGAGACAGGTCTGCAGCATATGTCAAAGCCAAAGTCGAAAGCGGGCCCAGGTGAATTTCTACCCCCTTGGATCTATTTTATGGGGTCCAACTGAAATATCAACCATCCATCAAATAGTTGGGCATATGGCTTGATTTAACACCTAGTAATAATCAGATACATGGAATAAGGTAATAGCAGACAGGCCCAATGTAACTCCAAAATTAAAAATGATTTAAAGTAGGGAGTAATTTGAACTATTGTGTAGGAATGCTAAATATTGCATTTACAGCACTGTAATTTAATGAATTGCATTTAATCACACCTTTGTTTTTGTAGATACTGCAATCGAGTAACTGAGGGTGGCTTCAGCAAGATTTATGGAAGATCTGTTAAAATTAAGTTTCACTCCGATCAGTCAATCACTTACAAAGGATTTTACGTGGAGTACAGAGCTTTCAGCTATGAGGATCGTAAGCAAACTTGCTATTTTGAATTATTGATTTGCAGGAATGATACTTTTTCCATCTTTAATGAAATAAGGATATTTAGTAATTTAATTTGTTCAAAATACATTGGCCTGGAATGTCTGTGCTGTTTTTGCCCCAATTTCAGCGTATGATCGGAAAAGGAAAGTTTGGCAGCAAAATAGAGCCTGTAAAATTTCAGTCGCAATTTCTGCAGCAGGCAACAACTTAGTTTTTTTTGCATTCTGCCTATACAAAGCTGGACTTGTTTGTGACTGGGTCTGACCACCGGGAGATTTCCATTACCCACCACCCAAAGTGAGGGCTTCTCAGGAGCTATTCCCTGTGGTGGAGCAGGAGCAGCAGCTCAGGATGGAGCAAAGCAGAGTCAGGTAGCATTTAAGGAGTATGTACGCCACCAGAGTTAGCCCCACCCCCCCCATAGAATATACAGACAGCCCAGTTCATCCGAATGTCTTAGTGAGGAGATGTGTACCAAAAGTTTGCTTCACCAAAGAGGCAGTAGGGCAATGCTGGTACACACTGCATGAGGATCTGGAGCCATGGTGATCTGGCCCACACTGCTCTCTCTACGGCCATGAAGGTAACAACTGCGCTCAAATTTTGTGGCACAGGTTTATTTCAGGCAGTGGGGGTGGGGGTGGGGTGGAGGGGCGCGGGTGGCACTGTAATATTAGCCAGGGTGCAATGCGAGCATACATTCATCAGGTGACTGGTGCACTTTACAGGAGAGCTGACGAATTCAGCAATTTTGGCATCACAGCAAGGTAGCGACGAGATCGGGCCATTCAGTTTTACGGGGTTGCTTGCAATCTCAAGGCCCAGGGTGGCACCCACGTTGCTTTGTTACCTCCTACAGAAAAACCCCTCAACTACCTCAACAGGAACAGCTTCCACTCCCTGAATGTTCAGCTTGTGCCCGACAACATGCAAAGGATTCTGCATATCAACGCAGGATTTGTTGGAAATTGCATTCATCCTGCAAAAATTCCCACTTCAGGGAAGAAAATCATGTCGACCGATAGCTTGTGCATGACAAAGCCCAGGTAGGTATGCAAAAACTTGAAGCTGCCAAAAGAAAATCTTTTGAGTCAAAAAATAATCTGGAACAAGTTTGTTAGGTCCCAGAGCAGCCCATTTCTGTGATATAGCAGGAGGGATTCTGCTAAAAGGACTGTTCGAGGAGAAGAGCCCTCTTCGTCACTGAGTGCCACTGGCATCCAAGAAGAGTAGCCCAGGGGAATGGAAGGAGGCTACCTCCAGTGTGATTGCCAACTCCACAAAACCACACATACGGAATCAGTGCAGAAAAAAGTTCAACAACATTACTTAGGTCAGCCAAGAAATGAGGACCCACCCTAATCTTACATTAATGAAATATACTAAACATACATGGCACTTAACAAATTTTTACAGTCTTCACATCCTTACATGCATTCAACTTAAAGGAATCCTCCCATTTAATGTAGCTTTTGCATATACATGTCGTCACACCTACTACAAGCCGCATGCTAACATTTGGGTATTACTGTATCTCATTTTAATAATTGGAACATCTCACTTCTTGTACCCTCATGCTTAAAGGGAGATTGGCCCGTAACAACTGAGGGATATCTATGACAGGTGCCAGACCCCAAAAGACAGATCTCTTATCCTGTATGAGGAAGAATCTCCCAAAAATTTGGGAATGGAGACCATAGAGTGCCAGAGACGGGGAAGTAGGAGGGTAACCACCACTTCAAGGTTTGGTATCACATTCTGCTGCTCTTCCTTCTCGTGCAATTCTCTCATTCACTAACTATTAGTAATGCATATATCCCTTTAACCAGATCATTCCTCATGGCCTCTCTGTACCCGAGGTATCAGTCATTAACAAAGCTATATCTGACCACTTCCTTGCCTTCATTTCCACTCACATCCCCCTACCCTCCCTTACTCCATTATTCTCACCAACTGTTCATGGAAACAATCACCCCCACCTCCCTCACAAACTCACTTTCTAAGTCCCAACTGCCCCCATCCCCCTTTGGCCCTCCACTTCTCTTGATATCTCTGCTGCTGTAAATTTGCTTAACTTCATCTCGATGTCCATGTTCATATCAAATCAACCACTGTTTCCCACCCCCATCTCTCCCCTGGTACAGCTGCAACTTCTGTTCTTTCAAGTCAAAGGAACACAAACTGTTGCACAACTGGCCTAAGTTACCAGTTGCCAGAACTAGCTTGATCATTTCAAGTAATGCTGTGCCTTGCTTTTCTTAGCCAAAACAGCCAATTACTCCAGGATCATCCTGATGGATAAAGGCAACCTTAGACTCCTTCTTTAATCACCTTTCCTCAGCTCTTCCTGCCCTCGTATCAACACCGTGCAAGGAGCTCATAGATTTCTTCATCTCTAAGATCGAGACTATCTGCACAGCTGTCCCCAGCCTCTAACCTCTCCCCTATTTCATCCATACCAACCCTACACCCCCACCTTTTTTCAATCTGCCCCACCCTCTCCAAACTTATCATGTCCATGAGATCCACCTCTTGCTGATTTTGTTACTGGTGATCCTGTCCTCTTCAAAACCACTATCATCATCATTCTTAAAAAAAGCTATCCTCAATCCATCTGTCCTCTCCACTTACCGAACCTTCAATCTCTCCTTTCTCTTTAAATGTCCTTGAACGTGTCATGTGGGTTAGAGAGCTACAATAATGATTCTTAGCTTAAAGGACCTCAGCTACTCAGATAGCCTCAAGGACCTTGGTCTATTTACTTTAGAGCAGCGTAGACTTCGAGGTGACCTGATAGAGGGTCTATAAAATAATTAAAGGACTGGATAATGTCCCTATTGACAGATTATTCCAGTTCAACAGAATGGGTAGGACCAGGGGACATGAGTTTAAACTATGTAAGAGTAGGAATAGACTGGATATTAAGTGGTTCTTTTCTTGTCTGATAATGCTCCTGTGAAGCCCCTTGGGACATTTTACTACATTAGAGATGCTATATAAATGCAAGTTGTTGTTGCTTGGCACCCAGCTCTAGCTTGCTTCTACTTTTCTTGACCCTTCATCTGCCTCCATGCTGTCAGACTGCTCGTATGTCATCAAGTCTTGGATGTGTCACAACTTCCTCCAGCTAAACATCAAGCAGACTGAAGCCATCACCTTTGGCCCGTGCCACAAACTCCAATCCTTTGACTTCATCCCCGTTCTACATGCTGCTGTCATTTCCAGAGTATTCCATTGCCCTTGTTGCTGGCCTCCTATCCTCTTCCTTACATAAACTCTAATTTGTGCAAAACTATCACCCATTTCCTGTCCTGCACTAAGTCCCATTCGTCCATCGCACCCCGTCATTGCTGACCTTCCCTGGTTCCCTGTCCCCAGCGCATTAAATTTAAAATCTTTAATCCTCATCCATAAATTCCTCCGTGACCTTTGCCCCACCCTAGCTCTGCAAGCTCCTTTAAGTCCTCCCTAATGTGCTGTTCACTGATTTAGGATTTCCAATAATTCCCTCCCCATACGGGTCAGTGCCAGCATCTTTAGCTGCCCTAGTTCTACTCAGTAGAACTCTCATTACCTCTTTGCCTTTTCACCGCTTTCTTCATATTTAAATACTTTCTCAAATCTCATCTTTCCAATCAAACTCGCCATCATCTTGCCTAATCTCTCTCTTCCTACCTTGACACCCATTTCCATTTCCTGTGGCCATCTGTGAAACACTTGGTAAGTTTCTTTGAAGGCATTATACAAATTAAGGTCACTGTTGTCGTCCTTTACCATGTCGCCCCTTCTGAAATCTATATGTGAAAGCTAATCATCAGGACACCATAGTAACCTGTCTTCCTCTTCTCTGTCTCTAGATCTGTCAGATGATGCCAAGGCAGACCACAGTACATCCAGTCATGCCAGCACTTCACAACACACTGCATCACTCACTTTCTCCCTCCCAAGCATGAACCCAGATACTTCTGACCTGCGAGATTTAGATTTGAGTGGGATATACAGCACAAGTGTGCAAGAGCACTGCTAGTGACACAGGAGGAAGAGGAACTAGCTGTCCAAATGGCCACCTTGCATCGTTCCTTGGCTGTTCATCCTAGGCATCTTGATCTCTTGCTATTTGAAAGAAGGATGCTTTCTGAGCATCAAGCCTTGGTGTAGGCACCGGGAACCATGTCTGTGTTTTATGGGTGGACGCTATACACATGTGTAATGCCATGCAGGATGGCTTCACTGCATTACAGTTCATCATGGAACATGTGGCAACTCCAGGGACATTACACATGAGTTCCCCATGCCAGAGGCCCTAAAGGTGCTTTTCGTGTAGATTCTCAGACTGCTGCCTATGGTTCCAAAGTGAACAGTCTATTTCTTCTGACATTAGCGGGATTGATGACCAGTTACAGAGAATAATGGGAGAGTGCTTCATTAGTCCCATTGGTGCCAATAAGTCTGATGTCGTATCAGTCAACAGCCATGGTGAGGCAGTGCCCAGTAGCAGGACATATCTGGAATGTGCATGGATGATGTTGCTGTCTCTCAAAATGCCAACAAATCTGGATCCTGCCTTCCCCCCTCTGATGCCTGTGCAGGTGCCAGTAAGCATGGCTCAGACTGCCCATGCAGCCTGCAGCAGGTCCGTCTCAGGACTCAAACATGTGAAACAAGGGCCAGCTGAATCCCAAAGAGCTTCTATTGACACACAGCAGCCGGTCACTACATGCATTCCCACTACTGAGGCAACACTTAAATGAAAACTGTTTTTTATTAAGTCATTTGCAGGTCATTCAATCCATTAATACCCCCTCCATGATTGCAGTACCTGTTGTTTCTCCTTCCCTCTCTTGTATTTTGCAGTCCTCCAAAATGTATGATTATCTTTTAGTTCTTGGGCCTGATGAAAGATACTAACCTGATTTTTTTCTTTACAGATTTAAATAACTCAGTTAACTCAAAAAGAAGTTACCAATACCACAGAATGTTTGCATTTAATTGAATGGCTAGGCCCTTGTGATTTAAAAAAAAGCAACTAATTTTTGCAACGGGGCATGTTTTCTGTGAATGAGGCTGGATTTTAAACCCTCATCCACCATGACAAAATTAAGGAAGCTAATACCACAAAATCTTCAAAAAAAAATTCTCACTTTTGTCGAAGCCCATTGTTCAAATTTATATTAAGTAGTGTCTTCTACAAATTTTATTGTGGAGAAAATAGATGATCTTTTTACCAGAATTACTAAATTTATTGTTTAACTAGCATGCCCGAACCAATTTAAATGCAAGGATGGATCATGTATTTCTTTAAAGAACCACTGTGATGGATGGAGAGATTGTCTGGATGGCAGTGATGAAATGAAGTGCAGTAAGTTTTCCCATTTACTCTTTGAATGAACAGTTCTTTATTTACACTAACCAAATTGTAAAATACACATACAGGAAACTTTGTGCTATCCGGCACCGACGAGACCGAGCTGTTGCCGTCCCATCAAAACTGCCGGACAAACCAGCGCTAATGTTAAAACATACGGAAGCTTTTGAGCTCCGTATCTAGCAACAAACCCTGTTGCTTAGCTTCTAAACAGTCGACCGTAGCTTGCAAGCGTCTCTGTAGCTAAGCAACAGCTTTAGCTAGACCTTGCAGAGCCTGACTAGTGAAAAAAAAGCAACGAAAAGAAAAAAACTTACTGAACTGACTCCTGAATTTTGCCGGTGGCTCGAGCATTCCGGACAGTTAACCTCCGGATAAACCAAAGTTTCCTGTAATATAGTGCATAAATTGTCATTGCATTTCAAAAATAATGTGAGGTGCAAACTTTCAGTATAACTTAGCTAAAGTATGCAATTTGTGAGGTGCTGACAGTCATTATCAGGGAGTTGATGTGATCTAGCTGGATGGTACCTATTTTTCAAGAGTAGCAAAACTGTCCTAGGGAACTACAAACTCCTCACTCTACCATCAGTACTTGGTAAAATAATGGAATCAGTTATCCAGAGGTAACATGAGAACTTACTGTAGCATGATTTAGTAAATGGCAACCAACATGGATTCAAATGTGACTAACCGTAACTTTCTAAGAAAAGGGTATTCCAAACCATAGAGAGTGTACAGCATAGATTCACCAGGATGATGCCAAGGATGGGTAACTAAAGTTACAAGAAGAGACTTGAGATACTAGTGGGCTAACTTTCAACTTCAACGGGGACAGAAAAACTGGCGGTATTGGACCGGCCATCCATTATACACCCCGTCTGATCTTCCTTTCCATTGGTTCTGTTCTGGACACTGCCTGATTTTCCTTTTTGTGTGTGAATGTTTTTTTAAAAATATGCTCATTTTGATGGGGTAAAGGGTGTAGGGCAAGTGTTTACATCCAGAGTTGTCACAGATTATAGAAATTGCAGCACGTTGGACATGTGCTGGTGCCAGCTCTTCAACTACTCGAGCCCCATTTCCTTGTATCCTTCCATATTCTTGCTTTTCAATTTTATGTTATAAACTCTGCCTCACCTTACCTTACTTGTGGTAAAGAATTCCATACACTAATAACCCTGACGCTCAATATCCTGCTTAATGCTTTTGAAGGCAGCATGGGCCTCAGCAGAGAGCGGGAAAGAGGATGCTTTCAAGAGGGGGCGGGCTTTATCGGAGTAGTTGGGGACCCATTGGGCATAATACGAGAATAACCCCAGGCACCTTTTCAGGGCTTTGGGAGTGTTGGGCAGGGGCAGCTCCCGTAGGGGGCGCAATCGGTCAGGGTCTGGTCTGATTTCCCCATTCTCCACCACGCTGCCTAGTATGCAGAGGCGCGTGGTGTTGAAAACGCACTTGTCCTCGTTGTAGGTGAGGTTGAGTTTTTGTGCGGTTTTCAGAAACCTCGCGAGGTTTGAGTCGTGGTCCTGTTGGTTGTGGCCGCAGATGGTGACGTTGTCGAGATAGGGGAAGGTTGCCTGCAAGTGGTGGTCATCGACCATGCAGTCCATCTCCCTCTGAAAGACCGAGACCCCATTCGTCACCCCAAAGGGGACTCTGAGGAACTGGTAGAGGCGTCCGTTTGCCTCGAAGGCAGTGTACGAACGGTCCTCTGGTCTGATAGGGAGCTGGTGGTACGCTGACTTGAGGTCGATGGTGGAGAACACCCGGTATTGGGCGATTTGGTTCACCATCTCGGATATGCAGGGTAGCGGGTAGGCGTCTAGTTGGGTATAGATGTTGACTGTTTGACTATAGTCAATCACCATCCGCTTCTTCTCGCTACCCCTCACCACCACCACTTGGGCGCGCCACGGGCTGTTGCTGCGTTCAATAACGCGCTCCCTCAGGAGCCTGTCTACCTCGGTCGCGATAAACCGCCTGTCCTCCCAGCTGTACCTCCTGCTTTTGGTCGCTATTGGCTGGCAGTTAGGGGTAAGGTTCGCGAATAGCGAAGGCGGCTTTACCTTCAGGGTAGCCAGACCGCACACTGTGAGGGGCGGCTGGGTCCCACCGAAATTGAGCGTGATGCTTTGGTGGTGGCACTGAAAATCCAGGCCCAAGATCACGCTCACACATAAATCCTTCATAATTAACAGTTTAAAATTATTATATACAGTGCCTTTAACGGACAATCGTACCGCGCAGTAACCCGCAATAGTCGATATCTGGGTTTTGTCGGCCATAGAGATCGTGCCCTGAGTAGGGACTATAGTTAGAGTTGTTGTACCAGATCAGGGTGAATGAAGCTCTCCGTGCTCCCGCTGTCAATTAAACATTTAACCTTGCATCCGTTTACCTCGATGTCCACCATCGATTTGGATAGTGGGTGCGGTCTGGACTGGTCCACTGTGATCGACGCCACTGTAGGGCCCTGATCGGGACAAGATGGTGGGCCACACGAGGCCGGGTAAGATGGCGTCCACGATGTCTGCTCGCGAGATGGCGGACCCCACGAGGTCGGACAAGATGGCGTCCAAGATGGCCGCTCCCACGGCGGTGGCGGTTTTGCCTGCGGGGTCCCCTCTGCACACCTTCCCAAAGTGCCCCTTACCACACTTACAGCAGGTGGTGCCTTTCGCCGGGCACAGGTTCCTGGTGTGCTTCGGCTGCCCGCAGAAGTAGCATTTGGTGCCCCGATGCGTCACGGCGGTCGTAGGGCTTCTGAGGGGAGAGCAGGGCCCCGACGGTGTTGGGCTACCGGGCGGGGAAGCAGAGGCGGCGTGGGCCGCGTGGCCTGACGAGTAGGAGTCAGAGTTCTTCTGAGCCACATCCAGCGATCGCGCTGTGTCCACAGCCTGTGTCAGATCTAGGCCCGTTTTCTCTAGCAGTCTCTGCCGGATGTAATTAGAGCTAAGGCCTGCGATAAAGGCATCCCGAATAAGCTCGTCTGTGTATACCGTGGCTTTCACGTCTTTGCATTTGCAGTCTTTGCCAAGCACTTTTAGGGTGACTAGAAAGTCCTCTAGCGACTCTCTGGGTCGCTGTGTGCAGGTAGCAAGCAGGTGCCTGGCGTACACCTCGTTGGTAGGCCGCTGATAGTGGGCCTTTAGAATGTTGCAGGCATCCAGGTAGGTGGCGGCGTCTTGGATGAGTGGAAAAACCCGGTGGCTTACCCGATTCTGCAGGATCCCGAGTTTCACATCTCCGGTGGCTTTAGAGGCTGTGACGGCTTCGGAGTTGGCCATAAAGAATTCCAAGCACTGAAACCAGTGTCCAAACCGTGCCGATGCATCCGAAGCATGTGGGTCCAAATCCAAGCGTTCCGGTTTCAAAAGTTGATCCATCGTTAAAAGTTTGCTAATAAAATTGATGCGCCTCAATAACTTCAAGACTCAAAGTTAACTGAATAAAACAAGGCTTTTATTAGCAAAGAAAAGATGCCTGTGTCTTCACCTAGCTTCACCTAGCATGCTGCTGTTCTGCTGCAAGACAAGCCTGGGCTTGTCTTAAGTAGGGCCAGGTATGGGCAGAGCCGACACACAAAGGGGGCGGTGCACTATACACAAAACAAGGTAAAACACCGGAGCAGGCAATACAATATATGTAGTTAACTACAGAGTCTGATGAATGACATATTTCATCACAAACCCTTTGTGTGAAAACATTTTTTTCTAAATTTGCCCTTTATTCTAGTGATAATTTGGTCTTTGCCCCTTTTGCTACCAACTTGCCAACCAGTCAAAAGAATTAATATCTGTTTATTGTCTCAAAGTTTTTCATAATTTTGTAAACCTCTATTAGATCCCACCTAATTAGAGAGAGGGGAAATCAGCCAGGGTCCCTGCTCCTGATCACTGTCCAGTGACCCCTGGGAGATGTACTGTCCCTGATGCCCGTCAGACAGTAACCCCAGCATTGACCCGCAACCTGGAGCGTGGAGGGAGAAACAGTGAGTGTCGTCCTCTTCAAAAGAAGCCAAGAATGAGCTGACATTCGTCAGATTGCCATTTCATATGTACACGACCCATCGAAGCTGCATTCCCTCTTGCCTTGCTGTGCCTGGGACCCCCCTGCAGTTTGGTGGCAGTGTGGGTTCCCGAGTGTGGGCTGCACTGTCGGAGGGACAGTGCTGAGGGAGCGCTGCACTGTCGGAGGAGCAATACTGAGGGAGCGCTGCACTGTCGGAGGGGCAGTACTGAGGGAGCACTGCACTGTCGGAGAGGCAGTACTGAGGGAGTGCTGCACTGTCGGAGGAGCCATCTTTCGGATGAGACGTTAAACCGAGGTTCCGTCTGCCCTCTCGTGGATGTAAAAGATCCCACGGCCACTATGCAAAGCAGAGTGGGGGGTTTCCGCAGTGTCCTGGGCCAATATTTATCCCTCAAACAACATCAATAAAACTGGTCATTTATTGCTTGCTGTTGCTGGGATCTTGCTGAGCACATGGCCTGCCGTGTCTGCCCACATTACAATAGAGACTGCACTTAAAAAATAATTCATTGGTTGTGAAGTGCTTTGGAATATCCTGGCACAGGCTCGATGGGCTGAATGGCCTCCTTCTGTGCTGTAACCATTCTATGATTCTGCAAAAGCCCCAATTTTTCAAACCTTCACAACTATAACCCTTCATTCCTGGTATAATTCTATTGAATCGTCACTGTATTCTTCCTGTAATGGGGTTCCTAGAACTGCACGCTGCATTCCAGCTGTGGCCCAAGCAATGTATTGCACAAATCAAACAACATTTCTATATTAAACTTTCTATATTCAATGCTGCTACATTTGCCTTTTTAATAGCCTTTTCTATCTGCACTCTCACCTTTTTATCTACACCCTAATGGGTAGATCTTGACTTGGTGCGATAGTGTAAAACCTGTGCGAGCGAGTTGGCAGCCTGTTTCACATCTCTCCCAGTTTTTATTCCCATTGACTTCAGTAAATTGACAATACTCTCAAGATTTCATGTAATAATTCATTAAGATGAGCAAGTCAACTCTTAATAATTTGGGCTTATTTTGGTCTTGTTTATTGATTTCCAATTATGCCATTGCTAGTGCTAACAAGTTGGCTGTCATTTGTTTTTGATAAAATTGCAGACTGTTATTTCACATGCCCAAGTGGAAACTGCATTCTCCGTGGATCTGTTTGTGATGGAATAAATGATTGTGGAGATGAAAGCGATGAACTAAACTGTACAAGAGCAGGTAAATGCTTATAAATTCAACTTTCATGTTCCTGTTTTATTATAATATTTCTTAGAAATCACCTGCTTCAATGTATTCATAAGTTGGCCAATAAATCTTTGAGATATGCTAATTTCCTGTATAACAAATATGATTTTTTGTGAAACTTTTAACGAGACAGACCTTGTGATTTAGATTTCATGGATAAGCTTTTCTCAGCATCAGTCACCAGCAGTGATAGTTCTATAGAAACTACAAACTATATGGAGCCTGAGCATTGCTGTTCATGAACTTAACAGACAAAGGTAATAATCTTTGTACGTGAATATCACAAACAATAATTTCTAGTCTATGATGTCCATGTGGACTGTTACCCGGAATGCAGTGGACTAAAAAGCAACAGAATCTTGCAGTTGCAATTTTACATTTCTGCACAACACAACACATTGTCATCCAAATAATTGACAGAGGATTTAGTTTGTGAGTAAAGTGATGACATTTTAAGGCAAGGCAGTAGAGTAGACTGAATGCTATCAGCTATATGGGAATCTCAGTCCAACAGCTACATTTTTACATAAAACCTAACCTAATTATAACTTATTGGGAATGTAGATCATCATACAGATATTAATGATAACTATAATTTGTATTTAAGAGATGAAAGAATTTGTTAACTTTTTATACTAAAAATACTTAAAGAAAAAATATGAGCTGACACATAAGAGTAATGTAAAGCAACCTTGCAAGAAAAAACTCAACAACTTTTTAACATACTATTGTTTGATAAACCAGATAAATATTATTGCCTGCTGCACAGGTTCATATTAGCATGGACATAAACCATTTAAAAGTAATTTATAGTGCACCAATTAATCAGATTCTGGTCAGGGGTCTGAGATGGTCTGGTAATCTTCTTAGTGTGGCATGATGTTGGTAAATAAGGTTGGTGAGCTGCAGGCGCAATTAGCCACATGGGAATATGATGTCCTGGCGATAACGGAGACCTGATTCAAAAAAGGGCAGGATTGGGTTTTTCAATATTCCTGGATATAAGATGTTTAGGGAAGGAAAAAAAGGAGGTGGGTGGCAGTATTGGTTAAGGAGAATGTTACAGTGCTGGAGAGGGAGGATGTCCTGGAGGGGTCAATGACAGAATCTATTTGGTTAGAGTTAAGAAATAATAGAGGTGCCATTACACTACTAGGTGTATTCAATAGGCGACCAACTAATGGGAAAGATATAGAGGAGCAAATTTGCAGGGAAATTACAGAACTATAGAGTAGTAATAATGAGGGACTTCAACTATCCTAATATAGACTGGGATAGTAATAGTGTTAAGGGCAGAGAAGGGGAAGAATTTCTGAAGTGTGTTCAGGAGAACTTTCTTGATCAGTATGTTTCTGGCCCAACGAGGAAGGAGGCATTGCTAGATCTGGTTCTGGGGATTGAGGTGGAGCAAGTGTCAGTAGGTGACTATTTAGGGAACAGTGATCACAGTATCATAAGGTTTAGATTAGCTATGGAAAAGGACAGGGAGCAATCTGGAGTAAAAATACTTAATTGGAGGCAGGCAAATTTCATTGGGTTGAGAACGGATCTGCCTGGGTAAATTGGAATCAAAGATTGGCAGGCAAAACTGTAACGAACAATGGGCCTTTAAAGAGGAGATGGTTCGGGTACAGTCGAGGTACATTCCCATGAGGGGGAAAGGCAGGGCAACTAAAGTCAGAGCTCCCTGGATGACAAAAGAGATAGAGAGTAAGATAAAGCAGAAAAAGAGCGCGTATGACAGATGTCAGGTTGAGAATATAAGTGAGAGTCAGCTGAATATAGAAAGTTCAGAGGGGAAGTGAAAAAGCAAATAAGGGGCAAAAAAAGAGTATGAGAATAGATTGGCAGCTAACATAAAAGGGAATTAAAAAGTCTTCTATAGGCATATAAATAGTATAAACGGGTAGTAAAAGGAGGGGTGGAGCCGATTAGGGACCAAATAGGACACCTACACATGGAGGCAGATGGCATGGCTGAGGTACTAAATGAGTACTTTGCATCTGTCTTCAGCAAGGAAGAAGATGCTGCCAAAGTCATGGTGAAAGAGGAGGTAGTGGAGATACTGGATGAGATAAAAATTGATAAAGAGGAGGTATGAGAAAGGCTGGCTGTACTTAAAAGTTGATAAGTCACCAGGATGCTGAGGGAGGTTAAGGAGGAAATTGCGAGGTACTGGCCATAATCTTCCAATCCTCCTTAGATATGGGGGTGGTGCCAGAGGACTGGAGAATTGCAAATGTTACATCCTTGTTCAAAAAAGGGTGTAAGGATAAACCCAGCAACTAGGCCAGTCAGTTTAACCTCGGTAGTGGGGAAGCTTTTAGAAACGATAATCAGGGACAAAGTTAACAGTCCCTTGGATAAGTATGGATTAATTAAGGAATTATGGATTTGTTGAAGGCAAATTGGCCTAGAAATTCACTATGGCCCCGCCAGCTGGCTAGCGCCCAAAAGTTAGCGCTGGGCGGGAAGCCTATAGCGATCGTCAGATATTCATTGTTAGCGCCCCAATTCGGAACCGGGCGCTATACCAGGGTGTGCCCGTCTCCGCTTGGGGCGCTGACACTGAATATCAGCGCTCTTGGTGCCGCTGCGCCAGCCGCTGCGGAGCGGCAGGCTGCGGTACTGCAGGCCTCCTCCTCTTAAGGGGGAGCTGCCTGCCACGGGGAGATCGCCGCTGGATAGTGCCGGCAAATGAGCCCGGCACCACGGAGAAGTGCCGGGCTCGCGGAAAGCAGCCGGCAATGCCGGGAGGGTGGTGGTGGAGGAGGCCGGGGAAGGAGGTGCGGGCAGGCGGCCGCCGAAAAAGCGGCCGGCCGCACCTTCCGCTTTAAAGCGCCCCACTAAGGCAGCAGGACGGCCCCGTTTTCTGGTCGCTGTTTGCGGCCGCTTCGGAGGAGGCGGCCACAACTAAATATGGGGATCGGGCCGGTTTCGGGGCGGAACCGGGGCACTGCGCACACCGATGACGTCATCGGTGCCGGCGCAGCGCTAACGGCTACCGCCGCCAATACCGCTGCGCTGAATATCTGCGCAAACTCATTTCTGCCGCAAAATCTCTCTTTAGGCGTTAACTGGGCGCAAAGCTGGCAGCGCCTTAATGAATTTCTAGGCCATTGTGTTTAACCAACTTGATCGTGTTTTTCGATGAGGTAACAGAGAGGGTTGATGAGGGCAATGTGGTTGACATGGAGTATATGGATTTCCAAAAGGCGTTTGATAAAGTACCACATAATACGCTTGTCAGCAAAGTTGAAACCCATGGAATAAAAGGGACAGTGGCAGCATGGATATGAAATTGGCTAAGTGACAGGAAACAGAGAGTAGTGGTGAACGGTTGTTTCTCGGACTGGAGGAAGGTGTTCCCCAGGGATTGGTACTAGGACCACTGCTTTTCTTGATATATATTAATGACTTGGACTTGGGTGTACAGGGCACAATTTCAAAATTTGCAGATGACGCAAAACTTGTAAGTATAGTGAACAGTGAGGAGGATAGTGATAGACTTCAAGAGGACATAGACAGGCTGGTGAAATGAGTGGACATGTGGCAGATGAAATTTAATGCATAATTGTTCAAAGTGATACATTTTAGTAGGAAGAATGAGGAGAAGCAATATAAACTAAAGGGTAGAATCCTAAAGTGGGTGCATGAACAGAGAGACCTGGGGGTATATGTGCACAAATCATTGAAGGTGGCAGGGCAGGTTGAGAAAGTGGTTAAAAAAGCATATGGGATACTGGGCTTCATAAATAGAGGCATAGACTACAAAAGCAAGGAAGTTATGATGAACCTTTATAAAACACTGCTTCGGCCTCAACTGGAGTATTGTGTCCAATTCTCAGCACCGCACTTTAGGAAGGATGCGAAGGCCTCAGAGAGGGTGCAGAAAAGATTTACGAGAATTATTCCAGGGATGAGGGACTTCAGTTACGTGGATAGACTAGGGAAGCTGGGGTTGTTTCCTTAGAGCAGAGAAGGTTGAGGGGAGATTTGATAGAGGTATTCAAAATCTTGAGGGGTCTAGACAGAGTAGTTAGAGAGAAACTGTTCCCATTGGTGGAAGGGTCGAGGACCAGAAGACACAGATTTAAGGTGATTGGCAAAAGAACCAAAGGCGACATGAGGAAAAACTTTTTTACGCAGCGAGTGGTTAGGATCTGGAATGCACTGTCTGAAAGGGTGGTGGAGGCAGACTGAATCATGGCTTTCAAAAGGGAATTGGAGAAGTACCTGAAGGAAAAAAATTCACAGGGCTACGGGGAAAGGGTGGGGGTGTGAGACTAGCTGAAGTGCTCTTGCAGAGAGCTGGCACGGGCTCGATAGGCCGATTGGCCTCCTTCTGTGCTGTAACCATTCTATGATTCTATGAGAACAGCTGATCCAACGGGATGCTTGTTGGGGCATAAAAATACCTTTTTGAGCCTGTTTTTGGACATTTAGCTCAGTCAGATAAAAAATATATAAAGTGAACTGGATTGACCTAAAGCTGACCACAGAATGAATAATGTCAGCCATAATTTAGGCTGACACTTCAGTGCAGTACTGAGGGAGTGTTGCACTGTCGGAGCTGCCATCTTTCAGATGAGATGTTACACTGAGACCCTGAGGTCATGAAAGGTGCTATATAAATGCAAGTCTTTTTTGTTTTGTTTGTAAATGAGTTGGCTGGGACCAAATTCCACCCCACAGTATAGATACTTTAATTTGCTTTGTACAAGGAACACAGTTAATATTCTCCAAGTATTTTCCTAAATGTTAATGGAAAAATGTACAGGGTGTCTCAAAGGGGGTGAAAAAAACACATCCAGCAAAGGGTGTATTGACAGGTGTAAGTCACATGAATAATTATTTTTGCAGTAGACTTAATATTCTAATTTCTGTACAAATGCGTAGGTTCTTATATGAGCATGAAGATTGCTGATACTGTGTGCAAGTGAACTGCTGATGGGGTGGTGTAAGAGAGTGTTATTGGCTGACTGCAGCCAAAGGCTCCAGTATTTTAAACTGGCAGGTAGAGTAGAAAGTTATCGTGTAGTTAGGACTAAATGCTCTGGTTTACTCACAACTAGGTTATCAATTACTATACAAATGATAAATGGCAGAAAAGTTAGTTTTCTTGAATTATAGAAGTATTCATGGAACGTTGGAGAGCAGGAACCTTTCTGTGATGCTAAAAAAGGTGCATTTTACTTTCAGGCAGATTTAAGGTTTTTCCCTCTGGCTGATGTTTCTGAGTGTCCCAGTAGATGTAGCTATTGAACTGTGTTTTCATTTCATTTATATCGCCAGCAATTTATAAGTGACCAATATTTTTCCTGTATTTGGGGAGTTTGTGAGTGATGCTGGGATGCCCCTATGAAAGCTCTGCACACAAGTTTTGTATTTCATGAAAAGTACCTTTTGTGTAGTAATTCTTTGAACGGTGCAATTTCCCTCCAGCCATCTTTCCTTCAGTGCATAAAGGCTGCTCCTCGTCATCATATAAGTGCCATAATGGGAAATGTCTGAACAAGGTTAACCCAGAATGTGATGGGAAAAGAGACTGCTTGGATGGATCAGATGAATCAGGCTGTGGTATGTTGAGGTAAAATGTGGATATGGTACACAGCAAGACATGATCACACATCAGGTCACATTTTTGTTGGATATATTTTTATTCCCCCCTGTAGTGAATAATACCTGTAGAGAATGTCTTCAGTATGCTACCCAAAATGGTTTCTTTTATGCCATGAATTTTATCTGTGCAATCCTGGTAGTAGTTTAGCAAAAGCATTAACCTTTTATTTTAAATATTACAGTAGCAGCTGGAGGAATTTTGTAGCAATGCTTTAATGCATATGTTATTAACATTGCAAAATAATCTTAACTGATTTAGATGTACATTTACTGCTAGTTTACAAGTCTAAATGGGGTGTAAGCAGGATGAACAGTACTTTACATACCACTTTGAAATAACACCATACTATTTGCACCCCTTTTGAGATAAGTTATATTAAGGACTTGGAGGCCTGGTTAATTTAGACTTTAGATCCAACTTCGGAGATTATGAAATTTACATTCTTTAAAGCCAAAACCCAAGGGGTACAACTGCTTCAGTAAAGTCAGAATGGCTGTGGTTCTTACCTAAACTGTTAGGAATAGATGATACTGTTCTTTAAGATTATAAAGCAACTTTTACTTTTTCTAAAGAGTAAGGTGAGTAAGGACTGCCATTTTGATTTCCACAACCTGGAACAAATGGCTGTGTTACCCTCACCTGGTTGTTTAACATGCTGTACATAGATCATTGGGGATAATATGAATAAAACACTATGGAAAAAGCCAGTTATAAACACCCGTCTGAACTAAAATAATGCCATACAATGCTCCCTCCAACTACTGACTATCTGGGATTGAACAGATGGATCATTGCTTTGAGGCCATGTAGAGTCACGGGGAAAAATTCAGTATCGCCCCGTTTGGGGCGCCATTATCGGCCGTGCGCAGAGTTTAGCGCCTCGCGCTAATTATCGCCTCCGACAGCAAACTTGACTTTTATCGCCCCTGGAGGTGATTGGAGCGCTAAATCAGGCGCTTCACACCTGTCTTATGGCGCAAAGGCCGAGGAGCGAGGCGCTACCTCAGAGCGCTGGCGAAGCAAGGAAGGGCCAATCAAAATAAACCTGCAAAGTGCTGCTCAGTACTCAAAACTCCTTCACACAGCGTTGAATTTCTCCAGAAGTCTCTCTCTCTCAGAATGCGTGGTGCAAAAATGTCACCGACAAAAAAAGGCAGGAAGCGGTCACCTTTAGATAGCGCTCCCCTAGTCCCTTTCTGACAGCATAACGCTCCCCTCAACCTGTCGTTGCTAGCGGCAGGCGGTAAGGCAGGGGGCGACACTCAATTTCCGGTCCGGGGCGCTAACGGGGCGTCGCGCACTCGACTGACGTCACAATCTGCCGGCGAAGGAGATCGTGGCGGTAGTGTTTAGCGCCGCCGCAAAATGTCTAGTTAATTTCGCGAGCGGCGCAAACATCGCTGCGCCCGGGCGCTAGTTGCTTTGCGCCCCATTAGCGCCCTCTTAAGGTGCTAACGGGAGGCACAAACAACTGAATTTTTCCCCTAGAGTAATAGAGTCATAACAGCACAGAAGGAGGCCATTCAGCCCATCGAGTCCACGCCGGCTCACTGCAGAGCAATCCAGTTAGTCCCACTCCACCGCTCTATCCCCGTAGCCCTGCAAGTTTATTTCCCACAAGTGCTTATCCAGTCTCCCCTTGAAAACATTGAGTGTCTCCGCTTCCACCACTTCCATCAGTAGCAAATTCCAGATCCTCACCACTCCTTGCATAAAAAAGCTTTTCCTCACATCCTCCCTGTATCTCTTACCCAAAACCTTAAATCTGTGTCCCCTAGTCCTTGTACCATCAACTAGTGGGAACAGCGTTTCTCTGTCTAGCCTATCCAAATCCGTCATAATCTTGTACACATCTATCAAATCACCCCTCAACCTCCTTTGCTCTGATGAAAACAAATCCAGCTTCTCCAACCTGTCCTTGTAGCTAAGATCCCCCATCCCCAGAACCATTCTGGTAAATCTCCTCTGCACCCTCTCAAGGGCCTTCACATCCTTCCTAAAGTGTGGTGACCAGAACGGGACGCAATACTCCAGTTGTGGCCTAACCAGCGCTTTATAAAGGTTCAGCATAATCTCTCTGCTTTTGTACTCAATACCTCTATTTATGAAGCCCAAGATCCCATATGCTTTGCTAACCACTCTCTCAATATGTCCTGCCACCTTCAGGGACCTATGCACATTAACTCCTAGATCCCGCTGTCCCTGCACACGCTTTAAAACTGTGATTACTGTTTCTAAAACTTTACCCACCACTGATGTTAAACTGACCAGCCTGTAGTTACTAGGATTGTCCTTACACCCTTTCTTGAACAATGGTGTCACATTTGCCACTTTCCAATCCTCAGGCACCTCCCCCGCATCTAGGGACGATTGGAAGATTATGGCAAGCCCTTCCGTTATCTCCTCCCCACTTCCCTTAGCAACCTGGGATGCAAGCCATCTGGACCAAGCAACTTATCCACTCTAAGCATATCCAGCCTTTCCAGTACATCCTGTCTATCAATTTTCACCCCTTCCATTGCTTCTACTTTTTCCACTTCTACCGATATTTTGTTAGCATCCACCTCCTTAGTAAACACTGATACAAAGTACTCATTGAGTATTCTAGCCTTGCCCTGCACCTCTAAGCATATATATCACCTTCTTTGTCTCTAATAGGCCCCACCCGACCTCTTACTACCTGCTTACTGTTTAAATGGGTTCCCTTTTATGTTAACCGCCATTCTACTCTCATTCTCTCTTTGCCAATCTTCTTTTCCTCTTCACTTCCCCTCTCAACTTATTGTATTTGGTCATACACCCTCTTTTTTTTGTTTCATCTTCTTCTCTATCTCCCTTGTCATCCAAGGAGCCCTTGCTTTGGTTCCCTTACCTTTCCCTCTTGTTGGAATGTACCTAGCCTGTACTTGGAACATCTCCTCCTTAAAGATCACCCATTGTTCTGTTACAGTTTTTCCTGCCAGTCTTTGGTTCCATTTTACCCTGGCTAGATCCTTTCGCATCCCATTGAAGTTAGCCCTAACCAGTTTAGAAGTTCCACTCTAGATTGTTCCTTGCTCCTCTCCATTGCTAATCTAAATCTTATGATACGATGATCACACGTACCCAAGTGTTCTCCCACAGACACTTGGCCGACCTGGCCCACCTCATTCCCCAGCACCAGATCCAGCAATGCCTCCTTCCTAGTTGGGCCAGGAACATACCGGTCAAGGAAATTCTCCTGAACACATTTCAAAATTCCTCCCCCTTCCTTTCCCTTTACCCTAGCATTATCCCAATCGATATTTGGGTAATTAAAGTCCCCCAATATCACCACTCTATGGCTCTACCACCACACTACAGGGATCGGTCATAGACTGTAAGGAACTAGATTTAACAAGGGGATGGCTCCAAAAAGGAAATGGAAGCTGTAGCACTCCAGATGGACAGCAGCCACAGAACGTTAATGTTTTGGGAGTCTGAAATACCCAGCATTAGCAGCCAGATACATAACTTTGAAAGGGGTAAATTATATGAAACGAAGGAACAACTAATGCGAATAAATTGGGAGGTTGTTCAGCAACACTTCAGTAGAAGACAAATGCCACATTTTTAAAGGTATAGTGCGGAGCTTGGAGGATACATTCGCAAAAGCAACAAGTTCAGATTAAACACGCATGACTCTAAATGGATCCTGTAGGGAGAAAGGTGAAGGGGCTCACTGGGATGAGTAAAAGAAATTGCAGAAATATGTTGAAAAGTTGATCAGAGAGGCAATGAGAGACCTAGAAAAAGCATAGCAGCTGAACTTGAGCATAACAGTAAAAGATTTTTCAGTATCACAACAGCAAGAGGGCAGTCAGAGCAGAGGTGTAAACTATAAATGGGCGTGAAACTGATGACATAGAAACATAGAAGATAGGAGCAGGAGTAGGCCATTCGGCCCCTCGAGCCTGCTCCGCCATTCAATGAGATCATGGCTGATCATCCAAATTCAGTACCCTGTTCCTGCCTTCTCTCCATATCCCTTGATCCCTTTAGCCTTAAGAAATATATCTAACTCCTTCTTGAATATATTTAATGAATTGGCCTCCACTGCCTTCTTTGGCAGAGAATTCCACAGGTTCACCACTCTCTGGGTGAAGAAATTCCTCCTCATCTCTGTCCTAAATGGCTTACCCCTTATCCTTAGATTGTGACCCCTGATTCTGGACTCCCCGACCATCGGGAACATCCTTCCAGCATCTAGTCTGTCTAGTCCTGTTAGAATTTTATAAGTTTCGATGAGATCCCCTCTCATTCTTCTAAACTCCAGCGAGTATAAGCCCAATTGACCCAATCTCTCCTCATACGTCATTCCTGCCAACTCAGGTATCAGCCTGGTGAATCTTCGCTGCACTCCTTCCATGGCAAGAACATCCTTCCTCAGATAAGGTGACCAAAACTGCACACAATACTCAAGATGTGGCCTCACCAAGGCCCTGTACAACTGCAGCAAGACATCCTTGTTCCTGTACTCAAACCCTCTCGCTACGAAGGCCAACATACCATTTGCCTTCTTAACCACCTGCTGCACCTGCATGCTTACTTTCAGCGACTGGTGCACAAGGACGCCCAGGTCTCGTTGCACTTCCCCTTCTCCCAATCTATTGCCATTTAGATAATAATCTGCCTTCCTGTTTTTGACACCAAAGTGGATAACCTCGCATTTATCCACGTTATATTGCATCTGCCATGCTTCTGCCCAATCACCCAACCTGTCCAAATCATACTGGAGTTTCTCGGCATCCTCCTCACAGCACACATGCCCACCCAGCTTTGTGTCATCTGCAAACTTGGAGATACTACATCTAGTTCCCTTGTCCAGATCATTAATATATATTGTGAATAGCTGGGGTCCAAGGACCGATCCCTGCGGTACCCCACTAGTCACTACCTGCCACTCGGAAAAAGAGACGTTTATTCCAACTCTTTGCTTTCTGTCTGCCAACCAGTTCTCTATCCAAGTCAATACCTTGCCCCCAATCCCATGTGCCTTAATTTTACACGCTAATCTCTTATGTACAAAATAGTACATTTTCTGCATGTTTTGCATAATATGAGTTAATATTAGAGGAATCGGGGTGA
Organism: Somniosus microcephalus; assembly: GCF_052327205.1. Lineage (NCBI taxonomy): Eukaryota > Metazoa > Chordata > Chondrichthyes > Squaliformes > Somniosidae > Somniosus > Somniosus microcephalus. Next base: position 88,082,561 of record NC_141000.1, read on the forward strand.
ATTTCCGAGAGGGTTCTCCCGCTCATTCACTGTAACTTCAGTGGAAGAGCCACAGAAATCCTGGGAAAACAGCACAAACGGTGTTTACTCCATTTTTCCAGGGTTTCTGTGGCTCACCCGCCAAAGATACAGCAGACAAGCATGAGAACACTTGTGGAAATTCATCCCCATAGTCCTTGTGCATTAGTTGTATTTACAGGTTCTGTATCCCCAGCATAGGGTCACAGGTCTCGGCCCATTATAAGCCCACTATTGACCTGATGGGGAGTAACATTTTTGTGCAGTTTCCTAGTTGTAGTGTAGGTTTTATTTACGGCTCTAGGCCAGTACTGCTACGTGCTAAATATGTATCAGGATAGTCTACTCCGGTATTAGATCTTCCCCAGTCCTTAGCCAATTTCTTGATTATTATTAACTACAATGGCAAAGATATATAAACAAACCTGTATTACACTTTTTCTTTAGCTTTATTAGCCTGAAATCGAATCAGAAATTGCACGTGATATAAAAGGGGTTATTTTTTACTTAGAAACATAGAAGATTGGAGCAGGAGTAGGCCATTCGGCCCCTCGAGCCTGTTCTGCCACTTAATGAGATTATGGCTGATCATCCAAATTCAGTACCCTGTCCCTGCTTTCTCCCCATATCCCTTGATCCCTTTAGCCTTAAGAAATATATCTAACTCCTTCTTGTATATTTAATGAATTGGCCTCAACTTGTTTTGTTTTGATTCAGTTAAATTGGTGGAATGTAATGCTATTTTATTCTATGGATCAATGTACGTACCCTGTGCACCATTAAATGTGGTGAGCATGAAGAACACTGCCAAGCAGAGGTCTGTAAATTGGTGAAATGTAATGCAAACAGAAAATATAAGTCTCCAAATCTGTTTCAGGATGTGGAAGAAGCCCAACCAAGAAAACAAAAATAGTTGGGGGTGAAGATGCCAAGAATGGGAAATGGCCTTGGCAAGCTAGTCTGCAGATGGGAATGTATGGACATATATGTGGGGCATCCATTGTTTCAAATCGTTGGCTTGTTTCAGCTGGCCATTGCTTCCAAGACTCCGACTCTATACGGTATGTAGGAATATGATCATTATCATCCCGAATTTGTAAGAGCTGCAAAGGTTCTTTTCAGAAAATATTTTGTTTCATAAATTATTTGTTTCTAATTTAAAATATGGAGCCCACTGATCAGTAATTCTTGTGGTTTAATGGTAATTTAGGAAGCTGGATTAATAAAACATTAATGCCAGAAGTGCTCAAATTCAAATAAAAGATAAAAGTTTACTTTTTTAATCCGTATTTTAATACAAGAATGTCAAAAGCTAGAAGCATTAAAAGGTGTAATACCAGTTAAAGTACACATAATAGTATTTCAGTGTACTGTCTAGCTAGCACAGGCACGATGAGCTGAATGGCCTCCTGTGCTGTATCACTATTATTTTATAAATTGAAGGTAGGATACATTTAAAGAGAAGTCTGTGAATCCTCCAGCCTACCCCTAATTTAGCAAGAATGTGCTAGAAGTTCATTATTTTGATGCAACTGTTCATTTTCCATTTTAAGGGTGAAGGTTTTGCTGCGCCTGCTTCTGGTTCCCACCAGGAGTGCGTATTGAGAAACTGTGCATTCCCAGCCCATGATCTTCTGTCCATTAACTTTAATGAATGGAAAATAATGGGCCGGGGATGCCCAGTTTCCTGGTGTGCCAGAAGTGGGAGCAGCAGAATTTTTACCCTTTTACCCATATTTTTAGAATATTTTTAACACTTAATTATGAACTATTCTGCTGTTTATACAGACAACAGAACAATGACCAAAGGTTAATTGAAGCATTAAATTATATTCATCCCCAATGAGTTATATTCTACGAATGAGAAATTCTCATTGTTCCAGCAGAACAGGAACCACTGGGGTGAAATGGGTCTTTGGCGCTAGCGGAAAACGGGTGATAACAAATCAGCTGCATGTTTTATATCCCTCCCAATTTCCTTTTCACCCAATATGATTTGCTACATGTACCACAAAAGGAATTCTTCCCCCAGTGTCTGAACTATTCATACAGCCTTCAGTCCTGTTCTTAGCCATCCAAAATGTCAATCTACCTGTGACTGTACATTTCAGTTTAGTTGTGTGACTTAAGCTTTAAGTGTACTTGTAAGTATACACTTTTGTAGTCCAGCTATATATATATATATATAAAACTGGATGTTTATGACCTATTTTATTTTTTTCCGCTTTCCTTTTGTTTCAATTTTCAACCCTTTCCTGCTCTCTTGAAATCCACTGACTACTTGATGACATTAGGTCTGTGATGTCAGTCACCTTCCAGTACCTTGCCCAAGTGGCATTATTTGTGTCTGAGCCTTGATGATGAGTGTTAGCAGGCTATTCGATTGTGGGGCATATCTCACTCAAGCCCAATCCTATTCTCATTGATGTCCATACGCACACGTTTCCGGCAAGGGTCGTGGGATATTCGAGGTCCATTCTTATCTATCTAATCGTAACCAGAGAATCACCTGCAATGGCTTCTCTTCCCGCTCCCGCATTGTTACCTCTGGAGTCCCCCAAGGATCTACCCTTGGCCCCCTCCTCATCTACGTGTTGCCCCTTGGTGACATCATCCGAAAACACAGCGTCAGTTTCTACCTGTACGCTGACGACACTCAGCTCTACCTCACCACCACTTCTCTCGACCCCTCCACGGTCTCTAAATTGTCAAACTGCTTGTCCGACATACAGGGGGCAATTTTGCCAGCCCTGGGGAGGCGGGTATGGAGGCAGGACTGCCAGGAAAATGGCAGAATTTGGGGGTGGGTGTCCAACCCGCCCCCATGCCATCTTCCTAGGAGGCGGGTAGCCATCCCGCGCCAGGTCCTGTCTCCTTGGAGGCGGAAAGGGATTAAAACCTATTAACTGCCTGTTAACAGGTAGTTAACAGGCAGAAAATAAGAGTATCCCCTTTTTGCCCTCAAGTGCGGGCTTCCCGAAGGCTCCAAAACCCGCCAGCTCAGCGAGGCGAGTACTGGGTCTGCGGGGGTCGGGGGGGTGCAAAAGTGTGGTGTGAAGGTAAGTGATGGGTGCAAGAGTGTAGAGGTGAGTATCTGAGGTTAGTACAAAGTGTTTTTAAAAGTGTACTTACCTCTGTTTCTTTCTGCAGGCTTCAGTCGGTTTGTATGCGGAGAGTCTCGAACATCAGTCCTGCAGATGAGAGATGGCCATTGCATTCTCAGATGCAACAACCATCTAATTTCTGTAAAAGAAAGAAGGTTGAAGAGGTCTTGAATTTTTGACAGATGAAACGTCATACATTGACGTTCTGTGCAACCGGCTTTCCCTTAATTGGCCTGCTAAGCCAGCTGGGTCAATCAAGGGAAAGTAGCGTGGGTTGGCCACAAATCGATGGAGGCGGGACTAAAACCCGACAGGTGGGAGTCCCGCCTCCAAAAGCTCCCCATTGAGAAAATCACCCCCACAGTTCTGGATGAGCAAAAATTTACTCCAATTAAATATTGGGAAGACCGAAGCCATTGTTTTCGGTCCCCACCACAAACTCCGTTCCCTAGCCACTGACTCCATCCCTCTCCCTAACATCTGTCTGAGGCTGAACCACACTGTTTGCAACCTTGGTGTCATATTTGACCCTGAAATGAGCTTCTGACCACATATCTGCAGCATAACTGAGACCGCCTACTTCCACCTCCGTAACATCGCCCGGCACTTGGAGAGGTTTAAGCTAATTAAGGAGAGCCAACACGGATTTGTCAACACATGTTTGACGAATCTAATTGAATTTTTTGATGAAGTAACAGGGAGGATCAATGAAGGGAATGCAGTGGATGTTCTCCACATGGATTTTAGTAAGACGTTTGACAAAGTACCACATAGAAGGCTAGTTAACAAAATTGAGGCTCATGGAATAGGTGGGTCAGTGGCAGCTTGGATAAGGAATTGGCTTAAGGACAGGAAACAGCGAGTTGTGGTAATTGGCAGTTTTTCAGACTGGAGGATGGTAGACAGCGGTGTTCCCCAAGGGTCAGTGCTGGGGCCACAGCTTTTTTTGATATATATATAAATGACCTGGATATTGGAATACAAAGTAGAATTTCTAAATTTCCCGATGACATCAAACTTGGGGGTATGGCAAACAGTGAGGATGATACTAATCAACTGCAACAGGTCATAGAAAGGCTAGCAGAATGGGCAGACAAGTGGCAGATGGAATTTAATATAGAGAAGTGTGAGGTGATGCATTTTGGCAGAAGGAACAGGGAGAGGCAATATACACTTAATGGCACAGTTTTAAAGCGTGTGCAGGGACAGAGGGACCTGGGAGTTAATGTGCATAAATCCCTAAAGGTGGCGGGACATATTGAGAGAGTGGTTAGCAAAGCATATGGGATCTTGGGCTTCATAAATAGAGGCATTGAGTACAAAAGTAAAGAAGTTATGCTGAACCTTTATAAAGCGCTGGTTAGGCCACAACTGGAGTATTGCGTCCAGTTCTGGTCACCACACTTTAGGAAGGATGTGAAGGCTCTTGAGAGGGTGCAGAGGAGATTTACCAGAATGGTTCTGGGGATGGGGGATCTTAGCTACAAGGACAGGTTTAAGATGCTGGATTTGTTTTCATTAGAGCAAAGGAGGTTGAGGGGTGATTTGATAGATGTGTACAAGATTATGACGGGTTTGGATAGGCTAGACAGGGAAAGGCTGTTCCCACTAGTTGATGGTACAAGGACTAGGGGACACAGATTTAAGATTTTGGGCAAGAGATATAGGGGGGATGTGAGGAAAAACGTTTCTGCGCAGCGATTGGTCAGGACCTGGAACTCGCTGTCGACAGAAGTGATGGAAGCGGACACTCAATATTTTCAAGGGGAGACTGGATAGGCACTTGAGGGAAATAAACTTGCAGGGCTACAGCGGGGGAATGGGACTAACTGTATTGCTCTACAGAGAGCCGGCATTAGCTCGATGGGCCGAATGGCCTCCTTCTGTGCCATTATGACTCTATGAGCTGGATTTTCATTGAGGAGGCGGGTAGGAGGCGGGACTGCAACTTTCGGGGTTGTAGTCCCGCCTCCATCGAGTTGTGGCCAACCCGCGCGATTTGTACTTGATTGACCTTGTTGAGCCCGCCCAGTGGGCTCAGCAGGCCAATTAAGAACCACCCGGCAACAGGTGACATCACAGAGTGACATTTCATCTGTCAAGACCTTTTGACAGATGAAATATCAGCGTTCGACAGCTCTTTGAAGCTGTCAAACACTGACAATCTGTACTCCAAGTTAATTCCTTCCTCTCAGGATGATTTAGAGATCACTCCGGAACAGAAAGCTGAATGCTGCAGTTTTTGACAGCTCGCGGCCATTCTGCTTTCTGTGCCGGTGAGATGAAGGACTCCCGAGACCTGAAGGAAGGAAGGCTGTAAAGGTAAGTAAAACTTCTTTAAACACACTTACCTCTGCACTCATGCACTCATCACTCACCTGAACACCGGACATCTCGAACCCTCCAAGCCCTTCAGCCCGACGGCCTGCCTTGCTAACTTGGCGTGGTTTGGAGCCTTCGGGAATCCCACACTTCAAGAATGAAAATAGGGATTAGGCAAAAAACTGCCTGTTAACTACCTGTTAACATGCAGTTAATTGCCACTAATCCCCTTCCTGCCTCGGGGAGGCGGGTCCCAGTGCGGGTCGGGTACCTGCCTCCTTTGAAACTGGCATGGAGGTGGGTTGGGGGCGAGATGGGTTCGTGCCGCCCGATTTCGAAATTTTAACCCCCCACACGCCTCCAAACCCGCCTCCATGGCCCAATGAAAATCCTGCCTTATGACTCTGTGACTCATCCATGCCTTCGTTACCTCTAGATTTGACAATTTCAGCGCACTCCTGGCTGGCCTCCCACTTTCCACCCTACGTAAACATGAGGTCATCCAAAACTCGGCTGCCCGTCTCCTAACTCGCACCAAGTCCTGTTCACCCATCACCCCTGTGCTTGCTGACCTACACTGGCTCCTGGTTAAGCAGTGCGTTGATTTCAAAATTCTCATCCTTGTTTTCAAATCCCTCCATGACCTCGCCCCTTCCTATCTCTGTAATCTCCTTCAGCCCCACAACCCCCCGAGATATCTGCGCTCCTCTAATTCTCCCCTCTTGAGCATCCCTGATTATAATCACTCAACTTTGGTGGCCGTGCCTTCGGTTGCCTGGGACCTAAGCTCTGGAATTCCCTGCCTCAACTTCTCCACCGTGCTACCTCTCTTTCCTCCTTTAAGACGCTCCTTAAAACCTACCTCTTTGACCTGCCCTAATTTATTCTTATGTGGCTCAGTGTCAAATTTTTTGTCGTAAAATACTCCTGTGCAGTGCCTTGGGACGTTTCACTACGTTAAAGGCGCTATATAAATAGAAGTTGTTGTTGTTGTTGATTGTAATCAGGGAGTCTTCTTAGGCAGTACCTCGTAACCGAGGATGACTTGCTTCCACATTAAAAATGAATTCTCAGGTGACTGATGAGTCCAATGCGGGACCTACAGTCTCTGTCACGGTGGTTGAAGGGGCAGGTGGGCGGGGTGCTTGGGTTGACGTACACTCCTTGCGCTTGCTCCCAGCGAAGAGACTCGTAATCAGGGAGGGAGGGATTATGGAGTGTCGTCCTCAAATTCGGCTGCCCTCAAGAGTTTGTCACCATCCTCCGCCTGCTTCACGACGACATGCAAGCCGTGATCCTGACCAATGCTTCCCCCACAGACCCAAACCACATACGGACCGGGGTCAAGCAAGGCTGTGTCACCACACCAACGCTCTTCTCGATCTTCCGTGCTGCAATGCTCCACCTCACCCCTCAGTAAGCTCCCCGCTGGAGTGGAGCTAATTTACAGAACAAACGGGAAACTGTTCAACCTCTGTCGCCTCCAGTCCAGATCCAAGGTCGTCTCATCCTCTTTCGTCGAATTACAGTACGCAGACGATGCTTGTGTCTGCGCGCACTCAGAGGTCGAACTCCAAACCATCGTCAACACCTTCACCGAAGCATACGAGAGCATGGGCCTTACACTAACCATCCATAAGACAAACCTGCCCCCGCCACACAGTATTGCCCCCCCGATTATCAAAATCCACAATGAGGCCTTGGACAACGTGGACCACTTTCCATACCTCGGGAGCCTACTGTCAACAAGGACAGACGTCGATGACGAAGTCCAACACCGCCTTCAGTGTGCCAGTGCAGCCTTCGGTCGCCTGAGGAAGAGAGTGCTTGAAGACCAGGACCTCAAACCCGGCACCAAGCTCATGGTCTACAGAGCAGTAGTGATACCCGCCCTGCTGTATGCCTCAGAGACATGGACCATGTACAGCAGGCACCTCAATGCACTGGAGAGGTACCACCAACGCTGCCTCCGCAAGATCCTGCAAATCCATTGGTGGGATAGGCGCACCAACGTCAGTGTTCTCGCTCAGGCCAACATACCCGGCATCGAAGCTTTCACCACGCTTGATCAGCTCCGATGGACGGGTCACATCGTCCATATGCCCGATACGAGACTCCCAAAACAAGCACTCTACTCGGAGCTCTGACACGGCAAGAGAGCCCCAGGTGGGCAGAGGAAATGCTTCAAGGACACCCTCAAAGCCTCCTTGAAAAAGTGCAACATCCCCACCGACACCTGGGAATCCTTGGCCCAAGACCGCACAAAGTGGAGGAGAAGCATCCGGGAAGGCGCCGAACACCTCGAGTCTCTTTGCCGGGAGCAAGCGGAAGCCAAGCGCAAACAGCGTAAGGAGCGCACGTCAACTCAAGCACCCCACCCACCCGCCCCTTCAACCACCGTCCGCCCCACCTGTGACAGAGACTGTAGGTCCCGCATTGGACTCATCAGTCACCCGGGGACTCATTTTTAATGTGGAAGCAAGTCATCCTCGGTTCCAAGGGACTGCCTAAGAGAGAGTAATCAGGACCAGGAGCCTTAACTAGGGGTACTGAAATCCGTTGTTGCACCCTTCTACCATCCCAGCAGAAATCACATCTTAAAAAAAATGAAATTCTCTATTATAGTATTCAATTCTCCCTTAAATATTCCTAAGATTTTTTTGCCTCCAGAATGACTTACTTCTGATCCTATGTTTCTAAATTTACCATTCACCATTTGAACCTGTGCTGCCTTTTCCTACAATCAAAGTTTAGCTTTTAGTTGTACTCCAGTTTTACCTTTTCTGTACTGTTTAATATATATCTATGGGGTCCCTTCTAAATCGCCTCATTTCAGGGCTGAAAGGCCAAGTTTCTTTTTCTGGCTCAATCCTCTGATACTAAGGGCTGGATTTTGTCAATGGGGAGCTTTTGGAGGCGGGGCTCCCACTTGATGGGTTTTAGACCCGCCTTCATCGACTTGTGGCCAGCCCACGCTATTTTCCTTTGATTGACCTTGTTAAGCCCGCCAGCGGGCTTAGCAGGCCAATTAAGGGAAAGCCAGTTACAGGTGACGTCAACGAGTGCCGTTTCATCTGTCAAGAGCTTTTGACAGATGAAATGTCATCATTTGACAGCTCTGTGAAGCTGTCAAACACTGACAATCTGTCTTCTAAGTTGTGTCTTTACTCAAGATTCAATTAGAAAGCCTTCCTGACCAGAAAGCAGAAGGCTGCAGCTTTTGACAGTTTAGCGGCCATTCTGCTTTCTGTGCCGGTGAGCTGAGGGACTCCCGAGAGCTGACGGGAGGAAGCCTGCAGGAAGAAGTAAAGGTAAGTAAAACTTATTAAAACAATTTACACACACCTTGTCTTGTTTTGCACACTTTGTACAAAAATAATAAATTGCAGCACAACGGAGTATTACAGTTTAATTAACTCTTTATTTAAGCATACGGTCTGATGATCTGACTCATACAGCACAGTGGGGACAAGATGGAGTTAGGACCCCTAGCCTGGGTCTTCCAAACAATAGCAGTCCTTACAGATGCCTGCAGGCCAATGACAACTCAGCATGTGATCACATGTGAATATAATAGGTATTCCTTACTGATGCCTGCGGGCCAATGATAATTCAATATGCAAATGTTACATCCCCTTTCTTTTAAAAGAAAAATGTTATGCATTATTTTTAAACCTTTCTTCTACATAATGTTCTCGGTAGCATAAACACATAAGTAAACTCAGCATTTAACTAGCGCTGAAAACATCTCAACGTTTCAATAACGATGTACAGTTTTTTTTAGGGCAGCAATCCGCCTACACCCTTTGACAGTTCACAAGTCAAGGATAACTCTAGGCTTGACCTCTCGTCCCGACCTTGTGTGGTATGGAACTGAGCATGCTCCTGAATCGGTCAACAAATCAGGTTCAGGTTTAGGTTCAGGTAAGTATGATGTGTTTTGTGTATTGCTCTGTTCATCACACTCTGTTGAACTGATCCTCTCGTCGGAATGACGGTGTTGTTCCTTGGTGTTCAGGAGGTGCCTGCGATTGTGGCGGTACACCTGTCCTTCTGGGGTGCGGACGTAATACGATCGCTCAGTGTCAGCTGGCTGGATGACGACTGTTGGCTTCCAGTAGTCATGCTCCTGGATTCTGACGGATTCTCCATTGTGCAGAGGTGGCAGTAGTCTAGCTGACCTGTCATAGTATCTCTTTTGGTGTTGCTGTCTCTGTACACATTTTGCATGCACTTGCTTGCAGCTGACGACCTCTGGCTGCAGCTGCTGGTTGGTGCTTGGAAGGATTGAGCGAAGTCTGCGGCTCATCAACAGCTGTGCTGGTGACTTGAAGTTGTTAACCGGAGTGTTGCGGTACTCAAGGAGACTGATGTAGGGGTCTCTTTTGTCCGCTTTGGCTCGTCTATGAGTGTTTTTGCAATCTGGACAGTTTTTTCAGCAAGGCCATTACTTTGAGGGTAATGTGGGCTTAATGTGACGTGTGAAATTCCATGCCTTGGCAAACGACTCAAACTCTTTTGTATTGGGGGCCATTGTCTGAGACTAAAGTCTCTACAATGCCATGCCTGGCAAAGGCTGCCTTTAGCTTGTGGATCACAGCTGCAGATGTGGTGCTGTGAAGCTTGTCCAGTTCAAAAAATCTGCTGTAGTAATCAACAGCCACTATGTAGTCCTCGTTGTTCCATGTGAACAGATCCGTTGCCGCGACCTGCCAGGGCCTGTCTGGGATACGGTGAGGTATCATGGGCTCTTTGACATTTGACGGGCGGCGTTTTAGACAAATGGAACATTTTCCGACAATGTCCTCAATTTGTTTGCACATTCCAGGCCAAAACATAATGTCACGTGCTCTTTGTTTGCATTTTTCCATGCCCATATGTCCAGCATGAATTTTTGTCAACATCTCTTCTCTGAGACTGGTAGGAATGATGATTTTCTCCCCATTGAAGACGATTCCGTTGATTTGTGACAGTTCGTCTCTGTGGTTCCAGAATTCAGATATGCTCTGAGGGCATTTCCTCCTTTCCTCAGGCCATCCTTCATGTATGACTTTGCTCAGCAGTGTGAGTTGTGCATCTTTCTCTGTTCCTGCTCGGATCTCCTTCAGTTTTGAGTCACTCACAGGTAAGCTGTTGTACATCATGTGCACCTGCACATCCATGCCTTCACTGAGGCTGCTGCCCTGGTAGCGAAGAGACTTTCTGGAGAGCGTGTCTGCGACTGGAATGTCTGCCTGGATGGTGAATGATTGTGAAGTCGTACTTCTATAGCTGAAGGATCATTCTCTGTAGCCTTGGTGGGGTTGCGGCTAGTGGTTTCCTCATGATTGACTCGAGGGGCTTGTGGTCGGATTCCACAATGACTTGTCAGCCATAGACGTACTGGTGGAAACACTTACATCCAAACAGAATTGCATATAGCTCTTTCTCGATTTGAGCATAGTTGATCTCACTGTGAGAGATCTGGAAGCGTAGCCGATGGGCTTTCCTTCTTGCAGTAATACTGCGCCTAGTCCGTACTTTGACGCGTCCACTTGTAGTCTGAGCTCTTTGTTGGGGTCGAAGTAGGCAAGAACTGGTCCTGGTTCTCTGGTGATTAGGTCTTTCATTTTCTGAAATGCTGTGTCATGTTGTTTGTCCCACAGGAACTCATTGGATTGTTTGAGCAACTGACGCATGGGTGCGTTGATTTCGGAGAGGCCCGGGGCAAACTTGGCTAAGTAGTTAACCATGCCTAGTACTATCTCTAGCTCTGCGCGGTTCTTCGGCGGCTCCATCTTCTTGATGGCGGAGATTTTCTCTAGATCCGGCTTAATGCCATCAGTTGAGAGGCGATGCCCGAAATAACTGATCTCGGTGGATCCGATTATGCTTTTCTTGGGGTTGAGCCGGATACCTTTCTCCCGTGATCTTTGTAGCATCGCACGGAGGTTCCCGTCATGTTCCTCTCTATTCCTGCCATAGATGAGGATGTCGTCTACGATTGCGACTACTCCATCGAGGCCTTCATAGGTTTCGTCGATTTTCCGCTGGAATTCATCCTGAGCTGAGATAAGACCAAATGGTAAACATAGAAATCGGTAGCGTCCAAATGGTGTGTTGAACGTTGTTAGCTTAGATGACTCTTCCGTGAGCTTGATAGTCCAGTATCCAGATCGTGCGTCCATTACACTGAAGTAACGTGCTCCCACTAGCTTGGGCGTGATGTCATCTAGCGTTGGTAGAGGGTAGTGAGGGCGTTTGATAGCCTTGTTCAAATCTCTGGGGTCGAGACAGACTCTGAGCTTGCCTGTACGTGGTTTCTCAACCACTACTAACGCGTTGACCCACTCTGTCGGTTCTGTTTCCCGGACGATGATTTCTGTATTCTCCATGCTCTGCAGCTCCTCCTTCAGGCGACTACGTAGAGCAAGGGGGTATCCTTCTCGGTGGGCAAACCACAGGGGTTGCTGCTGGGAATAGTCCGATTCCTTTGAAAACGTCAGCAAACTCCTCCATGACTGTCTGCTTCTCAACTGGTGCTGTCAATGATAGCACTAGCTTGACGAGGTCCATGTCTAAACATGCCTTTAGACCTAGCACTGGAGGTGCTCGAGTGTCAACAATGTAAAAGTCCAACATCATATCGCTTTCTTTGTACTTGCATTTCATCACGCATGTGCCTTTTACAATGAGCTGCTCACCCCCATAGCTGGTCAGTCTGCGTGAGGTGGGCTGTAGCTCACACTCATCCTTCAAGCTGTGATACTCAGAGGAATTACATTAACCTGAGATCCAGTGTCTAGGTTAAGCCCAAGCTCTGCCCTGTTTTCCTATCTCAATATTGGCAAAGGCTTGCTCCGTCTCTGAAATCTGTTTTTTCTGTGACACAGAATCAATAAACGGTTCCTCTGCATTTGGCTCTCTATCTGGCATTTGGCTGTCACTCACTGTGTGTACTGTTATTACAAAAACAGTCCTGCAAACTTTAGCAAAGTGGTTCCGTTTACCACATTTAGCACATTGCCTTCCTTTGGCAGGGCAGCACTCCTTTTCCCCATGCATCTGGTTTCCACAATATCCACAGTTTTTGAAGCGTTTTATGTCTGTGTCGCTCATTTTTAGAACTCTCTCTGTTCTTTCTGTTCTGAAACACGCTCTCTGGGCGGTGATCTTTGGTGTGTGTCTATTAACTACGTGCACTGTCTGTTCACACGAGCTGTTGGTTATGGTTTTCAACTGTGCTTGGGCTATCTCGTGCGATCTAGCTATGTCCATAGCTTTGTCCAGCGTTAGCCCGGACCCAACATTCAAAAGTTTCTCTCTCACTTTAGCTGAATGTATTCCAAACATGATGCGGTCTCTGACCATCTCTTTATCGGTATATGCACAGTCTTTTACCAGTAGTTTTAACTCAGTCACGAACTGTTCAAACGACTCACTAGCTCCTTGTACTTTCTCCTGAAACTTGTACCTAGCGAATATTGTATTTGTCTTGGGCATCACGTATGCTTCAAAACGGTCAAAATAACTTTTCAGTACCTTTGTGATGTGCCTCAATTATTCCGAGACTCGAAGTTAGCAGGACAAAAGTAAGGCTTTTATTAACTTAGAACATAACACGTAAACTAAAGAGATGTCTTCCTTCAGGAGGCTGATGCCCGACTGACTTAGATTACAAAGGAGCCAGGTATGGGCGGAGCCCTGCACACAACCAATTCCAGCACATTCCAATACATAATACATGAGGACTGGGGGAAGGGAAAAGACACAGAAAGCAGGCAGTTACAAGACACAGAAAACAGGCAGTGATGAATGGAATATATTTCATCACACTTTGCTTTATCCGCGGTGAGAGACCATGTGTTAAAAATGTCTCTCCGTTTTTCTCCGATCCACAGGAGTAGGTAGCTGCATCTTTCTTCCTCCCCTTTGCTTTTCAACGGACAAGGGAACATTAACTCCACGTGTTGCTTGAACTTGCTCCATTCTCTATGTAAGTTCAAAGATTCCCAATTCATTCGAGGTAAGGGAGCTCCAACGATGTCCATTTCGAATCACTGTTCTGACACCATGTCTTGTTTTGCACACTTTGTACAAAAATAATAAATTGCAGCACAACGGAGTATTACAGTTTAACTCTCTATTTAAGCATAAGGTCTGATGATCTGACTCATACAGCACAGTGGGGACAAGATGGAGTTAGGACACCTAGCCTGGGTCTTCCAAACAATAGCAGTCCTTACAGATGCCTGCAGACCAATGACAACTCAGCATGTGATCACATGTGACTATAATAGGTATTCCTTACTGATGCCTGCGGGCCAATGATAATTCAATATGCAAATGTTACACACCTCACACACTTACCTCTGCACACATGCACCCATTACTCACCTGCACACCGGACATCTCGGCCCCTTCGACCCCCGCATTCCGACGGCCCGCCTCGCTGACCCTGGCGAGGTTCGGTGCCGTCGGGAAGCCCACACTTTAGGGCTCAAAATAGGGATTAGCCAAAAAACTGCCTGTTAACTATCTGTTAACAGGCAGTTAATTGGCATTAATCCCCTTCCCGCCTTGAGGAGGCAGGACCCGGCGCGGTTCGGCTACCCGCCTCCTGGCAAGATGGCATGGAGGCGGGTTGGGCACCCGCCCCCAAATTCTGCCATTTTCCCGGCAGTCCCGCCTCCAAACCTGCCTCCCCAGGTCTGGCAAAATCCAGCCCTATGGATCCGCCTTGTGGCTCTTTTCTGCACTACTTCCAGGGTTTAATGCCTCCGTGTGTCCCTGTGACCAAAACTAATCCCAGAACTCAAGGTGTTGTCTGTGCAAAGCTGTCATTTCAGTATAGCACTCTCTGACTTGCATACCCCTGATTTAGCAATATAGTTCCTCCTTGCTTAGTTATTCGCTGCTTTACAATGATCAGACTTGTTAAGTTCTCATGCCTACTAATACTCTAAGATCTCTTTCAACTTCACACTTCGATAATTCAACACCATTTATAGAGCACGTGTCACCCATTTTGCTTTTAATCACCAAAAACCTATTCAAACCTGGGACCTTCCTGATCTGTATGGCTTATTTATTCACTAAATAAATTCAGTGAGTTATTGGGTGAGCAAATCTGTATTATGTAATAGAATTTCCTTATTCTTACAGATATTCCACCTCATCAGCTTGGACGGCATATCTGGGCTTGAGGTTAATGAATAGAATGAACTCCCGGATAGTGACCAGATCAATTAAGAGAATTGTTACCCATCCCAAATATGATGAATATACATCAGATTATGACATTGCACTGTTGGAACTGAAGACACCAGTCTTTTTCAGTGATTCCATCCAACCTATCTGCTTACCCGCCACTACTCATGTCTTCAGTATTACAGCAAACTGCTACGTCACTGGCTGGGGAGTCCTAGGAGAAGATGGTATGTTGCTTTGGAAAAGGCTGTTGAAAACTATAAATGAAAGTAGTGCTTAATGTATTTATATTGTATGTGATAATAGAGAAAACACAGTGCATTCCAGTTGAATGTGCAGGTACATTCACCAATTTCGTGCGCCCAACAGAAAAGTCACGCCTGAAGTGAGCATGAGTTGGAGAATTGGACTACAGTGTTGTACCCCAGTCTCTGATCCACACTCCCTGAGCATGGGAATGGTGAATTTACCCTATCATTTTTATACAAGTAAACTGACTGAATAAAATGTTACAGGAAACTTTCGATTAACCAGCCCCTAAATAACCGGAACGCTCTATCCACCGGCAAAATTCAGGAGTCGGTTCAGGTAACTTTTTTTACTTTTAGTTACTTTTTTTGATTGATTTGTTGCTGTGCAAGGGTGTAGCTGAAGCTGTTGCTAAGCTACAGAGACGCTTGCAACTTGTGCCGATTGTTTTGAAGCTGTCAACAGGGTTTGTTGCTTTATACGGAGCTCTAAGCTCCGTATCTTTTACTATAGCGTTCGGTTATCCGGAATTGTTGATGAACCGGCAACACGTCGGTCCGGTCCGTGCCGGATACCAGAAAGTTTCCTGTAATATGTGCATTCAGGTGTGTATACAGTTGTCTGCAGTGGAAATATGCCTGTTTTATGTTTATTGTACGTCTGCAGTCGGGTGAAATAGATATGTTACTTTTTCTTTAGATTTTTTTGATATTGCAAGTGAGTTAACAATTGGAGGATTTGTCTGGAAAAGCAAAGTTGTATATAACAGATGACATCCTAAAGTTTTAGTATAAGAATTTGCTGAAAAAGAGTTTGCCTTCATTTTGCCATCTGATATATTGGTTTTACATTACTGAAAGTCTAGTGGGAAGATTACAATCGGAGTTAATTGAGCCCCTGCTGTTCAATAGTGTAATGGTTATGTTACTGGGCTGATAATCCAGACAATGTGTGTTAAAATCCCACCATGGCAGTCTAAGAGTTTGAATTCAGTTTAAAAATCTGGAAATAAAAGATGGTATCAGTAAAAAGTAACCAATGAAGCTGTCGGATTGTTGTAAATCCCAACCTGTTTACTAATATCCTTTAGGAAAGGAAACCTGCCGTCCTTATTTGGTCTGGCCAATATGTGACTCCAGTCCCATACCAATCTCTTAACTGCCATCTGAAGTGGCCTAGCAAGCCACTCAGTTATACAAAACTGCTACAAAGGACTGCAGCACAATATATCAGAACAAGAGGAAACAATCTTAAAATAAGAGCTATTTAGGAGTGAAATCAAGAAGCACATTTTCGTACAAAGGGTAGTAGAAATCTGGAACTCACTCCCCAAAAGGCTGTGGTTGCTGGGTCAGCAAGACTGAGATTGATCATTTTTGTTAAGTAAGGGTATCGAGGGAAATGGAGCACAAGCAGGTAAATGGAGTTGAGGTGCAGATCAGCCATGATCTAACTGAATAGTGGAACAACTATCAGAAAAGACTGAACAGGTTGGGCCTCTTTTCTCTAGAAAAGAGAAGGCTGAGTGGTGACCTGTTAGAGGTCTTCAAAATTATGAAGGGGTTCTATAACGTAGGTGTAGAGAAGATGTTTCCACTTGTGTGGGGAGTCCAAATCTAGAGGCCATCAATATAAGATAGTCATCCAATGAGGAACAAAGGAGAAACTTCTTTACTCAGGGATGGTGAGAATGTGGAACTCACCAACACATGGAGTGGTTGAGGTGAACAGCATAGATCCATTTAAGGGGAAGCTAGATAAGTACACAAGGTAAAAGGAATTGATGGATATGTTGATAGGGTGAGATGAAGTAAGGTGGAAGCAGGCTCATGTGGAGCATAAACACCGGCATAGACCTGTTGGGTCGAATAGCTGATTTCTGTGTTGTAAAATTCTATGTAACAGGCTCGGGGAGTGAATAACTAAAAAAAAAAGTTTGAACTAAAGAATATTTAGATTTGAATGCCTTTCGTTGCTGTAAAAATGTTGCACTTGAGTGCTACCCTGCTGGAGACTGAAATATTTGAAATAAATATAAAATATTGGTCAGCAGACAAATGTATCAGTTAAGTGTAGATGTATTTAATCAAAGCAAGCACAGAATCAGCAGCTTGAGCAGTAACTGCAGATTGCAAGGAAATAACCTTGGCGTGTGTAAACAGCAGATCCCATGGATGTTCAATTCTGTGGATAATATTTAACTAAACAAAACCCTTTCTGTTTGTTAGGTGAACTAGCCACTGTTCTTCAGGAGGCCAGTGTGAAAATAATTCCTCTCAATATTTGTAACAAGCTATACGAGAACTCAGTGACGTCCAGAATGCTTTGTGCAGGCTATCTTCGTGGTGGAGTTGATGCATGCCAGGTAAGAGGCCATGCATTTCAGTACAGATAATTAATCTAAAATACAGAATTAATTATTTTGATTTTCATCAGATTTTACTGCAGTGACACTCAAGTTTAATCTTTATTTTCTAAACAGAAGGGTGATCTTATGCAGGATCATGTCTTAAAAGAGAAAAATATTTTTTTCATTAACTGCAAAAACATATACAATTACATCTTTATTTATCTTTTTATATACTCTACATATAGGGAAACAATTTATAACCCTATGTAATTTAATGGGCTATTTACTAAAATGACAGCCACAAAATAAGGCTATATACAGATATGATATCAACTGTAAGATAGGGTTATGTACACAAGACCTATATATTCAAAATAAAGAACGTTCTTTTTGCTACTGCATGTCACTATATAATAATAATTAAACTCTGGGTCCTTTATATAGAATGATAAATATATCGAGAGATTCTTAAAGGAAATCACATAGAAACATAGAAGATAGGAGCAGGAGTAGGCCATTTGGCCCCTCGAGCCTGTTCTGCCATTTAATGAGATCATGGCTGATCATCCAAATTCAGTACACTGTCCCTGCTTTCTCCCCATATCCCTTTAGCCTTAAGAAATATATCTAACTCCTTCTTGAATATATTTAATAAGTTGGCCTCGACTGCTTTCTGTGGTAGAGAATTCCACAGGTTGACCACTCTGGGTGAAGAAATTCCTCCACATCTCAGTCCTAAATGGCTTACCCCTTATCCTTAGACTGTGACCCCTGGTTCTGGACTCCCCCGCCATCAGGAACATCCTTCCTGCATCTTGTCTGTCTAGTCCTGTTAGAATTTTATAAGTTTCAATGAGATCCCCTCTCATTCTTCTAAACTCTAGCGAATATAAGCCTAATCGACTCAATCTCTCTTCATACGTCATTCCTGCCATCCCAGGTATCAGTCTGGTAAATCTTCGCTGCACTCCCTCCATGGCAAGAACATCCTTCCTCAGATAAGGCGAGCAAAACTGCACACAGTGGTGTTCCGCAGGGGTCAGTGCTGGGACCCCAACTCTTTACAATCTATATTAACGATTTGGAGGAAGGGACCGAGTGCAACGTATCCAAGTTTGCCGACGATACAAAGATGGGAGGAAAAGCAGTGAGTGAGGAGGACATAAAAAACCTGCAAAAGGACATAGACAGGCTAAGTGAGTGGGCAAAAACTTGGCAGATGGAATATAATGTTGGACAGTGTGAGGTTATGCACTTTGGCAGAAAAAAATCAAAGAGCAAGTTATTATCTAAATGGAGAGAAACTGCAACGTGTTACAGTACAAAGGGATCTGGGGGTCCTGGTGCATGAAACACAGAAGGTTAGTATGCAGGTACAGCAGGTGATCAGGAAGGCCAATGGAATCTTGGCTTTTATTGCAAGGGGGATGGAGTATAAAAGCAGGGAAGTCTTGCTGCAGTTATACAGGGTACTGGTGAGGCCACACCTGGAATACTGCGTACAGTTTTGGTTTCCATATTTAAGAAAAGATATACTTGCTCTCGAGGCAGTTCAGAGAAGGTTCACTCGGTTGATTCCGGAGATGAGGGGGTTGACTTATGAGGAAAGGTTGAGTAGGTTGGGCCTCTACTCATTGGAATTCAGAAGAATGAGAGGCAATCTTATCGAAACATATAAGATTGTGAGGGGGCTTGATCGGGTGGATGCGGGGAGGATGTTTCCACTGATGGGTGAGACTAGAATTAGGGGGCATAATCTTAGAATAAGGGGCTGCCCTTTCAAAACTGAGATGAGGAGAAACTTCGTCACTCAGAGGGTAGTAAATCTATGGAATTTGCTACCTCAGAGCGTTGTGGAAGCTGCGACATTAAATAAATTTACAACGGAGATAGACAGTTTCCTAGCTGATGAGGGAATAAGGGGTTACGGGGAGAGGGCAGGGAAGTGGACGTGAGTCTAAGTTCGGATCAGCCATGGTCCTGTTGAATGGCGGAGCGGGCCCGAGGGGCCGTATGGCCTACTCCTGCTCCTACTTCTTATGTTCACCTGAAGATGACACTTGGTCCTGACTCCCCATATACAATGCCATGGACTATGGCTTTTTCGTTGTAATTGTGTTTATGTATACTGTATGATCTTTTTACTATTTTGTCAGCTGTCACACTGCATATTAGTATTTATTTGTAAATAAAAACATTGATTGCTGTCACCTATAAACCATTGGTCTGTAATAATGACCATTTTGAAGAAAATTTGAGTATGTTAGATTCAAAAACAGGATTACATAAATTTGATTAAAAGTTGGATAGCATCTCTGCAACGACTGATAACAGGAGATTTACAGCTGCGGATCTTAGGGGTGAAGGTTCACTTACAGGACTTCTTGCAATATTGAGAAAAAAACAAAAGTACAACATTGTCATGGAAAACATTGCAACAGACTTTCAGTCAGCTACCAAATCAGATGCTATTGAGTGGTCAGTTTCCTTACACTGGAATTTCATGTCTTCTGAATCAGTCATAAACAATTCCTACAGAATAAAAATAGCTCCACGTGTGCTGACCAGGTAGGACGAGCAGTATAGTGCTTTGCGCTAGCCTCATAACAAGAAGATCACAGGTTGAGGTCTTGGGACTGAGAATCTTATTTGGATGTACTTTGAGTCTCTTCTTACCAGATCCAAGTTAAATGATTTGCTTCTGCATGCTACTTCAGTTCAGGGCGATGTAGAGGTGATATGGTCTCGCTCCACTTGAATATGATTAAGAGGCCTTTAGAGTTTTTAAAATGACACTGTCCACGAGAATATTGTAACTAATGTGACTGAAAAATCTTGAGCTTTTGAAATATCATTCCTGAATCATGGTGAGTGACTTTGTTGTGTGCAGTAATGTTGTTTTGCACCTGACAATAGCAACAAAGATGTAAGATTTGTTCTTGGCCCTCAGTATTGGCAGTGGAAAGCTACGACTGAATCTGAGGAAGGGGAGGGCCAGTTAATAGGGAAGGGCTTCACCATGCTCCCCATTTCTGTTGTGTGTTGCTCTTGGCCAAGATAAGACAAAAGAAATGTGAATTTATGAACTTCTTTATCATACCTTACCACCTCCAAGTTCCCCTCCAAGTCACACACCATCCTGACTTAGAAGCATATCGCCAATCCTTCATCATCGCTGGGTCAAAATCCTGGAACTCCCTCCCCAACAGCACTGTGGGAGTGCCTTCACCACACGGACTGCAGCTGTTCAAGAAGGCGGCTCACCACCACCTTCTCAAGGGCACTTAGGGATGGGCTGTAAATGCTGGTCTTGCCAGCGACGCCCACATCCCATAAACGAAAAAAAATTTGAAACATTTGAAAGTGCTTCATATACAGTAAATTGTATATTGAAATGGCCTTTTATTGTCTGTTTGCATAGGTCACTGAACTTTGAAGTCCAGTTACTCTTGTTACACAGGCAAATGTAGTAGCCATTTTTACACAGCAAGATCCCACAAAGAGCAATGAGGTAAATGACCAGTTAATCTGTTTTTTGTGTGTATTGGTTGAGGGCGGAATAAAGCCACATTGAAGAGGCTTTTTTTTCTGCTGACACCTAAAAACATTGCTCCTTCTGCATAATAGCTTTAATTTGGGGTCCAGGTCATAGTGGGATAGGCCTTCAGCATTTAGGGGAAAAAAATGTATTACATAATATTTATGGGAAAAAAAAGCATACTTGTTGCACAGGAACAATTATTGTTGGCTGCTGTCTAACATCTGCTTCACAGTGACCAAAGAAAAGAGATGCCACAGTAGAGATATTAAGATACAGTAAACTCTTGTTTAAACAGCACCTAATTATCCGGAATTCTCTAATAACCGGCAAAATTCAGGAGTAGGTTCAGGAACCCAAAGGTAAGTTTTACTGTATATTTGTGGCTGTGTAACCGGGGTTCTCGTACCTTTTGCTGTGTAACCATGGCTCCTGCACCTCTGGCTGTGTAACCGAGTCCCCTGGACCTGTGGCCGTGTAACCGGGGCTCCAGCACTTGTGGCCATGTAACAGGGACTCCTGCACATGTGGCCATGTAACAGGGACTCCTGGATCTGTGGCCGTGTAACCAGGGCTCCAGCACCTGTGGCCGTGTAACCGGGGTCCAGCACTTGTGGCCGTGTAACCGGGGCTCCAGTACCTGTGGCCGTGTAACCGGGGCTCCAGTACCTGTGGCTGTGTAACAGGGACTCCTGGATCTGTGGCCGTGTAACAGGGACTCCTGGATCTGTGGCCGTGTAACCAGGGCTCCAGCACCTGTGGCCGTGTAACCGGGGCTCCAGCACTTGTGGCCGTGTAACCAGGGCTCCAGCACCTGTGGCCGTGTAACCAGGGCTCCAGCACCTGTGGCCGTGTAACCGGGGTCCAGCACTTGTGGCCGTGTAACCGGGGCTCCAGTACCTGTGGCCGTGTAACCGGGGCTCCAGTACCTGTGGCTGTGTAACAGGGACTCCTGGATCTGTGGCCGTGTAACAGGGACTCCTGGATCTGTGGCCGTGTAACCAGGGCTCCAGCACCTGTGGCCGTGTAACCGGGGTCCAGCACTTGTGGCCGTGTAACCGGGGCTCCAGTACCTGTGGCTGTGTAACAGGGACTCCTGGATCTGTGGCCGTGTAACAGGGACTCCTGGATCTGTGGCCGTGTAACCAGGGCTCCAGCACCTGTGGCCGTGTAACCGGGGCTCCAGCACTTGTGGCCGTGTAACCGGGGCTCCAGTACCTGTGGCCGTGTAACCAGGGCTCCAGCACCTGTGGCCGTGTAACCGGGGTCCAGCACTTGTGGCCGTGTAACCGGGGCTCCAGTACCTGTGGCCGTGTAACCGGGGCTCCAGTACCTGTGGTCGTGTAACAGGGGCTCCAGTACCTGTGGCCGTGTAACAGGGACTCCTGGATCTGTGGCCGTGTAACCAGGGCTCCAGCACCTGTGGCCGTGTAACCGGGGTCCAGCACTTGTGGCCGTGTAACCGGGGCTCCAGTACCTGTGGCCGTGTAACCGGGGCTCCAGTACCTGTGGTCGTGTAACAGGGGCTCCAGTACCTGTGGCCGTGTAACAGGGACTCCTGGATCTGTGGCCGTGTAACCAGGGCTCCAGCACCTGTGGCCGTGTAACCGGGGCTCCAGCACTTGTGGCCGTGTAACCGGGGCTCCAGTACCTGTGGCCGTGTAACCGGGGCTCCAGTACCTGTGGTCGTGTAACAGGGGCTCCAGTACCTGTGGCCGTGTAACAGGGACTCCTGGATCTGTGGCCGTGTAACCAGGGCTCCAGCACCTGTGGCCGTGTAACCGGGGCTCCAGCACTTGTGGCCGTGTAACCGGGGCTCCAGTACCTGTGGCCGTGTAACCAGGGCTCCAGTACCTGTGGCCGTGTAACAGGGGCTCCAGTACCTGTGGCCGTGTAACCGGGGCTCTCATACCTTGGGCCATTGTCACTCCATGTCCCTTCTTCTGGTCTGAGGTTGGCCGATATATAAATTGCCTCGGTAGGTATACCTCTCCGTTATCCGGAATTTTTAATCAACCGGCACCATCCCGGTCCCATAGGTGCCGGATACGAAAGAGTTTACTGTACTTACATTTATTATTTCTGACACTAAGCAAATATCTGATTTATTGCTGGCATAACAAATGGTGCCATCTACCATAGTTAAACTGTTACCATTGGTTCTATACACTTATAGGTATGGAATGTTTTGCCGCATAATACTGTCACTAAGTGCACAGTGGAAAAACATGAAAATAAACATTAATGTGTGTCTTTGATCTGATATCTTTTGTATCTCAAATATAATATAAAAA
Source organism: Somniosus microcephalus (assembly GCF_052327205.1). Classification (NCBI taxonomy): domain Eukaryota; kingdom Metazoa; phylum Chordata; class Chondrichthyes; order Squaliformes; family Somniosidae; genus Somniosus; species Somniosus microcephalus. The sequence goes on from NC_141000.1 coordinate 88,105,625, forward strand.
TGGAACGTCTAGTGCACATTTCCTGTCCTTCACACGTCTTGTCACATCAAATTTATGTCTCACACATGGGGAAAAAAAAGCAAAAGAAACAAAAACATTCAGTCAATATCTGATATCGAAGATCTGTAACAGCTCAGTGAATTCACTTACATAAAAACAAAGACAGTCATTTGATGCTGGAGACAGACTGTCTGTGATCTCAGAGCGATTTTGCAAATCAGACTCTTAATTAGGAAAAAAGAGAAAAAAGGCTAGGGTTGTGCCTCTCTCTCACCCTGTTTTCTTCCCCTGTTATGGTCCTCATCTCTGCTCCCTTAAGTCCAAGGGACGCAGACTTGAACGTTTATGGCGGACAACTGGTTTAGCCATTCATTGCCAGATCTGGCAGGACCACCTAAGCACTTATCGGGTCCTGTTCTCCTCTGCCAAAACTGTTCACTATTCCAGGGTCATCCTGGAATGCAAAGATAACCCCCAGCTTCTGTTCTCCACTATAAACCGTCTTCTTAAACCCCTCTCCCTTGCCTCCTCCACCCTCACCTCCAACAAGTGCAAGGAGCTCATGAACTTCTTTGTCACTAAGATTGAGACCATCCATTCAGCTGCCTGTGTTGCTTCCCTCCCTTCCCCTAGCCCACCGGGCCAAACTTCCTCTAAGGCTACCCCCTGCCCTAGCCCTGAACTCCAAACTTTCTCTAGTTTCTCTCCTGTCTCCCCTCATGTTCTCATCAAGTTCATCTTGTCCATGAGATCCACCTCCTGCTCCCTCCACCCTATTCCCACCAAATTGCTGAACATTCAACTTCCCTTCCTGGTCCCCATGTTAGCTGATATTTTTAACCATTTCCTCTCCTCGGGTACTGTACCCCTCCCCTACAAATCTGCCATCACCCCTATCCTCAAAAAACCCACCCTTGACCCCTATGTCCTTGCAAACTACCGCCCCATCTCCAATCTTCCATTCCTCTCCAAAGCCCTTGAACGTGTTGTCGCCTCCCAAATCCGTGGCCATCGTTCCTGCAACTCTATATTTGAATCCCTCCAATTAGGTTTCTGTCCCTGTCATAGTACTGAAATGGCCCTTATCAAAGTCACAAATGATATCCTATCTGTCTGCAGCCATTGACATGGTTGACTACACCATCTTCCTCCAACGCCGCTTCTCCGTTATCCACCTGGGTGGAACTGCCCTCGCCTGGTTCCATTCTTATCTATCCTGTTGTAGCCAGAGAATCACCTGCAATGGCTTCTCTTCTTGCTCCCGCAACGTTACCTCTGGAGTCCCCCAAGGATCTATCCTTGGCCCCCTCCTATTTCTCATCTACATGTTGCTCCTCGGCGCAGCATCTGAAAATACAACATATTTACACTGATGACACCCAGCTCTACCTCACCACCACCACCTCTCTCGACCTCTCCAATGTCTCTGATTTGTCACACTGCTTGTCCGACATCCAGTACTGGATGAGCAGAAATTTCCTCCAACTAAATATTGATATATTCTTTGGTACCCATCACAAGCTCCGTTCCTAACCACCGACTCCATCCCTGGCAACTGTCTGAGGCTGAACCAGACTGTTCGCAACTTTAATGTCGTATTTGAGCCCAAGATGGGCTTCTGACCACATATCCGTTCCACCACTAAGACTGCCTACTTCCACCTCCGTAACATCGCTCGATTCTGCCCCTGCCTCAGCTCCTCTGCTGCTGAAACCCTCATCCATGCCTTTGTTACCTCTAGACTTGATTATTCCAATACTCTCCTGGTCGGCCTCCCATTTTCATCCTACATAAACTTGAGCTCATCCAAAACTCTGCTGCCCCTATCCTAACTCGCACAAAGTCCTGTTCATCCATCACCACTGTGCTCACTGACCTAAATTGGCTCCCAGTCCGGAAAGACCTCAATTTTAACATTCTCATCCTTGTTTTCAAATCTCTCCATGGCCTCGCCCTCCCTATTCTCTGTAACCTCCTGCAGCCACACAACCCTTCGAGATCTCTGAGCTTCTCCAATACTGGCCACTTGCACATCCTTGATTTTAATTACTCCACCAATGGCAGATGTACCTTCAGCTGCCCAAGCCCTAAGCTCTGGAATTCCCTCCCTAAACCTCTCCGCCTTTGAGATGCTCCTTTAAACCTACCTCTTTAACCAAGCTTCTGGTCATCTGTCCTAATATCTACTTATGTGACTCGGTGTCAAATTTTGTTTGATAATGCTCCTGTGAAGCGCCTTGGGAGGTTTTACTACGTTAAACACGCTATATAAATGCCAGTTGTTGTTAAACCTCAAGAGCAATTAATCTCTGACCTCACCCAATGTTTACTTAGTAATAAATAAACTTTGTGGCCTTAAAGAGACTGTAGGCACAGCCCATTATATTCTGTATTACATAGTTAACGCAATCCTTACAAAACTGACCTTGAGCGATGCTACAGATCTGCTGTCACTTGTGAGGCAGCACAGGTGATACACTTTCAGTTGATTCACTCAATGCATATTTATGAAACAGCAATAAATCAGAACTCTGTAACATGAGAAGTAACGAAAATATATCAATAAGAAAGCAGAAACTGAACTAAATGAGTTCTTATATATTGCAAATTCACCAATGTAAATTTTGACTTTTTTTCCCAAAATCTTTCATCCATAATTTTTCTTGCTCAAAAACTCAAAATAAGACTCAAAATAAGGGAGATTTCTCCATGTCTGTTTCCATCGGGTGGGAGGCGGGGAAGAGTGAACCTTCTGCTTACCTGATGGAAGTGGGTGGAGGCCTAAACCATTTTCATGGTTGGGCCTGATTTGCATTCCGTCATTGAGCTGCTTGAGCTTCTGGAGCAGCTCACCAAGCAGAAAAGCCGGAAAATTGGGAGCCCAGCCGGTGCAGCTATGTTAAGGGGGAAATGATTTGTATGGGTTAATGAGGCTCCTGTCTGTTTCTGACAGGCACCTGGGATGCCCATTTCAAGGCCCCAACCAAAATGGTGGGCACTCGGACATTAGCGGGAATGGTAAGTTCTGTGCTGCCATTTTTATCTTGCCACCACCCTGTTCCTGCCCTATGGAGGAATGAAAACTGGCCCCAAGATTTCTAATTCTAATAAAAATGTTAAAAAGTACATACTGTAGTTCACAGTAGCATTATTAAAATCGCCAATAAAATTATCTTTTGTGTCTTTTGATTGCTTTCATTAAGACTTTATTTCTTAGTGGCCTTACCCTCTCTCAACAGCTTAGGTTTGGAGCTGATACAATTTTGAGAGCTATGGCTGTGTCGGTTGGGGGGAGGCTATAGGAAGGGGGGAACTTAAAACAATCGCTATCACTAAAGAAAAAGTACTCGGTAAAATAATGGGACTAAAGGTGGACAAGTCCCCTGGACCTGATGGCCTGCATCCTAGGGTCTTAAAAGAAGTGGCTGCAGAGATAGTGGATGCATTGGCTGCAATCTACCAAAATTCCCTGGATTCTGGCGCGGTCCCAGCGGATTGGAAAACCGCAAATGTAACGTCCCTATTTAAGAAGGGAGAGAGACAGAAAGCAGGAAACTATAGAGCAGTTAGCCTAACATCTGTCATTGGGAAAATGCTGGAGTCCATTATTAACGAAACAGTAGCAGGACATTTAGAAAATCATAATACAGTCAAGCAGAGTCAGCATGGTTTTATGAAAGGGAAATCATGTTTGACAAATTTGCTGGAGTTCTTTGAGGATGTAACGAGCAGGGTGGATAAAGGGGAACCAGTGGATGTGTATTTGTATTTCCAGAAGGCATTCAATAAGGTGCCATATAAAAGGATACTGCACAAGATAAGAGCTCACGGGTTTGGGGGTAATATATTAGCATGGATAGAGGATTGGCTAACCAATAGAAAAGAGAGAGTCGGGATAAATGGGTCATTTTCTGGTTGGCAAACGGTAACTAGTGGGGTGCCACAGGGATCGGTGCTGGGGCCTCAACTATTTACAAGCTATATTAATGACTTGGATGATGGGACCGAGTGTAATGTAGCCAAATTTGCTGATGATACAAAGATAAGTGGGAAAGCAAGTTGTGAAGAGGACACAAATAATTGCAAAGGGATGTAGATAGGCTAAGTGAATGGGCAAACATTTGGCAGATGGAGTATAATGTGGGAAAGTGTGAGGTTATCCACTTTGATAAGGAAAATTAAAAAGCAAATTATTATTTAAATGGAGAGAGATTACAAAATGCTGCAGTACAGAGGGACCTGGGGGTCCTTGTGCATGAAACACAAAAAGTTAGCATGCAGGTACAGCAAGTAATCAGGAAGGCAAATGGAATGTTGGCCTTTATTTCAAGGGGGTTGGAGTATTAAAGCAGGGAAGTCCTGCTACAACTGTACAGGGTACTGGTGAGACCACACCTGGAGTACTGCGTACAGTTTTGGTCTCCTTATTTAAGGAGGGATATACTTGCATTGGAGGCAGTTCAGAGAAGGTTCATGAGGTTGATTCCTGAGATGAAGGGGTTGACTTATGAAGAAAGGTTGAGCAGGTTGGGCCTATACTCATTGGAGTTCAGAAGAATGAGAGGTGATCTTATTGAAACATATAAGATACTGAGGGGGCTTGACAAGGTAGATGCAGAGAAGATGTTTCCCCTCATGGGGGAATCTAGAACTAGGAGGCATAGTTTCAGAATTAGGGGTCGCCCATTTAAAACTGAGATGTGGAGGAATTTCTTCTCTCAGAGGGTTGTAAATCTGTGGAATTCTCTGCCCCAGAGCGCTGTTGCGGCTGGGTCATTGAATATATTTAAGGTGGAGATAGACAGATTTTTGAACAATAAGGGAGTGAAGGGTTATGGGGAGCGGGCAGGGAAATGGAGCTGAGCCCAAGATCAGATCAGCCATGATCTCATTAAATGGCGGAGCAGGCTCGAGGGGCCAAATGGCCAACTCCTGCTCTTATTTCTTATGTTCTTATACTATCAACACTTGGCCTGTAATTCTCAGGATTCTGCACTTTGAGCACGTACAGTAGAGAATACCCTATCATGCATCACGATGATTCTCTCAGTGTAACAACGTCATGCTATAAAACTACATGGATTTGCTCATGAATTTTAGAATTTTTTTGACCTATGTTTTCACAGGAAATTTATAAAGTGTATAATTTTACTTAAGAGCAACAGCAGTTGGAATGTCGTACTTTGTATAGGAAGAATTCTAAAACAATACCTGTTTACAGTAAGGTTTATTTATGCTTTGTCCTCCTTTTTTGCAATTTTCTCCGCAACCACATTCAACTCCATGTTCTTGCTCAGCTTCAGGCACACACAGCAAGGTTTATTTATTTTTCTCAATGCAAAACACAAAATTATAATAGTATCTATTAAGTTGTTTAATTTTTTTTTAATGATTTTTGTTTGTTGTATCAAATGATTTGAAAACCTAGAGGAGGATGAATTTTGAAAACATTTTGAGGTAAAGATGCACAAGCTTATTTTTCCCCTAAATAAACAGATGGGTTTGGAGTGTGGGGGCAGTTAAATTGTTAAAAATGGAACTCCTGACCTCCCGCCTCCAACCCACCCACTTCTGGTTTTAACGGAGGCGGGATGGGGGGCAGGTGACCAACCCGCTCCCAGGGGCAGTCCATCAATTTAAGTATAATGAAGCTAGAAGCCTCCATTTTGTTTTAAACTGCATGTGGACAGGTTTCACACAATTCGTGAAACCTGGCAGTTAAACTGAGGCGGGGACTGCTGCATCCAGGAGGTAAGTGGCTTTATACCTACCTCATGGATCCAGGGTCCCTGCCTAACCCATCCCGCTGATGATGCTGAGGCCAGCCACAATCCTCTCTTTCTCCCCCCCCCCACCCACCACCTGCTGAAAAGTCTTTCTTTTCTTATCACTGGATGGGCCTCAGTTGGAGCATTGTGTCCAGTTTGGGGCACCACATTAGAGAAGGATGTGAAGACCTTGGAGAAGGTGCAGAAGAGATTTACTAGAAAATCTACTGCGCAAGTTTAAGCACACCTTTCATCAGGCTACAATACTACTTATGGATTTGCTTGTTTCCAAAAGATTTGAAAACAAGCTGGTAGATCGAATTTTAGAAGGTAAGGGAGTAAATTTTTGTCTTCACTGCCTAGGCAGTGATCTAGTGGAGTGGATTGCCTGCCTGTTATAGAACCTGCCTGACATTAATTCCATTGATTTCAATGGAATGAAAATCATATGGGTTCCTATAATGGATGCACGATTAGCCAGATTAGACTTAAAGGGACATAGTTCCACGTTAACACCAGAACAATGTATTGTGCATTGTATGGTATAAAACTGCCATCCTTATAAATCAGTGTATCATCTGACTTAATGTGATCAACGCTTGTTCATTGAAAGTGCTTTTTGTTTTATTCTAGGGAGACTCTGGAGGTCCATTGGTTTGTCTGGGGAGAAGAAGGAAGTGGTTTCTAGCAGGAATAGTCAGCTGGGGAGAAGGATGTGCTCGACGTAATCGTCCTGGCGTTTATACTCGAGTTTCTAGATTTTCTGACTGGATCAAGCAACAAATTAATTGAAACATTGGTTCATTCTATGAAGATGCTCATCATGTTTCCTAATTGGATAATTCAGTATTTTTACTTGTGGCTCACAAGGGAGCCTGACGGATGGAAAATAATTTGGCTATTGACGCAATATGTTACCATTTAAAGATTCAATGGCCTGTAAAAGACAGTGGAGTACAAAAAAAGAAAGCCTTTCTAAAACAGAGCATTGGTTAATAGATTACGAATGTTCCTGCCAAGAAGATATTCATAAATGGACTTGAGTCATGCTGTTAATTGGCACAGCACAGTTATAATAGTACTCTTGTTATTAGTCTACTTAAAAGATAATTTTATTATCATATGAGACATATATAAGTTTTATAAAGATTTTCATCAAAATAAATATTTCAGGGGTCTCTATAGAATAGATCATTTCTTTAAAAAAGGACAATGTGTAGCACTGTCTACACTAAGTATATGGATGAGCTTTCCTGTTTAATAACTAAAAGTTATCACAATGCTTTTATTTTTCAACACAATAATCACTTTAAAAAGTATGACAATTATGTTTATAATTGTGAACTGGTACGTCATTTATATTGTATAGAAGATTTCATGCCAAATCTTTGGATAAAGGTTAAAAATATTTTCAGTCTTTTTTCAGCTATCCTGTCTATTTTAAAGTACAAAAGATGTTAACACAGTTATAACCCCATTTTACATTTTCTACTGCACAGCAGGGCCAATAACAAATTCATTATTTAGACAAAATTATGTTAGAGTTAGACTGCGGAAAAGAAAACTTCAAGGAGATGACATCTCTCTGCCTTGTTATATCTCCTCTTTCAAAACCCACTTCTTTGTGCGTTTGGTTACCTTACTATCTACTTTATGCTTGGTGCCCACTCGAATCCCCCTTAAAGTGCCTTGGGATGTTTCACTATGTAAAAGGCTCTGTATAAATGCAAGTGGTTGCTATTGGCAACACAGCTTACAGGTATTAAAGTCCCCTTTGAATAGTGTCCTAGTGGTTACAAACTATAGGGCCGTGAAATTGGAGCCTTTAGCGTTGGCCGTTAAGGCTGGTTTGAAGGAGAAAATGGCGGCCGCCTTAATTCCGGTGCGGAACGTGCCGACCGCCATTTTTCGTCAGCACTGCCGTTGCCTGCACTTGCTTTCCATATTTAAATGATCGAGATCATGACGCGAATCAGCGTGCAATGCCTGAATTGATGCACGATCTGTGATTTTGGATGTCGCCGCTCTTAATGACACCTTCTCCAAACCACACACGGAAGAGCGTGCGTGCAGTAGTTACAACAGAGCCGCTGCCAGTGCTTCTTAAAGGGACACACACAACTTTCAGGTAAGTTTAGATTTTTACTTTTGGGCTGGTTTCTTTACATTTTATTGGAGTAGTAGCTTGGTGCAATACATTTAAAAAGTTGTTAAAGTGTGCAGGGAGTGTTGCTGGACATTTGCAAGGCTTTGGCTCTTGAAGGAAGGAGTCTGAGAACACCACTTGCTCCCAGTCCTGGGCCTCTTGTTGCAGTCCCCTTGGGCTGCAGAATCACATGGAAATGGAGCAGAGGCAGCAAAGGAGACAAGTTGCTCGCAGAGGGAGGAGGAAGCAGAAGAAGAAAAAGCAGAAGAGGAGGAAGCGGAAGGAAGGAGGCAACCCAGACAGTCCCTTTCTCGACGGGATATCCAGGATCGAATCATCCGCCTGTGGTACCAGTGACCACAACCCCAATTCCCCTTTCAACATTTGTCCCACACATTCCCTTCCCTGTTACTGACAATCACAGCGTCTTCTTGGCCACAATACTGAAATAAAAACCACCACAAAGCCAACTTTCCAATCCAACTTTATCCATATATGCATTCAATATTACATTAAAAAAATCAACTAATCGTCCTTGTGCATTCCCTCAGTGACTGTCTTGCGTGTGCTTGTGCCGATCCTAGTGCTGTTACGCAGTGCTATCCCAGTGGCTGCAGCATGGCTGGTGGAAAGCTGCTGACTTTCAGTGGTGGCACTGCAAATGACCTTGCAGGATGACCTTGAGCAGCTGGTGGCTGGGAGTGTGAAATTGAGTGACGGTGTTTCTTCTTCTTCTTCACTCTCACCTCCCTCTTCTTGGTCAATCACGGGCTGGGCAGGCTGGATTTCTCAGGTGTCTGAAATGAGGAAGGCACAAGGGTAGGGTTGTGGTGAGGGGTGGGGGGAGCAAGAGGTGCATGCTTACACCATGTGCAGCTAGTAAATCAGAAGAGATTGCAGGATGAGGGGGAAGTGGGATGTGAGAAGGAGGATAATGTATGAGGGTAACGGCATCTTGTATTCATTCAGCCCCGCCACTGGCCAAGGGCTCAGCCATGCCCCTGCCAAGCATGGCCAGCAACATCTCCTCCAAGAGGGTGGGGGGGAGAGGTGAAGCTAGGAATGTGAGGTGTGCTTCGTGTTTGGTAGAAATTGTTGGAGGGTTGTGCATTGAGCAGTGTGTGAGGCTAGTGGTGCAGTTGGTAGGAGATGGCTTTTGAAGATGCATTCACTGACATTGACCACGCGTCTGAGGTCATGAAACTTCTTTGGGCACTGGAGCCTGGTCCTGGGTGGGGGCGGGGGGCAGGGGGGGGGGCGACACTGCTGGCAGTGACAACCTCGTTGATCTGGTCCCACATCCTTTCTGGAGGGCCTCCTGGCCCCCCATGGGTAGAGGATTTCTCTACTAGTATTGACCCCCTGCACAAAGATTGAGTGCTGTGTCTGAGACCCTGGGTGCCCTTTCCCTGGCCTGCTGAGCCATTTGTGTTAGTGCTGAAGCACTTTTAGCATTTTTGATCAGCAGAAGGCAACTCACCTTTTAAGAGGTGCAGACTGCCTAGTGCTGAAGGAATTTAAAAAAAAATTTAATCTGCAGAAGGCAGCTCAGCTTTAAGAGCTGCAGACTGCCTTGAAGAGGAGCAGGCCAGCTTTAAGTAAAGCTAGCCTCGTTCCAGCGACGTGAACGTTGGCTCCCTGCTGAGCGCACAGTCTGTCAGCAACGCGTTCTGCGCTACAATCATGGTAATTAGAAGGTAGCACGAAATTGATGTTCTGCCTACGCATTTTGAATGGGCGCGGGCCTATCTCGCATCGCGGTGCCCGCCGCCATTTTCTAGTGTTGAATTTCACCCCCGAGTTACTATCAAATGCAAATGTATCTGACATCATGCATTGCTGGTAGTAAAACCATGGGTCCAGAAGACACGCTTCTTCCATTCTGAATTTTTTCTTCTAAAATTCTTTTCAAACATTTGAGATATTTATTTTTGGAATAATTTTAATGCTATTCATACCTGAAGGGAGGTCATACTTATCAGTAATGGTGGTCAAAAAAGTCCAATGCAGTTTCCACTAGCACGTGATCGTCAAAACAAATTCATTGATTTGAAGACGCTAGCAGGAAAAAATGTGAATTTCATTGCTGAAAGGTGTCGTACCAGGGAGGGAAAGATCACAAGATCCAGATTATTCCCGAGGGCAAAGAATGATATCAGAGGCCCAGATGGTTAGTAAATTTAATGACTGTTTCTCCTCCAGGTTATTTCATAATATAATAAAAATAGTTGGGTAAGCCCCGTGCATAGATGTACCCAAAGCAGCATGATAGTAGCAGTCTTTAAAGGCCCGAAATTTCATTTCTTCTCTTTTTCTTAGGCAGTCCCTCGGCACCGAGGATGACTTGCTTCCACACTAAAAATGAGTTCTCAGGTGACTGAGAGTCCAATGCAGGACCTACAGTCTCTGTCCCTGGAAGGAGACACCGCGGGACACACTCACTGGAAGGAGACACCGCGGGACACACTGGAAGGAGACACCACGGGACACACTGGAAGGAGACACCATGGGGCACACTCATTGGAAGGAGACACCGCAGGACACACTCACTGGAAGGAGACACCATGGGGCACACTTATTGGAAGGAGACACCGCAGGATACACTCACTGGAAGGAGACACCATGGGGCACACTCATTGGAAGGAGACACCGCGGGACACACTCATTGGAAGGAGACACCGCGGGACACACTCATTGGAAGGAGACACCGCGGGACACACTCATTGGAAGGAGACACCGCAGGATACACTCACTGGAAGGAGACACCATGGGGCACACTCATTGGAAGGAGACACCGCGGGACACACTCATTGGAAGGAGACACCGCGGGATTGCATTTATGCTGGATTTTACACCAGTTTCTGCACCGATCTTGCCGACAAACCAGTGCAAAACAAGCACAAATGAAGTGCCGCCAATGGGGTAATAATGAGTGGACTGCTGTCTTCTGCCATGGTGCCTCACTCTCTGAGCCTCTTGCCTCTGCTGCGCCTCTTCCATTGTTTTGCAGAACAGGGATATGCCCACTGGGAAGGCCATTCCAGCTGCTTAGTCCTGAATGCATGGGGATCTGAAAAATATTGGGTTCATTGGGACTGACAGCACTTTGGCTAAGTATAGTGCAAGACTCGGTGAGATTTTTTTTTAATTGTGAAGAAAATTGCTAGCAAATTGCAGAAATCTCAGCTACACCGATATCAGGTGACTTCGGGCTGTGCAGCACCTAAATCTATGGATGTGAATCTGTGCCAGAGCATTATTAGCATAAATCCAGGGAACTTGCGTGAGTTGGTCTTCTGAATGGAGGTGAAGTTTTCTAAGTTAGCGACAGAGGATTTCAGTGGACGCATCTCGGAAACGGCGCAAACGACTGAGGAAATTTCCGCATAGTGATGTTTCAACGTAAAACGGCTACGTGTGAATTTCCTCTGAAAAAACGGTGCAACGCCGCTCTTACACCTTCGTTTAGCCAAAACTTTCCAGGTAATTCCTGGCCAACGTTTCTGTACATGCAAGATGCCCTTGGTACAATAATCTACATTGTTTGCATTTGGAAAATTTTCTAAAATCCGCAGCCGTATATCTCCAGTTCCATAGCATGTGCCTACAAGTGACAATTTGTATATTACCTTCGTGAGTTGTCTCCCATTTCCACTACATCCATATTTGAGGGTGCTGATTAGGCAGTGGAGGCAAGAACTCTGCAGTGAGGAGAGAACCTGTCAGCTGTCGCAGGAACCTTCATGATGCCTCCCCAGAAGTACCTCAAATGTTCTGTAGGCACCCAAATGTACACTAAGAGTGTAACTGTATAACATTATGGAGTTGGGCTGGGATAGGTTAGCAAGGAAGAGGAAGATCTGCTCACCAAATTTACATAAGGCCAGCAATCCTGCACCATGTGGCTCTGACATGATGCCACTCGGAGCTCCTTAAAAGGCATCCGCAAAGCTTTTTGAAAGGCTTGTAGGGCCAGTGTTTGTTTCAGGGTACCAACCTATAAAGCATCCGTCAATAAATGGATCCTCTCTTCAGTCTATAAAATATAAATAGCCAGTTTTTTTTTGTGAAATACATGCGTCCTATATGGGAATATAAGAGTGATGATTAGCAATTTGTATAGAAATTTGAAGTAGTGGCATGCATTGTGATATATTTAAGAGTTGTGTACATAGTCTATTCAGTTGAAAAAACACATTGTATTCTAGTGCGGTTGTCTATATATGTATTTTTCTATGGAATAATATTTTATTTACCTGTAATATTTTTCTAGTTGTTGTGATGAAAGATGTTTGTCCTTCTCATTGATATTTCCAGTCTCACCCTTTTCCCCTTCAAGTCTTAGAAACCCAGTTTATGTATAGAGTAGACCCTTGAGGATAGTGGCTGCTTAACTTTCTGGGTGCAGATGTTCTCTATGTACATTTGGCATGTGTTTCCACTCCGTAAGTATGCATTTCAAATAAATGTAAGTTGTGCTACTTTATTGCAATTTGCAGTAAGTTCATAACACACAATACAGTGATCTGAAATGTGTTAGTTGATTCTCTCGCTTGATACTATCTCTCCATAGTTCCTTATAGCAGGGCAATATGTCTTTCTTCAATACTGTATTGTGCAGGGTAATAAAAATTGACTTTATAACCTAATGTTAAATGAATCCACTGTTAAAATGTAACATAAAATTCAAACTCAGCATTATTGCTGCCTAACTTTTTTCTACACTTAGATAACGTTAGATGTAGGTCATTAAAATTATTGCACCACTTTCCCACAAGTGGGTTTGGGCCGTGAAATTCAGGAGTAATACAGGTACAAATGAATTATGTCTACCATGTTATGAGTAGTTTACTTTCCCTAATCTGCTAATATTCTAATGTGTGTTTTGCTTATAACACAGGGCTTGGAGTCTGCTTTAAAAGAATTAGTTGCTTTTCTTTCTCACTTTTAAGATTTTTTTGGTGTTCCATGTTGCAAAGAGATGGGAATATTGGTGAGAAAATCTAATTAAATGGCTCACCGATCATGTTGGTGAGCTCTGTAGTACCATGGAAAGCAACATGCTAGGAAAGATGCAGAGTTGAACTTGGGAGGTTTATTTTCTGAAATGCCCATTCCCCATTGAATGTTCAATTTATAAAACGTGCAAGACTGGTTATCCATGGGGCACAATCCCTGTTGGAACTGTGATAGGGTGCTAGTGGATGATCCATCTCAGCCTCCTCCTGAGATCCCCATCATCACAGAAGCCAGTCTTCAACCAATTCGATTCACTCTACGTGCTATCAAGAAACAGCTGAGCGCACTGGATACAGCAAAGGCTATGGGCCACGACAACATCCCTGCTGTCTTGCAGAAGACTTGTCCTCCAGAACTAGCCATGCTTCGAGCTAATCTTTTCCAGTACAGCTACAACACTGGCATCTGCCCGACAATGTGGAAAACTGCCCAGGTATGTCATGTCCACAAAAAGCAGGACAAATCCAATCCAGCCAATTACCGCCACATCAGTCTACTCTCAATCATCAGCAAAGTGATGGAAGGTGTCGTCAACAGTGTTATCAAGCGGCACTTATCATCAATAACCTGCTCACCGATGTTCAGTTTGGGTTCCGCCAGGACCACTCGGCTGCAGACCTCATTGCAGCCTTGGTCCAAACATGGACAAAAGAGCTGAATTCCAGAGGTGAGGTGAGAGTGACTGCCCTTGACATCAAGGCAGCATTGGACCGAGTGTGGCTTCGAGGAACCTTGTTAATTTGAAGTCAATGGGAATCAGGGGGAAAACTCTCCACTGGCTGGAGTCATATCTAGCACAAAGGAAGATGGCTGTGGTTGTTGAAGGTCAATCATCTCAGCCCCAGGACATCGTTGCAGGAGTTCCTCAGAGCAGTGTCCTAGGCCCAACCATCTTCAGCTGCTATATCAATGACCTTCTCTCCATCATAAGGTCAGAAGTGGGGATGTTCGCTGATGACTGCAGTGTTCAGTTCCATTTGAAACTCTTGATGACGCAGTCCATGTTCGCATGCAGCATGACCTGGACAACATTCAGGCTTGGGCTGATGAGTGGCAGGTAACATTCGTGCCAGGCAATAACTATCTCCAACAAGCAAGAGTCTAACCGCCGGCCCTTGACATTAAGCGGCATAACCATTGGCAAATCCCCCACCATCAACATCCTGGGGGTCACCATTGACCAGAAACTTAACTGGGCCAGCCACATAATTACTGTGGCAATAAGAGCAGGTCATAGGCTGGTTATTCTGCGGCGATTGTCTCACCTCCTGACTCCGCAAAGCCTCTCCACCATCTACAAGGCACAAGTCAGGAGTGCGATGGAATACTCTCCACTTGCCTGGATGAGTGCAGCTCCAACAACACTCAAAAAGCTCGACACCATCCAGGACAAAGCAGCCCGCTTGATTGGCACCCCATCCACCACCTTTAACATTCACTCCCTCCACCACTGGTGCACCGTGGCTGCAGTACCATCTACAAGATGCACTGCAGCAACTCGCCAAGGTTTCTGCGGCAGCACCTCCCAAACCCGTGACCTCTACCACCTAGAAGGACAAGGGCAGCAGGTGCATGGGAACACCATCACCTCCAAGTTACACACCATCCTAACTTGGAACTATATCACCGTTCCTTCATCGTCACTGGGTCAAAATGCTGGAACTCCCTACCTAACAGCACTGTGGGAGTACCTTCACCATACAGACAGCAGCGGTTCAAGGCGGCGGCTCACCACCACCTTCTCGAGGGCAATTAGGGATTGGCAATAACGCTGCCCTTGCCAGCGACGCCCACATCCCAGCAATTAATTAAAAAAAATCTAATTGCCCAACAGCACTAGTGCTCACCCACCATAGTTTCGGGGCTCAGCTTAATTTGGGTAATTGTAGCTCATCCACTGGGGTGGGGGCGGTAGAAGTGGGACATAAAGAAATTGCATTTATGTCCTGCCATATCATTGCTTTCAGGATACCACAGCACTCCTTCAGTACTGTAATAAGATTTAAACCCACAACTTTCTAGCCGGCAGTTATGCAGGTAAGGTAAGGAACATGACCAACCAGATCATGTACTGGGTCCGTAGGCTCACTCAGGTTAGGCCACACGGAAAAAAGGACTGGCTGTGTTAGGCGAGTGTGGGAAGGAATTGGTACAAGCTGGGGCTGTGGTCCAGAACGGAAAATGGCAGTCTGAACCAAAGCAGACTGGCTCCGATAGAAGAGAGAGTCTAACCAAGACTGGAGGAGGAGTTGGTTGTTAGATCCGCCCTGGTTGTTCCTCGGGCTTCTTCTTTGCAGACAATATTCTCCGTTCGGCTTCAGTACACCTGTAAGTTAACTCTTTATAAAGCGACATTTTTCCTTTCATTTTGCTGAGGACTGGGAGGAAGAGCCGGAGCGCGACGCTGCTCACTCGCAAGGGGCAGCACGCCAATCTGAGGAGCGACTCTTTTCCAGCGAATAAAAAACCTCGCAGAAACGTGAGAATTATTTTCCTTTTTCCCAGGATCTGTTTCTGGTAACTCGAACCGCGTTAAACAATTACATCAACAACAACAACAAAAACAAAAAAAGGAGGAATCAAAGAATAGTTCCCAGTCTCACTTTTCGGTGATTTGTAAAGAAATCTAATAAAAGGGGAAGTGATTTGTTATTTTCTGTATTTAGAAATTTAAACATGAAAAAAGAAGTTGCTGACCGCAGTGCCTGGCACAACCAAACCTTCGAGTCTGTGGTCCCTGCGAATGTCTGCAGCAGCCAGGTGAGTAAGGAATTTAATGATAAAAATTGTTACTGCCTACTCGTGAAAAAGTTCGAGGCATTATATTTTAACAGGATAAACTGAAGTTAGACGGACAAAAGTAGTGACTGATCTAGAATTTTTTTAAGTTAAACAATTCATTGGCCAAGAACATATATCTTTGAGATTTAGTTGTGCATAATTATTTTACCGCTAGAGTTAAATGTATTTTGGGTATTGATATCAAAATGGATAATACTGATATGACATCCTATGTAATCCTATATAAGACTGATTTATGACATCCTATATAATCCCAATATATAAGACTGATATGACATCCTATGTAATCCATATAAGACTGATATGACATCCTATGTAATCCTATATAAGACTGATATGACATCCTATGTAATCCATATAAGACTGATATGACTTGAACAGCACTGCCTTGAACAGCACTGCCTTGAACAGCACTGCCTGATGTCAAAGTAACGTGCTGACTTTTTAAAGCACATCACTTTTTAGAGCGGTTTGTCTCTTTCTTTGGGAACGATTTTCCAGATGTTTTCACACATCTTGTTGTTTTCTGTCACACACAATCCTCTCACCAATTCCACCCCGTGACATTCATAGGAGTTAATGCTGCAGCAGCTTAAATAGTCGAGCTAGAGATCCTGGACACCTGCCGTGTGTTCTTACGTGGTAAATTCCTTTTTAGGAGATATTCTCTAATATCTTAAGGCCACATTGTATTATGGTCTGCCTGCTTCACTTCAATAAACTTGAAACTCTAGAAAATTGTAATTGTCGTGCGTGTTGCAGGAGAAGAGAGATGTGGGGAGCAAATCAAAACAAAATACCAACCATTACCTTAAGTAAAGATTGAACTTGTTTTTGGCATTTGTTATGTGGCCTGCTGAAGGATAAACTGTACAATTCTCTTGAGAATTTATTCTGAGAAATTAAATGAAAAGTCACAATATACTCGGGGTCCTCACTTGGAAATGTTGGCAGAATCAAACCAAATATTTCAACCTGACCTCGACGAAAAAGGGGTCAAAGGTGTAAAAAAAAATCGTTAAATCAGAAATCGCTCTGAGTGCTTTCCTTTTATACTGCTGCTGTTGTCAAAATCGGCCATGTTGGCAATTGGGGAACAACTTGTGTTGTACCAGTTCTGTTACACTTCATTCTTTCTTTCATCAGTTTTAACAAACTTGCCATTAAAATCAATCCTTATGGCTTAGCGGCTAAGCATGCTGCTTGGTGTAGAGCTGAGCCATACAGACCAGAAGGTGTCAGATAAGTCCCTGTTTATTTTTGGAGATCGTAGAATCATAGTTGGAATAGGAGGGAACAATTCGCTTCAGTGTTGCTGAGAGGGGAAAAGTCAATCAAGCTTCCTGCTCCAGATGGTTAAGTATTAAGCCTATAGAAAATGTGTGTGTGGATAGGGGATGAGGTGAGCATAAAGCTTCCCTGTGATGCCCCCAATGCCTGAATAGCTTCCTAACAATCACTGCCTTTGCTCACACATGAAGAATGGCCACTTGGGTGATATATTGAAGAGCTGACGTTACTCATGGAATGGTGCAGCAGGAAGAGTCAGTGCCTTCAGGACAGAAAACGAGAAAAGTGCAGGGGGGGGGGGGGAATTAACCATCACCACAGGGATCTTATTTCTACCATTGTCTATAAAAGAGGCAAATTATAATTGCAAGAACAGCAACAACAACATCTTAGCGCCTTTAACGTAGTAAAACGTCCCAAGGTGCTTCACAGGAATGTTATAAAGCAAAATTTGACACCGAGCTACATAAGGAGAAATTAGGGCAGATGACCAAAAGGTAGGCTTTAAGGAGAGTCTTAATGGAGGAAAGAAGTGGAGAGGTTTAGGGAGGGAATTCCAGACCTTAGAGCCTAGGCAGCTGAAGGCATGGCCACCAATGGTTGAGCGATTAAAATCAGGGATGCTCAAGAGGCCGGAATTAGAGGAGCGCAGATATCTTGGTAAAGTTCTTGTATGATGATGTAACTCCTGTAAAGCTACAGTTCCACAATCCTTTCCCCCCACCAGTAATTACACTTTTCTCTTGTGCTAAAGCTGCCTGCATTTGAAAAATGGCTTCCCTCGTTCAACGTATGTATGCAGCAGGGATCAGTGACATATCCATGTGTACTTGCAACGTTGACCTGCACTGATCACTGAACCAGAACCAGGGGCCAATTTGCTGTATTTCACCCCAATAATGGGGCATAACAAACTGTGAAGAGGAATTCAGGAGTACATAGGTTAACAGATGGGTAGATAGGTGGTGGATGAGATTCAATGTAGCAAAATGTGTAATACATTTTGAGGTAAAGAAGAGTATACCCTAATGTGTGAGATTCCTAACAGAATGGAGGAACAGAGAGATTTACGGGTACAGATACATAAATCTTTAAAAGTGGAAGTGCAGAAAAAGCCATAATAAGTCAAATGGGATTCTGGGTTTTCTTTCTGGCTTAATTAATATAAAAGCGAGAACTTAATGTTGAATTTGTACAATGCATTGGTTAATCCACAGTTAAAGTATGGCATGCAGTACTGGGCACCCTATTATAGGTAGGATATATGGGAAAGTTACAATGAAGATTCAGTAGAATGATATGAGGAATCAGAAGTTATAGTTATGAAAAAAGGCTCCAAAAAGGGGTATTTTTCATAGGAAAAGAAAATATTAAAAAAAAGAACTTGCATTTATAAAGGGTTAAAGGAAAATCTAATAGAGGCTTCCAAAATTATGAAAGATTTTGAAAAGTTAAATGGTGAAACATTGTTTCAACTTTGGCAAATTGGTAGCAAGGAGACTCAGGACTATCACTAAAGAAAAAAAGACTTACATTTATATAGCACCTTTCAAAACCTCAGGACGTCCCAAAGTGCTTTACAGCCAATTAAGTACTTTTGAAGTGTAGTTACTGTTTTAATGTAGGAAACGCAGCAGCCACTTTGCACACAGCAAGCCCCCACAAACAACAATGTGATAATGACCAGATAATCTATTTTTTTGGTGATGTTGCTTGAGGGATAAATATTGACCAGGACACCAGAGATAACTCCGCTGCTCTCCTTCGAAATAGTCATAGAGTCATAGAGTTATACAGCACAGAAAGAGGCCCTTCGGCCCATTGCGTCCGCGCCGGCCATCAAGCCCTGTCTATTCTAATCCCATTTTCCAGCATTTGGTCCGTAGCCTTGTATGCTATGGCGTTTCAAGTGCTCATCTAAATGCTTCTTGAATGTTGTGAGGGTTCCTGCCTCTACCACCCTTTCAGGCAGTGAGTTCCAGATTCCAACCACCCTCTGGGTGAAAAAGTTTTTCCTCAAATCCCCATTAAACCTCCTGCCCCTTACCTTGAATCTATGCCCCCTTGTTATTGACCCCTCTACTAAGGGGAAAAGTTCCTTTCTATCTACCCTATCTATGCCACTCATAATTTTGTACACCTCAATCAGGTCCCCCCTCAGCCTTCTCTGCTCCAAGGAAAACAACCCCAGCCTGTCCAGTCTTTCTTCGTAGCTGAAGCGCTCCAGCCCAGGTAACATCCTGGTGAATCTCCTCTGCACCCTCTCCAAGGCAATCACATCCTTCCTATAGTCTGGCGACCAGAACTGCACACAGTACTCCAGCTGTGGCCTTACCAGCGTTTTGTACAGCTCCATCATAACCTCCCTGCTCTTATATTCTATGCCTTGGCTAATGAAGGCAAGTATCCCATATGCCTTTTTAACCACCTTATCCACCTGTTCTGCTGCCTTCAGGGATCTATGTACATGCACACCAAGGTCCCTCTGATCCTCTGTCTTTCCTAGGGTCTTACCATTCATTGTGTATTCCCTTGCCTTGTTAGTCCCTCCAAAATGCATCTTTTACGACCACCTGTGAGAGCAGACGGGACCTCAGTTTGACGTCTCATCTGAAAGACGGCACCTCTGACAGTGCAGTGCTCCCTCAGTACTGCACTGGAGTGTCAGCATAGATTTTTACATTCAAGTCTCTGGAGTGGGACTTGAACCTACAATCTTCTAACTCAGAGCTGAGAGTGCTACTAACTGAGCCACGACTGACACGAGAGGAATGAAAGGGGAAAGATATCATTTTTCTTTCACACAGAGAGCTAATCACACATTTAAGGCTTTGCCACCGGTGATCTTGAGGCAGAGACTATAATATCATTATCAAAAAGAAATTGGATAAGTATTTGAAAAGGAAGAATATAAAATGATAGAGATAGGGCAGGGAAATAAGATTAGACTAGATAGCAACGGTTGAAGAGCTGACACCAGCATAAACACAATAAGCCGAATGTCTTCCTCCTGTGTTGTAATTTCTATGATTCCCCTCTCAGTGAATGCTGCAATAGGAAAAGGAATAGACAAGCATGTGATAGGACTAAATGGGCTAGAGAGAGGAATGACAAAAAGGACCAGGTTCATAGAGTTCTGTCAAACGCACAATGCAATTTTCATGGATACTTAATTTAACCTAGAAGGTTATACACACGGAAAGGACCTAAAGACAATGGGCTGTATATTCCGATCCCTATGGGTGTGTACGTGCTGTGTACACACCCGTAGGGACATCGGAAATGCTGGTTTCAGGCATTGCCAAGCGCATGCGCTGAAAACCGGCATTTCCAATCTGTCAAGAATGGTCTTGACAGATCGCACGCCTGCCCTGGAGAAGGGCTTCTCCGGGCGGAGAGTTCCACTTTCTGGAGAACCTCCGCCCGCAGAAAACCCTTAGAAATCTTATGCCTGGTAAAAGCAGATGTAAGGCCTGCTTTTACAAGTTGAAAAAAGTAAAAAATATTTTTAAAAATTTCACTCATTTATCATTTAAAAAATACTTTAAAAAA
The DNA here is from genome assembly GCF_052327205.1 of Somniosus microcephalus. Taxonomy (NCBI): domain Eukaryota; kingdom Metazoa; phylum Chordata; class Chondrichthyes; order Squaliformes; family Somniosidae; genus Somniosus; species Somniosus microcephalus. Next base: position 88,126,202 of record NC_141000.1, read on the forward strand.
GGTAAGTTTATTTTTAGCCCCGTAAAAAACTTTAATTATTTTTTTCAAAAAATTAAATTTTTGTTTAAAATATTTAATTTATTGTAATTTCAACTCATTTTTAAAATGTGATTAAAAAAATGTATTTAATGTTTTAGTGTTTTTGGGAGATCTCCATTTATATTTTTGACAGGTCTATGTGTCAAGTGTATGAAGGGAGATTCCCTTCTTTGATTGGCTCCCCATGGCCTACGTGATCCCAGGGACGCTTGCGAATCGCATGCACCTCTGGGATACGTGGGCCCTGCGCATTTCGAGTTGGAGAGGCTCAGGAGCAGAAGTGTCCGGATCTCGGGAGCCCTCCGGTAAGTCCGTAGATTTTTTCCAGATCGGAGGCTTCCACACGCAGGAAGCCTCCGATTGGAAAATACGGGACAATGAAAAGCAAATGCAGAAACTCCGTAAAACATTGAAAACATACAGTGGTGCACATTCCAATTCAGTTAACTAAACAATAGCTGCAGAGGTAAGAATCAAGCTCAGTATTGTGAACAATAGCACAATTTTGTTAAGATTTACATTGATGGTTCTAATGAAGACCAGAATGCAAAGATTTTGAAAGACTTTATATAACGCCTTTCATGACTTCAGGACATCCCAAAGCGCTTTACAGCCAATTAAGTACTTTTCAAGTGTAGTCACTGTTGTAATGTAGGAAGCGCGGCAGCCAGTTTGCGCACAGCAAGCTCCCACAATCAGCAATGTGACAATGACCAGGTAATCTGTTTTAGTGATGTTGATTGAGGGATAAATATTGGCCATGACACTGGGGAGTACTCCCCCGCTCTTCTTTGAAATAGTCCACCTGAGAGAGCAGACAGGACCTCAGTTTAGCATCTCATCCAAAAACAGCACCTCTGACAGTGCAGCACTCAGTGTTAGCATAGATTTTGCACTGGAGTGTTAGCATAGTTTTTTGTGCTCTGGAGTGGGACTTAAACTCACAACCTTCTGACTCAGAGGCGAGAGTGCTACCCACTGAACCATGGCTAACACACCATGGAAGTGAGTAACAGATCTAAGGAGTTTGGATAAGATCCAGAAAGAGAAGTGGAAGAATTTAAAATTGAATTGAAACAACTTTAAAAAGCTCTGGTTAGAATAAAAGAAGGTTTACAGAAAAGGTAAAGGAGAAAGAGAAATCATGGATATCGGAAGAAATCCTCAACCTAATGAGACTGAGAAGTTATTGTAAAGTATGAAATGATTTTAAATACCAGGAACTAGATGAGATGATTGTTAGGATTTGGATGTTCTTCAAAAGTACTTCTTGTTTTACTCAGATTAAAGGACCACTTCTGTGAGACAGTCCACACTTCAGATGAACCTAAATGTGATCCTCTGCACAAAGTAATATAGGAGATAACATGCCCAAAGTGAGGAATAATCATGCTTCCCTTTGCAATGTACACTGGAAACAGTAAATACCGATCTCCCTGCCTAATTTTAAAAATTCATTCTCGGGATGTGGGCGTCACTGGTAAGGCCGACATTTATTGCCCATCCCTAGTTGCCCTTAGAAGGCGGTGCTGGAGCTCTTGACCTGCTGCAATTCTTGTAGCAGTTTGATGCAATTTTTTGATCTGACGGCTTCTTGGTCAATTTTACTGACACCAGTTTTTTTAATTCCACCTTCAAAAAAAAAAATTGATTTCAAATTCTCAAATTGCCATGGTGGGATTTGTACTCTCATTCATGTATTGTTAGTCCAGACCTCTGAATTAATAGTCCAATAACATAACCAGTACAAAGCTGAGAGATGAATCATGGGGCAGGATGGCGGGATGGCGGCAGGAGAGCTGGTTGGAGGGTTCCAGTCCCGCTCCCGTCTGCAGCCGCTCTCTGAAAATGATTTTCTGGCCTTGTTAAGCCCGCCCTGCGGGGTTCCTGGCCAATTAATAGAAAGCAGGTCTGATGACGTCATTTGATGACGTGTCATCAGCCGGTTTCCTTAAAGGGACCATGTGCAAATTGATTTTGACAGTTGTGCTGTCCGTGTTCTACAGCATTGAGGTGCTGCAAACACTGACGAGCACTGCACAAAGGTGCACGTCTGCACCTAGGCTCACGCATGACTCCCTCCATATGCTTATGGAGGGAGTCACAGCACGCAGGGAGATTCTCTTCCCTTCCCATGGGCGAAAGAGACCTCCCCAGGAGATCAACGTAGTCTGGTTGCACATTGCACAGGACACAAGCAGGGATGTCGTCAGGAGTCCCTGGCTGCAGTGGTGCAAACCTTTCATTGATCTCAGTAGATCACGAAATATTACTGCAAAGCCACACTCAAACTCACCCTGCTGTGCCACTCATCACATACCCATCCCTCTGCCTTCCCTAGCCTACTCCTGCACATCCTTCCTCACAACAACTTACCTTGCACCTCCACCCGTGCTCCCACTGCCACGGGAAGCCATTGTATTGACTCTGAACGCGGCGCTGTATGTATAACTGACGCGTCCCTACGGGGAACAAGCATTCCATTGTACTTGTTACATATGGCAAATAAATCTAATCTGAATCTGAATCTGATCTGAATCTATCTACATTATCACTTCCCCATCTCACCAGCCACCCCTTACACTCACCCTCAACCTACTGCAAGCATACCAACTAACAACACACAGGGGTAGGCACTTGAGAGGTTTAGCTAATGTTCTTGTGAAGTTTCTGGTAATGTGTTGTCAAACATTGAAATCTATATTTTCAACACTTCGCTTTATTGGACAGATCTGTGCGCACCTTGTGAAGTGTCTTAGTGAGTTCCAGTGAATATTGAGACATAACTACCTGCTCCGCCCCCCCCCCCCCCCCGCTATTGTGATGAGTGTGAAAGGAATGGCTTGGACATTATAGGGATGCTTTATGGGCTGGTGTGGGATGGTGTCAACCTGGCGCATCATGTGGCAGCCAGGGTGTACAGCGTGAAGTAAATCTGGCCTCCCGGGCAGCAATGTTGTCAGGGGCTGAAGCCCTGTGTCCAGTGCAGAATCAGGTGATGGCGGAGAAGGTTAGCGTTGTTGTTGGTGTGCCTGTTGATGTTGGCGTTGGAGCTGATCGTGGCAGGATTCAGAGGACCAAGGTGAGATTTTTTCAAGGGCGCCGATGTTGCTGGATTAGATGGCAGCTGCAGTTGAGATGACAGAAGCGATCTGTCGATGGAGAGAGAGATTGTTCCAATGAGGTGCCACTGGATAGAGAGTTGGCTCCAAACACTTGCAAGCTACAGAAAGCTCACTCTGTCTTACAGATGCAGTAACCAACAGTTTCTGAGCACTGAAACTGAACATCTGCAACATGGCATCCTTTATACCACTTCTGCAGCTGTCAGGTTATCAGATAAATCAAACTCAACTCACGACAGAGTGAGCTGGTGTGTTCCCTGAGCAGCGGGTAACCCGTGGGGGAGCATGTAAAATTAGAAGGTAGGTTCAAAATAGCATTAAATTGGCTGTTAACAAGCCATTTTATGATCTAAATTGTCTCCCCCACCGCTTGGTCGGGTCAGTTCTGCTCAGACAGACCCCACACCTGGGAGTCTCGCGTGATGGCGGGTTGACAGTGGGTTTCCTACCCGCTGTCAATCTTTGCTATTTTGACAGTGGACCCGCCTCCAACCCACACTCTGAGCGCCGGCAAAATTCCGCCCATGGTGTTTCTTACACAGCTTCCAGAGTCTGTTACACAACTTAAAGATCAGACCACTCTCTGTAGTATTACACTTTTGCCTTGGATCAATATCCATGATGCAAAGTTTAGATATGAAATAGAATATTCACCGAGTGGTCCAGTAACCCAACTCACTAGCAGCACTGGAGAAGCAGAAATGCTCTGAAGAAACTTTGATATGGGCAACAGTTATGTACCCTCTTTGCACACAGAAACTGCTCCATAGGTTTTATGATACAATATTTACACCTATGGAAAGAAAGCAACTCTCCGAATCCCCTCCCCTCTCTGTCAGTTGGCCAGCACAATTTTTTTAGTAAGCAGCTAAGGATTATTCCTTACAGGACAACTGCAAAAGGAATCAATTTTAAAGTGGCTACTCTCTGGCCAGCTACTAAAATCCCATTAAAATATTAAAACTAGATTTTTAAAAATAATTTGAGCCAACATATCTCCCTCCTCTCCATCATCATAATTATAAAGGAAAAGTATATCAAAAAAGAAATAACTTGCCTTTCATGTCCTTTAGAGTGTCCCAAAGTGCCTAATTAATTACTTTTGAAATGTAGTCACTATTATTAGGAGAATTATGTCGGCAAACATGGCAGCTAATTTGTGCATAGCAAGGTTGTGCAAACAGTAATGAGACAAATGACCAGTTCATCTCTTTTTGTGGTATTGATTGAGGAATAAAAGTTACATCAAGTTACTTCGAGTCTGCAGAACAGAAACAGGCCATTCGGCTCAATTGGTCTGTGCCGGTGTTTATGCTCCACACGAGCCTCCTTCCACCCCTCTTCATCTAACCCTATCAGCATATCCTTCTATTTTTTTCTCCCTCGTGTGCTTATCTAGCTTCCACTTAAATGCATTTGTACAATTTCTCTCAACTACTCCTTGTTGTAGCGCATTCCACATTCTTATCACTCTTTGGGTAAAGAAGTTTCTCCTGAATTCCCTATTGGATTTATTAGTAACTACATTATATTTTTGACCTCTAGTTTTTCCAGACATCTATCCTATCAAACCCTTTCATTATCTTAAAGACTCCTATCAGGTCATCCCTCAGCCTTCTCTTTCCTACAGAAAAGAGCCCCAGCCTGTTCAGTCTTTCCTGATGGTTGTATCCTCTCAGTTCTTGTATCATCCTTGTGAATCTTTTTTGCACCTTCCCCAATGCCTCTATATTCTTTTTATAATATGGAGACCAGAATTCTACACAGTACTCCAAGTGTGGGCTAACCAAGGTTCAATACAAGTTTAACATAACTTCTCTGCTTTTCAATTCTATCCCTCAAGAAATGAACCCCAGTGCTTGGTTTGCTTTTTTTTTTAAGGCCTTATTAACCTGTGTCGCTACTTTTAGTGATTTGCGAATGTGTATCCCTAGATCCCTTTGCTCCTCTACCCCAGTTAGACTCTTATTATCCAAGAAGTATGTATCCTCTTTATTCTTCCTACCAAAATGCACCACCTCACACTTATGTATATTGAAATTAATTTTTCAATTCCACGCTCATTCTGCAAGTTTATTAATGTCTGTCACTTTATTTGTGTTAACTACACCCCCAATTTGTCTGCAAATTTTGAAATTATACTTCTGATTCCGGAGTTCAAATCATTAATGCAAATTGTTAACAGGAGTGTGGGCCAGGAGAATTCCCCTGCTGATCTTTGAATAGTGTCATGGGAACTTTATGTCACCCTGGACAGGCAGGCTGCGGTTTAAATCCACATCTAAAAGACTGTACATCTGACAGCATAGCATTTCATCAGCACTACAATTAATCATGGTAGGTGTAGATGGAAGAATAGCTCAGAGAAATAGAAGAACTGGAGAGAAGACAAAAGTGCAGAAAACACAAAATTCAAAGTGTTGATAGTCAAAGGGAAGAAAAATTGAACAAGTGTTTCATTAAGAATGAGCTGAGAAATATTGTATATGGTAAGAAGGACATTGAATCTAGATGGGCAGAGTATATATAGATGCTTTTGTCACTAGGTCAAAGTCTGAAGAAAAGGCAAGTGTTACGTCCAGCTAGAAAGACCAGAAGTAACCACATTGGAGGTTGGACATGGTATGAAGTAAATGAAGAAAGGAAAGGCACGTTGAGAAAATGGTATTCTAACAAGATGTTGCAGAATATGGGGTAAATTTGGGTCCAGAAAATCTGCAGTATGATCTACGTCTCAGGAGTCCTACCCAAAAAAATCAAAGGGTTTAGAAAATCAAACCATCAGTCCCATGAGCCACACTGTGAAAGTGCTGCTAAAAATCTCACATAAAGAATAAAAAGGAAAGTAAATTTGAAATTAAATGCGATAGAGTTTGGATTTAGAAGTGGGAAAGGAAATTGCAAAGGAATATTTGGTTTGAGAATAATAACAACAACAACTTGTATTTATATAGCGCTATGGAGGGATTTGAAAACAAGGATGAGAATTTTAAAATCGAGGCGTTGCTTAACTGGGAGCCACTGTAGGTCAGCGAGTAAACGGGACTTGGTGCGAGTTAGCACACGGGCAGCCGAGTTTTGGATGACCTCAGGTTTGTGTAGGGTAGAGCGTGGGAGGCCAGCCAGGAGTGCATTGGAATAGTCAAGTCTGGAGATAACAAAGGCATGGATGAGGGCTTCATCAGCAGATGAGCTAAGGTGGGGCGGAGACGGACGATGTTGCGGAGGTGGAAATAGGTGGTCTTAGTTATGCCACAGAAATGTGGTCAGAAGCTCATTTCAGGGTCAAATATGACAGCAAGGTTGCGAACATTTTGGATCAGCCTCAGACAGATGCTAGGGAGAGGAATGGAGTCAGTGGCTAAGGGAACAGAGTTTGTGGCAGGGACCGAAAACAACGGCTTTGGGTTATTAAATAACGAGTAAGCAGACAGTAGAAATGGAAAGACATTTATCTGTGCGTCGAGAATATAATAAAACTTTGACAAGGCGAAGCACAAATGATTAATAGAGAGTCTAAAAATAGTTGGAACTGGTGGGAAAGACGCAACACACATTGGAAATCATTAGTGGGAACAATCTGCAGCATTAAGACAGGGTAATGAGTTAACAAAATGGGCATAGATCAGAAGAGTTGTACCATATCACTAAATGCTTGCAAGTTGCAACGTATCCTCTGAATTCATTATCGGAGACAGTCCAGATAACTTAAAATTTGGCACCTACATCAATAGAAAATTGGCTAAGAACTAAAGATACGTCATTGATACATGACTGAATAAAGATACAATAGAGATTGCAAGGGATGCTATGAAGATAAATCGCGCACATTTGGAATATGGATTGAAAATAAACATTATGACAAAGTAGCATTTGTAAAGCACATTTTAATGTAATAAAATGCCCCAAGGCGTTTCACAAAGAGGGAGTTGGACAGCGTTGAGGAGAATTAACCAAGGGCATAGTCAAAAACAGTAAATACTCAGCAGATCAAGCATCATCTGTGGCGAGAGAAACAGAGTTAACGGCTGTAATTTTCTGGGGTCCGTGCAGGCGTGATCAGAGGCGGGTTGGGTGGGATATTTGCAATATCTTGGAGCGGGTCAGTTACCTGCCGTCATCCTGCCTCCACGCGCCTTTCCCTTGGGCGCGTTTGCTGGCGTGACAGTGACCCGAACGGCAGAGGCGGGCAAGCTCATTTAAATCATTATCAGGTAGTTGTCAGACCCTTAAGAGTCTTTTTAAACCTACCTTTCAAATTTCCCTGGATGACCACAGGAATAACACAGCTCGGGAACCATGTCTGTCCACCTGAGGCAGAAGTTGAGTGGCCATTGATCCAGCTGATTAGTGCACAGCATGGAAAGTACAATAAAGCTGATCACTTCCCTCAGGCAGGAGCTGTTGCTGATTGCATTGCCAGCACGGATTTAGCTTTCTACAGGCTGCAAGTGTTACCAGCAAATTCGGCATCCAGTCTAAGCTCATTGTTAGAACCTATCACATCATTGACAGATTGCTTCTCTCATCCCTAATTGACCTGCCATCTATTCCATCAGCATGGGTGCCGTCTATACTGTCTCACCTTGGTCCTCAGAATCGGACCACGATCAGCTCCAACACCAGCAGCACCAGGCACACCAGCAGCACCAATAATATCACCACCAACCTTCTCCTCAACCACCTGTTGCTGCACAGGACAGAGGGCATATGTGCAGGGCTGCACCACACTGGAGGCGGTACCCCCAACACAGGGTATACAGGCAGAGGATGAGCTTCCTCAACATGACTGAGCAGCACTGCCAAAGGAGGCTCAGGCTGGAGCAAGACCTGTAGCCCAGAGGAACGGGTGGACACACCTTATCAGTGGCTGTCAAAGTCACCGGCGCTCTCAACCTCTTCGCCTCAGGCTCCTTCCAGGGATCTGCAGCAGACATTTGCAGCATCTCGCAGTCGGCCGCCCACAAATGCTTCACAGGTCACCGATGCCCTGTTTGACAAGTCAGCCGATTATATCAGTTTTGCCACTGATGAAGCCAGTGGTACTGAGCGGGTGCTCGGCATTGCCGCTCTGGCTGGCTTCCCACGGGTGCAGGGCGTCATTGACTGCTCACATGTGGCCATCAGGGCACCCCATCACCACCCAGGAGTCTTTGTCAATCGTAAGGGCTTCCACTCCCTCAATATGCAGCTCGTCTGCAAACATAGGAAGATCATCATGCATGCGTGTACCAAATTCCCTGGCAGCTGCCATGAGAGAACTGGCACGGACTCGATGGGCTGAATGGCCTCCTTCTGTCCACTCTCTCTTCACTCCTCCATACAGACTTTCCAGCTGTCTGCTTGGAGACAAGGGCTATCCACTGAAGACATGGCTCATGACACCCTTGAGGAGGCCAAGAACTGAGGCCGAGGGAAGATGTAATGAAATCTGGTGAAAATGTGGCTGTGTCAGAGCATGCAATAGGCATGCTGAAAATGCACTTTAGATGTCTTGGCAGATCTGGAGGAGCCCTTCAGTATGCAGCAGCGGAATCACCGTGGTCTGTTGCATCCTGCACAATGTAGCGCAGCAGCGAGGATTAGCGCTGCATGAGGAGCAAGGCACTGAGGAAGAGGACGAGCAGGAGGAACCTGCGGTCCAGATCTCACCAGCACCCAAGCACATTGTTGCCCGGGAGGCCAGGGATGGCCTCATCATGGCCAGATTTACTTAACTTTACGCAGTACACCCATATGGCTGCCACATGCTGCTCCAGGTTGGCTCCACCTCAAGGCAGCACAATAAAGCATCCCTACAATGACCAAGCCATTCCGTTCACACTGACCACCATTGCTGGAGGTAAGGTTATGTTTCACCATTCACTCCAACTCACTGAGCCACTTCCAAAGGTGCACACAAATTTGCCCAAGACCGGAAAGTGGTGAAAATAAAGATTGTTATGTGTGACATCACACCAACGGAAACTTTACAGAAACATTGAATAAAACACCCTTTTGAATCTACTTGTGTGTCATCTTTCTCTTACATGTGCTTCTATGAGGTGCTACCCCTGTGGCTTCAGCAGAGGTAGAGGCAGGCTGCTCACTTCCCTGCTGCGACTGCTTAGATGCTCTTGGCGGTCGTCCTCTGGGTTTTGGAGCCTCTAATGGCTCCACCAACGTCCGCTCCTCCTGCAACTGTGCAGGGGCAGACTCGGCCACTGCTGTCCGAGGAGGCATCTGGGGCTCTGACTGAGGGGGTGGCAATGGGGGAGAAGTGTGAGCACTTTGAGAGGAGCCCCCACTTCCATGTGCCCTCTCACCATCATCTCTCTCATGGGCGCCCTGCACTTCCCTGCTAGCAAGAAGCTGGTGAGCACCTTGCTGCACATCAGTGGGGCCATGAGGACCCACGTCCACATTGACATCCCTCCTAGAGAGGAGGTCTATGAGCCTCTGCCATCTACTCTCCATAGATAGCCATCTATCATAGAAACATAGAAGATAGGAGCAGGAGTAGGCCATTCGGCCCCTTGAGCCTGCTCCGCCATTCAATGAGATCATGGCTGATCATCCAAATTCAGTACCCTATTCCTGCCTTCTCTCCATATCCCTTGATCCCTTTAGCCTTAAGAAATATATCTAACTCCTTTTTGAATATATTTAAATGAATTGGCCTCTACTGCCTTCTTTGGTAGAGAATTCCACAGGTTCACCACTCTCTGGGTGAAGAAATTCTTCCTCATCTCTGTCCAATAAGCGAGAGTCTAACCACCGCCCCTTGACATTCAACAGCATAACCATCGCCGAATCCCGCACCATCAACATCCTGGGGGTCACCATTGACCAGAAACTTAACTGGACCAGCCACATAAATACTGTGGTAACGAGCAGGTCAGAAACTGGGTATTCTGCGGCGAGTGTCTCACTTCCTGACTCCACAAAGCCTTTACACCATCTACAAGGCACAAGTGAGGAGTGTGATGGAATACTCTCCACTTGCCTGGATGAGTACAGCTCCAACAACACTCAAGAAGCTCGACACCATCCAGGACAAAGTAGCCCGCTTGATTGGCACCCCATCTACCACCTTAAACATTCACTCCCTCCACCATCGGCGTACCGTGGCTGCAAGATGCATTGCAGCAACTCACAAAGGCTTCTTCAGCAGCACCTCCCAAACCTGCGACCTCTACCAACTAGAAGGACAAGAGCAGCAGGCACATGGGAACACCATCACCTGCAGGTTCCCCTCCAGGTTACACACCATCCTGACTTGGAAGTATATCGCCGTTCCTTCATCGTCGCTGGGTCAAAATCCTGGAACTCCCTCCCTAACAGCACTGTGGGAGTACCTGCACCACATGGACTGCAGCAATTCAAGAAGGCAGTTCACCACCACCTTCTCAAGGGCAATTAGGGATGGGCAATAAATGCTGGCCTTGCCAGCGATGCCCGCATCCCATGAATGAATTAAAAAAAAGCCATCTATTCATCTTAGAGACCATGTGCTCCTGTGAGTGGCACATTAGCTGCTCCATGCAGGTGGCCATCCTATCCTACAGTCGCCATCACCTGTGACACAGTGGTGCTCATGTTAGAGATGGACTCCTCCATTCTCTGCACATTTGCAGATATCGCGCTCGCAAAACCTGTCAGAGCCTCCTGCACTTCTTGCTGCATCTCCAGGATCGCCCTCTTTCTCGATGGCCCCTGAGGCTCAGCGTCTGCATGCAGCTGAGCAGAGCTGGGAGCTTCCTGCGCCCTCCGGCGAGGAGTCTCCACTGCTGTCCCTGTCTCCACCATCTGCTCTTGCTCACTTGTGAGTTGTGAGACACCAGATGACAACACTACTCTATCTCACGTGGGTCCCACCGAGGTGTGCATGCTGGATGTGCTTATGTCTGGTGACGGTGCGCCCTCAGAGGCTGGAGGCTCCTCTGAGGAGTCATCTTCCTCTTCCTCCTGGACAGTGGGGAGGACCCTGGATGGACCTGTTGGGGGCTAATGAGATGAGTTAGATATGATAACCATTCACTAGCTGCTGACATCAGTCCCCATATGAGTGACTGCTGTATGTCATGTAGCTGTATGATATGTAATTCTGTCACCAGGTTGCTGAGATGTCCCCCTCTCTCTGTCTCCCATCTCCAGCTGCTCGGCGACTCCCGAAACTTCTGAGGCAGCCTCCTCAGCTGTTGTTAGGGTCGGCAGTTATGGCATTCCACCTCCCATTCTCTCCCTCGACCTCTTATTGTGAGCTCTCTTTTCCTGCAAGGAGGGAAAGAGAAGGTTGAGTGAGAGTGATGGAATGAGTATAAGGAACAATGGGTTACATCTTTAGAGGGAGACTATGGTGGAGTGGGATGCTAAAGCCAAGTGGCCTCCCTTGTGTGTTGTTAGTTGGTATGATTTCATTAGGATGATGGTGAGTGTGAGGGGTGGTTAGTCAGATGGGGGTGTGAGTATGTAGATAGAGAGAGAGGGATGGGTGGACATACAAGGTATGTTGGTGTGAGTAAGGATGTGAACAGTAGGGTTGCGAAGGCAGAGCGATGGGGATGAGAGGAGGAGCAGGATGAAGTTGATTGTGGCTTTGCTAGGGTTGCAAAATTCCAGGAATTTTTAAAAGAGGAAACTTTCCATGGGAATGTTTGGGAATTTATGGGAATTTTTAGTTTTTTTGCACACTGATGGTTTTTGTCTCTGACCCTTATATTATCTTTGTCATCAAAATAGACACACTGTTCCATACAAATAAAAACAGGCTTTCAAAACTTTATTTAGGTTATAATTTTGAACTTTATTGAACCCCCACAAAAAAGACCCATCTAAAATAAAATAAAAAGAGCATCAGCTTATTTAGCCTGTAATTTGTCCTTATTTTGTCCCTTTGAGTCTTCTACTCATGAGTCTTCTGAGTCTTCTACTCATCATTGCTCCTCATGATTCTCTGACTCTGGCTCTGACGTGTCCATTTCCTCCTCTGTGTCACTGTCTAGCTGTGTGGTGGACACTTCTGTATCTGGCTCAATAAGTTGTAGGTTCGCCCGGAAAGCCACCAGTTTCTCCACTCTTGTTAGTCAGCCTGTTGCGCACCTTTGTATGCGTATTCCCAAAAAGTGACCAGTTTCGTTCAGAGGCCGCTGATGAAGGTGGGATTTGGAGTATCACCGATGCAATGGGTGACAGAGCCTCAGATGCACAAAGTCCCTTCCACCAGGTATGTGCACTGATATGCTTGCATGATTCCCATATCCCGTCCCCATTCCAAAGACCTTGCTTGGTAGAGAACTTTGCCAGACATCCCAGAACTTTGCCCACGTCCAGATTGAGGTGGCGTGAGAGGATAGAAATCACACTGTAAGCGCTGTTGATCTGTTCTCCAGAAAGTATTGGTCTCCCAACATGCTTTGGGTCCAGCATGTATGCTGCAGCATGAATCGGCTTGACACAAAATTCTTGGCGCGTCTGTATGAATTGAACAATTGCCTTCTCCTCTGCTTTGAGCAGCAGGGATGTGGGTAGGGCAATGCTGATTTGTTCTTTTAAATCAGCAAAAAGCCTGAGAACATCTGACAAGACAGCGTCATCTCCTTCAATCTGAGCAATTGCAGATGCTACTGGTGAGAGTAGTTTAAGGCTGCTAACCACTCTCCCAAAACACATCATCCAGCAGTATTTTCTTGATGGTGGTTTCCATATCCCTAGACTGGGATATTACCATTTCTTGCAGCGACTCCTTACCCGCCAGAAGGCTGTTGTACATTATGACAACGCCACCCCATCTAGTGTTGCTGGGCAGCTTCAGTGTGGTGTTCTTGTTCTTTGTCATTTGCTTGGAGTTGTAGGTTGCTGCAACTATCTGTTTCCCCCTGACATACTTAACAACTTGCTTGGCTCTCTTGTACAGTACTTCCTTGGTTCTCAAACCCATGATGTCCTTGAGAAGCAGGTTGAGCCCATGAGCTGCGCACCCAATAGACGTAATATGAGCGTAGGCCTCCTCCACTTGAGCCCAAGCGGCCTTCATATCCGCAGCATTGTCAGTAACTACTGCAAAGACCTTTTGTGATCCAAGATCGCTGATGACCACTTTCAGCTCATCAGCAATGTATGTGCCTGTGTGTCTGTTGTCCTTCGTGTCTGTGCTCTTGAAGAACACTGGGAGAGGAGTGGAGACGATGTAGTTTATGATGCTCTCCCCTCGTACATTTGACCACCCATCTGAGATAACTGCAACACAGTCTGCCATCTCTATCGTTTCTTTGAGCTTTCCTTGGACTCTGTCTACTTATTTGCTGGAGGCTGAGTATAACAAAGCGGGCAGGATTTTCATTGGGCTGTGGAGTCGGGATTGGAGGCGTGCGGAGCCTTAAAATACCGGAATCGGGTCCCGTCCCCATCCCGCACCCAAACCCGCCTCCATGCCAGTTTCAAAGGAGGCGGGTACCCGCCCCGCACTGGGACCCGCCTACCCGAGGCGGGAAGGGATTAGTGCCAATTAACTGCCTGTTAACAGGTAGTTAACAGGCAGTTTTTAGCCTAATCCCTATTTTTAAGGTTGAAGTGTGGGATTCCCGACGGCACCAAACCACGCCAAGTTAGAGGAGTCGGGCCGTCGGGTTGAAGTACTTGGAGGGGTCAAGATGTCGGTATTCAGGCGAGTGATGTGTGCATGAGTGCAAAGGTAAGTGTGTTTGGTGTGTCTAAAGTGATTAAATAAGTTTTACATACCTTTTCTTACCTTTTCAGCCTTCCTTCCTTTAGGTCTTGGGAGTCCCTCATTTCACCGGCACAGAAAGCAGAATGGCTGCGAACTGTCAAAAGTGACAGCCTGCAGCTTTCTATGCAGGAGAGATTTCTAACTGAGTCCGTGGAGAAGGACTCATGTTAGAAGTAAGACTGTCAGTGTTTGACAGCTTCAAACAACTGTGAAACGCTGATATTTCATCTGTCAAAACCTCTTGACAGATGAAATTTCAGTCTGTGACATCACCTGTTGCTGGGTGGCCCTTAATTGGTCTGCTGAGCCCGCTGGGCGGGCTCAACAAGGTCAATCAAGTTAAAATCGCGTGGATTGGCCGCATCTCGATGGAGGCGGGACTACAACCCCAAAAGTTGTAGTCTCGCCTCCAACCCGACTCCTGAATGAAAATCCTGCCCAGCATGTCTGGTGGGAGGACAGTATGCAGGGCGAATAACATTGAAAAATCTCTTCCAGTACACATTGGCTGTGAGCATGAGGGGTGAGCCTGTCGCATACTGCATTCTTTTGGCTATGGTTATCCATTGTATCAAAGAACCCTCCAAGTGCTGATGATAAGGAGCCTAATGCTGAATGTGAGCCATCATCTTCTTGAATGGAAGCAGAGGAACTCTGGGCTGACTGCTGTGAGCTTTAAGTGAAGTTGTTGCATTTGGATCAGCACGATTGCAACAGGGTGAGTAAATTTTTCCTGATGCTCCATGTGATGGAAGCATGACCTGTGCATGCACGACGCTACATCACCAATAGAGGAAGCTAATCGCTCATCCACTCATCCAACCAATCAGGACACATTTGTTCACAGTCACACACAAAACTTGTAATTATTAAAACAAGCCAAGTAAGAAGATAAACATATATTGATTAAGAAATTCCTTAATAATTAAGATTCCATCTCTGTTAGTAATTTTAAGAGAGGACCTGTGGAAAAAAATGAAAGAAATACAAGAAAAACAATATTATGCTAGCATGTGCTTTTTTGGGCAAAATTCCCAAGCTAAACTTCCCGTGGAAAATTTCTGGAAATTTACCGGAAACTTTCCACCCCTTCGCAACCCTAGGCTTTGCACTCACCTTTCCTGATCTAATGAGATCATTGAAATGTCTCCAGCACTGCATCCATCCTGACAACATTCCTGCTGTTTGAAGCTATTTGGAGCCAGGCTCTTTTGGTCTCCTGGGGAGGTGTCTTTCACCCATTAGAAGGGAAGAGGACCTCCCTGTGTGCTCTGACTCCCTCCACAACCATATGGAGGGAGTCATTGAAGAACCTGGGTGCAGCCCTCTGACTCAGTGCAGTCATATTTGGCATTTTTTCCAGCAATCCAATTGTGCAGTGTGCTGCCTGCACACTCCTAGATGAACCTTCAAATGCAACATGGCCATGGCTCCTTTAAATATCCCGGCTGAAAACGCGTCATCGATGATGTCATCAGACCTGCACCATTTAATAGGGTCGGGTAACGCGCAGGGCAGGCTTAATAGGCCTCATTAGCGCAAAGTCGATTTCTGCAGCGGAATGGAATCAACAATGGGGTCACGACCCGCCATGGCGACTGCCTGCACCCCACCCACCCAGGTAAACGAAATTCTGGCCAACGATTCAGTTGATGACCTTTTATCAGAACTGGAAGAAGTTAGAGATTTAATGGTTTATAAGCAATTACAGAGCCAAGGAAAGGAGGGGAGGTGCTGCTTGGCCTGCTGGGTGCTTCTAGCATTTACTGTTTTTATTTCAGATTTCCAGCATTCGCAGTATCTTGCTTTTGTTTTGGTATAGTCAAAAGGCTAGGTTCTGATGAAGATTTTAAGATGGGGAAGGAAGTAACAAAGTATAGATATTTAGGGAGAGAGTGAATTTGAATGTTCTACCACCAGTGAGCAACACCACGAGAGGCGAGGACTGTAGCACAATAGGACTGCATGACGTTGTAGAGGTAGGGTGGGTAAGTCTGTAGAGGGATTTGTAAATGAGGACAAAGATTTAGAATTTGCTGCGTTGGAAGATTGGAAGATCAGTGCAAGTCAATTATAATTTTTTTGAAATCAATGGAAAGGAAAATTGGGTGGGGTGTAAATGGACTGACAATTTGCTACTGCCCTTTTTACACCACTACCAAACTTGAAATTTCAACCCCATAATGTTTTATTTCTCCTCTTTCCAAAATATGTCTACTCCAACAAAAAAAATTTGAGTTATTAAAAAATTGAGTTATTAGAGCAGTAGATTTTTTTTTATGAATGGTTGTTCACAGAGCACATAATGACTTCTTATTTGCAAGCCCACCCTAAATGAATTCTGTGAGCTTGTAATCCATCATAGTGCATCCACAGACTGACACTGGTGCACTTTGAGAGTTGCAGTCTGATACCTAGTTGAGACTTTTCATTTAGGGAAGACTTAATGTAAGCTTCAGGAATGGACCAGAACTCCAGGCCCAGATGTCAGAGAGCGGGGCAAGTCTGTACAGGTAGCATTTTTACCAAATAATTACTAGTTTTATGGATAAGTTTAGTGATTTTTTTTCAGAATTATTTTAATTTTTAATGTGTTTATCTATTCAGTATTAAAAATGTAGAGTAATCTCAAATCACAAGTATTGCACCTGTAGATGGTGCTGTCAATGTAACATTCCATGGCAATTTGAAAATAATGGGTCACCATCTATGTTACATGACAGTTCAATAAATCATATGTATTCACCCTAGAAAGAAATTACCACCCATGGCACCAAAATACTTGTCAATAAAGCAGCTAGCATATTTAATTCAACTGAACAGTGTCAGCTGTGGCTCAGTTGGTAGCGCACTCGCCTCTGAGTCAGAAGGTTGTGGGTTCAAGTTCCACTCCAGGGACTTGAACACATAAAGCTAGGCTGACACTCCAATGCAGTGCTGAGGGAGGTGCTGTCTTTCATTAAACCGAGGCCCCGTCTGCTTTCTCAGGTGGACGTAAAAGATCCCATGGCACTATTTCGAAGAAGAGTAGGGGAGTTCTCCCCAGTGTCCTGGCCAATATTTATCCCTCAATCAACATCACTAAAACAAATTATCTGGTCATTATCATATTGCTGTTTGTGGGAGCTTGCTGAGTGCAAATTGGCTGCCGTGGTTCCCACATTACAACAGTGACTACACTCCAAAAGTACTTCATTGACTGTAAAGTGCTTTGAGACGTCTGGTGGTCGTGAAAGGCGCTATATAAATGCAAGTCTTTCTTCCTGAACAATTGCAGTGCTTTAAGCTTTTCAATTCAAAGCGAAAGAAAAAAAAGTTTGCAAGAAGTGCCCTTGTGAATGCCTGAAAGAATGCATTCCACAGAGAAAAAGAAATCTAAAGTGGTGGAAGCAAAGTGGAAACAAAGTGAATTATGGAAGGAATGGAGGCCCAGTAGAACAATACAGAAGGCGACAAGCAGTGGATTTCTGATAATGGAAAAAGCTGATTGTCAAAGGAATCGCAATGTAGAAAGCCCCATAACTATCATACTATCATAAACAAATGGAAATACTGAAGTACTGAGGCTAAGCAAACGGCATCCAATTAACACCCCAATATATGTGTCAATGTTGTCCCTATATTTTAAAATGCTGTTTACATGTAGTGAACTTCAAACCTAGCTATTTCAGCAGAATATAGGGCTATAACTCTTCAAAATAAATGACTGGTTTTAGAGTTTACTGATTGAAATGCTGAATATTAGGAGCATTAGTGGTGGGAGGCTGGCTTTCCAGAGTAGGCTGTGGAGCATGGCTGAAAGTCTTCTGGAGCAAGGCAAGAGGCCTGGAGACCAATTTTTAAAATATCAGCCAGAGGTTTTTAGAGTGGGATCTGAGACTGTAGGTCTGAAGTTTAACATTTTTTGGTGTAAAACTGGGGATCTGGGCTGGATGTACTCAAGTTTTAATTTTTTTTTGAGAGGAGCAGGAGGTGGGGCAAGTTTTTCATTTAAAAAATATTGGCCAGAGGTCTACAGGAGTGGGCCAGAAGGTCCTGTAAATCCTTTGGGGGACATGAGGACCGGGAGCATGGCCAAATGGAGCGCAAAATGGTAAATTTCTTGTTGTGGGAAGTAGGGCATATTAAGTGGGGGCTGGGGCCTAAAAAAGCAGAGTCAAAGAGTGATGTATTAAAGGTTGAGTGGAGTGGGGCTTGTGGGAACATTTTTTAACTTATGATTGACGCAACAGCAAGGGGAGGGATAGCAAATTTTCAGCTATGGTAGTAGAGGCTCAATAACTGGGTGATGCAATGCAGAGGCTCTTCAGCATCATCTAGTAGCAGGAGAGCTACAACGTGGCCAATAAGAGTTAACGTTATTAACACGGGAATTGTAAGATTTTACACAGCAATTTAACATGTTAAACGTTGGCATAAAAGCATTATTGAAAAATTACGGAAGTAAGGGTAATATGGACAGGAAATGCGGGCAGTTATAAGATTTTGAATAATATCTAGATATGTGTATTATGTATTTATTTACTTTTATGTTTCTCCTTATCTATCGCTATGAAGTCTTGTGTGCATTGTGAAATACATTAGATCCTTGGATGACAATGAAATCTGTCCAAGCATAATAAAAATCAAATGTCTTGCTTTTCTCATTAGCTAAAATCAGCAATTTAACCATAACAGTTTACCACAGAAAACCAACTACTTTTGAAAGTTTTGAATATCTACTTGTCACATAAGCTGAATTGCTTATTTGAAAGTGGTTTCAATTAATCTTTGACTGAGCTGAATATATAAATTTATAAATTGCATTCAGAAACATTAAGGTTAGCAGTAGGATTCCCTGTATCATATTCCACATTTGTATAGTACTGTACCATTTCTTTTCACAGACTTGCTGTGCCTCAAAGGTCTGGAATTTGTCTTATCTGCTTGCCTCCGTCTTTGTTTCTAAGCTAGCTCTTCTACCTATTTCTTTCCCTTACAATGTAGAGCAATTGCATATACATGGCTTGAGCCTATTATCCACACTTGTACAATATTACTAAACTACTTCTATTTTGTGCACCATTTTGCCTATTCCCTAACAATCTGCCCAGACTCCTGATCTCCTCGTTCTCTACCCAACCATACTAATGAACTTCCACGTTCTACCTGCCCAATGTCCTGATCCTCTCCTCCATCAAAACAGAAACACATAGAGGAAAAAATATATAAGAATATTGTGAGACGAGATAAATATACACAATAGCAGCTTCCTCTTCATTCAGTGATGGTGTTCTCCCTGTCCCCCCATCCTCTGTGCTATTTTTCTGGCACTGGGTATGAATAACCTTACCCTTTGCACACAGAGAGTGCAATGTGAGTAGCATGAACACTTCTTTTCCCGCATATGAATTCATGCATCCCATGATAGTGAGACCTGCAGGTGCGTTGTCCCTGTAAATCGACTGCCTTGTGGCAGGTAATATGAGTTCACAGAGCAGCTGTGAATTAACATGATGCTTCACTATTTTCAGAGGTTTGCTTTTGCATAAGTCAGTGTCCCTGAAACGCAGGTGCTGACACAGAAAGAGCTTGTGAGGTAAGTAGCTGAGTGAAACTTCTACCATTTGTATAGGATGTGCATTGGGAACAGTGCCTTGACTTACTATAGTCACCCTTGTGAGGTCATTGAACCTCTTCCTTAAATATCTGGCAGTTCTTGGGGTGGTGGAGGTTGCTCTCATTGCTTCAGCAACCTTCCACCATACGGCCTGAACCATCATTTTAAGGGCTTCGTGCCCTCAGTCCCCAAAAGTTTATCCTTTCTAGCTCTTACTTCAGTCAGTAAAACAGCCATGACTGTATTTGAGAATCTGGGAGCCCTTCCTGCTTCCATTTCCCCCACCCCCACTACCCTATTACCGTGCCAGTGCTGCATTTTTAGACAATGTGGTTCCCACTCTGCAGAAATACTTGTCGCTCTTTAATTAGCTGAAATATTTCAAACACTACGGAATCACTCTATTTCCCTCAATAGTAAGCCATTGAGGAGAGGCATTATTTACTTCCAATCCACACTGCATACATAATTAGGGATTCCCAAAGAAACACCAAAAGGTTAGCGGTGGAGTCACATGGATGGACAGAAGTCCTGCTCCGCTGCTGACCTTCTACTGGAAAAAAATTCAGCCCATTTCCAGGACACATATAATACAATACACGCTAACATTTGTGCAGAAATTTAAATAATCTTTATGCATCTGTATTGATCTGGATATTTTGATATATAATATATGTACTGTATCTTTTAACCTTTGGCGTATTCGATTTCCATCACATCTTTCAGAATTTTATGTCATACGTCATCAGCAGAAACAAATTACAGTAAATAAAGGATTATGCCTTTTCTAATATCTGAATAAACAACAAGATTATCTTTGTTTGATCTTCAAAGGGTTAGTTGCTGTAACATTTGAATAATATAAGTTGTACAATCATTTTCAGACATATCCTACAGTTCTAACCACACCAGCCTATCCAATGAGCCAGCACATTCCTGCGCACTACCCGCCACTGTGCCATGAAGCTTTGAATCCAGCAGTTCCTGCACAAGCAGCTCAGCTTTACAGACAGCCAGAAACTGCCCTAGAGGACACACCTGAGAAGAGATGCCAACCGACAAAAATTGTTTTGATAGTGCTTTTGCTGTTGGTCATATTTGGAGGAGCTGCAGCCATTCTGTGGTACTTTGTTTGTAAGTAAGAAAGTGCTAAAATTTACCATTGACATTTGAATCACAGGACTAATTTATAGTGTAATAAACCTTTATGAAATCTAGGGAGCTGTTTTACAGGGGACAGGCAAAAAGGTACTTTTAACAGATATTAAACATTTTTGCTGGAAAAAGTTCCCCAAGTGCAGACCAGATCTTCCTGGCCAAATGGTTCAGCTACACGCTGGATAAACTCACTGAGCAACCAGGGGAGTGCCTCTCAATATAATACACATTGGTTTGTCTGTTTCTGGTGTTTGTCCACTAACTTGGTTTGATTTGGAGTCAGTTTAAGCTTGTTAATGGTGTTTCTAATTTGCTGTACAGTAGTTGGTGGCGCATGACAGAAGTGATATTGGCAACGTAAACCTTTCCATGTTTTAATTTATACCACAAGCTGTGATGCTTGTCTTTATTAAAAATGGGATGCTATATTTGTAGGTTGTACTCGAATGGGCAGGACCAGGGATCCACGAAGCCAAATCCCCGTCACTTTTTACACTTTCCTGATTTTCTGAAATCGCTTCTACCTGACATGGGAAACGTCTGCCCTAAAACGGGAGAGCATATTTAAGTCAGACATTAATGATGTGGTAATGTCATACAGCTCGGTTTCTATATTTTCAACTGCATGTTTCTGTGCTATAATTTCGAGGTAATTCTATGTCATTGAAGCAAAATTCTGAAGCTCTGAAGCAAAAATTTTCTAGATTTTCTATGCCTGTGTTTCCTGGCGGCTTGCTCACATAACATATCTTCCTTGTTTGACAATAAACAGAAGCAGAAACAATTTTTCCAATTGACTCCTTCAAAAAAACTCTCATGTCTCTCAAGCCCATAACTAAGCTCTCCAAGGAAAAAAACTATTGAAAAATATGCAGGCAAACCTGAGATATAGCCTAAAGTTGTCGAAGCAGTGAGCTTCCTTAAAGCAACACTTAAGACAGGATCTGGCAAGACACCCTTATTTCTCCGCTCTAGTGCAAAATCCCTTACTCCTTAAGCCTCTCCTCATAATAGTTATCCCTCAATGCTGGGAACATCCTACTGAATCTTTTCTATTTCTTTTATAGTCATGCTATAATAATGTGCTGAAACTTGTGCACAATACTCTAACTGCAGCCTAATTAAAATCTAGCTGCAATTACTTTTCTATTATTCAGCCAATATATTATCCAATTTACAAAACCTTTGGTTATCTCAATAGTTTTCACTCCACCCATATTATGAGGCACATCAGCAATAGTTTCTGAAAGTCGAGTCATATAAAATCAACCACAATATCACAATAACCAATTCTGTTATGTCATCTATGCATTATAATACATTTATTTGGCATGAGTTGCATTCCAAAACACCTTGTTGGTTTGGATTTATTGCTTTTATTTTGTTATTTGAGTTGTTTCTTTTTAATAAATTCCAGTATTTTTCCAACTATAGATGCAAAGCTAACAGGTTTATAATTCTCAGGATTATACTTTAAACTTTTTTTAAGATTGAAATGTTAGTTATTTTCCAGTCTTCTGGTAGTACCCTTGTATTTAATGAACTGTGAAAACTTCCCTTGCTTCTACCTTACTTTTCTTTCTTGGATCCATTCCATCTAGCCCTGTTGCTTTATGAATATTCAATCCCACCACATTCTTTTAATAACATCTTGATGAGCACTCTTGTGCTGATGCTTTATCCCAAAGCTTTACTTAAAATAGAGGAGTTTTACAAGATTACCATAGGGAAAATTAACTGCATATGCTTCCTTTTAACGAGTTAAAACTTTTAGGCCTAGAAATTCAGTGGGCTGCGCCACCTGTTAGCGCCCAAAGAGGGCACTTAGTGGGTTTTGCACCACTGGCCACGCCTCCGCTAAATTTAGCGGGACGCTAATGGCGGCGCTAGCCGTTAGCGCTGCGCCACCACTGATGACGTCATCGGTGTGCACAGCGCCCCGCTACCACCCCGATCACGAAATTTGGTAGCGCCCCCTGCTTTAACGCCGGTCGCAATTTGTGACCGGTTCAGGGGGGCCGACCTGCGGTGGTAGAGGCGCGGAGGTGTGGGGCGGCCATTTTTTTTGCTGGCAGCCTGCCAGCACCTCTCCGCACCGCCGTCCCCGGCCTCCTGAGCCCCCCACCCCCTGCATTGTGCCGGCTGTGTCCCAAGAGTCCGGCACTTCTCCTCAGTGCCGGGCTCTTTTGCCGGCACTCCCGATCGCGCTGCAGCAGGCCCCTCCCCTTTAAGAAGGGGAGGAAGGCCTGCAGTACCGCAGCATGCCGTGCCGCAGCGTGTGGTACTGCGGCACGTTGCGCTGCAATTTTCAGTTGCAGCGCTCCAAGAGGGATGCGGGGCGCCTCAAGTAGCGCTGCGCTTCCGTCTGAGGTGCTGAAACTGAATTTCCAGCGGGCGTTCGCGACTCCTTCCGGGGCGGTACTTTCGGCGCCCTGGCGAGACTGGTGCCCCAAACGGGGCGCAAGTGAATTTCTAGGCTTTAGTATAATTAATTTGCATTTTTAATTAAATACTTGTTTTGTTCAGTCATTGCATCATTTTTACATTCATGCTCATTTTCCTCAGTGCAAGGAAATTGTTTCCATTTTCGATTCATAGAATCATAAAATCATACAATAGTACAGCACAGAAGGAGGCCATTTGGCCCATCGAGTCTGTGCCGGCTGTTTCGAAGAGCAGTTCTGTTAGTCCCACTCACTCGCTCTTTCACCATATCCCTGCAAATTTTTCTCCTTCAAGTATTTATCCAATTCCCTTTTGAAGGCTACTATTGAATCTGTATCCACCACCCTATCAGGCAGTGCATTCCAAATCCGAACCACTCGTTGTGTAAAAAAGTTTTTCCTCATGTTGCCTCTGGTTCTTTTGCCAATCACCTTAAATCTGTGCCCTCTCGTTATCAACCCTTCAGCCATTGGAAACAGTTTCTCTTTATTTACTCTACCTAAATCATTCCTGATTTGAGACACCTCTATCAAATCTCCTCTTAGACTTCTCTGCTCCAAGTAGAATAACCCCAGCTTCTCCAGTCTATCCACGTAACTGTAATCCCTCATCCCTGGAACCAATCTAGTAAATCTCTTCTGTGCCCTCTCCAAAGCCTTCATGTCCTTCCTAAAGTGTGGAGCCCAGAATTGGGCACAATACTCCAGTTGGGACTGAACTAATATTTTATATAGGTTTAGCATAACTTCCTGGCTTTTGTGCTCTATGCCTCTCTTTATTAACTGCTTTGTTAACCTGTCCTGCCACCTTCAATGATTTGTGCCCAAGCACCCCCAGGTCTCTCTGTTCTTGCACCCCCTTTTAAATTGTATCATTTAGTGTGTATGCTCTTTAAATTTAAAATTAAAAGATATAGTGGAATCAATGTTTCAAGGTAACTGTATCTTGTAACTATGCCACTGGTTTCTTACTGTATGCAGCTAGTACATTCATTTCTCTAAACTGCAAAATCCTGTTCAATATAGGCAAAGTCAAAACTGACAACCTTAATGCAATACCAAATAATTTAAATGTAAAAATAGTGCAAATGTATTTTGTGACAATAAAGCAATAAAGTAGAACTAAAATACATTCCTTCATGGTATTCTTCCTTAGACAAGGCCCTTTTAGTTTATAATGGTATTAACAGTGTGTATGTTAGCCTCATGATATTGTGATCATTTTTGGAATAATTTTTGTAACATTTTCTAACACTGTGTTTTGGTTTTGCCTTTTGGAGCATTGTTTATCTATTTCTAATATTTTTGAAAAATGAATTTGTCACTTGCAGTAGAGCCGTGGTGATTGCATTTCTTATCCTAACAGTCAAGATTAAATAAGCTTTCCACTCATATACAGCTTCTGAATGTTGCAATAGCTTTGGTTAATTTTCTGTATCCTAACAACTCCAACAGATGAGATTCCAAATGGAAGAGTTTACTTCAGTGGTTCGGTGCATCTAGAAAATGTCTTCTTCAGCTCTGCATTAACAGACAGCAGATCCACTGAGTTCATATTCTTAGCCAATCAAATCGAGAAACCAGTAAGTAACATTCTGTCGCGCATGGTATGTACTGTATAGTTTTTCCATTGATAGGCACAACCCACTTTAAAGAGCATCAAGAAGTTATGTGGCTACAAATGAGAATACAGGTTATTAATCCCTTATCCGAAACCCTTGGGGCCAGATGTGTTTCGGAATTCGGAATTTTTCGGATTTCAGAACGGTAGGGGTATCTGCAGCTCTTTGACATTTTCACAGTGAAATTAAACTCAAAATCACAAAATAACAAAAAATATCAGAGAGCAGCAGACGCACGTGTGACTGGTAGCAGCGCTGAGACACAACTGACGCCTCACACCTGCGTGGGTCAAGCATCGGCCGCGTCGGGTCATGTTTGGCGCCACTCGGGTCATGTCGTGCACACGAGTGACACTCCGCGAAAAAACTTTCGGTTTTCAGAGCTTTTCGAATTTCGGAATTGCGGATAAGGGATTGTGGACCTGTAGTAACATTTAAAAATAATAAAAAATACAGTGGGGTAGAGTTCCGCTTTGGGCATAATCAGTAATTTGGGCGTAAATTGTGCTGGTTTTCCAAAGTGAAGTTTCCGCCCAAACTCATTTGGATAATCACAAACCTAAAATCATCCATGAACCAGCGCAATCGGGCAGCGTAACTGAACATTATTGTTTATTATTTTTTCTTGCATAAAAAAATATTTGTTGATGTATTTAAGACCGGTAACCTGGTGCAGTTTGATTAATACAGCTGAAAATGGGTTTATCACAAAAAATAAGCATTGTTAACAAGAGTCCACCACCTGTGAGAGCCTGATTTTAAATCACTGAAAATGACTTTAAAAAACTATACTGAACCATTTACTAGTTTCATTGGTGTACACCAGTCAGTTTCTTAGTAAATTAAATATTTTTTAATGTTTAAAAACTTTTAAAACGTGCCAACTAGTGCCTTTGCGCCTAAAAAAACAAACTTAATTTGAAGAGCCTCCTCAAACGGTCGCAAACAGGTGAAATCGTCAGAAACTGGCCATGCCCATTATTTCGATCTGGGGCATGGCCAGTTTTGTGGGCAGGGCCGGCTTCCAGTGCATTGTTTTGTAAACGAGCATTAAAGATCGCGGAAACTCGATTTACGCTTGCGCTTGCAATTCCTCGATCTTTTACGCTGGTTTGGCAGATTTCTGGCGAACGACACAAACTAGTGCAAACTCTAGGCCATAATATTCAAATCCTGAATATATTCCGTTACATTTTAATTGCCACATTATCCCTCTCCTGTCAGTGAACAGATTTTATGGTGGAAAAAAAGAGATAATAAATATGTTATTAATACAATTCTCCTTAGCATGAAAAAATAGAAACTCAGTCATAGCTAGGCTATAAGTTAGTTACTTAGAAATAACTGGGAGGTGGAATAACACATGGTCTGCAGTATTCAATTTATAGCTTTGGTTCATGTTATTTTATGTGTTTGGCAGTTGGCGGAGATGTTTAGAGGATCACAATTGGCACAACGCTTTGTCAGTGTCAGCGTCATCTCCTTTAGGTAGGAATCCAATTCTTAAATGTTCTTGTAAGATGGTTTCCCCTCAAGTCAGAAGCATTTTTAGATTTTTCAAATATTAATTTGTTAAAAAGCTCTGAACAGGTGATAGAAACAATCTGCAAATGATGCATTCCCATTCACTGAAACCCAGAGCTGGGATCATAATGTATTGAATGTATAGTTAAAATCCTGGGGCTCTGCAGCTTATTAATGACATTATCGCTAATAATTATTATCTTTTCATTCTTGGACAACAAAGGATTACTTTCAACAAAAAGTAATAGAAATCCTAAAAATTGACAGAATTCCTTTAATGGCCAGCAGACAGTCTTAACAGCAACAAAGGTTTCATTTATATAGTACCTTTTATGTAGAAAAACATTCAAAGACACTTCACAAATGTGTGAGGAAAATGGATGCTGAGCCAAAGAAACAGAGATTACATGGGGTGACTAAAAGTTTGATCAAAGAGTGGGTTTTACAGAGGAGAGGGAGGTGAAAAGGGTGTAGGGAGGGAATTTGAGAGAGTGAGACCTGTGTGATTGAAGGCATGGCCACAAATGGTGGGACGAAGGAGACTGGGGATTCACAAGAGGACGAAATCAAAGGAATGGAGAATGTGAAGGGGTGATTGTAGAATGTTACAGGGACGGGGAGGGCCGAGGCCATGGAAAAATTTAAACACAAGGATAAACATTTAAATTTGAGGTGTTGGAGGACCAGGAGCTAATATAGATCAACGAGGAAGGGTGTGGTGGTCTAGCGGCACTTGGTGCAGGAAAGGATATGGACAGGAGAGTTTTGGATGAGCTGAAGTTTATGGAGGTTAACTAAAAACAAAGTTGACATTTTTCTTTCATTCTACCATCAAAGGTCATTTGCAGTTAATCAACAAGGACACATGGGAGAATAACCCTTCTGATTTGCCTTTTATAGTGTAATCTGTGATTCCTGTCCCAAAAAGTACTAACAGCAGTTTTAAAGTACTCCGATTATAAGCTTTATATTGTAATATAATTATGTAGATCTTTTAGACAAAAGTTTTTTACTTGTAAAAAAATCAATAATTGAGTTGGTATGAGAAGTGTTTTAAGTTTGAGTAACAGTAGTGTTACTAATACTATCCACAAGTAAACAATTCTCACTCTGTATGAATGGATGAATACTTTTTTGAGACGTTGAAGAGATTACAGACGCAAATGTTTTACTTTGTGCAATGTGGGTTTTCTAATGGAACGTACTATGTATCTTTTTCACAGTGAAGGAAGTGTCTTAGCTTACTTTATGATTACATTCTCTGTGGGGAAAAACAGACTTCTAGAAGACAGCAAGGTCCTTCATGCAGATGATGTGGTTGAGGTATTGAATAACTACCTGAGGAAAACAACTGAATCTAGCACTGCTACAGAATACCTGGGAGAGTACCCTGTAGACGCTAATTCCATTAACATTTATGGTATGAAGCTCTCCTATAAAATTAGATCTCATAATTAGAGATGGGATGCAAGTTATTTATCATAAATTTATATTTTTGGGGGTGTGGGGACAGATCCATGTATCTGCATTTGCAATCAGCACATGTAAATAGATATAAACAAAGAAGAACACTATGATCAGTGTCACGTACTTATCACATTAGATCTTCTTTCTCGGGTGAAGGAGACTATGTGGAGGTAGAGACGATGTTTAAACTTGCATTGTATTGTGAACATGCCTTTAGAATGTATTACTTTAAAGGGGTATTTTTGTTCCCAGTTCAAGACAGTTTATCAGAGTATTCAACAATGATGTGATTGGTGTTATAAATCATGATGTCTGAAGCTAACTTTTAATTATTTTTATATGAGAAAGAAACACAACAGTTCCAACTTTTCAGAGGTCAGCATGGTATATATTGAACTATGTTTTTAGAACTGAATGGTTCTGGCTGTTTTAAGGATTTCAGTTGACGCAGAACCCCAACCCTATAAATATGAACATAAGAACATAAGAATTAGGAGCAGGAGTAGGCCATTTGGCCCTTCGAGCCTGCTCTGCCATTCAGTAAGATCATGGCTGATCTTCTACCTCATCTCCACTTTCCTGTACTATCCCCATATCCCTCGATTCCCTTAATATCCAAAAATCTATCGATCTCTGGCTTGAATATACTCAATGACTGAGCCTCCGCAGCCCTCTGGGGTAGAGAATTCCAAAGATTCACCACACTCTGAGTGAAGAAATTTCTCCTCATCTCAGTCCTAAATGGCCGACCCCTTATTCTGAGACTGTGACCCCTGGTTCTAGACTCCCCAGCCAGGGGAAACATCCTCCCTGCATCTACCCTGTCAGAATTTTGTATATTTCAATGAGATCACCTCTCATTCTTCTAAACTCTAGAGAATATAGGCCTAATCATAGTCATAGATAGAGTCATAGAGTTATAGAGCATAGAAAGAGGCCCTTCAGCCCATCATGTCCGTGCTGGCCATCAAGCCCTGTCTATTCTAATCCCATTTTCCAGCACTTGGTCCGTAGCCTTGTATGCTATGGCATTTCAAGTGCTCATCTAAATGCTTCTTGAATGTTGTGAGGGTTCCTGCCTCTACCACCCTTTCAGGCAGTGAGTTCCAGATTCCAACCACCCTCTGGGTGAAAATGTTTTTCCTCAAATCCCCTCTAAACCTCCTGCCCCTTACCTTGAAACTATGCCCCCTGGTTATTGACCCCTCTACTAAGGGGAAAAGTTCCTTTCTATCTACCCTATCTATATCCCTCATAATTTTGTACACCTCAATCAGGTCCCCCCTCAGCCTTCTCTGTTCTAAGGAAAGCAACCCCAGCCTTTCCAGTCTCTCTTCATAGCTGAAGCGCTCCAGCCCAGGTAACATCCTGGTGAACCTCCACTGCAGCCTCTCCAATGCAATCACATCCTTCCTATAGTGTGGTGACCAGAACTGCACACAGTATTCCAGCTGTGGCCTAACCAGCGTTTTGTACAGCTCCATCATAACCTCCCTGCTCTTATATCTACTCCCTGCTCTTATAGTCTACTCAATCTCTCCTCATAGGACAATCCCCCAATCCCAGGAACCAGTCTGGCGAACCTTTGTTGCACTCCCTCTATGGCAAGTATATCCTTCCTTAGGTAAGGAGACCAAAACTGTACACAATACTCCAGGTGTGGTCTCACCAGGGCCCTATATAATTGCAGTAAGACATCTTTACTCTTATACTCAAATCCTCTTGTAATAAAGGCCAACATACCATTTGCTTTCCTAATTGCTTGCTGTACCTGCATGTTAACTTTCAGTGATTTGTGTACAAGGACACCCAGGTCCCTCTGAACACCAACATTTCCCAATCTCTCACCATTTAAAAAATATTCTGCTTTTCTATTTTTTCTATCAAAATGGATAACTTCACATTTCTCCACATTATATTCCATTTGCCATGCTCTTGCCCACTCACTTAACCTGTCTATATCCCCTTGAAGCTTCTTTGCATCCTCCTCACAACTTACATTCCCACCCAGCTTTGTATCATCAGCAAACTTGGATATATTACATTTGGTCTCCTCATCCAAATCATTGATGTAGATTGTGAATAGCTGAGGCCCAAGCACTGATCCTTGCGGTATCCCACTAGTTACAGCCTGCCAACCCGAAAATGACTTGCTTATTCCTACCCTCTGTTTATGAAATATTAGCGATCTTACTAATAAATATGTTTTGAAGTGTTCATTTATATTGAAATTTGTTGTTAATGCTTTTACTTCCAATATTTCTGTTATAGAAACAGAGTATGACGAGCATTCCCTCTTCTCTGAAGAAGGTACACAACCTTTTAAATGACTATATTGTAGGCAACTTTTCTTTCTGCTTAACTTGAAGCTTCTGTGTCAATAGGCCAATAAAGGACCAGCAAAATGTTGGTAATTACATAGTCTGTTACCACAGCAGTGAATGTAGCTCAGGAACATTCAAATTGGTGACAGAATTACAAATGGTTTTATCATTTGCTATTTCAATAAAGATGGCTAAGATATTCTTTTTAATTATTTCCAGAAATTGTTTTTGTATTCAGGCCAGTAAAAAACTGTTTAATACAAAATTTGAATTTCTGCTAGCACCACTCATACAGCAAAGTAGATATTTGTAAGAACCGATTTCTGTCTTGCAAGCCATATATTTTGTTTCTTATAAGACAATTTGACATCAGTGCCTGTGCTGTGCAGTTCTTTAATCAGCCTCCTAGTGAATGGTCCACATCACTTTTAGTGCTTCTTTGTCTGCGTGAAAAGATCTAACCAAGAGTTACAACATTATGACTGCTGTGCAGTTCTGTATGCAGTGCTGTACTTGCGACAATTTGTTCAATATATCCCTGCTTTGATGTCAGTGACTGAGTTGTAATGATTCCCACCCATTAATACTCCTTAAATTATTATCATTGTTGGTTCTATTATTAAAACCTATGTAAAAAAATATTGCTTACACCCCTGTTCTTTCAATTGAATTATCCCACTATCCAATAATGGGAAGAACAGGTAGTAATTATACAAATATGAGAAACCACAGTTCATTAGACAAGACAATTATTGTGAAAATAGCTTCCAATGGTGCAGTTACAGTTTTTTAATTGAAATTTCAGATATTATCATTTAAGAACTAAGAAAATGCAGACCTTTGTACTCATTCATTACAAAGATGTGCGGGTTAGGATGATTGGCTATGATAAATTGACCCTTAGTGTTAGGGGGATTAAATACGTGGGGTTACGGGGATAGGGTGGGATATGTGTTGGTGTAGGGGTTACGGGGATCGGGTGGGATATGTGTCGGTGCAGGCTCGATGGGCCAAAATGGCCTCTATCTGCACTGTGGGGTTTCTGTGATCTGAACACATCCTGTACAATTTTCAACAATCGTGGATTCTAGCCAAATTACTTAATTCCTGGAAACACATAGGCCCAGAAATTGGGCTACTTACCGCCACCTGTTAGCGCTGGAATCGTGGTGAAAAATGCCACTCTAGTGCCCTTCTCCGGCACAGGACTCGACGGCCGCCATTTTGGGGAAGGCCTTGGCCCTGCATATGTAAATGAAGAGAGTGTGATGTCACGCCGACTTAACATCACGTTCTGCGAACTTCGACCTCAGTGCTGAGTTTAGCGCTGGGTCCTAAGCTCGCTCTAAAAAGCGAGCATTCAGCAGACTGACAGAGACACTGTCAGCACTTCTTAAAGGGACACACACATCTTTCAGGTAAGTTTGCATTTAAGCTTTTGGACTGGATTTTTTTTATTTTATTGAAGTAGTGGCTTGCTTCCATACATGTTAAAAGTTTTTTTAAGTGTGCAGGGAGAGCTGCTGGATGCTTGTAAGGCCTCGGATGGTAAAGGAAGGCCTCTGAGAAGACAGAAAATGCTGAAAATACTCAGCAGGTCAGGCAGCATCCGTGGAGAGAGAAACAGAGTTCACGTCTCAGGTCGAGATGCTGCCTGACCTGCTGAGTATTTCCAGCATATTCTGCTTTTATTTCAGATTTCCTGCATCCACTCGCAGAGGGAAGCGGAAGAAGCAGAAGAGGAAGAAGCAGAAGAGGAGGACGCAGAAGGAAGGAGGCACCCCAGACATCCCTTTTTGGGATGAGATATCCAGGATGGAATCATCCGCTTGCGGTACCAGTGACCACAACCCCAATTCCCCTTTCAACATTTGTCCCACACCTTACCTTTCCACTGTTACTGACCATCACAGCATCCTCTTGGCCACAATGCTGAAATAAAAGCCACCACAAAGCAAACATTCCAATACAACATTATACATCTATCCATCCAATATGACATCAAGAAATCAACTCATCACCCTTATGCATTCCCTTAGTGAATGTCTTGTGTGTGTCTTTGCCTATCCTACTGATGTCACGCAGTGCTACCCCAATGGCTGCAGCATGGCTGGTGGAAGGCTGCTGACTTTCAGTGGGGGACACTGCAAATGGCCTTGCTGGTCAACCTTGAGGAGCTGGTGGCTGGGAGTGTGAAATCGAGTGATGGTGTTTCTTCTTCTTCTTCTTCTTCTTCTACACTTCTCTGCCTCTTCTTGATCAACCACTGGCTGGGCAGACTGTATTTCCTGGGTGTGTGAAATGAGGAAGGCACAAGGATGGAGTTGTGGTGAGGGGAGGGCGGGAAAGCAAGAGGTGCGAGAAGGAGGATAACATATGAGGATACCAGCATCTTGTATCCTTTCAGTCCCACCGCTGGCCAAGGGCTCAGCCATGCCCCTGCCAAGAATGGCCAGCATCGTCTCCTCCAAGGGGGTGAGGTGAAGCTAGGAATGGGAGGTGTGCCTCGTGTTTGGTAGATATTGTTGGTAGGTGAGTGATTGGGGTGGGGAGGCTGTTGTGCATTGAGCAGTGTGTGAGGCTAGTGCTGCAGTTGGTAGGAGGAGGCTTTTGAAGTTGCATTCACTGACCCTGACCAGTGGTTTGGCACTGAAGCCAGGTGGTGGGGGTGACACTGCTGGTGGTGACGGCCTTGGTGATCTGGTCCCACATCTTCTTTCTGGAGGGCCTCCTGGCCCCTGTGGGTAGAGGACCTCTATTGCAATGTTATCCCCCTGTACAAAGCTGGAGTGTTGCGTGCGAGACCCTAGGTGCCCCTTCCCTGGCTTGCTGAGCCATTTGTGTTAGTGCTGTGGCAGTTTTCCCATTTTTTTAGGTGTGGAAGGGAGTTCAGCTTTAAGAGCTGAAGACTTCCATTTGGGAAATTTTTCAAATGTAATTTTTTTTCAGAAGGCAATTGAGCTTTAAGGGCTAAAAACGGCCTATTTTTACCTGATTTTTATTTTTTTCATTTCAAAAGGCAGTTCCCCCTTTAAAGGCCCTAACTTTCTGAAATGACAGCCTCACTTTAACAGAAGGCTGTTCTTGCTGCAGTGGCACTACTGCCATGCTACATTGGGGCCTCCTGCCGGGATGAATGCCACCGAAACGCCGTTGCTTTGTAAGTTTAATGCTGGGCTAACGTTAATTAGCCACCAGTGCCAATTTACCGGTTCTGCCAGCACCACCATTTTCAGCGGCCGTTAACACCGGCCCACAGGTTTTTACCGTTATCGAATTTTTAGCCAATAGAATTCTCAGCACAGAAACTACCATTCGGCCTTCTGCCACTCTATTTACTTCACCTCACCCAATCAGCATATCCTTACATCGAAATTACAGCACAGAAACAGGCTATTCGGCCCAACTGGTCTGTGCTTCCACATGAGCCTCAGCCCACCCCTCTTCATCTAACCCTATCAACATATAAAAAAAAAAAAAAATTATTCTTTGATGGGATGTGGGCGTCGCTGGCTAGGCCTGTATTTAGTGCCCATCCCTAATTGCCCTTGAGAAGATGGTGGTGAGCCGCCCTCTTGAACCGCTGCAGTCCATATGGTGTAGGTACACCCACAATGCTGTTAGGAAGGGAGTTCCAGGATTTTGGCCCAGCGACAGTGAAGGAACGGCGATACAGGTCCAAGTCAGGATGGTGTGTGGCTTGGAGGGGAACTTGTAGGTGGTGATGTTCCCATGCGTCTGCTGCCCTTGTCCTTCTAAGTGGTAGAGGTCGCGGGTTTGGGAGGTGCTGCCGAAGAAGCCTTGGCGAGTTGCTGCAGTGCATCTTGTAGATGGTACACACTGCAGGCACGGTACGCCTGTGGTGGAGGGAGTGAATGTTTAAGGTGGTGGACGGGGTGCCAATCAAGTGGGCTGCTTTGTCATGGACGGTGTCGAGCTTCTTGAGTGTTGTTGGAGCTGCACTCATCCAGGCAAGTGGAGAGTATTCCATCACACTCCTTACTTGTGCCTTGTAGATGGTGGAAAGGCTTTTGGGAGTCAGGAGGTGAGACACTCACCACAGAATACCCAGCCTCTGACCTGCTCTTGTTGTCACAGTATTTATGTGGCTGGTCCAGTTAAGTTTCTGGTCAATGGTGACCATCAGGATGTTGATGGTGAGGGATTCGGCGATGGTAATGCCGTTGAATGTCTAGGGACAGTGGTTAGACTCTCGCTTGTTGGAGATAGTTATTGCCTGGCACTCTTGTGGCGCGAATGTTACCTGCCACTTATCAGCCCAAGCCTGAACATCATCCAGGTCTTATTGCATGTGGACATGGACTGCTTCATTATCTGAGAAGTTGTTAATGGCACTGAACACTGTGCAGTCATCAGCGAACATCTCCATTTCTGACCTTATGTTGGAGGGAAGGTCATTGATGAAGCAGCTGAAGATGGCTGGGCCTAGGACACTGCCCTGAGGAACTCCTGCAGCGATGTCCTGGGGCTGTGATGATTGACCTTCAACCACCACAACCATCTTCCTTTGTTCTAGGTATGACTCCAGCCAGAGGGGAGTTTTTCCCCTGATTCCCATTAACTTCAGTTTTACTAGGGCTCCTTGGTGCCACCCTCGGTCAAATACTGCCTTGATGTAAAGGGCAGTTACTCTCACCTCACCTCTGGAATTCAGCTCCTTTGTCCATGTTTCGACCAAGGCTGTAATGAGGCTGGGAGCTGAGTGGTCTTGGCGGAACCCAAACTGGGCCTCAGTGAGCAGGTTATTGGTGAGTAAGTGCTGCTTGATAGCACTGTTAACAACAGCCTCCATCACTTTGCTGATGAGTGAGAGTAGACTGATGGGGCGGTAATTGGTCGGATTGGATTTGTCCTGCTTTTTGCGGACAGGACATACCTGGGCAGTGATATACCTATCAATTCAGTTCATGAAAAGCGATGAGTTAAGTTAGTAACTATAGGTTTTTATTGGCTAAATAACAGAGCCCACCCTCGTGGGTGATCGGATCCAACAAGGAGGAATACTAGCCAGTCGACCACCTTTATACCTGGGCAAGCAGGCGGAGCCATGGGCGGAGTCAGCTGTGGTCAGCCCAGGTATAACAGCGTGGCAAGAGGTAACCTTGTGTAGTGATACAACAGTGTAAACAGTGATAACCATAGTGTAACGATATAAACAGTGATAACCATAGTGTAACGATAGTGAACGATAAAAGTGGTTTACCACATCCACCCCTTGTTTAAATTTGAGGCCGGCGGGGTGAAGTGTACTACCAGTTCGGGTATGTCAGTCTATCCGGAGGCCTCGTAAGCCTTTCTGATCGGCGCAGCAGCGGCGGTGGAGGTGTAGTATTCGAAGTTAAGGCTGGTGTCTGCGTGGTCGGCAAAGGCTCATGGGGTTCCGGCATGCCGTCTACCGGGGCTGGATTTGGGGGAGTGGTGGGGGGTAACGGTGGCGTCTCAGGGGGTGCCCGAGGGTGCGAGGTCTCGTAAGGAGACTGTGTCCTCCCGCCCGTCTGGGTATGCCACATAGGCGTACTGGGGGTTGGCGTGCAGGAGGTCCACCCTCTCGACCAGGGGGTCCATTTTATGGGCCCTCTCGTGCTTCCGCAGCAAGATGGGCCCCGGAGAAGTCAGCCATGTTGGTAGCGAGGTTCCCGTAGTCGACTTCCTGGGGAAAACAAACATTCGTTCATGGGGGGTGGCGTTAATGGCAGTGCAAAGCAGTGACCGGATGGAATGCAGCGCTGCCGGGAGGACTTCCTGCCAGCGAGAGGTTGGGAGGCCCTTAGACTTTAAGGCTAAGAGAACGGCCTTCCAGACTGTCGCGTTCTCTCTTTCCACCTGGCCGTTCCCTCGGGGGTTGTAGCTGGTGGTCCTGCTTGCAGCAATACCTCTCGCTAGTAGGAACTGGCGAAGTTCCTCGCTCATGAAGGATGAGCCCCGGTCGCTATGTATATAGTTCGGGAACCCGAACAAGGCGAAGAGGTCGTTCAGGCATTTGATGACCGTGGTACTGGTCATGTCTGGGCAGGGGAAGGCAAAGGGGAAACGGGAGTACTCGTCAATAATGTTGAGGAAGTACACATTACGGTCAGAGGACGGGAGGGGCCCCTTAAAATCGATGCTCAAGCGCTCGAAGGGGCGGGTGGCCTTGATCAGGCTTGCTCTGTCCGGCCTATAGAAATGCGGTTTGCATTCGGCACAGGTTTGGCAGTTCCTGGTCATGGTCCTGACCTCCTCGATGGAGTAGGGCAGGTTGCGGGCCTTAATGAAGTGGTAAAGTCTGGTGACCCCGGGGTGGCAGAGGTCGTTGTGGAGGGTCTGCAGTCTATCAATTTGCGCGTTGGCGCATGTACTTCGTGATAGAGCATCTGGGGGTTCGTTCTGTTTACCAGGCTGGTACAAGATATCGTAATCGTAGGTGGAGAGCTCAATTCTCCACCTCAAGATCTTGTCGTTCTTGATTTTGCCCCTCAGCTTGTTATTAAACATAAAAGCGACCGAACGCTGGTCGGTGAGGAAGGTAAATCGTTTGCCTGCCAGGTAATGCCTCCAGCGTCGTATTGCCTCCACGATCGCCTGGGCCTCCTTCTCGACAGAAGAGTGTCGGATCTCAGGGCCCTGGAGGGTCCTTGAGAAGAAGGCCACAGGTCTCCCTGCCTGGTTAAGGGTTGCAGCTAGGGCGAAGTCGGATGCATCACTCTCCACTTGGAAAGGGATAGACTTATCCACCGCGTGCATTGTGGCCTTTGCAATGTCTCCCTTTATGAGGGAGAAGGCTGCGCATGCTTCTGCTGTCAGGGGGAAGGAGGTGGACTTCATGAGGGGTCTGGCTTTGTCCGCATAATTGGGCACCCATTGGGCATAGTAAGCGAAGAGCCCCAGGGTTCTCTTCAGCGCCTTTGGACAGTGGGGGAGGGGAAGCTCCATGAGGGGGCGCATTCTTTCGGGGTCGGGGCCGATGACTCCGTTCTCTACTACGCAGCCGAGGATGGCAAGGCGCGAGGTGTTAAACACACATTTCTCCTTATTGTAGGTGAGGTTCAGCCGTTGGGCCGTACGGAGGAATTTCTCCAGATTAACATCATGGTCCTGCCGGTCGCGGCCGCAGATGGTGACGTTATCTAGATAAGGGAACGTGGCATGCAGCCCGTTCTGGTCAACCATCCGGTCCATCTCCCTTTGGAAGACCGAAACCCCGTTGGTGACGCCGAAGGGAACCCTAAGGAAGTGGTAGAGGCGGCCATTCGCCTCGAAGGCGGTATACTGGCGGTCCTCAGGGCGGATAGGGAGTTGGTGATAGGCCGACTTAAGGTCGATGGTAGAGAATACCCGGTACTGTGCAATCTGATTGACCATATCAGATATGCAGGGAAGGGGGTATGCGTCCAGCTGGGTGTACCGGTTTATGGTTTGGCTGTAGTCGATGACCAGGCGGTGTTTATCGCCGGTCTTAACGACTATGACCTGGGCACGCCAGGGGCTGTTGCTTCCCTCGATGATGCCCTCCTTCAGGAGTCGCTGCACCTTGGAGCTAATAAAAGCTCTGTCCCCGGCGCTGTACCGCCTGCTCTTGGTAGCGACGGGTTTACAGTCGCGGGTGAGGTCAGCGAACAGGGAGGGGGGCGGGACTTTGAGGGTGGAGAGGCCGCAGGTGGTATGCGGTGGGCGGTTTAGGAATTGCTGGTTGTAGACTGTGAGGGGGGGGAGGGATCCACCGTATGCCAAGGTGACACTTTGGAGGTGGCATTGGAAATCCAGCCCTAATAGTACGGCAGCGCAGAGCTGGGGCAGGACGAGAAGTTTAAAATTTTTATACTCCGTGCCCCTAACCAACAGGGTCACAACACAATAGCCGCTGATGTCTGTTGAATGGGACCTCGACGCCATCGAGATCCGGTTGCGCGTTGGCCGGACAGTGAGGGAGTAGCGGCTCACCGTGTCTGGATGGATGAAACTCTCCGTGCTTCCGCTGTCGAACAGGCAGGTCGTGGCGTGGCCGTTTACTTTGATGTCCATCATGGACTTGGACAGGTGATGCGGGCGAGCTTGGTCAAGTGTGACGGAGGCTAGTGTATGGCTGAGCGAGCTGCTGTAGTCTGCGGGTGAGGCGGTGGTCGGGTCTGGAGACAAGGTGGCGGTCGAGTGTGGTGAACAAAATGGCGGCGCCCACGACGTTGAACAAAATGGCGGAGAAGATGGCCGCCCCCACAACTCACATGAGGCACTGCCGGCGTCGGTGGCCTTGATCAAAGATGGCCGCCCCCACGACTCACACGAGGTGATGCTGGTATCTGTGGCCTTGATGAAAGATGGCCGCCCCCACAACTCGCATGAGGCACTGCTGGCGTCTGTGGCTTTCCCCCTGCAGGCCTTCGCGAAGTGGCCTTTCTTGTGGCAGTCGGAGCAGGTCGCGTTTCTTGCAGGGCAGCGCGCCCTTGGGTGTTTCACCTGGCCACAGAAGAAGCAGCCGGCGGCCCGATCGCGGGGCTCCGATGTCGCAGCCGGTACCGGGACACCGACGCTGTGGTAGGCCCCAGGGGCGGCGGTGCGAGGGGTATTGCGGCCGGAGTCGGGCCCGAGTCCCAGGGTCGCGCAGCACAGTACCTGGAGTATGCCTCGAGGTCCCGATGGGCCACTTCCAAGGAGCGAGCGAGGATAGCAGCTGTTTTCAGGTCGAGGTCCTTTGATTCCAGCAGTCTTTGCCGTGAGTAGTCTGACTGAAGGCCTTTCACGAAGGCATCGCGGATATTTCCATCGGTATGTTCTGCAGCTGTTACGGCTTTAAAGTCACAGTCCCTGCCGAGTATTTGCAGCGCCCGTAAGAAATCATCAACCGACTCTCCTGGCTGTTGCGAGCGGGATCTTAGGAGATGCCTGGCGTACATTGAGTTTACAGGGCTCTGGTACTGCTCTTTTAGCAGGTTGAGGGCGTCCTCGTATGTAGCAATGTCCCGGATGAGTGCAAATACTTTAGGGCTCACCTGGGCGGTCAGAACTCTTAGTTTGGATACCGGAGGCACGCCGGATTCTCCCAGGTAGGCTTCGAAGCAGCTCAGCCAGTGTTCGAAGTCGAGGGCTGAATTTGCAGCCTGTGGGTTTAGATCCAGGTACGGCGGTCGGAGGGCTCGCAGCCAGGCCGGCTGCTGGGGCTGTTGTAGCTGGCCGTTTGGCTGGGGCTGTTCGTTTGGCTGGTCGTTTGGCTGCTCCGGTACAGACATTTCAAAATTTAGCCAATAAAATTGATATACCTGTCAATTCAGTTCATGAAAAGCGACGAGTTAAGTTAGTAACTATAGGTTTTTATTGGCTAAATAACAGAGCCCACCCTCGTGGGTGATCGGATCCAACAAGGAGGAATACTAGCCAGTCGACCACCTTTATACCTGGGCAAGCAGGCGGAGCCATGGGCGGAGTCAGCTGTGGTCAGCCCAGGTATAACAGCGTGGCAAGAGGTAACCTTGTGTAGTGATACAACAGTGTAAACAGTGATAACCATAGTGTAACGATATAAACAGTGATAACCATAGTGTAACGATAGTGAACGATGAAAGTGGTTTACCACAGGCAGTTTTCCACATTGTCGGATAGATGCCAATATTGTAGCTGTACTGGAACAGCTTGACTAGTTCTAGAGCGCATGTCTTCAGCATGATAGCCAGGATGTTGTCAGGGCCCATAGCCTTTGCTGTATCCAGTGCGCTCAGCCGTTTCTTGATATCACGTGGAGTGAATCAAATTGGCTGAAGACTGGCTTCTGTGATGGTGGGGACCTCAGGAGGAGGCCGATGTGGATCATCCACTCTGCACTTCCAGCTGAAGATGGTTGCAAACGTTTCAGCCTTGTCTTTTGCACTCATGTGCTGGGCTCCACCATCATTGAGGATGAGGATATTCATGGAGCCTCCTCTTCCTGTTAGTTGTATAATGGTCCACCACCATTCACGACTGGATGTGGCAGGACTGCAGAGCTTTGATCTGATTCATTGATTGTGGGATCGCTTAGCCCTGTCTATAGCATGCTGCTTCTGCTTTTTAACATGCACGTAGTCCTGTGTTGCAGCCTCCCCAGGTTGGCACTTCATTTTTAGGTACACCTGGTGCTGCTCCTGTCATGCTCTTCTACACTCCTTATTGAACCAGGGTTGGTCTCCTGGCTTGATGGTAATGGTAGAGTGAGTGATATGAGATTACAGATTGTGGTGGAATACAATTCTGCTGCTGCTGATGGCCCACAGCGCCTCATGGATGCCCAGTTTTGAGCTGCTAGATCTGTTCTGAATCTATCCCATTTAGCACAGTGGTAGTGCCACACAACACAGTGGACGCTGTCCTCTGTGAAGCCAGGACTTCATCTCCACAATGACTGTGCGGTGGTCACTGCTATCACTACTGTCATGGACTGATGCATCTGCGACAGGTAGATTGGTGAGGACGAGGTCAAGTAGGTTTTTCCCTCATGTTGTTTCTTTCACCACCTGTCGCAGGCCCAAATTGGCAGCTATATCCTTCAGGACTCAGCCAGCTCAGTCAGTAGTCGTGCTACTGAGCCACTCTTGGTGATGGACATTGAAGTCCCCTACCCAGAGTACATTCTGTGCCCTTGCTACTCTCAGTGCATCTTCCAAGTGGTGTTCAACATGGAGGGGTACAGATTCATCAGCCGAGGGAGGGCGGTAGGTGCTAATCAGCAGGAGGTTTCCTTGCCCATGCTTGACCTGAAGCCATAAGACTTCATGGTGTCTGGAGCCAATGTATACCACTGTGTCGCCACCCCTAAAGGCCATCCGACCAATGAAGAACAACAAGGCCTCAGGAGCAGATGGAATCCCCGCCGAGGCACTAAAGCATGGCAGAGAAGCACGACTGGCGCGAATTCATGAACTCATTTCTCTTATCTGGAAGGAGGAGAGCATACCAGAGGATCTCAGAGATGTCGTTATTGTGACCATCTTCAAGAGAGGTGACAAGTCCGATTGCGGTAATTACAGAGGAGTTTCCCTGCTGTCTGCCACAGGGAAAGTCATCGCAAGAATCCTCCTCAATTGCCTTCTCCCTGTGGTCGAAGAGCTTCTCACAGAGTCGCAATGCAGATTCCGCCCACTAAGGGGCACAATGGACATGATCTTCACCGCACGACAATTACAAGAGAAATGCAGGGAACAGCACCAACCGCTGTACATGGCCTTCTTTGATCTCACAAAGGCCTTCAACACTCTCAACCATGAGGGATTATGGAGTGTCCTCCTCAAATTCGGCTGCCCTCAAAAGTTTGTCACCATCCTCCGCCTGCTTCACGACAACATGCAAGCCGTGATCCTGACCAACGGTTCCACCACAGGCCCAATTCACATACGAACCGGGGTCAAGCAAAGCTGTGTCATCGCACCAACGCTCTTCTCAATCTTCCTTGCTGCAATTCTCCATCTCACCCTCAGTAAGCTCCCCGCTGGAGTGGAGCTAATTTACAGAACAAACGGGAAACTTTTCAACCTCTGTCGCCTCCAGTCCAGATCCAAGGTCGTCCCATCCTCTGTCGTCGAATTACAGTAAGCAGACGATGACATGAATCAACTGAGCAGCCTGCGGGTGGCGCTGTCCAGGGAGAGTATAAATACTCGGGCACGAGCCCAGCTTGCGCAGGACATTCTTAACAGGAACTAGTGAAGGACACAACTAGACCTCCATGTTGTAAAACAGTTGATTAAAGCTTTGTTTAACGCTTAGACCAAGTGCCTAGTAGTTTTCTTACGTCAGACAATGCTTGCGTCTGCGCTCACTCGGAGGTCGAACCCCAAACCATCGTCAACACCTTCATCGAAGCATACGAGAGCATGGGCCTTACACTAAACATCCGTAAGACAAAGGTCCTCTACCAACCTGCCCCCGCCACACAGTACTGCCCCCCCGATTATCAAAATCCACGACAAGGCCTTGGACAACGTGGACCACTTTCCATACCTCGGGAGCCTACTGTCAACAAGGGCAGACATCAACGACGAAGTCCAACACCGGCTTCAGTGTGCCAGTGCAGCCTTCGGTCGCCTGAGGAAGAGAGTGTTTGAAGACCAGGACCTCAAACCCGGCACTAAGCTCATGGTCTACACAGCAGCAGTGATACCCGTCCTGCTGTATGCCTCAGAGACATGGACCATGTACAGCAGGCACCTCAAAGCACTGGAGACGTACCACCAACGTTGCCTCCGCAAAATCCTGCAAATCCATTGGCAGGATAGGCGCACTAACGTCAGTGTTCTTGCTCAGGCCAACATCCCCAGCATCGAAGCTTTGACCATGCTCGATCAGCTCCGATGGATGGGTCACATCATCCGCGTGCCCGATACGAGACCATCAAAACAAGCACTCTACTTGGAGCTCCGGCACGGCAAGAGAGCCCCAGGTGGGCAGAGGAAATGCTTCAAGGACACCCTCAAAGCCTCCTTGGAAAAAGTGTAACATCCCCACTGACACCTGGGAATCCCTGGCCCAACATCGCACAAAGTGGAGGAGAAGCATCCGGGAAGGCTCCGAACACCTCGAGTCTCTTCGCCAGGAGCAAGCGGAAGCAGTGCAAGGAGCGCACGTCAACCCAAGCACCCCACCCACCCCTTCAACAGAGACTGTAGGTCCCGCATTGGACTCATCAGTCACCTGCAAACTCATTTTTAATGTGGAAGCAAGTCATCCTCAGTTCCGAGGGACTGCCTAAGAAGAAGTGGGTTTGTGCTGCCGGTGGAGGAGTTTGGGACATTGGCTGAAAGGTTTGATTCTGTGAATATGACTATGTCAGGCTGTTGCTTGACTAGTCTGTGGGGCAGCTGCCCAATTTTGGCACAAGTCCCCAGATATTGGTGAGGAGGACATTGCAGGGTTGACTGGGCGTGCCATTGCCGTGTCCATAGCTGGTGCCGAGGTCGATCCCGGGTGGTCCGTCCAGTTTCATTTTTATTATTTTGTTTCGTAGCAATTTCTTACAACTGAGTGGCTTGCTGGGCCATTTCAGAGGGCAATTAAGAGTCAACCACATTGCTGTGGGTCTGGAGTCACATATAGGCCAGACCAGGTAACAAAGGCAGATTTCCTTCCCTAAAGGACATTAATGAACCAGATTGTTTTTTATGACAGTCCGATAGTTTCATGGTTATCATTACTGATGCTAGCTTTTTATTCCAGATTTATTTAATTAACTGAATTTAAGTTCCCCAGCTGCCGTGGTGGGATTTGAACTCACGTCTCTGGATCAATAGTCCAGGCCTCTCGATTACTAGTCCAGTAACATTACCACTACTTGGAGCTCCGGCATGGCAAGAGAGCCCCAGGTGGGCAGAGGAAATGCTTCAAGGACACCTCTCAAATTTACCTTTTGCTAGTTTTAACC
Source organism: Somniosus microcephalus (assembly GCF_052327205.1). Classification (NCBI taxonomy): domain Eukaryota; kingdom Metazoa; phylum Chordata; class Chondrichthyes; order Squaliformes; family Somniosidae; genus Somniosus; species Somniosus microcephalus. The sequence goes on from NC_141000.1 coordinate 88,169,593, forward strand.
TCTGTTCCCTTGCCCTACTATTACATTTAAATTTGAAATAGTGTTCCAGATTTATCTTCAGATAACTGGTCAGGTCATGGGACATCTTACAAAACAGCCCTGCCAGAGTCTTCTAGTTAATTGTAAGCAGCTACATGCTGCATAACTTTGGCACCCAGAGAGGCTTAACATTGAAGCAGTAGTACAAAGCCCATCTGCAGCCAAGGGTAGAGCAAGACTCTGATCAGCAAGAGTCATGCAGCTGATTCTTATAGAAATGACTGTGAGCTAAGTGCCCAGTACTGTAACAGTGCTATTAGTCTGTGCCATGGTGATGTGCTGGAATGTGAACGTGTGAGCTATTCTGGCTCTCCACTGATATGGACCCTTGCGGCAGATCCAACCTGGGCCCGGCTCTCACGTGAATACTTTAAGGCCAATCTCAGAAAATTGCCTGAAGTGAGCCTTGTGCTCTGGTCCCACCAGCGCTATCTAAATCCCTGGGATGGGTATACCTGTATTTCTGCTTGCAATAGATGGAATGAGTGAGTGAGTGATGTGGGGGTTCTGACTTCTTCTGTGACCCTGGTTGGTGGAAAAGCATATGTTGGGATGCTGCAGCATGGTACCCCTTCAATATTATGTCACAGTGTTGCGCTCAAGAATGTGAGGGAGTGAGTGAGAAGGAATAACAGAAAATGGGTGTTGCTGGCCCTCTGTTTTGGGGAGGCATCTGCTTCAGCCACCTGCTCTCATCCCCTCTATGTGCTCATCACCATGAATTTCATCAGCTGACTCTTCAAAGTTACATAAGGGCTTAAAGTTGCAGTGCCCTCCTGTATGTTTTCTGTTCCCCCTGACTGCTCTCCTGTCATGGAAGCAGAGAAGTAGTGCTGAGCTACTCACTTTTCCAACATCCCAGAGCGAGTGAGCAAGTGACAGAGAGAGTGTGCATGTGTGTGTCAAAAAATCAACATGAATCATGCAGCTAGATTTTGTTGGAAGAATGTTTACTCGGCATACCTTTTGAAAATGCCAGTGCAACGAGAACTCCAATTGCAGTATGGGCGCACATGTTAAACAATCAAAGAGCTGTGAGGTTGTCTTGAGTGCTTTGTATGTAGAAGTAGTCAATGTGTAGCAGATTGAGCAGGAACAATTTGCACCATGCACGCTTTGTCCATGCACTTGTAAATTGGAAATTTTGGAGAACCTTATGTTGGCAGATGTTTGATGCCTGAAAACTTCCTACACATCTGCTTTCATGTTCTCTGGTGGCACTGTTGGTTTCACTGTTAACGCCACCTCCTCCAAGGCACTCCACACTCTGTGGAATTCCAAATCCTCCTTTGCCCATCACATGCAGCATTAGTTCAACAGCAGAGTCTAAAATGAATGGTGCTTTTGCTGCTGCCACAGAAACATTTCCACGATGTACAATCTGTAAATTTGACAAAGGTGCTGCTGTAGCCTTTAAGCAGCTGCAACTGCACAGCTAAACCCACCCTCCCTTCGCACCATCCTCCAACATGTCAGCTCCCAGAAATAGGTTGATTTCAAACCAGGAGCTCCCTGTTGTACAAAATCAGCTCCAACCTGGACATTACCGCAAAGATGGCTCGACCCGAGCAGGTGCAAAACCTGTTCTGCTCCATTTCTGTACCCTTTGTGCTCAAAGTAGAAAATCAACTCAATTGAGAATTCTTTCAATGTTTGAGTGCAAATACAGTTGTGCAACAGTAGATTTTCTTTCCTTTTTAAAAAGAGAGATACATGAGACTGCAAAGTTAGTGTTTTGTTCAATCTGCTGTCTTTATTAGGGATGTAAATACTGAATCTATGAAGGAAATCTGCCAAAGACCTAGAAGCAGTGGAGATAAGACGAATTTAACAAGAGATTTGCAATAAAGGCAGGTAGTGAACAAGGACAAAACAAAACTTAATGAGCAAAACAGAAGATAAAAACTAAGTTAATTCAGGTGACAAATACAATACAAAAGGTAAATTGTGTTGAACCAAACATGCAGTGTGCTCATGAAGTGACATTTCCCCAAACCAATTTTTCAAGTTAATATGATGGGGCACATCAACAAATAAGATTCATAGATAGTGTAAAACAAGCTGCATGGGAAAGTGGTGAGAAGTTTCAGAAAAGAATAGACTAGCATGCAGCTGTATTTGGTGAGTTTAGATTAATAATTGCTATAAATAAGGTAATGACAGAGGTTGGTCAACTTTAAGACTGGCTACAATCTAACCTTAATTCTTTAATCTAATTGACTGCAAATTCCAAATTGTAACTAAGATTAAATAAAAACCTCAGGAGTTGGTTTTACATAGACACCAATTTCGATACATGGCAGAGTAATCTGGCAAGAATTCAAATTGGCCCATTGCACTTACCATTTTGCTTACTACACCCTCCCTATACAGCATGTTACCGCCGCCTTTCTGCCTATTAACTGCTTATATTCAATTTTTAAAAGTTTTAAATAGTTTACTCATGGAGATGTACAAAGTATACATAATATCCAAGAAGCTGGGGGAACTCCACAAAACCATCTGTATAGATTCAATTTATTAATTCCACCCTTTCACTGGCATCCAAGCATACTTCATGTTCCAGTCATTACTGAACAGTATTTCCCAATGATTTTGCTGTTGTAACAAAGAACAATGGGTCTTTCAATTTTGTTCCTACATTAAGTTCTAATGATCTTATCTTACCCCTCAGCATGTCTTGTGACTGATAGCAGAATCCAATGGAATAAACCTTCGTCATGCCGTTGGGAGATGAGAGCGCCTGCCAACCATTCACTGCAAATTACTATTCAAAAATATTTTATGAATGGTGATTGTAGCCTGAATTACATTGCACTTTATGACTCACTGGTGCCTGGAAAAAAGAAGCTAATCACAAGGTAAGGAAAGGCAGGTCATTAGGTGGTAAATCCACTCTGCAGAAACTGTTCGACTGGTGGTACCTGTGCAAGTGGGGACCAGAAATTATATATTGAAAATATATGCAAATGAGGGCTTTAGGATACAGGCCCAAATTTCCTGTTTTTCCTGCTGAGGTTCTGCCCAGTGCTGTCTTCCCATTTAAAGTGAGTGTTAAAGGACAGCATGGTTATCAACTGTCAGGAAGGAAATTCTTAAAGGTACACTGATTTAAAAAAAAAAAAATGACCATGCTTTTACAAGACACGAGGATTACTTTCAAAGTGCCCCTATTACAGGATTTCATGCAAGAGGATGAAGAATATCAAAGGAGGTGTGCCAGGGAGATCAAGCACCATCAGAGCCAGACTGTCTGTACCTATCATTCAGTTACAGAGATGTGGCATCTGTTACAAGGGGACCTCCATCGTGATGACAACACTGTCAGTTGCAGTCAAGGTCACATCTTCTCTTACCTTTTCTGCCTCTTTCCAGGCTAGCATAGGAATCATCTGCAGTATCAGCAAATTTGCAGCTTAACAAATGGCTCGTGCATTATTCAACTGGGCAGTACTTTCATCTCCTTTCGCACTTGTGTGTCATGGATCCCCAATTTAAGCAGACTGCTTGATTTTACAAAATATAGGGGGCCATTGATGACATTCATATACCCATTTGGGCAGCAGGCTACCGGCCTCACCTGTGCACTGTGACCTGCACTATTTGCATCCTTTGGTCCTGACTGTAGCTCTGCTAGTGAGAGTGAGAACTTGCATTTTTATAGCACCTTTCACGACATCAGGACATCCCATAGTGCTCTACAGCCAATGAAGTACTTTTGAAATGTAGACACTGTTGTAATGTATGAACTTTGCCTCACTACATCAAGAGTACCATCTAGAATTCTGCCAATATCTTGTCAGTAACCCTGCATTAGTGAGTACTGGTGAGAATCTTTAATCTCCTTGCCTTCAGTTCATATGAAATGGGAGTTATTAACTTAAATTTCAATATGTTTCTTTTATTTTTTGATCAATGTATTTTATTTCTACAGTGCTAGTAACGGCAAATACCTCCCCTTTAAGACACTACCAGAATATCAGCGAGATGGTAGAACAGAACAAAAATAACAGAATCAAATCAAAGGGGTCAAATCTTTAGGAATCAATACAAAATTTGCATGCAGTGCTGACTGGTCATGGAAGGCATCTAGCAAATCGTCAGACCCTGCATGTGTCAAAGTTCACCTGGGGATGATGGGCAAGCTGAGCAATTTGAGGAAATCTGCCCACTGATCCCATGCATTCTGCACTTGTGGATTTTTCATTCTGAGGTTAAATTTGAGCTTTTTTGGGGTAAATTTTGTGCTGATCAAGATGAGGATGTTAATACATTTCCATTTCAGTGCATCAAGTATTCCCATTGTCAGATATAGCATGATTAGTTGCAGAATAATGCTCCCTCTATACTCTTCCCCAGCAATGTACCTCTGCCCCAAGCTCAGGGCACCCCTCACAGCACCAATATGACATTTTTCCATTTCCAACATCAGCCATCTTGTGGCCTGAATGAGATTGTCAGTTTAGTGGTCGTTTTGGGGCTGTGGACCTATGCCTATTAGGAATTGGATTGAGACTGCCGCCCCCCCCCCCCCCCCCCCCCCGCCCCGCCACCTGACACATTTTTTGTAGGTTCCTTATGCTAGAACACAGAGGAGACTGTCAACCATCAGTCTGGGCTGAAAGAGGAAGTTTTACTTTTCATCTGGCTGTTCTATGCTTAAGCAAGGGACATTTGATGTTGACACTAGATGCAAAGGCCCCGATTTTGCCGGCGCTCAGAGGGCGGGTTCGGAGGCGGGTCAGGTGTTAAGTTCAAAATGATTGATGGCGGGTTGAGTACCCGCCTCGAACCCGCCTCCATTCAAGTTTCCAAAGTGCCGGCTCTGTGCTTTCAAAACAGACCCGACACCAAGCGGTGGGAGAGGCACTTAAGGTAGTTAACTCCTATTTTGACAGGGTTCTTCCATTTCCACACATTTTCAAAGTGTTTCACGTCGTTCGGCAAACACACCAGCTGAGCGTGTCGGGTTTTCCAATGAGCTGAATAGTTCACAGCTGCAACTGCTGCATAAAACATAACCTCTCACATCAGTTCACTTTCAAATGCCAGAAGTTGCTGATTTCATGATTTGGAAGATAGCTTTGAGCTGTATTGAGGTTGTAAGTATGTGTTGTGAACTCTATATGCACTGTTCGCAACCTTGGTGTCATATTTGACCCTGAAATGAGCTTCCGACCACATATCCGCAGCATAACAAAGACCGCCTATTTCCACTTCCGTAACATCATCCATCTCCGTCCTTGCCTCAGCTCATCCGCTGCTGAAACCCTCATCCATGCCTTGGTTACCTCTAGACTTGACTATTCCAAAGCACTCCTGGCTGGCCTCCTACATTCCACCCTACATAATCCAAAACTCGGCTGCCCGTGCCCTAACTCGCACCAAGTCCCGTTCACCCATCACCCCTGTGCTCGCTGACCTACATTGGCTCCCGGTTAAGCAGCGCTCGATTTCAAAATTCTCATCCTTGTTTTCAAATCCCTCCATGGCCTCGCCTCTCCCTATCTCTGTAATCTCCTTCAGCCCCACAACCCCCCGAGATATCTGCGCTCCTCTAATTCTGCCCTCTCGAGCATCCCTGATTATAAATTGCTCAACCATTGGTGGCCATGTCTTCTGTTGCCTAGGCCCTAAGCTCTGGAATTCCCTGCCTAAACCTTTCCGCCTCGCTACCCCTCTTTCCTCCTTTAAGGCGCTCCTTAAAACCTACCTCTTTGACCAAGCTTTTGGTCACCTGCACTAATTTCTCCTTATGTGGCACAGTATAAATTTTTTTGTCTTATAATACTCCTGTGCAGCGCCTTGGGACGTTTTACTACATTAAAGGCGCTATATAAACGAAGTTGTTGCAGTTGTTGTCACCTCCTTGGAGAAAGCTCTCTCCCCATTGACGTACTGCTGATAACATCTCATCCTCAACTGCCAGATATAACAGCAGAATGGGAACCATTGATACTCTCTCATCCTGGTCCTCAGAATCGGAAGAGGATTAGCCGCTGCAGTAGCAGAACCAGGCACACCAGCAGCACCAACAACAAGAGTGCCAACCTTCTCCTCACCCAACTGATGCTGCACAGGGCAGAGGCCGTCAGTGCTGAGCTGCCCTGCGCCACAGGAGATACCCCCAACACAGGGTTTACAGGCAGAGGATGAGCTTCCTCAACATGACTGAGCAGCACTGCCAAAGGAGGCTGAGACTTTCGCGAGAGGTAGTCGCTGACATCTGCACAATGCTGGACCAAGACCTGCAGCCCAGAGGAGCGGGTGGACACTCTTTACCACCGCACTCAACTTCTTTGCATCAGGGTCCTTCCAGGGATCAGCAGCAGACATTAGCGGCATCTCCCAGTCGGCTGCACACAGATTGCTCACGCAGGTTACCGATGCCCTCTTTGCCAAGTCTACCAATTACATTCACTTTTCTACTGATGAGGCAAGTGTTACCACACGGGCACTAGGCTTTGTTAATCTGGCTGGCTTCCCATGGGTGCAGGGTGTCATAGACTGCACACATGTGGCCATTAGGGCACCCTGTCACAATCCAGCTGTATTTGTGAACCAGCAAGGTCTTCCACTACTTTAACATCCAGCTGGTGTGTAACCACAGGAAAAACATCATGCATGTGTGCACCACGTTCCCTGGCAGTTGCCATGACTCTTACATCCTGCGCCAGTCTACTGTGCCTCAGCTTTTCGCTCCGCCAAATTAACTTTCCGTCTGGCTCCTTGGAGACAAGGGCTATCCCCTGAAGACATGGCTAATGATGCTGATGAGGAGGTAATCAAACGAGTCTGAGGAGCACTACAATCAGAGCCACATTTCCACCAGAAGTGTCATAGAGCAAACAATAGAGTTGCTCAAATTGCGCTTCAGATGCCTGGACAGATCTGGTGGATCCCTACAGTATGCACCAGCCAGAGTCTCGAGAATCATTGTGGTCTGCTGTGCCCTGCACAGCATTGCACTGCAGCGGGGATTAGCGCTGCCTGAGGAACAAGTCGCAGCGCGCACAGCCTCTTCAGAGGAAGAGGAAGAGCCGAATGAGGCTGCAGATGAGGAACACCTGGAGGAGGCGGCTGACCCAGTGCAACCAGCACGCACGCACATTGCTGCCCATCAGGCAAGGGATGGCCTAATCCATGGCAGATTCACCTAACTTTAGGCAGCACAGACATGTGGCTGCCACATGCACATGAAGGTTGGCATGACCCCACTTCCACACCATAGAGCGTCCCTAGAATGAATTGTGCATTCCTAACACTTTCACCACCATTGCTACAGATGAAAGACGCCCTCACCCCTCACTGTGCCACTTCCAATTGTGAGCACATATAGGGCAATGCATTGAAACATTCACATGGCATTACTTCAATACAATAAAATAAAAGAACACAAATCTAACATTGATTTATATGAAATCACCCAAGTGACTACCCTTGTGACTATTTATGTGTTAGCTTTCTCTTACGCGTGCTTCTGCGTGGTGATCCCCCTGTGGCTTCAACAGATGCAGAGGCAGCCTGCTCACTTCCCTGCTGCACCTGCTTAGATGCCTTTGGCTGGCGTCCTCTGGGTTTTGGAACCTGTGAGGGCCCCGCCAAAGTCTGCTCCTCCTGCGGCTGTGCAGGGGCAGACTTGGCCATCTCTGTTGGGGGAGGCATCTGGAGCTCTGACCGAGGGGTTGGCAATAGGATGGTAGTGTGAGCGCTTGGAGAGGAGCCCCCACTTCCATGTCCCCTCCCACCACCATTCCTCTCATGGGCCACCCACACTTCTCTGCTAGCAAGTAGCTGGAGAGCACCTTGCTGCACATCAGTGGGGCCATGAGGACCCGTGTCTGTGCTGACGTTCCTCCTAACAAGGATGTCCATGAACCTTTGGTTTCTCTCCTCGATAGATGCCCATCTATCCTCCATAGCTGTCCATCTATTTAGAAGTGTTACCGTGTTCTCCTGAGTCTGCAATTTATGTCCTCCATGGAGGTTGCCATCCTTTCCCTGGCGGGACCTACATTTGCCAGTGCCTGCGTTATGGCGTTGCTCATATTTGAGATGGACATATTTGAGCCCGTCTCTCCGTCCCATACTTCAAGCTCCTCAGCACCTCCAACAATGTCCAGAGCTGCCTCCTCAGCGTGGGTGAGCTGCGCCATGGATGGCGGTCCTCCCCCTGTTCTCTCCCTCTCCCTCTTATTGTGGGCTCTCTTTTCCTGCAATGAGAGACAGAAGTGCAATTTTAGTGAGAGTGATGGAATGAGTGTAAAGAATGGATACAATAGATGTTTAGAGGGAGACTATGATGGAGTGAGGTGCCAATACCAAGTTTCCTCCTTGTGAGTTGTTTGTTGTCATAGCATTGAGAGTGAGTGTGAGGGGTGCATAGTAAGATGGGGATGTGATTCTGTACATAGGGAGAGAGGGATGGGTGACGGTGCAAGGGATGTTGGGCTGAGTTAGGATGTGCAGGAGTAGGGCTGGCAATGCAGATTGATGGGGATGTAAAGACAGGCACAGCACAATGAAGGTAAGTGTGCTGTTATACTCACTTTTGCTGAATGCAGGAGATCATTGAACCTCTTCCTACACTGGACTCAGGTGCGTCTAAAGATAAACCTCGCACTGGCCTCCTCAGCTATTTGCAGCCAAGCTGCCTTGGTGTGCTGAGGAGGCTTCCTCCTTCCATCAGAAGGGAACAGTACCTCCTTCCATCCTTTTACTCCCTCCTCAAGAACATGGAGGGAGTCCTCGTCGAAACAGGGAGCCTTTGTTCTATGTGCTGTCATGTCTGCAACCACCAGCACTCAGGAGCAGCAAAATGTAAGTGAAAGCCAATGGGGACATGGCTCCCTTAAATACAGCGGCTTTGAGCGCGTCATCACAGGAGATCAGCAGACCCGCACCCACTGATTGGGGCGGGTAACACGCACAGCGGGCTTAATAAGCCCAATCTACTCAAAATCGTTAGCACAGAACGGCTGGAACCAAGAGTGGGACCGGAATCCGCCAAACATCAAAGTCGCTGCGAACCCGCCTCCCGGAGGAAACTCCAGCCCAAAGAGTGGACAGATATTCTGTTCCTCAGCACTGACATCCCTCACGTTAATGTGCACAACAAACACTAAAAAAGATATTTAATTGAAATCAGAGGGAGATGGCAGCACCGTGACAAAATAAAGGAAGAACTGATGCATTGTTTGTCAGAGTGTGGCAAGTTATATGGATTGTTAAAAATGAGTTTTCTTCATGAGAAGTAGAGTGCTGGCAACAAAGCTCACAGATGCTATCAGATGCCTGTGAATATGTGTTAGTTACAAAGGCAAACTATTTGGGTAAAATAAAAAATGAATTGTATTTTGCTAATGGCCTAATACTTTCTGCAATGATGTAAGTATGTGATAAGAATTGTTCTGGAACAGCTTGTCTATAACCCAAAGCAATTCCATTTTTATTAAACAAATAGGATCCAACAACATTTTAAAAATTCATAAAGTAATGTGGCTGTACAGTTCAGGGTTCTATTTTAACCCGCTACAGTACTATTTTCAGTGCCTAAACTAAATTTTGTGTTCAAAAATACATGTCGATAAATGCACGTTATTTGAACCATCTTAATATAGACAAGTCTTCTTATCTTGTACAACATAAAAACCTCAGTGATTTTCAACCTTACATAAATTAGCAAAAATGACCATATGTTATTCATAGTTCCACACAGTTCTGGTTTTAATAGCTGTGAAATTATTGTATCTTGTTATAATATTGAGAAGAATTTGTCTGAACCTGTGAGTCTAAAGGAGTCCAATGGTTTTGTAAACCACTTACTGTACATACAAAAAGTGATGAACAAACCTTTTTTTGTTCACCTGCAAACAGCTGATGTGATGTAAATCTTGTTGAAATGCTCATCACATCATATATGAGTGGTGCAATAGCGACAAAATGATGTATGACTTTTTTTGGTTCTTGCCTGTCCCCTCTCAAGTAAACATTTGCAATCATTTTTTTCCATGAATAGGTGCCTGAAAAAGATCCCCCTTTAAACGTTACAGGTCATAACCTGAGAACACCTACTGGGAGTATGCAGACCGTGTTCACTGACCATGAAAGCATTAGCCTGTGGGCTCATTCAGCAGCAGGTTATTCAAAAGCTAGATTCAACTAGTTCTCCATTCTTTTTCTGTGGAAATAAAAGTAATTATTAAAGTTTACTTAATTAACTTCACCTGACCTTTTGTATAGCTCCCGGTAACCTTTCTGAATCCAAATGCTGTCAACATGAAGTCTAGGTTTTTTTTCCACTTCACTATCGCACAATAAATACTGCAGGCTTCCTGCAATTTTGACCATATGTATTTGAACAGTTTTAAAAGTACAGTGTTTTTTTTTAAACAAGGGCTCTTATTTCAGTGGAGTTTATAAGCAATCATAGCTACAGAAATAGCGCCTTCTGAGAACTGTAACACAGTGGGCCTGAAATTCTCGGGTTGGGAGATGCTGGGGGTGTGGTTGGGGGGGAGGGAGGGGATGGGAATATGGACCAGAACTCCGCTCTCCCGGGATTCTACCCCAATTAGACCGGATCTTTAAATTCTGGTTGGGGAAGCTGTGGGCAGCTGTCCCGCACTCTATGCCAAACAAGCCTGTGTGGTGGGGGGGAGGCAGGGGGAAAGAAGAAGCTTCTCGGCAGCAGCATTCGCCCCCCCACCCCCACCCCATTACACCCTTGAAGGGCTTCAGTAGAACTCAAGCCATGAATCCCGCTGAAGTCTTCTGACGGCCCCTTTCTTAGAATAAGGTTATCAATTCAGCAGGGGATTTGATTAATTCAGGCATAGTGGTTCGTGTGGGAGCTGAAGACTTTAGTAAACTGATACAAGTTGACGTATGCCAGAGGACCCCTATTTGCTTATTAAAAGGTGCCCACCGCCTGAATCAGACAGGCATCACGACTGCCCAGCATTCGCCCCCTGTGAAATTCACAGCGGTCGATTGTCAGGATTATCAGGACAGTAAGGCTACCGACCCCATTTCGAGGCTGTTACCACCAATGTTCCCTTTAAACTGCGCTGCCGCGCAGACATGCAGCACTCTGCAGGTCCTGCGCAGCCGGTGAGCCAGCTTTTAAATAGAAAAACCGTGCATGTGCGGAATTTTGAATGGCCCGCACAGCCCGAAAAAATTAGAGGCAACATTGGTTACCACCCCATTAACACCGATTGCGGCTGGCTAAAATCGTCTCTGTTGTCTGTTGATTTGCAGATGATTTAAAAACTTGCAACCCGATTTCCGGATAATACACAATGAAAGTGCAAGTCACACTTTTGTGTTTTGCAGGCAGCTGTAAGTCAGTGATTGTAACTTGTAACTATATCTTAATGTCCATGGGTACTTACGACATTCTGACTGGTCTTTTAAATGATTTCGACATTCTCATTCCAAACTCTGCGTGGCTGAGTGGAAATTTTGTATCTTTGTCATCCAGTTAATGAGGTCTGGAAATAGTTCTGACTCATTTGAGTTTTTAAAGAATAATTTTGCTTGTGCTCATGGTAGAGAATTATCTTGATGTACCATAACTGAGTGACATACTGCATGTTCTGTTGCACAAAGTCACAATAGACACTCGGGGAGAAATTCGGTATCGCCCCATTTGGGGCGCTAACTTTTAAAAGTTGCAGAAATTGGTGACAGGCGCTAATGTTTTTCAACTTTTAAAAAATTCAGGGTTTGCGCTCCAGGAAGGACTTGGAGCGCTAAATCAGGCGTTCCACTTCCTTCCTGGAGCGCAGCAGGCAGCAGGCGGGGCTGTAGGTGAGCAGCGATGCACACTGGGCCATGCAGCACTGCCACGTTGGAAGGCTCCTTCCCTCCCTTAAAGGGGAGGGCCATCGCTGCAGGCTCTACAAGGGAAAAACTTACCTGTTCCCCGACGGCAGCTGCGATCCGGCACTGCAGCAGAGTGCCGAGCTAATCGATCGCTGGCGAAGTCAAATTAAAAAAAAAGAGCACTTCAGAATTTTTTTACTTACCTCGGCCACCTCGCCTTCAAGTATCGCCCCTGAAGTGCCCGGACTCCTGATGAACGCCTCCTACAGCTGCCGGTGTTTTCGCCCAGCGATGCTGCAGGGGGCGGAACTGAAGTTCGGGTCTGGGGCAATGCGCACGGCCATGACGTCACGATCTCTGGGCGAAGGAGATCAGGGCGCAACGCCATACCGCCGCCGCAAATGTTCCGGCGCATATAGCGGGAGTTGATCTTCTCGCCGCGCCTGGTTGCTAAGTGCTTAGCGCCCTGTTATCGCTCCCCCCCCCCCCCACCCCCTGGAGGAGCTAACGGGAGGCGCTAAGGAGGCCAATTTCTAGGCCTAAGATTTTTTTAAATGACTGTCATCGAGCAGTTTAAAGCAATTTAAAATCCATACTAGCTGACGTTTTAGTTGCATTGCTAAACAAACAGATAAGAAGAACACTGGTTTTTGGAGTAGATGGGTCGATAAGGGACCAGAGAAGCCTTTAACTGGGAATGTGGGATCAGATAGTGTGGTACAGGAACTGGACCTGTGATATCAGAGTGAACAGTAATGCATACTGGAGATCAAAATTTAGTGAAATATAATTTGCTTTATGCTATGCTGAGACCATTTCAAAAAAGTTGTACAATTGCTACGGTGTTTTGTTTTGCTAAAATACAAAAGGGTCTTCCAATACACCAGTGATTTTCTGACAAAGTCCAAAGCAATCATTTACTCTAGAAACAGAAATCATTGCTTCCTACTGAAGTCTGGGGTATTTGCTGTCCCTGGCTTACATCAAGAGTAATAAGAACCTCAGTGTAATTTATAATCATATCGTTTGTATTATAGTTTTGAAATGTTACCATTACATGAAAAGCTGACTATTCTCCTACATTGCAGGGTTTGACATATGCCACCTCTGCTTTAGAAGTACCAATTGAATAAATTTCAATTATTCTGACAAACCAGTTCTTAATCTTTAACCATATATGGAACCAGCTTTACACAATGTTCAAACCGTTATATCTTCATTTGACAGGATCTGCTCCAGCAGCCAACTCTTTCCTTTGCAGCCCTTCAATGTGACATCATCAGGGAATGTGATGTTGGCAATATACTTTTCACAAGCCAAATATATGAATCAGTTTGAAGCAACGGTACAATACATCAAGACAACAAGTGAGTCTACCGTACAATGTTTCCAGCTATTTAATTTTATAGGAGAATTAAGCACAAGTGCATGGCAGTGAGGCTAATAAACCTTTTTCTGATACCTTTGCACTGTATCAGTGATTTCATACATAGTTTTGACGGCACTTGCAATCATAAGAACATAAGAAATAGGAGCAGGAGTAGGCCATTTGGCCCTTCGAGCCTGCTCCGCCATTCACTAAGATCGTGGCTGGTCTTTGACCTCAACTCCACTTTCCCGCCCGATCCCCATATCCATTGATTCCCTTAGATTCCAAAAATCTGTCGATCTCAGCCTTGAATATACTCAACAATCCTGCCTAGATATGCAAATCATGTCAGCAAACTGGTGGATAGCTGACGTAACCAATGTAAGAGAATGATAAACTGAGTAACTACAGACTAGTCGGTCTCAAGAGCAGGAGTAGGCCATTTGGCCCCTTGAGCCTGCTCTGCCATTAATTAAGATCATGGCTGATCTAATCTTGGCTTCAACTACACTTTCCTGCCTGTTCCCCATAACCCTTGACTCCCCTGTAGCTCAAATATCTGTCTATCTCCACCTTGAATGTATTCACTGACTCAGTTTCCACAGCTCTCTGCGGTAGAGAATTCCAAAGATTCACGACCCTCTGAGAGAGAAAGTGAAGCACCAGGAGGCTGGCTCCATGGATGTTATTTAAAGGAATCATCAGTAATGACTCGTAGCTGTCAGGTTAGCGCAGTTTCAGTGGACCACAGTGCTGCCCGAGACGTGCTGCGCTACCTCCCTCCACATGGTGCGGAAGACTTGTGGCAAGGGCCTCCGGCCACTTGCCGAGTACAGCACCGCCCTCCGTCTCTCCACAGTGAAAACCAATGCCTCCAGTGCTTCATCGCAGAATCTGCGGGCTCTCTCCCTGGGGCGTGGGTCTGCCATGAGTACACCTGGCTCAGTCCTCTGGCTCCTTCTCCTTGTCCTGCTTCTGCTTGCTGAGGCAGCTGCACAACCAGCAATGCTGAGAATGAGGTGCTGCAGCATCAATGAACCTCCCCTTTAAGTACTGTGGCAATCATGACTTGCGATTAGATATTGGTCCACCCTTTGAATGTAACGCCAATGAGCTTGGGTTTTAAGACTTGACTTAGGACTCCAATCATTTGTTTGAGCAGTGAGCATGAATTTTCTTGACAGATCCAACACATCCCCGAGAAAAAGGCATCTGCTGGCGGAGAGTTACTTCTACCCAGCGAATGCCCATGAAATTCTTACGCCTGGTAAAAGCGGGTGTAAGGCCTGCTTTTACCAGCGTAAGAATTTAAAAAAACAAAAAAATAATTTAAAAAAATAATTTATACATTTAAAAACCTGTGCAATAAGGTAAGTTTCTTTTTAGCCCCTTTAAAACATGTAAATTTATTTTTCAAAAAATTAATTTTTTGTTTTAAATATTTAATTAAATGCCAGGAGCGCGAGTCTCTGTGGATCCCGAGGCAGAAGGTAAGTTTGTAGATTTTTTGCCGGTCGGAGGTATCCGCCCGTAGGAAGCCTCCAACCACAAATTCAGGCCAATTAATTTCTAGCCCAAAGAATTAGGGTTAATGGATGTTGATCAGATGAGAGAAAAGTTGTGAGTTGTGTACCTTGGGCCAATGTAGGATGTCATTTTGTTTTTGACATATACATATTATAATAGCAAATATCCCATAGCAATAGGGGTGTCTGTTCTATGTAGGGAATACATCAGCGCTACTAAGTTACAGTCACTGAATAAGTTAAATTACATTTTTGTTAAATGGCATTCTGAACATTTTACTAGTGCCTTGGGAATTAAATTCCATGAATGTATTATTCTGCAAAAATTATAACGGTGTGCCCTTTATTACTTATAATAATTGTATCTATAGGCATTTTATCCCTTACCAGTTCGCAAAGTGGAGAATACACAAAAAATTATATACAAGGGGGTAATGTTTCCGCTGTATGTACCTATGCAAGAGATTGTGGAATTTTAATCGCAAATGACATTCAGTGGAACTCAAGTTTCTGTGATTTTTTGTGCTAGTTTAAAAGAATCGCGCTAGAAGCAGGTCCCACCCACAAAACTGGCCGCGCCCCCAGGATGAATTAATCACCATTGGGAGTTTCTGCTAATTGTGCTCATTTGCAAGCCTTAGAGGAGGCTTTAAAAACTGGTTCTTTTGGGTGCAAGGACATTAATAGGCACACTTTTTAAAAACTTTTGAATGTATTTTTTTTAGTTTACTAAGAAACTGACTACTGTACCACAATATATCTAATAAATGGTTCTGTACAGATTTAAAAAAAAATCATTTTCAGTAATTTAAAATCCGGTTACTCACAGGTGCTGGATTGACACTGTGATTGAAAATGCTTATTTTTTGTGATAAACCCATTTTTAGCTGTATTAATCAAACTGCACCAATTTACCAATCTTAAATATATCAAAGAATATTTTTAAAGCATTTTTTTAAAATTACGTTTTAAGACATTGCCCGATTGCACTGGTTCATGGCAGATTTTGCGTTCTTTGATATGCAAATGAGTTTGAGTGGAAACTGGAGGGGAAAAAATCACTTTTCAAAACGGGCGCTATTTGGGTGCATAGAAACATAGAAGATAGGAGCAGGAGTAGGCCATTCGGCCCCTTGAGCCTGCTCCGCCATTCAATGAGATCATGGCTGATCATCCAAATTCAGTACCCTGTTCCTGCTTTCTCTCCATATCCCTTGATTCCTTTAGCCTTAAGAAATATATCCAACTCCTTGAATATATTTAATGAATTGGCCTCTACTGCCTTCTTGGCAGAGAATTCCACAGGTTCACCACTCTCTGGGTGAAGAAATTCTTCCTCATTTCAGTCCTAAATGGCTTACCCCTTATCCTTAGACTGTGACCCCTGGTTCTGAACTCCCCGACCATCGGGAACATCCTTCCAGCATCTAGTCTGTCTAGTCCTGTTAGAATTTTATAAGTTTCGATGAGATCCCCTCTCATTCTTCTAAACTCCAGTGAGTACAAGCCCAATCGACCCAATCTCTCCTCATACGTCATTCCTGCCATCCCAGGTATCAGTCTGGTGAATCTTCGCTGCACTCCTTCCATGGCAAGAACATCCTTCCTCAGATAAGGTGACCAAAACTGCACACAATACTCAAAATGTGGCCTCACCAAGGCCCTGTACAACTGCAGCAAGACATCATTGTTCCTGTACTCAAACCCTCTCGCTACGAAGGCCAACATACCATTTGCCTTCTTAACCGCCTGCTGCATCTGCATGCTTACTTTCAGCGACTGGTGCACAAGGACGCCCAGGTCTCGTTGCACTTCCCCTTCTCCCAATCTATTGCCATTCAGATAATAATCTGCCTTCCTGTTTTTGCCACCAAAGTGGATAACCTCGCATTTATCCACATTATATTGCATCTGCCATGCTTCTGCCCAATCACCCAACCTGTCCAAATCATCCTGGAGTTTCTCAGCATCCTCCTCACAGCACACACGCCCACCCAGCTTTGTGTCGTCTGCAAACTTGGAGATATTACATCTAGTTCCCTCGTCCAGATCATTAATATATATTGTGAATAGCTGGGGTCCAAGGACCGATCCCTGTGGTACCACACTAGTCACTGCCTGCCACTCGGAAAAAGAGCCGTTTATTCCAACTCTTTGCTTTCTGTCTGCCAACCAGTTCTCTATCCAAGTCAATACCTTGCCCCCAATCCCATGTGCCTTAATTTTACACGCTAATCTCTTATGCGGGACCTTATCGAAAGCCTTTTGAAAATCCAAATACACCACATCCACTGGTTCTCCCTTATCTATTTTACCAGTTACATCCTCAAACAATTCCAGTAGATTAGTCAAGCACGATTTACCTTTTGTAAAGCCATGTTGACTTTGTCTGATCCGGTCACTTTTTTCCAAGTGCACTGCTATTACATCCTTTATAATGGACTCTAGCATTTTCCCCACTACCGATGTCAGGCTTACCGGTCTGTAATTCCCTGTTTTCTCTCTACCACCCTTTTTGAACAGTGGGGTAACATTAGCTACCCGCCAATCCATGGGTACTGTTCCAGAGTCTATCGAATTTTGAAAGATGACCAGCAATGCATCTACTATTTCCAGGGCCACTTCCTTAAGTACCCTAGGATGTGGATTATCAGGCCCTGGGGATTTATCGGCCCTCAATCCCATCAATTTCCCTAACGCCATTTCCCTACAAATACTGATTTCTATCAGTTCCTCCCTTTCATTAGACCCTATGTTCCCCGACATCTCTGGGAGGTTATTTGTGTCCTCCTTTGTGAAGACAGAACCAAAGTATGTATTTAATTGGTCTGCCATTTCTTTGTTCCCCATTATAAATTCCCCTGATTCTGACTGCAAGGGACCTATGCTTGACTTCACCACTCTTTTTCTCTTCACATATCTATAAAAGCTTTTACAGTCAGTTTTTATGTTTCCTGCAAGCTTACTCTCATACTCTATTTTCCCCCTCTTAATTAATCCCTTTGTCCTCCTTTGTTGGATCCTAAACTGCTCCCAATCCTCAGGTTTACTGCTTTTTCTGGCCAATTTATATGTCCTCTCCTTGGATCTTATGTTATCCCTAATTTCCCTTGTTAGCCACGGTTGAGTCACCTTTTTTGTTTTATTTTTATGCCAAACTGGGATGAACAAATTCTGTAGTTCATCCATGCGATCTTTGAATGTTTGCCATTGCCCATCCACTGTCAACCCTTTGAGTGACATTCCCCAATCAATCCTACCCAACTCGCACGTCATACCATCGTAGTCTCCTTTATTTAAATTCAGGACCCTAGTCTCTGAGTCAACTATTTCACTCTCCATCTTAATGAAGAATTCTATCATATTATGATCGCTCAGACCCAAGGGGCCTCGCACAACAAGATTGCTAATTACTCCTTTCTCATTACATAATACCCAGTCTAAGATGGCCTGATCTCTAGTTGGTTCCTCGACATATTGGCCCAGTAAACCATCCCATATACACTCCAGGAATTCCTCCTCCACAGTATTGTTACTAATTTGGTTAGCCCAATCTATATGTAGATTAAAGTCACCCATGATAACTGCTGTGACCTTATTGCACGCTTCTCTAATTTCCCGTTTAATGCCATCCCCGACCTCCGCATTACTGTTTGGAGGTCTATATACCACCCTCACTAACGTTTTCTGCCCCTTGGTATTTCTCAGTTCCACCCATACAGATTCCACATCATCAGCGCTAATATCCTTCCTTTCAATTGTGTTAATCCCCTCTTTAACCAGCAATGCTATCCCACCTCCTTTTCCTTTCTGCCTATCTTTCCTGAATATTGAATACCCCTGGATGTTGAGTTCCCAGCCTTGGCCACCCTGGAGCCATGTTTCCGTAATCCCAATCATATCATATTCGTTTACCTCTATTTGCGTAGCTAATTCATCCACCTTATTACGAATGCTCCTCGCATTAAGACACAAAGCCTTCAGGCTTGTTTTTTTAACGCTCTTAGATCTGCAATTTGCGCCCGGATCACCGATTATGCCCAAAGCAGAAACTCTACCCCCTGATATACTAGCTGACACTAGATATTGGATAGTTCACTGTACAGGATAAGAGGAATGTGATTTGGTAGCATGGAGGAATATTCCTGGCCTTTGGTTGTACTGTGGAATGACATTTCCTTTTTCAAATAGATCCAGGGAGAAAGGATTTAAAATCAGCAGCAGGGGCTTGGATTGGAGTTTTGGAGGAAAACTTCCATTTAAAGATCAAGGTGCGGAAGGATCAGGGAGCAGAGCAATAACTGATGGAATACTTTCTGGGACAGACACAATCCAAAAAAAACCTCTTTTCGATTTTTTAACTGACCATTTTTTTTTGCCTGGGATTTTTCTAAAATCCAGGGAATGCCCCTTTTATGGTGAACTTGTTTCAGCACTGGATGGTGGGGAACAATTTCCTCTGTGGACTTTGGCATAGTGAATTTATAAATACTTTCATAAATGGGTTTAAGATTTCACTACACCCAGGACACAGAAGAACTTGTGCCCCCAGGTTTTTTCATACTTTAGGTTGTGTAGTTTTGAAAAGCTAGGATATCTTCAGTCAGTGGCTTTTATTTGTAGTATGACTTGGAAGTTTGGATGCACTCTGGAAGAACTATGCATAAATCATTCTGCAAGTCAGTATGATTGAAATGTGGTTATTCATTCCTGTTCTTTTTGATTTTCAGTCTGTGGTGGAACTATAACTGCTTATAATGGGTCACTGGTCTCTCCATTTTATCCCAGTAACTACCCTCCAAATATCAACTGTCTCTGGACAATTACAGTAAGTAAAATAAAGGTTATTAAATATTTATGTACAGGTTATGTATGATGATTGGAAGGTCACCATATGACTTACAATGGTGTGTTTGTTTGCAGTGTGTTTTGCTTCAACAGTAATCATGATTAGTGTCTCTACTGGCAGAGCACCTGCTTCATATGGGTTTCATTCACATAGTTCCTATCTTTCAGTCTCCTGCCTGCTTATAATTGGATCAAAATTATGAATTCTTTCTGTCCATACATCCATTAACACTACCCTGTTTTCTCCATAACTTAAAAGGTTTGCTGGATTTTCACCAAACTGCCTCTCATCTAACTTTGTTCTTTTCAGTGTTGACAAACTGCAACCCATACCTTTGTAGGTTCATGCACCAAGAAACATGAAGTTGAAAGCGCAATAAGATTTTATCTTATACTTTATGCTATTCATTAGATACTGAATTTATTATTTTTAAATGCAAGTGGGTGCAATCCACTATGCATGGTTTTACTACTTTAACTCCTGAAATATTGCAATGATCACGTGGCCAGAAAATATCAAATGGTAGATTTTATGAATTAGCCCTCTCAGTGCAGAGCCTTGACAGAAATTTGCACAGGGCATGCTGATCTCTGTCCAACTTCACTTCAGGCGCTCTCGATATCTGAAGCTCTGAGTCGGAATTGCTATTTCACAAAATTTATCCGCAAATTCTTAGTGGCAAGGAGGAATTCCCAGTGTTTCCAGTAGGTTCGATTCCTGGAGCCGTGTCATTAGGATCACCAAAGTGCACATTGAGACAGATGTGAAATGTGCTACAGTGCAAATTACTGTGATGTGATTTTCAAAGGTTGTTTTTTAATTTAACATTTAAAAAATTGTTATACTGCAGGTATGTATTGTGACACAATGATGTCAGTGCATTATTATTAATCTCATTATTATGTAGGTTATTTAAAAACTTGGGAAACTTATATTCCTTTAACGGTGATGTTGGTACCCCTTTAAAAGTAACTTGAAAGCACAAAAATATTTGTCTAAAACATTAAAATCCTTTTTTCTCCTATTGCTAGGTAGAGGTGAAATAATCCCTGGTCACCAACGTTCCCCTTAAGGTGCGATTGGGATATACTGCACAGGCCGCTCACCAGTTGTTGCCACGGGAAAAGATAGCGCGCACGTGCGGCCGCCCAGCAAATTTAAAGGGACCGCACACAAAAAAAAACAATTAATGGGAACATTGCTGGTCCCTACCAGACTTGTTCTCAATAGCCTGATGATACTCACTGTTTGTTTAAGCTTATATGCTGAGACTGATTACTTGGACAAGTTACGAATGAGACACTGGCACCATGGGCTGTACCCCAGCAAGGAATCAAACACTTTCAGGGGAGGGGTGGGGATAAGAGAGCTGGACGGAAGAAATTTGGCAGAAAAATCAAAGGGCGGCGCCATCTTCTGTCTAACTTTTCCTCATTTGTTTGCAAACATACAATCCATTGCTGTAAATGGTGTTGAAAAGCATTCTCAAAGAAAGATACGAGGGGTGCAGTTGTTTAAATATTGGCTTCGCCCATAGGACTGAGATTTAAATCCATCCCAGGCTGATGGGATAAATGTCTTCAGTGTGCTATGTAAAGTTTGCTTTGGCACTGTCAATCAATTCCTAAAGAGCATGGGCTTACAGGACTAAACTGTACTTAATTCGGTACTAATCAACAATGTAACTCACAAGTCCGAGGATTGATGCTGTTGGAAATGGAAATGAAATGCAATACTGGTGCAGTGGAGGAGGCTCTTCTGAGGTAAGGGCTGAAGCATGTTGCTGGGGCAGTGTGGAGAGATCATTCCTCTGCATCTGGCTGTTCCAAAACAGACCTGAGAATGCTTGATGCTCTCACTGGGCACCTGAAATGGTAAGTATTCAATTCCACAATATTAATATTTCTTATCTTGCTGAGCATAAAAAGATGCATTATCAAGTCTTTGGCATGTGATTCATTATGACACACTGGCCAGAATTTTCCCGTTGCTGAGCATGCGGGTTTGAGGGCGGGTCGGCAGTAAAAATCCCCGAAATTACCAGCGCGTTGGGAACCCGCCGCCTCGTGCATTTAACTTGGGCGGCTTTGAAGGTGCGACACAACCTCATTCAAGTCATTAACTGCTTGTTGAGAGACCCTTAAGAGGGTTTTTAACACTAGCATTTGACTTTTACTACAGGGGCACGGGATTCACGCAGCTCGGGAACATCGCCTGTGAAGGGGAGGCAGAAGCTCAGTGGCCATTGGCGAGTCCATTCATTGAGAGCTGGGTGAAGCACATAAATACTCCCACATTACACCTCATTACTTGCCTCATGGAAAGGCTCTTGCTGACTCCATTTTGTCCACAGATTTAGGTGTCAGCAGTTTGCAGGTCATTTCTGAAAACTCGGAAGTCACTCTCAGCACATTGCTACTCAGTATCAGAACATTGAGGGATTGGCCCTCTCATCTCCACTTTACCTGCTATCTACTACATCAGCATGGGTGCCACTTATACTGTCTCACCTTGGTCATCAGAATCGGACCAAGATGAGCCCCAACACCAGCAGCAGCAACCACAACAGCAGCCTTCTCCTCAACGACCTGATGCTCCACAGGAGAGAGTGGGGGCGGGGGGAACCACAGGGCCGCAGCACACCAGAGGCGATACCCCCAACACAGGGTATACAGGCAGAGGATGAGCTTCCTCAACATGACTGAGCAGCAGTGCCTCGGGAGGCTCAGACTATCGCGCCAGGTCATCGCAGACATTTGTAGCTTGCTGAAACAAGACCTGCTGCCCAGAGGTCCTGGCGGACATGCCTTACCAGTG
This sequence comes from Somniosus microcephalus, assembly GCF_052327205.1. Classification (NCBI taxonomy): domain Eukaryota; kingdom Metazoa; phylum Chordata; class Chondrichthyes; order Squaliformes; family Somniosidae; genus Somniosus; species Somniosus microcephalus. The sequence continues at coordinate 88,192,022 of NC_141000.1, forward strand.
GCTGCCAAAGTCACCACCGCCCTCAGCTTCTTCGCCTCAGGCTCCTTCCAGGGATCTGCAGCAGACATTTGCAGGATCTCGCTGTCGGCCGCCCACAGATGCATCACCCAGGTCACTGATGCCATGTTTGACTAGTCAGCCAATTATATCAACCTTGACACTGATGAAGCCAGTGTTACTGAGTGGGCACTGGGCTTCGCCACTCTGGCTGACTTCCCACAGGTGCAGGGCGTCATCGACTGCACACACGTGGCCATGAAGGCTCCCCCTCATCACCCAGGATTGTTTGTGAACCGCAAAGGCTTCCACTCCCTCAATGTGCAGCTTGTCTGCAACCATAAAAAGATAATCACGCATGTGTGCACCAGATTCCCTCGCAGCTGTCATGACTCTTTCGTGCTGCGCCGGTCCACCCTCCCTCAGCTGTTTGCACCTCCAAACAGACTCACTGGCTGCTTGGAGACGAGGCCTATTCACGTGGCTCATGACACCCTTGAGGACGCCAAGTACTGAGGCCGAGGAATATTATAATGAGAGCCACATGTCCGCCAGATGTGTCATAGAGCAAGCAATAGGCTTGCTCTAAGTGCAGATGCACTTCAGATGCCTTGGCAGATCTGGAGGAGCCCTTTAGTACGCACCAGCCAGGGTCTCCAGAATCATTGTTGTTTGCTGCGCGCTGCACAACGTAGTGCAGCAGCGAGGATTGGAGCTGCAGGAGGATCAAGGCGCAGAGCGCACAGCCTCTTCAGAGGAGGAGGAGGAGGAGCAGGTGGAAGACGAGGAGGAGGATGAACCTTAGGTGGAGATGGCACCAGCAGTGGCACACATTGCTGCCCGGGAGGCCCGGCATGTCCTCATCATGGCTAGATTTACTTAACTTGCACCAATGCAACCATATGGCTGCCACATGCTGCACTAAGTCCCACCCAACAACACCATAAAACATCCCAACAATGACCAAGCCATTCCTCTCACCCAAAACCCCAGTGTGCGAGGTTAAATAATGTCTCACCACTCACTCCAAGTGACAAAGCCACTTCCAAGGTAGCAGGGAAAAATGGACAAGACTGGAAAGTGGTGCAAAGAAATAAATTTATCTGTCATCAAAATAACTGAAATGCAACACTAACATTTTTTCATACACTTTTCCGAGTGCTTCTACGAGGTGCAACCCCATGGCTTCAGCAGAGGTAGAGGCAGGCTGCTCACTTCCCTGCTGCGACTCGTTAGACACTTTTGGCAGACATCCTCTGCGTTTTGGAGCCTGTGATGGCCCAGCCAAAGTCTGCTGCTCCTGCAACTGTGCAGGGGCAGACACGGCCATCGAGATCCGAGGAAGCACGTGGGGCTCTGACTGAGGGGGAGGCAACGGGGGAGAAGTGGGAGCACTTTGAGAAGAGCCCTCACTTCCATGTTTCCTCTCAGCATCATCCCTCTCATGGGCACCTTGCTGCACAGCAGTGGGGCGATAAACGCCCAAGTCTACGTTTATATCCCTCCTAGAGATGAGGCCTATGAGCATCTGCCATCTGTTGTCCACAGCAAGCATGTGCTCATGTGCGCATGTGACTGGCGCATTCGCTGCTCCATGCAGGCGGCCATCCTTTCCATGGAACAGCACATTGTCGCCATCCAAGATCACCCTCTTTCTCGATGGCCCCCGAGGCTCAGCATCTGCATGCAGCTCAGCAGAGCTGGGAGTGTCCTGCGCCCTCTGGCGAGGAGTCTCCACTGCTGTCCCGATCTCCACCATCTGCTCTTGCTCACTTGTGAAATGTGAGACACCAGGTGACAACACTACTCTATCTCGCACAGGGTCTACCGAGATGTGCGTATCTGTGCTGGTACTGGGTGCGCCTGGATCTGCTGACAATGCACCCTCAGAGGCTGTAGGTTCGTTACCATTATGCAGATGATGGAAATTCACTGGCTGCTGACATCAGTCACCATATGAGTGACTGCTGAATGCCATGTGGCTGTATGAGATGTAATTCTGTCACCAGGTTGCTGGGATGTCCCCCTCTGTCTCCCACCGCCAGCAGCTCTGCAACTTCCAATATCTCCAGGGCCCCCTCCTCTGCTGCAGCCAGTTGTGTGACAATAGATAAGGGAGAACCAGTGGATGTGGTGTATTTGGACTTTCAGAAGGCTTTCGATAAGGTCCCACATAAGAGATTAGCGTGCAAAATTAAGGCACATGGGATTGGGGGCAAGGTATTGACTTGGATAGAGAACTGGTTGGCGGACAGAAAGCAAAGAGTTGGAATAAACGGGTCGTTTTCCGAGTGGCAGGCAGTGACTAGTGGGGTACCACAAGGATCGGTCCTAGGACCCCAGCTGTTCACAATATATATTAATGATCTGGACGAGGGAATTGGATGTAATATCTCCAAATTTGCAGACGACACAAAGCTGGGTGGGAGGGTAAGCTGTGAGGAGGATGTCGTGAAACTCCAGTACGATTTGGACAGGTTGGGTGATTGGGCAGAAACATGGCAAATGCACTATAATGTGGATAAATGTGAGGTTATCCACTTTGGTGGCAAAAACAGGAAGGCAGATTATTATTTGAATGGCAATAGATTGGGGGAAGGGGAAGTGCAAAGAGACCTGGGTGTTATTGTGCACCAGTCGCTGAAGGTAAGCATGCAGGTGCAGCAGGCGGTTAAGAAAGCAAATGGTATGTTGGCCTTCGTAGCAAGAGGGTTCGAGTACAAGAACAAGGATGTCTTGCTGCAGTTGTACAGGGCCTTGGTGAGACCGCACCTTGAGTATTGTGTGCAGTTTTGGTCACCTTACCTGAGGAAGGACGTTCTTGCCATGGAGGGAGTGCAGCGAAGATTCACCAGGCTGATACCTGGGATGGCAGGAATGACGTACGAGGAGAGATTGTGTCGATTGGGCTTATACTCACTGGAGTTTAGAAGATTGAGAGGGGATCTCATCGAAACCTATAAAATTCTGTCAGGTCTGGACAGACTAGATGCAGAAAGGATGTTTCTGATGGCCGGGGAGTCCAGAACCAGGGGTCATAGTCTAAGGATAAGGGGTAAGCCATTTAGGACTGAAATGAGGAGGAATTTCTTCACCCAGAGAGTGGTGAACCTGTGGAATTCTCTGCCACAGAGGGCGGTGGAGGCCAGTTCATTAAATATATTCAAGAAAGAGTTGGATATATTTCTTGAGGCCAAAGGGATCAAGGGATATGGGGAGAAGGCAGGGACAGGGTACTGAATTTGGATGATCAGCCATGATCTCATTGAATGGCAGAGCAGGCTCGACGGGCCGAATGGCCTACTCCTGCTCCTATCTTCTATGTTTCTATGTGAATACTAGAGGGCCATCTCTGGTTCTCTGCCTCTTCTGCATGTTCTGGGCTCTTTTCTCCTGAAAGGAGAGAAAAAAGTGAACTTTGAGTGTAAGGAATGGATGGGTTAGATCTGTAGAGATTGACAATGCCAAATAGCCTTCTTCTGTGGTGTTACTTGCTATGATTGCATTAGAATGAGGGTGAGTGTCAGGGGTGGTTAGTCGGATGAGGATGTGAGTGTGTACATAGAGAGGGATGGGTGGACCTGGAAGGTATGTTGGTGTGAGGAATGATGTGCAGGAGTAGGCTTGGGAAGGCAGAGTGATGGAGATGTGTTGACCGGCACATCAGGATGAAGGTGAGTGTGGACAACAACCCTGCTGCTGACCGCCTCTGCTATCTCCAACCAGGCCCTTTTGGTGTCTTTGGGAGGTCTCTTGCGCCTATCTGCTTGGAATAGGACCTCCCTGCATGCTCTCACTGCCTCCAGCAGAAATCTGGGTGCAGCCTTTTGCCTTTGAGTATCCATCATTGACCGTGTGGGACAGTACTCAGACGTTTCTATTTCACCTTGCACACTCCTCCAGCAACCTTCAAATGAGTTGTGTGCAAGGCTGCTTTAAATATCGGCACTGGAAACAAGTCATTGATGACGTCATCAGACCCGCTCCATTTAATTGAGCCAGGAAATACGCATGACTGTTTTAAGTGGGGTCATTAAGTTAAAGTCGCACTGAATAACGCGCTGAGCAAAACATTGCGTTCCTGACCCGTTACGCGGCCCGCACGCACCCGACCCGACTCCAAGGTAAAAGTTCTGGCCACAGTTCTTCTCCTTCCCCGAACACTTTTCATGAAGGCAGTGGCTTTTTAAAGGGGAAAGCTAAGTCTGGGGTAAGTATCACGACTGGTAACTAACTATACAACACACCTATAGTTTCGGGAAACATTTTCTTTTTGTTAAAAGCCTCAAAACTACACAGCTGTTACATGAAGCCCTGTATACATATACTGTATGTACATTCTCCTAAGTACTATGTGGTGTGGACATGCTACAGTCGTATAGCACAAAGAGGTCACAGTTTCTTTAGAGATTCAGCATGAATTTAATTTTCCCCTAGTCTCCTTGATGTAGTTTTAAAGTAGTTTTGCAACAAAACCTGTATATTGAAAAACGGACCTAAAACCTGCCAAGCACTGTTTCTAAATCTGCTTTTCTGTTTCATTTGGTTGACTGCAGACACTGCCAAAACCCTGTCTCACAGTCTGTTGATACATAGGGATTAGAAATTTAATACATCAAGGTTTTTTTTTGAATCTTTTGTGGATTTCCTAAATGGGATTAATTTTCTTCGAATAGCTGTAATTTGACTAATGCACTATAATCTGTAAAACGATATTGGTCTCAAATACTCAAAACGTTAAGGGCTCATTTTAGAGACTGTGGTGATCAATTGTTTTACTGCCAGTGCAAAATAAAATCCCAGCTAAAATTAGTTAGAATTCTAGAGTCTTATAGCACAAATATTTTCTCAATAATCGAAAAGGTTGTTACAAAATATTAGATGTGTATTCTGTGCCCAATTTAGCACAATGCTGGCACAAATGTAATGGTGCCAAAATCCAAAGCCCTCCCAGCATATTTCTGCTGTCAGCCCGGTGCAAGGGCCAGAAATTAGACCAGGGCGTGGATACACCAGGTCCCGGCCTTCCATAACTCCATCCACCCCAAACAAGGTCACCCGTGCCAGAGAGGGTGTGGCTGAGGAAGGGGACTCCCAGATATTTCCTTGGCCCCAAACTGGGAATCTGACAGCAGATTGGTACACCCAATGACAAGCTGGCATTGGTGGGGCCCACCTCAGGATCTAAACCTGTGATTTGGCCTGGACTGATGGGCTGCAATTTACATGTTTCCAGGCTTGCGGGGTGAGGGGGAGGGAGGGCGGAGGGTTTTGAAGCTTCCCCTCACCGGTGAACGCCTGAGATGCTCTCCCCTCAATGGGCATCCACCTAGATTATTAGAGAGACTCTCCCACCCTCAGGAAGTCTGCCATGGTTTGGAAGCAGAGGTTTCTGGCAGGTGCTGTAAAGTCTGTGGGTTGTACAGTTAATAACGACACAGACTTCAGGAATAACAAACAAACAGGTCTTTACTATTCGAAGGTCAGGGCGAATCTGCCCAAGGAATCATGCCACAACACTTATATACTGGTGTGGTCACCGTCGGTATTACAGTATACAGAAGCCAAACAAGTAGTGCCACACCTAAAGTAGTTCTCTTAAAGGTGAACGGTTACATACAATAGTTCTCTTAAAGGTAGACGGGTACATACACTACAATCCTCCCTTTTTAGCTTATTACATACAGAGTCCCCATTAACCATAACATATCTTCAACTTCATATAAAACAATTTACAGACATAGTCTCGGTGGGAAACAGTTCACAGGTTCAGTCTCTGCGGGAACAGTTCACAGATTCAGTCTCTGATCTTGACTCGGTCCGAACAACATCTCTTTGGTGTAGATGGTTCACATTGCTAGCGTGACTCCTCCATATCCTTTTCTTGACGTAACAGCTTGAACTTTCGTCCTGCTGAACCAGCAGTGCTGACTTTTACAACAACTGGGTTGCCTTGATATTTTCCTACTTCCCAACTGATTTAACTCCTTTCGTAGGGTCCACGCATGATCTGGTAGAAGTGATAATATTTGCGATAGTTATCATCTTCTGCTTCTTTTTCTTTTCTGCTTTTTGGAGACTCTCGGGGCTCCCTTATCAGCTGCCAGCTGTAGCGCCACCAACTCTCTATGTTCCTTCGACTTTAAGTGCTTCATCCTGATTTCGGCACTTTGGGAGTTTTCATCACAAACTGGGCAGACCACATCCTCGTAATATTCAGTGTCACTCAACAGGTCATGGTAATATTCGGGTTCGTCCTGAGTTAGGCCAGCGAGAGGGCCTTCTACTTCCTCCTTACCCATCTGGACGTTAGCTGACTGTGGTTCCTTCCCTAGACATCTTTCTTGAAAAGACTTCTTCATGCATTCATCTTCATCCCGCTCTTCCTGGGTTTCCTGCAAATCCTTCACTAATGACCTCATTTGTGATTTCAATACTTCCCCTTCCCTCGGGGATTGATTGATCGGGCTATTCAATCCTTCTACTGGAGCAGCTGTTTCAACATTCTGTTGTTCACATAGACGCGATTCAGCGTACTTTTGGCATCCCAGTAAAGTCTGTTTTGCAACATCAGCTATTTCCCAAACTTTTGAGAGCTCCGAACTCCTTCCCGTTGAAGATTGAAGCTCGTGTTCAGATTGTTCCCATTGCAGAGTCTTTTCCCTCAGCATATGAAGGAGTTGGCTGACCGTTAACTCTTCCACGGGAACACTGTGGATCAGAGTCTTCTCCATTTCATCCACCTTTTCCTCCAATGCTTCCACCTTCTGTTCCTCTTGTACTTTGGCTTTCAGCGCTCGGAAAAGTTGCACCCTGATGCTCTCTAGCTCATGTTCAGGGACCATTCTTACAGTCTCTGTGTTTCTTACAGTTTCCTTTTCTTCCACTGAAAGGATTCCCAGTTGAATCTGTTCTTCAAGTTGTTGAACCTCGGTCATTGCCGCCTCATATTTGTCTTGGGTTTCCTTCAATATTTTTATGAGTTCTTGGACATCTTGTCTTTCATGTTCTGCCATGTCTTTCACCTCTAATTTCTCATCTATGGATGGAACTTCTACCGATGAGTCTGTCTTGGCCTTGAGCTCATCAAGAATTTCCTGCAGCCTTTGGACTTCTTGCTCATGTTCAACCTTCAGTTGCTCATATGCTTCTACTGAAACTAGCTTTTCGGAGGTTGCCGAGTTAACCCCCTCCAGAATTGTAGCCTGGGCCTGTTCATACTGTTCTTTCAACTTCTCACACTCTGCTTGTAAGGAGTCGTAGAGAAGAACTGGAATAACATCCTGGCTTCCTGAAGATTCCTCTTCATTTGCTTCTTTCGCAATTTCCTGTTGGAGTTCAGCCAAGGCTGCTATGCTATCTGCCTCTCGAAGTCTCACTGCCATCAAATCTTCTTTATTCTTGCAGTCTATCTCAGCCATTTTCCGATTACTTTCATTTAACTGAGTGAGTAGTCCCTTATTCTGGGCTGAGAGATATTGCACCTTCTCATGTAGACCATAGCACTCCTTCTCTGCTCGACATAGCTGGTTACTGCTGATTTGGTTCTGTGTTTCAAGTTCCAACATCCTTTGCTTAGCTTCTTTCAGTTTCGCCCCTATAAGCTCCTCTTGCAACATGGCCACATTATTCACATCAGGTAAAGAAGCGTTTCTCTTTTCCATGTCCAAGATTTTTTTCTGCATATCTTTAAGTGCGCACTGCAATTCAGCTTCTCTTAACCTTGCCTGCACTAGCTCCATCTCCAATTGCAGAACAAAATCCTCAGTGTAGCGTGGTTTGCCTTTATGCTGTATCTCTAGATCATGCAAATATTCTAACTCCTGAACATCATAAGGGAGATGTGATCGGTAATTGGTCACGATGGCTCTATGGTCGCTCTTTGCTTGAGCTAGCTGCCTCTGCTGTCTTTCCAGGTTCTCCCATTCGGTGTCCCAGAACTTTTCCATTGTTTTCATCTCTTGTACGAGGCGGTAACTCAACTGTTCTAATTGTTGTCGTACTTTGAAATAAGTTTGAGTCCGAGTTCGGTGTTCTTCCGTCGTGGATAAGTCCTTAACTTGAACAGGCTCAGAATTCTCTGTCAAACTGGAGTTCTGCTCTGAAGCTTTATTCTTCTCGGTAGCATAAGCCTTTATGCATGTCTTCGTTTTCTCCACCATAGTCGGCAAGTTCATTTTAGCCTTGTCTTCCATATTTGAGTTGGTCTTATCGCCATCCGTTTCAGAATCTGAGCTGATAGCTTGCACTGAGTCCTCACTCATTATGGCTTTTAGATAGTGCCATTCCATGTCTATTTTCTTGATCCACTCTCGTCCTAGAAGTGGTGGTCCTCCCTCAGATAATACGTACAAGTTCATTCTTGGGTGTTCTTTACCCCTATCTCTCACCTTGACTCTTATCTTCCCCATGGGGTATACCTTATGCCCCGTGTATGTCTGCAATACGAACTTGGTATTTCTTAAGGGTATGTGAGAGAATAGCCGGTGGTAGTCCCTTCGATTTATGACTGATAGAGCTGATCCAGTGTCCAACTCCATTCTTACTTGGACTCCAGCTATTTTTAGTATGACCCAGATAGTTTGTAGGTCAGCTTCCTTACTCACATTGTGAATTCTCAGACTACCCAGCTCCTGGCTGTTTGGGTCTGAGTCTGAATTCTGTTCGTCTGGACTCTTCTCAGCCACCTTGTGTACCTTGTTGTACTTTTCTTGTGGTGGCTTCCTTTGGTTGTTGGTCTTCTTCCCTGACCGGCATACCTTAGCGATGTGACCCAGTTTGCCACATTTCCTACATTCTTGGTTCTTAAACCAGCATTGATTCTGGTCGTGTGTTGCCTTCCCACAACGATAGCATTTTGTTGTACTTGAGGTAATTTGGTCCACCCAGAGTGCCGCCGCCTTTAGCTGCATTTCCGCCGTTCCTTTCGCTGCGGCTTCGTGCGATGCGGCTATAAGGACAGCCCTGTCAAGTATGAGGTCGTTCTCTTCGAGTAGTCGCTTTTGTGTCCCTTCCTTGGACAATCCGCATACGAACTTGTCTCGCAGTGCCTCTGTCAGATTCCCTCCGAACTGGCAGCATTTCGCTAGCCTACGCAGTTCGACCAAATATTCCGCGTTGCTTTCGTCTTTCCGTTGCGTTCTTGCATAGAATTTGAATCGTTCAGCCAACATCAACGGTGTGGGGTTCAAGTGGTCCTTCAGAACAGCCACAATCCCTTCGAAAGTCTGATCCGCCGGTTTAGCTGGTGCTAGTAGATGCTTCAAGAGCCCGTATGTCTTTGCGCCCATCGAGTTTAGCAATGTTATCGCTTTGTCGTCTTCCTCTATTTTGTTGGCTTCACAATAGATCTCGATGCGTTCCACGTACGTGGCCCAGTCTTCTATCTCAGAATTAAAATCGTTAATATTCCCTCGCTTAGGCATCTTCCTTTCCTTGGGAGCAGCACAAGTATTTCTTTAAATTCTTATTTATTATTTATTTATTTCTAAGATGGCGGTTTTTCCCGCGAAAATGGCGGTTTCCCGCTCTTTCCTTCTCTCCCCGCCCCTTCAATGGCGGTTTCCCGCGTCTGTCGTCTTCTCCGCCTAATGGCGGCTTCCCGCGTTTCTTCCCTGGTGGGAGGGGTACGCTTTCCCTACAGTGGACAGATTCAGCCGCTGGGCTGGCTTCCGCACAGCTCCCCTTACTCGGCTCTGTCTTTCTCTCCCGCTCGCACGGCTCTACCGGCGCTGGGTACCCCGTTCACGGAGAACAGTTCAGCCGCTGGACTGGCTCTCGCGCAGTCTCTCTCCCCTTGCTCGGCTCTGTCTCTCTCTCCCCCACGTTCGGCTCTACCGGCGCTGGGTACCCCGTTGGTGGAGAACAGTTCAGCCGCTGGACTGGCTCTCGCGCAGCCTCCTTTGGTCGGCTCTGCCTCTCCCACACGCCCGGCTCCCGTTCGCCTCCCAGCCCTCACGCAGTCCGGTGCTTCCCTCCCCGGCTGCGGCTGAGTTTCTCTCTTCCCGCGCCTGCTCCCGGTCTCAGCGCTTCGTGGCTTCGGTCGCTGCCCGGCTTTTCCCGCCGATCGCGGTCCGGCTATCTCACGATGCCGTTGGACCCGACTTTCTGATCGGCTCCGCTCCCCCTCGACCGTGGTCGAGTGCACAGCCCTTATCCTCCGGATATTCTTTACACTTTCCCCTACTCACAGTCTCCGCGGCCGCCTTGTTTCCTGCTGATCGGCTCACTCCGCACCGTGGTAGAAGGGTAGTCAGTGCCTGTTGCTGATGGAAGCTTTTGTTGCTAAAGTCTCCCTCCTTTCTATTGCTGCAGCCTCGTGTTTTCTTCCAGCAGAACGACGAGGGCGGTTGCCTCTCTTCGACGCTCTTTAGTTGCTTTGGTAGTCTTGCCGCAGGGTACGATCGGACTCGTCGCCATTGTAAAGTCTGTGGGTTGTACAGTTAATAACGACACAGACTTCAGGAATAACAAACAAACAGGTCTTTACTATTCGAAGGTCAGGGCGAATCTGCCCAAGGAATCATGCCACAACACTTATATACCGGTGTGGTCACCGTCGGTATTACAGTATACAGAAGCCAAACAAGTAGTGCCACACCTAAAGTAGTTCTCTTAAAGGTGAACGGTTACATACAATAGTTCTCTTAAAGGTAGACGGGTACATACACTACAGGTGCATCCTGACACTTCGGCTGGGAAGTTGTCTGCATATTATTAGGCCCAAGAAAACGACACTAAATCAACCTATGTATCCTTTCCCCATTCTACTTTTTCTTTTATTCAACACTAATGCAAAAAGAAATTATCTAGCAATATTTCAGAGACTACATATTAAAATTTTTGGTCTATGGGCCCAGACTCGGTGCTGCGGGACCAGCACATGTCCGATCCGAGAGGTCCTCAGACCTCATCAACATACTCAACGTGAGATGCCAGGCAGCTCGCCCGAGCGAAGCCGTCAATCTCGGGTCACCTGCCTCACTGGTAGCAGCGCTCAGGTAAGTCCCGGGAGGAGGGTTTGGAGCGGGCTGCAGGGGGGGGGATGCAATCGCGACTCCTGTATGCAAAAAAAAACATTTATAAGTTTAAAAAAATGTATATTGGAAGATACAACTCCTTGCTAAGTGAATCCTTTGTAACCTCCTCCAGCCCTACAGCCCTCAGAGAACTCTGCGTTCCTCCAATTCTGGCCTCTTGTGCATCCCCAATTTCCTTCATCCCTCCATTGGCAGCCATGCCTTCAGCTGCTTAGGTCTTAAGCTCTGGAATTCCCTTCCTAAACCTCACTGCTTCACTCCTTTAAGACGGTCCTTAAAACCAACCTCTTCGACCAAGCCTTTGGTCACATGTCCTAATCGCCTATGTGGCTCGGTGTCACATGTTGTCTCATAATGCTCCTGTGAAGCACCTTGGGACATTTCACTATGTTAAAGGCGCTATATAAATGCAAGTTGTTGTTGTTGAATCCAATTCCTTTGTAGAGTGAAGAAGGAACAGCATTGCTCGTTGGCTTTTGCAACTTAGAGATTAAAAAGGAAAAGAAATCTGAAAACAGGCCAATCATACACATGAGTGTCAGAAAGCAAACACACACCAATGGGATTTTTTGGCTTATGCCACTCCAGCACATTAACTTTAGTTTAGTTGCTGAAATGGAGGCTGTGCACGTTCATTAAGTACTTCTGAATTAAGTATTTTCTGTGCTTTCTGACTTGTGTTTAGGTCCCAGACCCAAACCTGAGGCTCCAGATCCAGTTCCCAACTCTGAAATTGGAAGGCATGCAGCCAAACTGTAAAAAGGACTGGATTTCTATTGACGGTAAACGGTATGTGAGCATAAGAGTCCCCGTGCATTTTTCTGTGTTCAGTAATAATATATATATTTTTTTAATCTTTGCTGCACAGATCTGTCCCAAGTGAGACTTATTCTGTGACTAATACTTTTCCTGACACAATTAGCTTTTCACTTGTCCCTGCTAGGAATAAATTCCGAATTTTCAGGAAATATTGTAGAGGGAAAAATTATATTTGCATCTGTTGTAATTGAGTCCATTTAATGACTCTCACTTTGATCAAAACTAATCACTACAACATACAAACAAAATTTTAATAGGGAAGTGTAGAGAGGATTGCTTTATATTGAAAATGTTCCTTTAAAGTAATGTTCAGATATCAGATATGGGACTGTTAGGTTTATTTACATCCCAAATATTAAATGATTTTAAACATTACAGTATTTACAAAGGAATTACTTTATATTGAAAGTAGTTCTTCCCGACATTCTTATCCTTTAACGTGTCTGTTTTGAAAATGGGGCTCTGTGAAGGGATCCTGCGAGTCCAGGAGTTCCTCAGGTTTCTCTCTTTTAATGCATTTGGTGACTTACTAACGAGTTATTTCTGTTGCTATACAATAATAAAAATGTTTTCTGCAAGGATAGCATTACTTTTCTTTGGGTAGCTGACATTGTTTAGAAGCAGGGACAGAGGATCATCAGAGTGGGTCAGGAAGGCCCCTGTAGAAAAGTTTAAAAACTTCTGCTTAAGGCAAATGCTCTCTGGACAATATTAGACTCTGGAAGTAAATTGTTCAGAATCATTAGGTGTTTGGTGCAGTGCCTGAAGTATCTGTAACCCTTCAGTACATGTGGTGTACCTTTCCAAACATTTTACATACGAACAATGACGGACAGGTAAAGACCATCTGGCCCATCGAGCCTGTCCCACACAATTGAGATACCTTGTGCATCACAACATATAAACTCCACCCCACCCGAAACCATGTGATCTCCTGGGAGAGGCAAAAGAACAGATTAAGAAACCCAGGCCAATTTGGGGAAAAAAATCCTGGAGGTTCCTCTCCGACCCATCTAGGCGATCGAAACTAGTCCAGGAGCTCACTCTGGCCCTGAATTCCCTGCAGTACCTACCTTCTGTAAGAGGTGATCTCCGCCCCAGCCTGAAACAAATCCAGCTCTCGCTTGAAGGAATTCAGCGAGTCCGCGTCCACCACACGAGACGGCAGCCTGTTCCAGAGGTCCACTATTTTCTGGGAAAAGAACCACCTCCTGACATCTAACCTAGATCTAGCCTTATACAACTTAAATTGGCGACCCTTGGTCCTGCCTAACCTGTTTGAAATAAACTGTCAGCTGGAACACAATCTATTCCTTTCATTATCTTTTAACCTCTATCAGATTGGCCCAGAAATTCGGGTCGGAGGCTTCCCGCGGGTGCAAGCCTCTGACCTGCACTTACTGTGCGCGCCGGCCGTTGAGCTCTGGGTCCGCGTGGGATTCCGATCCTGGGCCTCCTCCAACTGCCGGCGCGCAGTGCTTGCGTATCCCAGGGGCGCAGTTAGTTCGAAGCGTCCCCAGGGATCACGTGGGCCATGGAGAGCCAATGGTAATAGGGAATGCCCATTCATAAAATTGACAGGAAGAGCTGTCAAAACTATAAATACTATAAGCCCCAAAACATAACTAAAGCTTCAAATACATTTTTTTAAAAACATCACATTTTTAAAATAACTATAACTTACATAAAATAACTATTTTAAACAATAATTTAAATTTTTGAATAAATTAATTACATTTTCTAACGGGGCTAAAAATAAACTTACCTTTCTTTAAAGTATTTAAAAATAATAAACCTGTGGAAAAAATGTTTTCATTTTAATTAATTCACCACTTACCTTGTTAAAAGCACGCGCTGCCTCTCCGGCGTACGTGTTCGACCTGTGAACCCCTTCCTTTAAGGGAACGGAAGTTCCGGTTTCCCGCGCATGCGCAATGCATGCACGAAACCGGCACTTTCGTTGGGCCTACGGGTGAGTACCCAACGTGTACTCACCCGTGGGGACCCGAATTTTTGGGCCATTACCTCCAAGTCTTCTCTAAAGTGTAGAGTCCCAACTCTTTTAACCTATCTTGATAACTAAGATGCTTTAGACTGGGAATTAGTCTAGTGACCCTCCTCTGCACCCTTTCCAAAGCCTCAATATCACCCACCATGTGAGGAGACCAAAACGGGACACAGTATTCCAAGTGCGGTCTGACTAAGGTCTTATACAGGGACAAAACAGTATGGCTTGTCTTGTACTCAGTTATCCTATTGGATACACCACAACACCCTATTTGCTCTAGCTATCGCTACACGGCATTGCTCATGTACCTTTAAGGATGTATGCACCAGAATTCCTAAATCTCTTTCTATCTCCACCATCTTTAATGACTTTCCCTGAAGGGTTTATGACTGTTGAGCATTTGCCCTGCCCACATGCATAACATTGCACTTATCTAAGTTATACATAATTTTCCAGTCTTGAGCCCAATCTCCCAACACATTAAGATTTATCTGAAGCAGATGAGCATCAACTACAGTTCTAACACTAGCACAGATCTTGGTATCATCTGCAAATTTGTAGGTTGTGTCCCCAACACCTACATCCAGATCATTAATAAAAATAGTGAAGATCAATGGTCCCAACACTGATCCCTGCGGACACCACTGGTGACTGGTCTCCAAACAGATCCAAATCTATCTATAACTACTTTTTGCCTACGTCCTGCCAGCCAGTTCTCAATCCAGCTCAATATATTACCACTAATACCAGAGGCTTCGATCTTATAGAGAAGCCTCTTATGTGGTACCTTATCAAAAGCTTTTTGGAAGTCTAAGTAGACAATGTCGACTGGACTTCCCTCAACCACCAACTTTGTAACTTCTTCAAAAAATACAATTAAAGAAAAGAAAGACTTGCATTTATATAGCACCTTTCATGACCACCAGGTGTCTTAAAGCACTTTACAACCAATGAAGTACATTCACTATTATAATGTGGGAAATGAGGCAGCCAATTTGCACACAGCAAGCTCCCACAAGCAGCAATGTGATAATGACCAGATAATCTGTTTTTGTTATGTTGATTGAGGGATAAATATTGGCCAGGACACCAGGGATAACTCCCCTGCTCTTCTTCGAAATAGTGCCATGGGATCTTTTATGTCCACCTGAGAGGACAGACAGGACCTCGGTTTAATATCTCATCTGAAAGACAGCACCTCCGACAGTGCAGCACTCCCTCAGCACTGCACTGGAGCGTCAGCCTAGATTTATGTGCTCAAGTCCCTGGAGTGGGACTTGAACCCATGACCTTCTGACTCAGAGGCGAGTGTGCTACCCACTTTTTTTAAAATTAATATACTTTATTGAACCTTAAGAACATTTACAACATCGTGATCATTTCATTGTATGATACAAATCAATTCCGCCGCTCTGCACAGCCATTCCGCCACCACATTTTAACATCAAAGCCTAAAGTTTAATTTGTCTCCTGTAACACATATTAATCGATTGTACTTTAAAAATTGGTTGTAAAATACTATCCTTAAATTCCTTTCTGAATAAAACATCCACAGAGCCTTATAATGATCTTTTAGCTAATATTTAAAATACTCTTTTAGATTGGTTCTCCTCCCCTTAAAAAACCGAGCATTCCTTCTTTGCACAATCACGAATCTAGCCAAACTGAACATTAAATTAATTGCCGCTCCGCTAGACTCGAGCAGACTCTCCTGCAATCCCCCATCTCAAAATTGAATCCCACGGGATTCCCATTCTCGCTCTTCGGTCCCCACCCAGCAAAAAAGCTTCACACAACTGTCGAACATAGTACTTATAGTCATTTAACTGCGGACATAACACCAGTAAATGGGACAGAGTCTCATCCCGTGTCCCACACACTGGGCAAGCTGCCACCTCCACTCGTCCAATCTTGCACAAGACTGTCATGGTAAAAATCCGGTTATGAGCCAATTTGAAATCCAGTTCAATCCATTCTGGACATTTAACATTCGTCCACACTCCCTTCCAAATCCTGTTGAAGTCCAGCTGTTGGTATATACTCTGCCAAAACTCCTGACCAGCAGGTGTCTTGAATCTCCATTCTCTAAATACCTCATAGAAATCTCGAGTATTACAGTTGTCAAATTGGACCAACTCTCCCCCTTTCTCCAGTACAAAGCTTGGAAAAGCAGGACGCATTTTACTTCCTTTGGAGATTTCCACATTTATTTCTTCCATCCAATCCTGTGGCATTGTCCTCACAATCTTCTCATACATGATTCCTATTGCTTTTTCCTCTAACTCCTGATCCTCCTCCCACATCATGTCCCTCACTATTGCTTCCGGCAACCAACCTGGAATTATCTCGTATAATACATCTTTCACAGATATAATCCCAGCTTTTATAAAAGCTTGATTAAATAAAACCTCTCCTTCGATGTTGACCCACCTGTTCAAAAATAAGGGCTGTTCTAAAAATTCCTCAGCCCCCTTGGGCATAAACTGCACACTTTTTAAAAATTGGGCCCAAGACTCTACAACCCCCTTATAAAACCTAGGGAGAAGTTCAATCAATTTCAAAAACATATTATTGTATTCTATATACAATATCCCCTGCCCTCCTATCCCACTTGGTTTTGAAAAATGCTCAAAACAACTCTTCCAAAAACTTGTATTTGACTTCTGAAGAAATCTCTTCACCCATTTGATGCTAAAGGATTTTTTCTTCAAATCAATATCTGGGAAATTGAGTCCTCCCTGATTTCTCCGTCCAATGATGGTATTGTAAGCCACCAAGGCTGGTGTTCCTTCCCATAAAAACCTCACACAAACCTCTCGGATGGACTTTTCCGCCCACTCAGGAATATCCTCCACCATCAATAAGTACCATAGCTTGGATAGCAGGAGAGCAGACACCACTGTCGCTCTTCCTTGCACTTTCAACCACCTTCTTTCCCATCTTCCCAAAATCTTTTTAATTTTCATAACCTTCGGTTCCCAATTTAATCGATCCACTTCATCCCTGTTTTTCTTGCACTCCATATGCACCCCCAGAACTTCCAAAACCTCCACCACCTTAAAGGGACATTCCCCCAACCATTCCCCCTTACCCCTCCCTGCAACTAGGCATTGGGACTTACTATAATTCACTCTGGCTCCTGAAGCTCTACAATATTCCTCCACTACATCCATAGCTTTCCTCACTGACTCCCCATTTCTCAATGTTAAGGTTGTGTCATCTGCATATTGGTGTATAACCGACACCAGCCCAGAACTGGGGACCACAATCCCAACTACACCTTGTTTCTTTCGCATCATGTAACCTAATGGTTCTGCTACCAATGTGTACAACAATGGGGACAGGGGACAACTCTGTCTCACTGATCTCTGTATCGGAAAATACTTAGATAAAAACCCATTACATTTAACACAGCTAAATATGTTTGAATAAAAAACCCTTATCCATTGAATGAAATTTTCCTTGAAACCAAATGCTTCCAAAACCTTCAATAAAAACTCATGAGAGACCCTATCAAAGGCTTTCTCTTGATCTATCTTTAATACATAAGCCTCCCTCCCACTCTCTTCCACAAGCTCTATCGCATCTCGGATTGAGACCACAAAGTCTGCGATGTCCCGGCCTATGACTCCATAGGACTGAGAGGGCAAAACTATCTGCGGTAACACCTCCTTCAAACGATTTGCCATAACCCTCGCCAAGATCTTATAATCCACATTTAATAATGTGATGGACCTCCAATTCTTCAGATCCCGTCTATCCCCTTTATTTTTATATATGCTAAGCTTATGATACCTCTCCTCATAGATGGGGCCAGGCTTCCCTCAATTTTAATTTCCTTAAAAGCTTCTAATGGACTTAAAATCTCGAAAAATTCTTTATAAAATTCTGCACTTAGTCCATCGGACCCTGGGCTTTCCCCCCCCCCCTTCATTCCACTTATTGCTACTTTTATTTCCACTAATCCTACTTCTTTGTCACACATGCTTCTCTCATCCTCCTTTAAACCCTCTTCAATAAAAGCCGTAACCTTCTCCATTGCCAAATTGGAAATGTCTTCTTTTGTATATAACTCTTGATAAAAGCTGCTAGCCGCCTCTAAAATCTCCCCACTTTCATGAATGATCTTCTCCCCAACCTTCAACTCTTCAATTAACAATAATCTCTGTTGCAACTTCTCTTGCTCTAGAAAATATCTAGTGCATCTTTCGCCCTCCAATGCATCTCTAGCCTTTGCACGGAGAATGGCCCCCTTGCATTTTTCAGCTTGCAATAATTCCCACTCTTCCTTTAGCACCCGGAACTTAGTCTCCGCTCCCTTATCCCCTCCATCAACTGCTTTACAGACATCCGTAAACCTTTTGTTTATATTCTCTTCTCGACGCCGGTTAGCTGCCGCCCGCTTTTTCCCATAACGTACCGAAAAAACTTTTACCTCATATTTGAAATTGTCCCACCAAACTCTTCTTTCTTTCAAGAACAAAGGTTCCTTCCGAGCATTTTTTATTTTATATTTATAATCCCTTCTTTATAAGCAATTTCTTTCAGGTATTGATTGTTTAAAATCCACACCCCTGAACCGATCTTAACTCTGCTGTTCCTAATTCTAAGAACCAAAGCCGAGTGATCACTAAAAAATACTTTTTTATAATAAATCTCCATCACCTCAGAACTTAACCCTCCCCGCATTAACACAAAATCTATTCGGCTCTGTTTTAAAACATCACCCACCCAACCTGATCTGGAGAACTCCCTTTTTATGGGGTTCCAGTCCCTCCATAAGTCTCTCAAATTTAAATTTGCCATCATTTTTACAATCATCCCTCTGGAGTTATCATCCTTAAAGGTCATCTGGGCTGAAATGTCCATCCGAGATAAAAATACATTAAAATCCCCCACTATACAAGGATTTTCCACCTCTGCCGCTTCAGTGAATAACCCCCGAAAAAACTCGCGACGCTTGCAATGGTCGTTCGGTGCATAGATATTAAAGAGATCGCAATTAAATCCCTCCATTTTTACCCTTAGCCGTAAAAATCTCCCCTCAGTGTCCTTGTCCACCAAGGCAACGTTCTCTTTAATGGACGGACTCACCAAAACAGCCACCCCTCTACGGTTATTGTTTGCACAACTTGCAAACACCCCTCCCTTCCAAACCTTCTGAACTCTTTCTAGGATATCCTCATCCCAAAAGGTTTCTTGCAGACACAACAAGTCCGTACCTTTAAAACCCTGCAACAACGGCTGCAATTTCTTCTCACCCCTCAGTCCGTTCACATTCATCGAGACCAATGTAATCATGGCTCCAAAGAAGGGAAGTATGCCTGATAATCTCCCCATCATTTAATCTCTGGCCCTTCCCCCCTCACATGCTCCTGCTCAACTTTTCGGCCAGCTGTTGCTTTTTCCTGCAGCCTCTGACTCTTTTTCACCTCCCGTTTGAACCTTCCCTGCTGTTTCAGCCTCTTCCTTGCATTAAGTTTGGGCCCAGGAGCTGCCCTTTCTCCCTCCTTCTGCCCCTCACTAACCTTTCCCTTTCCACATGATGTTACCCCACCCCCCACTTCCATGTCCCTGTCCCCCTCTAATTCCTCACTCTCAAGCTCTTCTGCAACCCTCTGTGCCTGCTCCCCGTCAGATACATAATCCTGCTCCCCGTCAGATACATCATCTCCCATAGAGAGTCTTCCTGCTATCGCGGTTTCTCCAACAGTGCCGCTCCCTTCGACCTCATCTCCACCTCTGACCCTTGCTCCCTGATCCTTCTCTCTATGGGACAATGGCGCACCTATATTGTTCCCTTTTGGCGTCTTTGTCTCGCCGATCCCGTCCTGCTGCCCCTTTAAGGCTCCTGCCTCTTGCACCCTCTCCTTGTCTTGCCCCCTCCTGCTCACTGAGATATCCGACTCCCCGTCTTTCTTTGGAGTACTTACATTTACCACGCACCCCGCTCCCGCCTCCTCTCCCCCCGCGGACACCAGATTCTTTAGGGAGAGCTGAACCGTATTAAGGCCCGAGTCTGCACTCGACCCTTGCTGCCCGCTGCTGTCTTTGTTCTTTTCCACTATACTTGGTGTGTTTTCCACCATCTCCATCCTGTTCTCTGCTCTGCAATTTTCTGCCTCTTCCTGTGCTCTTTTCTCCTTCAATTTACCAGCTGTGTCCTCCGACTGCTCCGCTCCTCCGGCCGTTCCACTCAGATCTCCTGCTCCTTCTCCCATCTCCTCATCACTCATAGAGCTTCCTTCTGCCTCACACTCACAGTGGGTGGGGCCTTTGTGACACACCCCACAGCTCACCGCCTTGCAGCTCCGAGCAATATGTCCAGACTCGCCAGACAATTATAACAGTACAAGTCTGGACAGTTTCTTACAAGATGGTCGTGTCCAAGACAATAATAGCAAACCTTCACTTGGTTATCATGCAGCACTCAAAAGTACTGCACTCCTTCCATTGTCTCGAATTTCATGCTGTACGGTAATGACCTCACCCCCTCTGGGAACCACACCTTTACGTAACAGGTTCCATCTGCTACCCGTGTTCCTGGATAGTGTCTCCTCTTTATTGCTGAGCAAATTTTAATGTCCCACGACTCCAACTTTTTGATTAGCACTTCGTCCTCAATATAAACTGGCAAGTTTAAGAATGAGACCACCACCTCTTCCGAATATAGCAGAGATACCTCCAAGAACTTATCGCCCACTTTCAGACTGAGTAAAAGTCTTTCCACCTCCTCTCGGCCACTTACCGTCACCTCAAACCCAACATTCGGCTTTGGTCGGCAGGCAAAGCAGCTTCCCTCGCCACAGTCCTCATGTACCGCTTGGATAATATCCCAAGCTCGTATCTCCTTATCCTCGCACTGAACCACCACCGTGTTTTCTTTTCCAAACCTCCTGGGGTCCCGGCCCAAATCTTTGTGCCTTTTTCTTTCCCTTCCAACCACAGTTTCTTCCCTAATTAAATTCCTCTTGGGAACACTGCCCTCTGAGGGGCCCGGCACTCTGGACCCCTCAGCAGCCATCTGGCTGTTTTTGTGGGCCAAAAAGGCCCTAAAACCTGAAAACAAAAACCCCAAAACCCACCACCAACTTTTTACCAACTCACTCCAACTCCCTGCTGCAATCAGGCAACCAGTAACACCTGGTTCACTCCTAGCCCCTCCCACCTAGAGAGTGCTACCCACTGAGCCACAGCTGACACTTTTAGATTTGTAAGACATGACCTCCTTTTTATGAAGCCATGTTGGGAGTCCCTAATATGACCCTCTCTATCCAAGAATTTATATACTGCATCCCTAATGATTCCTTCAAGCATCTTACCTATTACTGATGTTAAATTAATGGGCCTATAGTTAACTGGGTCTGTCTTGTCACCTTTTTTTAAAGATGGGGACTACATTAGCCTCTTTCCAGTCTATAGGAACCATTCCAGAGTGCAGTGAGCTATTAAAAATACAGGCTAGGGACTGGCACAGCACATGCCTCATCTCCCTGAGGATCCTCGGGTGGATATCATCAGGCCCGGCTGCTCTATTTTCAAGTTCTTAATTCTTTCTAAAACAATGGCCCAGAAATTCGGGTCTCCACGGGTGAGTACGCACGGGGTACTCACCCGTAAGCCCAATGGAAGTGCCGGTTTCCTGCATGCACTGCACATGCGCGGGAAACCGGCACTTCCGTTCCCCTGAAAGAAGGGGTTCAGAGGCCGAACGCGTGCGCCGGAGAGGCTGCACATGCGCATCGAACTTACATTTTTTTTGCAAGTTTTCCCGGAAGGGTAAGCCTCCAGAAGTTAGACATATAAAAAGCAGTCGCAAGGCCTGCTTTTTACAAGGTAAGTGGTGAATTAATTAAAATTAAAACATTTTTTCCACAGGTTTATTATTTTTAAATACTTTAAAGAAAGGTAAGTTTATTTTTAGCCCCGTTAGAAAATAAAATTATTCTTTTCAAAAATTTAAATTATTGTTTAAAATAGTTATTTCATGTAATTTATAGTTTATTTAAAAAATGTGATTTAAAAAAAATTATTTGAAAATTTAGTGATGTTTTGGGGTTTATAGTATTTATAAGTTTGACAGCCCTTCCTGTCAAACTTATGAATGAAGCATTCCCTGCTCCGATTGGCTCCCCATGGCCCACGTGATCCCAGGGGACGCATCAAACTAACTGCGCCCCTGGGATATGCAAGCACTGCGCGCCGGCAGTTGGAGCAGGCCCAGGATCGGAATTCCACGGGGGCCCACAGCTCAACGGCCGGCGCGCAATGTAAGTGCAGGCCCGAATTTCTGGGCCATTATGTTCATCTATGTTAATACTAGTTTTGTTAGTAACATTATTAAATTCTAATAGTTGAGCATCATCTTCAAGGGTGAAGACCATGCAAAGTACCCATTTAATACTTCCGCCATACCCAGTGAGTCCTTTGGAACCTGTCCTTGAACACCCTTCAATGGCCCAATACGGTCTTTGATAGTTCTCTGACTCGCCACATAACTGAAAAAGCTTTTCCCATTACTTCCACAGTTGTCTAAGATCCTTTTTTCCATTAGCCTTTTCACTGATCTAATAGCAGCTTTCGTTTTCTTTAGTTGTTCCTTGTACTCAGCTCTGTTCAGTTGAGTATTAAATGTCTTTAATTTATAGAAACATTTCTATTTACACCTTATTTGTCTTTGTACATAACCAGTCAGCCACCTTGGCTTTTTCTTACCACATTTCCTTCTTTTGACTTTGGGTACATATTTGTTTTCTACGTTTTTTATCTTGTTCTTAAAAACTTTCCATTTATATTCTACATCGGTCTCATCACCACCCAGGAGGTTTTGCCAATTTACTCGTTCCAAATCATCTGCCATTTTGGTGAAGTTTGCTCTTCTGAAATCTGGTACGAGTTGCAGGTTCTCAGTACGTTTAGTTCTACTAGCCAATTGGAACCGTATAATGTTGTGGTCACCGTTGGCCAGATGTTCCCCCACATGGAGGCCTGATACAAGGTCAGGCTCACTACTAAACACTAGATCCAATATGTGATTATCCCTAGTTACTTCATTAACATGTTGAGTCAGGAAACAGTCTTGTATATTTTCGACAAATTTTTCAGCTGCACTTTCCACCACAACAGCGGGTAAACCATCGTGCCACTGAATGCCAGGAAAATTAAAATCACCCATCAGACAAAGGTGGCATTTTATATTAAAAGCATTTGCAATCTGTTTCCATAATAACTCATTATGTTCAGGTGTCTGACCCGGGGGCCTATAGCAATTACCGATAATTAATCCCTGCCCGTGAGCTTGGTCCACTTGAATCCAGATAGCCTCAGCTGTACTTGATGAGGCAATATCAAGGCTTTCTCTAGCTTTTAGATTCTCACTGATAAAAATAGCAACCCCACCTCCCCTTTGACCAACTCTATCCTTTCTGAAACCCTTGTAGCCCTTCAGGTGAATTTCTGACCCAACACTTCCATCTAGCCATATCTCAGAAATACATGTCTAATTTCTCCAACACAGCGTAGGATTGCAGTTCTAATAATTTGTTTCTAACACTCCTTGCATTTACATAAAAACAATTTAAAGGTATCTCGTATAATTTTTTAGAGTTATTTAATCTTGTATGCTTCCTACCTGGTTTATCTGCATCCATAGCATCTATGTCATTATCAATTTTCCTCTCACTATGTTCACTCCATGAAATTTGTGAGCTTCTGCATATCCTCTGCTTGACAACTGAACAATGTGAGCACAAAACACTCTGCTTCTGAGATTTTGGGCTTCCTTTCTACGGGGGAGAAATTCAACTTATCCTGGTTTCCGGCATGAAATGGCACGATCCCAACGTGCACGCAACAAAGTTGACCTGAGTGAAACTTGGTCTCGGGCTTTATTTGCATGAAGCCAGCGAGTTGCGGATGCCAATCAGGTATCCCGATTCAGCTCTCTCGTCTATGCCTTAGGAAGTTTGGTTCAGTTTGGGTTCCGCCAGGACCACTCAGCTCGAGACCTCATTACAGCCTTACTCCAAACATGGACAAAAGAGCTGAATTCCAGAGGTAAGGTGAGAGTGACTGTCCTTGACATCAAGGCAGCATTTGACCTTAAGAAGGTATTAAGGAGCCCTAGTAAAATTGAAGTCAATGGGAATCAGGGGGAAAACTCTCCACTGGCTGAAGTGATACCTAGCACAAAGGAAGACGATTGTGGTTGTTGGAGGCCAATCATCTCAGCCCCAGGACATCGCTGTAGGAGTTTCTCAGGGCAGTGTCCTAGGCCCAAACATCTTCAACTGCTTCATCAATGACCATCCCTCCATCATAAGGTCAGAAGTGGGGATGTTTGCAGATGATTGCACAGTGTTTAGTTCCATTCGCAACTCCTCAGATAATGAAGCAGTCCATGCCAGCAAGCAGTAAGACCTGGACGACATTCAGGCTTGGGCTGATAAAAAGCAAGTAAATCTACAACATGCACTGCAACAACTCACCAAGGTTTCTTCGACAGCACCTCCCAAGCCCGCGACCTCTACCACCTAGAAGGACAAGGGCAGCAGGCACATAGGAACACCATCACCTCCAAGTTCCCCTCCAAGTCGCACACCATCCTGATTGGGAAATATATCAGCATTCCTTCATCGTCACTGGGTGAAAATCATGGAACTACCTCCCTAACAGCACTGTGGGAGTACCCTCACCACACGGACTGCAGCAGTTCAGGAAGGTGGCTCACCACCACCTCCTCAAGGGCAATTAAGGATGGGCAATAAATGCTGGCCTTGCCAGTGACGCCCACATCCCATCAACGAATAAAAAACATTTTTGGCTCCGCCCGCAGGTAGGTCCTGGGGGGCGGTGGGGGGCATCCGGAGGATTTTTGTGGAGCTAGGAGGAGCACTCCTGCTTCTGTTCCTCCTCCTCCTGGCTCCATGGAAATGAAAGTACAGCCCCCACTGCTTATAACGGGCTCATTTGTGTGAACACGATTTGCCTGCTATACGTGATGGCCATTGTAATGCGGTAGCCTTATTAAAATTAAAAATCATTTCAGTTGCAGTGCCGTACATTTTTTGGAAACTTCCCAGTGGCACAGTAGGTTTTGTATACTAATAAGTTGAGCCATGCAATGGATATCTTTGACAAAGGACTATAACCCAAAGCGTGCACGCTGGCTTGCGCCCCAAACAAGTGCACAGTAAATGAGATTGTGTACTTCCAGAGATAGTAAATTCATGCTGCAGCATGTGCTAAAGATACCTGTAGCTGAAACATCAATAAAAACAAGAGAGAAATATAACAAAATATAGCCCGGTGTAATGAGATGCGAACTACTGAGTAAGCACAACTGTTTCTTCCCGAAATAAACGGAGCACTTAAGACGCTATAACGGGCAACTTTGAAATTGACGTTATTGCAAATGGCGAATGATTAGCGCTTTTTGGCCAATATTAGTGACTGCCCATTTTAAACGTGGACATTTTAAGTGGGGCGGACTGTTTTTTTTGGAGCGGCATCCAGTGATCCCTTTCAGGTCCATTGGTTAGGCCGCTTAAGACCTGGAACAATTGGGCAGAGCATGTGTGACACAAGCTCTCCCCATTTGATAACCAATTTGAGTCAGGGTCCTACAATCAGCATTAAGACCCTGATTTGTTTAGGCAGGGTACCTAATACCTGTATCAGGCTGGTGCCTTGCACATCTAGAAGTCGCCGACTTCCAGTTTAGCAGCCAGCGTACTTCCAGGGAAGATCAAGCATGGGATCTCGACCCAAAACTAATTCTCCCCCCACCCCACAGTGCTCAAAAAATATGCACGACAATGTACAAATTCTACCCCTACATTCTGTGTAACTATGGTGGCCACTATGTATGCCAGGTAATCTGCTCCTACATGTGTAACATACTGCATTAAAGACAACCTAACATCCATTCTTTGAAGCACATACGTACAGATTCAAGTGACCCTCCGTATGCTGCAAGTGCTGCAGCAGTCTTAGCACTGTACAGTGCATCTGTAACCAGCTTATTGAGGCATTCAACCAAGCTGTGCCTCCAGTCTGCACTTCCTGACATGCAATACTCTTCTGTCCCCTGAGAACCAGCATGGTCTGCCGTACCCAGTTGTGCTTCGACCCCTCATCACCTGACAATCCTTTACGTGTGCCTCTGTGGGCTCGTGCTTACAGCAAGGGTCAGTGGAATGCTGTGTGCTCTGGTAAAGTATTGTGTTCTCCAGAGCTTTGCAACACACCACTGCCTTTTCCAGAATCTGAGAATAGACAGAAGGGATACTTATCAGCACATAGGGACATTGTACTAGTGCAGTACAGTGCAGAATTATGAAAGGGTTGGATAGGGTAGACGTAGAGAAGATGTTTCCACTTGAAGGGGAGACCAGAACTAGGGGCCATAAATATAAGATAGTTACTAATAAATCACTAATAATAAATTGGATGATGCCTGTGCAACTCTAAAGCCACCCACCAAACATTGCACAGGTGCAGCTGAGATGCAAGGTTTTGTGGGATGGCTTTAAAACAAAACTGACCAGAGAGCAGCCTGTGATCCAAGTAAATTATAGCCCAGATATTTTAGATACATTCAAGAGCCCCGTTAATCCTTGCCCATGTGTGCATATTTAAGTAAAAACAGAAAATGCTGGAAATGCTCAGCAGGTCAGACAGCATCTGTGGAGAGAGAAACAGAGGGGGGAATTTTGCGGGAGGTCAACGGGTGCGATCAGTGGTGGGTCGGATGGGGAAAAAAAAATTTTGACAGCGGGTCGGGACCCCGCTGTCAAGCCACCAAGCGCCTTTCCTAAATGTCGTGTCTGTCAGTGCTGAGCAGACCTGATCTGCGGCGGCGGGGGAGGCAATTCAGGTCATTGTTAACAGAGGATTAAGAACTATTTTCAGCTCACCTTCAGAGTTTACCAGGTCGCCCACGGGGTCCACGCTGCTCGGGGATCACATCAGGTAAGTAGGGCGTGAATTGAATGGCCATGGAATCATCTCATTACTTGACAGCTGGAAATATGCTATAAAAGCTACCATCTCACAGCTGTTCACTTTCCTAGCTCAGAAGCTGTTGCTTACTACATTTGGAAGACAGATTGAGCTTTATGCAGGTTGCAAGTGTTTGGAGCAAACTCTCTATTCAGTGTTATCTCATTGGAACAACCTCTCTCACCAGTGACAGATTGCTTCTATCACCTCAAGTTCACCTGCCATCTATTACATGAGAATGGGAACAGTTTATACTGTCTCACCTTGGTCCTCAGAATCTGATCACGATCGGCCTCAATGCCAGCAGCACCAGGCACACCAGCAGCACCAACAACAACACCAGCCTTCTACGCAATCATCTGATGCTGCACAGGACACAGGGCATCAGCACCCGACCACATTGCTGCTCGGGAGGCCAGGGATGGCCTCACCATGGCCAGGTTTACTTCACTTAACGCTGTACACCCTGGCTGCCACATGATGCGTCAGGTTGGCACCACCCCACACCAACACCATAAAGCATCCCTACAATGCCCAAGCCATTCCTTTCACACTCATCACCATTGCGGGGGGTACCATTATGTCTCACCACTTACTGCAACTCACTAAGCCACTTCCAAAGGTGCACACAAAACTGTACAAGAACGCAAAGTTTTCAAAATAAAGGTTTCCAAGTTTGACACCACATTAACAGAAACTTTACATGAACATTACATAAAACACTCAAGTGCCTACCCTTGTGTATTGTTAGTTGGTATGATTGCACTAGGATGAGGGTGAGTGTGAGGGGTGGCTCGTGAGATGGGGAAGTGATAATGTACATAGAGAGGGATGGGTGGAGGTGCAAGGTAAGTTGGTGTGAGTAAGGATGTGCAGGAGTAGGGTAGGGAAGGCAGAGTGATAGGGATGTGATGAGTGGCACAGCAGGATGAGGTTGAATGTGGCTTTGTACTAACGTTTCGTGATCTACTGAGATCATTGAAAGGTTTGTGCCACTGCAGCCTGATCCTCCTGACGACATCCCTGCTTGTGCCCTCCTGTGCAATATGCAACCAGGCTGCGTTGGTCTCCTGGGGAGGTCTCTTACGCCCATTGGAAGGGAAGAGAACCTCCCTGCATATGGAGGGAGTCATGGGAGTGCCTGGGTGCAGCCGTGCACCGCTGTGCATTCTTGTCAGTGTTTGCAGCACCTCAATGCTGTACAACACTGACAGCAGAAATGTCAAAATAAATTTGCGCATGGTCCCTTTAAGGAAATCGGCTGATGACGCATCATCAAATGACGTCATCAGACCTGCTTCCTTCAATTGGCTGGCAAACGCACTGGGGGGGCTTAACAAGCCCAATCAGGGGAAAATCATTTTGGACAGCGAGGCCGGGTCCTGCCACCGACGTCGCCCGCCACAGACCCGCCGAGGTTGGTAAAATCCAGCCCAGAGTTAACGTTTCAGGTCACTGACCTTTCATCAGAACTGGAAAAAGTTAAAGATGTAATAGATTTTAAACAAGTATAGAGGCTGGGAAAGGGGGAGGGGAGGAAAGAACAAAAGGGAAGGTTTGTGATAGGGTGGAAGGCAGGAGTGATTAAATGACGAAAGGTATGATTGTACAAAGCAAAAGGAGATGGTAACGGGACAGGTAAAGAAACAAAAGATGGGTCTAGAAGAGGTGTAACTGGGAATGGCAGGATCATCAACAGCTGCCATCTGAAAAAATGGGGGCAGAGGTTATGGTCTGAAATTGTTGAACTCGATGTTGAGTCCAGAAGGCTGTAAAGTGCCTAATCGAACGATGAGGTGCTGTTCCTCGAGCTTACGTTGAGCTTCTTTGGAACAGTGGAGGAGGCCAAGGACGGAGAGGTCAGTGTGGGAGTGGAGCGGAGAATTAAAGTGACAGGCGACCGGAAGCTCAGGGTCACACTTACAGACTGAATGGAGGCATTCCACAAAGCAGTCAGCCAATCTGCGTTTGGTCTCCCCAGTATAGAGGAGACCGCATCGTGAGCAGTGAATACAGTATAATAAATTGAAAGAAGTACAAGTAAATTGCTGTTTCACCTGGAAGGAATGTTTGGGGCCCTGGACAGTGGGAAGGGAGGAGGTGAAAGGGCAGGTGTTGCATCTCCTGTTCTTGCATGGGAAGCTGCCGTGGGAAGGGGAGGGTGTGTTGGGGTGATTGAGGAGTGGACCAGGGTGTCGTGGAGGGAACGGTCCCTTTGGAATGCTGAAAGGGGAGGGAAGGGGCAGATGTGCTTGGTGGCGGGATCACGCTGGAGGTGGCAGAAATGGCGGAGGATGATCCGTTGAATGTGGAAACTGGTGGATGAAAGGTGGGGACAAGGGGAACTCTATTGTGGCTCTGGGAGGGAGGGGAAGGGGTGAGAGCAGACATGTGGGAAATGAAACGGACACGGTCAAGGGCCATATCAACCACAGTAGAGGGGAATCCTCAGTTGAGGAAAAAGGAAGACATAGCAGAAGCACTAGTATGGAAGGTGGCATCGTCAGAACAGATGCGACGGAGATGGAGAAACTGGGAGAAGGGAATGGAGTCCTTAGAGGAAGCGGGGTGGGAGGAAGTGTAGTCCTGGTAGCTGTGGGCATTAGTGGGCTTATAGTGGATGTTTGTAGATAGCCTATCCCCAGAAATTGAGTCAGAGAAGTCAAGGAAGGGAAGGGAAGAGTCAGAGATGGACCATGTGAAGGTGAGGGAAGTGTGGAAATTGGAAGCAAAGTGAATGAAATTTTCTACTTCAGGACGAGAGCAGGAAACAGCACCGATACAGTTTTCAATGTACCGGAAAAGAGGTGAGGGAGGAGACCTGAATAGGACTGTAACAAAGAATGTTCCACATATCCGACGAAAAGACAGGCATAGCGGGTTCCCATAGCAACACCTTTAATTTGGAGGTATCACTTGTAGTACTATCTGTATTGGTTAAATTATTTGTAATGATATGGTAGATTTATGAAAAACAAGTTTTTATTGTAGTTTATGGTTGCACTGACTGCTTCTGTTTCTTTATATAGGTATTGTGGTGAATACTCCAAGCCCTTGGTGGTGCCCACTGTCTCTAATATCCTAACAGTTCAGTTTCACACCGACTTTTATACCAGTAATCTTGGATTCCGTGCTGAATACACCAGCTTCGATCCTGCAGAAGGTAAGAACATTCAGCTAACTATTCAAATCATACAAAATGGTGTTTAATGCATTTTACTTTATGTTTGATACAGGCTTTGGATTTCTCAACCCCTTTTGCTAGTTATGAAATTGTGTAAAATAAATTGCAGTTCTGCAGTAAGTCAGTTATTAAACCCAGTCTTTTAATAATTCTATATTTAATTATTTGTGTTAAAATAAAAGCTTGAAAGATTGTAAATCACAAATTAAAGATGGGCAGATCATGTTTGTTTCTGGCTTGAGACACAACCTGCAACTAAATAGATGTTTCCAATTGCCCATGCCCATTAACTAACGCAAATACCACTTGAACCTCACCTTTGAGAGATTCAAGTCAGAAGACAAAACTACCACTAGGGGTTGTCAGGTGAAACAGCTATTGCCCCAATGAATATAGACACATTCGCCATCCAGACCTGTCAACTTGCCCTCTTTTAAAGTGAAATTTACTTATTTTGGTTTCGAAGTTAACCTGTTTTAATATATCTAACGTCATGAGGGGAAAAAAGGCACTCTTATTTCCCAGTGCAAAATCCAGCATTTCTACATGTTTGTTCTGCATTGTGTTTTTAGTACATTGGCACATGAGTCTTTCACTCACACACTCACTCACTCGCTAACACAGAATTAGGCACTGGAGTTAGCTGGTTATGGTTAAAACAATGACTTTTATTCAGTAATAAAAGTGGTTTTGTCATAGCCAAGTTAACACTACCAGCTACAGTGTCAAATGATCAGACTGCTTTTAAGAAATAGGCATTTTCTCACCAAACATCATAGATATATGTATACAGTATCTGTCATAAAAATGTACACTTACCTGATTTGTATTAGATAAAAAGGACGTGAAGCAGGTTACATTCTATTATAACTACACTTTTTCAATTTTAGGCACAGCTTTAAGTATTAACATTCTAGGCTTCTTTCATGGTTAGAGGTATAAGATACAATAGCCCTGATTTTAACCCTGTTCGCCCGACAAGAATGGTGCAGGTGGGGGTTAAAATGGCAGTCAGGCATAAGCTGCTGCTTCCCCGCATTGAAATGTCGGGGTCTGATGACTTCATTCGGATCCTGACGCCAATTTAACTTTGATATGCACGAATCGCGTACAGTCTCCAACTCATCAGCAAAAGCTGGCAGCAAGCAGCATTGAGCCAGAAGAGCCCCAGGTAATTATTTTTTTTTAATTTTTGAGAAGTTCCTTGTGGCCCAGGAAGAGCAGAAGTGCTTATTCTGACCCAACAAGGAAACCTTGGGCCTGCAACTTCCTTCGGCCATCGAGCAGCCCAGCCCGGATGCCCAGTGGCCATGTTGTCACTCCCACTGGTTTTGGGCAAGAGACAGATTTGAACTATTTAAATGTGGCCCAGAAGTTAAAATAGCCCAGGCATCAAACTGAGAAGTTTGTGGGTTATTCCCTCCTGCACTTTGCCCTCCCTGAGCGTGACTTGAGTTAAAGTCATGTTTTCAGCAAAAATAGTATAAATTATAATTCCTCTTTCAAATTCAGCAGCCCACACCTACAATATGAAACTAGAACACTAGGGGCTCTCCTGCTCATCTGCTGCAACTTCACCGAAGAGCCACAGAAACCCCCTGAAAATGGTGGAAACGGGGTTCACGCTGTTTTCTCAGTGTTTTCTCAACTCTTCTGCCAAAATTATGTTAGACGAGTGGAACAATCCCTTTCGGAAATTTACCCCCATTAGATTAGGGTGGTGTTTTTATAACTAGTACCAAAAGTTATAAAAATTTAGGATTAAATTAATTTCAATACTCCTTTCTTTCCCAAATATCTCTAAAATGTTACTGTTTGGCTGGAATTTTCATTACAAGGGTGGGTCGGGCGCAGACGGTCAGCGTGGCGGCTTGGGACTCTGTTCTTCTTTTCATCCCGCTCCTCAGTGCGACTTTTCCTTAATGGCGCCTATTAAGGTAGGCCTGCGTGTTACCCGACCCTGTTAAATAGTGCAGGTCTGATGACATCATCGATAACTCATTTCCAGCCGGGATATTTAAAGCAGCCTTGGTCACATTGCATTTGAAGGTTCAACTAGGAGTGTGTAGGCAATACATATCACCATCTGGTTATTGTTGAACCTTGCACAGATGGCTTCACAGAGACAGGGCTGCATTCAGGTTCTCAAGATGACTCCCGACATATTTTTGTGGAGGGAGTCAGAGCACACAGGGAGGTCCTCTTCCCTGCTGATGGGCACAAAACACCTCCCCAGGTGACTAAAACAGCCTGGCTGCAAATTGCAGAGAAGATCAACAGCAGGGATGTGGTGAGGAGCACCTGGGTGCAGTGCCGGAAGCGCTTCAGTGATCTCATGAGATCAGGACAGGTGAGTGCAAAGCCACACTCAACTTCATTCTGCTGTGCCTGTCATCACATCCCCATCACTCTGCCTTCCCAAGCCTACTCCTGCACATCATTACTCGCACCAACTTACCACCCATCTCTCTGTCTCTATCTATATACTCACATCCCCATCTGCCTAACCACCCCTCACACTCACCCTCATCCTAATGCAATCATATCAACTAACAACACATAAGGAGGCCACTTTGCATTGGTACTTTGGTATAGGCACCACACTCCCTCATAGTCACCCTCTAAAGATGTAACCTATACATTCCTTACACTCATGCCATCACTATCACTCAAACATCTCTTCTTTCCCTCCTTGCAGGAGAAGAGAGCCCACAATAAGAGGGAGAGGGAGAGAACCGGAGGTGGCCCTCCATCATTCGCCACGTTGACAGCAGCAGAGGAGATTGCCCTGGAGGTCTCAGGAGTTGCGGAGCAGCTGGTGGTGGGAGACGGAGAGAGGGGGACCTCTCAGCAACCTGGTGACAGAATTACATCTCATACAGCCACATGGCATTCAACAGTCACTCATATAGGGACTGATGTCAGCAGCCAGTGAATGTTCATCATGTGCATAAATGGTATCGTTACCCATCTTGATACGACATTTCTAAATAATCTCATTACTCTCCCACAGGTTTATCAAGAGCCCCTCCCCCCCCATTGTCCAGGTGGAAGAGGAAGACGCCTCCTCAGAGGAGCCTGCAGCCTCTGAGGGCACACCGTCACCAGACCTAAGCGCACCCAGCACCAGCGCAGATACGCACACCTTGGTGGCTTCTACGCGAGATAAAGTAGTGTTGTCACCTGGTGTCTCACAAGTCACAAGTGAGCAAAAGGAGATGGTGGCGACAGGGACGTTCCCAGCTCTGCTCAGCTGCATGCAGACGCTCAGCCTCGGGGGCCATCGAGAAAGAGGGCGATCCTGGAGATGCAGGAAGAAGTGCAGGAGGCTCTGACAGGTTTTGCGACCGTGATGTCTGCAAATGTGCAGAGAATGGAGGAGTCCACCTCCAACATGAGCACCGCCATGTGTGTCACAGGCGATGGCGATTGTAGGATCTTCCACGGAAAGGATGGTCACCTGCATGGAGCAGCTAATGCGCCACTCACAGGAGCACATGGTTTCTATGGAGAACAGATGGCAGAGGTTTATAGACCTCCTCTCTAGGAGGGATGTCAACATAGACTTGGGTCCTCATGGCCCCAGTGCTGTGCAGCAAGGTGCTCTCCAGCTCCTTGCTAGCAGGGAAGTGCGGGTGGCCCATGAGAGGGATGATGGTGAGAGGGGACATGGAAGTGTGGGGGCTCCTCTCAAAGTGCTCCCACTTCTCCCCCGTTGCCTCCCCCTCAGTCAGAGCCCCAGATGCCTCCTCGGATCGCAATGGCCAAGTCCGCCACTGCACAGTCACAGGAGGAGCATACTATGGCGGGGCCATCAGAGGCTCCAAAACCCAGAGGATGTCCACCAACAGTGTCTATGCAGTCGCAGCAGGAAAGTGAGCAGGCTGCCTTGACCTCTACTGAAGCCACATGGGTTGCACCTCGTAGAAGCACATGTAAACGAAAAATGACACAGAAGTAGATAAACAAGGGTAAGCCCAAGGATGCTTGAAGAACTGTTTCTGTTAAGGTTCCGTTACTCTTATGTCACATACAAATCTAGTTAGTTTCACCACTTTGTGGTCATGCCCATTTTTGTCTGCTACTTTGGAAGTGGCTTAGTGAGTTGGAGTGAATGGTGAGACATAATATTAGCTCCAGCAGTGGGGATCAGTGTGAAAGGAATGGCTTGGTCATTGTAGGGATGCTTTATGGTGTTGTTGGGGTGGTGTGGGGGTGGGCGGGGACCTGACACAGCACGTGGCAGCCATATGGGTGTAATGCAGGAAGTTAAGTAAATCTGGCCATGACAATGTGCTCGGGTGCTGCTGGCATCTGGACCTCAGGTTCCTCCTGCTCGTCCTCGTCTTCCAGCTAATGCTAATCCTCCACCTCCTTCTCCTCATCCGAAGAGGTTGTGCGCTCTGCGCCTTACTCCTCATGCAATGCTAATCCTCATTGCTGCGCTATGTTGTGCAGCACACAGCAGACAACCATGATTCTAGAGACCCTAGCTGGTGCGTACTGAAAGGCTCCTTCATCTGTCAAGGCACCTGAAGCGCATTTTCAGCCTATTGTCTGCTCTATGACACATCTGGCTTTCATTATATCTCTCCTTGGCCTCAGTACCTGGCCTCCTCAAGGGTGTCATGAGCCACGTCATCAGTGGATAGCCCTTGTCTCCAACAGCCTGCTGGTAAGTGTGTTTGGCGGTGCGAAGAGCTGAGGAAGGGTGGACTGGCGCAGGACAAAAGAGTCATGGCAGCTGCCAGTTAATTTGGTGCACACATTCATGCTCATCTTTTTAAGGTTGCAGACAAGCTGTACATTGAGGAAGTGGAAGCCCTTGCAGTTGACAAAGACTCCTGGGTGATGATGGGGTGCCCTGATGGCCACATGTGAGCAGTCGATGACGCCCTGCACCAGTGGGAAGCTAGCCAGAGCAGCAAAGCCGAGCGCCCGCTCAGTCACATTGGCTTCATCAGTGACAAAGTTGAAATAATTGGGTGACTTGTCAAACATGGCATCGGTGACCTGTGTAATGCATCTGTGGCTGGCCGACTGCGAGATCTCACAAATGTCTGATGCAGATCCCTGTAAGGATCCTGAGGTGAAGAAGTTGAGGGCGCTGGTGACCTTGACAGCCACTGGTAAGGCATGTCCACCAGGTCCTCTGCGCTGCAGGTCTGGTTCCAGTAAGCTGCAAATACCAGCGACGACCTGGCGCGAAAGTCTGAGCTTCCTTTGGCACTGCTGCTCAGTCATGCTGAGGAAGCTCATCTTCTGTCTGTATATCCTGCGTTGGGGGTATCAGCTCTGGCGCAGTGCAGCCCTGCACTGATGCCCATGTTCTGTGGAGCATCAGATAATTGGGGAGAAGATTGTTGGTGCTGTTGCTGCTGGTGTGCCTGCTGCTGCTGGTGTTGGGGCTGATCTTGGTCCAATTCTGGACAGTATAAATGGCACCCATGCTGATGTAATAGATGGCAGGCCAAGTAGAGATCAGAGGACCAATCTGTCAGTGGTGTGATAGGTAGTAGCAATGAGGTGAAAGTGGCTTCTGAATTTGCAGAAAAGACTTGCAAACTGTAGACACCTAAATCTGTGCTCAAAATACACTCAGCAAGAGCCTTCCCCTTGGACAAGCAAGCATGTGTCATGTGGCAGTATTTATTGTGCTTTCCATGCTCTGCAGTAATGACCTTGATCAATGGCCACTGAACATCCGCCTCTGCTTGGCAGATGTGGTTCCCGAGCTGCGTGATTCCCGTGGTCATCCAGTGAAATTCAAAAGGTCTGGTTAAAAGCACTGTTAAGGGTCTGACAACAAAGTATTTTAGGTTGCCTGCCTCTGCCGTTTGAGTCCGTGCTGCGCTGGGAAACGCGCTCGAGTTAAAGGCACGAGGAGATGAGATGGTGGCGCGTTCCCGACCTGCTTCCATTTATTGTGCATTTTACTCCGGACCTGCCTCCAATCCCGCAAGCACGGCAGCATAAATGTTCCAGCTTTTATCTCTAAAATTTTCTCTAACTTCTATCTGTTTCTGAAACTTGAGAAAAATAACACTTTCACCAACCGCAAGTGCCATTTAAACCAAAGAGAGGCCACGGAAAATGAAGCAGCCAATAATACTAAATATGACTTGTCAACATTTCCTGTTGTCCAGCTGAAAGAAGAAAACATGGGTAGGTCTGCAAGTGTTGGCATTCTGGTTCATTTTAAATGCATACTTACAGGGAAGGAGATTGCAACAAAGAAATTTCCCTCCATGACCCCCATTCAAGCTATCACTCTTTATCCCCAGTTTATGCTGGCATTCTCCTTCCTTCCCCACCCCAAGCTGCTTTTCCACCATCTGCTTCATCCCTCTCATTGCCATCCCTGCACTGTGGAATTGAAGGATGTGATTTCCCCCTCCCCCCAATCTCAACTGGCCTGTTGTTTGCTCAGGAGGGGAAACAAAATGACCTAATCTGCTCTCTGACACCTTGTACTGGCAGGTTGCAAAGTGGCACAGGTAAAGTACTTGGTGAAGGTTGCACACCTGCCTTTTGGTTGGGACATAGGCAGCAACTAAGGGGAAGTAAGGGCAGAAAAAGTGTGAACCGTAGCCCTCTTATTTCATTTAATCAATATAATGCCTAAGTTCCCCTCCCCTCCCCTTTCAGCATTCCGAAGGGACCGCTCCCTCCGCGACACCCTGGTCCACTCCTCAATCACCTCCAACATACCCTTCCCTTCGCCTGGCACCTTCTGTGCAAATGCAGGACTTGCAACACCGGCCCTTTTACCTCCTCCCTTCCCACCGTCCAGGGCCCCAAACACTCCTTCTAGGCGAAACAGCGATTCACTTGTACTTCTTGCAATCTAGTATACTGTATTCGCTGCTCACGATGCGGTCTCCTCTACATTGGGGAGACCAAACGCAGACTGGGTGACCGCTTTGCAGAACACCTCCGTTCAGTTCGTAAGGGGGACCCCGAGCTTCCAGTCGCCTGTCACTTTAATTCTCCGCTCCACTCCCACTCTGACCTCACCGTCCTCGGCCTCTTGCATTGTTCCAACGAAGCTCAATGTAAGCTCGAGGAACAGCACCTCATCTTTCGATTAGGCACTTTACAGCCTTCTGGACTCAACATCGAGTTCAACAATTTCAGACCATAACCTCGGCCCCTATTTTTTCAGATGGCAGCTGTTGATGATTCTGCCATTCCCATTTACACCTCTTCTAGACTCATCTTTTGTTTCTTTCCTTGTCCCATTACCATCTCCTTTTGCTTTGTACTATCGTCCCTTTTGTCATTTAATCACTCCTGCCTTCCACCCTATCACAGAGCCTCCCTTTTGTTCTTTACTCCCCTCCCCACCTTTTCCTGCCCTGCCTCTGCACTTGCTTAAAACATCTTACATCTAACTTTTTCCAGTTCTGACAAAAGGTCATCGACCCGAAACGTTAACTCTGTTCCTCTCTCCACAGATGCTGCCTGACTTGCTGAGTGTCTCCACCATTTTCTGTTTTTATTTCAGATTTCCAGCATCCACGTATTTTGCCTTTGTGTTGTAATGACTAAATCTATTGTGTTACAGAATGCCAAGGAATGCACATCTGTGGAGATGGAAGATGTGAGCTGAAGAGCAACAAGTGCGATGGCTGGTTCCATTGCAAAGATAAAAGTGATGAGTTGAACTGTGGTAAGTAAAAGAGATCTTAGAAGTAGTTGTAGTTTAAACACACAAAAAAGTGGATTCCTGATGAATCCTAACTGTAATCAAAGTAACACACCAAATGGTTTTATTTTTCCAACCTAGTCATTTGGAACTCCAGACTTAGGCATTGTGTAGTCATTGTGGTCCCCCAATTATTTATGAAATGAATGTACTGAATATGTCAGTCAGCTTAACGAAGACAAGTCACTTTTGCCTCTCTGCAGGAAGATCTGCTTTCTAGGTGCAGCAACATCATTAATTATTCAAAATTGTGTTTACAATTTTGCTGCAAATGGAAACAAGAACAATTCTTTCCTCCTTGAGTTTAAAGAGATGATTAACAAATGTATTGGTGCCAACATGTACCAACAACATTGTCAAGAGTTGGTTCTAACCAATTGCTGTAATTACACACATTTACAGCATAAGGATTAATCTGTAATTTAATTATATTCATAAAAAAAATAAAGTATGTGTCAAACTATGTATGACATTGATTGTGAAGTTTGAAACTAAGTGAAAACTCTGGTTACCACAGGTGCCAACTGATCATGTTTTGTGCCAACCATCAGCAGTTCTGAGATGCTGTCCATGTGTCAGCATTTGCTGATGAAATTCCGCCTCTTTTGTTCCTCCAGTGGTGCTTTGGGCTGAATTGTGGCAGTAACTGGGCAAAGCAGCAGGAAAATGGTGGGTAGCAGCTCAGAGCAGGGAGAGAATGGTTACATCGATCCACAGTTTGAAGGTTTTTAACTGCCTTCGCCGATAAACATCAGTGCGGGATTTAAGCTTCCCGCACTGCGCCAAGGTGACCCCATAATGCACCTCGGCCGAGCTCTTCTGGCCACGTGTGACCATGTTGGAGCTCATGCGCTTCTCATTCTCCTCAGCAGCTGACTTAGGCAGGAACAGGGAAGCAGCATCTGTTGGACAGCATTACAGCAAAAATCATGGTAGGGCCCTGCTTTAGTCATTTTAATTCCCTTAGCACTGGGTATTGTTTTTAAATAATAAAAGATACATATTCTGGCTGTTCCACAATAGTTGCAGACTGAATGTTACAGAATGAAAAGCCAATAATAGAATGGGAAAAGACCTTCCTGGCTTTATGTGAATACTGTTGGCACCTCTGATGGCAGCAGCTGGGTTCTGGGTGTCTGGTTGCACTCACACAATGTAAGTTTGGGGGGGATCCAGGTACAGCGCACACAATGATAAGATGGGGATGTCTGAGTGCAGTCTTTACTTTCTGTAGGCTACACCCAGATGCCCCCACCTCAGTTTTGTAGAGGTGAGAACACCTGGTGAACTGTGGGGAGGGAGCACCTATTTGCAGCTCATGTGCATTAAGATTGTAATGAAAGGGAAAT
This sequence comes from Somniosus microcephalus, assembly GCF_052327205.1. NCBI lineage: Eukaryota > Metazoa > Chordata > Chondrichthyes > Squaliformes > Somniosidae > Somniosus > Somniosus microcephalus. The sequence goes on from NC_141000.1 coordinate 88,231,128, forward strand.
ATATCAAAGTACTACATATGGCACTGAGCTGGCTTCTTCAGCTCTTATTATTGAGAGAGCAGGAAGTGGGTCTCATGGAAGAGAAATTTGGAAAGAGTGAGGGGGGAATGGTGAAGAAACTACAAAGTAGTGAGGCTTCAGGGCTGAAGTAGTTAGGAGACTGGGGTAGGTTAGTGGCAGAGGGGGAAGAGGAAATTCTGCACTAAATTTTTGAATTGTCAGCTTTTTTGAAACTGGTCATCAGCTTTTCCAAGTTTTGTAGGTTGGCACATATGTGTTACCTCAAAATATCAAACCTGAAAAGACATAGGGCTAGACATTCGGCTCCTCTGCCTGCTGTTAGCGCCTCTGGGGGGCGCTAACGGAGCACAAAGGGCATATCACTGGGGGGGATGAACAAAAAAAGTGCCTCCCGAGAAATAGTGCCACGGGCCACTGCGCCACCAGCGATGACGTCATCGCCGTGCGCCACGACCCTTCCCCTTACCGCCCCGCGGCAGAAATTTGGCTGCGCCTGACATTGCGCTCCACTTCCTGTGCGGGGCGGTAAGCCGAATTTAAGGGCCGGGGCGGTACTTCCGCGCCGGACGCTAAATGTCCAGCCTTAACTCAGTTACCGCCCCCAAACTGGAAGGTAACCGAATTTCACGCCCATAAAAATCATAGAAACAGGGGTGAATTTTAACCTTCCAAAAACAGGTAGGTTGGGGTTGGGTGAGTGACACAGATTTCCCTTAACTCGGTTTCCTGTGTGTCAACCACTCTTCCACCCATGCTCCCAAATTTCCTCATAGCATAGTCCTAAGTTTTTCTAACAAGCCTTTTGTGAGATGCCTTATCGAGTGCCTGCTGAAATTCTATATGTACTACATTCCCTTTATCTTCTAAAAAACTCTGTTTGGTTTGTTTAATTGTAGTTTGAAATCAAGAAATCGCATACATGTACATGGCTGGCTGTGTAGAACAATGTCTAGATAACAATTTGTAACTCCTGGTCTTCATTTTTGCACAACAGGATTTAGTCATAAAAAAACTATAACAAAGTTCTGCTACTGTGACGCAGTCGCCCAATTCTCGATTAACTCTTTTTCATTTACTCTTTATCTGACCCACTTCCAGTGTGCACATCAGACCAGTTTAAGTGTCATAATAATTTGTGTAAACCAGTGATCTGGGTCTGTGATGGAGTTGATGACTGTGGAGATATGAGCGATGAAAGCAATTGTGGTAAGAAACTTGCTTTTTGATTATGGAAAACCCATAGCGTAAAATTGGTAGCTTAGGTAGCTTTTCCAACTAAAAAATTGCATTAACTCTTAAACATTTTCTTCTGAAGTTATTGACCCAAGTAAGGCTACAGTTCCTTAAGTAACGCAGCCCTCTGGTATCTTGTCCAAATGGCCATTCTTCATGTGCAAGCCTGAATCATGAATATTAACAGGCTGTTAAAGAGTAGAAGGGAGGGGTTCACATCAAAGCCAACTTGATCCACTTCTCACCAAACATGCACACACATCATTTTCTAGCAAGAGTTATTAGATAGCAATCAGGAGCAGAGACAGTGACTGACTTTTTTTAATCTCCCTAGCTTGGGAATGTAATGCCCAATCGTAGCATTCCCATTACTACTCTAATTGCAATCAGCTTTTTCAGGGCAGGGCAAGGGTTGTACTGAGAGGTTCCACTTCTGCATGGTTTAGTATCTCACCAGTGTGTATTTGTCCACTGAATCCAACATCTCACCAGTGTACATTGACCCACTGAGACATCAGGGAGGTTGGTGTGGAGAGTGGGAGAGGCGGGGGGAGAACTCATTAGGTAACTTCTATCATTTTATTTCAGATCTTATTAAATTTGTGGTACAACTTTTTTGTAAGCCAGTATCGCAGTGAAACACATTGGCCTAGAAATTCAGTGGGCTGCGCCACCAGTTAGCGCCCAAAGAGGGCACTTAGTGGCTTTAGCGCCACTGGCCACGCCTCCCGCGATATTTAGCGGGGCGTTAATGGCGGCGTTAGCCTGTAGCGCTGCGCCGCCACCGATGGCGTCATCGGTGTGCGCAGCGCCCCGCTACCACCCCGAACGCGATATTGGGTCACGCCCCCCCCCCCGTAGCGCCGGTCGCAAATCACGACCGGTTCACGGGGCCTACCTGTGGCGGTAGTGGCGCAAATTAAGGGGGAGGTGCGGGGCGGCCATATTTTTCGGTGGCCGCCTGCCAGCACCTCCTCGCGCCGCCCTCCCCGGCCTCCTGATCCCGCCCCCCCCCCGGGGCAGTGCCGGCTGTGTCCCGAGAGCCCGGCACTTCTCCTCGGTGCCGGGCTCTTTTGCCGGCACTCTCGATCGGTGATCGCGCTGGTGCAGGCCCCTCCCCCTTAAGAAGGGGAGGAAGGCCTGCAGTACCGCAGTGCGCCGCGCTGCAGCACGTTGCGCTGCGATATTCAGTTTCAGCGCCCCAAGAGGGACGTGGGGCGCCTCGAGCAGCGCCCCGCGTCCCTCTTGGGGCGCTCAAACTGAATATCGCGCTGGCACTCCCGGCTCCGTCCGGAGCGGTAATTCCGGTGCCCAGGCGAGCTTGGCACCCCAAACGGGGCGCCAGTGAATTTCTAGGCCATTGCTTCACTAACTTGGACTTAATTTTGCAGTACAAAGAGATCAATATTTCTCCATGTAAGGTGTATTCGGACCGAAATATCGAGTACAACATTGGGGCACTCTGCCGCAAAGTTTTGAAACTAAATGTAACATTCAAGCAAAGCACGAGTTGCAATTTCTTAACTAGTTTCAGGGTATCTTATGATCAGTTGTCATATCTTTTCTGTTTCATTTCCAGATTGCTCTGCTGGGCACTTCAGCTGTCTGAAGAGTTATTGTTTGCCCATCAGTACCTTATGTGATGGAAATGTTGACTGTTCTGATGGCAGTGATGAGGCCGACTGTGCTAAAACAGGTAGGCGGAACATGCTTCGCTCTACAAAAATTACTTTCAGTACATATACTGGCATCAACATTTTAAAACATTGTTCTCTTAAATGTCCTTGTTGGTAAAGACTCTGTTGTTATTTGCTGTACAGAACAGGGAACCATCAAAAGCAAAACTCACTTTCTTTTTATTAAACCAAAAAACTTGTGCCCATAATGTAGAATGCCATAAATTGGTAGGCACTGTCGCTTGCTTTTTATTTTGTCTGTGAAAAAGATGCTTTTATTCATGAACCAAAAAAGGAATCTGCATGGTTGGACATGCTATATAAAGCTTAGAAAATACTGTTGGCAAAATTAGCTGATGAGCAAATAATGTATTCCCAGACAATCTTTTATCCATTATTTTAGCAGAGGCATTAACTAATTTAAATGGGTTGACTCTGCCACTAATAAAAAAGAGAAAGGACTGTGAGCCCATGAACCATTTATCAGCTGACATTGTCAACAGTAATTAACCAATAAGATTTTATTTATTGGTGGTAAATTTGTCAGTTTGAACTTCACTATTACCATTCAATATCTTCAAACCACTGTTATTAATCCTGTTTTTTCTGCCTTTATTTTTGTTAGATGTCAAATGCACTGCCAACACTTACAAGTGTGCCGATGGAAAATGTATTTTCAAACCCAATGCAGAATGTGATGGTGTGCAGGATTGTTTAGATTTAAGTGATGAACATAATTGTGGTAAGTAGCGCAGAGAAGGGGAGAGCGACTGAACACTTTTTGACCTGGGGCTATAGATAATAGGAGGGGAAAGGCAAAGGTATTACAGCAGTTACAAGGTTATTTGAAGCCAGGAATTATTTTATGTATACATTAAAAATGCCAGTTTTTGCTATGCATGTACGTTGTAATCATCGTATTAACAGTTTCTGCTTCACACAGTCTGCTGAATATTACCCAGGTAAAAATCATTTATTAATAGCTCCTACTTTGTACACTTACAACTTTAAGAGCGTTTTGACATATGTGAAATCATCTGTTTTCACAATATTTCCTCTCTGCGATAACTTATAAAAAAGAAGCAAGATGACTCAGTATCCTTTATTTTCCATTACTATTAGTTGCTGCTTCCACGCTCTGTTAATTTTTCAGTACTGTATTAGTAAGATACTATTAGTACCCATAGAAATTAGCATAAAAGGGATGAAAAACTGACAAGGGGGGAGGATTAAGAAGCACCAGGTTGCAGTTTTAATTGTTTTGGAGTATTTATCTTGTGAAAAGAACACTTATTAGCACTAATAATCTGGTATTATTTTAATGTCCATCACTTACTGATATCCATTAAGGCCATGTTAACAGTTTTGGACACCAACTGGTGTTGTCTTCCATTTGGTACAGCAAAGTCTGCATTGGTGCCTATTGGCTCTGACCTGAATTATTATGGCCCAGAAATTCGGGTCTCCACGGGTGAGTACGCACGGGGTACTCACCTGTAGGCCCAATGGAAGTGCCGGTTTCCTGCATGCACTGCGCATGCGCTGGAAACCAGCTCTTCCGTTCCCTTGAAAGCAGGGGTTCAGAGGTTGAACACGTGCACAGGAGAGGCTGCGCGTGCGCATCGAACTTAGTTCTTTTTTACAGGTTTTCCCGGGAGGGTAAGTCTGTAGAAGTTACACATTTAAAAAGCAGGCATAAGGCCTGCTTTTTACAAGGTAAGTGGTGAATTAATTAAAATTAAATCATTTTTTCCACAGGTTTATTATTTTTAAATACTTTAAAGAAAGGTAAGTTTATTTTTAGCCCTGTTAGAAAATTAAAAAACATTTTCAAAAATTTAAATTATTTAAAATAGTTATTTCATGTAATTTATAGTTTATTTAAAAAACGTGATGTTTTAAAAAAAAATTATTTGAAGATTTAGTGATGTTTTGGGGCCTGTAGTATTTCTACGTTTTGACAGCACCTCCTGTCAAACTTATGAATGGAGCATTCTCTGCTCCGATTGGCTCCCCATGGCCCACGTGATCCCAGGGGACGCATCGAACTAACTGCGCCCCTGGGATACACAAGCACTGCGCGCCGGAAGCTGGAGCAGGCCCAGGATCGGAATTCCACGGGGGCCCACAGCTCAACGGCCGGCGCGCAAGTTAAGTGCAGGTCGGGGGCTTACACCCGCGGGAAGCCCCCGACCCGAATTTCTGGGCCATTGTATCTCTGTTCTAAGTAAACAAGCTGGTGCAAATTGTGCAACCCACGGGGGTTATTTTGGCCAAAGGGTGAAAACAGGCACTAAATGGGTACTGTGCTAATAAGACATGCCTGTTTCAAAGTCTGGATTTAGCACACAATTTTGGTCCTAGCTGCTGATTACCATAATTTGAACTTGCCTGAAGGCAGTAAACCAGAAACCTGCAGGTTTTGCACTCAAGCGCTGATTCAATGCAATTTTCGTGGAGCAGTAAATGTGGGCTCCTCGCACCCAGTTCCACTGAGGGTGTGGAGTACTCTGGCTGGCACAAGGCAGGAAGCAGGATGGCTTGGGGACCAAGAGATAGAGGGCACACAGGTTCTCGGATGCGGTACTGGAGGTCCTGATGGAGGAGGTCCAGAGGAGGAGGGATGTCCTGTACCTGCAGGGGGGAAGAATGCCACCTCGCCTCCTGTCCCTCGCTGCTGCTGCTCTGCCTAGCCTCATGTCCTCCTCCCATTCCTCATCCAGACCAAGGGGGACCCCTAGCCAGATGTCCATGACCAAGCCCTCCCTTTCTCCAGGTGACTCCTATAAGGTGGAGTAGTACAGCACTTACTCTTTTTAGATGAAGCCCTCAGGGAATTTCTGGAATGAATTTTGCTCGAGTGTTGGACAACTTTTATTTATATAGCACCTTTAGCGTAGTAAAACATCTGAAGGCGCTTCACAGGAGTGTTATAAGACAAAAAATTTGACACCGAGCTGCATAAGGAGAAATTAGGGCCGATATCCAAAAGCTTGGTCAACGAGGTAGGTTTTAAGGAGCGTCTTAAAGGAGGAAAGAGAGGTAGAGAAGTGGAGAGGTTTAGGGAGAGAATGCCAGAGTTGAGGTTCTAGGCAGCTGAAGGCACGGCCACCAGTGTTTGAGCGATTACAATCAGGGATGCTCAAGAGGGCAGAATTAGAGGAGTGCGATATCTCGGGGCGCGGGCGCGGTTTGTGGGGCTGGAGGAAATTACAGAGATAGGGAGGGACGAGGTCATGATGGGATTTGAAAACAAGGATGAGAATTTTAAAATCAAGGCGTTGCTTAACCAATGTAGGTCAGCGAGTACAGGGTGATGGGTGAACGGGACTTAGTGCGAGTTAGGACACAGGCAGCAGATTTTTGGATGACCTCAAGTTTATGTAGGGTAGAACGTGGGAGGCCAGGCAGGAGTGCGTTGGAATAGTCAAGCCTAGAGGTAACAAAGGCATGGATGAGGGTTTCAGCAGCAGATGAGCTGAGGCAGGGGCGGAGTTACGGAGGTGGAAATAGACGGTCATAGTTATGGTGCAGATATGTGTTCTTGTATGAAATCTTGACAAAGTGCCCCAGAAAGTCTCCTGATGTGTTTCTGAGGTCTCTCAGCTCCAGCAGCTATGAACATGAAATGGTGAGTATCCCTTTAAGTACCACTTGAAATTGACATCAACGTCATGCTTACTCCCAAACAGCTGGTCACTGTTAGGAGACAGCATTAGTTGAAGCACTAGCCGCAAACATACTGTGCAACCTCTTTAATGAGTGCTAGCAGGCATTTTAAGTGGCAATCAGCTGTTTAACGAGCCTTTGGCCAGCCGATCCTAGCGCTGGCTTCAACTCCTTTACCAAGATGGCGTCTTGTGCTAAACATGGGCTAAACTGGTGTTGCAGCTTAAGACCCCAGCTTGGCCACCTCGGAGGCTCTTTAGTGCCTAAAGTATTCCGCAAAAATGACCCCTATATCTCTGCAGAAGATAGAGGACACAGCAGGAGCAAAGACTTCATAAAACACTCACAGTTACCCATACCAAATACCCTCAGAGCCCTCTGTACAGGTCAAGATGCAGCTACCCGAGCCTAATGAAGCAGCAGTCATTTAAAGGCTGCCTGGTAAGGTGGTTAGTTACCTCTGACATTTCCTGAATGATGAGCTGAAGGACAGTGTTCAGGCAGCACTGCCCTGGTCAAGTTAACAATCGCAGGAGTGAGCTGCTATTCGCAGAGCCATAAAGCAGACGTCTGACTCACTGTTCAGCTATGCACTGCAATACATCAACTTTGAAATCGAGCAGCACTTGCAACCTCAAAGGCAGCAGGGCTCTACCAGCTAGGATTCCAGGAATAATCACTTGTAGCCATGTTGCTATTCAGGCAATGTCCGATGATGGCATGGCATATTTCACCCTGACTTATGCACATCAGAGCCCACTTTCTAGAGAGTATATTTATAATTCATACATTCTGTGACAAACAAACACCATCAAGCTCTTCCAAGGGGAGGAAGAGTTTGACAGCCGGCTGCCAGGAGAAAGGTTATGTGTTGCACGACTCTCAATTCCTCTGTTTAATTCCCAGGCCGGGGCTGAAATACAATATGGTGAGACTAATAGTGGGAGCGAGGTGCTGAGTGAGCAAGTCTTTGGTGTGCTTAAACAACCTTTTGGGTGCCTTGACCACTGGCGGTTTAGGTAAGCCCTGAAAAAGTAGGCAGCATAGTGACTGTGTGTTGCTCAGCATTGCAGTTGATAGGCACATTAGCATTCAGTTCACTGATCATCAGTAAGTAACTCATTGGCATGAACATATGCTGATAAACCTTGGGCCTAGAAATTGATTTGTGGCAGGCTGCTGGCGCGAACATGGCACAGGGAGTGATCCCTGGGAAGAGGGGGGCAACCAGGAAGAGGCAGGCAACCGGCGGGGGTGGGGCGGGTGGAGGCGGGTGGCAATGCAGTGATTGGGAAGTGGGTTAATGTACTGATCAGGAAGCGGGGTTAGCGATGATCAGCAGCGGCTGTGGTTTTAATGTGGAGCCGGGCGGAGCACTCCTGCACTTCCAGGCTCTGCATTCAGGTAAGTATTTTTTTGTTGCTGACAGCCTGCAGCGGTCCCTTTAAGGACCAGTGGTTAGGCCATACATAGACCTGGGATGGAATTTTCTCCAGGGAGGTAGGTTGGGGGCAGTCTTCGGATTCTTGCCCGCAGCCAGCCAGATAGAGAGACTGGCTGGCTGCGGTCGGGTAGGCCTGCAGATGCAAGGGGTCGGTCTGGGGGAGGGATAGCTGGAGGGGGTCAGGGGATCGGCAGTTGGGGATCATGGTGGGGGGGGCAGTCGGCAGTGGAGGATCGGGGATCGCAGGGGGGGGCGGTCGGCAGTGGAGGATCGGGGATCACAGGAGGAGCGGGGGGGCGTCGGCAGTGGAGGATCGGGGGTTGCAGATTGGGGGATCTCGACAGTGGAGGATCAGGGATCGCGGGGGGGTCGGCAGTGGAGGATCAGGGATCGCGGGGGGGTCGGCAGTGGAGGATCGGTGGTTGCAAGGGGGGGGGGTTGGCAGTGGAGGATCGGGGGTCGCAGGAGCGGGGGGGTCGGCAGTGGAGAATCGGGGGTTGTAGATTGGGGGATCTCGGCAGCGGAGGATCAGGGATTGCAAGGGGGGGGTTGGCAGTGGAGGATCTGGGATTGCAAGGGGGGGTCGGAAGTGGAAGATTGGGAGGTGGGGGTTGGCTGAGGGGTGGGACAGTTGGAAGATCGGCTGGCGGGGAAAGGGAGGAATCGGCCAGGATCGGGGGCATCGGGTATCAGTGGGGGCGGGGGTGGGGGAGAGGATCGGGGCCAGCCACCGGAGGAATGTGGCCGGCCTCAGCATCATCGGTGGGGTTGGGGTGAGGCCTTATGGTGGGGATCAGAGGCCTGGGAAGGTGATCAGAGGCCTCATGGTGGGGTCTACGATCGCGGGGGGTGGGTATGGCAGGGACCCTGGATCCACAAGGTAGATATAAAGCCACTTACCTCCCGGATGCAGCAGTCCCTGCCTCAGTTTAACTGCCGGGTTTCACGAATTGTGTGAAACCCGTCCCCATGCAGTTAAGTTCAAAATGGAGGGAGAAAAAGAGGCTTCCAGCCTCATTATAATAATTAAATTGACATACCGCCCCCTGGGAGCAGGTTGGTCGCCCCTGCGTCGCGTCCCCCCCTGTCCCACCTCCATTAAAACCAGAAGTGGGCGGGTTGGAGGCAGGATCAGGTTGGGAATCCCATTTTTTAGCGATTTAACTGCCCCCACGCTCCAAACTCACCCGGTTTTTTAGGGGAAAATTCCGGCCCAGGTTTTCCTGAACACAGCTGACGCCAGTCCAGCTGCGTTCAGGACAAACCAAGTTAGTAAAGGAGGCATCAAATAGGTGTTTGATCCCTAATTTGCATATGCAAAGGGCCTCGCACCTGCCTCAGACATGGGCCCTGGACGTCTCTTTTGATGCCTATACCAATATGGTGGATGGTGCAGGACATGCCACCCACCATATTGGACGTTTTGGCACCTGTTTTTAACTGCTCACCAGGTAGAGTTAAATTCGACCCCCTAGGGATTGACCTGGATTCATCTGGTTCACTACCAACTTAACAATGGGGTAGCCACATGATGAAAGCTTAGCTCATATAACTTGCTGACATTGACATGATCCCTAAAAGCCAGATCTTAATCCCTCTCAATCTTCCAGTTCAGTTAGCATTGCAATCTAACCTATTTAAAAACCCTCCAAAATATCATTGTACAGGTGATGGGCCTTCAATAACCACAAAACTAGAAGTTATAGACTTAAACAACTTGGCTTTTAATCACTAAGATCAGAGCTAACATCTCAACACGCCGACTGGTTCACAGGAATGAGTCATACAGATCCTGGGATCTTTATGTAAGAGAAGTCAGGGGCGGAGCCAAGAGCCAAGACCTGGAACCTCCCAGGTTAGTCGGGAAAGAGGAAGTGAAACTATACACAGTGGGGGAGGGTAATATACATGAGTGCAAAACGAATACAGGATCAAGACAAACAGATTTCATTACATTCACCCCTTCTATAGATTTAGTCCATTGGGGTGATGTTTCTTAAAAGTTGGTATAAGTGAGTCTGTCAGGAGGTTTTGCAGTTCTCCGTGATCGGCGCAAAGCCGGTTGGGGTGCCTCTAGGGGAGTGGATTCTGGTTCCTCCGCTGTCCGGGCCTCCGCAGTGTCTTCCAGGTTATCTGCAGTGTCCTCCAGGTTAAAGTTGGGTATTGATACCTCTGGGCGTCCTGTCTCTTTGTAGTGTAGGTCTTCATCGGGTAGTCTCCCATCGTTCTCTCCGCTCCCCGAGGGAGCGAGGTCTTTTATGGAAACAGTGTCCTCTCGCCCGTCAGAGTATTCGATATAGGCATACTGAGGGTTTGCATGGAGGAGCTGTACCTTTTCCACAAGGGGGTCCGTTTTATGGCCTCTCACGTGCTTCCGCAATAGTACTGTCCCCGGAGACGTCAGCCACGCGGGTAGAGATATGCCCGAGGTGGATTTCCGGGGGAAAACGAACATCTTTTCGTGAGGGGTAGCGTTAGTGGCAGTACATAACAGAGACCTTATGGAGTGGAGCACATCTGGGAGGACTTCCTGCCAGCGGGAGGTCGGAAGGCCTTTTGACTTTAAGGCTAACGTGACAGCCTTCCAAACAGTAGCATTCTCCCTTTCCACTTGCCCATTACCCCGGGGTTGTAGCTAGTGGTTCTGCTAGTGGCTATCCCCTTCGAGAGCAAGAACTGGCACAGCTCACCACTCATGAATGACGTCCCCCTATTGCTGTGTATGTAGTTCGGCATGCCAAACATGCAGAATAGATTACAGAGACAGAAGAGTGCCTGATTTCAGGTCCCTGAAGGGTTCGGGAGAAGAAGGCCACAGGTCTCCCAGCCTGATTGAGGGTCGCAGCTAAGGCAAAGTCTGACGCATCGCTTTCGACTTGAAAGGGAATGCATTCGTCCACTGCACACACTGCAGCCCTTTCAATGTCCTGTTTAATACTGGTGAAAGCCTCCCGAGCTTTAGCTGATAGTGGGAAGGACGTCGATTTAATGAGGGGTCGGGCCTTATCAGAATAATTGGGCACCCATTGGGCATAATACGAAAAAAATCCCAGGCACCTTTTTAAAGCTTTGGGATTGTGTGGCAGGGGCAGTTCCTTTAGGGGGCGTAATTGGTCAGGGTCCGGTCCAATTACCCCATCTTCCACCACACAGCCGAGGATACAGAGACGGGTTGTGTTGAAGACACATTTGTCCTCGTTGTAGGTTAGATTCAGCTTTAGGGCAATTTTTAAAAATCTCGCAAGATTTAGATCGTGGTCTTGCTGGTTGTGCCCGCAGATAGTGACATTGTCCAGATAGGGGTAGGTAGCTTGTAGTTTATTCTCGTCAACCATGCGGTCCATCTCACGTTGGAAGACCGAGACCCCATTTGTTACCCCGAAGGGCACTCTGAGAAAATGGTAGAGGCGCCCGTTCGCCTCGAAGGCGGTGTATGGGCGGTCCTCCGTTCTAATGGGGAGCTGGTGATACGCGGATTTGAGGTCGATAGTCGAGAAGACTCGGTATTGCGGAATCTGGTTGACCATTTCTGATATGCGGGGTAAAGGGTAGGCGTCCAGCTGGGTATAAATATTAACAGTCTGGCTGTAGTCAATTACCATCCGTTTCTTTTCGCTATTCTTAACTATGACTACTTGGGCACGCCACGGGCTGGTACTGCATTCAATAATGCCTTCCTGCAGGAGTCTGTCCACTTCCGCCTTGATAAAGTGTCTGTCTTCCAGACTGTACCGTCTACTTTTGGTCGCTATGGGCCTACAGTTCGGAGCGAGATTAGCGAATAAAGAGGGTGGGCTGATTTTTAAAGTTGATAGGCCACAGACTGTGAGTGGCAGCTGGGACCCGCCATATGCTAGCGTGACACTTTCGTGGTGGCACTGGAAGTCCAGGCCCAAGATTACATTAACACAGAGTTCTGGCATCACGAGGAGTTTAAAATCCTTGTTTTCCGTGCCTTTTACAGTCAGTGTTACCACACAAGCCCAAAATGTCCGAAGTGTGGGGCTTAGCAGCCATAGCAATTCTGCTCTGTGTAGGGGTTACCGTTAATGAGTGCCGCCGTACCAGGCTAGTGTGGATAAAACTCTCGGTACTCCCACAGTCAATTAAACATTTCGTTAAATTCCCGTTTATCTGTATGTCCATCATGGATTTTGTCAACGGGTGTGGCCTGGATTGATCCACCGTGATCGAAGCCACTGTTGGGCCCTGGGCGGCCGTTGAGTCGGGAAAAGATGGCGGATCCCAAGATGGCGGCACGCACGGCACGCACGAGGCGGTGACGGAGTTGGAAATCGGATTCCCCCTGCAGACTTTGCTAAAATGCCCCTTTTTCTTACATTTGAAGCATGTAGCGTCCTTCACTGGGCATCATTGTCTGGGGTGCTTGGCCTGGCCGCAGAAGTAGCATTTCGGGCCTCGAGACATTGCCGCTGTAGTAGGACTCCTGGGTGAACTTCTGTGTGGGGACTCCGGCGGCGTAGAGCTGGTCTGAGACCTGGATGGGGAAGATGGCTGATTCCAAGATGGCGGCCCCCTCGGCGCGCACGAGGCGGTGAGGGCCGCATGGCTGGAAGAATAAGAGTCAGAGTTTTTCTGGGCCACGTCCAGCGATCGCGCAGTGGCCACTGCCTTTTTTAAGTCCAGGACCTCCTTCTCCAGCAGTCTCTGACAGATATAATTCAATTTGAGGCCCGTGATGAAGGAATCGCGGACCAATTCGTCAGAGTACGCGTTGGCCGTCACGGCCTTGCAGTTACAGTCCCGGACCGGGTCCTTTAGGCCCTGTAAGAAATCGTCCATTGATTCCTCTGGTCGCTGCCTGCGTGTAGCCAGCAGATGTCTGGCGTACACTTCGTTTACCGGCCTCTGGTATTGGGCCTTCAGGATAGTGATGGCCTCCGTGTAAGAGGTGGCGTCCCGGATGAACGAATAAATCCGATGACTTACGCGAGTAGTCAGTAGACTCAGTTTATCTACCTCGCTAGCGGATGAGGCCCCCGCGAAGAGTTCGAAGCATTTGAGCCAGTGTCCAAATTGATTTGATGCTTCAGCAGAATGTGGATCCAAGTCCAGACGCTCTGGTTTTAGGAGTCGATCCATCCTAGTATTCTTTAGTGATTAAAATTGATGGGCCTTCAATAACCACAAAACTAGAAGTTATAGACTTAAACAAGTTGGCTTTTAATTAAGATCAGAGCTAACATCTCAACACGCCGACTGGTTCACAGGAATGAGTCATACGGATCCTGGGATCTTTATGTAAGAGAAGTCAGGGGCGGAGCCAAGAGCCAAGACCTGGAACCTCCCAGGTTAGTCGGGAAAGAGGAAGTGAAATTATACACAGTGGGGGAGGGTAATATACATGAGTGCAGAACGAATACAGGATCAAGACAAACAGATTTCATTACAACAGGAAGCTCTTTGGTATCCGGCACCGGCGGGACCGGGATGGTGCTGGTTGATCAAAAATTCTGGATGATGGAGAGGATTATCTACCGAGGCTATTTTTAACAAAGAAAAATAAAAAAATCAGGAAATGTGCAGTATACAGTAATTGGGTACTCACCTACAGAATGTTGTGTTAAATGGATGGTGGAAGATGCTTGATTAAGTACAGTACTGCCAGTTGAGGGTAATGCAATTCAATGACTACAAGCAGCGTGGGAGACACACAGTACCCCTGTAAAATGGCGGATCAGAAGAGACTACCGGCAGCGCGGGAGAGTCAGACTCCTGTTACAGGGGTTTTGAGGTGTTCCGACTTCCGACAGCGCCAAGAACATAAGAACATAAGAAATAGGAGCAGGAGTAGGCCAATCGGCCCCTCGAGCCTGCTCCGCCATTCAATAAGATCATGGCTGATCTGATCCTAACCGCCAATCTACTATCACAGAACCATCTCCTGAATCTAACAGAATTAGACACACGAAATAGGAGCAGGATCAGGCTACACGGCCCCTGGGCCCGCTCCGCTATCCACAGGGCCATGACCGATCCGAACCTAGACTCATGTCCAAATTCCTGCCCGCTCCCCGTAACCCTTAATTCCCTTTACTTCTAGGAAACTGTCTATTTCTGTTTTAAATTTATGTAATGATGTAGCTTCTACTGCTTTTTGGGGCAGCATATTCCATGGACCTACCACCCTCTGAGTGAAGTAGTTCCTCCTCATCTCAGTTTTGAAAGAGCAGCCCCTTATTCTAAGACTATGCCCCCTAGTTCTAGTTTCACCCATCATCGGGAACATCCTCCCCGCATCCACCCGATCCAACCCCTTCACAATCTTATATGTTTCAATAAGATCGCCTCTCATTCTTCTGAACTCCAATGAGTAGAGTCCCAATCTACTCAACCTCTCCTCATATGTCCATCCCCTCATCCCCGGGATTAACCGAGTGAACCTTCTTTGTACTGACTCGAGAGCAAGTATGTCTTTTCTTAAGTATGGACACCAAAACTTTATGCAGTATTCCAGGTGCGGTCTCACCAATACCTTGTACAACTGAAGCAATACCTCCCTATTTTTATATTCTATCCCCCTAGCAATGAAAGCCAACATTCCATTGGCCTTCTTAATCGAGTAGTGGCAGTTTGGAGAACTACCCCTCCTGACTAACTCGGCCACCGCGGGAGACTCGGACTCGGCAACATTGCCGGTTATTGAGGTGTTGTTTTCGGAGTGAGAATTTTGCCGGTTAATAGAGAATTCCGTATATTTAGGTGCCGTTTAAACGAAAGTTTCCTGTATTTTCATAAAATGCACTTAAAACCATGTATCACAAGTGATTTTTAAAAAAGTATATATTTTATGTTTTGCCTTAACGCCAACAAAATTCAGTACTGGGCGGGTTAATTTGTATTAGAGCAAAAAGCTAAGAGTTAAAATTTTTAAAGGTAATAAACAGGTTCCAGTTTACATGGACTGAACAATTTCCTTCTGCCTTTGAGCACTGCATGATTTAGTTAGGACATTCCTTCTAACTCCAGGCAATTAGTGGTGTTTACATGGTGCAGCTTAACCTAGTCACTACCCTAAAAACCCCAGCATCAATATGTGGGTACAATAATCCCCCTAGCCCTATGTACTAATTCTGTAATTTTCAGTTCTATGCACCCTTTGTGTACCATTCTTCAATTGACAATAAAAATGGATGCTGTTGAATTGTGGCTGCGCATGTAAAATGCACAGGAGGTAATTTTAACTCTGGGTAATAGTGTAAACAGGTGATATCGGATCAGCTGCCCGTTATTCATCTCTCTCGATGAAGTCAACAGAAATGAAGATCAGGAGAGTTGTATAACGGGCGACTGATCAGATAGCGTCTGTTTTACACTACCGCCCAAACTCCAAATTAACCCTTCAGTGTGGTAACTAGGGAACTCTGATTCAGGGAAGGAAGAGTTAAAAAGAAAATTACAGTTTTCATTTTGTTTTATTTCTCTTTCAAGGTATGTGCAGCTTTCTGCCACTCACCAAAGCAAATTGAAAAAGAAAACAATTGTAAATATTTGCTGGATGTATTAATTTCTCTTTCATCACTAAGTATGTAATGTTATCATGTATTTCCTTTCTTTTGGGATTTGAAGAACGTGACAAAGCAATAAAAGAAATGGCAGGCATACAATGAGAGAAGTTTGCTTGCTCCATTTTAGTTCTCAATAAGTAGAGCCAAAAATTGGTGGAGGATCATAGATAATTTGCTGTTGAGAACCAATTAATCCCTTGAGATAATTGATTGGTTTATTGGGGTTATCATTTGCAATCAGTATCCATTTCCTTCCTTACTGTATGACTCAGCTGCAAAAAGGACTGAGATACAATTGTCTTTCATTACTCAGCTGTACTTGAAAGGAATGCCTTCGCTGAGAAGGCCATATTTGGGTTTTCAGTCACCATGTGAGTTTCCCTGTTACAGAATACACAATGATCATTCTGTTTGCTGCTTTTATGTAGGTCAATCTTCAGTTTGGAACAAAAACAAGCATTCGCTATATTTCTAACATGTGCGTAAGGAGAATAGCTTTGACATTGACCCCGAGTTATTCCTATTCAGAAAGGGTTCAGAAACTTATCTGGTACAAGTATGCTACCCTCCAATGAGGACTTGCAACCTCTTTTGTCCCGTTGCAGTTTCCCCCATCCAGATCATACACATGTATAGTTAAAAGAAGGATCAGACAGCCTGCTGCCAGCCAAAGTCACTTACCCAGCCACAGAGAGATGCACAAGAGTGACACAGTAGAGACACGCTGGCTGATTTTTCATCACTCAGTGGGAAAATGTTCAGTCTTGACGCTATGCTTCCTCCATGGAGTGTGACAGAAAGGGGCAATGCACTGTACCCTCCACTCCATGGCACTGCACAATGATATTCATAACACCATTGCATTTCCAAGGAACTTTATTTATATGTAGAAGTGTAAGTGTTATGATTTTGTACTCCTGATATGGAGCTTTGTGTATATCAAGGACCAATCCAAAATGGTTGCGGAAGCACTTCTGGGGATAAATGGATGGAGGAGGGAATGACCCAATCTTGAGAATCCTAACACCAGTAGTTACAGTGTAAAATGGGCTGGTGCCCATTGAAAATCACACTTGATATCTTTACAGCAATTCAACTTTGTGGGCTTAAAGGTACAAGTCTACTTTAGCAGCAGAATAATTCATTGTGTGCTATATATGTGTTATAAAGTCCATCATTATAAAAACATTGAACTGTCTGACTTGCCTCGTGCAATGAGTAGGCACAGGGATGATGCACACAAAATGGAAGTGAAGCAAACAGGCAAGAAAATAGAGAAAATTACCTCAGACTCGGTGCTTTATATTCATGGCCATGTGCTTCTCTGACAGATGGATAGGCCTAGTCTGGGCGCTCGTGCCCTTAGAGATACTGCCGGCTATTTGTGAAAGAGTTGGGGAGGAGGAAAGAGGAGGACTGCCTTTGTCACTAAAGGATTTATGGCGATGAGGTCGGGTGGGTAAAGTCACTCAGGACCCTGTTTATTTCTCCTTTTCTCTCATGTGCCATACTCCTCCGCCTCACTGATGCTGTTAATTCAAGTCGCTGGTTTTCACTGCCATGTTGGGGTTTTGTATCGAAATAAGAGGGAAGTTCAGTTTCGGAAAAGGAGGACGTGGACAGAAACGAGCCTGTAGTGAGCACTGCACTTGTTGCTCCTGGTTCATTTCCTGTTAAGCAAATGGTTGATGGGGTGGAGCAGACCTGGGACAACAAATGGGCACATAATGTAAATTTAGGATAAAAACAGAAAATGCTGGAAACACTCAGCAGGTCAGGCAGCATCAGTGGAGAGAGAAACAGAGTTTACGTTTCAGGTCGATGACCTTTCGTCATAACTGGAAAAAGTTAACTCTGTTTCTCTCTCCACAGATGCTGCCTGACCTGCTGAGTATTTCCAGCATTTTCTGTTTTTATTTCAGACTTCCAGCATCCACAGTATTTTGCTTATGTAAATTTAGGACTTAATCAATTCTTCTTTACGTAAGGTGTAATAGAGCTATTAATAACGAATAACTAATTTTTATACAGAAAAAATACTTGTCTTGTGTTACAGGGAAGCCACAGAATTTTTAAAACATATGACAGAAGCAAAAAGGTTGAGAACCCCTGGTGTAGTGGATGCTCAATTTACCTCGCCTTGACTTTAGGCAATTTAAGAGAGAGTTTTTTTGTGCAGTACCATTCCTCACTATACCTCGACACCAACGTTCCCTCTAAGCTGCGTGGCCATGCAGCTCGCTGCGGACTGGATTTTTCAATGTTAAATTTCGCGCATGTGCAAAACTGTCAATGGGCACCTTAAAGGGGCCGCAAACCCCCCAAAAATTCGGGGGAACAGTGCTCAACGCCCATTTCTGATGGCATGTTTAAAATTATTACAAGCTACTTTTCAATAATATTGATATAAATCTTAATTGCAGGGAATACATAATACAGCCCTACATTTGAGTTTATAAATAAGCTTTTATCGTTGATTTATTGAGTGAAAATGATCAGCTTTTTAAAATAGTTAGCTTATCAAGTCAGTCAAACTGTGTGCAATTCAGGCCATCCACAGGAAAACAAACATTTGTACAATAGGAACACAAAACTGTTTCTGTCTGATCAGGTTTAAAGTTTTGGAACAGTTAATGTAACTTCATACAACAAAGAGCTTTTTTCTCTTTTAACACAGATTGTGGAAACCAACCCTTCCTTAGAAGTCGAATCGTCAATGGTATTGATGCAGAGCTTGGTGAATGGCCCTGGCAAGTCAGCCTCCACTTTGGTATCTTGGGGCATACCTGTGGTGCAACGCTGATAAGTAATTGGTGGCTTCTGTCTGCCTCACATTGTTTCCGAGATGCGAATTCATACAGGTAAGTGACAATCTAGATACTGCCAGAAAAAGAAAAATCTGCACCACAGTCTAGCAAGTTATATTTGGGTTGTTTAAAACTGAAAAGTTTGTAATTTGTTCAAGTATAAAATTTGGCCTCTCTTATTTAAAGGAATTGTTTTTGAAAGATATTTTTCTTTTTTGAAAGCAATGAACGTGTTGTTTATCATGCCTCATGAATTCATTTAGTTGTCAGGCACCATGCTCCTGCTTCCAGGTGCATCCTATATCACACAGAGTTAGGGGAATGTAGTCAGATTGGAAAATGGAAGGAATGAGGGCGGAAACACATGTCTGCAGCTTCCCACATTTGCATGCATCAAAAATGGTAGTCCTGGCAAAGATTGGGGAGCTCCAGAAGCTTTACCACCCCCCCACCCCTAACTAATTTAACATGCAGCAATTTAATAACGACAACACGGTCTTGGCAAGATAATCTTTCACACGTTAGTCACATAAACCATATTCTTGCTAAATAGCAAAAGATATTTAGTACAGGAAACTTTCTGGTATCCGGCACTGACGGGACTGAGCTGGTGCCGGTCGATCAACACTGCCGGAGAAATGAGCGCTATAGTTAAAAGATACGGAGCTTCTGAGCTCCGTCTGAAGCAACAATACCTGTTGCTTAGCAACAGACCCTGTTGCTTAGCAACAGCTTCAAAACAGTCGGCGCAGCTTGCAAACGTCTCTGTAGCTAAGCAATAGCTTCAGCTAGATGCTTGCAGAGCCACAAATGGAGAAAAAAAGCAACTAAAAGTAAAAAAAAGTTATCTGAACCGACTCCTGAATTTTGCCGGTGGATAGAGCATTGCGGATATTTAATCTCCGTTTAAACAAAAGTTTCCTGTACTCAAATGGGTTAACCTGAAGCCATCAAGACTTAACATACAGCTATTTTACTTTGGTTTAAGAGCGCTGGGGAGTCCTGCTTGGTCTTTTGCAAATGTATAATACCTAGCCACCACTGTTCAGCATCATTAAGAAGAGGAGTGTCAAACACATTTTATATGGTGGGCCTGATCCAATATCCTGGCACTTGACACAGGCCACATTCAGCAGAAGTTATTAAAATAGAAATAAAGATAAACCATATTAGTATTTACTTACAGTTAGATTTTATTTTCTACATGTAACTTTGACTACACTTCAAAACTACTTAATTGCCTGTAAAGTGCTTTGGGATGCTCTGAGCTCATGAAAGGTCCTAGATATAAAATGCAAGTTCTATTTACTGCCACCCAATACTCAGCGACCGCACTACATGTGAATGCAGGCGCCCGATAGAAAACAGCACTGACTAACCAATCATAGCTTTCAATGGCTGAGCAAACCCTTTGGTCGGAATTTTGAACAGAACTGGAGAGAGGAAAATAATGAAGAAAAAGTTGATAAAATATGTATTGGAATCTCCAGCAATGAGTTGCTTCTCACAATAAACAGAATTAGAAAAGTCCTCATTCGTGAACAGACCGCTCTTAAAGGAAGTGTGGTGAAACCAGAGGGAAAGTCAGAGTTGGTTGCTTCCATGCTAATAGCAACCACAGTGCTTTCTATCAAAGTTACTACTAAGAAAGAGTCTACCTGCATTATTCATTTAAAGGAGAGTTTTAGAAAGGTTTTACAAATTATAAACACAATGAAAATTCACCCCTATACCTCTGCTAATGCAAACCTATCTGTTCTTTCAAATTCCATCCAACCACTGGGCTGATCGTTTTGTACACTTTACCCAAAATCTCTTTCCTGATCAGCCAATGCCCTAATGGGTAGCAGCAGAAAACTTGCCAGTACTATGTGGTTTAACTGTGAAACTCCAGTATTAAACCTGTAAAAATAAGTTTTGGCTCTGCCAACCTACGGCTGACCTTTCTGGACTTCGGTAACTGGGCTGTGACCCTCTCGGAGAGAATTGTCACTCCACATCCAGAAGCTCCACTTATGTGGATTTCCCAGTAACTTGATTTGGAGATACAACATGGGGTTCTTGCCCTGCCTCTTCTCTACTTATTAACTTCTCCCTAGTAAGTTATCTGCTGGTCTACTGAATGGAATTCTTAAAATATACAGAAATGCACTTGCTTACTTCTAAAGGGCTAAAAAAATAAATTCAGTTGAAAATGCGATACAAAAAGTATTCATTTTTAACATGTTTGTAACTGAAATGGATGCTTCTTGGTACAGAATAAGTATAAGCAGAGAAATTAAGAGGCTTGGATGGAGAACTGACGGAATGGTTAGAAAAGAGGATTTTGAATGAGGGTTTTGAAACTAGGGAGCGAGGTGGCAAGGCAGAGGGAAGTGAGTAGAGAATTCCAGAGATTAGAGCTGTATTGGTTCAATGGTCGAGCAAAAGGATCAATGTGTTAAAAGAAATCCAGTTTTGGAGGAGTGATATAAGGCAGGGGGAGATTACTAAAGTAAGCTGTGGTGAAGACCATGGATTGATTTGGAAAACAAGCGAATTTTGAAAATCACGCTGGTGCTTGTTAAACCTGTGAAGCTTGGAGAGGACGGGAATTATAAGACTGTGGGATTTAGTGTGGGTGAGGATGTGAGCTGTGGCCTTTTAAATGAGTTGAAGCTTGTGGAGGCCAGATAGGCATTGGAGAAATAAAGCTTTGATGTGATGAAGGGATAGACTAGAGTTTCAATAGCAGAAGGAAAGAGATGAGGGGAGGGGAAAATAACAGGCAATATTACCGAGCTGGAAGAAAGCAGTTTTGGAAACAGGTGAGATATGGAGGAGGAAGCAGAGTTCGGGAGAACAACAGCCCCAATGTTACACTTCCTGACTCAGCTGGATATAGCAGTCAGGGAAGGTTGATGGAGGGGAGGCCAGCGATGCTGACGGGAACTGAAGAGGATGGCCTCATTCTTGTCACCATTCAGCGGGAGGAAAATTTGGCTCATTCAGGACCAAGGAAAGTATTTTTTGTACAATTATTGAAAAACTAAAGGGCCATTATTGGAGATAATTCAATAAATTTAATCTACTGATGACCTTTCATTTTTACATTTGTTGTGAATGATTAGGTAACTGATGCTTAAATTGTTATTAACTTCATTAATTCATGTGTTTTTGGAACAGCTGAGATTTGAAGTTAATAAGATAGGTCTACTTAACCTTTTTAAACCCCAAAAATAGTATTGTAATGATCTATACTTGAATAGTCTCAGATCAACCCATTTGATTTCTAAATGTTACATAAAATTACGTTGACTTGTTTCTGTGTTAAAATTTCATTCAGCCCAATCAGCCTGTGTTGTTGTTTATCCTCCACATGAATAGTAGTCTTAATTCCATTTGCCCACCCTGCGCTCCTACTTTTTGTCCTAAATCTTTTGCATTTAGTCTTGTATATGCCTCCTTGTTCTAGGCCCATCAAACACGAAAAACAGTCTGTTTATAACTACTCTGTCCCATCCCTTCATAATTTTAAACACCTCTATCAATTCACCCCATAATATTCTAATGAAAACAGCCCCAATTTTTAAAGTCTTTCTTTGTATTTGTATTTCCTCATACCATTCAGCATCCTAGTGAATTTGCGCAGCACCCTCTCTGTTGCCTGAACATCTTTCCTGTAGTGTGGAGTCCAAAACTGCAACTATGATCTTACTGATATAAAGATTCACCATATATCTGTTCCTCTTGCCATAAAACTGAGTATCCATTAGCTTTTTTGTTCCAATGGCCTTACCACTCAAAGAGTCGCTTTTAATATCTTGTGAACCTCAACCCCCAAATCTTTCTTCTGTTGCACATCAACTAGTCTTTCCCCATTCAAAGCTTAATTACTATTTTTTAAGCCAAAATGTACCACACTTACTGATACTGAATTTCATTTGTCCTTTTTTTGCCCATTTCAGCACCTTATCAGATTTACTTTTCCATTTGTAGTACAACCCTGCTAATATAACAATACCTTTTAAAAAAATCTTTAACCATATTGACTTTTTCTTAACTTCTTTTGTGTACATCAGTCTTCTCTGCATGTAATCCCTCCTTCAATAATGTTGTCACTCCTCCTTCTTTACCTCTTGTCCCAAATTTATTCCTTTTCTCATCTACCGCTATGTACTGCCAATATTTTTTAATTAAGGCATTCTTCTAAGTACTGCTGAAATGAAAATGAATGCGGGAAATCTGAAATAAACCCAAAAATGCACAGCAGGCATCAAAGAGGAAAATATTTTTTTGGATGGAACCCTTCATCAGATGTGGACAGGTCTGAAGAATAGTTGCACCTAATATGTTAAGACAACTTTCACTTTTAAATGTCTATTAACTTGCTGTAAAATTCCAGTATTTTCTGTACTCTCCCTGCCCCCCCGCTGCCCCCCAAGAATACTGTTGCTGAGAAATCGCAATATTCTAAATCAGGCCTTTACCTCGTGCTGTGTGGCACTACCACCATGCAAAATGGGATAGATTCAGAACAGATCTAGCAGCTCAGAACTGGGCATCCATGAGGCGCTGTGGGCCATCAGCAGCAGCAGAATTGTATTCCACCACAATCTGTAACCTCATGGCCTGGCATATCCCTCACTCTACCATTTCCATCAAGCCAGGAGACCAGCTCTAGTTCAATAAGGAGCGTAGAAGAGCATGCCAGGAGCAGCACCAGGTGTACCTAAAAATGCGGTGCCAACCTGGGGAAGCTGCAACACAGGACTACATGCATGCTAAAAAGTGGAAGCAGCATGCTATAGACAGAGCTAAGCGATCCCACAATCAACGGATCAGATCAAAGCTCTGCAGTCCTGCCACATCCAGCCGTGAATGGTGGTGGACCATTAAACAACTAACGGGAGGAGGAGGCTCCATGAATATCCTCATCCTCAATCATGGTGGAGCCCAGCACACGAGTGCAAAAGACAAAGCTGAAGTGTTTGCAACCATCTTCAGCCAGAAGTGCCGAGTGGATGATCCATATCGGCCTCCTCCTGAGGTCCCCATCACCAGAGAAGCCAGTCTTCAACCAATTCGATTCACTCCACGTGATATCAACAAACGGTAGAGTGCACTGGATACAGCAAAGGCTATGGGCCCTGACAACATCCCAGCTGTCGTGCTGAAGACTAGTGCTCTAGAACTAGGCATACCTCTAACCAAGCTGTTCCAGTACAGCTACAATACTGGCATCTATCCAACAATGTGGAAAACTGCCCAGGTATGCCCTGTACACAAAAAGCAGGACAAATCCAATCGGCCAATTAACGCCCCATTAGTCCATTCTCAATCATCAGCAAAGTGATGGAAAGTGTCGTCGACAGTGCTATCAAGCAGCACTTACTCACCAATAACCTGTTCACTGATGCCCAGTTTGGGTTCCGCCAAGACCACTCAGCTCCAGATCTCATTACAGCCTTGGTCAAAAGAGCTGAATTCTAGAGGTGAGGTGAGAGTGACTGCACTTGACATCAAGGTAGCATTTGACAGAGTGTGGCATCAAGGAGCCCTAGTAAAACTGGAGTCAATGGGAATCAGGGGGAAACCGCTCCACTGGCTGGAGTCATACCTAGCACAAAGGAAGATGGTTGTGATGGTTGGAGGTCAATCATCACAGCCCCAGGACATCACTGCAGGAGTTACTCAGGGCAGTGTCCTATGTCCAACCATCTTCAGCTGCTTCATCAATGATCTTCCCTCCATCATAAGGTCAGAAGTGGGGATGTTCGCTGATGACTGCACAGTGTTCAGTTCCATTCACAATTCCTCAGATAATGAAGCATTCCATGCCCGCATGCAGCAAAACCTGGATGACATTCAGGCTTGGGCTGATGTGTGGCAGGTAACATTCGCGCCACACAAGTGCCAGGTAATGATCATCTCCAACAAGCGAGCGTCTAACCACCGCCCCTTGACATTCAATGGCATTACCATCACTGAATCCCACACCATCAACATCCTGGGGGTCACCATTGACCAGAAACTTAACTGGACCAGCCACATAAATACTGTGGCAACAAGAGCAGGTCAGAGCTGGGTATTCTGCGGTGAGTGTCTCACCTCCTGACTCCCCAAAGCCTTTCCACCATCTACAAGGCACAAGTCAGGAGTGTGATGGAATACTCTCCACTTGCCTGGATTAGTGCAGCTCCAACAACACTCAAGAAGCTCGACTCCATCCAAGACAAAGCAGCCCGCTTGATTGGCACCCCATCCAGCACCTTAAACCTTCACTCCCTCCACCATCTGCCTACCGTGGCTGCAGTGTGTACCATCTACAAGATGCATTGCAACAACTCGCCAAGGCTTCTTTGGCAGCACCTCCCAAACCCACGACCTCTTCCACCTAGAAGGACATGAGAAATAGAAGCAGGAATAGGCCTTTCGGCCCCTCGAGCCTGCTGCGTCATTCAATAAGATCATGGCCGATCTGATCTTGGCCTCAACTCCACTTTCCTATGCGCTCCCCATAACCCTCGATTCCTCTGTTTTTCAAAAATCTGTCTATCTCCGCCTTGAATATATTCACTGACTCAGCCTCCACAGCTCTCTGGGGAAAAGAATTCCAAAGTTTCACAACCCTCTGAGAGAAGAAATTCTTCCTCATCTCCATTTTAAATGGGCGACCCCTTATTCTGAAACTATGCCCCCGAGTTCTAGATTCCCCCAAGGGGGGAATCATCCTGTCTGCATCTACCCTGTCAAGCCCCCTCAGAATCTTATATGTTTCAATAAGATCACCTCTCATTCTTCTAAACTCCAATGAGTATAGGCCCAATCTGCTCAACCTTTCCTCATAAGACAACCCCTTCAACTCAGGAATCAACCTAGTGAACCTTCTCTGAACTGCCTCCAATGCTAGTATATTCTTCCTTAAATAAGGAGACCAAATCTGTATGCAGTACTCCAGGTGTGGTTTCACTAACGCCCTGTACAGTTGTAGCAAGACTTCCCTACTTTTATACTCCATCCCCCTTGCAATAAAAGCCAATATTCCATTTGCCTTCCTAATTACAGGAAACTTTGGTTTATCCGGAGGTTAACTGTCCAGAATGCTCGATCCACCGGCAAAAATCAGGAGCCGTTTCATTAGGTTTTTTTTCTTTTTGTAGCTTTTTTTTCACCAGTCAGGCTCTGCAAGGTCTCGCTGAAGCTGTTGCTAAGCTACAGAGACGCTTGCAAGGTACGGCCGACTGTTTAGAAGCTGTTGCTAAGCAACAGGGTTTGTTGATTCACACGGAGCTGAAAAGCTCCGTATGTTTCAACATTAGCGTTGGTTTGTCCGGCAGTTTTGATGGGACGGCAACAGCTCGGTCCCGTCAGTGCCGGATATCACAAAGTTTCCTGTACTTGCTGTACCTGCATGCTAACTTTTTGTGTTTCATGTACGAGGACACCCAGCTCACACGACCACAGCATTCTGTAGTCTCTCTCCATTTAAATAATATTTTGCTTTTTTATTCTTCCTACCAAAGTGGATAACCTCACATTTTCCCACATTATACCCCATCTGCCAAATTTTTGCCCACTCACTTAACCTATCTATATCTCTGCAGACTCCATGGGCTGGACTTTCTCAGCCCTGAGGAGGCGGGTATGGAGGCGGGACTGCCGGTAAAGTAGCAGAAAGTGGGGGCGGATGGCAAACCCGCCCCCATCCCGCCTCCGTGCCCTTTTGCCAGGAGGCGGGAAGATATGCTGCTTCGGGTCCCCTCTCCTTGAGGTGGGAAAGGGATTAAATCCTTTTAACTGCCTGTTAACAGGTAGTTAACAGGCAGAAAAAAGGATTAGTCCCATTTTACCTTTTCAGGTGAAGGCTTCCCGACCTCGGAGAACCCCGCCGGGTTGGAGGAGTCGAGTAGGAGGTCGGAGGGGGTCGGAGGGGCCTGAAAGTAAGATGTAAAGGTGAGTGATGGGTGCAACTGTGGAGTGGTAAGTATGTAAGGTGAGTGTTAAGTGTTAAAATGTTCACTTACCTTGGTTTCTGCCTACAGCCTTCATCCGCTCTGGATCGGGAGTCCCGACATCTTCCTTGTCGATTTCACAGACTGGCTATTGGACCCTCCTAACCAACAGTCATCTGAAATCTACAAAGTTGAAAGGTTTGATGAGTCCTGAACACAAGGACTCATCAAACTACAGAGAATGTCAGTGTTTGACAGCTTCACAGAGCTGTCAAACACTGATGTTCTTCTTTCAAGAAGTCTTGACAGATAGCATGTCAGACGTTGATGTGCTCTGTCAGTGACTTCCCCCTAATTGGCCTGCTGAGCCCACAGGGCGGGCTTAACAAGGTCAATCAGGGGAAGATCCTGCTAGTTGGCCAGAAGACGATGAAGGCGGGACATAGACCCGACAAGCAGCAGTCCCGCCTCCAACTCGCCTCCATTCACAAAATCCAGCCCTTTGTGTCCTCTTCACAACTTGCTTTCCCATCTATCTTTGTATCGTCAGCAAATTTGGCAACAGTACTCTTGGTTCCTTCATCCAAGTCATTAAAATAGATTGTAAATAGTTGAGGCCTCAGCACTGATCCCTGTGGCACCCCACTACTTACAGTTTGCCAACCTGAAAATGACCCATCTATTCCGACTCTCTGTTTTCTGTTAGTTAGCCAATCGTCTATCCAGTCTAATATTACCCCTAACACCGTGAGCTCTTATCTTGTGCAGTAACCTTTTATGCAGCACCTTATCGAATGCCTTCTGGAAATCCAAATATACTACATCTACTGGTTCCCCTTTATCCACCCCGCTTGTTACATCCTCAAAGAACTCCAGTAAATTTGTATAACACGATTTCCCTTTCATACAATCAAGCAGAGTCAACATGGTTTTATTATGATTTTCTAAATGATCTGCTATTACTTCCTTAATAATGGATTCCAGCATTTTCCCAATGACAGATGTTAGACTAACTGGCATATAGTTTCCTGCTTTCTGTCTCCCTCCTTTCTTGAATAGTGGAGTTACATTTGCAGTTTTCCAATCCGCTGGGACCTCTCCAGAATCCAGGGAATTTTGGTAGATTACAACCAATGCATCCACTATCTCTGCAGCCACTTTTAAAACCCTAGGATGCAGGCCATCAGGTCCAGAGGACTTGTCAGCCTTTAGTCCCTTTAGTTTGCCTAGTACTTTTTCTCTAGTGATAGTGATTGTTTTAAGTTCCTCCCTCACTATAGCCCCTTGATTATTAATTATTATTGGAATGCCTTTAGTGTCTTCTACCATGAAGACTGATACAAAGTATTTGTTCAAAGTCTCTGCCATTTCCCTGTTTCCCATTATTAATTCCCCGGTCTCATCCTCTAAGGGACTAACGTTTACTTTATCTACTCTCTTCCTTTTTATATACCTGTCGAAGCTCTTACTGTCTGTTTTTATATTTTTAGCTAGTTTACTCTCATAATCTATCTTCTCCCTCTTTATTATTATTTTAGTCATCCTTTGCTGGTTTCTAAAAATTTCCCAATCCCTCTGGCCTACCACTAATCTTTGCAACATTGTATGCCCTTTCCTTCAATTTGATACCATCCTTAACTTCCTTAGTTAGCCACAGATGGTTCATCCTTCTCGTACAGTCTTTCTTTCTCACTGGAATAAAGCTTTGCTGAGAGTTATGAAATATCTCCTTAAATGTCTGCCACTGCTTATCTACAAGGGCAGCAGGTGCATGGGAACACCACCACCTCCAAGTTCCCCTCCAAGTCACACACCATCCTGACTTGGAAGTATATCGCCGTTCCTTCATCGTCGCTGGGTCAAAATCCTGGAACACCCTCCCTAACAGCACTGTGGGAGTACCTTCACCACACAGACTGCAGCGGTTCAAGGTGGCGGCTCACCGCCACATTCTCATGGGCAATTAAGGATGGGCAATAAATGCTGGCCTTGCCAGCGACGCCCACATGCCATGAACGAATAAAAAAAAGAGCTAATGTTAGCAGTGGCAAATTGATATGGCAGTAAGCCCACTGTATTGACATTCCAAAACTATCTCCCTTTCTGCTGCTTTTTTTAAATGGATGACAACCACCACCTAGTGGTCAATAAATAATGCTACCAACAATGGCTTTACATAAGCGGTGAAGAATATGAATAAACAATTAGTTTGGCATCATTCCACGTTATTAATAACTCTTAATAAGGTGAGTTGTCTGTTTATTTACATTTTATTATGTGTTATTCACTTGGAACAAACTCAGAAATTACTCTTATGATTTAACAACTCCAAATTCAGGAATCTTGAAAGAGTATACCTTTATATGTACAGTAATATCTAGGAGGTTTGTGAACAATCTTTGAACACTGATTAGAATTTAGAGAGTAAAACAGAATAATCTCCTTTTCATTACCTTACCTTTTCTCTTTTAGCAACTGCCTCGTTAAACCCCTCTCCCCACCCCTCCATCCTTACCTCTAACAAGAAGAGTGAAGAGCTCACTGATTTCTTCAGCATGAACATCAAAACCATTTCCCACCAAGCCAAACCTTCCCCCAGTCTCCCACCTCCTCTAACCCTGAAGTCCCATCACTTCAAGTTTCTCTCCCTATGCCCTTCCCAAGCTCCTCTCATCCATGGATTCCTGTTCCCTCAACCCAATTCCCACTAAACTCCTGATCACCCAGCTTCCCTTCCTGGCCCTCATGGTAGCTGATACAATGAATGGAAACACTCTCTTCTTCCCTGTTATCACCACCCCTCCTCATAAACTTACCCTTAACCTCCCTGTCTTGGCTAACTACTGCCTCATCTTCCTTTCCAGTCAAAGTCCTTGAGTATGCTGTCACCTCCCAGATCCATGCCAGATTTTGGTCACCCCACCTAATCTCTCCTCCTTTAGCTCAGCATCCGTTTTTCCTCATTAATCTGTGAAGCGCCTTGGGATGTTAAAAGGCACTATATAAATGCAAGTTGATGTGTTTCAACTAACCCTGGATAATATAAACTCATCCACACAGCTTGCGCAAGAAAACAAGTGTTGAATTAGTAGTATACCACACCACCTTCATAAAAACAGCAACGCAAAGAAGTTATATTTACCACAAAGTTGCTGTTATCAAATAAGTAATGTGTATTCTTTACTTGCATACTGACAGATGATTCCTTCTTCTTAGGCAGTCCCTCAGAACCGAGGATGACTTGCTTCCACATTAAAAATGAGTTTGCAGGTGACTGATGAGTCCAATGCGGGACCTACAGTCTCTGTCACAGGTGGGGCAGACGGTGGTTGAAGGGGCGGGTGGGTGGGGTGCTTGGGTTGACGTGCGCTCCTTGCGCTGCCTGCGCTTGGCTTCCGCTTGCTCCCGGCGAAGAGACTCGAGGTGTTCGGCGCCTTCCCGGATGTTTCTCCTCCACTTTGTGCAGTCTTGGGCCAAGGATTCCCAGGTGTCGGTGGGGATGTTACACTTTTTCAAGGAGGCTTTGAGGGTGTCCTTGAAGCGTTTCCTCTGCCCACCTGGGGCTGTCTTGCTGTGCCGGAGCTGCGAGTAGAGCGCTTGTTTTGGGAGTCTCATATCAGGCATGCGGACAATGTGACCCATCCATCGGAGCTGATTGAGCGTGGTCAGAGCTTCGAAGCTGGGGATGTTGGCCTGAGCAAGAACACTGACGTTGGTGCGCCTATCCTGCCAATGGATTTGCAGGATCTTGCGGAGGCAGCGTTGGTGGTACCTCTCCAGTGCTTTGAGGTGCCTGCTGTACATGGTCCATGTCTCTGAGGCATACAGCAGGGCAGGTATCACTGCTGCCCTGTAGACCATGAGCTTAGTGCCGGATTTGAGGTCCTGGTCTTCAAACACTGTCTTCCTCAGACGACCGAAGGCCGCACTGGCACACTGAAGGTGGTGATGGCATGATAACGTTAGTATATGTTAGTATGTGTTGGGAAGATCCTTACCAGAATCTGTAATGCTCGTTCCAACCTTAGTTCCTCGAGCTTGCTTTTAATTTCAGTTGCTGCTAATTGCTTATCTTGATTGTGCTTTAATGCTACACAAACAAAGGAAGGCACAGTCATTTCCTCGCTTTCTTAATGTCATTGAAGCATGTTGGGTTATTTTCTTCTTGGAGAGAAGTCATTGAACGCAAAAGTAACTCACTTTTGGGGATATGAGGTTTAAATTCCACATTGTTGCACCTGCTTTTCAGGCGTAAATCGGGTGCAAAAATAACAAATTTGATGGCCTACTGCTAAATTCATCCTGAAATTTACTTTTAGGCCTGTATGAAGCACAACATTGATTTAAATATTAAAATGAGGATCATGCACTTGAATAAGGTGTGGAAGCATCCAATTCACTGGATCTTAACCTCGACAGGAAGTCATTGTCTTAACAGTCAGGAAATATGCTGCAGAAAGGCTATTTAAAGGGATACTCACCTTCATTAAGGGAAGTCTCTGTTTGGACTTGATAGGCTACTAGAGAGTGTTCTGCTGATTTTTGATGGTATTTTTGGCTACTGTTTCACTGAACTCGGAGAGTGATTTTTGGGAGGTCCTGCACTGTGTCAAAGGATTGCCTTCCCAACATTGTTGCAATATGTGTATTCTGCATGGCCTGCCTTTGGAGCTGCGACATGAGGAGCAGGGGCTGCGGCAACTGCAGCAAGGAAGGCAGCAGAGGGCTGCTAGAAGAGGGTGATGGAGGAGTAGGCCTTACACCGTGAGGCAGTACAGGAACCGGATATCCTACCTATGCAGATATCAACTTTACAGATGAGCAGTGCGTCAGGCAACTCCGGTTCTCCAGGGAGGCAATGACTGAGCTCTGCCACATGCTCAACCAAGAATTGCAGCCCAGCACCAGGGCATCCACAGCACTGCCTGTGGCTGTGAAAATCACTGTGGCCCTGAACTTTTATGCATCGGGTTGCAACAGCCAATGGACGACCTCAGTAACATCTCTCAGCTTACTGTGCACATTGCAATCAAGAGGGTCACAGATGCCAGGAATTCATCACCTTCCCACTGGAGGCTAACAAGCAGGAGAAGACAGCAGTGGGCTTTACAAGAATTGTTGGATTTCCTCAGGTGCAGGGTCATCTATTACACCCATGTGGCCCTGCGTGATTCTGTATAAACCCTCTATTCTATTCCTTAAATGTGCAGCTTGTCTGCGACCATAGGCATTTAATTTATGCAGTTGTGTGTCTGGAATCCTGGCAATAGTCATGATGACTTCATCCTACGCCAGTCCTCAAAATCCCCTCTCCTCACCCAGACCATCGGGCTAGTGGCTGGCTGCTTGGGAACAAGGATGATCCCTGAACACCTGGCTCATGACTGCTGTCAGGAACCTGGAGACAGATGCACAGCATGCATACGATGAGAGCCATGTCAGAACCAGGGCTCTCATGGAGCAGGCTATTGGGCTTCTCAAGCAAAAATTCCAATGACTCGACAGATCTAGCGGCATGCTTCAAGATAGCCTGGAGCGAGTGTCAAGTTTTGTCACTGTGTGCTGCACAACTTCATCTTGGAAAGAGGGCAAGTGTTGGAGCCATAAGAGGAGGATGAAGTTGAGGAGGAACAGGAAGAAGGGGACCCGGAAGCTACGGCTGCAGAGGAAGAGCAAGGCCCAGGAGAGCTGCCTGCTGCCAGAGCTCTTAGGCAGCAACTGACTGAGAGATTCTCATGAATGTTCCCTCCCCTCCCCAATGCACCAACAGTCCCTCCATCCACCCAACGACCAAATGAATGCCCTCATATAGTTCAACTTCATAGGTATTGCCCTTACATGACTAAGAATATTAGACCAAAAGCAATCCAAGAAAAAAAATGTTTACTACATCAAGATAGTGCATCATTCTTCATTTGACAATTGCTTATACTGAAAATAGAGAACGAAAAATCACCCTTGTGCAACGCCTTAGAGCCTATCTTGTGTGCTCGCTTTCCTATTCTAGTGCTCCTACAAGATGCATCCCATGTGGCGACAGCAAGGGAGGTGAAAGGCTGCTGAATCTCCATTGAGGATTCTGAAGATGACCTTGGTGGATGACCTCGAATAGCTCTGGCTGTATAAGGTCCAGCTGCAGACAGAGGTATCTCGGCAGCAGCCGGGCCTAGTTGGCCGTCTGGCACCAACAAAGGCACAGGTTGAAAGTGTGGTGGAGGAGTAGGCGTGCTATCATCTGAGAGAGGACAGCATCTGCATCTCGTATGGAGCCAATGCCACTCTTATGGGGCTGTACATCAGCACTCCCGCTGCTCTGTGTGAGAACAGAGTGCAGGAATAATGGGGTGCTCTCAAAGCCCCTATTAATGCTGTCCTTCATGCTTTGCAAGCCAGAGGACATTCTGGAGCCCAGAGCTAAGATAGCAGCAGTTTGAGCTTTCATTGAAACTGTCAGAGATGCCACCAGAGGCTCCATCATGTGGGCCCCAATGCAATGTTCATAGAGCTAACCACTAGCTCTATGATTGACTGCATGGCCTGAATGTATGCATAAAGACTCCATACAAGTTAGAGTTGGACGCCTCCACGCTCTCTTCCATTGTGCAGAAGCTCACTGACAGGCTGTCCAGTGCACTTAGAAGTTTGTGCTGTATAGCCAACAGTTCTCTTCAGTAGGCTGGGCCATCGATGTCCTCATCCTTTCTGTAGGCTAGGATGCGAGGTCTCCCTCCAGCAACATGCTTTCTGGGCTGTCCTGTCCATCTGCCTTTGCTCCTACGTACTTGTGCTCTGTGAATTTCCCAGTTCAGACCTCTCTAGCCTTTAAACTTTCCAGGGTGCCTGTCTCCGAGCTGGTGCTTGCTTGGCTAAGGTTGACCGATGCTGGAACTTCTGGAGGAATTTCTGCCTCTTCTGCTGTGCCCTCTAGAGTTTCAGGATCTGAAAGGGAAAAGAGCGACAAGGATTAGCAGTTAGTAGCAAGAGTAAGCAGAGACAGATAAATGACTACTGAATCCCTTTGTCATGCATAATATCTGAGGATGAGAATTCAGTGAGATGGGAAATAGGGTGAGATGGCTAAAAACCCTTCAGAACTTTTCCTTCAGCCTCTCCAGAAGCCACACTCCTGATGCATCCCCTGCCCACAATGTCCATGACGGTCTCTTCCAGAGGGGATAGGATGTGTATAGATGCTTGACCTCCTCCTGTGGCTGACGGCACCTGTTATTGTGCACCAGCTTCTCCGACAAGATAAAAGGGAGTCATAATCATAATCAACTTTTATTGTCATTGTTAGTGCACAAGTGCAGTACAACGAAATGTAGGCTTGCGGCTCCCGAGAGTGTACATTTAGATTAAGACATTTAAACATTCAACATACATTTGGCTTGTAATACATTAACATAAACATAACCATAATAAAGTGCATTGGCAGATGTGCAGGCTTTAGAGTTTATTTGTGGAGTTCAGTAGGATGACAGCCCTGGGAAAGAAGCTGTTCCTAAATCAGGTCGTACGGGTGCGAATGCATCTGTAGCGTCTCCCAGATGGCAGGAGGGCGAACAGACTGTGGCTGGGGTGGGTAGGGTCTTTGATGATGGTCCGTGACCTCCGTAAACAGCGTTTCTGGTATATGTGCTCTATGGTCGGTAGCCGGGTGCCGGTAATGCGTTGGGCAGTTTTGACTACCCGCTGCAGGGCTTTCCGGTCATAGTGGCTACAGCTGCCATACCATACTGTGATACAGTTCGTCAGGATGCTCCCTATTGTGCAGCGGTAAAAGCTAGAGAGGATCAGGGGTGACAGGTTGCATCCCTTCAGCCTCCTTAGGAAATATAGGCGCTGCTGGGCCTTCTTCACCAGAAAGGAGGTATTGAGGGACCAGGAGAGGTCTTCCGTGATGTGGACTCCGAGGAACTTAAAGCTGTCCACCCTTTCTACCACAGCCCCATTGATGTGGATGGGGGTGTGACTTCCGCCTTTAGACTTCCTGAAGTCCACAATGATTTCTTTGGTTTTCTTGATGTTAAGGGCCAGGTTGTTATCGGCGCACCACTTCACGAGATGCTGGACCTACTCCCTGTAGGCTGACTCATCGTTGTTGGTGATCTGGCCTACTACCGTGGTATCATCCGCAAACTTGATGATAGTGTTGGAACCATGAACAGCCACACAGTCGTGGGTGAAGAGGGAGTAGAGGAGGGGGCTCAGCACACATCCTTGTGGGGCCCCCGTGTTCAGGGTCAGGGGGGGGAGGTGTGGTTACCTAATTTGACAGACTGGGGTCTGTTAGGAAGTCCAGGGTCCAGTTGCAGAGGGAAGTGTTCAGGCCAAGAGTGTGGAGTTTGGTGGCCAGCTTGTTGGGGACGATAGTGTTGAATGCTGAGCTGTAGTCTATGAACAGCATTCTGATGTAGGTCTCTTTACCATCTAAGTGATTCAGTGCAGAGTGTAGAGCAGTTGTGATTGCATCCTCCGTTGATCTGTTTGCACGATAGGCAAACTGGTGTTGGTCAAGAGAGGCGGGAACACTGGCTTTGATGTGAGCCAGGACCAGTCTCTCGAAACACTTCATTATGATGGGTGTGAGTGCGACAGGTCGATAGTCGTTCAGGCACGTCACAGCCGTTTGC
Source organism: Somniosus microcephalus (assembly GCF_052327205.1). Lineage (NCBI taxonomy): Eukaryota > Metazoa > Chordata > Chondrichthyes > Squaliformes > Somniosidae > Somniosus > Somniosus microcephalus. The sequence continues at coordinate 88,266,074 of NC_141000.1, forward strand.
TTTGGCACAGGAATAATGGTAGCGGTCTTGAAGCATGTAGGGACTACTGCCTGGGCCAATGACAGATTGAAGATGGCGGTGAAGACATCAGCCAGCTGATCAGCACATTCCTTGAGTACCCGTCCAGGGATGCTATCCGGTCCAGCAGCCTTTCGTGTGTTCACTCCGCGTAGAACACCCCTTAGGTCGGAGGTCGACAGGGTGAGCACCTGGTCTTCCGGGGGTGGCAAGGCTTTGGTAGCCGGCTCCCTGTTGTCCCTGTCGAAGCGAGCGTAGAAGTTGTTAAGCTCCTCCGGAAGGGAGGCATCGCTAACCGGGGGGCTGGTGTTTTTGCTCTTGTAGTCAGTGATGGACTGGATGCCTTGCCACATGCGCCGGGGGTCCGAGTTGTTGTGGAAATGATCCTCAATCTGCAGTGTCTGTTTCCTTTTGGCAGTCCTGATACCCTTTTTTAGGTTGGTCCTAGCTGCACTGTAAGCCGCCGCGTTAGTGTTAGTGTTAGCCTAATGAGATGTTTCGAGGATGTGTATGTCATGATAGAATCGTGTAGCTGGTGTGTGAAAGATGACATGATTTGTCAGGAGGTGAGGCAAAGTGAGGACAGTAGCAGTTGCAGAGTGTTGCAGTAGTAACAGAAGGAGGTGGATTGAAGTGGCTGCAGTGATTGGAGGAGATGATGGGAAGTGGGGGAAGGGAGGTTTGTGAATGCTGAGGCTACCGGTAATGCAGGACTAAGCAGAGAGTAATGAGATATGAGTTAGCAATCTTACCTTAGTAGCCCTTGTCAGGTCATTAACCATTTCTCTGCACTGTAGCCAGGTCCTTGGAGCAATGCTTCTGGCGTCATCTTGCTGTGCCTCTTCCCACTGTTGGTGCAAAGCTAGCCAGGATACCTTCTTGCTGCTGGGGAATAGATGAGATCCCTCCTTCTGTTGATCTCCTCCACTACCACCTCCAAAGCTGCATCTGAAAAGTGGGGAGCCCTTCCAGTTTCTCTTCTGACTGCCATTTCAGTGATTGAATGAAGCGGATTGCCGCCACAGTGCACCTCCCCTTTAAGAGGATACCCTTTTGTCAAATAGAATATAATGAAGATCGCGAGTAGCACTGACAGCTTGCTTATTTCATGCTAAGCAGGCAGAGAGACAAATTTAGTGCAGTCCCCGAGCCCACACGAACAGGCAGGCAATCAGCATGCCGACCACTTAGCTCCTGTTTTCTATCAATTTTAAATTTATCCCCAAGTGAAATAAATAATCAGTTTAATTGTATACCACAGCTGCTCTTTTTAAAACTTATTAAGAATGTTCTTTCTCTCTCATTTCTCTCCTATCTCAACCATGCCCTGTATGACCTCATCTCCACAAGATTCACTTCCTGCTCCCTCGAGGCCATTCCTACTAAATTGCTGACTACCCAGTTTCCCTTCCTGGCCCCCATAATACTGACATTGTAAATGGATCCCTTTCCACAGGCACTGTCCTGCCTTCCTTTCAAAACCACAGTCATTAACCCCCTCCTCAAAAAGCCCACCTGTCCTTGCAAACTACCACCCTCACCTCCCCACAGTATCCAAATGTGTTGTCGCCTCCCGATCTGTCGCCATCTCTCCTGCAACTCCCTGTTTGAATCCCTCCAATCAGGTTCCCACCCCTCACACAGCGCCATAATAGCCTTAACCAAAGTCACAAATTATATTCTATTTGACTGTGACCATAGTTTATTACTCCTCCCCAACCTCCCTGCAGCCATTGACATGGTTGATCACACCATCCTCGTCCAATGCCTCTCCTCCATTGTCCAGTTCAGTGGGACTGCCCATGCTTGGTGCCACTCTTACCTAAATATCTCCTCCAAAGGCTTCACTTCCCATCCGTATCATCACCTTGGGAGCCTCTCATATTGATCCACTTTTAGTCCCATCCTCTTCTTCGTCTACTTGATGCCCCTTGGCAACATCATCTTCCTAGACATAAGATCAACTTCTTGTGAATCCCTCCCTCACTAAGGCCCATGATTGGCTGCCATGCCTGCAGTCATCTAAGCCAACCATTATGGAATTCCTGCCCTAAACCCCTCTGCCTCTCCAGCTCTCTCCTCTTTAAGACACTCCTTAAAACCCACCTCTTTACCAAACATTTAGTTACCCTTCGAATATCTCCTTCTTTAGCTTAATGTCAGTAAGTCCCCCCCCCCATTTGCCTCTGTGACACACCTTAAGATGTTTTGCTACATTAAAGGTGCAATATAAATGCAAGTTGGTGTTTTTATAATCAGAGTGGACCAGCAGGAAGGCAAGTGTGCCTTGATAACTGAACATAGTAGCATAGATAACCTCCTGTCCAAGGAAAATCTCTCATTTTTTAAAATCTCACATTAATTCTATTTTCAACAATAATGTTCTCTTTTTAAAGAAAAACAGTTTAGGTTTACACATTAAAACTCTATTATCATCTCAACGTGCCGGTTAAGGATTGGAGCCAGCCATGTTTTTCATTCCATTTTAATATTTTGTTCCATAAAATCATAATACTATTATAGAACATATGAAATATTTATGTTTATGAAAAATGGAAAATATCTACTCATTTTTCAGTACTGCCCACAAGAACCTATTTTAATATTCACAATTTAAATATCTTTTGCTTTTTATTGCCAGGTACTCTGAGCGACTGTTGTGGAAAGTGTACATTGGAGCACATTCCCAAATGTTTTCAGAAACTGTTGTAGAAATGCGAGTAATCAAACGGATAATAATTCATGAGCAATTCGATAATGCCACAATGGATTATGATATAGCCTTGCTTGAACTCTCAGCACCTGTAACGTACAATAATTACATCCAACCAGTGTGTCTTCCATCAGCATTACATGTGTTTCCTGCAAATCGAAAATGCTACATTACTGGTTGGGGCTTACTGCAGGAAGACGGTAAGTTAGTTATACTTAAAGCTATTTCTAACTTTATTTTCATTGGATATAAATATATATATATATATATATATGTATAAAAATACGTTGATTGTGTTCCTAATTACATTTACAGCTAAAATGAATTCGGGAAGAAGCTGGTGTAGTCAATTATTTTGTTTAGTGCTACTAGAGAAATCACATTAAGGACACTCAGAATAATTGAGTGCGCACATACTCGCATGCCACACAAACACACCACACAAATATTTTCAGTGACATTCCTGATTACTGGAATAAAAGTTAAATTTTGGGGAATTAAATTCTGCAATTTCAGGTAATAGTTTCATGTTTATCCCTGCTATTAGATTTACCATATCACATATTTTATGATCTAAAAACTTCCCGTCTCATTGTAGAGACAGTCAGGGGGTGTTCTAATCTGGAGGAGCGCATGGGTTTGGGTGCGGGTGGAGGTGTTAAAACCAGCAAAAATGTCAGTGTGTCGGGAAGCTGGCTCCAACCCGCCGCCTTCCGCATTTAACTGGCGTGCGTTAGACTGCTTGCGCACAACCCCCTTGGGAGAGGCGGGTTGCCTATTAACATATGCTAATCGCTCAATTGGAGCGATATTGCAACGTACTTTCAAATTTAATGGAGCATCCACGGGTTTCCCAGGCTTTCTGAGACTCGTCAGTGAAAGCAAGGCGAGAACACAACAGCAATTGAGGGGGCTGAATCAAACTCCAGGAAATGCTGCAATAAATACTCAGTACTCAAAGCTGCTTTCTTACCTTCTAGTGGGAAAAGTGTTTGTTCATAGTACTTTTGCTAAGAGTTTACTTTCTACACTTTGAAGGTTTTCTGAATCACAGCTGAATGGTTGGCGCTTTGGCTGCCTTAGATTGGACCTCGGACCAATATGACCAGAACCAGCAGCAGCACCAGTCTGCTCTTGAGAGACCAGTCGCTGGACAGAAGAGAGGGAAGCAGCAGGAGGAGCAGAGAGGGGTGCAGCTCACAGGACACATTACCCACAACACAGGGTGTACAGGCAGAGGCTGAGTTTCCTTGACATGTCAAACAGCAGTGTTCCAGGAGGCTCAGGTTGGCGCGTCAGGTGATGACAGACATCTGCAGCCTGCTAGAAGAAGACCTGTTGCCTGCTGGACCTGGTGGCCACACGTTACCAGTGGCTGTCAAACTGACCACCACACTCAACCTTTTAGCCTCCAAATCCTTCCAGGGCTCTGCCAGAGACATAGCCAGGATCTCTCAGCCAGCACCTCACAAATGCATAAGACAGATGGCTTGTTTGCCAGGGCCAGCAATTATGTGAAGTTTGCCTGTGATGATGCCAGTCAGAATGAGCGGGCACTTGTGTTTGCATCTCTGGCTGGCTTCCCACAGGTGCAGGGCATCATCGACTGCACACATGTGGCAATCCGGGGACCCCCAGATCAACCAGAAGTATTTGTGAACCGCAAGGGCTTCCACTCCATCAATGTGCAGCTGGTGTGCAACCACAAAAAGATCTCTATGCAGCTGTGCGCAAGATTCCCGGGGACCTGCCCCGATACTTTTGTCCTGCGGCTGTCCAAACTCTCTTGATGTCTTTGGACCTGCAAGCAGACTTAAGCGGTGGCTGCTAGGAGACGAGGGATACCCACTTCAAACTTGTCTGATGAAACCCGTCAGAAACCTAACTAATGAATCCCAACAGCGCTACAATGAGTGCCATATGACCACCAGATGTGTGATTGAACAAGCCATTGGCATGCTGAAGATGCACTTCAGGTGCCTAGACAGATCTGGAGGCGCCCTTCGTTATGCACCAGCCAGGGTGTCCAGAATGGTCGACATGTGCTGCGCTCTGCACAACATTGCGTAACAGTGAGTTTTGGACCTGCAGGAGGAACAAGGCACAGAGCTCACATCCTCTTTGTACAATTCCGAGGAGGAAGACCAGGAGGAAATTTCACACCTTCCCATTCAAAAAAGTTAAAAGACAACTTGCTACCGGGCAACCAAAAATGGGCAAGACAGGAAAGTGGTGCAAAAGAATAAAATTTATGTGATTGAACTAAACAACAGAAACTTAACAACATTACATTTTCTCATACACCCATATGCATACCCTTGTGCAAATACAAAGCTTTCCTCTTCCTTTTCCTTCCACTCCTACATGGCATCAGCAGAGGTAGAGGCAGGCTGCTCAGATCCTTGCTATGACTGCTGAGATGCTCTTGGCCGATGACCTCTGGGTTTTGGAGCCCATGAGGGCCCCGTCAAAGACTGCTCCACCTGCACCTGTGCCGGGGCAGACTTGGCCATCAGGACACGAGGCAGCATGTCGGCTACTGACTGGGGGGGGGGGGGGCTGAGTAGAGGGGGGGTGGGGTATGGCGGGGGGGGGTGCGACAGGTGAGAAGGTTGTGGTTATTGGAGGCCAATCATCTCAGTCCCAGAACATTGCTGTAGGAATTCCTCAGGGCAGTGTCCTAGGCCCAACCATCTTCAACTGCTTCATTAATGGCCTTCCCTCCATCATAAGGTCAGATGTTGGAATGTTCGCTGATGCTTGCACTGTAGTCAGTTCCATTCACAACCTCTCAGATATTGAAGTAGTCCGTGCCCGCATGCAGCAAGACCTAGACAACATTCAGGCTTGGGCTGAAAAGTGGTATGTAACATTCGCTCCACACAAGTGCCAGACATAAGAACATAAGAAATAGGAGCAGGAGTAGGCCATTCGGCCCCTCGAGCCTGCTCCGCCATTCAATAAGGTCATGGCTGATCTTCTACCTCAACTCCACTTTCCTGCACTGTCCCTGTATCCCTTGATTCCCTTAATTTCCAAAAATCTATCGCTCTCTGTCTTGAATATACTCAATGACTGAGCCTTCACAGCCCTCTGGGGTAGAGAATTCCAAAGATTCACCACCCTCTGAGTGAAGAAATTTCTTCTCATCTCAGTCCTAAATGGCCAACCCCTTATTCTGAGACTGTGACCCCTGGTCCTAGACTCCCCAGCCAGGGGAAACATCCTCCCTGCATCTACCCTGTCAAGCCCTGCAAGAATTTTGTATGTTTCAATGAGATGCAATGCCCATCTCCAAAAAACGAAAGTCTAACCACTTCCCCTTGACATTCAATGGCATTAACATCATCGAATCCCCCGCCATTAACATCCTGGGGGTCACATTGACCGAAACTGGACCACCCACATAAATACAGTGGCTACAAGAACAAGTCAGAGGCTGGGTATTCTGCGGCGAGTGACTCACCTCCTGACTCCCCAAAGCCTTTCCACCATATACGAGGCACAAGTCAGGAGTGTGATGGAATACTCTCCATTTGCCTGGATGAGTGCAGCTCCAACAACACTCAAGAAGCTCAGCAACATCCAGGACAAAGCAGCCTGCTTGATTGGCACCCCATCCACCACCTTAAACATTCACTCCCTCCACTGGCACACCGTGTCTGCAGTGTGAACCATCTACAAGATGCACTGCAGCAACTCGCCAAGGCATCTTTGACAGCACCTCCCAAACCTGTGACTTCTACCACCTAGAAGGACAAGGGCAGCAGGAGCATGGGAACACCACCACCTAAAAGTTCCCCTCCAAGTCACACACCATCCTGACTTGGAAATATATATCGCCATTCCTTCATCGTCGCTGGGTCAAAATCCTGGAACTCCCTACCTAACAGCACTGTGGGAGGCCGATATGGATCATCCACTCACCACTTCTGGCTGAAGATGACTGCAAACGTTTCAGCCTTGTCTTTTACACTCACATGCTGGGCTCCACCATCATTGAGGATGGGGATATTCATGGAGCCTCCTCCTCCCGTTAATTGTTTAATGGTCCACCACCATGGGTCGCTGATATTTAATTGTGTCACCAAGTAGCTGAGAGGACCGCGTCTCCCAATCTCCGACGGCCACAGACCTCCAGCACCGCCTCCTCTGCATTTGTGAGATAGGAAATCGGTGGAGGACCACCTCGGTTCTCTCTCTGTCCCTCGTGTTCTGTGCTCTCTTCTCCTGCAACGAGAGAAAGAACTGACCTGTGAGTGACTGATGATGTTCACCTGATGGATGGAGTGCATTTGGTGAGGGTGACTGTCAGGAAGAGGCATGAAATTGCATAAGGATGAGGGTGAGTGGCAGTGGTGAATGGATAGATGGGGATGTGAGGAAGTGCATAGAAAGTGTGTGTGCCAGACAAGAGGGTGTGAGGAGTGATATGATAGCATAGGCTTGACAAGGCAGAGCGAGGGGGTGGGGTGTTGCGCACAGTAGGGTGTAGTTAAATGTGCAACTGTACTCGCCTTTCCTGATCTGGTTAGGTCATTAAACTGCTTCCTGCACTGAATCCATGAGCATGGCACAATACTCATGTTGCTGACCTCCTAGGCCACTTCCAGCCACGGGTTCTTGGTGTCAGCAGCATACTCTTCCTGTTGCTTGGGAAGAGTATCTCTCTTCAGTTCCTCACTGACCCCAGCAGCACATCAAGCGATTCATCATTGAACCGCAGCACAGCCTTTGACCGTCTGGAATCAATTGCCTCAGTTCCTCTTCTCCTTGCCAATTCCATACTCCTGGGAATTCCATCGTTGGATTGGCCCTTTAAATACTGGAGTTGAGATCTCATCATGTGGGTCCTCATCACGCCCGCTGCCACGCATTGGACACCAAATAAGGAAGTAAAATGCTAATGAGCTGGCTGAGTTAAAAAGCCACTGACAGACGCGCTGAACTTTCTTCCGAGTTTCCCACGTGATATTGGACCCCCCCCCGCTCCCAACACGTCTCCGAGTTAATATCGAGGTCAATCTCTCCCACACCCCTACCCTCAACCAAAAGAGAGTCAGAATATTAGGAAATGCACATTTTTATGTTTTCCATGGTATGTGATCAAGATACAAAATCTCAAGTGATGTTCTTTCACTAGAACTAATAAAATTACCTGTGATATTGCCCACAGTTAGTGATGAACATAAGGTTTTTATATACACAAGATTACAATGAAGTTGGGAAGACAGACTTCATAAAATAAATTACTGTACTGAGCCATCTAGTAGCTAGAGCCTGCACTACATCATGACAGTTGACAGAGCAATTTAGATTGGTCATTGTTAACAGAAAAGCAAGACAGGAAATACTAAGGTTATTGGCCAGGGAGTGCACACTCTGCACAATGTTTCAATAAAATATTTAGATATGGGGGATGTGGCAGAAGCTTTTTAAGTGAAGGCCTCTAAGCGCAAGCATATAGGTGGACCAAAGATTAGTGGCTACAAGTCTAATGTAATCATAATTTTTGTTAACAAAATCCTCATTTCTAAATCCAATATATATCTAAATGTAGCAGCTTTGTATAGAGAACAAGAGAATAGTTATGGTTTTATTTTTTATTGAGAGGTAAGCTGCTCCATTACATTTTGCACCAACCTCGTTCTGAGGAATAAGAGATTAATATGAATATTAGGTGGATAGTGGTTCTGAATATCAGATGCATCTGTCCTGCACCTGTGCATGCAATACAGGGGCAACGAGCACAGTTCTGATTTGCAAAAACAATGCACGTTGTTTACTGTAGACCATCAATGGCATGTATTGACATTTGAAAAGAAAAGTTTATAACTGGTTCTAAACTAAACAGAAAATAACCTTCGTTTCCCAGGCCAGCTTCCGATGATCCTTCAAAAGGGTGAAGTAAGAATCATTAATCAAACAACATGCAATAACTTTGTAGGAAATATACTATCGTCACAAATGCTTTGTGCAGGATATCTCACTGGAGAAGTCGACGCATGTGAAGTATGAAAAGTTATACAGTATTTACATAGAAACTGATCTTAGCACAGCTGTTGTAGTTTCTATAGATTTATGGTAGTGTAACATTGATCATCAGATTTCTTTTGCTAAACTATGAACAGAAAAACACAGTACAATCAATACTGTATCAGCAGCATTAAATTAAATTCATAATTCTATCATTGTGTAATATACCTACTGAAAGTAGTGATGTAAATTTGGATACAGAAAGGCCCATATATATATAAGGTATATAGAGAAACACTCTGCTGCCCCATCTGCGATTGGCTAACTCAGCACTGCTGGGGATCTACAACCTGCCTCAGTGGCCCTGGGCTGAGGAAAGAAGAAGCAGCCAGTTATCCCTCTACCTGATCACTATCCATGTGACTCCTGCTGGAAAGGACAGATTTCCTCCATGGGAAATAAATAGCCTGTTCACACACGAAGAGTACTGTAGTTACTTGCATTTAAGTACCAGTCAACTGCCAGGGCTGTGGAACCAGAACTATGCCCAACATGAGGCAGTACCTTCAAAAAGGAGGGGAGCAACATGCGAGAAAAACTGTGGGGTGGTGGGGTGGGGACGCCACTGATCCAGTTTTAAATTCTATATTTGTATCAACTGGTAGTCTGACAGATGTAAACACATTTTTCGTAACAGCCATGTAACTGTAGCATGAAGCACCATTCTCAGGTCTTTTGTGACCGGTCAAGTTAAAGCAAGGAACATGTTACACTCTTACTAGTGAACTGGAGTTAACATTTTTTGTAATAATAGCTACACTGCCAGTTGCCAGTGAGCACAATATCTTCTACAGTAGAGACAATTAAAAAGAACACTAGAAATCTTACTTGAAAAAAACCCCAGAAGATTCAGATCTGTCAGCATTTGAAATAATAGACTAGTTAGCGTTACGGCCAGACCTGACTCTTCATGGTACTTGAGAATTGCTTGTTCAATAATTATTAAGTGCATTTTACAATAATTTTTACTGTAATAATTTCTTTATTGATGACAAATATATTTTTTTTTAACAGTCTAGAAGCAGAATACCTTGAACAGCAGATGTTTTGGAAACCTAGTCTGAGTAATTATTGTGTAAGAGTACTGGCTTTCTTGGTTTGATAGAGCTACACATTTCTGAGCTATTTTTCTTGTTCTCTGTAGGGTGATTCGGGAGGACCATTAGCCTGTGAAGAACCATCAGGAAAGTGGTTTCTGGCAGGAATTGTGAGCTGGGGACAAGGATGTGGTCGGTATGGGCACCCTGGGGTTTACACACGGATCACAAAGTTCCGAGATTGGATACAGAGGAACATCGGAATCGATGACAATTGATGAAAATTGTTGCACGCTAAAAACATCTTATTTTAATTCAAGCAGTGGTTCCAGTAATGCTCATATCACTACACCAGTAGAATACTGTAAAGTTTTAGTTATCAATTCTACCCTCTGCATTATTTACCTGACTAACTCAAATAGAGTTTATAGATTTCTTGATTGGATGAAATGAAGTTAAGCATGGTCATTGTTTTCCCTTTTTTTTGTTTCTGTATGATAGCCCACTGGATGTGAGAGCAAAGAATCAGCCAGATTTGAGATTAGAAAATAGGATTGTCATATAGTGTAGATGTGCACTTTACAGCTCCTGCACTGCACCGCATTACAATCCTATTTGAGAAAGTCACTGACTGCTTCAGTAATGCTATTCAGAATGCATTTTCTAGAATGTATTCAATAAGGATGCATTTACACTGAAGTTACCAATCCAAGACTAGTAGCTACAGTTTGGGTTTCAGGCAGGCAGTAGCTATTTTACACTACCTGATGAAACTTGAAATCTGCTTTCTCGCATGTAGAACTCTTCACCCAATGGTTTAAAATATACAGTGGCAACATCTAGACTTATTCAAATTAATTGCAGGTAGGTGTAAAAAGTGTCTCGGAGAGCCAAGTGGTCCCTTGGGCATTTTTTACACCTGCTTTGACATCACACCAGATTAACACACCATGTGGTATCAAATGGAAACAGTGCGAGACTCTGTCAACCAGGGAGCTCTCACCCTGCTTTGCTCTGGAGTCTGGTTGGGCCCCAACTCCAAAGTTACACCACAGCAGAAATTACACTAATGCTAAAGTTGTAGTGTGAAAGCATCTTAAGAGGCATCTGCTGCAAGCAACTATATTGCACAGAGCCCAGCTCAGCATCCACTTCAAATGAAGGTGGAGAAGAAGGTTTAGAACATTTTCCTTTGACAGTAATAAAAAAAAATCTATTATATATTGACATAAAGTACCTTTTCTTTAGGTAATGGGTGTGGATTCAGAACTCTAATAATGCTTTTTCACAAGACTAGTTTGACTAATTTTGACTCTAGCATGATGGGGTTGATTTTAACCCTCTCCCGAACCCCGCACTGTTCCTACCTGGTGACATTTTATCTTCACCGACTTTGAAGTCAGCCAAGGCTCCCACTGTAGGTAGGTGGGGGCCTAATTTATATCTAAAAGCCTCAACCTGCTGACGTCATCGATGCCACAGTGGCATTTTAACATCGGCATTCAGGAGGCCTGCACAGAGCCAACCCCGACAGCCAAATCATGGCAGGAGTCGCGGAGTGGCCAGAAGAGGCCATGGTAAGTTAAAAATATTACTTTAATGTGGAATTTTTGTGGGCCAGGAGGAATCCTGGCACTGCAACGAGTCCTTGGGCCTGCCCATCTGCGGCCATGCCTCTCCATCCCCCAATTGGTATCAGCTTGGCAACAATTTCCCCCACCCCCCCCCAGCACTTGCCTTATGCTAGGTACCATTCCCCTGGGTCCCTGGCGACGTCCGGGTCCCGCCCGCTGACCCCGACATCATACCTACCAGCTTTGGGTGGGAGACAAATGTAAAAACTTTAAATCAGGCCCCATCAGTTAAAATCGGAGAGGCCTCGCTGTGTGCTCCGCACGCTTCCAGCTCCTCATGAACCAATCCAGGCCCAAGCTAAAATCAACTCTCTATCACTATCACAGCTGCACATCATTCCTGGTTGTTTGACTGGTTAGCTCCGCTCATTCTTTAAAACACTGGAGCTCTTGTAGTATCCTCTGTATAAATTGTGAACAACCCTTACAAAAGCTGGATTTTTGTCAGTTTTATATATGAAATATATTCATGTATGTATTTCTGGCATTTCACAAAATTCTACAAATTGTGGGTAATTTTCAAACTAGTTTATAGCAAAACTTGTGTGGAATACTGTGTGATTACAATCTACATGATTATTTTTTGATTTTTGAGGCCAATTATGTTTTTCAATGGCATTGGCACAATGTTGTAATCAACAAGCTAATTTGTCTTACCAAATTTCTACTTGGGTGAAATTATTGTTGGTTTTAGATGCAGATACATTGAAGGTATACGATCATCCTTTTAGATCTTATTAAAGTAATAATTAAGCATTTTTATAACTGAATATCTTAATCAGAAAGTGCTTCAATAATGTGTTCTATCATAATTTACATCACTGCATTGCATATAAACAAATGGGTATTGATTTGTCAAACACTTAATGAAGATAGCGCCCCTTTAATACAGAATGTAATAATCAGGGCAAAATACTTGATTACTGTACAGTGCCTGGAGGGATTGAAGTTTCTTAAGATGGTTTAAAGCAATTAATTGAAGATGATTTTCTCTATTGAATGCTGTTGATTTGAAAATGTTTAATTTTATTCAGAACAAAAATCATTAAAATTGTGTATAATAAAGAAGTTCTTTTAAAGATCAATTCAGATTTGATCAATCCTGCCTCAGACCTACAAAACCATTTCCATTTATGTCATTTATCATTCACCAACCACATTATTCCTAAGTAAATTCTAATGTCTAACAATATGTGAGAATGTGAGATATTCAAAGGAAATGTATAAAATTCAGAAATATCTAGAGAGCCTTAGCAATTGAGCAGATGAACCACAGATGACATTTAATATTGAATCTATATTACACACACAGCTTGATTTCCCATGGCGGTAATCGCAAGCATTCTGGGTCTGAAGCACAGTTTTGATGTTTAATTGCTATGATAAAGTTGTGTTTCACTTAGCCCGTCCCTTTGAGGCTGCTGCTAAACAAACCCCTGTGGTTTAAATAGGCACAAGCCAGGGTCAGTTGGAGACTAATTACCAACAAACGCTTTTGTAGATTGGCAACTGCTTATAAATCTTCGACTCTCCACAAGATGAAGAGTCCAAATTATCAAGATCAGAAAAACGGGCAAGAAATGACTGGCTTTCTTTTTGTTGAATACCTTTGGTATATGATAGATGCGTACTAGATACAAGATAATAATAATTCAACTTTATTGTCATTGTACAATGCACAAGTACATGAACAACGAAATGTGATCTTGCAAGCTCCCATGAGTCCAGTACAAATAACATTAACATTAAACGTAAATAGCACCGTCCTGGGAGAAGCAAAGCCGCTGCGTCTGTGCGCGCCGCCATTCCATTTCCGCCATTCCTCCTGTCCGACAATCTTCAGCCCAACACCCGGGATAGATGTATATATCTAACATAAAAAGGTTATATCTAGATACAGTATTGGCTAATCATTGTTTATCAGTGTACAGCAGCAGCTTCAAAGGCAAATGAAACATTGGGGTAGCAAGTAAATACACAGAATACAAATCTAAGACAATGCTAGAGATACTTTGTAAAGCAGGTTGGGTCAGTGTGCTTACATCCAAATAGGGTCATTGTACTCAGCAAAGTATTGAAAAGCAGTAGAAAGGATTCAGAGAAGGACATTGTTCTTTGTGTTAATTGCTCACACCACTGAGGTGGAGAGATTGCAAGTTGTCAAAACGATAAAAGAGAATACACAAAGTAGATTTGGTCATTTTGCAAATATATATACTGGTAGGGAATTAAAGGTCACTAGTATAAATCACTGAGCCATGGGTAAAATTTAACATAACTTCTCCACATTTAGAAATGCAAACTTTTAGAATAGCGTAGTGCAGGGAAGCATCCAAAAGGAAAACAGATCAATTCTTTGTCAAACAAAAGGAACAAGCAGTGCCTGAATAAGAAAGAAAATGATAAATTATCAGGTCATATCCTGGAACAAAATCCCATGGCAAAGTAATGTGAATGGGCACTCCAGGCCAACCAAATGCTGACTTTAATGTGCCAAAACATATGCAAAATTATCATTCTACACTCAAGAATGTGCTGTATTTGCCAACTGGCAATACATCTTGCAATTATTACTAATGATTTATGGAATGTTATCCTCAAATTGTAATATCCAGATTACCAGTCAATATTGGTTTAAAATAGGATAATTTTTTATTGGATTATGCATGACTATTATATTCAAGACAGACAATTTTGCCTAGTTCACTATCCAAATTCACCTAATAATTTGAGGTTTTAAATCATCTATTAACAATGACCCCATCCTCCACTAGAACATCTACTAAAAAAGTCTAACATAACAGGAGGAATTTTAACCACCACCCCCCTTCAACCCGACCCCAATATGCCGCGAATGACCTACTTCCATTTTAACCACGGCGGGTTTGGGGGCATTCTAGTAACCCGCTCTGGAGAGGCAGGTCCATCATTATCATATGTTAATGAGGCTCTGTTCCTGAAATTTTGGCAGCCATTTGAATTTAGCGCTGGCCAGCCAGGTTTCCCAGGGCTCGGGAAACCCAGCAGCTAAAGGGAGGTGGGAGCAGCCGGATCCAGGAGGGAAGTGCTTTTTACAGCACTGCTTGTGGGCCAGGAGGACCAGAGTGCTTCCCTTGTGTCAGCTGTGGCTCAGTGGGTAGCACTCTCACCTCTGAGTTAGAAGGTTGTGGGTTCAAGAGCCACTCCAGAGAGCTGATCACAAATACCTTGTGATCGGTGTGCGCCCTTAGGGGGAACATTGGAAGGCACCGCCCCTTTAAGAGGTGCAAACTGTCTTTAAGTAGTGCAGGCTAGCTTTAATTGGAGCTAGCCTCACATAGAACTTGAGCCCCCCTGCTGAGCATTCAGCTACTCAGCAGCACCTTCAGCGCTGGGCTGAACGATACAATCATGCTAATCAGCAGGCAGCACAAAGTTTTCATGCTGTCTGCAGGCCTCTGAATAGGTGCAGGTTGATAACTCATCGTGATCCCCATGCCTGTGTTCAGGCCTTATCCAATTTCTAGGCCATAGTGTCATAGTAGATGATTGATATCCTCTATTTACATACATAATATATTCTAATATGTTTCAAAGCAGTAGCATCTTATACCCCATGGCCGAGAAATTCAGTTGGGTGTCATTTGGGGCGCCAAGCTCGCCTGGGCGCCGGAATTACCGCTGCGAGCGGAGCCACTAGCGCCATCCCGATATTCAGTTTCTGCGCCCCAAACGGAAGCGGGCCGCTACTCGAGGCTCCCCGCGCCCCGCTTGGGGCGCTCACCCTGAATATTGCCGCGCTAAGGGCCACAGCGCCACACGCTGCGGTACTGCAGGCCTTCCTCCCACTGTTAAGGGGGAGGTGCCCGCAACAGCGCGATCCCCGCTTGCGAGTGCTGGCAAATGAGCCCGGCACCAAGGAGAAGGGCCGGGCTCTCGGGAAACAGCCGGCAATGCCGCAGGGGGGGGGTTTAGCAGGCCGGGGACGGAGGTGCTGGCAGGCAGCCGCCCCGCACCTCCACCTTAACTTGCGCCACTACCGCCACAGGTAGGCCCTGTGAACCGGTCGCGATTTGCGACCAGCATTAAAGAGGCGGGCGCGACCAAATATGGTGATCGGGGCGCTGCGCACACCGATGATGTCATCGGTGGCGGCGCAGCGCTACAGGCTAACGCCGCCATTAGCACCCCGCTAAATATCGCGGGAGGTGTGGCCAGTGGCGCTAAAGCCACTGAGTGCCCTCTTTGGGCGCTAACTGGTGGCACAGCCCACTGAATTTCTAGGCCCATGTATATAATGGAACTGCTTTCTGTGGGAAACAGTTCTGTAATACAACCAAGCTCCTTTGCTGCCAAATTTGCCTCATTTATACTGTAAGTGGATTAATCAACAATGGAATGACTGCATAGGTGCAAGATGCATACATTCATAGTTTCTCAGTAATTGAATTTGTTAGTAAAAAGTTGCAAACATGATAGCCATTCTGGTCAGAACCATTCCCAATACTGGAGGAGGGGGAAGAACATCTGCTTACGTTGATACTGTTAAAAGTGCATTGCTGTCATAGGAGAAGCTGTGGTAAACCTGACGATGTGGAATTAGCCTCATTACAAGATATTTATATCTAACTCTAAAAGCAGAATTGACCAACTTTCTAAATAGCATATACCTTTTGTGGCATCTACGGAGATAGGTTGACCATACAGCTCAATATTTACAGATGTGCTTAAGGGAGACCCACTCCATTGACCTGGTGGCCCTGGAGAAATAATACTGAAGGGTTGATTTGATCAAAGAACTCCTCCTAACAACAAAATAACAACAGAGAATGCTGGAAAAACTCAGCAGGTCAGGCAACATCCGTGGAGAGAAATTTGAGTTGACGTTTCCACGGATGTTGCCTGACCTGAGTTTTTCCAGCATTCTCTGTTGTTATTTTGGATTTCCAGCATCTGCAGTATTTTGCTATCCTCCTAACAACAGATGGACAAGAAAAGTATTAACAGAAGCAAATGCTATCCGTTAAGAGCTCAAAGGTCTTTTTTGTTTATGGTGAAGTGACAAAGAGGTGCCAGACAGTTGTCACCTTCTAACGGAGATTTGTAGACTGCCATAACGAAGTGACCTCACAGACATCGTTTTTGGACAGATTTAAAACAAAGTGATTAATAAATATGCAAGTATAGATCCTGCTTAAAGAGCTCTTTGCACCTCCAAATGTATAATAGCAATAATAAACAGTAACCGTTTGATACCAGAAAATTCAAGTTAAGGATATTTTCCCCTTCACTTGAAGGAAATCCAGCAACTAATTTGTCAACACACTTCAACCAGCAGAAATGACATATTAGGCTGATGAATGATACATATTTTACCATTTTAATCTGTTGGCCCCCTATCAAAAAGAACCTTATTTGCTAATTCATAAACAAACAACCTTGGGTTTTCACAGAGAGAGCTTCAGGTTCCCCATTTTGTACTTAGAGAAGAAGCCTTCATTTAAACCTTCATTGCTCATGCTTTTAAAATATAATAAAAGCACCAAAAGCAAAAAATCTATTTTGTCATCAAATGTCTGCACAAAATGCGAGCTAGAAATCTGCCATCAATTCAGGAAAGATTATAGGCAACTCGCCAAAAACAGGTTGAACCTGTGTACTCCAGCATTTTCCGTCTTTATTTCAGATTTCCAACATGCACAGTATTTTGCTTTTGTACTCTACTCACGCTAGTGGCCAAACAATTGTCTGATCTTTTTAATTTGCAGTTGGTTTAGTTAGAATGAAAGAGCCTAATTAGACATTACAATAAAACTCCTAACACAAATTTCAAATTCCAAATTCCAATGTTCATACAAGGTCGATACAAACAGGCTGACAGCTCAGCCTGCCCTCAAGGAGATTCAACTGTTGCCACCAGCACCCGGCACAACCCTCTCCCAAGGAGGATTCTCATGCCTCCAGCAATGGTTGGCAGTGGGTTGTTTACAGTTCAGAGTACAAACGGCGTTAACACCCTTGGGTCTTAATTCTTTTCAAATATGATTTCAGTGCTTATAACTCCAATCTGTGGGTTATCCCTTACATAAAGTAAATGACAGCATTCCAGTTTCTGTACACGCATTAAAGAGGTGTGACCAGGACATCGCTTCATTCCTGGTAACTACCCCGCCCGAGAGCAGGAGTGAGAGGCGCACACCAACCTCAAGTGTAACTCGGAGCAAATCAAGGATCATTATTTTTTATGTTAATTAACCTTATACCTAATAACTAGGTTTACTTTCGTTTTTTTCCCCCCCGTTCACTCACTAACTTGCGAAAAGTTTCCCCAAACTTTAGCCTGGACTTCACCTGAACCCGGCACTTCCGGGTTTAGAAAACCGAAAGAAGTTTAATATCGAAAAGTGAAACCAAGTCGTAGTTTTTCATTGGAAAGAGTTTGGACTATAACATGGCAGACCCTTCCTTCTTACAAGGCTCCATACCACTGACCCCGGTTTCAAACGGCCCAGATCGAGTGGGCAACAGCGCACAGACCGAGCCATTCCTGACGGGCAATAACCAGACTGACCAGGTGAGCTGCAATACTGGGGGAACTGTTCAAGGCAGATTTAAAACTCCAGCTCACTCGCTCGTTCTTATGGCGAGCAGCTTCTCGTAGATACTTTCGCTTACACCTCCTTTCACTTGTGCTTTCTTAATTAATGTATTTTCTCTTACATTCTAATGTCTGCTGTTACAGTCTGCTACGTTCTTTAGGGAAATGTGACGGGTGCTGTCGTGCAGTGGCTCATGGTACTGGACCAGCGAGTCAGGCGACAAGTTATAGGACTGAATTCAATGACTGTAAATCTGAACAGAACTTGCATTTCTGTAGCACCTTTCACGTCCACGTCCCAAAACGCTCCTCAGCCACTGAGTTATTCTCAACAGCACTGGCCTTGTTCTGTAGGCTAATGCTGAGGCCAATTTGTGCACAGCAAGGTCACATTGAGGGAATCTGTTTTTGGTGGTGTTGGTAGAGGGATAAATGTTTGCCGGGACACCAGGAGAACTCTCCTGCCCTTCAAATACTGGCATGTGATCTTGACCATCCACCTGCTATCTAAATGCAATCTGTTGTTTAAAAGGGAATAGATGGTGAAGGAGTGAATAGAGTTAGACAGGAGAGCTCCAGGATGAGGAAAGGAGAGCAGGCCGGGGGAGAGCCAATAGAGTGGGGTTTGGATCATAGTATATGTTGTTTCTTAGATCTTTGATAGCTGGGAAAAGATTTCCATAAAATTACTAATCATCTGGATTCATTTTTTATTCTTTCTGCAGAGAGAAAGGAACAGTCAAGGGAAAAATCGATGCTGTAAAGATATATGTAATAGAGATGCCTGCAATAAAACCATCTGCTGGAAGTGTAAGATGTGGATGCTCATTGTGTTAACCATTACAATATTAATAGCCCTTCTCATCATCATTGTAATTGCTGGCATACGTAAGTAAAATCTTTGCATTTTTATTCAATTACAAATTGACTTTTTATTGTATAGATCTCCGTGCTGATGCAGCATTCACTGGGAGCAGAATGCTGGAAATTTTGGGGGCACAGCCCGTGATTTTCTATCCATAGGCTTCGACCCTCATATTTCATCTCTGAATTCTTCTGCTAAAATTGTACTTGTAGCCACAATATTTTAGAACATGTTCTAGACCTAGATCATTTCTAAGCACCTCAAAAGAAAGGCTGACAATTATTAATTGCCAAACTACAGTTTCAATGTAATGCAATTTATATCAGCAATTTATATTCATTGGGAACGGTAGCATAGTGGTCATGTTACTGGACTAGTAATCCATTGGGTCTGGACTGATGATCCAGAGACGTGAGTTCCAATCCCACCACGGCAACTGGGGAATTTAAATTCAGTTAATTGAATAAAAAGCTAGTTATTAGTAATGGTGACCATGAAACTATTGGATTGTTGTAAAAACCAATACAACAAGGAAATTTGCCTGGTTTGGCCTATATGTGATGCCAGACCCACAGCAATGTGGTTGACTCTTAACTGCCCTCTGAAATGGCCCAGCAAGCCACTCAGTTGTTAAAAAAAAAATTAATAAATAATGCCACCTGACATCGACAACGGCACAAACAATGGCACACCCAGCCCAGTCGACTCTGCAAAGTCCTCCTCACTAGCATCTGAGAACTTATGCCAGCATCCCTGGGTATGTCCTGTCCCACCAGGGCTGGCGGCACAGTGGCATACCGGCGGGAAGGAGTCTGTGAGTCTCATGGCTTCAGTTCATGGGCAAGGAAACCTGTTGATTACCATCTATCGCCCTCCCTCAGCTGATGAATCAGTACTCCTCCATGTTGGACACCACTTGGAAGAAACACTGACACAGAATGTACTCTGGGTGGGGGACTTCAATGTCCATCACTAAAGAGTGGCTTGGTAGCACCACTACTGGTCGAGTCCTGAAAGACATAGCTGCCAGTCTGGGCCTGCGACAGGTGGTGAGAGAACCAACACAAGAGAAAAACCTACTTGACCTTGTCCTCACCAATCTACCTGAAGCAGATGCATCTGTCCATGACAGTATTGGTAGCAGTGACCACCACACAGTCATTGCGGAGAGGACGTCCCATCTTCACACCGAAGACACCCTCCATCGTGTTGTGTGGCACTACGACCATGGGATAGATTCAGAACAGATCTAGCAGCTCAAAACTGGGCATCCATGAGGTGCTGTGGGGCAGCAGCAGAATTGTATTTCACCACAATCTGCAACCTCATGGCCTGGTATATCCCTCGCTCTACCATTACCATCAAGCCAGGGGACCAACCCTGGTTCAATAAGGAGTGTAGAAGAGCATGCCAGGAGCAGCACCAGGCATACCTAAAAATCAGGTGCCAACCTGGGAAAGTTGCAACACAGGATTACATGCATGCTAAAAAGTGGAAGCAGCATGCTATAGACAGGGCTAAGCGATCCCACAATCAACGGATCAGACCTGCAGTCCTGCCACATCCGGTCGTAAATGGTGGTGGACCATTATACAACTAACGGGAGATGGAGGCTCCATGAATATCCCCATCCTCAATCAAGGTGGAATCCAGCACGTGAGTGCAAAAGACAAAGCTGAAGCATTTGCAACCATCTTCAGCCAGAAGTGCCGAGTGGATGATCTATATCAGCCTCTTCCTGAGGTCCCCACCATCACAGAAGCCGGTCTTCAGCCAATTCGATTCACTCCACGTGATATCAAGAAACGGCTGAACGCACTGGATACAGCAAAGGCTGTGGGCCCCGACAACATCCGGCTGTCGTGCTGAAGACTTGTGCTCCAGAACTAGCTGCACCTCTAGCCAAGCTGTTTCAGTATAGCTACAACACTGGCATCCGACAATGTGGAAAACTGCCCAAGTAGGTCCTGTCCACAAAAAGCAGGACAAAACCAATCCAGCCAATTACCACCCCATCAGTCTACTCTCATTCATCAGCAAACTGATGGAGGGGTCATCGACAGTGCTATCAAGCGGCACTTACCAATATCCTGCTCACTGATGTCCAGTTTGGGTTCCGCAAAGACCACTCGGGTCCCGACCTCATTACAGCCTTGGTCACAGGAGCTGAATTCCAGTGGTGAGGTGCGAATGACTGCCCTTGACATCAAGGCAGCATTTGACCGAGTGTGGCATCAAGGAGCCCTAGTAAAACTGAAGTCAATGGGAATTGGGGGGAAAACTCTCCACTGGCTGGAGTCATACCTAGCACAAAGGAAGATGGTTGTGGTGGCTGGAGGTCAATCATCACAGCCCCAGGATACTGCTGCAGGTGTTCCTCACGGCAGTGTCGTAGGCCCAACCATCTTCAGCTGCTTCATCAATGACCTTCCCTCCATCATAAGGTCAGAAGTGGGGATGTTCGCTGATGACTGCATAGTGTTCAGTGCCATTCACAACTCCTCAGATAATGAAGCAGTCCATGCCCACATGCAACAAGACCTGGATGACATTTAAGCTTGGGCTGATAAGTGGCAGGTAACATTTGCGCCACACAAGTACCAGGCAATGATTATCGCCAACAAGCAAGTGTCTAACCACCGCCCCTTCATATTCAACGGCAT
Organism: Somniosus microcephalus; assembly: GCF_052327205.1. Classification (NCBI taxonomy): domain Eukaryota; kingdom Metazoa; phylum Chordata; class Chondrichthyes; order Squaliformes; family Somniosidae; genus Somniosus; species Somniosus microcephalus. The sequence goes on from NC_141000.1 coordinate 88,287,617, forward strand.
TACCAATATCCTGGAGCTCACCATTGACCAAAAACTTAACTGGACCACTCACATAAATACTATGGCAACAAGTGCAGGTTTAGAGGCTGGGCATTCTGCGGCGAGTGTCTCACCTCCCGACTCCCCAAAGCCTTTCCACCATCTACAAGGCACAAGTAAGGAGTGTGACGGAATACTCTCCACTTGCCTGGATGAGTGCAGCTCCAACAACACTCAAGAAGCTCGACACCATCCAAAACAAAGCAGCCCGCTTGATTAGCACCCCATCCACCACCTTAAACATTCACTCCTTCCACCACCGGCATACCATGGCTGTAGTGTGTACCATCTACAAGGTGCACTGCAGCAACTCGCCAAAGCTTCTTCGGCAACACCTCCCAAACCTGCGACCTCTTCCACCTAGAAGGACAAGGGCAGCAGGTGCATGGGAACACAACCACCTCCAAGTTCCCCTCCAAGTCACACACCATCCTGACTTAGAAGTATATCGCCGATCCTTCATCGTTGCTGGGTCAAAATCCTGGAACTCCCTCCCAAACAGCACTGTGGGAGTACCTTCACCACACGGACTACAGCAGTTCAAGAAGGCGGCTCACCACCACCTTCTCAAGGGCAACTAGGGATGGGCAATAAATGCTGGCCTTGCCAGTGATGCACACATCCTGTGAACTAATTTTGACCAGGCCCAGTGGAAGTTAAATTTGGGGCAGCGACTTACCTCCTCTGATCGCAACTTAAATATGTTCAAGCCATTTTACCAGGGTTAGAATTTAAATTAAAGCTACACAAATATGTAGCTAACCAACTTCAGTTTATAGTCTTTATGTGCATGTCGCAAGTTGCATATTACTATTGACCATAACACTGGGAGGAAGAAGCACCCTTTTGTCTAGTTTTTCCCCTTTGCTCATCACTGACTCAAGTGCTCATGCATAGTTTGAGTATCATTTTGCTTTATGGTATCAACATCGTTTAAAGAAGATAACACTCATAATAATTTTGCTACAACATTGAAGCCATTCAATTTGGGCAAGACCAGAAGTGATTAAGAGCTCCAAAATGTAGCTGTCATGCAGACATTCACTGGTCTGGGATGGCTGTATAGGATCATCAATGTAAGGGGAGCAAAGGGTCCAAATGTTGCAGTTCCCATGCCTCAGCTTTTCTTGTGGACCCGGCATATGGTTAGTGCAGGTATGCCGAGTGGGAATACGAGGCAAGCAGCAGGCGGGCAGGGGGCCTATCTACCAGAATTGGAGGCTACCAGAATTATGGCCTGCTCTCCTGAAGTTTTTAGTCAACCATTTTTTCTCACAGTTTTAAAACCTGCCGGGGCCCTCCACCTTTTTCCACGGTGGGGCACCTGGCACCTCCCTTCACCCAGCCGTGGGCATTTCCAGCCTCTTTGGCAGGGATGGGCCACCCCAGTTACACTCCTATCCCACCAAAGGCATGTAAATCCTGCAGGACCTCCTCCTGACCCTGGAAGGGTCAGCAGCACAGGTCCTGAACTGTCATATCTCAGCACTTACACTGAGATGCACCACCTTATGATATTTCAGGGCCCAGATTTAGATTGTGATGATGAACTTGTATCTAATCAAAATATTTGTTTTATGAATAAAATAAAAGCCTGAACTTTTCATTTTTACGCCTTTATGAATTAACATTGGTCTAAGGAAAATGGAAAACAAATTTAATACTATTTTTTCGTGTAAATCTTTGCATTTTAAAAGAAACCTGGGGAGGGGGAAGAGTTAAACATCTTGATGTAATTTTGTAAAAATGTTATTGCACGCAAGTGACTTTGGTATTGTTGCCATGCAGAGCCAGATTTAATGTAAAATGCACCACTGAGTCTGAGCATTTAGTAATCAATTGCTTTTTGATTTTAAAACTTGTCATTTTAATCTTTAACATAAATTAATCTCTTAAATGTACATTCTGAGCTGATATTTGATAACAACCTTTCTTCCTGTTTTGAAGGAGCCACTCCATTTGATGATGACTTTATTGATCCAAGCATCAAAATTAATGGAACTTCTCGGTACTATATTGGAAGTATGAAAATATCCAAACAGTCATTTACACCTGAACTAATGATGCCTCAATCTAAAAACTACTCAACCTTGTCAGAAGTTTTGAAGAGCATGGTAAGCAATTTAGAAATACTAAAGTTTTATAAATGAGAAAATATAGGAAGAGGCAGATGCAGCACAGTTTGTGTTTTTTTGTATTTGCTTGTCGCCTTTCTGCTAATGTTCTTTGTGAACCTTTACTAGGAAAGTTATATATTCTGTATTTTTGATTATGGTTGAGTATATTTTAGTAAAACTGCAGATTGCCTTTAATAATCTGAAATGCTTTGTCATAGTAATTTTAACAGAAAATAGGTTATTTGTCGTGTTATAAACCCTTATTGCTTTCTCCACTAGTTAATCACCATTAAGTATACCTATACTTATGCAGGACCTGTCTGAAAGTTGGCCGAATTGTTCAATTAAAAATCCACGCAATAAAAGTTTCTGTAATATTTTGCTTTTTGTTCACCTTCTAGTTATAACGCTATCAGATGAAGTGCAAAGCTATAGCCCAATAGCAGTTCGGCTAGTTTAAACACAGCTTAGATGGTCCACTGAACCCCTGACCACTCAACTATCTTTCCTTGCCTCAAAGCTCTTAGGGCGCTAACAGAAGGCGCAAGGCAACCAAATGTTTCCCCCTAACTGTTTTATTGACCTATAGGATTGACATAGCTTATAATTAATTGCATTGTGATGAAATGGTGTGATGTGCATTCTACATAAGGTGAAAGACCTGAAATTCTTGTTTTTAAGACACCTCTGATTGCCTGTATTGCAAATTTGAATGTCTGTTTCTGATATTCTATCACACGTAATCATGTCAGCTCCACTGAATACTTTTGTACTTCATGGAGATAGTGGCTTAATTGAAAATGGTGGGGGGGGGGGGGCAGGTTCCATCACTGTTCTACCACTAAAAGAAGCTGTGTGACTTATAATCCTACTTATGATGATGGTTACAATGTTTTATTGACTTTACTACTCATGAATTTTCATGTCAGCCAGGCAGAGTATGAGTTGTTCCTTTACATCTTGTCATGAATCATCTTATAAAAACTGCAATTTTAAGTTTTGCTATTTCCATTTGGATTTGTGGCTCACAATGCTTAATAACAAAAATTTTTTTTTTCCAGCTGTGTCAACTATATAGCTCCTCTCCTGCTCTTGGATATTATTTTGTGGACAGTGGTGTATTCTCATTTAGGTAAGGCAGAATGTGATAACACAAATAGCTTCTAGTCAGTTATTTAACCTAATTGCCTGCAAAAATGAGTGTGTTCCTAACCCTAGTAAGCAAAACCAGCGAAAAAACCATCCATTTTTGTGTCTATGTATTTGCGTGATTGTAATATTGTAGTGAGCTTGTAATGTTTTCAATTAGATCGTGTTTAGTCCTGCTATACTTTCAATAATGGCAGTGAATAATATGAAGATAACACACATGCAATCACTGGCACAAGCATTTCTAAACAGATGTCTGGATTTGTGTACCGTGCATATACCTGGCTAAGCCGCTGACAGAATGTTTTAGTGAGGAGCAAGTTATGATGTTTCTTTGTTAGTGAGGGAGGATGTAGCCCTAAACAATTTTTGTAAACTGAGAATTTGTTAAATCTATGAATGTTGTATAAGGTCTATTACAAGAATGAATCGTAAGCTTTTAATTCTCCTTGAAAAAATAGTGAATTTGAATTTTGTATTCTTTCTTGCTCTTTTTCTCTTTTAGAATGATATACTGCAGATGATTATGTTAATCATAACCTTATAATAGCTTTTAACAAATACATTTTGTTACGTCCGTGTGTAATTGAGACACGGACTGCAAGAGTTGGTTATAACAGGTGTTTACTGAGTGGAGACAAAACTGGAACTACTATACAAAGTTACTACACAGGCTTATATACAGGGGTGGTCACTACTGGTACTGCAGTATACAGGGGCTGCAGAATATAGTTCCTTCTTCAAAGTACGTACACTACAATTCCTCCCCTTTTAGCTAAACAGTACATAACATTCGATTAATAATTAAATAACATATTTACAATTACAGTTGCTATATACATTAGCTGAAGTTAAGCAATTATAAATTCAGTCTTTGAGGAGGCTTCCTGATTCTGTCTGGATAACGCCTCTTTGGGGTATCAGGTTCTTCTGGCAAAGTTGATTCGGGATCAACGTCGTTGTTTGGTTCGTCTGCTTCCAATATCACCGATTCTGAGGTAGATGCAATTGGTACTTCAGTTTCATCACCAGGTGTATCGGATCGTGGTGTGGATTTGTCGTTTTCCAGTGACTCTAGAATCTGGTCAGCATGGCATCTTACAATGCTCTCTCCAACGTCCACGGTATACATTAGAGGTCCTTGCCGTGTGCAGATCGTTCGTGGCTGCCATTTCTCTGTGCGGTAGTCCCGGGCCAAAACTGGTTGACCTATCTTGAAACTCCTGGTTGGCCTTTCATTCATATTCTGAAACTGCCTGTTCTCCACATCTCTTCTGATGTTTGGCTTAACCAAATCCAAGCGGCATCGTAGCCTTCGATTGAAGAACATCATGGCTGGAGTTTGGTTGGTAACCGCATGTGTCGCATTCCGGTAGGCAAACAAGAAGTTATCCACCTTGTGTTGTAGGGGTATGTCTTCATTACACATTGCCTTGAAAGCCTTCTTGAATGTTTGAACGAACCTCTCAGTCAATCCATTGGTGGCTGGATGATATGGGGCGGATGTGTAATGCTTAACACCATTGTTCTTTAAGAACCTCCGGAACTCTTCAGACACAAACTGTGGTCCATTGTCGGAGCAAATCTGTTCAGGCAGCCCATTTCTGGCGAATATGGTTCGTAAGACTGTGATAGTTTTTTCTGTGGTGGTTGAGGACATTTTTATTACCTCTGGCCACTTTGAATGTGCATCCACCACAATTAAAAACATCGAGTCCATAAATGGACCAGCAAAATCAATGTGCACCCTTTGCCATGGAGATGAGGGCCACTCCCATGGATGTAGAGGGGCTTGTGGTGGGGCGTTTTGGACCTTCTGGCATCCTGTACAGCTCTTGGTCATCTCTTCGATTTCTCTATCGATTCCCGGCCACCACACAAACGCTCTGGCTAAGTTCTTCATTTTTACCCCTCCCAGATGACCCTCATGAAGCTCATTGAGCACTCTATCCTTCAATTTGGGTGGAATTACTACTCTGGATCCACACATCAAGGTTCTTCGGCACACTGACAGCTGTTCTCTTCTCGGCGAGAATGCTGGCAACAGTGGTTCGCCATGTGCTGGCCATCCCTTCACCGTTAAATCATAGACCCTGGAGAGTGTCGGGTCATTTCGTGTTTCCTTTTCTATGTTTGCATTCGTCACAGGTAGACATTCGACTATGGTCGAGTGGAATATCTCCACAGGATCCACTGCAGGTGCTTCTTCCACCGTCGGCAACGGTAGGCGTGACAATCCATCAGCATTCCCATGCTGTTTAGTTCCTTTGTACTCGATGTCATATTGGTGTGCCCCTAGGAAAAGGGACCACCTCTGTAGCCGTTGTGCTGTCATTATCGGGACGCCCTTCTGAGGGTTGAAAATGGAGACAAGAGGTTGATGATCAGTTAGTAGAGTAAATTTCTGACCGTGCAGGTAGTGATTGAACTTCTTCACCCCCCACACCAGGCTGAGGGCCTCTCTGTCAATCTGGGCGTAGTTACGCTCGGCTGAAGTTAACGAGCGTGACGCAAAAGCTATCGGCCTCTCTAAACCATCAAGGAATTTATGTGACAGTACCGCTCCAATGCCGTAGGGAGACGCATCATACGCCAGTCTTATCGGTAGTGATGGGTTGTAGGTCTTTACTCTTCTGAAAGGCCCGCTTACATTCATCGCCCCATTTCCATGCTACTCCAGTTTGTAGTAGGGCATTCAGTGGGTGCAGAATTGTGGACAAATTCGGCAAAAACTTATGGTAGTAATTCATCAATCCGAGGAATGACCTCAGTTGCGACACATTTTCAGGCGCTGGAGCCTTAACTACTGCTTCAATTTTGTCAGGGGACTTATGTAACCCCTCTTCATCAATCACGTGGCCACAATACGATATCTGTTTCTTAAAAAACTCGCACTTGGGGCGATTGGCTCGTAGCCCATGTTCTCTTAGTCTAGTGAGCACCTGCTCTAGGTTGGCAAGGTGTTCACTGTCATTTTCACCTGTCACTAGGATGTCGTCCAAGTAACACTGAGTCCCCGGAATCCCTTGCAGGACTTGTTCCATCGCTCTTTGCCATATCGCCGGAGCTGATGCTACTCCGAATACCAGTCGATTATACTGGTAAAGACCTTTGTGAGTGTTTATCGTGAGATACTTCCTAGAGGATTCTTCAACCTCCATCTGCAAATATGCTTGTGCTAGGTCAATTTTTGTAAAACGCTTCCCTCCAGATAGTGAGGTGAAAATATCTTCTATCCTCGGGAGAGGATACTGTACTGTGTGAAGGACTGGGTTCACCGTCACCTTGTAGTCCCCACAGATGCGAACCTTCCTTGGCTCCTCAGACTTATTGTTTAACGTTTTCTTCATGACAGGAATGATGGGTGTCGCCCACTCGCTCCAGTCTACCTTAGATAACACGCCTGCATTCTCCAGATTCTCCAGCTCTGCCTCGACGGTTGGGCGAATTGCATACGGTACCGGTCTTGCTTTGAAAAACTTGGGAATTGCATTCTCTTCTATTTTTATTGAGGCGGTTACGCCTTTAAGAGTTCCCAGTTCTTGTTGAAATACCTCTTTAGCGTTAGCTAAGATTTTTGACAATCGTCCAGGTGTGACATCGTCATCCTTTTTACCAGCCACAGTCAGTGCCTGAATGGAGTGCCAGTCTAAACTTATCTTCCTGATCCATTCACATCCCAATAACGGTGGTCCACCATCTTGCAGTATGTACAGATACAATTTCTGTATTTCCTTGCCGTTGTATTCGACAGGCACCCTTATTTTCCCTCTGGGGTATACTTTCTGCCCCATATACATCTTCAAGACAATGGATGTGTCTTTCAAGGGTATGTGTGAGAATAGCCGCTCATAGTCTCGTCGATTCATGACGGTCAGGGCTGATCCTGTATCCAATTCCATTTTGACTTGGGACCCTGCTATCGTGAGGGTGACCCAAATGGTTCGGTGATCCTCTTTTGTGATTACGTTGTGAAGTTTGAGACAGCTTAATCTCTTGTTCCCGGATTCACTATCGCTCTTCTGGTCTTCGGAACTGCTGTCCGTCATCTTTTGTACTTTCCTGTACTGTTCCTTAGTAGCCTTTTTGTTGTCATTAGTCTTCTTCCCAGACCTGCAAACTCGTGCAATGTGTCCCATCTTTCCGCATTGCCTACATATTTTGTCCTTGGACCAGCAGTCCTTCTGGTCATGGGTTGTTCTGCCACAGCGATATCATTTTTCAAATCCCCGTGTCATTTCATGGGTGCCGTATTCTTGTGGCTTTTGCTGTATTTCCGCAGCTCCCCTTGCTGCTGCTTTGTACGATACTGCCACGCTGAAAGCCTTATCTAGCGTCAGCTCTTTCTCTGAGAGTAACCTCTTCTGGGTTCCTTCACTCAGGAGTCCACAGACAAATTTGTCCCGTAGCGTATCTGCCAGTCCTGCTCCGAACTGGCAGTGCTTTGATAGCTTGCGTAGCTCCGTAAGGTAATCAGCATTGCTCTCATCTTTATGCTGATTTCTCTTGTGGAATTTAAATCTTTCTGCTATCAGCAGCGGTGTAGGATTTAGGTGTTCCTGTAGGATATCAACAATTTCGTTAAAACTCTTCGACATCGGTTTGGCTGGAGTGATCAGGTTCCGCAATAGGCCGTACGTTCTTGCGCCTATTAAGTTTAGTAGCACCGATGCCTTTTTCTCATCGGCTACTTCATTTGCCTTGCAATATACTTCGACTCTTTCCACATACGTGGTCCAGTCTTCTATTGCATTATCGAAGGCAGTGATATTGCCAGTCTTCGGCATCTTGGAGATCTAAGATGGCGCCTCCCGCGCTTTGCCTTCTTCCCCCGATTGAACAAAATGGCGCCTCCCGCGCTTTGCCTTCTTCCCCGCTGGATTAAGATTGCGCCTCCCGCACTTTCTGTCTTCTCCGCTGCTGCTAGCGCTGTTGCTGGCGTTTTTATGCCTTGATGGCGATGCCCTATGGTCTTCGCGCACTTCCCCCCCGCGCTGCTGCTAACGCCGCTCTCCACGGTCCCCGTGGCAAACTGCAGCTCCTCGCGGCTTTCTGCGCTTCTAATTTCTTTTATTTTAATTACTGTTCCCGTCGTCAGAGCAAACCCTACGGGACACTTTCCTCATTCTTCTCAGGTCCGTACGCTGCCCGACTTCATAGCACCGGCCGCGCCCTGTGTGCTCCACCCTCTCTCTCTCTCTCCTCTTCCCGACAACGCTGCTCAGCCCCGTTGAAAAGCCACCCGATCGAGCTCTAGCCCGCCGCAGCCCAGGAAGGATCAGTGTACTACCTGCCACCAGCCCGATTAGCTGGAACACCATAGACAGGATAACCAAGCCCCGCTCTCGACAGCCTCTCCTGCAAATCTTCGAATTCGATGAATCAGAGGCGGTTGCCCACGGTCGACGCCCGTTTCTTCTGTTTGTTTTTTTCTTTTCTTCCTTCTGGCCTCGACCTCTAACAACTTCGCTTCAGGGATGGATCCCCATGAGGTGGTGCAGAACTATAGGTAAGTTCGGATCTGTTCGTCGCCAGTGTTACGTCCGTGTGTAATTGAGACACGGACTGCAGGAGTTGGTTATAACAGGTGTTTACTGAGTGGAGACAAAACTGGAACTACTATACAAAGTTACTGCACAGGCTTATATACAGTGGTGGTCACTACTGGTACTGCAGTATACAGGGGCTGCAGAATATAGTTCCTTCTTCAAAGTACATACACTACACATTTTAGTTGCAAATAATGGGCAAATCTTTCAACTGTGGCGGGGGCATAAAGCTGGCGGGAGCCGTTCGGCCGCTCGATATACACCATCCAAGTTTCCTTTCCATTGAAGTCAGTAGAAATAAAAATTGGGCGGCACGTATAACGAGGAGCCAATCCACTGCCGTCTATTTTATGCCCCCGCCGAAGTTGAAAGTTTCGCCGAATATTTCTTAAGTGCCCTCCCACAACCCCTCATCCCTCCAATATTTCCCTCTGATTTTCTCCCTTTACTCCTCCTCTTCTATGCTGGAGTACATAGGTTTCACAGGGGGCACCAGCCCCCCAATACCACAGCCCAATGGTTATTCTTCAGTAATGAGCAAGGAGTTTGGGTGTCAATGGGCCATTCAATGTAGGGGGACACCACAGCCGAGCCAGATCCTGCCTTCGGCCAACCCTGATCCTGTCTAAGCCAAAATCCACACATATATGCTTTCAACAGGGTCACTGGCTATCAATCAGGAGTTGAAACCTTGCTATTTCTCCTGTCTCTGCATCTAGGGATAAGATGTGCTATAGAATCCCAAATCATCCTGGCTAAGATTAGTCAGCTCAGCACAGACCATTGCTGGAACTTAAGACATTCCTGGTCTCCATACCTCTGTATCTTACTATGCTGTGCCTTCGGGCATTGAGTTTCTGGGAAATCTGAGAACATGCTTTTGATAGGGAAAAAAGGAAGTTAAATTCTTGTAAGCTGATGACTGTTCTGTTTAAAAGGGGAATTTTTTTTGACCTATACTTATTCAGGCTTACAATACAGTATTTAAGCCGAATTTGCTCATTTTCAATTTAAACCATCAATAGAGTATAAATATTCTAAAAATATTTTAATGCAGAACTATTGAAAATTAAGTTCTGTAATGTCATCCAACCACAAAATGTGCCCGTCTTAAAATATGTAACCCCTAATTTGCATGGACCCAAATTGCTGGATTTTGTCAATGGGGACGTGATGGAGGCGGGACTTCCACTTTTTAGGTTGTAGTCCCGCCTCCATCGACTTGTGGCCAATCCACGCTAATTTCCCTTAATTGACCTTGTTAAGCCTGCCCAGCGGGCTCAGCAGGCCAATTAAGGGACACCTGGTTACTGGTGATGTTAGTGATTGACATTTCATCTGTCAAGAGCTTTTGACAGATGAAAAATCAGCATTTGACAGCTCTGTGAATCTGTCAAACACTGACAATCTGTCTTCTAACTTGAGTCCTTCTACTCAGACTCTGTTAGACATCTCTCCAGACCCGAAAGCAGAATGCTGCAGCTTTTGACAGTTCAGCAACCATTTTGCTTTCTGTGCCGGTGAACTGAGGGACTCCCGAGAACTGAAGGAAGGAAGCCTGCAGGAGAAAGTAAAGGTAAGTAAAACTTATTAAAACACTTTACACTTACCTCACACACTTACCTCTGCACACATGCATCCATCACTCACCTGCACAACAGACATCTCGACCCCTCCAACCCCTTCAGACCGACGGTCCGCCTCGCTAGCTTGGCGTGGTTCGGAGCCGTCGGGAAGCCCACACTTCAGGGCTAAAAATAAAGATTAGGCAAAAAACTGTTAACAGGCAGCTAATTGGCACTAGTCCCCTTCCCGCCTCGGGGAGGCGGCCCCCAGCACAGGTCGGATACCCGCCTCCTGGGACATTGGTACGGAGGCGGGTTGGGTACGGGATGGGTTCCTGCCCCCCGATTCTGCAATTTTCCCACCACTCCCGCCTCCAAACCTGCCTCCACGGGGCTTGGAAATTCAAGCCCAAAGAGTCTGTCACAAGCATTTGAGACCACACCTGGAGTATTGTGTACAGTTTTGGTCTCCTTACCTAAGGAAGGATATACTTGCCATAGAGGGAGTGCAACGAAGGTTCACCAGACTGATTCCTGGGATGGGGGATTGTCCTATGAGGAAAGATTGCATAGACTAGGCCTATATTCTCTGAAGTTTAGAAGAATGAGAGGTGATCTCATTGTAACATACAAAATTCTTACAGGGCTTGACAGGGTAGCTGTAGGGAGGATGTTTCCCCTGGCTGGGAAGTCTAGAACCAGGGGTCACAGTCTCAGAATAAGGGGTTGGCCATTTAGGACTGAGAGGAGGAGAAATTTCTTCACTCAGGGAGCTGAATCTTTGGAATTCTCTACCCCAGAGGGCTGTGGAGGCTCAGTCATTGAGTATATTCAAGACAGAGATCGATATATTTTTGGATATTGGGGAATCAAGGGATATGTGGATAGTGCAGGAAAGTGGAGATGAGGTAGAAGATCAGCCATGATCTTATTGAATGGCAGAGCAGGCTCGAGGGGCTGAATGGCCTAATCCTGCTCCTATTTCTTATGTTCTTAAAAGGCATAACAGATTTTTGTATCAAGGAAGCATTATTCAGGTTTAGATCAAAAATGACTGACCCATCTGAAGCTAGCCCTGACTTTGACAGCAGGACTGTAAAGTTAATGAGGTGGCAAGACCCACCTAGACAGGCATTTTTCAGCAGCGATTCTGTGGACAATGGCCGAGGGGGGGGGTGGGGTGGGGCTGCCATCCAATGTTCCTTCAAATTTTGGGGGGGTCTGCGGCCCCTTTAATGCGCGGCTTTTTTATTTAAAAGCTGGTGAGTCAGCTGTGCCGTCGCACAGCTTAAAGGGAACTTTGCTATCATCTTTTCTGGCTAACAGTGGATCGGTGCTCATCAAAAACTGGCCAACAAAAGCAATTTTATACTTGTTCGTTTTTACAGATCTTCCACATGCTGGCGAGCAGAAAAAGAGTTTGTGGTTTGTAACTTTCTGTAAGTTACAAAATAAATGTTATTTGTAAGTTGCTTACACAATACTTCATCTGTTACTGCAACACCACAGAATCCAACCTACAGTATAAAAGAATTAGGTTTCACATCATCGCTATTTCGGGCAGTCTTGCAATATAAAAAGAGCACGAGATAAAATGAAACAGTTAAATGAAAAGCAAAAGAATGGAGAAGCAAATAAAATATACAACTGAATGAAACTTGTACATAATGACAGCAGTGGTAACAAAATGTTATTGAATGGAAGACACCTTTAAAATAAATCAGAAGAAAAATATGGAAAAAAGGTGAAATTAAATTGAGAAAAGATATAAAGCAGAGGGAAAAATGTCAGGAAAAATTGAGACCTTTGCTGGTGACTTTCTATCTACTCCTAATCACATTCATGGTTTGAATAATTTGCATTTATATATCGTTAAGAAAGAAAACATCTCAAAGTGCTTTACAGAGGGGCGTGTAAAAGATAAATAAATAAAAGGGATAAAGGAGCAAACAGCGAGTTGGGAAAGCCGACCAAAAGTTTGGTTGACAAGCTGGGTTTTGGGAAAGTTTTTAAAAGTGGGGAGCGAGGTAGAGAGGCAGAAGGTTTTAGGGTGGGGTTTATAAAGAGAATGGTTAAGGCAGCTGAAGGCCTTATGTAGGTGGTGGGGAAAAGGGAGGAGAGAATGCACAAGAGCTGGAGGACCAAAGGCCGTGGGATGGGGACACAGGGCTGAAGGAGATTGCAGAGGTAGGATGGGGGTAAGGCCATGGGGGCATTTGAAGATGAGATCAAGGGGGAAAAATTTGGTTGCTTTGCGCCTCCTGTTAGCGCCCTAAGAGGGCGATAATGGGGCGCAAAGCAGCTAGTGCCCGGGCGCTGCGATGTTTGCGCCACTCGCGAAATTGACCAGAGTTTTTGCGGTGGTGCAAAAGTCTACCGCCCCGATCTCCTGCGCCCGCAGATCATGACGTCAGTCGAGCATGCAACGTCCCGGTGTCACCCCGGACCGGATATTGAGTGGCGCCCCCCTCCTTTCCGCCTGCTGCAAGCAACGACAAGGAGACTGAAACGTTTTCTAGTCGGTGAGGGGCTGGGGGGGGGGGGGGTGCTGCTATTTAAAGGCACCCTCTTCCTGCCTTTTTTTGTGGTAGACATTTTTGCACCATTCATTCTGACAGAGAGAGAGATTCTGAGAGAGCGAGAGAGAGAGAGACTTCTGCATAGAGTCAACGCTGTGTGAAGTAGCTTTGGCTACTGAGCATCACTTTACAGGTTATTTTGGATTTGACCTTCATTACTTCGATTGTCAAGAGACTATGGGGGCTGCACTGATTTGGGGCGTCGTCCTGCACCTGCAGAATCAGAGGCAACAGAGACGCAGAGAGAGTGGCAAACATGGCCAGAGGGAGGAGGGCCAACAGGCCTCTGCACAGGAGATCTTACCCCCCCCAGGGTATTCCGGGAACAATTCTCCTACATTAATTTGTCTGAGGAGCAGTGTTTGCACAGGCTGCGCTTCAGCAAGGAGGTGGTCACTGAGCTCTGCCACCTGCTGCAGCCAGATCTGCAGCCTCAACTGAGGACCAGGACGTCTCTGTCGGTTGCAGTGAAGGTCACAGTGGCTCTGAATTTTTATACCACTGGCTACTTTCAAGCAGCTACTGGGGACATCACCAATATCTCCCAGTTCGCGGTCCATTGTTGTATCCGGGAGGTGACAAATGCCCTCTATAAAAGGAGACGCCAGTACATCTCTTTCCCCATGACCTGGGCCAAACAGCATGAACGTGCATTGGGCTTTGCGAGGATAGCGGGCTTCCCCATGGTGCAGGGCGCCATTGACTGCACGCATGTGGCATTGCAGGCATCGCATGAGAATGCAGAGGTTTTCCGAAACCGCAAGGGCTACCACTCCTTAAATGTCCAGTTGGTCTGTGACCACAGACAGCTGATACTCGCCGTCAATGCCCGCTATCCTGGCAGCAGCCACGATGCTTTCATCCTGCGCCAGACTGGTGTGCCTGAACTTTACCAGGCACCACATCAGCCAAATGGTTGGCTCCTCGGGGACAAGGGTTATCCACTCTGCACCTGGCTGATGACACCACTCCGTAACCCCAACACCCCTGCTGAGCTGCGGTACAATGAGAGCCATCTCGCCACCAGGAACATCATTGAGCAGATGATTGGCGTGCTCAAGCAACAGTTCCGCTGTCTGGTCCACTCAGGAGGAGCCCTGCAGTACTCGCCTGAGCGAGTCTCCCTCTTCATAGTTGTGTGCTGCATTATTCATAACCTGGCAATCCTCAGGACCCAGCCAATGCAACCAGGCCTTGGTGCACCACCTGAGGAGGAGGAAGAGGAGGAGGAAGAGAAGGAGGATGATCAGCAGCAGCACCAAGGTGGGAGGGAGGCCCACAATGTTGAAACTGCAAGGGCCGTCCGTCAAAGACTGATAACAAGCCGCTTCTAAGCCCCTACTCAGGAAATGGCTTCTGGCATGGAGAACAACATGATGGAAAGCAATCCGCAACCCCAAAGTCGGCCAAGGCAGCAATGATTCCAAAGGCCAAACATGTACATTTTGAATACAAAAACTTTTTTATTTTACAAACTCTGTGTGTGTCATTTCTTCATGACAAACTAATAGAAACAAACACAAAAAATCATTAATTAACATAACTGGTTCTCACAACCTGGAGATAATGGCCAAAACACTAAACAAATGTTTTAACATGAACCTCAGCCTTTAATAAAAACATTCCCAACATTTCATGAGACCTCCTACTTTTTGCCCTTCGAGGGTGATCTTCCCTTGCGCACTTCCCCCCTTCCCACCCTACTGCTCCTCCGTAATGGGGCCCCAGTGGCTGCAGCAAGGCTGCTGAATGTCAGAACCTGAGACTGCAGATGCCCTTGAGGGACGGCATCGACCAGCTCTGGGCCTGGAGGGCCCGGCTGCAGACTGCACCAACTCTGCATGGGCGGCAGCAGTCTGGGCTACAGGCGGTGGCAAGTGCAGTGGAGAAGTGACAGTGGTGGCAGCAGGAATGCTGTCAACTTGAGAGACGACAGCACCTTCCTGCTCGACCGACACACTGGTACTCCCATGGGGCAGCACTTCAGCATCCGGAGCAATCTGCTGGAGCACAGATTGCTGGCCTGCTGCGGCGCGGTGAGAGCCCTGGGGTAATGTGTCCGAACCAGCAACAATGGCAGTAGTCAGTGCTTGCGTGGCCTCAATCTGTGACTGCATGAGAGCAGTCTGAGATTGGATCACAGTAGCCAGTGACTGAATTGCAGCACTAAGCATTTGCGTGGCATCCGCCTGTGCTACAACATAGTGCTCCACACTCCTTGCCAGTACATCAATGCATTCGGGCACCCTTCCCACTGCACCCATGAGCTGAGTGTGCATGTCCACCGCCTGAGTGTTCATTTCAGCGATGAGCCGCTCCTCCTCTGCGTCCAATGCAGCAGGACTCGTTGGCCTACTCTCCTCCGGGGAGAAGGCCCCCGAGCTTCCCTAGCCACATCGCGTTGCTGCATCCCACTGGGTCCTGGAGCTTCACTCTCATCAGACCCTTCCCCCCTGCTCCCCTCCAGGGAAGATGTGGTCCCAGTGTGGGCATGGGCTTCCTCGGAAGAGGGTGGCGCTGAGGCTCCGCCTTCCTCTTCCTCCTCTCCTGCAGCTTCACTCCCACTGGCAGCTTGAGGGCCCATCTCCTCAGCTGGTGAATCACCATCTGAAAGCAGGGAGGTACAAGAGTGGCTTTAGCGTGAGGACAGGGTGGCAGTAAGGGAGGAATGAGTGCAGCGATATAGTAAGTTGGATTGAAATTGTCAAAGGCTGGTGTTCTGAGGGACAAGTGGAAGAAGAGAGGACAAAAAGGTGATGACCTTACCATTGCTGTCCAGAACGGGGTCGGCCTCTCTAGTGGCAATGGGACCAATCACCCGGCTTGCCACAATCCTCTGGATGCGCTCCTCAAGATCGTTGAGGGGTTGCAGCTGAGGCCACCCTCCACCCATCCGTTGCTGCTGTCTCCTGTTATGAGATAGCTTGGCCTGCAAGAAAAAGGACGGCGTCTGAGTAAATATACAGCCATGGTCTTGCCTGATGTGCCTCCCATAGTTGAATAGCCCTTACAATATACAGCCATGGTCTTGCCTGATGTGCCTCCCATAGTTGAATAGCCCTTACTGTATGCAGCCATGCTCTTGCCTGATGTGCCTCCCATAGTTGAATAGCCCTTACTCTATGCAAGGTGTGGAATGTACGTGTGTGTTTTATGAGAGGGCCATAGGTGTTGGATGAGTGATGGGCATTGGGGTTTTAAGACCCTCTGGCCATAGAGTGAGATTGAGATGGAGGGATGGAGAGGTATTGAAAAAAGCCACTCACCCTGACGACCCGAGTGAGGTCGTTGAACTTTTTGGGACATTGAGTATGGGTCCTGGGCACCATGCTCCTGGAGGAGACGTGCTGAGCCACCTCCCTCCACACTCATCTGTAGTCGCGCGGCAATGGCCTACTGCCACTCTCAGGGTAGAGTATTGCTCTGCTGCGCTCCACCGCGCCAACCAGAGCCTCTAAGGCCCGTTCGCTGAAGCGCTGAGCTCTTTCTCTCACCCTCTCCATAGTCCTTGGCTGGAAAATTTAGGCACAGGTCTCTCCAGGCCGAGATTCAAGGCTCCAATGAGCAGGGTGTGGCTGGAGAGCAAGATCCACCCTCCCCTTTAAGAACTGGCTGGTGCCAGTGTGTCTGCATTCCATCGCTAACTGACATCACCTGTGCTGCGCCCGCGCTCTGAGTTAGCGCCTCGCTCCTCGGCGTTAGCACCTTAAGAGAGGTGTGTAGCGCCTGATTTCGCGCTCCAATCACCTCCAGGGGCAATAAAAGCCAGGTTTGCAGTCGGAGGTGATAATCAGCGCCAGGCGCTAAACTTTGCGCCCGGACGATAATTGCACCCCAAAAGGGGTGATACCGAATTTCTCCCCCCAAAGATTTTAAATTCAATGTTGTGGACAGGGAGCCAGTGTATGAGAGCAAGGATTCAAACGTAGGGTTTTGAGAGAGATTGGCATGGAGCTGGGAAGTGATGACATATTTGAGAACTTTAAAGAAGAATAGGATGTGAAAATGAGGCCATAGTTGGAAAACACAGATCAGTTGAGAGCATTCTTTTGAGGCAGGGTAATGATGGTAGTTTTGAAAGGGAGAGAGATGGTGCCTCTACAAAGGGAGCAATTAACAATGTCAGCAAGCATGGGGCCAAGAGGCACAGTTGAGTAGATAGGAGTTGAGTGGCAGGGAATTGAAGGAATGGGGGTGGATTTCTTAAAAGAGATGGGCTTGAAGAGGGCAGGGGAGATGGGAGAAAAACTGCAGAATGACAGGTGATCAGAGGTAGGGTGGGTGGAGGATCAGGTGTGGAAGTTTGAGAGCAGGTTGGGAGAAGAGGAACAGGAAGCAGCAAAGAAAAAGAAATCCATCAGCTCTTCACATTTGGTACTGGAGGTGGGGGTAGAAGGGCTGTGACGTAATAAAACTCACTACATACTTGGTTTGAGTATAAAGCAAGGCTTTAATCACCTTGTTTCAGAACATGGAGGTCTAGTTGTACTTCACTAGTTCCTGTCTTACAAAATGTCCCTGAAAAGCTGGGCCCACGCCCGAGTATTTATACTCCTTGGATGGCGCCACCAGCTGCCCGTCCAGCGTTATTTCACGAGTAGTTTCTTGATGAATGATGAGATTTATAACAGGCTGTGCAAAGGGATTTGAGAAAAGAAGCTTTTTCCTTCAATCTGCAATCTCCTTCAGTCCTACGTCCCCTCCCGCCCTCTTCGATTGTCCAGCTCTTGTCCTTGCCCTCCAGGGTAATCCTTAGGGTAATAGGAGGATTTGGCTGAGAAGTGGGAGACACAGTAGTGCAGAGGGGAAGAGAAAAGGGACTGGCTGCCACTCATCCTGGCAGCACCTCTCCTCTGAGCTCCATCTGCAGCCATCCTTTGTTATCTTGCACTTTTCTCCCTCAGTTTCCTCTCCCAGATGCCCTCTGACTCCTCTTTCTGTAATGCAGTAAAATGTTACGTTTTGACTAAGTGTAAGTACAAGTTCACTGCTTTCCTGAACTCATTGCCCAAACTACACTTTCACTCACCTGCGATACCTCAGACAAAAAGTTAAAAGCCCACCAGACCTGACTCCTACTCTTTCCAATCCCTGATCTTGGTCTCTTGCTGCATACCAACCCTCCTGGGACACCTATCCCAGCCCCGATATTTTTCAGCTCAGTCTCTTGTTCTTTGTTTTCACTCCTACCACTCTCAGTCTCTGACCGTGGGCTCCTGCTGCCTGCTGCCTGCTGCCCGCTAACGGTGCTGCATAAACAGTTGTCCCAGCCTCCGCTGCTCCCCTACCTCAAAACCTTCGCAGCAACTTTCAGCTGCACATCCTTCAGAACTGTCTCTCTGCCCAATTTCGGGGCAGTCCTTTGGCTTGGGATTCTAGATTAATCTGTGCTACAGATCATACCCTGCCTGGAAAGGTAGCTCCCATATTGAATAATGGATGCTGACACCGTGTTTTTTCTGTTTTCATTTTAATTTACGTTCAAAACATATTGTAAATGAGTTGGCTTACTGTGAATTTTTCATAGGTCTCTTGAGAGGTGTAACTTCCCCTTGACGACAATCATCTTGTATATGTTGCTAGGTAAGATCTGATGACCTTGAAGCAGGAAACATCAGAAACCACATTCATTAAGTGAAATGAGCCTAGACTTTCTGCTGCTGGCCATCTGCTGTAGCAGTGTAAACTGGGCGGTAGCTAGCAGAAAATGTGTAAGAGCTACATCCTGTCAGAGCTCCGTCACTTTGTGCTGCAGGGTGTGGTGCAGATCAGCAGCGTACAAAGCACTCGCTTCCAACTGGTGGGGGCTTAAATTAAATATTCATTTAGGGGTAGGGATATCCCAAATGTCATTTCCTGGCGTTTAGTGGTGCAGGACCTTGTTTCTAAAGGACACCAATGTGAAGTGGGCATTTAGAATTGCTGGGGAATCAACTGTGGCAGCGATTGATTTGAAGGCCACAGGTCAAGTGAAACTATGCAGAATCAAGTTGATCATTACTTGACCACTTGTATTATTGTTCTGTGAAGAAAAGAAAGAGAACCTACGGAGTGATGCGAATTATGTCAGGCTGTGCACGAGATGCTTTTTGCTGACATACTGGGGTTGGCGCTGTGGAATAACACAAAGGACCGTCATCCTCGCGATTATCTCATGCATCACTACCTCTATTTGAGCAGTCATCACAGAGGAGGTGCAGGGAGGATGGGAAGCCCCTGCAGAGAGTTCAACATAAGGACCGGGCCAGTTAATTTGCTTAAACTTGCCACTTGCCATTTGGTTCTAAACTGTGCCAATGACAGAAAATGTATGCTAGACTATCTGCAGAGGACATTCATTGGAAAAACTGACTGTAATCTTTACATATTGGTCTAAAAATATATTGCTACAGTCAATAAAACAGCGAAGAGCAAAGTCTGCCTGCTGATCACTATCACCAATAGTCATTCTGTTTGTTCACCAACACTGTTGCCAGGGTTCCCCATACCTGGGTGGGAATTGTAAGCTTGTGACACATCCCATAATTGTCTACAGTTTCATGAAATACCCAATTTTAATATTTTTAAATGGTCAGCGTAAGTTGGCCAGGACTTGTCAATGGGAATTTGTTAGTGTCTACTGTAACGTTAGGCAGCCATGCCTTCCTCTGGCATACACAGCTTCTCCTCTGGGAATGGCCCTGGTCATCTTCTTATCCTAGTTTAACTAACCTAGATATACATCATCACACTCTATTGTAATAATGTTACATTACTCTCTGGGCTCAGAGACTTAAGCTATTAAAACAGCAGTGCGAAACTTCACTAGTTTTACTTCTGTTTAATTAAGCATTTTTTCTTTCTTAACCTTCCAATTTTTACTATTTACACTTGTTCTGCTCTTTGCAGAACTGTTTTAAGTTTGTTTTACAACTTCTAGAAACCATTAAATACATTTCTAATTTGCGTGTCAGCCATGTCTCAGTTGGTAACACTCTCACCTCTAAGTCAGAAGGTTGTGGGTCCAAGTTCCACTCCAGAGGGTTGTAGGTTCAAATTCCACTTCAGAGACTTGAGCACAGAAATCTAGGCTGACACTCCAATTCAGTACTGAGGGAGAGCTGCACTGTCAGAGGTGCCGTCTTTCAGATGAGACATTAAATTGAGGCCCTGTCTGCTCTTTCAGGTGGATGTAAAAGATCCCATGACACTATTTTGAAGAAGAGCAGGGGAGTTATCCCCGGTGTCCTGGCCAATATTTATCCCTCAATCAACATCGCTAAAAAAAACAGATTATCTGCTCACTATCACATTGCTGTTTGTGGGAGCTTGCTGTGCACAAATTGGCTGCCGTGTGTCCTGCATTACAACAGTGATTACACTTCAAAAGTACTTCATTGGCTGTAAAGTGCTTTGGGACATCCTGAGGTCATGAAAGGCGCTTTTATGAGTAGGCAAAGCATGACTGTATACACAATTTTTATTTTTACTAAATCACTCCCACTTAAGGATTTTAAGCATTTGTGGCCGATCCAAGATGAACAATTCTTTCACATGGATCCTTTCTAAGTTGTCATTCAACTGGACATGCATGTGTCGATAACTAGAACTGCCAGTGTAAATTAGTTTGATGATCGACAGGACTCCAATTAGGTGCCACACTTCTTTTTGCTAGAGTCCAGGCCACGGCCATGGCCTGGACAGTGGGGCTCTGATATCAATTGTCTTCCAAGACTTTCTTTCTTGTTAGTCTTGCAAGATCCAGAGCACATTAATTATTCCACTATTGTACAAGCTGGACATTTACAACAATCTGGACATTTACAACTTCTACAAAGACCTCAGCTGAAATAGTACATGCTATTATTGGAAGCTCCTACTAATAAAATAATGTACAAGTCCTTTGCCCTAGTTCCAGCTTTATAGAATTCTAATATTAGCCCTTTGTTTTACAGAATGTCTAGTGTGTTTTAGAATTGCCAGTTTTCCTACAATTCCCTTGCAGTAAGTTCCTGATCTCCCCCTTGCCATCACGAAGTGACCAGCCATTTCCTAAGCTGAATGATATTCATTATACACTAATTCTTAAATTCCCAATACTATGTGAATGTATTAGCCACTCATTTTGGCTGTAAGATTAACAAATCATTAGTATCTCATTCTTGCCAATTTTCTCCCCTTCCTTCCTCTCTTGAAGTCATTGACTCGTTGCTGGGGTCCAGTTCCTTTGATGCAACCCTCCCTACAGTATCTTTCCCAAGCAGCCACTATCTGTGTGTTTATTTAATAGTACGTATTAGCAGACTGTTTTCCATGGGGACAACCACAGTTGAGTCTGACCCAGTCCTCACCTGATGTTCACCCGTGCGCACCATCAATTAGGAGTTGTTGATGGCAATCAGAAGCAGGAGCTCTGGTTGATCTTCCCTTCCTAACCCAGGAGGACCCCTACTACCACCCTCCCTGAAATCAGATGACTCAGATCAGAGATTAAACCTGAGATCTTCCTGGTCCCTATGGTTCAGCTACTCACCCTGTAAGTCGACTGAGTCGGAGCTTGCAAAAGATTACTTTGATAGATGAAGGAGAATTAACTGCTTTTCTTTCTGATATTGATATTTTTATTTACAGCAATGGTAGTATTACTGCCTATTACTGGTTGCAATTTGCATTACCAAAAGAACATGACCTTTTGATTAAATATACACTAAGTGTAGAAGTGTTGATGAATGTGTTACGACAGCATCTCTATACTGACGGAAGGACAGAGAATATGGGAGTTGAACCATCTTCTGTCACACTACAGGGTAAGCACTTTTATTTATACTCTGTATAAATCAGGCCAAAGATAACAGAAGAAAACCTATATTGTTGATTACTTTAATACTAAACCAAGCTGATTAAAACACTGGTAAACCACATTGTAAGATAGCGGTTTAGGGAGTGGTCCATTTACCTGTGGGATGTAGGATTGAAAGTGGCCCAAAAAAATGCTGCTAAAGTATAGTAACTTGGTATGTCCCCTTAAGGTGTAATACTGTGCCTTGCTCAGGTGAATTTGTGGTCATAATTTTGGATGCTGTGATGTGGAGACTAAGGTCTTTCTGGATAAATGAGATAAGATAGGCCACATAATCTTCATCTCTATCTTTCTTGTGAATCAGATCTCGCTTGCATATAAAGCGTAAGTTAATTAACATAGAAACATAGAAGATAGGAGCAGGAGTAGGCCATTTGGCCCCTTGAGCCTGGTCTGCCATTTAATGAGATCATGGCTGATCATCCAAATTCTGTACCTTGTTGCTGCTTTCTCCCCATATCCCTTGATCCCTTTAGCCTTAAGAAATATATCTAACTCCTTCTTGAATATATTTAATGAATTGGCCTCAACTGCCTTCTGTGGTGGAGAATTCCACAGGTTCACCATTCTCTGGGTGAAGAAATTCCTCCTCATCTCAGTCCTAAATGGCTTACCCCTTATCCTTAGACTGTGGCCCTTGGTTCTGGACTTCCCTGCCATTGGGAACATCCTTCCTGCATCTAGTCTGTCTAGTCCTGTTAGAATTTTATAAGTTTCAATGAGATCCCCTCTCATTCTTCTAAACTCTAGCGAATATAAGCCTAATCGACCCAATCTCTCCTCATACGTCATTCCTGCCATCCCAGGTATCAGTCTGGTGAATCTTTGCTGCACTCTCCCCATGGCAAGAACATCCTTCCTCAGATAAGGTGACCAAAACTGCACACAATACTCAATACTTAAAGAATAGACATTATTCTAAACCTAGTATAGCTTGTATTTGCTATCCTATACTGATAAAAATAAGAACAGCTAAAAATCAAACCAAAACGAAACACCTAGAAAGCATTATTTATAACCATAAAATATGAACCAATGTTGACAATAAATCTGCCATAATCATGGTAAAATATTTAATATTGCTTTTATAATTTACACACATTTGTATTTTGTTATTGATCCTTCCAGTCACCCATATATTACTTTTCTTGGTGTCTTTATAGAGGTGGAACAAGGGGTCATATGGCTAATATAGTGATGCTTCAAAGTGACAGTGAATATCTTTTAAGTATTGACTGAGTTTATTTTGGGTCTTTTACAGTTGCTAATGAAAGATATGTTCGAAGCTTGAAAACCGGTAAGTAGCTCAATTGTAATAGGGTTGGCAAAGCAGTGTTCAGAGCAGCAATCATCGGGATTTAAATTTGGATGGAACATAAGATGTTAGTTTAGAATAATACTTGCATTTATATCACACTTTTCATCTTAAAATGTCTTGAAGTACTTCGCATATTGAATTTTTGTTTTTGAAGTGCAGTGATTGTTATGTAGAGATTTTTCTTAACTCAGTTAAGATAATTGGCAAAAAAGCCAGGGGGAGATGAGGAGAATTTTTTTTACGCAGTGAGTTATGATGATCTGGAATGCATTGCCTAAAAGGGTGGTGGAAGCTGGTTCCATTAAAACTTTCAAAAGGGAATTAGATATGTACAGCTCCAAGGGGAAAGAACAGGGGTGTGAGACTAATTGGATAGCTGTTCAAAGAACTGGCACAGACACGATGGGCCAATGGCCTCCTTCTGTGCTGTATGATTCTATGGGGGGAATTTCAACCTGGAGGAGCTTGTGGGTTTGGGTGCAGGTGGAGGGTTAAAACCAGCAAAAACGCAAGCACGTTGGGAAGCCGGCTCCAACCCGCCGACTTCCACGTTTAACTGGAGCTGCTTGCGCTAAACCTCCTCGGGAGAGGTAGGGTTGCCTATTAGCATATATTAATTGCTCAGTTAGATGGGTATCTCTCTTCGGCTCCTCACAGCTTTCAGCACATCAAGGGAGGTGTCACTGAAGCGAGGCGTAGCCTTTGCCTGTCTTGAATCCATTCTTAATCTTCCTCTTCTGTTGTTTCAAAGTCCAGCTCCTCCCAAATCCATCTTCGGATTGGCCCTTTAAATACTGGAGCTGAGATCACATCATGCAGGCCCTCATCATGCCCGCTGCCGCACATTGGATGGCAAACCCAGAAGTAAAGTGATAATGAGCTGGCTGTGTTAAAAAGCCACTGACAGATGCGCTGAACTTTCTTCCGGGTTTCCCACGCGATATAGGATCTCCCCCCTCCCCCCCATCCCCCCATGGCTCCCAACGTGACTCCGAGTTAATATTGGGGCC
This sequence comes from Somniosus microcephalus, assembly GCF_052327205.1. Taxonomy (NCBI): domain Eukaryota; kingdom Metazoa; phylum Chordata; class Chondrichthyes; order Squaliformes; family Somniosidae; genus Somniosus; species Somniosus microcephalus. Next base: position 88,311,782 of record NC_141000.1, read on the forward strand.
TATAATTCAATTAAAGTTTTTTACGGGGCTAAAAATAAACTTACCTTTTTTAAAAGTATTTTTAAATTATAAATGAGTGAAAAAACAAATCTTTTTTTACTTTTTTAAACTCTTATGCTGGTAAAAGCAGGCCTTACGTCTGCTTTTACCAGGTGTAAGATTTTTAACGGTTTTCAGTGGGCAGAGGTTCTGCAGAAAACGGAACTCTCCACCCGCAGAGGCCCTTCTCCAGGGCAGGCGTCCGATCTGTCAAGAGGATTCTTGACAGATCGGTGATGTGCCTCAATAATTCCGAGACTCGAAGTTAGCAGAACAAAAACAAGGCTTTTATTAACTTAGAACGTAACACGTAAGAGAGAGAGATGTCTTCCTTCTGGAGACTGAGGCCAGACTGAACTAGCTTACAAACGGGGCCAGGTATGGGCGGAGCCCTACACACAGCACATTCCAGCACATTCCAGTATACAATACAGCACATTCCAGTACACAATACAATGAGGTCTGGGGGAAGGGAAATGACACTGAAACCGATCTCAGTCACAGGCAGTGGTGAATGGAATATTTCATCACATTCACCCCTTCTGTAGATTTAGTCTGTTCGGGGGTTTGATAGTCCTCTGCGACCGACGTGGCTGTTGCGGTGCCGCGGGTGTCGGCTGGGTGTCCCCGGTAGCCTCCTGGGTCTCTGCCGGGGGTGCCGCCAGGGTTGTTGAAGGGGTAGTTGGTGGGGGTGCCGTTGGTCGGTGTTCTTCCGGGGGTGATGAAAGAGTAGTGGGTGGGTAAGAGTTGCTGTGATCGTCGTTGCCGCTATTGCCGTGATTGTTGTCGATGCTGGCTGGGGCGACGTCTTTTATGGACACGGTGTCCTCCCTTCCGTCGGCGTGCCGGACATATGCGTATTGGGGGTTGGCGTGGAGTAGGTGTACTGGCTCCATGAGAGGGTCCGTCTTGTGGCCCCTCACATGCCTTCGCACGAGTACCGGACCTGGGGTGGAGAGCCATGACGGCATGGATACGCCTGAGGTGGATTTCCGGGGAAAGACAAACATTCGTTCATGAGGCGTGGTATTAGTGGCCGTACACAATAGCGACCGTATCGAATGGAGCACATCCGAGAGGACTTCCTGCCAGCGGGAGATAGGGAGGCCCTTGGTCCTTAGAGCTAGAGTGACTGCTTTCCATACTGTCCCGTTCTCTCGCTCCACTTGGCCGTTACCCCGGGGGTTGTAGCTGGTGGTACGGCTCGTGGCGATCCCCCTGGACAGCATGTACTGGCGTAGCTCTTCACTCATGAAGGACACCCCCCTATCCGTATGGATGTAGCTCGGCATACCGAACAGGCAGAACAGGCTGTTGAGGCATTTAATGACCGTGGCGCTGGTCATGTCTGGGCAGGGGAAGGCGAATGGGAACCGGGAGTATTCGTCCACAATGTTCAGGAAGTAAACATTGCGGTCGACGGACGGGAGGGGGCCCTTGAAATCTAAGCTGAGCCGCTCAAAGGGCCGTGTAGCTTTGATTAAGTGGGCTCTATCTGGGCGGTAGAACCGAGGCTTGCACTCAGCGCAAGTGCGGCAGTTCCTGGTCAGGGACCGAACTTCCTCAATCGAGTAGGGTAAGTTACGGGACTTTATGAAGTGGAACAGCCGCGTGACCCCTGGGTGGCAGAGGTCGTTGTGGAGGGTCTGTAGCCGATCCCCGGTGGCGCTGGCACACATCCCTCGTGAGAGGGCGTCAGGGGATTCATTAAGGGCCCCTGGCCGGTAAATGATGTCGTACTCGAAGGTGGAGAGCTCGATCCACCACCTAACAATCTTATCATTTTTAATCTTCCCCCTCTGTTTATTATTGAACATAAACGCTACCGACCGCTGGTCGGTAAGTAGGGTGAAGCGTTTGCCGGCTAGGCAGTGGCGCCAGTGGCGCACTGCCTCCACGATGGCTTGGGCCTCCTTTTCCACGGAGGAGTGTCTGATCTTGGGCCCTTGGAGGGTCCTCGAGAAGAAAGCTACGGGCCGCCCCGCCTGGTTGAGGGTGGCCGCCAAGGCGAAGTCAGACGCATCACTTTCCACTTGAAATGGAGTGTTCTCGTCCATTGCCTGTAGCGTGGCCCGCTCAATATCCTGCTTAATGCTTTTGAAGGCGGCGTGGGCCTCAGCAGAGAGCGGGAAAGAGGATGCTTTCAAGAGGGGGCGGGCTTTGTCGGAGTAGTTGGGGACCCATTGGGAATAATAAGAAAATAACCCCAGGCACCTTTTCAGGGCTTTGGGAGTGTTGGGTAGGGGCAGCTCCCGTAGGGGGCGCAATCGGTCGGGGTCTGGTCCGATTTCCCCATTCTCCACCACGCTGTCTAGTATGCAGAGGCGCGTGGTGTTGTAAACGCACTTGTCCTCGTTGTAGGTGAGGTTGAGTTTTTGTGCGGTTTTCAGGAACCTCTCGAGGTTTGAGTCGTGATCCTGCTGGTTGTGACCGCAGATGGTGACGTTGTCGAGGTAGGGGAAGGTTGCCTGCAAGTGGTGGTCATCGACCATGCGGTCCATCTCCCTCTGGAAGACCGAGACCCCATTCGTCACCCCAAAGGGGACTCTGAGGAATTGGTAGAGGCGTCCGTTCGCCTCGAAGGCGGTGTACGGGCGGTCCTCTGGTCTGATAGGGAGCTGGTGGTACGCTGACTTGAGGTCGATGGTGGAGAACACCCGGTATTGGGCGATTTGGTTCACCATTTCTGATATGCGGGGTAGCGGGTAGGTGTCTAGTAGGGTGTACCTGTTGATCGTTTGACTATAGTCGATCACCATCCGTTTCTTCTCACTACCCCTTACCACTACCACTTGGGCGCGCCACGGGCTGTTGCTGCGTTCAATAATGCGCTCTTTCAGGAGCCTGTCTACCTCGGTCGCGATAAACCGCCTGTCCTCCCAGCTGTACCTCCTGCTTTTGGTCGCTATTGGCCGGCAGTTAGGGGTAAGGTTCGCGAATAGCGAAGGTGGCTTTACCTTCAGGGTAGCCAGACCGCACACTGTGAGGGGCGGCTGGGACCCACCGTACTTGAGCGTGATGCTTTGGTGGTTGCACTGGAAATCCAGGCCCAAGATCACGCTCGCACATAGGTTCTTCATGATTAATACTTTAAAATTATCATATACAGTTCCGTTAACGCACAATTGTACTGTGCAGTAACCCAGAATGGTCGATGTCTGGGTTTTGTCAGCCATAGAGATGGTACCCTGAGTAGGGACCACCTTTAGGGAGAGTTGTTGTGCCAGTTCTGGGTGGATAAAGCTCTCCGTGCTTCCACTGTCAATTAAGCATTTAACCCGGCACCCGTTTACCTCGATGTCCACCATTGATCTGGATAGCGGGTGCGGCCTGGTCTGGTCCACTGTGACCGATGCCACTGTAGGGCCCTGATCGATACAAGGTGGCGTCCACGCTGTCTGCTCACAAGATGGCGGACCCCACGAGGTCGGGCAAGATGGCGCCCAAGATGGCTGCTCCCACGGCGCACACGCGGCGGTGGCGGGTTTTCCGGCGGTTGGTTTTCCGGCGGGGTTCCCTCTGCACACCTTCCCGAAGTGCCCCTTCTTACCGCACTTAAAGCAGGTGGTGCCTTTCGCCGGGCACAGGTTTCTGGTGTGCTTTGGCTGCCCGCAGAAGTAGCAGTTGGGTCCCTGACGCGTCGCGGCTGTCGTAGGGCTTCTGGGGGGAGAGCGGGGCCCAGCCGGTGTCGGGCTGTCGGGCGGGGAAGATGCCTTCCAAGATGGCGGCGCCCTCGGTGCACACGTGGCGGCGTGGACGGCGCGGGCTGAAGAGTAGGCGTCCGAGTTTCTCTGGGCCACATCCAGGGATCGCACGGTGTCCGCAGCCTGTTTCAGGTCCAACCCCGTTTTTTCCAGCAGTCTTTGCCGGATGTAAGTGGAGCTGAGGCCTGTGATAAAGGCATCGCGGACAAGCTCGTCGGTGTACACTGCGGCTTTTACATCTCGGCACTTGCAGTCTTTGCCAAGCATTTTCAGGGTGCCTAGGAACTCCTCCACCGATTCCCCAGGTCGCTGTGCGCGGGTAGCGAGCAGGTGCCTAGCATACACCTCATTCGTAGGCTGCTGGTAATGCGCCTTTAAGATGTCGCAGGCGGCCAGGTACGTCTCGGCGTCTTGGATGAGGGGGTAAACCCGGTGGCTTATCCAATTCCGCAGAATTCCGAGTCTCATCCTCGCAGCGTCCGTAGCGTCTTTGACGGCTGTGGAATTGTCCAGGAAGAATTCCATACACTCAAACCAGTGTCCGAAGCGTGCTGATGCATCCGGAGCACGTTGATCCAAATCCAAACGTTCGGGTTTCAGGAGTTGATCCATAGTGTTGAAAAATAAGTTAATAAAATTGATGTGCCTCAATAATTCCGAGACTCGAAGTTAGCAGAACAAAAACAAGGCTTTTATTAACTTAGAACGTAACACGTAAGAGAGAGAGATGTCTTCCTTCTGGAGACTGAGGCCAGACTGAACTAGCTTACAAACGGGGCCAGGTATGGGCAGAGCCCTACACACAGCACATTTCAGCACATTCCAGTATACAATACAGCACATTCCAGTACACAATACAATGAGGTCTGGGGGAAGGGAAATGACACTGAAACCGATCTCAGTCACAGGCAGTGGTGAATGGAATATTTCATCACAATCGGAAGTGCCGGTTTTCAGTGCATGTGCTTCGCATGCCTGAAACCGGAACTTGCGAGGTCCCTACAGATGTGTACACAGCTCGTACACACCCGTAGGGATCGGATAATACGGGCCAATATCTCCTTATGTGGCTCGGTGTTAAATTTTGTCTGATAAAGCTCCTGTGAAGTGCCTTGGGACGTTTTACTATGTTAAAGGCTCTATATGAATGCAGATTGTTATTGTTGACCCTGTCACTACCTGGAGCAAGGCTGAGGGTGATATCAGGGACCAATTTGAGATGTGGAGTGGTTGGCTGTGGGAGCAGACTTTGAGGAGCTCCTGTAAAAATGCCTGGAGTCAGTGATAGGGGTGGCAGAATGGAGACTGGGCCCTAGGTTGAGGTATGGCGCTCTAGGGTGGGGTGGAGTGGCGGCCAGATCCGAGTCAATGGTGGGAAGGCTGTGTGCAGAGACAGGATAAGAAAGGGCAGAGAAAATTTGCCTGCACAGTCAAGTGAGTGAATCGGAATAATCTGTGTGCATGAGTCATGATTGTTTCCTGCTAATCACATGATGGTTCTACCACGTGGTTACCATAGCCCACTCAGAAGATGCAGGCATAAGACAAATGTACAGACAAAATATTTTATGAGCATGTGTAGATTTTGCGCTCATTAATTTGAAGTATCTTGTTGTGAATGAAACATTTTCCTGCTGCACAATTCGGTCATTTTACAGACAGTTTAATGCCTTGAAGAAGTTCATTGCTCAGCATCTTAAATTAACTTACTGCTTTGAAATGCTATTCAAAACATTCAAAACTACAAACAGAAGGTGGTGAATTCCTTTGTTATTCAACATCCCCAAAAAATCTGATATTCCGCAAGGTCTGCATCACAATACTCAGTAAGGGTCGGTGTTATGTTGTTTCACCATCCAGTGGCAGTGGCAGAAAAGAAGCTGTGACAGAATTTTAAATTCCATCTATAATTTAAAAAACTGCTGGGTGGCAGACGATTGCAGGCAGTAATTCAACCCCACTAGCTTTGTTCTCACAGCTTTTGATATCTTGGATTCTGTAAATTATTCTTAGTAAACGACTATTCTGTGCTCTTCATATGTCACTAACATTGCTATGTCTTTTCTTCACTGTGTTCTGAGGGACCCACCTACTCATAAAGTGAAGTAGATAATGATACCGATTAATTGTTTTTCTCCAGAGCAAATAGATATCAATTTCCAACCTTTGTTTTCCAGCATAGCCTTTGTTGTTGAAGCTATCTGCTTAGTGAAAAATTGCAGATTGTTGTTTATATATTTATCAATTTGTGTGCTTTCAGGTAATTGTAAATTGTGTTGGAACCTAATCATTATGTTTGTACGGTGTGAGAAAATGTTTTTGAAGAATTTTCTTTGTCACAGACAGAAAGCCATGTTTAAGAACCATCAAACCACCTACTGAGAAATCCACACCGATAAGAGTTTCTGTTTGCCTGATGTGAAATGTGTACTCTTTTCCCACAGGGGCTTACCCCACATACCTAAGTCCACAGATCTTAGCTACAAATTGGCAAAACCCAAGGCATAGAGACTCCCAAGTGTGAACAGAGATGCTGCTGGAATTTAAGCAGCTAAATACACAGCCTACCAGCAAAATGCATGGTAAGAGTTGTGCTGTTTATTCAGCCAGCATCATACTATCCATTGGGGCATTGCCTTACAGGGTTATCTACAGCTAAGTGGTAAGAACATCCATACCACAATATGCCATGCATATACTGACCAAACCACTAAGGGAAGGTATGAGCAGAATTTATGTGAAGTTGTTTTCAGGAAGTTACAACTTGAGCAGAATACTGAAAATTAATTAGTAATTTGTAATAACATCTTTGTTGTTCAATAATGCCGAAGAGGAGATGCGTGGGTAAATTCAGCACTCCTGCATTGCCCAACATCGAGCCATGCTCGGAGGGAGCATGGGTTAGAGAATTAAGTCTGCTATGTTGTAGTCCTATCCCTGAGCTGCGTTCCCTTCAAGTGCAGCTCAATACTGGGAGCATTGGAACACTGAATTTACCTAGTATTCTTGTCTTGGAAAAGTGGTTATTGCATAACTTTTCATTTCTTTAGAAGCACACAGTGTCATATAAATTACATGTATGTGACATTTATATTGAATAAGAAGTATGGCTTTTATCCTTACTCAGTAAAAGAGGCATTTAAACTTTTTATTTTAGTACTTTTGATTACATAACTACCACATGAAATGGAAAAACCCAGCAAAACTACAAATAAAGGAATAAAAAGTCAGGGCCACACAGTATACAGCAGAATGACAATTTTGCAATAATAAACTTAACTTAAAAAAACTTAAATACAAGCTGGTAACAGTCAAGCTTAAGGCAATCAACAGGTACATTAAAAGATCATTTAGACTAAGTTTAAAAAGTATTACGGTGAGAGTTTCAACAAGGATTAGGCCAAGGATTTCTATAAGAAACCTCCTCGGGCCTATATTGGCAGGGGTGGCTGGGACAGTATCACATGTCATGGAATTTACCCTAGGAAGGACCTTAGGTGTGATGTTAAATGCTCCATAATGGGGAATGAATATTTGTGATAGACAAGTGGATTTCAAGCCTAAAAATTAGGAAAAAATGGGAAAAAAATAATAATATGGAGACGGGGAGAAGGAATAAATACAAGCAGGTCAGTGCTTGAGGCAGACAGTGAGATGGGGGTTGGGGGGAGGGAAAGAAAAATGGTCAGAACATTAAGCGTCAGCAAGACATTGAAAACTGTGTTACTAGCGCAGCTCACTACTTCCTTTTTCACAATAATCCAAAAAGGGACACCATAACCTGAATTTTCCACGCTGGCCATCCGTCGTTCTAGAATAAATCAGCACTAGTTAGTGAATAGAAGGTTGGGAGTTCCGTCCTGCTGGAACACTGCCCACTTGGTGCCGTGGCATAGTTTATGGAGATAATGAGCAGTGGTAGTGGAAGAAAACAAATGGATGCTTCATTTAATTTATGCATTGGTGGCACATCTATCCTGCATGCCATTCTCTGGCATTCAGGTGTGTAGGATATAAATTCTTAATGCCAATGTGAAGTGGGTGTCCAGTGTTGCTAGGGAATCAGCTGTGGCAGTAGTTGATGTAAAGGATACAGATTAAATGACTTGAATTTTTAATATTTGTCATTTTTTTGACTGGTTTTGGCATTTTTTTCTGTTGGCATGCAGCTTCTTTGTGCCAATTGTTCAATATTTTCCCCCAGCATCATTATTGGCTCCAACGGGTTTCCTAATGGGACTCCTCCTACCCAAGATTTTGGAAGGGTACCTACAGAGAGATGCCAGGCAGATCAGGGCGCATAAGAGATGCTCTGTGCCCACCTGCCGATACCCTCTCATCCGCATCTGGAGACAGAGGTACCCAGACCTCATTTGGGCAGACATTTAGTGCATGCAGAGGCTCCTGTTCCCAAAGGAAGCTAAGCAGCTGACACTACATATGTAAATGACTCAGCGTAATACTGGATGCTTCCTTGGAAGCACACCAATCACAGTATGTCATGCTTAGTGGCACTGCATGAAAAAAGTATGTCTGGGTGATCAACAGGCAATGTACCCAGATTGGTCACAGCTGCCAAGATGCTACATATCTGCAGGCCCTGGTACACCTACCTGTTAATAACTATGGGGAACTGTTTACACAGGGTCCAGGTCAGCAGGGAGCCAGATGTAAAGCTATGCCATCTGCTGCAATGACACTAGAAGCTACCATGCAACATAGAGCTGTCCTGTTCAGTGCCAGTAATGGTCAGCTGTGGCCTGAATCTCTGCTCCATCTCAAGAAATACTGCTGTGCTAATGGGCATGGTGCTGTGGATTGACATCAGAGGCCATGTTCCTCAAAAGCACCTCGTGCAGCACAACATGCACTTCAGTAGCCAAAGAATGGGTACTGGGCTACTGCATCATTAACCTGCAGACTCATGCCTGCACCTTGGGTTTCCTTTCCGTTCATTTTGCTTGTCACTTCTTAGTCACCTGTCCTTTCAGCTCTGGCATAGGCTGCTAATGGATTGAGATGCCTTCGGAGCCTTTTTAAAGGCTTTCAGAATTGTTGTTCCCTATTCTAAATTTCCCAATAGTTGTCCTCTTCCCTTTAAATTTCATTTCATGCAGTTGTTCTTTTTCATAATCCCCCTAAGATATGCTAATAGGCTGATCTTGCTAAATCGAGGGCAAACAGCACACTTCCATTTAAGTTTGTTTATAACTCACCACTTGTCATTCGAGTCTAAACTGTATCCATATTACAAAAGCTAGGTTCATATATGAGTACATTTAGCCTGGGGTAGTTGAGGTGATTAGATCATTCTCTCCAGTTGAGCCATTTTCCACAAATCACCTTTTCCTATCTGTGTGAGATGGCATCTTCCAGAAAACGGGAAGGCAACATACAATGCAAACAGAAGGTTGATTGAGTGTCCCATAAGTAGAATCCAATGGGATCTCCAAAGACACAAAGCAGTGGGTTTGATTCAATAGAGATATATGTGATGGACTTTGTCTCTTTAGAAGATATGCAACTGTAAGCTTGTGTTTCCTTTTTTGTTTTTTTTAATGCTAGATGTTCTCTTTGGGTTCAGCAACACTGGCAACTCCCAGAAGTAGACCTCATATCTCCTACAGCAGACTGCAGTATATCCCGTGTAACCACATGGTCACTTTTATGTTGGAAGAGAGAATAATAATTCTCTTTCAGACCATCACTCAGGCTATAAAACAACAGATAAATTTATTTAACATTAAACAGGCAAATAAATAACACCCAGTGCAAATTGTATTTTACAAACTTTATTATTCTTCTCAAAATGTCAAAACAGCAAAGGAGCTTATTCTGTGCTAACCCTCAACATAAAATCAATCCTCGAAACATAAAATCACCCCAAACTCTCCTCTGTTCCACCAAAAATAGGTAGTCTTTGTGATGGAGAAGATTATGGGGTCAGAAGCTCAGAGCAGGGTTGAGTAGGATGCCGAGGTTGTGAACTGTCTGATTCAACCTGAGACAGTGGCCAGGGAGGGGAATGTAACCCATGTTCCTGATGTAATTAATTTTATACATGTTTTGTAAATTCTAACATTCTATCCAATGGAGAGTCATAATGCCCAATACACTACAGGAGAGCTGGAGACCAGAAATATATAAAAGATCACAATATAAAAGGACATTTTATGTTCTTCACATTCCAAGGTCTCAAATGTCTAAAGGGGCATGAATATTGACAGCCAGTGGTTCAGTTGCTAAAGCAAATAGCAGAGGTAAAAAGGTGCATACTTGCCTAGTGTCTCAGAACAGGTCAAATGAAGAAAAATCAATCCATTGAGACTCAGCACATCTAAGACAGTCAACTCCAGATTTGACTATTCCATTACACTCCTGGTTGGCTTCCTATTATCAACCATAGAATCATAGAAAGTTACAGCGCGGAAGGAGGCCATTTCGGCCCATCGTGTCCGCGCCGGCCAACAAAGAGCTATCCAGCCTAATCCCACTTCCCAGCTCTTGGTCCGTAGCCCTGCAGGTTAGAGCATCCCAAGTGCACATCCAAGTACTTTTTAAATGTGTTTAGGGTTCCTGCCTCTACCACCCTTTCAGGCAGTGAGTTCCAGACCCCCACCACCCTTTGGGTGAAGAAATTGCCCCTCAAATCCCCTCTAAACCTTCCACCAGTTACTTTAAATCTGTGCCCCCTGGTTTTTGACCCCCCTGCTAAGGGAAATAGGTCCTTTCTATCCACTTTATCTATACCCCTCAGAATTTTATACACCTCAATAAGGTCTCCCCTCAGCCTCCTCTGTTCCAAGGAAAACAGACTCAGCCTATCCAGTCTTTCCTCATAGCTAAGATTCTCTACTCCCGGCAACATCCTTGTAAATCTCCTCTGTACCCTCTCTAGTGCAATCACATCTTTCCTGTAATGTGGTGACCAGAACTGCACGCTGAGGTCTAACTAGTGTTTTATACAGTTGAAGCATAACCCCCCTGCTCTTGTATTCTATGCCATGGCTAATAAAGGCAAGCATTCCGTATGCCTTCTTAACCACTTTATCTACCTGGCCTGCTACCTTCAGGGATCTGTGGACATGCACTCCAAGGTCCCTTTGTTCCTCTACACTACTCAGTGTCCTACCATTTAATGTGTATTCCCTTTCCTTGTTAGCCCTCCCCAAATGCATTACCTCTCACTTCTCCGAATTGAATTCTATTTGCCACTGTTCTGCCCACCTGACCAATTTATTGATATCTTCCTGCAGTCTACAGCTTCCTTCTTCAGTATCAACCACACAGCCGATTTTAGTATCATCTGCAAACTTCTTAATCATACCCCCTACATTCAAGTCTAGATCATTGATATAGACTTGTAAACCCTCCATAAACTTTAACTTATCCAAAACTCTGCTTCCTGCTCCCTGTTTTCTTTCCTGCACCAAGTCACACTCGCCTATCATCCTTTCCTTGCTGACCTATATTGGCTCCTGGTCCTTCAATATGATATTGTGTTTAAATAATTTCGCAGCCTTGCTTCCCCCTATCTCTGTAACCTTCTCCAGCCATACAACTGCACCCCCCCCCAAGAATTCTCTGTTCCTCTGACTCTGGCCTCTTGTGCATCCCCTCTCCCTTTGCTCCACCATTGACAATCATGCCCCAAGATCTGGAATTACCTTCCTAAACCCCTCCACCTCTCGACCTCCCTCTCCTTTAAGACCCGCCTTAAAACCTATCTTTCTGAGCGAACTTTTGGTCATGCCTTTTAATATCTCCTTTAGCTCGCTGTCTATTTTCGTCTGATTATGCCTTTGTGAAGTGCTTTGGCACATTTTTCCATGTTAAAAGCACTATATAAAGGAAAGTTTTGTTGTTTTTGTTAGGCAACTTAGGCCGGGAATTTCCTTGAAGCTCTTCTTGCTCCACCACCGGAAATTTGCTGGAAATGCAGAGGAAATCCCGTTTATGTGCATGGGTGCAGTCCTGGGGAAATTTTGTTCCTTAGTTCTGGATGAAAAGTATCTAGCTAAGAAGATCCAGTTGGCTTACACACAAAAATAGGTGAAGTGAGTATTCTAATTCCTTTGGATTTGTTTGTGTTTTTTTAGGTCAATGTGTATTTCGGGTTCTGTTATTGAGCAAAGAACAGACGTTTGATTCACTGAGCTTAGTGAACTGCAGCAAAAACAGCAGTAACTATTGGCTGGTGCAGGGAGAGGGTGGTCGCTCCATCAAAGCTACAATTTCAACTAAAGATGAAGGATCTGTCCGCAGTGGTGTGGATGTGGCAACGTATAATACTTGGTTCTCAGACTCTAAACAAACTGTTAGTAAGTACGTGTCATTCAGAGAAACATTGCATTCGATGAATTTGAAAATAGTTGTGTATTCTTTGTTTTGCAGACTATAATATTCATCCCATATATCATGGTTGTCTATTTTAATATACAACTAAATGTTTAATGTACAATTAATTTAAAATCCCTCAGTTTTAAGAAAGCTTCCGTTAAAAAAAAACTCCCCCATTCTCACTAGATATTCCATTAAAGTCTATGACAATAGCTAGTCTACCCCAAGAATTTCAGCCAGAGTGTTAGGCCCAGTGGAAGACACGCCTGCCGCGATCAAGTATGGTTCTATTGTGGGCCTGCTGAAGGCTGTAAAGAACTCACAGAGCTAATGTAATCCATCTCAGAGGGGATTAATTACCTCCAATTGATAGCTCTTCTTTCCCTTCAAGGGAAATTTTTTAAAAATTTAAGTCACCTTCAACCCAATAAAGGCCTCTGTTATCCTCATCGGAGCAGCACCACACTGCTCTGATTGTCCACCTGCCCCGATTATTAAACTGATCCTATCCCCGCGATTTGGGACATGATAAATGTTTTGAGATGTGGTCGGTCAAAAATCCTGCCCCACCACACATCGGGTAATGGAACAGGGATGCTGGAATTTCGACTGGTATGGATTTACACCTCTACAGGAAAAAAAACTTTATTATAACAAAAAATTTATTGTACCATCTGTGCTGAGATTTCAGAGAATAATTTACGATGTACCCGTCACATGTGCAGGGAGTGCCATGCCGTAAATTCCTGACACCAAGTCATGTGGCTATTGTGTGCCCAGTTTTTCTGACGTGTGCTGTGCTGGGATAGTTGGAGACTCCCGTTCCTGGCAAGCGAGAGACTTGTTAAGCCTCAAAAATTACAATAGCCCAGATTTTGCTGGAGCGGGGCATCTCACTTACTGAGACTTTTTCCCTCGCCCTTCAGCTCAAAAATCTTTTGCCCTGCAAGATGGTGGAGATGCGAGCTGATACTGGCGCAGTGAGGGCAATGGGGCACCTGTGACCTTGGTGAATGACGAGACCAACTAACTATCTCATTAACCAATGAGGTTTAAGGATTGAGAAAGAAACAGAGGAATGACAGAGAAGGAAATAGGGTGAATTAGAATCAAATCAGGTACAGCAAAAGAAATAAAGTGAGGGAACCAAAGATTGGACTGAGAGAGAGAAAATAGACAGAAAGGAAAGTAAGAAAAAAAATTTCATTTAATATTTACAAAAATCTCTCACAATTTACTCCTTGTAGGAATGAGACTCAACAGTTTAAATTGTTCCCTTTCTGGGCTGAAGACGTTGAGTGGCATTGCAGTAACGTGAATATCCTCATTAAAAAGATACTTGCACTATTGAGTAGCAGCCCTAACTTTCTGTGGCAGGTTTAATTGGCAATTAATGCGCAAATACAGTAATTTCATGAAACTCACAGGGAGGTTGAGGGCGAGTTGCCAGTTTCGCGAGGCTAACAGAGGAACAGCTGGTGCAATTGTACATGTTTTTGGAGCTTTCTTATACTTGGCTAATGTTTGAATAGTCCACAGGGTGTGGTGCTGAAGTACTTGGCTGTTCATTTAAAAGCTTGTGCTGAAACAAGTTGCTTCACTGGAAATTGAGCATGACTGGGAGAATGAAGAGAGGCCACTCAGAGCAGGACAAGCTACTAGAAGAGGGAGAGGAGGAGGAGGAGGGAGGGGAGAAAGCCTCTCGGCAGGATTCCATATCAGCCCAGGGTCTTTAGGGAGCAATTCTCTTACCTCAACTTCAGTGAGGACCAATGCATGTGAGACGTCTTTGCTTCACAAAAGAGGTCATGACTAAAATCTGCCAACAGCTACAGCCACAGCTGCAACCTCAAAGCAGGGCAAGGAATGCATTGGATGTGGCAGTCATGGTTGAGTAGCTGCCAGTGTGTGCGAGTTGTGGGTGCGAGGCTTGCAACAGTGCTGAGTGTGTGAAGCGTATGAATTAAAGGGTTGAGTACAGATTGATGGAGATTGTTGGTAGGTGGGTGATGGGGGTGTAGTGAATTGAGCAGTGGATGAGGCTAGTGGTGCAGTTGATAGGATTTGCCATTTGAAGATGAACTCACCTTGACAACTTGTGTCAGATCGTTAAACTTCTTCCTGCACTGCGTCCATGTTCCTGGAGCAAGGCTCCTGGCATTGACCTCCATGCTACTTTCTTCCCACTGCCTCCTGAGCATATGTCTGGAAGGCCTCCTGCTCCCTTGTGGATACAGGATGTCTCTCCTTTCCACATCTTGCACCAAGACCTCCAGTGCATTGTCAGAAAACCTTGGTGCTCGCTCTCACATGTTCAGCCATTGCTTAAGGTATCACTGCCCAGATTCATTATTCAAAAAACTCCCACCACTTCTTGCAGCCACAATGCACCTCCCCTTTAAGAGGTGCAGGCTGCCTTTAAGTGGCGCTAGCCATTCACAATATCGGTCCCCTGCTGATGTGTGCGGCCAATGAACAGTGCGAGTAGTGATGGCTGCACGTAGCAATCATTTAAAACAGCAGGCAGCATGAATTTAACATGCTGCCTGCAACGCAATGAACGGGTGTGGGTTAATCACATACCATGATCCCCGTGCCCGTTTTCGGGGGTTAGCCAATTTAACCTCCATAGAGCACAAAAGCACAGAATCTATGCTAAACCTTTATAAAACACTGGCTAGGCCCCAGCTGGAGAATTTTGGCCAATTCTGGACACCACACTTGGAAAGAATACAGAGGAGATTTAATAGAATGGTATCAGGGATATAGGACTTCAATTATGTGGAGAGACTAGAGAAACTGGGATTGTTCTCATTAGAGCAGAGAAGGCTATGGGGAGATTTGAAAGAGGTGTTCAAAATCATGAAGGGTTTTGATAGAATAAATAAGGAGAAGCTGTTTCCAGTGGCAGAAGGTTCAGTAACCAGAGGACACAGATTTAAGATAATTAACTAAAGAACCATAAGCGAAATGAGGAGAAATTTTTATGCAATGAGTTGTTGTGATCTGGAATACACTGACTGAAAGGGTGGTGGAAGCAGATTTAATATTGGGCCAGAACTTCGGGTCCCCATGGGTGAGTACGCGCTGGGTACTTACGCGTAGGCCCAACGAAGGTGCCGGTTTCGTGCATGCACTGCGTATACGCGGGAAACCGGAACTTCCGTTCCCTTAAAGGAAGGGGTTCAGAGGTTGAACGCGTACGCTGGAGAGGCAGCGCGTGCGCCTGGAACTTCCGGTTTTTTTGCAGGTTTCTCCGGGTGGGTAAGTCTCCAGCAGTTACACTTTTAAAAAGCAGGCGCAAGGCCTGCTTTTAACAAGGTAAGTGGTGAATTAAGTAAAATTAAAACATTTTTTCCACAGCTTTATTATTTTTAAACACTTTAAAGAAAGGTAAGTTTATTTTTAGCCCTGTTAGAAACTGTAATTAATTTTTTCAAAAATGTAAATTATTGTTTAAAATAGTTATTTTATGTAATTTATAGTTATTTTTAAAATGTGATTTTTTAAATATTTATTTGAAGTTTTAGTAATGTTTTGGGGCTGAATTGTATTCATAGATTTGACAGCTCTTCCTCTCAAATCTATGAATACAGATTCCCTGCTACCATTGGCTCTCCGTGGCCCACGTGATCCCAGGGGACACTTCGAACTAACTGCACCCCTGGGATACGCAAGCACTGCGCGCCGGCAGTTGGAGGAAGCCCAGGATTGGAATCCCACGCGGGCCCACAGCTCAACGGCCGGCGCGCTAGGTAAGTGCAGGTCGGAGGCTTGCACCCGCGGGAAGCCCCCGACCTGAATTTCTGGGCCAATAACTTTGAAAAGGCAATTGGAGGGGAAAAACTTGCAATGGAATTAATTGGATAGCTCTTTCAAAGAGCCGGCACAGGCTCTACTCTGAGGAGAACAACCCCAGTTTTTGAAGTCCTGCAACCCTGGTACCATTCTAGTAAATCTCTTCGGCACCCTCTTTAAGGCCTAGACATCCTTCCTAAAGTGTGGTGCTCAGAATTGGACGCAATACTCCACCTGGGGCTGAACCAGTTACTGTATTTAGAAAGGTTTAACATAACTTCCTTGCTTTTGTACTCAATGAGGGTAATTTTAATGGCCCCAGGACAGGTGGGACAGGGGCGGGGGGAATGTTCTCTTTAAGCTGTGTGGCCGATCGGTGCTCTGCAGCTCCTTCATGCGCGGTATTTTGAATAGGCTGCGCAGCCCCTTCCGAGCACCCAAAAAAAATTAAAGGCAACATCGGGCGGGGGGTGTTAAAATTTCAAAAATCGGAAACTGGAAACCCGACTCCCCGACCCCCCCCCCCCACCGATCACCCCGACTCCCCCCGACCCCTCCCGACTCCCCCCCAACTCCTCCCTCCCCCGACTCCCTCGACTCCCCCCGACTCCCCCCGATCACTTCGAACCCCCGACCACCCGATTCCCCCCGATCACCCCAATCCCCCCGATCATCCCGATCCCCCCAACTCCCCCCGATCCCCCCAACTCCCCCGACCTCCCGATTCCCCCGACCCCCCCGACTCCCCCCAATCCCCCAATCACCCTGATCCCCCCGATCACTTCGACCCCTCCGACTCCCCCCAACCCCCCCAACTCCCCCTGATCACTTTGACCCCCCCGACTCCCCCCGAGCACTTCGACCCCCCCAACCCCCCCCGACTCCCCCCGATCACTTCGACCCTCTCCGACTCCCCCGACTCCCCCCGATCACTTCGACCCTCCCCGACCCCCCCCCGATCACTTCGACCCTCCCCGACCCCTCCGACTCCCCCGACTCCCCCCGATCACTTCGACCCCCCCCAACTCCCCCCGATCACTTCGACCACCCCGACTCCCCCCGACTCCCCCGACCACCCCGACCCCCCCCCTCCGATCAGCCACGCTCTACTCAGCCCCCAAGGATCTCTTCCCCCCCTCCCCCTTCACCACCACTTAACCTACCTATCGCTCGGCTGCGGCCTTTTCCGGAGTCTTCCTCGCTCGACAGGCTGGCTTTCAGGCGGGGAACCTCGGGGGGGGAAAAAATCACATATGGCGTGGAGATAAACCTCCATCGTGTTCAGTGAAACCTGCACTCCCAGTTCTCCGCCCATGGCTCCTCCCCCCGCCCAGTAAATATCGGGGTCATTGATTGGAAGAGTTCACCTTTATAAGTGTCAGTCACCTCAAACAGCCATGTTAGTGCCCATGATAACCTCAGGTTAATAATTCATCGGAATCCAGACATACTAGCTGGTACTTTCACTTCTAATTGTATGTTGACTATTTATCCTCATATTAGACATTAATTGTTCCAGAGATCAGTTGTAGCCTTTGATCTTCAAGCGATGTCTTGTGGCTTGCCACCATTGATTAAAATAGGGTGAATAATTAACGTGAACATAGAACAAAAATACTGGAGTCAAAACTAAATTTTTGTGTATTGTGATGTGTTTGCAAAAGGCTGCTAACAAGCAGTTATCTACTTGCCACCAGCAGGCATTCATTTTGAATCATTTTACTGAAAATAATCAATTAATGCTACAGGCTAGATATTAGACTGCTCTCTGTAGGAAATGCAAGTTGTTTTGGAGGCTGGAATTTTCATTCATCTGCCCCACTAAGTTTCTGATAATCTAACCACCATTGTTTCATTTTAAGTCACTCACCATTGTTGCATTTCCTACTTCAGCAGATGAAGTAGGGACTTTCCTATGATGTTAATCTCTATGAACTTTCCATGACCCCCAGTTGGAGCTGATTCTCAATGAGTTACTTCTGTTCATGAAAACATTCCGACAGCTCATGGACCATGTGACACTGTAGACAGCTGGCTGGGGTGGCTCAGGGTCAAATCCCATCAGAAAGAATCATAGAAATTTACGGCATAGAAGGAGTGTGGTAAACCACTGTATTGTATATTGCCACCTCTGGGTGGCGCTGTGTATGGAGGCATGCCTCAGCTGACTCCACCCACCACTGTGTGGGTTTCGTTCAGACTTGTTCAGTCACTCACGAAGAAGCATGGTCTCTTCTTAGCTAATAAAAGCCTTATTCATCTCTTCTTTCGACTCATCATCTCTTCTTCGACTCATCACCTTTTATGAAGTAATTGATAAGCGTATCAATTTTATTAGCTAAAAGTTAAATGGCGACACCTGAGGAGCAACAACAGCAACGGATACAGCAGACATTGCTGAGAGCCCTCAGACCACCACGCCTGGACCTCGACCCTCAAGATGTGGGTGCATCAGCCAAGTTTGAACACTGGCTGAGCTGCTTTGAATCCTTCCTCGCAATCTCACAGGTTACAGAGGAGGATCACAAACTGAAAATTTTGACCGCCCAGGTGAGCCATCAAGTATATATGCTAATCCGGGACTCTAATACGTACGTGGCGGCCCTCGAGCTACTAAAAGGGCAATATACGCGCCCAGTGAACACAATTTACGCCCGACACCTCTTGGGATCCCGCAGGCAGCAACCGGGAGAATCGGTAGGGGCATTTGCACGGGCGCTACTGGCACTCTGCAGAGACTGCGATTGTAAAGCGGTAACGGCTGTGGAGCACGCGCAGGGACTCGCCTGTGATGCCTTCGTCAGGGGCCTCCAGTCAGACCACACCCGGCAGAGACTGCTAGAAAGCAAGGAACCCGACCTGAAGACGGCCATTGCCCTTGCGCTCTCGTTAGAGGAGGCCCACCGAAACCTCGAGGCATACCCCCGTAACGGCGCCGAGACATGGCAATCGAAACCGTGGGACACGGGACCGCCGCCCCCGGCACCAACCGCTGCAGCGACCCAACCGAGACAGCAGCCTCCGGTAAGAACTGCTTCGATGCCCAGTAACCAGGCCCAAAAATGCTATTTCTGTGGCCAGTTAAAACATCCCAGAGCGCACTGCCCAGCTAAGACAGCTACCTGCTCGGGCTGCGGGAAGAAAGGCCATTACGCTAACGCCTGCAAGGGGAAGCCAGCCAGCAGCGCAGCGTGCGGGCCGTGGGAGCAGCCATCTTATCCGCCATTTTGTGTACCCCCGGCCGCATGGCATCCGCCGCCATCGTATCCAACGCACTCAACCGCCATTTCGTCACCGGAACCGACCACCGTCTCGGCGGATGACTATAGTGACTCACTAAGCCACATACTGGCCTCCGTGACGCTGGATCAAGGCCACCCTCACCATCTATCCAGCTCCATGATGGATATCGCGGTAAACGGCCGCGCCACCAGTTGCCTGATCGACAGCGGGAGCACAGAGAGTTTCGTCCACCCCGACACGGTACGTAGCCACTCCCTCACGATTCTGCCAACGCACCATCGCATTTCTATGGCGTCCAAGTCCCAGTCAATGGACATCAGCGGCTACTGTGTGGTGACCCTGTCAGTAGGGGGCACTGAATATCAAAAATTTAAACTGCTAGTCCTGCCCCGTCTTTGCGCTGCCGTCCTGCTAGGGTTGGATTTTCAGTGCCACCTTAAGAGTGTCACACTAGCATACGGTGGACCCCTCCCCCCACTCACAGTCTGCAACCAACAACTTTTAAATCGCCCGCTGCAAACCACCTGCAGCCTTTCCACATTAAAAGTCCCCCCCCCTCCCCTGTTCGCTAACCTCACCCGCGACTGTAAACCCATCGCTACCAAAAGCAGGCGGTACAGTGCCGGGGACAGAGCTTTTATCAGCTCTGAGGTGGAGCGGCTCTTGAAGGAGGGCATTATCGAAGGTAGCACTAGCCCCTGGCGAGCCCAGGTTGTAGTCGTTAAAACCACTGCAAAACGCCGCATGGTAATCGACTACAGCCAAACCATAAACCGGTACACCCAGCTGGACGCGTACCCCCTCCCTCGCATATCTGATATGGTCAATCAGATTGCGCAATACAAAGTATTCTCCACCATCGACCTTAAGTCAGCGTACCACCAGCTGCCCATCCGCCATGAGGACCGCCAGTATACTGCCTTCGAGGCAAACGGCCGCCTCTACCACTTCCTTAGGGTCCCCTTCGGCGTCACCAACGGGGTTTCGGTCTTCCAAAGGGAGATGGACCGAATGGTTGACCAGAACGCGCTGCGGGCAACCTTCCCCTATTTGGATAACGTCACCATCTGCGGCCACGACCAGCAGGACCACGACGTTAATCTAGCAAATTTCCTCCGTACGGCCCAACGGCTGAACCTAACGTACAATAAGGAAAAATGTATGTTTCACACCAAGCGCCTGGCCATCCTCGGCTGCGTGGTGGAGAACGGAGTCATCGGGCCCGACCCCGACAGAATGCGCCCCCTAATGGAGCTACCCCTTCCCCACTGCCAAAAAGCACTGAAGAGATGCCTGGGGTTTTTCTCCTACTACGCCCAGTGGGTGCCCCTCTATGCAGACAAAGCCAGGCCCCTCATCAAAGCCACCTCCTTCCCCCTGACACCAGAGGCGTGTGCAGCCTTCACTCTTATCAAGAACGATATCGCGAAGGCCGCAATGCACGCGGTGGATGAGTCCATCCCCTTCCAAGTGGAGAGCGATGCCTCCGACTTCGCCCTAGCCGCGACCCTTAACCAGGCGGGCAGACCCGTGGCCTTTTTCTCAAGGACCCTCCAGGGCCCCGAGACGAGACACTCCTCCGTCGAAAAGGAGGCCCAGGCTATTGTAGAAGCGGTGCGTCACTGGAGGCATTACCTGGCCGGGAAACGATTTACCCTGCTCACTGACCAGCGTTCAGTAGCTTTTATGTTTAATAATAAGCAGAGGGGTAAAATCAAGAACGACAAGATCTTGAGGTGGAGAATCGAACTCTCCACCTACAATTATGATATCTTGTATCGGCCAGGGAAACTCAATGAGCCCCCAGATGCCCTATCACGTGGTACATGCGCCAACGCGCAGAGTGATAGGCTGCAGTCCCTCCACAATGACCTCTGCCACCCGGGGGTCACCAGGTTTTTCCATTTTATCAAATCCCGTAACCTGCCCTACTCCATCGAGGAGGTCAGGACCATGACCAAGAGCTGCCAAATCTGCGCCGAGTGCAAACCGCACTTCTATAGGCCGGACAGAGCAAGCCTGATCAAGGCCACCCGCCCCTTCGAACGCCTGAGCGTCGATTTTAAAGGGCCCCTCCCCTCCGCTGACCGCAATGTGTACTTCCTCAACATAGTTGATGAGTACTCCCGTTTCCCCTTTGCCATCCCTTGCCCAGACATGACCAGTACCACGGTCATCAAGTGTCTGAATGACATCTTCGCTCTGTTCGGGTTCCCCAGCTATATACATAGCGACAGGGGCTCATCGTTCATGAGCGACGAACTTCGGCAGTACCTGCTAACAAGAGGTATCGCCACGAGCAGGACCACCAGTTACAACCCCCGGGGGAACGGCCAGGTGGAAAGGGAGAACGCGACGGTTTGGAAGGCAGTCCTCTTAGCACTAAAATCTAAGGGCCTTCCGACCTCCCGCTGGCAGGAGGTCCTCCCTGCAGCGCTCCACTCCATTCGGTCACTGCTTTGTACTGCCACTAATGCGACCCCTCATGAGAAAATGTTCGTTTTCCCCCGGAAGTCTACATCGGGAACCTCGCTACCGGCATGGTTGACTTCTCCTGGGCCCGTCCTACTGCGGAGGCACGTGAGGACGCATAAAACGGACCCCCTGGTCGAGCGGGTGCACCTCCTACACGCCAACCCCCAGTATGCCTGGGTGACATACCCAGACGGGCGGGAGGACACAGTCTCCATACGAGATCTCGCACCCTCGGGTACCCCTGAATTACCACCGTTATCCCCCTTACCACCGTTATCCCCCTTACCACTGTTATCCCCCACCACCCCTCCCAACCCAACCCTTGCAGACGGCATGCCAAAGCCCCAGGAATCTTCGCCAACCACCCAGACACCAGACCCGACGTCGGATGCTGTAACACCACCGCCGCCACCACGACGATCAGGACGTCAGACAAGGCCTCCTGATAGACTTAACTTGTAGTACCCTTCACCCCGCCGGACTTCACATTAAACAAGGGGTGAATGTGGTAAACCACTGTATTGTATATTGCCACCTCTGGGTGGCGCTGTGTATGGAGGCATGCCTCAGCTGACTCCACCCACCACTGTGTGGGTTTCGTTCAGACTTGTTCAGTCACTCACGAAGAAGCATGGTCTCTTCTTAGCTAATAAAAGCCTTATTCATCTCTTCTTTCGACTCATCATCTCTTCTTCGACTCATCACCTTTTATGAAGTAATTGATAAGCGTATCAAGGAGGTCATTCAGCCCATTGTGTCCGTGCCGGCCGAAAAAGAGCTATCCAGCCTAATCCCACTTTCCAGCTCTTGGTCCGTAGCCTTGTAGGTTACGGCACTTCAAGTGCATATTTACTTTTTAAATGAGGGTTTCTGCCTCTACCACCCTTTCAGGCAGTGAGTTCCAGACCCCCACCACCCTCTGGGTGAAAAAAGTTCTCATCAAATCCCCTCTAATCCTTCCACCAATTACTTTAAATTTATTTCCCTGGTTATTGACTTCTTTGCTAAGGGAAATAGTTCCTTCCTCTTCACTCTATCTCAGCCCCTCATAATTTTATACACCTCAATTAAGTCTCCCCTCAGCCTCCTCTGTTCCAAAGAAAAAAATCCCAGACTATCCAATCTTTCCTCGTATCTAAAATTCTCCAGTCCTGGCAACATCCTCTTAAATCTCCTCTGTACCCCTTCTAGTGCAATCACATCTTTCTTTTTTTTCATTCGTTCATGGGATCTGGGCGTCACTGGCAAGGCCAGCATTTATTGCCCATCCCTAATTGCCCTTGAGAAGGTGGTGGTGAGCCACCTTCTTCAACCGCTGCAGTCCGTGTGGTGAAGGTAGTCCCACAGTGCCGTTAGGGAGGGAGTTCCAGGATTTTGACCCAGTGACGATGAAGGAACGGCGATATATTTCCAAGTCAGGTGTGTGACTTGGAGGAGAACTTGGAGGTGATGGTGTTCCCATGCACCTGCTGCCTGTGTCCTTCTAGGTGGTAGAGGTTACGGGTTTGGGGGGTGCTGCCGAAGGAGCCTTGGCGAGCTGCTGCAGTGCATCTTGTAGATGGTACACACTGCAGCCACGGTACGCCGGTGGTGGAGGGAGTGAATGTTTAAGCTGGTGGATGGGGTGCCAAGCTGATTTGTCCTGGATGGTATCGAGCTTCTTGAGTGTTGTTGGAGCTGCATTCATCCAGGCAAGTGGAGAGTATTCCATCACACTCCTTACTTGTGCCTTGTAGATGGTGGAAAGGCTTTGGGGAGTCAGGAGGTGAGACACTTGCCACAGAATACCTAGCCTCTGACCTGCTCTTGTTGCCACAGTATTTATGTGGCTGGTCCAGTTAAGTTTCTGGTCAATGGTGACCCCCAGGATGTTGATGGTGGGGGATTCGGCGATGGTAATGCCGTTGAATGTCAAGGGGCAGTGGTTAGACTCTCTCTTGTTGGAGATAGTCACTTGTGTGGCGCAAATGTTACCTGCCACTTATCAGCCCAAGTCTGACTGTCATCCAGGTCTTGTTGCATGCAGGCATGGACTGCTTCATTATCTACGGAGCTGCGAATGACACTGAACACTGTGCAGTCATCAGCGAACATCCCCATTTTTGACCTTATGATGGAGGGAAGGTCATTGATGAAGCAGCTGAAGATGGTTGGGCCTAGGACACTGCCCTGAGGAACTCCTGCAGCGATGTCCTGGGGCTGTGATGATTGACCACCAACCACCACAACCATCTTTGCTTGTACTCGGTATGACTCCAGCCAGTGGAGAGTTTTTCCCCCTGATTCCATTTGACTTCAGTTTTACTAGGGTCCTTGATGCCACACTTGGTCAAATGCTGCCTTGATGTCAAGGGCAGTCACTCTCACCTCACCTCTGGAATTCAGCTCCTTTGTCCATGTTTGGACCAAGGCTTTAACGTGGTCCTAGCGGAACCCAAACTGGGCATCAGTGAGCAGGTTATTAGTGAGTAAGTGCCGCTTTATAGCTGATGATTGAGAGTAGGTTGATGAGGCGGTAATTGGCCAGGTTGGATTTGTCTTGCTTTTTGTGGACAGGACATACCTGGGCAGTTTTCCACATTGTCGCATAGATGCCAGTGTTGCAGCTGTACTGGAACAGCTTGGCTAGAGGCGCGGCTAGTTCTGGAGAACAAGGGGAAGAAATTCGGTATCGTCCCATTTGGGGTGCAATTATCGGCCGGGCGCAAAGATTAGCGCCTGGCGCTAATTATCGCCTCTGACTGCAAACTTGGCTTTTATCGCCCCTGGAGGTGATTGGAGCGCTAAATCAGGCGCTTCACATCTGTCTTAAGGCGCAAAGGCCAAGGAGCGAGGCGCTAACTCAGCGCTGGCGAAGCTCATGTGATGTCAGTCAGCAATGGAACACAGACACACTGGCACCGACTAATTCTTAAAGGGGAGTTCTGATGAATGGTCATCGACCTGAAACGTTAACTCTGTTTCTCACTTCACAGATGCTGCTTGACCTGCTGAGTTTTTCCAGCATTTTCTGTTTTTATCTTAAAGGGGAGGGTTTATCTTGGTCTCCATCCACATCCTGTTCATTGCAGCCTTGCGTCTCGGCCTAGAGAGACCTGTACATCAAATCTGCTAGAATGAACAATGGAGAGACCCAGGGAAAGAGCTCAGAGTGCAGCCCCCACAGTCTCTTCTAAATAGATACAAGGAAGGGCAAATCAAAATGAACCTGCAAAGTGCTGCTCAGTATGCAAAACTCCTTCACGCAGTGTAGAATCTTTCCAGAAGTCTCTCTCTCTCTCAGAATGCATGGTGCAAAAATGTCACCAACAAAAAAAGGCAGGAAGTGGTCGCCTTTAAATAGCGCTCCCCCAGTCCCTCCCCGACTGCAAAACGCTCCCCTCAACCTGTCGTTGCTAGCGGCAGGCGTTAAGGCAGGGGGCGCCACTGAATTTCCAGTCCCGGGCGCTACCGGGGCGTTGCGCAGTCCACGAACGTCACAATCTGCCGGCGCAGGAGATCGTGGCGGTAGTGTTTAGCGCCGCCGCAAAATGTCCAGTCAATTTCGCGAGAGGCGCAGATATCGCCGCGCCCAGGCGCTAGTTGGTTTGCGCCCCACTTAGTGCCCTCTTAAGGTGCTAACGGGTGGCGCTACCAACTGAATTTTTCCCCCCAAGTCTTCAGCACGACAGTTGGGATATTGTCGGGGCCTTTGCTGTATCCAGTGCGCTCAGCCATTTCCCGATAACGTGGAGTGAATCGAATTGGCTGAAGATTGGCTTCTGTGATGGTGGGGACCTCAGGAGGAGGCCGATATGGATCATCCACTCGGCACTTCTGGCTGAAGATGGTTGCAAACACTTCAGCCTTGTCTTTTGCACTCACGTGCTGGGCTCCACCATCATTGAGGATAGAGATATTCATGGAGCCTCCTCCTCCCGTTAGTTGTTTAATAGTTCACCACCATTCACGACTGGATGTGGCAGGACTTCAGAGATTTGATCTGATCCGTTGATTGTGGGATCACTTAGCTCTGTCTATAGCATGCTGCTTCCACTTTTTAGCATGTATGTAGTCCTGTGTTGCAGCTTCCCCAGGTTGGCACCTCATTTTTAGGAACACCTGGTGCTGCTCCTGGCATGCTCTTCTACACTCCTTATTGAACCAGGGTTGGTCACCTGGCTTGATGGTAATGGTAGAGTGAGGGATATGCCAAGCCATGAGGTTTCAGATTGTGGTGGAATACAATTCTGCTGTTGCTGATGGCACACAGCGCCTCATGGATGCCCAGTTTTGAGCTGCTAGATCTGTTCTGAATCTATCCAATTTAGCACAGTGGTAGTGCCACACAACACGATGGAGGGTGTCCTCAGTCTCAAGACGAGACTTCATCTCCACAATGGCTGTGCGGTGGTCACTGCTACCAATGCTGTCATGGACAGATGCATCTTCGACAGGTAGGTTGGTGAGGATGAGGTCAAGTAGGCTTTTCCCTCGTGTTGGTTTTCTCACCACCTGCCGCAGGCCCAGACTGGCAGCTATGTCCTTCAGGACTCGGCCAGCTCAGTCAGTAGTGGTGCTACCGAGCCACTCTTGGTGATGGACATTGACGTCCCCCACCCAGAGTACATTCTGTGTCCTTGCTACTCTCAGCACTTGTTCCAAGTGGTGTTCAACATGGAGGAGTACTGATTCATCAGCTGAGGGAGGACGGTAGGTGGTAATCAGCAGGAGGTTTCCTTGCCCATGCTTGACCTGAAGCCATGAGACTTCATGGGGTCCAGAGTCAATGTTGAGGACTGCCAGGGCCACTCCTTCCCAACTGTATAGCACTGTGCCGCCACCCCTGGTGGGTCTGTCCTACCGGTGGGACAGGACATACCCAGGGATGGTGATGGAGGAGTTTGGGACATTGGCTGAAAGGTATGATTCTGTGAGTGTGACTATGTCAGGCTGTTGCTTGACTAGTCGGTGGGACAGCTCTCCCAATTGTGGCACAAGTCCCCAGTTGGTGAGGAGGACTTTGCAGGGTCGACTGGGCTGGGTGTGCCAT
Source organism: Somniosus microcephalus (assembly GCF_052327205.1). Taxonomy (NCBI): domain Eukaryota; kingdom Metazoa; phylum Chordata; class Chondrichthyes; order Squaliformes; family Somniosidae; genus Somniosus; species Somniosus microcephalus. Next base: position 88,338,413 of record NC_141000.1, read on the forward strand.
TGTCGTGTCCGTAGCTGAGGTCGATGCCGGGTTGTCCGTCTGGTTTTATTCTTATTATTGTGTTTCATAGCGGTTTGTTACAACTGAGTGGCTTGCTAGGCCATTTCTGAGGGCAGTTGAGTCAACCACATTGCTGTGGGTCTGGAATCACATATAGGCCAGACCGGGTAAGGACGGCAGATTTCCTTCCCTAAAGGACATTAGTGAACCAGATGGGCTTTTTAACGACAATCCGATAGTTTCATGGTTACTATTACTGATACTAGCTTTTTATTCCAGATTTATTTAATGTGGTGACCAGAACTGTATGCAGTACTCTAGCTGTGGCCTAACTAGTGTTTTATACAGTTCTAGCATATCTTCTCTGCTCTTATATTCTATGCCTTGGCTAATAAAGGCAAGTCTCCCGTATGCCTTCTTAACCACCGTATCTACCTGTGCTATTACCTTCAGGGATCTGTGGACATGTACTCCAAGGTCCCTCTGTTCCTCTACACTTCTCAGTGTCCTAACATTTATTGTGTATTCCCTTGCCTTGTTAGCCCTCCCCAAATGCATTACCTCACACTTTTCTGGATTGAATTCCATTTGCCACTGTTCTGCCCACCTGACCAGTCCATTGATACCTTTCTGCAGGCTACAGCTTTATTCCTCACTATCAACCACACGGCCAATTTTTATATCAGCTGCAAACCTTTTAATCATACCCCCTATATTGAAGTCTAAATCATTGATATATACCACAAAAAGCAAGGGACCTAGTATAGAGCCCTGCGGAACCCCACTGGAAACAGTCTTCCAGTCACAAAGACACCTGTCGACCATTACCCTTTGCTTCCTGCCACTGAGTCAATTTTGGATCCAAATCCTCTGCTGCTTCAGCAAATAAACTGACCTGCTGAGTTGGTGACATGGTTTTAAGCAATGCAGTGACTGACTGCTTGATTTCTGCCCATATTTAATGCTTTGTGAGGGAAAGGGGTTGGCTGTGGCTTTTTTGTACAATCCTGGTTGGGGGGGTGTGGGGATGATTGGGCACCCTTTACACTCAGTTGAGAAGAAGTGAGGTTGGGTTCGGTCCTGATTTCCTCTCCGTGGAGGGGAGTGCTGGTTTCATCTCAGTGAGGTGTGGGTCTGGAGATTCTATGATTTCTGCTGCCTTGGCGGAGGGGTTGCACCAGATGTTTGTGCTGCTGCTTTGCAGGTCACATATCATTCTTCTGGGATTTTCAAAGCTTTTCTCATGCTGCAGTGCAAAGGTCACCCTTTTCTTTATTCGTTCCTGGAATGTGGGCGTCGCTGACAAGGCCAGCACTTATTGCCCATCCTTAATTGCCCTTGAGCCACAAACTCCGTTCCCTAGCCACTGACTCCATCCCACTCCCTAACATCTGTCTGAGGCTGAACCATACTATTCGCAACCTTGGTGTCATATTTGACCCTGAAATTTGCTTTTGATCACATATCCGCGGCATAACAAAGACCGCCTATTTCCACCTCTGTAATATCACCCGTCTCCGCCCTTGCCTCAGCTCATCCACTGCTGAAACTCTCATCCATGCTTTTGTTACCTCTAGACTTGACTATTCCAACGCACTCCTGGCTGGCCTCCCACATTCCACCCTATGTAAACTTGAGGTCATCCAAAACTCGGCTGCCCATGTCCTAATTCGCACCAAGTCCCGTTCGCCCATCACCCCTGTGCTCGCTGACCTACATTGGCTCCCGGTTAAGCAGCGCCTCGATTTCAAAATTCTCCTCCTGTTTTCAAATCCCTCCATGGCCTTGCCCCTCCCTATCGCTGTAATCTCCTTCAGCCCCACAACCCCCCGAGATATCTGCGCTCCTCTAATTCTGCCCTCTTGAGCATCCCTGATTATAATTGCTCAACCATTGGTGGCCGTGCCTTCTGTTGCCTAGGTCTTAAGCTCTGGAATTCACTGCCTAAATCACTCCGCCTCGCTACCTCTCTTTCCTCCTTTAAGACGCTCCTTAAAACCTACCTCTTTGACCAAGCTTTTAGTCACCTGTCCTAATTTATCCTTATGTGGCTCGGTGTCAAATTTTTTGTCTTAAAATGCTCCTGTGCAGCGCCTTGGGATGTTTTACTACGTTAAAGGCGCTATATAAATACAAGTTGTTGTTGTTGGTGAGAGAAGATGGTGGTGAGCCACCTTCTTGAACCGGTGCAGTCCGTGTGGTGAAGGTAAACACAGCAGGTAAGTCTATTAGCTGAAGCAGCAGAGGATTTGATGCTGATCCACCTGCCGGCTGTTTCATTTTGTTTGGCAGGGGCTGTCTGCAATTCTTGCTTACTGGAGGCGGTGGGAGGGTGGGGGTTGGCGAGGGGAGAGGGGTTTGGATCCTTGCTCAGTATGGTGGATGGGAGGTGCTGCATCTTACTCAGCTTTGGGGGAGGGCAGTCTGTGAATCTTACTGGGGGGCAGTGTTTCTTTCAATGGGGTGAAAATCAGGCCGGTTTTACAACAGGCGACCGATCCCCTCTGCCAAATTATTGGCCAAGCAGTAAAGGTAAAAATGACCCCCGCTGTTTTTAATACAGATTAGAAATTTGTGTTTGAATTAGGGTGCACAAGGTATGACATCTTCCAATATGAAACTGTCAATCCCCATGAAATACTGGAGTATAACTTCACTATTGGACGACATGCCATTTTAGTCCTGGTAACAGTATTGTATTGGACCCCAAAAGGCCCACGCTGATTATTAAAAAACACCCTACATTTCACCATAAAATAAGAATCATACCGGATGGCATTTCCAACTGTTTCTCAAGTAAGATGAACGTGCCCCATAATACATTGCATCACGGATTTTCAACTTCAGAATTTCCTCTGACCTACTCCCACACCATCACCATGCAAACTCCAGAAGTTTTAAAAAGTTATTTTTATTTTGTTTTCTGAGTGTACAAATTACTGTAGAAAAAAATTAATACTTCGAAAAGCAAAATGTTAACATACAACATTTCTGCTTACAGGTTCAGTCAAATTGGTCTATCCATTACGAGTGAGATCATTGTTTCTGGGAACATGCTGTTAGTGACCTTTAACCCGAGAGGAGGGTGTAATCTTTCACAATATTCAATTACATTTCTTCAGGTACCAATGACAGGTAAGGAAAGTTAAAAGGTTCTTTTCTTTCTGTAGAAAATGCATTTCTTTAGGTTTCCCATCATTGGTTTTGCACTTTGCTGATGCTATTTAAATGCACCCTGGACCTTTTAAACCTCAGAGGTTTGACTGCAGGCAACTATAACTGAGGATTGTGGACAAAGGCAGAAAGGCAGGCACAGGAGAAGCAGCAAGAGACCCCGTTTTTCTTATGCTGCATTGGAGGTATTGGTGAAAGTCGGCAGGAGGAGGGACATCTTCTATCCACCAGGCGACAGGAAGATATCCAGGCAAGCTATCCGACATGAGTGGGCAGAGGTGGCAAAGCGGGTCAGTGCCAGAAGTATCGCCTCCCACCACCACCCCCCCTCCCCCCAGGACATGGCTGCAATCCAGGAATAAGTTCAATGGACTCACAAGGATAGCCAAGGTAAGCCTCCTAATTCATATCTCTCATTACTCTCTGCTAAACCTTGCATTACCAGTTGCCCCAGCATTCACAACCCTTCCCTCCCTGATTACCAACACACTCCTGCAATCACTGCAGCACACCTCACTCCACCATCTCATGCTCCTACTGCAGCACTCTGCACTTGCTACTCTCCTCACTATTACTTCCTTCATCTTCTCACACCTCTGCCATCTTTCACATATCAGCAATACTATTCTACCCTGATATGCACGTCCTCAAAACTTCTCAAATCCTCAAAACTTCTCACTATTCTTAGTTAAGCTAGCGCACAATAAGAGGAAGCAGTTAGTCACAAGAGGAGGGCTTCATTCATGTGCTGACCCCACTTGAAGGGAATGAAGAACGTGGGCATGGGGTGTGTCAGGGGCGTGTCATCTGCAGAAGCTGGAGGACAAATCCTGCTGAGTTTAAACCGTCTTCCCTTCTCCCTTAAATCTCACTCTTACACGCTACGCATGACAGATTGCTGCTGCTGTCAGAAGCCACTCATCTGTCCTGCTAACCCATGCCATTAAATGCTAACCCTTGACCCTTTCTTCCATTTCCGATACAGAAGCTCCACACAGCCCTCAGGGAGCAGAAGAACAGGGCAGCACCGCAGAAGAGGAAGCATCACTTGACCTTACACTTGCAGACACCAGCTCAAAGACTGACATCCTACACAGTTCAGAGGGCAGCCTAGAGGGGTTTGCACATGGAGCTGCACTCAGCACAAATGCACCGGAGCAAGGGCAGGGAAATAAGGACAGCCCAGGAAGCAGCTTGCATTCTAGCCCTGCTCCACAGGGTACAGATGAGGAGATCATAGGCCCACCATACATAAGAAGGTTGATGGCAATACACACAGACATTCCAAGTGCACTGGACTGCCTGCTTGCAAGCTTGTGCACAATGTTGGAGAGCATGGTGGAGTCCAGCAGCAACATGTATGCTGTCTTTCACACAGCATTGAGATCATGTCATCAACCATGGAGCGAGTAATCAGTTGTGTGAGCGCTACAGGGGGCCCAACAGCGATGGAGCCTTTGATGAGAGATTCGATGAAAGCTCAGACTGCTGCCATCTTGGCTCTGGGGTCCATCATCTCTGATTTATAAAGCCTGAAGAACAGTGTGGATATAGGCATTGAGAGCCTCCCAGCATACCTGCGCTCTGTTCTCATACAGTGACAGTGCTGAGGCGCAGCTCCCTGAGAGTGGCATTGGCTCCATGGGAGAGGACCTGCTGTACTCTCTCAGGATGACAGCATGCCTGCTTCCTCGCCAGCCACTCAACCAGTGCCCTTGTTGGTGCCAGACAGCCAGCTGGGCCAGACTCTGCCCTGGTAGTAGCCGAGTCCCAGCAGTCTGCAGCCGGGTTTTGAATGGCTAGAGTGTTAAGCAACCTCCTTGTCCTTTGGTTCACAACAACACGTTTCGAGTAAGCATGAGACTTCATAGTGGAGTATATGGAACAGATTTTATTGATGCACATTAAGGTGATCGGCCTTTAACTTTATACAGAGAGTGACTTTACTGGTTTCTGTATCTTTCGAGTACACTCTGAGACACTGTTAAAAACCATGATCCTTTATACACCATATTTTAACTGCATCAAAGGAAAACGTCAGAATGATGTATCTATTTCCCAAATCCTCTGAAAACAGATTATCTATGTTCGGATATAAACAGGATGACATTAAAGCCTGTTGCTTTAAGATACTGTTAAACTTTTAACTTCCCAAGTGGTCCAACATATATCCCTCCAGGATGTCTAACACAAAGCTTCACGAGGTCACCAACCACAGTTATCTGAAATGCCCTTAGTGGGTGTTCATTAGCTTTTCACTTCCCACATTGTAGCCATAGGAGCACTAGAATATGTCATGTAACCACTTGTCAAATCAAGACTACAGTCTTTTGAGTAGTGAAGTAATATGTTTTGTCTTGGTATAGCTGTTGGTCTTTATAATCTTAGTGATGTAAACAGAACACCCATGAACTTGTACATTTTGCGGGCGTTGATATGGTCGGTGTCAGGACTGGGTCAGATGGAAGGAAGGGAGTGTTGATGCTCTGGGAAGGGGTGGGATAGTTCAGGAGAATCTCTCCTCAATAATATGCTGCTTTACAGCTCTGGCAGCTCACAGCACTGCTGGGTCTCTGTATCCTCCGGTTTCTTCGTCCCCTTCTTCACTGTCCTGCTCCACTTCTTCTTCCTCAGGAAGCACCAAGGCATCTCCCCTTTGCATCATAGAATCATAGAATCTTACAGCACAGAAGAAGGCCATTCAGCCCATCATGCCAATGCCGGCTCTTTGAAAGAGCTATCCGATTAGTCTCACTTCCCTGCTCTTTCCCCATAGCCCTGTACTTTTCTCTCCTTCAAGTGTTTATCCAATTCCCTTTTGAAAGTTACTATTGAACCTGGCCCACTACCCTTTCAGGCAATGTATTCCAGATCATAATAACTCACCGCGTAAAATAAATTCTCCTTATCTCACCTCTGGCTCTTTTCCTAATTACCTTAAATGTGTGTTGTCTGGTTACCGACCCTTCTGCCACTTGGAACAGTTTCTCCCTATGTAAGCTATCAAAACCCTTCACGATTTTGATCACCTCCATTAAGACTCCCTTTAATCTTCTCTGTTCGAAGGAGAACAATCCCAGCTTCTCTAGTCCTTCCACGTAACTGAGGTCCCACAACCCTGGTACCATTCTAGTAAATCTCCTCTGCACCCTCTCCAAGGCCTTGACATCCTTCCTAAAGTATGGTGCCCAGAATTGGACACAATACTCCACCTGATGCTTAACCAGCAATTTATAAAGTTTTAGCATAACTTCCTTGCTTTTGTAGTCTATGGGGGAGAAATTCAGTATCGCCCCATTTGGGGCGCAACTATTGGCCGGGCGCAAAGATTAGCGCCTGGTGCTAATTATTGCCTCCGACTGCAAACTTGGCTTTTATTGCCCCTGGAGGTGATTGGAGCGCAAAATCAGGCGCTTCACACCTGTCTTAAGGTGCAAAGGCCGAGGAGCGAGGCGCTACCTCAGAGCGCTGGCGAAGCTCATGTGATGTCAGTCAGCAATGGAACACAGACACAATGGCGCTGGTCAGTTCTTAAAGGGGAGGGTCGATCTTGCTCTCCATCCACATCCTGCTCATTGCAGCCTTGAATCTCGGCCTGGAGAGACCTGTACATCAAATCTGCTGGAAAGAACAATGGAGAAACCCAGGGAAAGAGCTCAGAGTGCAGTCCCCACAATCTCTTCTAAATTGATACAAGGAAGGGCAAATCAAAATGAACCTGCAAAGTGCTGCTCAGTACCCAAAACCCCTTCACATAGCGTTGAATCTCTCCAGAAGTTTCTCTCTCTCTCTCAGAATGCGTGGTGCAAAAATGTCACCAACAAAAAAAGGCAGGAAACGGTCGCCTATAAATAGCGCTCCCCCAGTCCCTTCCTGACTGCAAAACGCTCCCCTCAACCTGTCATTGCTAGCGGCAGGCAGTAAGGCGGGGGGCGCCACTCAATATCCGGTCCGGGGCGCTACCGGGGTGTTGCACACTTGACTGACGTCACGATCTGCTGGCGCAGGAGATCGTGGCGGTAGTGTTTAGCGCCGCCGCAAAATGTCTAGTTAATTTCGTGAGCGGCGCAAACATCGCCGCGCACGGGCGCTAGTTGCTTTGCGCCCCATTAGCGCCCTCTTAAGGCGCTAATGGGAGGCACAAACCAACTGAATTTTTCTCCCTGTGCCTTTATTTATAAAGCCAAGGATCCCATTTTTTAACAGCCTTATTTACTTGTCCTGCCACCTACAAAGGTTTCTATACATAAACCCCCAAGACTCTCTGTTCCTGAACCCCTTTAAAATTGTACCATTTAGTTTATATTGCATCTCCTCATCCTTCCAATATTGGGAACATGCAGCAAACTATTATGAATCTTGACATTTGGTCTGGACTGTACTGAGCTACCCAGACAGAGGAACTGTTGTTTCAGGACACTAATGGTTTTCTCAATCAGAATCCTTGTTGCTGCATGGCTCTCATTAAATCGGCGCTCCGCATCTGTGCCTTGATTCCTTAGAGGAATCATGAGCCGGTTGGTGAGGGGATAGCCCTTGTCTGTCAGCAGCCTGCCTGCCACCCAATGGTCTGGGTGAAACAGAGGGGGTATTGAGACCTGGCGCAATATGAAAGCGTCATGACTACTGCCAGGAAATCGAGCACAGGTCTGTATAATTCGCAGCCTGTGATCACAAACAAGTTGAACAATGAGTGAGTGGAAGCTATTCCTGTTGATAAACAATGTTGATTTGTGATGGACAGCACAGAGGGCTCCGGGCGTGCAGTCTATGGTGTACAGAACAATTGCTCCATCAACTTGCCGTCCGTTTTAGGTGCAAATCTCCCTCTTTGCCTTGTACCACTCCATTAAGATGATACCTGAAATCCCAGTGCCGATTTTAACTTGGAGTGTAAATGCATCGTGCTGGAGCCAAAGCAAGCGACAAGCTCAAACGGTCGCCCACCAGCCATTCGGCTCCTGAATCAGGACTCTTTTGTTAGACTGGTGTCCGTGCTTGCTTGAAACATCACTTCCATATCCCGGCCAGCAAACCGTGGCGGAAACAGTCAGCAAGCAGTTTTCACAAACGGTATTTAAAGGGATAGTCATCTCCATTAAGGTGAGTCTTTGGTTAGTCATTTTAGGCTTACAGGGTGCTTCTGGGACAAGTCTTCAGCTGTTTTGACAAGTGTTTTGTCTGTGAGATACTTTTGCAGAGTGAGTTTGTGGAGGGCAGGAACTGTTTCACAGGAATTCATGTTCTCAATTGCTGAAAAGGAGAATGCTGCTGGGCTTACCCTTGGAGCAGCAGCAAGCAAGGCAGCAAAGATCTGCACAGACTGCAAGAAGAGGGTGAAGGAGACAACAAGGAGGCAGGAGACATTACAGCATGCGGGTATACAGGAACGAAACATGGTACCTGAATCTCCCAGTGGAGTAGTGTTTAAGGCAGCTGTGTTTCAACAGGGAGACAGTCACTTATCTGTGCTACTTGTTTGAGCAAGAATTGGAGCTCAACACCAGGACATGCACTGCCTGTGACAGTGAAGGTCACCGTGGCTTAAACTTTTATACCTCTGGCTCCTTCCAAACTGTTTCTGGTGAAATCAGCAACAGCAGCCAGTTTGCTGATCACACAGTGATGTGGCAGGTCACTGACGCACTGTTGCGAGTTGACAACATATCATTAGCTTCCCTATAGAGGCTAACAAGCAGGAAGAAAGCACTGAGATTTCTCAAATTGTTGGATTCCCGCAGGTGCAGAACATCATAGATGGGAGCTGCAGGGCGTACAGAAGCCCTGCTATCTACAGCTGACTTTGAAGGACCTACATCACTGCCAGTGGTCTCTGTTGTAATTACTCTAAGCCAAGTCTTTTTAGCGGCAGGGTCTCCTGTCACTTGTGCAGGGCTAAATGAACAGCATAAAATCACTGGATATAAGTATCTGTTTTCTTCCTTTTACAGAGTGTGGCGGTGTCCTTACTGGAACAAGTGGAAGCTTCACATCACCCAATTATTCTAACGGCCATCAAGAAGAAATCAATTGTACGTGGAATTTGAAGGTAACTAGTGAGGACACAGGCTCCTAAACATTTTGAAAAGCAAAGTTCAATTTTCCCAATTGTAGGGTTCTGTTGTACCTACAGGCTCACAATGCTATAGGATTTATAGTCTGTCCCATCAGCATGGGAAGAACGAAATAGAGGCAAAATACTCAACCATCAGTTCTTGTGATTCTATATTGAGTACAAACTCACATAAATGGAAAGCTGGAAGCAATTCCCACATTCTTTTCTATACAGAAAAAAGTAGTATCTGTTCTAAAAATGCCCGTGCTATAAGCTTTACCTTGCGAGGGGTATAACACCCTTTTTTGTATGTTTGTTCAGTCCAAAAAGAACTTGTATTTTCTATAGCATCTTATTATGTCCTCATGATGTCCCAAAGTGCCTCACAGCAATGAATTACTTTTAAAGTGTAATCACTTTGATATGTAGGCCGATCCTTCATCGTTGCTGGGTCAAAATCCTGGAACTCCCTACCTAACAGCTCTGTGGGAGTACCTTCACCACACGGAATGCAGCTGTTCAAGAAGGCAGCTCGCCACCACCTTCTCAAGGGCAATTAGGGATGGGCAATAAATGCTGGTCTTGCCAGCGACGCCCACATCCCATAAATGAATTAAAAACATATTTTAAATGTGTGTGGCAAATGTGGTAGACAATTTACCCACATCAAAATCCCACAAACAGGAAGTGAGATGAATGACCAATTAAGAAATAAGGAAAAAAGAAGTTGTATTTGTATAACGCATTATCACATTCTCAGGATGTCCCGAAGCATGTTAGAACTGATCATTTATTTTTGAAGCACAGTCACTGTTGTGATGTAGGAAAACCTGGGAGCCAATTTGTACACAATAAAGACCTGCGGGAAGGAAGGATGAGGACAGTAGGAGTATATTTGTGTGTGTGTGCTAGGCCGATGTAGCAGAGCCTGGTCTCCAATCATCTTGGATCCCCTTGCCATTGGACCAAGACCTTGCTCTGTGAAGTCCATGTGGTAGTTGGTGTGCAACGGCCACCCCACGTTAAAAGAATTCACGCACAGGCATCTTCCACCCTTTAAAATGAAGTTTGAGACCTGGAACATCAGGACCCTCATGGACAACCCCAACAGCGACAGACCGCAACGCCGTACTGCTATCGTTGCCTGGGAGCTCAGATGTTTCAACATAGACATCGCCGCCCTAAGCGAGACCTGACGGGCAGGGGAAGGCCAGCTCAAGGAGCAAGGCGGTGGTTACACCTTCTTCTGGAAAGGCACACCTGAAGAACGCTGCCTCCATGGGGTAGGCTTCGCCATAAAAAATGAGCTAGTTGAATGTCTCAGAGACTCATCTTGTGGAATAAACGAGCGCCTCATGACTCTTCGGCTCACCCTAGCCCGGAACCAGTGCGCTACGGTCATCAGTGCGTACGCCCCAACACTGGAAGCCACAGAAGAGACCAAAGAGGAATTATACTCCAGCCTCGAACAATCCCTATCCCGAGTCCCAACGGGCGACAAGCTGATCCTCCTTGGCGACTTCAACGCCAGAGTTGGAAAGGACTCAGACCTCTGGGGAGGTGTGATCGGCAGAGAGGGGGTAGGGAAAGCCAACTCCAACGGTACCCTCCTCCTGACAAAATGCTTAGAACGTGGCCTTGTCATAACCAACACCTTGTTCTGTCAGAGAGACAAGTACAAGGCTTCATGGCAACACCCTCGCTCCAAGCACTGGCATCTGCTGGACGATGTCATCGTCCGAGCGAGGAACCGCAAGGACGTCCGCAACACCCGCGCCATGACAGGAGCTGACGACTGCTGGACAGACCACCGCCTAATCCGTTCTGTCATCTCCATCAACGTAGCCCCAAAACAGCGGCGGCAACAGAAGCAATGCCGCAGGAAAATTAATGCTGGAGCACTCAAAGACCCTGCTAAGAAAGCCCTATTCAGCCTGCGCCTCACAACCAACCTGACGACTCCCAGTGATTCAGAGACACAGAGTGTCCACAGCACCTGGTCTGCACTTAAGGCCTCCATAATCAGCACCTGTGAAGAGACGCTCGGTCACTCGACCAGGAAACACCAAGACTGGTTTGACGAGAACGACCAGGAGATCCAGGAGCTAATAAGCCGTAAGCGCAAGGCATTCCTGATCTGGAAACGGCAACACAATTCGAGAGCAAGAAAGCAGCTCTACAGATGCCTGAAGGCCAAGGTCCAACAAAAAACTCGTGACCTAAAGAACAGATGGTGGGTGGAGAAAGCGCAGGAGATCCAGCAGCTAGCCGACAACCACGGTATGCGTGGATTCTTTAGCGCAGTTAAGACCACCTACGGCCCAAGCACCCAAGGTCCTACCCCACAGTGGGCCAAGAACGGAGAGGTACTCATCAAGGACAGAGAGGTAGTCAGTGCCCGCTGGAAGGAGCACTTCAAAGATCTCCTTAACCGAGACTCTGTCTTCGACGCGAGTGTCCTCAACTCCATCCCGTAGCATGCTACCCGCTACCACCTCAGCACAACCCCAGCCTGGCAGGAAGTTGAAAAGGCCATCCGACAACTGAAGAACAACAAGGCCTCAGGAGCAGATGGAATCCCTGCCGAGGTGCTAAAACATGGCGGAGAAGCACTATTGGTGCGAATACATGAACTCATTTCTCTTATTTGGAAGGAGGAGAGCATGCCAGGGGAACTCAGAGATGCCGTAATCGTGACCATCTTCAAGAAAGGTGACAATTCCGATTGCGGTAATTACAGAGGAGTCTCCCTGCTGTCTGCCACAGGGAAAGTCATCGCAACAATCCTCCTCAATCACCTTCTCCCAGTGGCTGAAGAGCTCCTCCCAGAGTCGCAGTGCGGATTCCGCCCACTAAGGGGCACAATGGACATGATCTTCACCGCGCGTCAACTACAAGAGAAATGCAGGGAACAGCACCAACCGCTGTACATGGCCTTCTTTGATCTCACAAAGGCATTCGACACCGGCAACCGTGAGGGATTATGGAATGTCCTCCTCAAATTCGGCTGCCCTCAAAAGTTTGTCACCATCCTCCGCCTGTTTCATGACGACATGCAAGCCGTGATCCTGACCAACGGATTCACCACAGACCCAATTCACGTATGGGCCATGGTCAAGCAAGGCTGTGTCATCGCACCAACGCTCTTCTAGATCTTCCTTGCTACAATGCTCCATCTCAACCTCAGTAAGCTCCCCGCTGGAGTGGAACTAATTTACAGAACAAACGGGAAACTGTTCAACCTCCGTCGCCTCCAGTCCAGATCCAAGGTCATCCCATCCTCTGTCGTCGAATTACAGTATGCAGACGACGCTTGCATCTGCACTCACTCGGTCGAACTCCTAACCATCGTCAACATCTTCACTGAAGCCTTACACTAAACATCCATAAGACAAAGGTCCTCTACCAACCTGCCCCCGCCACACAGTACTGCTCCCCAATTTTCAAAATCCGCGACGAGGCCTTGGACAACGTGGACCACTTTCCATACCTCGGGAGCCTACTGTCAACAAGGGCAGACGTCGACGACAAAGTCCAACACCGCCTTCAGTGTGCCAGTGCAGCCTTCGGTCACCTGAGGAAGAGAGTGTTTGAAGACCTGGACCTCAAAGCCGGCACCAAGCTCATGGTCTGCAGAGCAGTAGTGATAACCGCCCTCCTGTATGCTTCAGGGATATGGACCGTGTACAGCAGGCACCTCAAAGCACAGGAGAGGTACCACCAACGCTGCCTCCGCAAGATCCTGCAAATCCATTGGCAGGATAAGCGCACCAACATCAGTGTTCTTGCTCAGGCCAACATCCCCAGCATCGAAGCTTTGACCATGGTCGATCAGCTCCGATGGGCGGGCCACATTGTCCGCATGCCCAATACAAGACTCCCAAAACAAGCGCTCTACTCAGAGCTCCGGCACGGCAATAGAGCCCCAGGTGGGCAGAGGAAATGCTTCAAAGCCTCCTTGAAAAAGTGCAACATCCCCACCGACACCTGGGAATCCCTGGCCTAAGACCACACAAAGTGGAGGAGAAGCATCCGGGAAGGCGCCGAACACTCGGGAACAAGCAGAAGCCAAGTGCAAACAGCGGAAGGAGCGCACGCCAACCCAAGCACCCCACCCACCCACCCCTTCAACCGCCATCTGCCCCACCTGTGACAGAGATTGTAGGTCCCACATTGGACTCATCAGTCACCTGAGAACTCATTTTTAGTGCGGAAGCACGTCATCCTCGGTTCCGAGGGACTGCCTAAGAAGAAAAGAGAATAAAGTCCGACAAACAGCAAGTGAATGAATGACCAGGTAATTTCTTTTGTGATGTTGGATGAGAGAGAAATGTTGACAGTACACTGGGAGAACTCCCTGCTATTCTTCAAATAGTACCATGGGTCCCATCAAACGAAATAGAAAAACATAGCCTCAGTTTATGATCTCAACTAAAAGGCTACACCTCTAACAATGCAGCGTTGCTCCAGTGTTGCACTGAACTCATGCCTAGATTATGAGCTCAAGTCCTGGATTGGCACTTGAACCCACAATCTGCCGAGTCTGAGGTGAAAATGTGCCACTTACTACTGAAAAGGGGCAGTATTGGGAAATCTAACTTTATATTATTTAACTTTGTCTCCAGTGAAAGTATCTTACTTTCCCATATCAGATGGGCTAAGTCTATTAGTTAGCTTCCTCACATTGGTTTGACAATGGGTATCCACCCCAGCTTCAGAAAAATATCCGAGGCTGACTCTGTCATAGAGTACTGAGGGTGTACTGCATTGTCGGATAATTGTGTGATCTTAAGCTGAGGTCTGCATCTTCCAGTGGTTCAGGTTAACTGCTCACTCCCTGTCCCGCTTCCGGGAAAACTGGAAGTGGCCGGATTAGAGGCAGGATCAGGTCGGGATTCACATTTTTAGCAATTTAACTGCCCCCACGCTCCAAACCCATCCATTTTTTGATGGGAAAATTCCGACCATATTGTTTCACTTAGTCACTTTACTGCTTATTTAGAACAGAGAATCTGGCAGAATACAAACCCTGGTGTTTATTTTTTCTCAATGCTGTAGGTTCAAGAACATTTTAGAGCCAGCATTTTTTTCAAAGATTTCAAGCTGGGTGGACCTTCACGGACTGGAGAATTATGCGTGACAGATTATTTAGAGGTTGACGGTCAAAGGTGAGCAGAATATGCAACTGTGTCACTCTTGTAATCTTTAATCTCTTTATAATGTATTATTGCAATCCAAATTGATGAGTACATCAGCCTGCTAATTAAAATCTTATGTTACATAAAACATAGAAAGTTAGGTTAAAGATAGTGATTAACACAAGATGTAAAACCTTGAAATGCAAATTTTATAGTCTAGACATATTGAGCCAAAGGGTGAGTTATAATGAGGGACAAAAATTTTCCACAATATCGCTAGAATTTCTCATTGTACATCCCTAAGCATCACATTTCTCCATAATTGCTGTGTTCAAAGGTCTCAGAAACCTAAGAAACCTGTACAATTTACATTTCGGTTGTTGCATAAAAATCGCAAAATGTAATGGTGGCAGATAAAATCAATCAGTTTTTAACGCCGTGCTGATGGCTATGTGAATTTTGGTATTGAATACAATCTGCTACAATAATGTGATCCAGTATTTCATTTCAAAATTAAAATGTTGCTAGTCAACCTACTGAATTTAAGAAAATATAAAAGCATGTTTTCTGCTTTTATGAACCATTGGGCTGAATCCTAATGCCCAAAAAAGGGTGGGTTGGGGCCGGGTGAGATGTTAAAACTTTAAATATCTCAAACCCCACTGCCAACCCACCCACTTCCAGATTTAACGGAGGTGGGACAAGGGGCGGGCATCAATCTGCTCCAGGAGGCGGGTGGCTGGCAGCTTCTGATTTAACCTACTTTGCATGTTTCATAGAAAACATAGCAAAATAGGAGCAGGAGTAGGCCATTCGGCCCTTCGAGCCTGCTCCACCATTCAGTATGATCATGGCTGATCCTCTATCTCAATACCATATTCCTGCTCTCTCCCCATACCCCTTGATGCTTTTTGTGTCTAGAAATCTATCTATCTCCTTCTTAAATATATTCAGTGACTTGGCCTCCACAGCCTTCTGTGGTAGAGAATTCCACAGGTTCACCACCCTCTAAGTGAAGAAATCATCTCAGTCATAAATGTCCTACCCCATATCCTGAGACTGTGACCCCTCGTTCTAGACCCCCCAGCCAGGGGAAACATCCTCCCTGCATCCAGTATGTCTAGCCCTGTCAGAATTTTAATGAGATCCCCTCTCATTCTTCTAAACTTTTAAATATTTCACCCTGGCTGGCCAGGTTTCCCAGGCCATGGGTAACCTGATAGCTGAAGAGAGGCGAGGACAGCTTCGGGGAGAAAGTAAGTGCTTCCCCCTGGTCCCCCAAGCTCTTTCCACACCACCCCCCCGCCGCACCACCATACACGGGTCAGGAATCGGACACCCCTCCCCCATGCTCTGACTAGCAGCAGCAGGCAACTTGCTCCCTGCCTTACTGGAAACCAAGCCTGTCAATCAGGCTGACTTCTGGACAGGGAAACTGCTGTTACAAACATATGCACGCTAAACTCCACAGCATGCAGGGAAACCTGGACTTCCAGGTATCAGAAAATCCGTCCCCTCCCCCCCCACCGCCGCAGCCTGCCCCTGTCAAGATTCAGCCCATTGTCTCAACCTTACTATTTTTTGTTTAGGGGTCGATTTTCATTGACCCGTGGAGTCGGGTTTGGAGGCGTGCGGGGGGTTAAAGTCCCGAATTCGGGGGTCCTGACACCATCCCGCCCCCAACCCACCTCCATGCAAGTTTCAAAGGAGGCGGGTACCCGGTCCGCACTGGGACCCGCCTACCCGAGGCAGGAAGGGATTAGTGCCAATTAACTGCCTGTTAACAGGTAGTTAACAGACAGTTTTTAGCCTAATCCCTATTTTAAAGCTTGAAGTGTGGGATTCCCGACGGCTCCAAACCACGGCAAGTAGAGGAGTCGGGCCGTTGGGTTGAAGGACTTCGAGGGGTCGAGATGTCGGTGTTCAGGTGAGTGATGTGTGCATGAGTGCAAAGGTAAGTGTGTTTGGTGTGTCTAAAGTGTGTAAAGAAGTTTAAATTACCTGTACTTACCTTTTAAGCCTTCCTTCCTCTAGGTTTCGGGAGTCCATCATCTAACCGGCACAGAAAGCAGAATGGCTGCGATCTGTCAAAAGTGACAGCCTGCAGCTTTCTGTGCCGGTGAGATTTCTAACTGAGTCTGTGTAGAAGGACTCAGGTTAGGAGTAAGACTGTCAGTATTTGACAGCTTCAAACAGCTGTGAAACACTGATATTTCATCTGTCAACACGTCTTGACAGATGAAATTTCAGTCTGTGACATCACCTGTTGCCGGGTGGCCCTTAATTGGCCTGCTGAGCCCGTTGGGTGGGCTCAACAAGGTCAATCAAGTGAAAATCGCATGGATTGGCCGCACCTCGATGGAGGCGGGACTACAACCCCGAAAGTTGTAGTCCCGCCTCCTTCCCGACTTCTGAATGAAAATCAACCCCTTAGTCTCTGACGGAGCCTGCACTACCTGGCAACCTGATTTTCACCAATGGCAATACTGAACCAGCTAATGTAACAATTGTAGTAAAATCCACACTGAACAGATATTCTACCAAAGTTTAGCTGGCTTTATTGTTGAATGAACTAATTCCTACCTGGTTATTTTCATTTCAGCACAGACACAATGGGCCGGATGGCCTCCTTCTGTGCCGTAAATTTCTATGATTCTATGATTTCCCCAATGAGAAATGCTGGAGGTTTGTCTAAGACCTCATTTACCACTCATTAAAAATTAATTACCAATTTCACTCCCCTTTTTGGGTGGTAGGGAACAGAGAATAGAGCATAAAAGGATAAAAAGCTGGTACTTTAATATCTCCCAGTTTTCTATCAGTTTTATTGTCCATCTCTATTATCATTAAATAACAACAGAAAACATCTTCCATCAGCATCTCGCACTTTTTAAAGGTTGTAATTAGGGCAAATGATAGCGCACGGCAAAGTTTTGTAATTTGCTGGCTAGTTCTAGGGGAAAAGTATAAAATCATAGCTAGTTTCAGAGAGTACCTTTCTTGCAGGTGGGGAAGTCAATCCCCATCAGTTTCTGCAGGGGATCTATTGGTTGTTACTGTAATAGCTGGTCTTATAGTTGGAAAATGCTCCGCTGACTTGTACTGTTTAAAATTGAAGTCTGAATTAAAGGGCCTGTGAGCTGATTGCAACTGTAAACAATTTACAGATTTAACACTGGCTTTGCCCATATTCAGCTGCTCCTTGGATGTTAGATTGCAGGCAAACATGTCCATAAATATTCCAGTAACAGACGGATGTTGTCTTTCTTCTCAGCCAATGGTGCTTCCTCGGGGAGAGTTACCTGCTTCCAAACTTCCTCCTGCAATGGTTCACTTATACTCTGCGTTGCTAACTGGTGTTGCTCTGTGTTATTATCCAGTTGACTCCTGGATCCAATAAATTACCTCATGGTAGCTTTGAACACTTCTTCAGTGTTCAGGGGATTGTCTCACAGAAAGCACATGTTGATTCTGTAAGAGCAGCTGGTTGCTGTTACAGCTGGTCTTTTGGTCAGCAAGCACTCTGCCCTTTAATTTAGTCTGTAATTTTAAACCGTGGCACTGAGCTGCTACTGTGCTGTCTGTAAGACCAGCTGTCACAATAACCAAGCGGGTACCTCTTTTTACTGTGAGGTGGCCTGAGAAAGGCAGAACACCTGCATTTTAAAACATGCTGCTGATTATAATTAAAGGGCCAGTGAGAGGAAAACTTGACTGGGGAAAGTGTGCTGTAAGGTGAAAATCACAGATTTGTTGTGGGATGTCAAACTGCATCAAATCATGCCCTAGTTATAATATATTATTGGTGGGATGCCCTATAAATAATAAAATATATATATATCACGACTAGCCATTCAATTGCAATTATTCATTTGATTTTCTGATGTGGTATATTGTGTTAGAAGATTAAAGAACTGGGATCAAACAATAAAATCAAAATAACATTGTAAAGAAGAGTGTTCCAATGGAAAGAATTGTATTCACTTTATTGCTGCATATTGATAATTTTCTAGACACCAAGGACTGCAAGCCCATTTTATTTCCACAAATAACTGTAGTGGAAGTCATTTAGAATCATAGGGCGCGATCTTGCCAGCCCTGGGGAGGCGGGTATGGAGGCGGGACTGCCGGGAAAATGGCGGATTTTGGGGGCAGGTGCCCAACCCGCCCCCAACCCGCCTCCATGCCATCTTCCCGGGAGGCGGGTAGCCGTCCCGCGCCAGCTCCCATCTCCTTGGAGGCGGGAAGGGATTAAAGCCTATTAACTGCCTGTTAACAGGTAGTTAACAGGCAGAAAATAGGATTATCCCCTTTTTGCCCTCACAAGTGCGGGCTTCCCGAAGGCTCCGAAAACCGCCAGGTCAGCGAGGCGAGTAGGGGGTCTGCAAAAATGTGCTGTGAAGGTAAGTGATGGGTGCAAGAGTGTAGAGGTGAGTATCTGAGGTAAGTGCAAAGTGTTAGTAAAAGTGTACTTACCTTTGTTTCTTCCTGCAGGCTTCAGTCGGTGTGCAAGTGGAGAGTCTCGGACCACCGCGTTGGAGATGACAGATGGCCGTTGCATTCTCCAATGCAACAAACATCTCATTTCTGCAAAAGAAAAAAGTTTGATTAGGTCTTGAATTCAAGACCTCATCAAACTACAAAGAATGTCAGTGTTTGACAGCTTCACAGAGCTGTCAAACAAGAACAATTTATCTATCAAAAATTTTTGACAGATGAAACGTCATACATTGACCTTCTCTGCAACCGGCTTTCCCTTAATTGGCCTGCTAAGCCCACTGGGCGGGCTTAACAAGGTCAATCAAGGGAAAATAGCGTGGGTTGGCCAGAAGTTGTTGGAGGCGGGACTGAAACCCGACAAGTGGGAGTCCCACCTCCAAAAGCTCCCCCATTGACAAAATCACCCCCATAGAATGATACAGCACAGAAGGAGGCCATTCAGCCCATTGTTTGCATTGTTACACTGGGTTGTAAAAACAATTGCTGCTAGAAGGTCAACCACCACCTTCTCTGGGCAACCAAAGATCGCACCATTACCTCTGGAGTACCCTAAGGATCAATCTTTGGCCAGCTCCTATTTTTCATCCACATGCTGCCCCTTAGATGAGGGATATGATGTTAGGTTCTCACCCGGTCTTGCATCCCTCCCCGGCATCATGTACTGTCTTTTTCTGCAGAAAGAGAGGGGGAGAGTTAGTGAATGGGTGTTGGAAAAGGTAAGTGAAAATGTATAAAGTATTTGCATATTGTGCAACTGCTGAGGAGGATGAGGATGGGCAGATAATTAGTGTAAAGCCAAGTGTGTGGAATGCGAAGCAAGGAAGGAGTGCTGGGGGAAGTTGCTGATTGTGCAAGTGCTAAGTTGTGAGAAGAGAATGGTGTCAGTGTGTAATATGAAGAGAGCAAAGGAGATTGTGTTTGGAATAAGAAGGAGCGGTGTTGCAGTGAGCCCTTGTAATTGGATGTTGAAGGATGGAAGGGACGGAATTGTTGAGAATGGTGGAGGAGGGAGTGAAAGGGGTGTTGGCAGGCGTTGCGAGAGATGGAGCAATGAAGAGCTGTACTCGCCCTTCCTGCTGTTATGAGGTCATTTAACCTCTTCCTAAACTGAAGCCAGAACCTAGGGGTGATGCTGCTGGCACTGGCACTCGGAGCCATCTCTGTCCAGGCCTAACGGATAGTCAACCTGGTTCTTCTCCTGTGGGTGCTGGCGAACAATATGTCCCTCCTTGCCCTGACCTCCTCCACCAGGACCACCAGGAAGGCATCTGAAAAATTAGGGGCAGCCCTGCGATTTACTGCTGCCAAGATAATTGTCTCCAAACTGCATACAGTTTTGGTCTCCTTATTTAAGGAAGGATATACTTGCATTGGAGGCAGTTCAGAGAAGGTTCACGAGGTTGATTCGGAAATGAAGGGGTTGTCTTATGAAGAAAGGTTGAGCAGGTTGGGCCTATACTCATTGGAGTTTAGAAGAATGAGAGGGGATCTTATTGAAGCATATAAGATTCTGAAGGGGCTCGACAGGGTAGATGCACGGAGGATGTTTCCCCTCGTGGGGGAATCTAGAACTAGGGAGCACCCATTTAAATCAGAAATGAGGAGGAATTTCTTCTCTCAGAGGGTCTGAATCTTTAGAATTCTCTTCCCCAGAGAGCTGTGGAGGTTGGGTCATTGAATATATTTAAGGTGGAGATAGACATATTTTTGAACGATAAGGGAGTCAAGGGTTACGGGGAGTGGGCAGGGAGGTGGAGTTGAGGCCAAGATCAGATCAGCATGATCTTATTGAATGGCGGAGCAGGCTTGAGGGGCCAAACAAAAAAAGGCAGGCTTGAGGGGCCCAACATTCACTCCCTCCACCACCGGCGCACTGTGGCTGCAATGTGTACCATCTACAAGATGCACTGCAGCAACTCGCCAAAGCTCCTTCACCAGCACCTTCCAAACCCGCGACCTCTACCACTTAGAAGGACAAGGGCAGCAGACGCATGGGAACATCACCACCTACAAGTTCCCCTCCAAGCCACACACCATCCTGACTTGGACCTGTATCGCCGTTCCTTCACTGTCGCTGGGCCAAAATCCTGGAACTTCCTTCCTAACAGCATTGTGGGTGTACCTACAACATATGGACTGCAGTGGTTCAAGAAGGTGGCTCACCACCATCTTCTCAAGGGCAATTAGGGATGGGCACTAAATGCAGGCCTAGCCAGCCAGCGACGCCCACATCCCATCAATGAATAAAAAAAAAATGACCTACTCCTGCTCCTACGTCTTATGTCTTGGGGGAAAAATTCAGTTGGTTTGCGCCTCCCATTAGCGCCTTAAGAGGGCGCTAATGGGGCGCAAAGCAACTAGCGCCCGGGCGCAGCGATGTTTGCACCGCTCGCGAAATTAATTAGACATTTTGTGGCGGCGCGAAACACTACCGCCATGATCTCCTGCGCCGGCAGATCGTGACATCAGTCGAGTGAACAACGCCCCGGAAGCACCCCGGACCGGATATTGAGTGGCGCCCCCTGCCTTACTGCCTGCCACTAGCAACGACAGGTTGAGGGGAGCGTTTTGCAGTCAGAAAGGGACTGGGGGAGTGCTATTTAAAGGCAACTGCTTCCTGCCTTTTTTTGTTGGTGACATTTTTGCACCACGCATTCTGAGAGAGAGAGAGACTTCTGGAGAGATTCAATGCTGTGTGAATGAATTTTGGGTACTGAGCAGCACTTTGCAGGTTCATTTTGATTTGCCCTTCCTTGTATCGATTTAGAAGAGACTGTGGTGGCTGCACTCTGAGCTCTTTCCCTGGGTTTCCCTGTTCTTTCCAACATATTTGATGTACAGGTCTCTCCAGGCCGAGATTCAGGCCGAGATTCAAGGCTGCAATGAGCAGGATGTGGATGGAGAGCAAAATCAATCCTCCCCTTTAAGATAAAAACAGAAAATGCTGGAGAAACTTAACAGGTCAAGCAGCATCTGTGAAGAGAGAAACAGAGTTAACATGTCAGGTCGATGACCTTTCGTCAGAACTACCCTTTAAGAACTGGCCGGCGCCATTGTGTCTGTGTTCCATTGCTGACTGACATCACATGAGCTTCACCAGCGCTCTGAGGTAGCGCCTCGCTCCTCGGCCTTTGCGCCTTAAGACAGGTGTGAAGCGCCTGATTTAGCGCTCCAATCACCTCCAGGGGCGATAAAAGCCAAGTTGGCCATCGGAAACGATAATTAGCGCCAGGCGCTAAACTTTGCGCACGGCCGATAATGGCGCCCCAAGCGGGGCAATACTGAATTTTTCCCCCCTTATGTCTTATAAACTTTTAACTTAGAGGAACTTGGTTTAAAGGAGTTTTAATATATGAGAACATACTTAATCATCCATGTTTAGATGTTAATTAACATGGGGACAGTTGTGACTATTCTGTTTTTACTACACAAGGGAATAAGTAAAAATAAATTATTTTCAAAATACTAATTTTAAAATCAAATTTCAATATAAGGAAAAGGTACCTGAAATTTCTTTCTTATCAATGGTGACATGAAATCCCTGGATTTAAAGAATGTTAATGAGGTAATATAATATAATATAACAAGATACTCCATCAGCTTTATGGAGTTAATGGTATTTATCTTCTGATTTCTTCCGTAGATTCTGTGGAGAGCACACGCCATTTTATTATAACAGTACTAGTTCCAGTTTACAAATAAAGTTTCATTCAAATAAAACATACACAAAAGGCTTTGCTGCTGACTACATACTCACATATGGTAAGAATTTTAGTTCAGAATCTTTTCATTTGTTCGACCTATGGTGCATCATCAATCCCAGAGACCAAAATAAATGTACATTTACTGTATTACAATTGAAGAGATCAAATTTAAGAAGCATTTAGCTGACCTGAAATGAACAACATTCTCCAGGGTCTGCTGCTGATTTGTGTCTGATACTGGGACAGTTGGGGTGGAAAAGGGAATGGGAATATATTCTGTCGCATACCTGCCCATATTCATGCCCACTGAATTTCTAGCCAGAAGTGATGGCTGACATTCGTACATCCATCATATAAGGGCAGCATATTGGAATGATATTCAAAGGATGGAAATATGTCATCCTATGTATTTCCTGTCATTTGACCTTTAGAAAAGTTGGATATCAGGGATGCCTACTCACCCCTGGTACCCAGCATTGCTTTGGCAGTAGAGGGGGATTTAAAGCTTATAACCTGGGAAGCCTGTGCCATTGGCCTTAGCGAGATTGATTGCAGATGTTGTAGTACAAAACTTTACTTTTTCAAAGAAATTTTCCTGACAAATCAGGAGCAGACAGCTGACACAGTGGCCCCGATATATACGGGAAGGCAGGGGGTGCGGGGAAGGTATAGCGGCCAGGAAACCCAGAGGTACGGGTTTCCTGGAGGTCCTGCCAAATTTAACGTGTAGAGATCGGTCGGGGGGAGGCTGTGGGCGGAGGGGGTTCTGATCGTGCATGGGAAGGTGGTCCGATTATGGGAATCCGATCCCATGGAGTGGGAAACAGGTTAGCTTTGGGGGGCCGGGGGGAAGCACTCCTGCTTCTCCTGGCCCATAAGCAGTGCTGGAAAGGCACTTACCTGTTGGATCCAGCCGTTCTCGCCTCCCTTCAGCTACCGGATTTCCTGAGCCCTGGGAAAACCATCCCATTGCCATTAAATTTAAAACACAGCTATAATTTGAGGCATGCAGCCTCATTAAAATATTTATGTTAGGGGCCTGCCTCTGCAGAGCAGGTTAGTCGCCAAACCCCAACCTGCCTCCGTTACAATTGCAAATGGGTGCATTGGAGGCGAGTTGTGGTCGAGTTTCCCATTAAAAAATATTTTAACCACCCTGCCCCTCTCGCCCGTCCTGTGGTGGCGGGGGTGGGGGTGGGGGGGGGGCGGTGGGGGTGAGGGGTAAAATTACCCCCAATAAATCTCTGCCGACCCCATTACTGGTGGACTCCATGGCAAAAATCAGGGAGCAATGAGATTCACCACTTCACTCAAATACTGACTCCTCAACTCCCCTTTCTTATTGCCATGCCAGCTAATATCGTTAATGCTTGCTCATGTGGAGGATAAGCTACAACATGGAATAGTTGCTGAATGGCCTATATCTGTGTTGAAATCTCTATGGGTTCGAGTTCCAGGATCTAAAGCTGACTATTTTTAAAGCGGTTTATTGATGATTCAGCGGTTGTTTATTGATGGTTCGCTGAGTGAAATCTAAGCTTTCTCCTCCTCCCTTTTTGAAAAGCTCTCTTTTAAAATTCTGCTTTTGTCTCCCTTTGCCCTTATCTTCCAAACGCTCGAGTGATTTTTGTTTTTGGAGTAAATGTAATCACATGCCTTTTGCATTATTGGAGCTAGAAGGGAGTGCAATAGAAAACGGCATATGTTTCTTTTTTTTGTTTTAAAAAGAAGTGAGCTTTGGTCTCTGGTTTATATTAAGGCCAGTCTTAAGGGAATCGATTTGGGTTAGGATGTTTATTTTATCAAGGTCACAAGATATAAACCTATGACTAAGGTCATTCGGCCCATCTTGGCTCGCTCATCCAGAAAGAACCAATGGTCCCTCGTTACAACAGATTCTCTGCACTTTTACCCTGAACTTTTACCATCTTTTATTATCAGTTTTTAATGAAATACTGGTCTTTTTAACATCAGACTTTCTCTGATTGAATTACAACACTTGGAGTAAGTACTGTACACAATTCTGGTCTCCATATTACCAAATATAGAGGCACTGGAGGGTGCAAAAAGATTTACAAGAATAATGCCAGAACTGAGAGGTTATAACTATCAGGAAACATTGATCAGGCTGAGCTCTAGAAAAGAGAAGGCTTAGAGTGACCTAATAAAGATCTTTAAAATTATGAAAGGGTTTGACAAGGTCGATGTAGAGAAAATGTTTCCACTTGTGGGATGTCCAAAACTAGGGAGCATAAATATAAGATAGTAATAAATCCAATAAGGAATTCAGGTGAAATGTCTTTACCCAGAGAGTGGTGAGAATGTGGAACTCGCTACCACATGGAGTAGTTGAGACGAATAGCATAGATGCATTTAAGGGGAAGTTAGATAAGTACATCAGGGAGAAGAAAATAGAAGGATATGCTGACAGGGTTAGATGAAGTAGGAGGAGGCTCGTGTGGCGCATAAACACCGGCATAGACCATTTGGGCCGAATAGCCTGTTTCTATGTTGTAGATTCTATGTAATTCCATGTAATCCCATGATTCACTTTCTCAGTAGCTGTCCCTATCTCCTTCGAAACAACCATCATCACCTCTTGCTCATTAATCCATCCTCGACCCAGCCATCCTCTCCAACTACTGCCCATCTTCAACTTTCATTTCCTCTCTTACATCCTTGAATATGTCATCGTCTGCTAGCTTCATGCTATCTCTCCTGAAACTCTATGTTTGAGTCCCTACAGTGTAGGAGGCTGAGGACAGAGAGGTCAGAGTGGGAGTGGGATGGAGAATTAAAATGCCAAGCCACCGGAAGCTCAGGGTTGGGACCTTGTTGTGCACTAATTGGTTGCTACAATGGCCTACATAACAACAGTGGATATAAAATACTTTGAGACATATAAATACAACTCTTTCTTACTCCGGTGGAGTGCCCGCCTGGTGGCCAAGCCAGTAATACGTTGACTAGCACCAGTACTAGCACTCAAATCCATAACCATATCATTCTAAATTTAAAACCAACTGATGCACAACTGAGTTTTTCTTTTGTAAAGATTTATTAAATACTAGGGGAATAATTATGCTGTAAATTCCTTGTACTCATAAAAATCAGTTTGTTTATTTTTCTGACAGGTGATTTGGCATGAACCAAGTACCACTGAAGAAACTGATGGATTAGTAGGATTCCACCCAAAGTATTTGGGATACATGCCCTATTAATAACGTTGTCACAGATCTACAAGCAAGTTTCAAAGCATCGCTGATCACTACTTGGAAGACCAAGGTTTCTAGAGTGTGCATTGTGCAGAGGGAAACATTTACTTGTCAATTGGTACCCCAGCACAATTTTCTCCAAACCTTGCTTCCAACATTCACTAAGGTGGTTTTCATGAGACATATATGACCTTTTTACACTTGTCCCAGGTCCTGTTGTTAAGCTACCAAGTATACCAGTGAGAAAAATATATTTTTAAGAACAATTATTACCATTGTTTTTAGATTATCCTGGTTCTGGAAATTCAATAAGCTATGCTATTCGTGATCCAATGTGTGCTTTTTGACCCAATTCACTTAATGCCCAATGAATGCTCAAGATTCTGACTCCTGCATTTAGCTTCTGCCATATTCTTCATGTTCTCTCTAGGTTCTGACTCCTCAGGATCTCAAACCACCCACCCAATTCTGTAAAAGAGGCATCATATGCCTTCTCCTGAAATCAACTATTCTTTTCTCGGAGTGATCACAGCAGCTATGTGATGTCTCATTATGTATTATCACAAGAAATATAACACAGTCCCTCTTCCACCTCTTGCTCCAGAAATATTCTACAGAATCATCAAGCATAAAAATGAAGGCCTTGAAATTCCTGGGGCCAATGGGCATGTATTTTGGATGCACTGCTGTGGGGAGATTGGAATTTCAGATGGTTCAGATGCCATGGTTATGCACCTTTTCAGCACATCAGAATTCCTGGCACTTTTGGGGCAGGTGCATAATATAGACACAAATGGTTGGCATATTATGATGTCATAAATGAAGAAAATAGGTCCTATGACATATTTTCCTCATTTACACCCTTAGTGGCATTGGACACCAGGGACACCTGTTTGCGTTAGTCATAGAGTCATAGAGTCATAGAGTTATACAGCACGGATAGAGGCCCTTCGGCCCATCGTGTCCGCGCCGGCCATCAAGCCCTGTCTAATCTAATCCCATATTCCAGCATTTGGTCCGTAGCCTTGTATGCTGTGGCATTTCAAGTGCTCATCCAAATGCTTCTCAAATGTTGTGAGGGTTCCTGCCTCCACAACCCTTTCAGGCAGTGAGTTCCAGACTCCAACCACCCTCTGGGTGAAAAAGTTCTTTCTCAAATCCCCTCTAAACCTCCCGCCCTTTACCTTGAATCTATGCCCCCTAGTTATTGACCCCTCTACTAAGGGAAAAAGCTCCTCAGCATCCATCCTATCTATGCCCCTCATAATTTTGTACATCCAGCATTGCTAGGGCTGTGGGTGTGGGAATTAAAAAATTCAAAGGCTGGTGTAGACTATGCAATCAATTGGCTTCCAGAGCCCTGTGGGCTGGCTAACACAGTGGCAAGGTTCCACAGCAAAACCTTTGCCCTTTGCCCCCCTCTTTCTGGGACTGACACCCCAGTTGCAATGGAAACATTTAAATAAACCTGATCCTGTAATTTTGAACAGGATCATTTTTAAAAATTAGTTCCCGGGATGTGGGCGTCGCTGGCAAGGCCAGCATTTATTGCCCATCCCTAATTGCCCTTGAGAATGTGGTGGTGAGCCGCTGCCTTGAACCACTGCAGTCCGTGGACATGGCTGTAGGCAAGGGGCATGCTGCCCCAGCTTTCTGCCTCCCACCAAGCTCCCCAGTGATTTTAAGGCCTAAACTTTTTAAGGTAAAGCTGCCTTTTGGTCTGAGTCAATGTTCTTTTGGCAAGATTCATCTCTACACATTTTTATGTTGATTCCAGTTAAATGCAATGGGTGAACATTCAGTCCCTGAAATTTTCATATTTAATAGACAAAGTGATTTTTATACATGAGGACAAGCTTCTCTTGATTAGCAGGAGCGAGAAGCACCAAAAAAACTGAGTTGGTGTAGCATAGAATAAGATTGAAATTTCTAAAATGTTATTTTATTAAAATAGGAATTTCTAAAAATAATTTCTATACAATGATTAGAAATTTTTTTGAATCTGAGACAACAGAAAAGATTGTGTTATAAATAGTTAATTGAATCTACTTGTATAATTATTGATAAAGGGGAGTAAACATTCCATTGTAATTGTACTTGTACTGGTTACATATGGCAAATAAAATTGAATTGAATTGAGGTGCCTACCTCTGTGGCAAATGCAATGTTGAAACTTACTTAAATTGTTTAAAATATATCATTTTTTCATAAGGACTTTTTTTTAATGTGTAGTAATTGATTCTTCTTGTCCAAGATACCTTCTTTTGTTAAAAAAGGAAAATATTGCTTGCTTTATTATGAAATATTTATATTCTAAGCAAAAATCTGTTTAGTGCTTTTAATAATTTTTATATACTGTAATTTTTATAGATCTTAAATTTTTCACTGCTGACAGACTTTAGTTACGGAGGTCGTTATAGTCTTGTGTTTTTCCCCAGTAATATTGTATATTTTATTCAAAAATATGTATTTATGGGAGGTTCTAAATTGAACGATTAATATTTTTTCATTAAAATACTGTTTTACTAGCACTGTGTTGTTTTAACTAACAGGGCACAGACAATTTCACTGACGTCAAGGCAGACATATTTGTTTCTTACAGCATGCTGAAATAGCAGAAAATGTGAAGGAGAAAAGTACACAACAGGGTAACACAATGTTATCTTAAAGAGTTATCCATGAAATTTAACTCTCCTACCCTTATTCACAGCCATCGCTATCTCACGTGGCCTCTCTAGTCACATTGGCTGGAATGTTTGCATTTGGAGCCAACGGGGTGAGGCGTGGGGGTGGGGGTGGGAGGGGGGTGCGCCTGGGGCCTGGTAGAGCGTGGGAAACACGCTGTGGAGTTCTAACTGCACAGCGTGCATGTGACGTCCCAAACAGGTTCCCGCCCAGAAGTCAGCTTGATCATAGAATCATAGAATGGTTACAGCACAGAAGGAGGCCATTCGGCCCGTCGAACCCGTGCCAGCTCTCTGCAAGAGCACTTCAGCTAGTCCCACTACCCTGCCCTTTTCCCGTAGCCCGGCAAAGTTGTTTCCTTCAGATACTTATCAAATTACCTTTTGAAAGCCACGATTGAATCTGCCTCCGCCACCCTTTCAGGCAGTGCATTCCCAATCTGAAGCACTCGCTGCGTAAAAAGGTTTTCCCTCATGTCGCCTTTGGTTCTTCTGCCAATCATCTTAAATCTGTGTCCTCTGGTTCACGACCCTTCCGCCAATGGGAACAGACCTACGTAAACTTGAAGTCATCCAAAACTCAGCTGCCCGTGTCCTAACCTAAGTCCCATTCGCCCATCACCCCTGTGCTCGCTGACCTACATTGGCTCCCAGTTAAGCTGCGCCTCGATTTCAAAATTCTCATGCTTGTTTTCACATCCCTCCATGGCCTCGCCCCTTCCTATCTCTGTAATCTCCTTCAGCCCCACAACCCCCCCGAGATATCTGCGCTCCTCTAATTCTGCCCTCTTGAGCATCCCTGATTATAATCGCTCAACCTTTGGTGGTCGTGCCTTATGTTGCCTAGGCCCTAAGCTCTGGAATTCCCTCCCTAAACTTCTCCGCCTCTCTACCTCTCTTTCCTCCTTTAAGACACTCCTTAAAAACTATCTCTTTGACCAAGCTTATGTGGATCGGTGTCAAATTTGTTGTCTTAAAATACCCCTGTGCAGCGCCTTGGGAAGTTTTACTGCGTTAAAGGCGCTATATAAATACAAGTTGTTGCTGTTGTTGTTATTCTCTATCTACTCTGGCTAGAACCCTCATGACTTTGAACACCTCTATCAAATCTCCTCTCAACCTTCTCTGCTCTAAGGAGAAAAACCCCAGCTTCTCCAGTCTACCACGTAACTGAAGTCCCTCATCTCTGGAACCATTCTTGTAAATCTTTTCTATACCCTCCCTAAGGCCTTCACATCCTTCGTAAAGTGCAGTGCCCAGAATTGGACACAATACTCCAGTTGACACCAAACCAGTGTGTTATAAAAGTTCAGCATAACTTCCTTGCTTTTGTACTCTATGGGCTCGATTTTGCCATTGGGGCGGGCTGGGGGTGTGTCAGCCGCTTTTCCTGTTAGCCACCCGACTCCAATTTGATGTGGGAAAAATATGCGATTTTCCTCTAATTGGGCAATTGATTTCCAGCGTGTGGGAACCCCTGGCCCACTTAGTCTTTCCATCCTGAAAGTCACCTCCGATGACGTCATCAGTGCTGGTGGATTTAAGGCCTGCAAGCAGCCTTGCTTCTTCTGCAGACTGCAAACCTTATGCTCTTTGCTGTGATAGATTCCTCCAGCCAATATGTCCAGCAGTAGGCCTGATGTGCCTCAATAAATCCGAGACTCGATGTTAGCGAAACAAAACAAGGCTTTTATTGACTTAGAAGGTAACACACAGAGGAGAATGTATCTTCCATCCAGAGGTCTGCCGTATTGGATGTGCTGCAGGCTGGGCCAGCTTACATAGGAGCCAGGTATGGGCGGAGCCCTACACACAGTACAATACAATGGAAATGAAACTGAAACCAACCACAGTCACAGGCAGAGAAATACTGATGAGTGATGAATGGAATATTTCATCACATTCACCCCTTCTATAGACTTAGTCTGTTCGGGGGTTTGATAGTCCTCTGCGACCGACGTGGCTGTTGTGGTGCCGCGGGTGTCAGCTGGGTGTCCCTGGTGGCCTCCTGGGTCTCTGCCGGGGGTGCCGCCAGGGTTGTTGAAGGGGTAGTTGGTGGGGGTACCGTTGGTCGATGTTCTTCCGGGGGTGATGAAAGAGTAGTGGGTGGGTAAGAGTTGCTGTGGTCGTTGTTGCTGCTGTTGTCGTGGTTGTTGTCGTTACCGGCTGGGGCGACGTCTTTTATGGACACGGTGTCCTCCCTTCCGTCGGCGTGCCGGACATACGCGTATTGGGGGTTGGCGTGGAGTAGGTGCACTGACTCCACGAGAGGGTCCGTCTTGTGGCCCCTCACATGCCTTCGCACGAATACCAGACCTGGGGTGGAGAGCCATGACGGCATGGATACGCCTGAGGTGGATTTCCGGGGAAAGACAAACATTCGCTCGTGAGGCGTGGCAGTACACAATAGCGACCGTATCGAATGGAGCACATCTGGGAGGACTTCCTGCCAGCGGGAGATAGGGAGGCCTTTGGTCCTTAGAGCTAGAGTGACTGCTTTCCATACTGTCCCGTTCTCTCGCTCCACTTGACCGTTACCCCGGGGGTTGTAGCTGGTGGTACGGCTCGTGGCGATCCCCCTGGACAGCATGTACTGGCGTAGCTCTTCACTCATGAAGGACGCCCCCCTATCCATATGGATGTAGCTCGGCATACCGAACAGGCAGAACAGGCTGTTGAGGCATTTAAGGACCGTGGCGCTGGTCATGTCTGGGCAGGGAAAGGCGAATGGGAAACGAGAGTATTCGTCCACAATGTTCAGGAAGTAAACATTGCGGTCGACGGACGGGAGGGGGCCCTTGAAATCTAAGCTGAGCCGCTCAAAGGGCCGTGTAGCTTTGATTAAGTGGGCTCTATCTGGGCGGTAGAACCGAGGCTTGCACTCAGCGCAAGTGCGACAGTTCCTGGTCAGGGACCGAACTTCCTCAATCGAGTAGGGTAAGTTGCGGGACTTTATGAAGTGGAACAGCAGCGTGACCCCTGGGTGGCAGAGGTCATTGTGGAGGGTCTGTAGCTGATCCCCGGTGGCGCTGGCACACATCCCTCGTGAGAGGGCGTCGGGGGATTCGTTAAGGGCCCCTGGCCGGTAAATGATGTCATAATCGAAGGTGGAGAGTTCGATCCGCCACCTAAGAATCTTATCATTTTTAATCTTCCCCCTCTGTTTATTATTGAACATAAATGCTACCGACCGCTGGTCGGTAAGTAGGGTGAAGCGTTTGCCGGCTAGGTAGTGGCGCCAGTGGCGCACTGCCTCCACGATGGCTTGGGCCTCCTTTTCCACGGAGGAGTGTCTGATCTCGGGCCCTTGGAGGGTCCTCGAGAAGAAAGCTACGGGCCGCCCCGCCTGGTTGAGGGTGGCCGCCAAGGCAAAGTCAGACGCATCACTTTCCACTTGAAAGGGAGTGTTCTCGTCCACTGCCTGTAGCGTGGCCCGCTCAATATCCTGCTTAATGCTTTTGAAGGTGGCATGGGCCTCAGCAGAGAGCGGAAAAGAGGATGCTTTCAAGAGGGGGCGGGCTTTGTCGGAGTAGTTGGGGACCCATTGGGAATAATAAGAAAATAACCCCAGGCACCTTTTCAGGGCTTTGGGAGTGTTGGGCAGGGGCAGCTCCCGTAGGGGGCGCAATCGGTCGGGGTCTGGTCCGATTTCCCCATTCTCCACCACGCTGCCTAGTATGCAGAGGCGCGTGGTGTTGTAAACGCACTTGTCCTCGTTGTAGGTGAGGTTGAGTTTTTGTGCGGTTTTCAGGAACCTCTCGAGGTTCGAGTCGTGATCCTGCTGGTTGTGACCGCAGATGGTGACGTTGTCGAGGTAGGGGAAGGTTGCCTGCAAGTGGTGGTCATCGACCATGCGGTCCATCTCCCTCTGGAAGACCGAGACCCCATTCGTCACCCCAAAGGGGACTCTGAGGAATTGGTAGAGGCGTCCGTTCGCCTCGAAGGCAGTGTACGGGCGGTCCTCTGGTCTGATAGGGAGCTGGTGGTACGCTGACTTGAGGTCGATGGTGGAGAACACCCGGTATTGGGCGATTTGGTTCACCATTTCTGATATGCGGGGTAGCGGGTAGGCGTCTAGTTGGGTGTACCTGTTGATCGTTTGGCTATAGTCGATCACCATCCGTTTCTTCTCGCTACCCCTTACCACCACCACTTGGGCGCGCCATGGGCTATTGCTGCGTTCAATAATGCGCTCTTTCAGGAGCCTGTCTACCTCGGTCGCGATAAACCGCCTGTCCTCCCAGCTGTACCTCCTGCTTTTGGTCGCTATTGGCCGGCAGTTAGGGGTAAGGTTCGCGAATAGCGAAGGCGGCTTTACCTTCAGGGTAGCCAGACCGCACACTGTGAGGGGCGGCTGGGACCCACCGTAATTGAGCGTGATACTTTGGTGGTAGCACTGGAAATCCAGGCCCAAGATCACGCTCGCACATAGATTCTTCATGATTAATACTTTAAAATTATCGTATACAGTTCCGTTAACGGACAATTGTACTGTGCAGTAACCCATAATGGTCGATGTCTGGGTTTTATCAGCCATAGAGATGGTACCCCGAGTAGGGACCACCTTTAGGGAGAGTTGTTGTACTAGTTCAGGGTGGATAAAACTCTCCGTGCTTCCACTGTCAATTAAACATTTAACCCTGCACCCATTTACCTCGATGTCCACCATTGATTTGGATAGCGGGTGCGGCCTGGTCTGGTCCACTGTGACCGATGCCACTGTAGGGCCCTGATCGAGACAAGATGGCATCCACGCTGTCTGCTCACAAGATGGCGGACCCCACGAGGTCGGGCAAGATGGCGTCCAAGATGGCCGCTCCCACGGCGCACACGCGGCGGTGGCGGGTTTTCCGGCGGGGTTCCCTCTGCACACCTTCCCGAAGTGCCCCTTCTTACCGCACTTAAAGCAGGTGGTGCCTTTCGCCGGGCACAGGCTTCTGGTGTGCTTCGGCTGCCCGCAGAAGTAGCAGTTGGGTCCCCGACGCGTCGCGGCTGTCGTAGGGCTTCTGGGGGGAGAGCGGGGCCCCGACGGTGTCGGGCTGCCGGACGGGGAAGATGCCTTCCAAGATGGCAGCGCCCTTGGTGCACACGTGGCGGCGTGGACGGTGCGGGCTGAAGAGTAGGCGTCCGAGTTTCTCTGGGCCACATCCAGGGATCGTGCTGTGTCCGCAGCCTGTTTCAGGTCCAATCCCATTTTTTCCAGCAGTCTCTGCTGGATGTAAGTGGAGCTGAGGCCTGTGATAAAGGCATCGCGAATAAGCTCGTCAGTGTACACTGCGGCTTTTACATCTTGGCACTTGCAGTCTTTGCCAAGCGTTTTCAGGGTGCCTAGGAACTCCTCCACCGATTCCCCAGGTCGCTGTGCGCGAGTAGCGAGCAGATGCCTAGCATACACCTCATTCGTAGGCTGCTGGTAATGCGCCTTTAAGATGTCGCAGGCGGCCGGGTACGTGTCGGCGTCTTGGATGAGGGGGTAAACCCGGTGGCTTACCCAATTCCGCAGAATTCCGAGTTTAATACTCGCAGCGCCCGTAGCGTCTTTGACGGCTGCGGAATTGTCCAGGAAGAATTCCATACACATAAACCAGTGTCCGAAGCGTGCCGATGTGTCCGAAGCATGCTGGTCCAAATCCAAACGTTCGGGTTTCAAGAGTTGATCCATTGTGTTGAAAATTAAGTCAATAACATTGATGTGCCTCAATAAATCCGAGACTCGATGTTAGCGAAACAAAACAAGGCTTTTATTGACTTAGAAGGTAACACACAGAGGAGAATGTATCTTCCATCCAGACGTCTGCCGTACTGGATGTGCTGCAGGCTGGGCCAGCTTACATAGGAGCTAGGTATGGGCGGAGCCCTACACACAGTACAATACAATGGAAATGAAACTGAAACCAACCACAGTCACAGGCAGAGAAATACTGATGAGTGATGAATGGAATATTTCATCACAAGGCCAAAGTCTGCACCAAGGTTCGGTGACGCCACCCTGCAAGCTCTGGTGGAGGGAGCAAGAGGAAATAAGGAGGTGCTCTTCCCTTCCTCAGGGAGGAAGAAGCCTCCCCAGCAGACTAAAGCTGTGTGGATGCAAGTGGCCCAGGAGGTCAACTCTTTGTCTATGTGCCGCAGAACCTGGCTGCAGTGCAGGAAGAGGTTTCATGGCCTTCTGCACACTGGAAAAGTGAGTATGACTTTCCCATCACCCTCAATCTGATCCCCATTGCCTCTGCTCACCAGCACTCAGCTTTGACAACCTCTTCCTCCACATCCCACTTGACACTGACATCCCTGCATCCTTACCCATTCCCTCTCTATGGTCACATTCACCTAACTATTCGACTATGCAGCCCTCACACTCCCTATTGCTGTGAGGCTATGAAAACAACTTACAACACACAGGGAGGGCCCTTGGTCTTGCCACCTCACTCCATCTTTGTCTCCTTCTAACCATCAATGATATGGATTCTCTACACTCACTCCTTCATTCTCACTCAAACTCCACTTGTCTCCCTCATTGCAGGAAAAGAGAGCTCACAATAATAGGGAAAGAGCGAGGACAGGAGGAGGGCCACCCTCAGTAGCCCAGCTCACCCCCTGGGAGAAGGCGGCCCTGGAGATCGTGGGAGTGGAGGAGGATGTGCAAGTGGGGGACGGACAGACGGGTGCATCAGAGCAAGCTGGTGACAGAATAGTTTCTCATCTCTCTCATTGACGTTGCATGAGTCACTGATAATGATTCTGATGCTCTAACAGATTGACTGTTGATCATCTGCAATATTCAATGTGCATGTAACCTTGGCCTCACATCTCTGACTTTTTCCTTTACTCCCCCACAGGACCATCAAAAGCCCCCGTCCCCACTATCCAGGAGGAACAGCCTGAGCCTCCAGACTCCTCAGAGGAAGCTGCAACCTCTGAGGGCGCAGCGTCAGCAGAATTTAGCGCACCCAGCACCAGCGCAGACACTCACACCTCGGTGGGACCTTCGGGACATGGAGTAGAGTTGTCACCTGGTGTATCACAGCTCACAAGTGAGCATCAGCAGATGGTGGAGACAGGGACAGTAGTGGAGAGTCCTAGTCGGAGGGCGCAGGATGCTCTCAGCTTGGCTCTGCTGCATGTCGACCCTGTGCCTCCGGGTCCATCCAGAAGGACAGCGGTGCTGGAACTCCAGGAATAGCTGCAGGAGTCTCTGCCAGATTTTGTCTCCAGGGTCGCTGCAAGTGTGGAGTGAATGGAGGAGTCCATCGCTAACATGAGCAGAGCCTTTGTGGAGGCATTGGCGCATGAACGCATTACCACAGAAAGGATGGCAACCTCCGTGGAAAGGATGGCTACCATAGAGGAGAGGATAGCTGCGGCCATGGAGGAGCTTAGTCGCCAGGGTCGTGAAAACATGGTCATTGTTCACAATAGACTGACATCTCTTGAGGGGCGATTGTCAGCTATTGAGCAAACAAACCAGACATTCATGCAAGCCCTCGGGAGTACGACTTCCAGTAAAGAAACGGGTCCTCATGGCCCCCCTGAATTGCAGCAAGGTGCTGTCAGCCACTTGCTAGCTCTGAAGTGGGGCTGGCATCTGAGGGATGTTGGTGGCATACAACAAGGAAGTGGGGGCTCCTTTCCAAGTTCTCACATGACCATGCCACAGCAGAGCCCTCGGTCAGAGCCCCACTAGAGTCCCCACCCAACTGAGATCGGCGTCTCAACCCCTGCACAGCCGCAGGAGCAGCAGACTGTTGCCGAGCCCTCACAGGTTCGCAACCCCAGAGGACGCCCGCCAAAGGTGTCAAGACAGGAGCAGCAAGAAAGTGAGCAAGGGGCCTCCACATCTGCTGAAGCCACAGGGGAAGCACCACGTAGGAGCACGTGTAAGAGGAAGATAATGCACAAGTAGTCACAAGGGTAGTCACTTGGGTGTAATGTGTTTATTTTTAAAATGCCATCACTTGCTTATTGTCATAAAAAATTCTGATGGCAAACTGTTGCAGTTGTGGCGTGTGTCATTTAGCAAATTGGACTTCCACATTGAGGGCTTAAGGCAACTTGCAATTGTCAGTATGGTGGTCAGAATGATAGGAATCCGCAGGTTCTTGGCCATTGTCGATGGTCTGATAAGAATGTGCAAGGCAAAAGTGTTTGATTGTGCAGGCTAAGCAAATCTGGCCAAGATGAGTGCGTCCCTTGCATCCCGGGCAGCAATGTGGTCGCATGCAGGTGCCTTCTGGCCTGTGCAGCTTCAGGTGGGTGAGCAGCAGCTTGGAGCTCCTGCTGTTGCTGCTGCTGTTGCTGCTGCTGTTGTTCAAGGTTCTGCTGCTGCCGCGGCTGGTCTTCATCTGAATCTGATGTCCAGGA
Source organism: Somniosus microcephalus (assembly GCF_052327205.1). NCBI lineage: Eukaryota > Metazoa > Chordata > Chondrichthyes > Squaliformes > Somniosidae > Somniosus > Somniosus microcephalus. The sequence goes on from NC_141000.1 coordinate 88,375,241, forward strand.
GGAAAGGAAATAAATGGTTCCCATTCTTCTGGTATATACCTCAGTTGAGGAAGCACTCAGTCAAGGTGGGGGAGAGGGGTTTCCCAGGAGGTCACACTGGAGATGGGTGTCAGGCTCCAAACTTCCACAACAATGAGTAGGCCTGTTAAAAGTTCCCCCAGACCTGAGACAACAAAGTTCTGCCACCTGCAAATGAAGATTGCTGAAAAGTCCTTTTTAATGGTGGAGCTGTAGCTGTTAGTAAGCAATCCACTTGTGCTGCCGCCAGGTTTCACTGGTGTGTTTCAGAGGAGGCGTGCAGCACGTGGGAAAACTGTTAAAATCAGAAAGGCCTCTCAAAATGAGATTATAGAGGCACTTAACTGGTTGTTAAGGGCCTTAAGGGACTATCCCACCTCTTGGAGGTGGGATGGAGACAGGGTCAGAAAACTCGCATGTGGGAAAATTGCTCGGGGGCGGGATGGAGGCGGGATTGGGCCCGCCCGCCAGTTTTTGCGATTTTTACACTTCACACGCCTCCAATCTCGCCTCCTTGGGCCTAGCAAAATCGAGCCCTATGCCTCTATTTATGAAGCCCAGGATCCCGTATGCTTTTTTAACTGCTTTCTCAACCTGCCCTGTCACAGAATCACAGAAATCACAGAAACCCCACAGTGCAGATAGAGGCCATTTCGGCCCATCGAGCTTGCACCGACACATATCCCACCTGATCCCCGTAACCCCTACACCAACACATACCCCACCCTATCCCCGTATTTAATCCCCCTAACACTAAGGGTCAATTTATCATAGCCAATCAACCTAACCCGCACATCTTTGGACTGTGGGAGGAAACCGGAGCACCCGGAGAAAACCCACGCAAACACGGGGAGAATGTGCAAACTCCACACAGACAGTCACCCGAGGCCGGATTCGAACCCGGGTCCCTGGCGCTGTGAGGCAACAGTGCTAACCACTATGCCACCGTGCTGCCCTGTCACCTTCAACGATTTGTGCACATATACCCACAGGTCTCTCTGTTCATGCACCCCCTTTAGAATTGTACGCTTTTGTTTATATTGCCTCTCCTCGTTCTTCCTATCAAAATGTATCACTTCGCACTTTTCTACGTTAAATTTCATCTGCTACGTGTCCGCCCATTCCACCAGCCTGTCTATGTCCTCTTGAAGTCTATCACTATTCTCCTCAATGTTCACTATACTTCCAAGTTTTGTGTTATCTGCAAATTTTGAAATTGTGTCCTGTTCATCCAAGTCCAAGTCATTAATATATATCAAGAAAAGCAGTGGTCCTAGTACCGACCCCTGGGGAATACCACTGTGTACCTACTTCCAGTTCAATAAACAGCCGGTCCCTGTTTCCTGTTAATTAGCCAATTTCATATCCATGCTGCCACTGTCCCTTTTATTCCATGGGCTTCAACTTTGCTGACAAGCCTATTATGTGGCACTTTATCAAACACCTTTTGGAAGCCCATGTACACCACATCAACCACATTGCCCTCATCAACCCTCTCTGTTACCTCATCAAAAAATTCAATCAAATTAGTGAAACACGATTTGCCTTTAACAAATCTGTGCTGGCTTTCCTTAATTAATCCATACTTGTCCAAGTGACTTAATTTTATAATAACAACAGAAAATGCTGGAAAAACTCAGCAGGCCAGGCAACATCCGTGGAGAGAAATTAGAGTTGACGTTTCGGGTCGAAACCCTTTTTCAAAACGGGAAAGGAAATAAAATAGATCGAAGGCAGGGCTGCGATAGAACAAAAGAAGTAAAAGAGACATTAAGAGGTATTCAAAACCAGACGAGATGGTAATAGGACAAGTGGAGACAAAAGACGGCTGAGATTAGGTGTGAAGTGTACTGGCAGGATGAGAAACAGCTGCCATGTGGGAGAGAAAAAAAAAGGAAGGGGGGGGGGAAGGGAAGACCCAAAACAAAGGGGTGGAAAAAAATATAAGTAAAAATGTAATAGGGGCCGAGGTTATGATCTGAAATTGTTGAACTCGATATTGAGCCCGGAAGGCTGCAAAGTGCCTAATCGGAAGATGAGGTGCTGTTCCTCGAGTTTACGTTGAGCTTCCGTGGAACAATGCAAGAGGCCAAGGATGGTGAGGTCCGAGTAGGAATGGAGCGGTGAATTAAAATGACAGGAGATTACCATCTCGTCTGGTTTTGAATACCTCTTAATGTCTCTTTTACTTCTTTTGTTCTATCGCAGCCCTGCCTTCGATCTATTTTATTTCCTTTCCAGTTTTGCAAAAGGGTTTCAACCCAAAACGTCAACTCTAATTTCTCTCCACAGATGTTGCCTGGCCTGCTGAGTTTTTCCAGCATTTTCTGTTGTTATTTCGGATTTCCAGCATCTGCAGTATTTTGCTATATGACTTAATTTTATTCTAGATTATCGTTTCTAAAAGCTTCCCCACTACTGAGGTTAAACTGACTGGCCTGTAGTTGCTGGGTTTATCCTTACATGCTTTTTTGAACAAGGGTGTAACATTTGCAATTCTCCAGTCCTCTGGTCTAAGGAGGATTAGAAGATTATGGCCAGTACCTCTGCAATTTCCACCTTTACTTCCCTCAGCATCCTCGGATGCATCCCATCCGGTCCCAGTGACTTATCTATTTTAAGTGCAGCCAGCCTTTCTTGTACCTCCTCTTTATCAATTTTTATCCCATCCAGTATCTCAACTACCTTCTCTTTCACTTTGACTTTGGCAGCACCTTCTTCCTTGGTAAAGACAGATGCAAAGTACTCATTTAGTACATAGAAACATAGAAAATAGGAGCGGGAGTAGGCCATTCGGCCCTCGAGCCTGTTCTGCCAATTAATGAGATCATGGCTGATCATCCAAATTCAGTACCCTGTCCCTGCTTTCTCTCCATATCCCTTGATCCCTTTAGCCTTAACAAATATATCTAACTCCTTCTTGAATATAGTTAAGGAATTGGCCTCAACTGTCTTCTGTGGTAGAGAATTCCACAGGTTCACCACTCTCTGGGTGAAGAATTTCCTCCTCATCTCAGTCCTAAATGGCTTACCCCTTATCCTTAGACTGTGACCCTTGGTTCTGGACTCCCCTGCAATCGGGAACATCCTTCCTGCATCTAGTCTGTCTAGTCCTGTTAGAATTTTATAAGTTTCAATGAGATCCCCTCTCATTCTTGTAAACTCTAGTGAATACAAGCCCAATTGACCCAATCTCTCTTCATACGTCATTCCCGCCATCCCAGGTATCAGTCTGGTAAATCTTCGCTGCACTCCCTCCATGGCAAGAACATCCTTCCTCAGATAAGGCGACCAAAGCTGCACACAATACTGAAGGTGTGGTCTTGTTTCTCTCTCCCACCTGGCAGCTATCTCTTGCCCTGCCAGTACACTTCACACCTAATCTCAGCCTATTACCATCTCGTCTGGCTTCGAATACCGTTTATTGTCTCTTTTACTTCTTTTGTCTCTTTCACTACTTTTGTCCGATCGCAGCCCTGCCTTCGATCTATTTTATTTTATTTCCAGTTTTGAAGAAGGGTTCGACCCGAAACGTCAACTCAAATTTCTCTCCACGGATGTTGCCTGACCTGCTGAGTTTTTCCAGCATTTTCTGTTGTTATTTCGGATTTCCAACATCTACAGTATTTTGCTATCATCCTTGCTTCTGTATTCAAATCCCCTCGCTATGGAGACCTTCTTAACTGCCTGCTGCACCTGCATGCTTACCTTCAGCGACTGGTGCACAAGGACACCCAGGTCTCGTTGCACTTCCCCTTTTCCCAATCTATTGCCGTTCAGATAATAATCTGCCTTCCTGTTTTGCCACCAAAGTGGATAACCTCGCATTTATCCATATTATACTGCATCTGCCATGCATCTGCCCAATCACCCAACCTGTCCAAATCATACTGGAGTTTCTCTGCATTCTCCTCACAGCACACACGCGCACCCAGCTTTGTGTCATCTGCAAACTTGGAGATATTACATCTAGTTCCCTCATCTAGATCATTAATATATATTGTGAATAACTGGAGTCCTAGCACCAATCCCTGCTGTACCCCACTAGTCACTGCCTGCCACTCGGAAAAAGACCTGTTTATTCCAACTCTTTGCTTCCTGTCTGCCAACCAGTTCTCTATCCAAGTCAGTACCTTACCCCCAATCCCATGTGCCTTAACTTTACATGCTAATCTCTTATGCGGGACCTTATCGAAAGCCTTCTGAAAGTCCAAATACACCACATCCACTGGTTCTCCCTTATCTATTCTACCAGTTACATCCTCAAACAATTCCAGTAGATTAGTTAAACATGATTTACCTTTTGTAAATCCATGTTGACTTTGTCCGATCCTGTCACTGTTTTCCAAGTGCCGTGCTATTACATCTTTTATAAAGGACGCTAGCATTTTCCCCACTACCGAGGTCAGGCTTACCAGTCTATAATTCCCCGTTTTCTCTCTACAACCTTTTTTAAATAGTGGGCTAACATTAGCTAACCTTCAATCCATGGGAACTGTTCCAGAGTCTATAGAATTTTGGAAGATGACCAGCAATGCATCTACTATTTCTAGGGCCACTTCCTTAAGTACCCTAGGATGTAGATTATCAGGCCCTGGGGATTTATCGGCCTTCAATCCCATCAATTTCCCTAACAGCATTCCCTACAAATACTGATTTCATTCAGTTCCTCCCTCTCATTAGACCCTATATTCCCCGACATCTCTGGGAGGTTATTTGTGTCCTCCTTTGTGAAGACAGAACCAAAGTATGTACTTAATTGGTCTGCCATTTCTTTGTTCCCCATTATAAATTCCCCTGATTCTGACTGCAAGGGACCTACGCTTGACTTCACCAATCTTTTTCTATTCACATATCTATAGAAGCTTTTACAGTCAGTTTTTATGTTCCCTGCAAGCTTAATCTCATACTCTATTTTCCCCCTCTTAATTAATCCCTTCGTCCTCCTTTGCTGAATCCTAAACTGCTCCCAATCCTCAGGTTTGCTGCTTTTTCTGGCCAATTTATATGTCCTCTCCTTGGATCTTATGCTATCCCTAATGTCCCTTGTTAACCACAATTGAGTCACCTTTTTTGTTTTATTTTTATGCCAAACAGGGATGAACAAATTCTGTAGTTCATCCATGCGATCTTTAAATGTTTGCCATTGCCTATCCACCGTCAACCCTTTAAGTAACGTTCCCCAATCCATCCTAGACAGCTCGTGCCTCATACCATCGTAGTTTCCTTTATTTAAATTCAGGACTCTAGTCTCTGAGTCAACTACTTCACTCTCCATCTTAAATGAAGAATTCTATCATATTATGATCGCTCCTCCCCAAGGGGCCTCGCACAACAAGATTGCTAATTAATCCTTTCTCATTACATAATACCCAGTCTAAGATGGCCTGATCTCTAGTTGGTTCCTCGACATATTGGTCCAGGAAACCATCCCGTAAACACTCCAGGAATTCCTCCTCCACAGTATTGTTACTAATTTGGTTAGCCTAATCTATATGTAGGTTAAAGTCCCTCATGATAACTGCTGTGCCCTTATTGCATGCATCTCTAATTTCCCGTTTAATGCCATCCCCAGCCTCAGCTTTACTGTTTGGGGTCTGTATACAACTCCCACTAATGTTTTCTGCCCCTTGGTATTTCTCAGCTCTACCCATACAGATTCCACATCATCAGCGCTAATATCCTTCCTTACTATTGTGTTAATCTCCTCTTTAACCAGCAATGCTACCCCACCTCCTTTTCCTTTTTGCCCATCTTTCCTGAATACTGAATACCCCTGGATGTTGAATTCCCAGCCTTGGTCACCCTGGAGCCATGTCTCCGTAATCTCAATTACATCATATTCGTTTACATCTATTTGCGCAGCTAATTCATCCACCTTATTACGAATGCTCCTCGCATTAAGACACAAAGCCTTCAGGCTTGTTTCTTTTAACACTCTTAGACCTTTTAGAATTATTATTTACTGTGGCCATGTTTGATTTACACCCTTGATTTCTCTGACTGCTACTTTTGCTTTTCTCCTTCCTGTCTTTTGCTTTTTCCTTGCTTCCCTTTCTTCCATCTCCCTGCACAGGTTCCCAACCCACTGCCATTTTAGTTTAAACCCTTCCCAACAGCACTAGCCTGCACTCCCCCTAGGACATCCGTCCCAGTCCTGCCCAGGTGCAAACCATCAAGTTTGTACTTGTCCCACCTCCCCCAGAACCGGTTCCAATGTCCCAGGAATTTGAATCCCTCCCCCGTGCACCATTCCTCTATTTCTACTCTGACTAGCATGTGACAATGGTAGCAATCCTGAGATTACTACCTTTGAGGTCCTATTTTTTAATTTACCTCCTAACTCCCTATATTCAGCTTTTAGGACCTCATCCCATTTTTTACCTATATCGTTGGTACCTATATGCACCACGACAACTGGCTGTTCACCCTCCCCCTCCAGAATGCCCTGCAGCCGCTCCGAGACATCCTTGACCCTTGCACCAGGGAGGCAACATACCATCCTGGAGTCTCATTTGCGGCCGTAGAAACGCCTATCTATTCCCCTTACAATAGAATCCCCTATCACTATAGCTCTCCCACTCTTTTTCCTCCCGTCCTGTGCAGCAGAACCACCCATGGTGCCAGGAAGTTGGCTGCTGCTGTCTTCCCCCGGTAACCCATCTCCCCCAACAGTATCCAAAGCGGTATATCTGTTTGAGAGGGGGATGGCCCCAGGGGACCCCTGCACTACCTTCCTGCGCCTACTACTCTGCCTGGCGGTCACCCATTCCCTTCCTGCCTGTGCAGCCTTTACCTGCGGTGTGACCAACTCCCTAAACCTGCTATCCTCTATGTCCTCAGCATTGTGAATGCTCCAGTATGTATCCATTCGTAGCTCCAGCGCCGTAATGCGGTCTATCAGTAGCTGCAGCTGGATACACTTCCCACACACATGGTCGTCAGGGACACAGGAAGTGTCCCTGATTTCCCACATAGTGCAGGAGGAGCATGCCACAGGGCCGGGCTGTGCTGCCATGACTTACCCTTTAATTAATTTAAATTAAATTAAATCAAATCAATGCCACTAATTACACTACAATTAAATGATATACTCAAGGGCCCTTGTTTACTAGCACTCCCTGCTACACAACAGAGACCTTAGAAACTATAACCACAAAAATTAAGACCTTCTAAACTTTATAAACTATTAACCTTAACTGTCAAACTATAGACTAGTATAAATAATCACCTGGCCGTACTCACCCAATCAGCTGCTTCCTCTTGCCCGCGTCACTTTTTGAATCATGGTGTGGCTCTGGAACACCGCTGCTGGTCTGCGAGATTGACCGGCCTTTGAAAAAAAGCCCGCAAATGTTTAAATACTCACTGTTCTCTCCTGTTGCTCCCGACACTGGCCTTTGAAAAAAGCCCGTGAAAGTGAGTTTAAATACCCACTACTCTCCTGCTGCTTCCGACACCAGCCCCATGCGGGGGGGGGGCTTGTATGAGGGGGTGCGATGGTGGGGGAGCTTGGGGTGCAGGGAGGAAGCACTCCTGCTCCTCCTAGCCTACAAGGATTGCTCCCTGAAGCTGTCCTCGCTTCACTGCAGCTGCTGTGAATCCCAAGGCCTGGGAGCCACAGTTAAAGCTGCATAGCAGGTTGAATCTGAGGTTTCCAGCCTCATTAATGTATTTAAAGTACCAGATTTTTAATACTTTAACTTCCCATCTGACCCCAACCCACCCGTTTTTTGGGGTTAAAATTCCCCCATTGTCTTAATCACAGACAAGACCATCTCAGATCACTTCCTCGTATCCCTTGCCACTCACTTCCCCCTTCCAACTCTCTTCCTTCTGCATCCGCCACGGAAAGAACTCTCCCCAAGTCAGTTGCAAGGCTACTTTCTAACTCCCAACTGTCTAGCCTTTGACCCTCCATTCGCTGTGATACTTCTTCAGCTACTGATCTGCTCAATCACACCCTCACCTCCAACTTTGATGCCATTGTCCCCAGTAAAACCCTTGCTCTCTCCCACCCCGGTTGTACCCCTTGGTACAGCCACCAGCTGCTCTCCCTTAAGTCCAAGGGATGCAGTTTGAATGTTTATGATGCACAACTAGTTTAACCATTCATCGTCAGAGAATGCTAACATGTCAGTAGGATGCCTTTACCTGTTTCTGCCTTGTAACACTTTCTGGTCTATATGGTATCCCTTATGTTCTGTTTATGTGGTCTGACAAAAATCAGGTGACATTATACTTGAGACCTTGTGACAATTTGGTTAAAAAATAGCAGATTATAATATAAGTAAATGTAATCCATGTTGAAACAGGAATCAGCAAATATACACAATGAAGAGGTCCCATAGGATTACATTGTGCCTGCCTTAAATAGAGAACACCACTAACATTTGATTGGTGCTTCCCTTTTATAGGACTGTTGATGGACCTATATATATTTCCACCATTTTCAGTTTTTAATATAGATTATCAGCATTTGAAGCCTTTAGGGAAGACATCATTAATCTTGTGCTTAGTTTCTGAAATTAGACATATTTAAGCTATTGTCAAATAGGCTTTTTTTCTCAAGGAAAAGCTGTTTAACCTCGTGATCACGAGGTGACATTTGAAACATTGTGTGCCATTTTAGGGATCCTAGTATAAAATATATGGATGGTTTAAATGAGGTGTATAAATGGGGTTTAGAACTCCAAATTATGAGGAAGCTTGCAGTGCTCAACTTGTTTTCAATGGAGTAAAGATTAAAGGGCAAGATGATCCATCTCTTTACAGTGCTGTAGATATAAGCAGAATATGCGAATTGCACAGTGGGCAGAGGATTACAGGGCGCTGGTTTAAAATTAATAAACCGCATGTGAAAATAGATTTGGGGGAATTGTTTTCCTTACAGAATGCATGCAGTGCAGACTCCCAATAAATGAAGTTAAGTTGAAGAGAAGAAAAATCCTCCAATAAAACAAAACGAGCCACTGATTCTGTACTCAATTGTTTAAACTGAATTGATGGATGAAGGTTGGGCAGACGAGGAACTGGTCACTTCATTGCAAGACCCGTGAATTCTAACACCGAGATGCACAGGGGCAGGACGATCATGGGGAACACCATCACCCGGTCCCCTGGGATGGAGGCGAGTGCAAGGCATCGATGGTCGCGCACCGTGTGACGGCCCCAACAGCCATGTGCCAAAGGCGGGGCGGGGCGGGAGCCAGGTGTCTCAGCCCAAAGCTGCAGGTGAGAAGCGAGCGTGGCCGGCGGCCCAGTGCGCAACCTCTTACAGCCTGGGAGCGGGCAACCAGTGTGCATTCAGCCCTGTGGGCGACACAACTGCAGCTACTTCAATTGGGACGTGGTATGTTTTTCCCCCGGGAATTATTTTGGGGAAATGTACCTGTGAAAGAAGCTGGGGGGGTTTTTTGTTCTAGATTTTTATTTTCGAGTTTGGGACAATTTTTAATAGTTTTTTTGGAGTGTCTTGGTATATCCAATTCATTTTGGATCTTCCCTGATTTCTCCTGGACGGTGTTGCAGGGGGAGGGCTGCGGGGCCTGTGTTTGTTGCGCTGGTTGAGGTGGGTGCAGGTACACACGTCGCACCCCACCCAACAAACGGATTGATAGTCACAGCTCTGACCGAGGTAAATATAGAACGTGACATTAAAAATAAATGACTATAGTGCATTTATTCACATTTCATTAGTCTGCACTGTTGATTTGAAATCGCCCTGTATTTTTCCTGATTTTTGATGAGATACAAAACTATTTAGAATCAAACAAAATCCCTGGTATTATTAGTATAAGTTGAAAATGAAATCAGTTAGGGAATTCCAGGATTTTTTGCTAGTGAAATTGACGGTGTGGCGGTATTTGCCCATGTCAGGTTGGTATGTGACTTGGAGGCGATGATGTTCTCATGATCTTACTGCTTTTGTGCTTCTTAGTGTCAGAATTCATGGGTTTTGCAGTTCATGCAGTTAATATTATCTCTCTGTTTACTTCTCCTCTGGCATTCACCTCTTGTGCCTGAGCCTGGATCAAGGCTGTAATGAGGATGGGAGCTTAGTGTTTCTGGTGGAACCCACAGTGAGTGTTGGCAAGCAAGCTCTTGATTACTAGGTGTTGCCTAATGGCGGCATTGATGAGTCCTTCCATGACTGTTGATTTGGGCGGAGGCTGATAGGCCAGTAATCGACCAGATTAGATTTTCCCTAATCTTTGTGGAACTTTCCACATTGTTGGTCACATCTCAGTGTCATAGCAGCAGTGAAATAGCTTAGCTGGAGGAGCTCCTAGTTCTGGTGCACGTGTCTTCTTCATTGCAGCCAGGATGTTGTTAGGACTCATAGCCTTCACTGCATCCAGTACGCTCAACCATTTCTTAATGTCAAATTGAGTGAACTGAATTTACTGGACACAGGCAATGCTGGGGATCTTGGCAGAAAGCTGAATTGGATTGTGCACTTGGCATTTTTGTCTCTGGTTTAAATTGAAAAAAAATCTGTAAGCTTATTTTGGATCTCCTTTTTGTTTATTTTTGACCTCAAGTTCCTGATCTGATTACAGAATAGAGCTGGTAGGAGTTTGGAGTACTTCAACTTTAGCTGTTGCCATAACTTGGAAAGGTATAGTGAAAGGAGGAGAAAGTGAGGATAAAAATGGCAGACAAGTACTATGAGTTATCCAGAGCTCAGCTTACCTGCGACTATCTTCACGCAAATTCGTAAGTATGACTGAACAATTTATATTTATTTACATTTTTGACCAAGAAAAAGAAAAACACAGATGCGATGTTTTTTTTAATTTATAGAACCACACATGAATTCCTCTTCGGAGCGTTGGCAGAATTGGTGGATAATGCAAGGTACAGTAATAAATATTACTAGTAAGTGACTAGTAAGATGAATAGTCAAATGTTATGCTTTAAATTGTTTTTTAAAAAGTGCAGCTGAAATGTTTGTTAGCTGAAGAAAACCATAGTTCCTTGTGTTTATTTTAGTTCTTTGTTGTAATCAATAAAAAGAGATAAGATAATTAATTTAATAGTAAATAATATGAATTATTTTATTGGACAAAGGAGTAAAGTTTGCGATTTTTGAACCGTAACTTTTGTGGTATCCCTAGTGATAGTCAAATGCAAATTTATCTTTTGATTTCAGATATGATTTTGAAATCTTGCAGTTATTATAAACTCAGAGGATTTCATTACCATTGTCACACCCAAAACCCAGAGATTACAGGCCCTGAAATTCCGTGGGATTCTCCTGGTCTTTAGCCATAACTCTTGTGGGAGACCAGCGGAATACCAGGAAAGTGCCACGTCTCGGCTGTTTCTGGGAGTTTTCTCAATGTCTTGTAAGGGGCTGAACTTCCACCCGCTCCTTTTGAGGAAAATGATGGGTGGGGGCAGGGTCACCATAACCTGCTCAGTTAGGACCTGGCATTGTAGTGGCAGCTGGTATGCTGAGTGACTGGAAGTATACTGGCCTTCACAAGGGTCCATGTGGCCCCACCGGTACGGTTGAGGCCAGGCAAGCAGCCGTTGCTAAGGGACTGAGAGATAATGGCTGGGATCAGGTGTTGGGGAGGCTAGGCAACCCCATGGGTGGGCAGGCATGGGTCAGTGCTGGAGGGCACCATTGGTGCAACCCTGAAGTAACTGCTGGGCTCACAACCCAAGGAATCTCTCAACCATAGTCTTTAATTTTTCTTGCACCTGGACCCAAGGTGGCAGACTTGACTCAAATGCCAGTGACAGCAGCCATTTAAATTTGCCACTGGCTGCACCCAACCATCGAAGGCACTCAGGAAAAAACCCTCGCCCAAGGAGGGTTTGCCTGTCTCCCACATGATAGCACTGGGTTGTTTATATTCTGTTTGTGCAACTGTCTGGAATTCTTTGTAACATTGGTCAATATTATTAAGAATTCAATGAAATAATTTCAAGGTGCTAAATGGGATCATTTATTCTTGGTGTACTAGTAGTGAGGTCATTTCCTGCTCACATTTAAAAGAAAATACAAACGTATTCTGAGTTGCTGGATAGGTATCCTGTAGCTGTTGAGAAACACTATCACATGTACAGGAAGCAACTATTTTACCACATGCTATCCTTTTATATTTGTAAAAAGCAGAAGAGGTTGCATTACAGGCATATGTGCAGTTAATCCCACTTGTAAGCAGTTAAGATGTATACTGGTTATATCGATCTGAAAATATGACCTTCTTTCTTCATTCCAGTTATGTTAGTCAAAATGGCAGCAGAACAATGAGCTGCATTTCTATGCATGGTATGGTAAATTGTAGACCTTGGGGGGGCTAAATTCGGTTGATTTACACCTCCCGTTAGCGCCCTAAGAGGGCGCTTAACAGGGTGCAAATCAACTAGCGCCTGGGCGAGGCGCCGTTAACGCCTCCCGCGAACGCCTCGGCTGTAATATTAGGTGGCGCCCCCCGACTTACCGCCGGACGCTATGTCCGCCGGGGTCGGGGGGGTGGGGCCTACCTGCGGCCGGGCCGGCGCTAGTTAAAGGGGAGGTGGCGGGCGGCCATTTTTATTGCTGGCCACCTGCCAGCACCTGCCCCCGTTGCTGTCCCTGGCCCCTGTGAAGCCACCCCCCCCCCGCGGGGTGCCGGCTGCTCTCCATGAGCCCGGCACTCCCGATCCCTGGTGGCCCAGCTGGGCCCCGGGTTGCACTGCACAATCCCCTCCCCTTTAATAAGGGGAGGAAGGCCTGCAGCACCGCAGCGCGACATGCCGTAACTCGTGGCACGTAGCGCCGCGATATTGGCTCACAGCGCCCCTAGAGGGACACGGGGCATTTCCAGTAGCGCCCCATCTCCCTCTCGGGGCGCTACCTGGGAAAACTGGCCGCGGGAGCGCTAACTTTTTCGGGGCGCTACCCAATTCTTACCCCTAGGCATTTTGGGTTCTTGTAATTATTTTGAAGCTATTTTTATACTTTCAAAATTATAGCATACCAAATGCTGTAAAGAATACAGAAAATAAATTGGATGAGTAATACAATTGTTTAAAATCTGAGCTGTAATACTGACAGCTAGTGGAAAAATTAAATACTGCAATTGCTGGAAATTTAAAACAAAATGCTGGTAACACTTGACAAGTCAGGCAGCATCTGTAAAGAAAGGAAAATGCTGACATTTCAGGCATAACTCTTCTTAAAACTGGAAGATATTACAGATGAACACCTTTTATGGGAAGGGGGACACATGCAAGTAAAGAAAAAGAATGAGCTGTAAAGTGATTAGGTGGTGGATGGGAGATGGTTAAAAGACAGAAGTGATAATAGCATAAGACAAAAGGAGGAAAATTATGAGAGAAATCAGAGAAATAAAAGACATCTACGAGAGCCAGAGAATGTGTGAATAGTTAAAGCAGGATTACTAAGTTGGAGAGGGATGCATGAAAACCTGAAAAGTGGAGCAGGTTCCAGTGGCCCTGCTGTTTGGTGGAAGAAAAAAGGCAGGTCAACACAGAGATGCAGATCACCCCACCGGCAATATACTGATGGGGGCTCCCCTTCCCCAAGTACCAACCCACTCGCTCCCCCATCCCCGACACACCCATCGTACATTAGCAACACCTACTGTATTTTTACTGAGAGAAAATGGTAGCTGTGGTTAGTCTGAAGTTGTGAGGTCAGTATTAAGACCAGACGGCTGGAGAGTGTCTAGTAGAAAGATGAGGTGGGTGACGGTAATTCGACTGAGAATAGCTACTTCTACCAGCTCGTTGGCACCTCCGAATGGAACTTGATGGAAATGCAGCTGGTAGTAAACTGGAATAATTAAAAGTTTTAAAATTTAGTGGCTTGCAGTATTTCTTTATAAAATTGAATTGACAGTCATGTAAAGCAGATAATCTTCAAAATCTTGCTTGGCATAATTTATCCCATTATCACGATGATTAGCATTTTAGATGGATAGGTATATTGGAGTTTTGCTTGGTTTATATTGGAGGCTGACAGAGAAACTTTCTTGAGGAAGTTAAATGTTATGGACACATTACATAGGGGGCGAAATTGGTCTCCCAGCAGTAGCATAAAACAGGCTCATGGTGAATCAGCAGCCTGTTTTACACCCCGCCCGATTTTTTTAATTCCACAATTGAAGAGAAAATTGGGCGTGATGTATAATGGGCTGCTACTCACTATGAGCCCGTTTTGCGCTACGGGCAAAGACCAATTTCATCCCCATAGACTTTAGGGACCTAATGGTCTTTTCTTGGCTGCGCTGTCTTATGTTCTTATCCATTTCTATAATGTTTTATGATTGAAAGCAATCTTCTGTTTGATTATTACCGTCGGCTGCTTTTTAAAGAAAAATTGAAAAATATAATAAAACATTGTTGTGTATTTGCAGAGATGCCAAAGCAATGCTATTGAACATTTATACCGGTGAGTCGTAATATCAAAAATGCAGTAATAGAGTTAGGTAGTGAAATTTGTATGAACAATTCACTGGTGAAATCAGTGCCCTTCTGTTAGATTAGGTACTTGTGACATGACTTTGCTAATTCTATTAGATAAAACAGAAAATGAATTACTTGATTGAACTATTCCTATTCTTGGATTCTCCTCAGAATTACCTCAGTCCTCTAACTGAGGTCTTTATTAAGGTTTTATATAGGCTCATTGTTATATTTTGGCTTTTATATTCTGTACTTCTTGTATAATACCATTCCATTAGCTTTTTGTTTACGGCCTTATGAAGCTAAGCTGCTGTCCTTAATATCCTGTGAACCTGTGCCCCCCAAATGCCTTTGGTCTTCCATGGCATGGAGACTACTTCCATTTGGAATATAATTATTGCTGTTAATTTTTTTACCAAAATGTATCACCTCACAATTAGTGACATTGAATTCTATCTGCCACTTTTTTAGCCCATTCTACCATCTTATTGATATCCTTTTGCAGCTTCCATGTAATTCTATGTAATTAACTATAGCTCCTATTTTGGAATCATCTGCAAATTTTGACACTATTCCCTCTACGAGGCCTATATCCAAATCACTGATATACATAGTGAACAGAAGTGGCCCCAAAACTATACCCTGTGGGACACCACTACCCACTTCCAACCACTCTGGAAAAACTGCGCTTTACTCTGACTCCCCGTTTTCTCCCTTCTCACCAATTTTAATCTAGTTTTCTATCCCCTCTTAATTAGAGGCTCTAATTTTTTCCCTACCACAGACATTAAACTAGCTGCCCTGCAATTATCTCTGTCTCCCTTTTTAAAAATGACAAAACTCCACACTCAATAGAGCCCTAAACTAAATATGTTTTAGGGCCTCAGCAATTTACTCCTTCACATATAGTTACTGTGCTCTTAGGTCCTGTGTGTTAGATTCTCTGAAGCTGATAGAACAGAGCTATCTGTATGGCAGATGAAAGCACAACTTAGCTGAAGCTGGATTTGTGCAGCATGATGTGTATGTGATGTGTACAATGCCGCTTTAACTTGGAAGTTATGCAGAATCTGGTATTAAAATAATAAACACATAGGGTGAGAAATTCGTGTAGCGCCTGAAACTGGTGCGAAATGGGCATTGCACATGGAACGTGCACCCGATGGCACAGGCCTGAGACTCACTCAAAATTCGGTCTCCTCTCCATAAAACTGATGGGCTGTGGACACCGATCCGGCATCCCTATGCAGCTCGATGGTCGGGGCCCGCAGTATTTCTGTGGAGCCCAATTGATGACTAATTTGGAGCGGTGTCCGAAAACGGGCATTAGAACCCTGATTTGCATATTTAAGATGCTTAACACCGGGGTCTATTTCTTGGGGGAGATCAGGTGTGAGAAATTGTGACCCAATATTGATCACCCCGATGCAAATTTTTCACCCCAAAACAGGAGCGACAATTACCAATTTCTTCCCTGTAGTCTATAAGCAAGTGTTCGGTGAGTTTTGCATGCCTGCCTTATCCAAATCAATGGGAAGAAAATACAATATCAAACAGTAGCATTGAGTAGAAATGGATAGGGAAGCACATGTTCACAATTAAAGTGACCATACATGGGTAGCCATCGTAAGCATCACACCAATCAGCCCAACCATTTTGAGGGAAAACACAAGCACCACCTGTCTGAAAATGGCATTAAATTTTGGTTTACTTTTGCTGACTTTAATTTACTTTACCTTTTCTGAAAACGGAATTGCATTCAATGTGAAAGCCCTGCCAGTTGTCAGTGGATTGTTTACCAACAAGTTAGAACTCACATTAGCTACATTAACCACACCACTCAATCTCTAGGCCAGCCAGCCAATCAGGCTCAGATGGTCAAACTGTAAAACACTTATTTTTGACACTGTACCATCTTAGGACAGGCGTAAGCTCCAATTTGTACATCTCTTTGTAACATAGTAACCTACCTCTAAGCCCAAAGCTCTTGGAAGGGTTTAATTCATGTATTACACAGGTTATATTGGCCTAGAAATTCGGTGGGGTTAGCGCCCAATTAGAGGCGTTAGAGGGCCTTGCGCCGGAATTATAGCCGCGATCGAAATTGCGTTGGGCCCTACCATCGGCGTTAGCCGGTAGCGCTGCGCCGGCACCGATGACGTCATCGGTGTGCGCAGTGTCCCGGTTGCCGTGGTAACGCGGCCGGACGCCCAAATTCAGTTGTGGCCGCCTCGCCCGTGGCAGCCGCAACCAACGATTGTTCAACGGGATGTTGCAGCACGTAGCGCCGGCGCATTAAGGTGGAGCGGCGGCCGGCCGCTTTCCCGGCGGCCGCCTGCCCGCACCTCCCTCCCTGGACTCCTCCACCACCCCCCCGCGGCACTGATGTGTGTGGCCCGCGAGCCCGGCACTTCTCCGAGTTGTCGGGCGAATCGACCGGTCAGCGGTCGGCTGCAGGCAGCTCCTCCTTAACAGAAGGAGGAGGCCTGCAGTACCCCAGCCTGCCGCACCGCATCGGGTGCCGCAGCGGGGGATTAGCGCTGCAAACCTGCATTCAGCGCCCATAGTGAGGCGCTGAAACCCTCCATTAGCGCCCGCAGCCGTCTGGGCGCGGGGCAGCTGAATTTTTGGCGGGCGCAGCGGCAATTATCGCGGGCGCAAAATTTCGGGCGCAAAAGCCCTGGCGGAGGCAAACCTAATTTCTAGGCCATTGTTTTTTAACTGCACGTGATGGTGCAACATCCTCTTGGCCACTCAACACCAACAGTGTAGTATAAAATGGGCAAATGTACATTAGTGCTTTGTTAGCAAAGTCACCTGGAATGAACTGTCTTGGACTGGTAAATATGGGTTTGGGGCATAGTATCAAAAAAACCTGTGAAAAGCACCACCAAAAAATGGAAAACATTTTAAAGTTTAAAACAAATTCAGGTGGATCTGCATCTTGTCTCCCATTTATTCATGACTATCTCATCATCTCTTTTTAGTCATTAAAAATTACACAGTTGGTGATGAGCAGTGGTCCATGCTGTAAGATCACGATGCTGTTGCTGATGATGTAATCAGTGAGCTTGAATGATAACCAACAGGAAATATATACGTGTGTGTGTGTATATATGTATAATTTTAAAAAATATGAAAATAACAGTTTCAGATTTCACAAGTCATAAACTCACAATATAAGATTCATGCTGTTATATCAAAGTTGTGTTCGCTAGCATTCTGCATTCAAGTCAGTTATAAACAGTTTTAAATTTCATTCTAACTTTATTTATTCAGATTTCTTTTTCAACTAATTTTCATCTCAGGAAAATGTGGAAGCCAAAAAATTGATACCATTTTGATAATTCTTGTTTCAGAGATTAATGAAGAATTGAAAGGGGGGCTTATGCTGTGTTTTCTGGATGATGGTATTGGCATGGATCCGAGTAAGTACATTTAGAATAACTATCTCAGTGCTATCTGTAGCGTTGGAAATTTCCTTGGGGGTTTTTCCCGATTGACCGCCATAGCTTCGGCGGAAGATCTGTGGAAACCCTGGATGCACCATGTAAACCAGGTTTCCACCAATCTTCTGCTGAAGTCACAGTGACTAATCGGGAGTAGCCCTGAGGAAATTCACGCCGTAGGTTTTTTTTAAACCATGTGCAGCACAAAAGCATTAACAAATTTCAGACAAACCTAGGCCTTGGGAAAACTGTCTTAACATTGATACTTAGTACTCCCCTCAGTACACCCCTCAAAATTTAAACATCAGCCTTTTTAAAGTTGTCTATCCTGACTTGATAACGATTCTCAGAAATTGGGGATTCCATTTGCTAAGTTAAGTAGGGTTTGGGAAAGGAATAGAGAAATGGAAGTGGAGAAGCAGCACTCGTGGAATAACAAAAAGAAGAAAAGAGATGAAGCTGGTAACTGAAAGGATAAGAAGGGCTATAAAAAATAACTAATTAAATGAAGATGCATGCAACAAAACAACAATTGCATGAGCTTGAAATTCTAACTGATGATGTTACAATAGTAAAATTCTCGTTATCTACACAAGTGACTTTGAAATCAGCATTAGTATTTATCCATGTATGCTAGTCCTGGACCAGTGAACCAAAAGGTCTAGACTGACTCCTCTAGGTTAACATACAAAATGTGCACATAGTGGGAATTGTTAAATCAGGTCGGCGAACTTCCAAAATACTTCATTGTTTCTTGTAGTTTGGTTTCAAACCTAGGACCAGTTTACTTGGAACTGTCTGACAGTGGCAAGATATTTCATTAGTAGGATACTTTCAATAGTTCTTCTATTTGTCTTAACCGAATACTTTATGGATCTAATTTTTGTAGAATTTATTTTTAAATTACTGTAGAAACATCTTTTGTTTCTCATCAAACATAAATATAACATTTCACAAAAAGTAAAGTAAAATGCCACGTAGAAGAGTACTTACTAATGTCAGTTAAAATGAAAGACAAAAAAGAATAACGTGGTTGGGAAATAAAACACATGGGGCTGGATTTTGATACTGGGGCGGGCTGGGGTCGTGTAATCCACATTTCGTGTTATCCACCCGATTCTAAATCGATGTGCGAAAATGATGCCATTTTAACTTAATTGGCCAATTGAGTTCCAACGTGTGGGAACCCATGGCCAATGAGTTTTTCCAGTCTGAAAGTCGCCTCCGATGATGTCATCATTGCTGCTGCATTTAAGGTCTGCAACAAGCCTTGCTTCTTCTGCAGACTGCCAAGCTTTTGGCCTTGCATGTTAGAGGCACCTGCAGGAAGAATGGCCAGCCAGAGACCTAGGTCTGCACCCTGCTTTGATGACATTGCCCTGCAGGCTTTAGTATAGGGAGCAAGAGCAAATAAAGAGGTGCTCTTCCCTTCTCCAGGGAGCAAGAAGCCTCCCCAGCAAACCAAGGCTGTGTGGATCCAGGTGGGTGGCAGAGGAGGTAAACTCTGTCAATAACCCGCAGAACCTGGCTTCAGTGCAGGAAGAGGTTTCATGACCTTCTGCGCACTGGAAAAGTGAGTATGAATTTCCCATCACCCTCAATCTGATCCCCATTGCCTCTCCTCACCAGCACTCAGCTTTAGCATTCTCTTCCTCCACATCCCACTTGACACTGACATCCATGCACCCTTACCCATTCCCTCTCTATGGTCACATTCACCTAACTATTCGACTATGCAGCTCTCACACTCCCTATCACTGTGATGCAATTACAACTTACAACACACAGGGAGGGCCCTTGGTCTTGCCACCTCACTCCATCTTTGTCTCCTTCTAAGCATCTATGCTATGGATTCTCTACACTCACTCCTTCATTTTCACTCAAATTCCACTTGTCTCCCACATTGCAGGAAAAGAGAGCTCACAATAAGAGGGAAAGAGCGAGGACAGGATGAGGGCCACCCTCAGTAGCCCAGCTCACCACCTGGGAGGAGGCGGTCCTGGAGATCGTGGGAGTGGAGGAAGGTTCCCAAGTGGGGGACGGACATACGGGCGCATCACAGCAAGCTGGTGACAGAATAGTTTGGCATCTCTTTTCAATGATATTGCATGAGTGGCTGATAATGATTCTGAAGCTATAACAGATGGACTTATGGTCATCTGCAATATGCAAGGTGCATGTAACCTTGGCCTCACATTTCTGACTCCTTTACTCCCCCACAGGACCATCGACAGCGCCCATCCCCACTAGCCAGGAGGAAGAGCCTGAGCATCCAGACTCCTCAGAGGAAGCTGCAACCTCTGAGGGCGCAGCGTCAGCAGAATTCACCGCACCCAGCACCAGCGCAGACACTCACACCTCGGTGGGACCTTCGCGAGATAGAGTATAGTGTTGTCACCTGGTGTATCACAGCTCACAAGTGAGCATCAGCAGATGGTGGAGACAGGGACAGCAGTGGAGAGTCCTCGTCGGAGGGCGCAGGACTCTGCCAGCTCGGCTCAGCTGCATGTCGACCCTCTGCCTCTGGGTCCATCCACAAGATCAGCGGTGCTGGAACTCCAGGAACAGATGCAGGAGTCTCTGGCAGGTTTTGTCACCAGGGTTGCTGCGAGTGTGGAGCGAATGGAGGAGTCCATTGCGAACACGAGCAGAGCATTTGTGGAGTCATTGGCGCATGAACGCATCACCATGGAAAGGATGGCAACCTCCATGGTGGTGATAAGTCGCCAGAGTGCAGAAAACATGGTGAGTGTTCTGAATAGAATGACATCTCTGGAGGAGCGATCGCCATCTATTGAACAGAGAAACCAGAACTTCATGGAAGTCCTTCTGAGTAGGATTACCAGTGCAGATACAGGTCACCAAGACCCCCCTGATGTGCAGCAAGGTGCTCTCAGCCACTTGCAAGCGCTGAGGGGGACCTGACCCATGTGAGGGAAGTTGGTGGCAGACATCAAGGAAGTGGGGACTCCTCTCCAAGCGCTCACACTTCCATGCCACTGCAGAGCCCTCGGTCAGAGACCCACCAGAGTCCACACCCAACTGAGATCGGCGTCTCAACCCCTGCACAGCCGTAGGAGCAGCAGACTGTTGGCGAGCCCTCACAGGTTCGCAACCCCAGAGGACGCCCGCCAAAGGTGTCAAGACAGGAGCAGCAAGAAAGTGAGCAAGGGGCCTCCACATCTGCTGAAGCCACAGGGGAAGCACCACGTAGGAGCACGCGTAAGAGAAAGATACTGCACAAATAGTCACAAGGGTAGTCACTTGGGTGAAATTTAATGTTTTATGTTAAAAAGCCATCAGATAATTACTGTAAATAAAAAATCTGATGGCTGCTGCTGCAGTTGTGGCGTGTGTCATTTCGCGAATGGGACTTCCACATTGAGGGCTTAGGATTACTTGCAATTGTCAGTATGGTGGTCAAATTGCTAGGAATCTGTTGGTTCTTGGCCATTGTCGATGCTCAGGTAAGAAGCTGCGAGGTAAAAGTGCTTGATTGGCTAGGCTAAGCAAATCTGGCCAAGATGAGTGCGTTCCTTGCACCCCAGGCAGCAATGTTCTCGCGTTCTGCTGCCGCTGGTTGATGGGCCTCTGCAAGATATTCGTTTTCGCTCTCCTCCCTCCTCCCATTCATCTGAGGAGGATATGTGACGAACCACTTGGTCCTCAGGAATCTGCAAGCCACGACGCTGTGCCATGTTGTGAAGTGCACAGCAAACCACGACGATTCTGGAGACCCTGGCTGCTGAGTACTGCAGGGCTCCACCTGATCTATCCAGGCATCTGAAGCGCACCTTCAGCAAACCGATGGTTTGCTCCATTATGGCTCTGGTGGACATGTAGCTGGAGTTGTAGCTCTCCTTGGCTTCGTTGGATGGGCTCCTCAACGGCGTAATTAGCCACGTCTTCAGGGGATAGCCCTTGTCTCCAAGTAGCCATCCGTTAAGTTGGTCTGGCGGATTGAATAGCGGAAGGCACACTAGACTGGCGCAGTATGAAGGAGTCATGGCAACTGCCAGGGTACTTGGCACAAACATGCAAAATTTCCTTCTTGTGGTCACACGTGAGCTGAATGTTAACGGAGTGGAAGCCCTTGCAGTTGACACAAATACCTGGATTGCGATGGGGTGCCTTAAGGGCCACATGTGTGCAGTCAACTACACCCTGCACCCTTGGAAAGCCTGCCAGATTAGCTAATCCAACCGCACGCGCCGTGACACTTGCTTGATCCTTGGTGAAATGGATGTGATTGTGCGCGATGGCAAAGAGGGCATTGGTTACCTGCGTGATGCAAGTGTGTGCGGCCGCCTGGGAGATGCCGCTGATGTCTGCTGCTGATCCCTGGAATGAGCCTGAGGCAAAAAAGTTGAGTGCGGTGGTGACTTTGACGGCCACTGGTAAGGGTTGTCCACCTGGTCCTCTGGGCTCCAGGTCTTGTTGCAGCATTGCGCAGATGTCACCCACTACCTCTCGCGAAAGTCGGAGCTGCCTTTGGCACTGCTGCTCAGACATGTTGAGGTAGCTGACCCTGTGTCTGTAGACCCTGTTTGGGGGGTATCTCCTGCGCCGATGGGCTTCCATGCGCTGGCCCCTTCTGGCCTGTGCAGCTTCAGGTGGGTGAGCAGCAGCTTGGCGCTCCTGTTGGTGCTGCTGCTGTTGGTGCTGCTGCTGTTCCTGGTTCTGCTGCTGCCGCAGCTGGTCTTCGTCCTCATCTGATGTCCAGAAGGGAAGGAAATAAATGCCTCCCATGCTTCTGGTATATGCCTCAGTTGAGGAAGCGCTCAGTCAAGGCGGCGAGAGGGGTTTCCCAGGAGGTCACACTGGAGATGGGTATCAGGCTCCAAACTTCCACAGCTGTGGTTATGCCTTCTAAAAGTTCCCCCAGACCTGAGACAACAAAGTCCTGTCACCTGCAAATGATGGTTGATCAAATATCCTATTTAATGGTGGAGCTGCAGCTAATAGTCAGCAATCCAATTGTGCTCCCGCCAGGTTTCACCATCGTGTTTAAGAACAGGCGTGCTTCACGTGGGGGGAAAAGGGTTAAAATCAAACTGGCATTATAAAGGCAATTTAGTGCTTGTTAAGGGCCTTAACAGCCTCTCCCGCCTCTTGGAGGCGGGACGGAGATGGGACAAGTAGACACGATTTAATGAAAATTGCTTGGAGGCGGGGTTGGGCCCGCCTGCCAGTTTTTGCAATTTTAACCCCCCACACGCCTCCAATCCCGCCTCAACGGCCCAATGAAAATCGAGCCCATAAGGTAGAATTCCACTTAACAAAAAACATAATGGCCCAGAAATTTGGGTCGGAGGCTTCCCACGGGTGCAAGCCTCCGACCTACACTTACCCAGCGCGCCGGCCGTTGAGCTGTGGGCCCGCGTGGGATCCCGATCCTGGGCCTGCTCCAACTGCTGGCGCGCAGTGCTTGCGAATCCCAGGGGCGCAGTTAGTTCGATGCATCCCCTGGGATCACTTGGGCCATGGAGAGCCAATGGTAGCAGGGAAATGCCCATTCATAAAATTGACAGGAAGAGCTGTCGAAACTATAAATACTATAAGCCCCAAAACATCACTAAAACGTCAATTAATTTTTTTTTTAAATCACATTTTTAAAATAACTATAAATTACATAAAATAACTATTTTAAACAATAATTTACATTTTTGAAAAAGTTAATTACATTTTCTAACTGGGCTAAAAATAAACTTACCTTTCTTTAAAGTATTTAAAAATAATAAACCTGTGGGAAAAAATGTTTTAATTTTAATTAATTCACCACTTACCTTGTTAAAAGCAGGCCTTGCGCCTGCCTTTTACATGTGTAACTCCTGGAGACTTACGTTTTTTTTGCAGGTTTCTCCGGGAGGGTAAGTTCCATGCGCACGCGCTGCCTCTCCGGTGTACATGTTCGACCTCTGAACCCCTTCCTTTAAGGGAACGGAAGTTCCGGTTTCCCGCACATGCGCAATGCATGCACGAAACCGGCACTTCCGTTGGGCCTACGGCTGAGTACCCTGTGTGTACTCACCCGTGGAGACCCGAATTTCTGGCCATTGTCTTTTTCTGTAATTAATTAACTATTAATGAAATCACAATCAGAAATGATATGTTTCAAAGTAATAGTGTGTCATTAGTTATGGAGAAAACAGGCCGTTGTGTCTTTGGGCCTTACCTAACCTCCTTGCTCTAGATTATTTTGGCTCACGTATGTTAGATCGCTCTCATAGGTGAGCCCCAACTCCCCATACCTTTGAGAGTGTTTATCTTTGCCTTGAGAGCCAGATAAGCTTTCAGTAGCTTGCCAAGGAAACAAATAGCTAGCTCTCTTCTGTAATTGCTTTTGGTTACTGGACTTAATATATGCCTTCATAAGATCCTACTCTAATCTTCAAAAGCAGTAGCGCTTCAGATCAGATTTTGATTTAGGCTTAAAATATCAAAAGAAATTATTTTACAAAAGATGAAACCAGGAAACGAGTAACACAAAATATAATTATAATTACAGTAATTTATTCCATTTAATTCCTCGAATGAACAAAATAATAAGATTGCAACGCTAAGGACTAAGATAACCCTTTGTAAATGACTGTTAAATGATACAGCATCTCTTTCCCTTGAATTTCTTCCACTGTGGGAGCCTGATAAATGTAAACTGTTTCTTGGAAATGCAATGTTTTTTTTTCCTCTTTCAGGAGTTTCAAACTGACCAGTTCATTCTCTGAGGTTTTCAAACTTAACACTCTTGATTTAGACAGATTTGGTCTTGTCATGGCCCAGAAACGAGTTGCTGAGAATTTCTGAATTTTGGGTATCTCCCCACTCAAATTTAAAAAGGAATTGACAGTCAGATACAAACACAACTACTCACACAGCATTGTTTAAGTTTGAATTATTCCTGCCTCCAGCCTGTAACCACCAAAACTTGCAACGTTCCATTGAAATAAGCTTGGTACTGGGCACGTGAACTGCCATCATTTAAAAAAAAAAATCTACTTTTGTATTTTGACCGAATTTAAAGGAACAGCCACACTAAATCAAAACTAGAGAAAATACCTAATTTTTGTGTCACGGCTATCCTTCCATTTTTTTCTAATCAGTTATTGAGGAACTTAAAAAGTTGGAGGAGTACTGTATGTGATAAGAAAATAGAAGGGCATATTATTTAACCTCTTCTCAGAACCCTGGCAAACTACAGTCTCCTCCTGAAAACCTAGCAATAACTTCTTACAGTTGACAGTTAGGAGCATAGACCGGGCAACACCCGAAGCCTGTTCCACCAATCAATCAGATCATGGCTGACCTGTACCTCCACTCCATTTACCTGTCTTTGATCATATCCCTTGTTAACAAAAATCTATCAATTTGAGTCTTGAAAATTTCAATTGACTCAGCATCCACAGCCTATTGGAGGAGAGAGTACCAGATTTCTATTATCCTTTGTGTGAAAGGGTGCTTCTTGATATCACTCCTAATAGCCTAGCTCTAAGTTTAAGATTGTGCCCCCTTGTTCTGGATTCCCCCACCAGAGAAAATAGTTTATCTATCCTATGGGAACCCCTTATCATTTAAAATACCTTGATTAGATTATACCTCAACCCTTGAAACTCAAGCGAATGTAAACCAAGTTTATGCAACCTGTCTGAATAATTTAACCCTTTAACCCCTGGTGTCATTCTGGTGAATCTATATAGTACTCCCTCCAAGGCCAATATATCTTTCCTTCGGTATGGTGCCA